>NC_135787.1:114060833-115527500 GCF_051106095.1 Pogona vitticeps | reverse complement strand
AGCTCATACTGAAATAAATCTATTCAGTTTAAAGCTGTCCCAATACTTCATTTTTAGCATTGTTTTCCTTTTGTTGTACAACTTCTGAGAATTCTCTGAAATCTTCCATTGTTGACAGTGGGTGTTAAATACGGCCTTCGCGAATACGGTGTTAAATTTGTTTGTCATGCTTTTACCTGCTACTACCTGAAAAAGCTATAAATGTATCTCTGCAGACTGCTGTAACCCATAATTCATACATCTCCACAACTTTGTTTAGAATATACTGTACTTTTCTATTTATAAGATGACCCAATGTATAAAATGACCCCCCATTTCCTAACCCCAAAATTAGAAAATTTGCATGCTCACACCCGTTTGATCCTGAAGCCCTTTCATGGCTTCTTCAGGATTAAAGGGGTGCAAGCGTGCTGTCCTTTCATGACTGCTTTACCCTGTGGCTTCACAAAAGGCAGGGAAAGTGGCTGCCTTCCATGTATAAAACAACCCTCAATTTTTTGTCTAATTAAGTAAAAAGTGTCATTTTATATACAGAAAAATATGGTAATGGGCTCAGATTAAAGGAAGCCAGATTTTGGTTGAAATCTGTTGTTTGTTCTGGACCTCTCAGCAGCTTTAAATATCATTGACCAGGGTATCTGTCTGGCCCGTTTCATGAGGATGTGACTTGGAAGCACTGTTTTACAGTGACTTCAGTCCTCCTTGGAGGGGAGAACTCAGAAGGAGGTGTTCTATTCCACACCTTGACTGCTCACCTGTGGGGTCACTTAAGGGTTCTGTTTTGTCTCCTGTGTTATTTAACATTTATATGAAACCACCGGGAAAAATTGTCCAGAGTTTGGGAGTTTGCTGTCACCAGTATATGGATGACATTCAACTCTATCTCTCCTTTCCATTTAAATGCTAGGAAGCTGTTTTGGCTCTAGATCAGTGTTTGATGTCAGTAATGGACTTGGTGTGGAAACTGAAACGTAATCCAGATAAGATATAGGAGCTCCTGGTCAGTAAAAATGCAGATCAAAGAATAACGATGCAGCCTGTGCTAGATGGGTTAATATCTCTCTCTGAAAAAACAGGTGCGCAGCTTGGGGGTACCCCAGGATTTGTCTCTGAGACTGGATGCCCAGGTTTCAGTGGTGGCCAGGAGTGTGTTTTCCACAATTAAAACCAGTGTGCCAGCTGTGCCCATTCCTGGAAGGTTTGATCTGGCCATGGAGACATATACCTTAGTTACATCCTGGCTGGATTACTGCAACACAATACATGGGACTGCTTCTGTAAAGTGTTTGGAAATTTCAGTGGCTTCAACATGCAGAAGCCAGATTGCTAATTGGGACTGGTCACAGACATCACATAACCCCCCTCCCCCCATTACAGCAGTTCCACTGGCTAGTAATCCATTTCCGGACATAACTGAAACAAGTGGTTTTAACTTATAAAGCCTTAAATGGCTTGGGGCCAAACTATCTCAAGTGTGGTTGTTGTGGGTTTTTCAGGCTCTTTGGACGTGTTCTGAAGGTTGTTCTTCCTAACGTTTCGCCAGTCTCTGTGGCTGGCATCTCCAGAGGACAGCACTCTCAAGTGTTCCTTTATGAGCCCGCTTGCATGTTGAGATATCAGGAGAGGTCTTTCTCTTAGTCCTGCCACCTTCACACGTGCATTTGGTGGGGACACAGGAGAAGGCCTTCTTAGTCAATTTTCCCAGACATTGGAATTGGCTTTGCAGGAGGCCAGGCTGGCCCATCTTTACTGTCCTCCTGCAGGCAGGCAAAGAATTTTCTCTTCAGGCAAGTTTTCCCTTAATGACTGGCTTCTTGAGTTGGGTTTTTTTCATGGATTGTTGTGCCTTACTACTTTGAATCTGTTGTTGGTGTGGTTTTGTTTATCATTTTTAGTGTGGCATTTGTTTGATCCATGTTAGTATTTGTATGCTTACTGTTTTAAGCTTTAAATATTGTATTTGAATTATGTAAGCTGCCTTGGACCCCCTTTAAGGAGAAAATTTAGGTAAAATATTTTAAATATTGATGACATTTCGGCGCCAGGTCAAAACCTTCCTGTTCCAGAAGGCTTTTAATTGAAATAACATCAACTGTGGGTCCTGATGATGGCAATTTTAATTGTATTTTAATTGTATTTTAATTGTATTTTAATCATTTTATTTTTATTGTATTGAATTTTAATTATTGTAAGCCGCCCAGAGACCTCTGGGTAGAGTGGGTGGCATATTAAATAAATAAATAAATAAATAAATAAATAAATAAATAAATAAATAAATAAATAAATAAATAAATAAATAAATAAATAAATAAATAAATAAAACTTCCTAATTGTTAGAACAGTATGATAATGGAACTAATTACTTTGAGAGGTGGGGAGTGCTCCAATGTTGAAGGCATTCAATGGAAAATTAGATAACTACCTGTCAGTTATACTTTGGATTTCTGCAGTGAGTAGGGGTTGGACTCAATGACTGTATAGGCCCCCATTCATTATTCTATGACTCTACGATGTGCTGATTCATCACTCTATGATAAGGAATTTAAGACTGAGATTAGTGTCCCAAGACCATCAGATGTTCTCTTGGGTAACCAATACCCCACAAAGTGGTGGATTCCAGTAACCCATAGGTAGCCCACTTTCTAATTTAAGATCCTGTTACCTCTTCTGTCTATGCTTTGCTTCCCTGCTCCTTCCACTCCCCAGTTGCATCAGTCTCTTTTTTGCAAAATGAAGTATACATTAAAATGTTTCTATGACTGTAAGTGTTACAATTCATGTTCAGCCATTTCTGCAGATGTAACAAAGCACATCCTATTGTGGTTGTTGTGGGTTTTTCGGGCTTCTTGGCCGTGTTCTGAAGGTGGTTCTTCCTAACGTTTCGCCAGTCTCTGTGGCCGGCATCTTCAGTTTGCTGTCCTCTGAAGATGCCGGCCACAGAGACTGGCGAAACGTTAGGAAGAACCACCTTCAGAACACGGCCAAGAAGCCCGAAAAACCCACAACAACCATTAGATCCCGGCCGTGAAAGCCTTCGCAAATACACATCTTATTGTGTTTGACACCTCAACAGAGGGAAAAAAATGGAGCAGAACTGTTATTGTAGGGGTGGACAAAGTGCAGCCTTCCATTTCTTGTTGGATCCAAACTCTTGGCTTTCCTTGCAACTGGCCATCAGGGCCAGCTTGGTGACTGAGCAGGAAGGAAAAAGGTGCCCTGTCCTGAAATGGAGACAGGAAGTGACCTTTCTGATCAGTCCTTGAACTAGCTATGTGAGATAGGACTGTACAAGAACATCTAGAAGATTGGATTTTACCAGTCCCTGTTGTTTAGCATACTTTTTGTTTAATAATTTCAACATTAATCAGGTGTTTTCAGGTATGAAGGACCCATACTGTATAGGTCTATGCTACAGATTATAATTAGCATCTTAAATGTATCATGAAATGCAAAAGAGAGTCATGGCAACATTGTCTAAAACATAATATGCTCCTAAAATTGCACAGCATAGACATCACCACATATAACATATTACAGGAAACTTGGAATAATCAGTGGATAACTGAAATACTTGGGTTGGTTCCCAAGAATTTCCTTCTATCCTCCAACACAGCCCCAAATCTTGAAACCCACCCACCCCATCTTGTGTTATTCAGATGCTCATAATGTGCTGAAACCCATTGCAGAATATTATACTGTATAGGTAACTTGCTAAATAGCTAAATCAGGTCTTTTTACTAGTGGGTTGTTTTCTTTTAAGCAGGAAGGTAAAAGGAAGATGGAAAGACTATTTCCATAAAGCTGAAACGTTAAAACCAAACCACCACCCCCAACAGCACCCTGTATTAGTTTGCTGCTATTGGAACTCTCTATCAGCTGCAATTTTTGCACTGGATTTTAAAAAACTAAGTCTTCAAATTGGCCAGAATCCTATTGGTTAGTCACATTGGTGTAGGTGCAATGGAATGAACATCAGCAGCAAAGTCCTGTTAATTAAAGAGGAGCCATATGCATCCCTCATTACACATCAGTTCATACAACTGGCATATGATAAAGGATATGAGTAGTGAGTTAACTAGTAGCAATTTGCTGCTGCAATGTATGCCACAACATTTATGCCAGCATAGGCATTAATAGTTAAATGTACTGTATTCTCAAAGGCTTTTTTGCAAAATGAAGTATACATTAAAATGTTTCTATGAATGTAAGTGTTAGAATTCATGTTCAGCCATTTATGCAAAAAAGCTTGAAGGCTTTTTGTAGCTGATCCCACAGCTACAAATATTCAATCACAGACAGAGTTCTAACTCCTGTCCCCTGAAGATGCCAGCCACAGAGACTGGTGAAACATTATGAAGGAAAACCTTCAGAACACATCCAAACAGCCCCGAACAGCAATTAATAGTTACAGTTTATTCAGCCAATCAGATTACACCAATCACTACCTTGGTGCATGCGCTCGTAATCTCAAGATTAGATCACTCTTAACGCGCTCTACGTGGGGCTGCCTTTGAGGCTGACACGGAAACTTCAGGTGGTGCAGAATGCGGCGGCCAGGCTCCTTACAGGAGTGAGAAAATACCAACACATCTCTCCAATGCTGGCCGCATTGCATTGGCTGCCCATCTGTTTCCGTGTCAACTTCAAAGTTTTAATGCTTACTTATAAGGCCCTAAACGGTTTAGGACCTCGATATTTGGTGGAACGCCTCCTCCCACCAAGGTCTACCCGGATCACCCACGCGAGTCAGGAGGTGAGGCTGAGGAGCCTGACGCCGAGAGAGGCCCGGAAGGAGAAGACACGAAACCGGGCCTTCTCGGCGGTGGCTCTTCGCCTCTGGAACAATCTCCCTCTGGCGATTCGCATGGCCCCCATGCTGGGCACCTTTAAAACCCAATTAAAAACATGGCTGTTTATTCAGGCCTTCCCTACAGCCAACTCTTGATTTTTTCTTACTTTTCCTTTTTATTTTTACTGCTGTTCTTGTTTGATTATTATGTATTTCTCTATGTTTTATTATTTGATTTTATATTTGGAAGCCGCCTAGAGTGGTCCGGTGGGCCAGATAGGCGGGGTATAAATTAAATAAATAAATAAATAAATAAATAAATAAATAAATAAATAAATAAATAAATAAATAAATAAATAAATAAATAAATAAATAAATAGATTATGTTATGATGTTATGGGACAAACAAAAATTCATTTCAAGTGAGGACTGTACTGTCCTAGTAGACATTGGCCTCAATATGAACTTTACTTTGCCTTCAGTCTAATTGACTGCATTATTGTGTCAGGTTTAGTAGGAAGATTAATTTCATCCTTTCAACAATGCTGCAGTTAGTCAGTACTACAAGGAGCTCACAACAAAGCACTAAAACCTGAATAAATGTATTAGGTTATCATGTATGTCAAATGGCAGCGAATGCCATCTCTGCAATTTTTTTCAGCAGAAAACATGAACAAATGAGGGAAAGGGAACAGCAGGGGAAGTTTTTGGAAAGGGAGATATATTTCAGACTTGGAAAATGTTTGTTAAACAATTTGGTATAAAATGTTTTCCAAACATGTCAGTTGAACCATTAATTTAGGATTCTTGATTACTTATTTGTTTATAATGTTTTCATATAAACAACATCACATCTGGCAGAACAAAGTATGACTGAAACCCTACAGGCCACACAACAGAAATGAAACAAAAAACAGGAGCACATTAAGAAATCTAGATGCTGAATGATGAAAGCTAAGGCATTTGAACTAATATGAGCAGCAGCGGAGTTTCTGCCACCTAGTGGTCATTAAACCTGTTACCATGTGATATTTTCATTGACTACATTTGGTTTTCATTTAAGCCCCGAACAGTGTCTTAATCAGCCAGAACGTGAATGCAACTGGTTCATTCCTGCTTCAGCCCTCCCTTTGCTCAAATGAGTTAACAAACCAGGAAAAGGAAAATTCATATGCTCTGAGCCAACAATTATGACTTTTGTACTTTAAAAAGACAAGATTCTTAAACCAAATTCTGATTTAAGCCTATAGCCTAGAATACAAGCCAGCCTTTTCTGATCACAATAAACCACAGTCTTGGATTTTGCTATCACGTAAAGTTTTCTTATAAAGGACGGGATGAAGCCACAATCACTGGGTGATATCTAGCATGTTGCTTTTTCTTTTTCTGGTTTATTAGTAATCATTCATGGCTTAACATTATGTGTGCAGCCAGTGTGATAGTAGAAATACTACAAAAAACCTCAGAAAACTCTGCTTTTGGACATATTTACTTAGAAGTTAGTTCCATTGAATCTAATTGGATTTATTCACCTGTTTTTGCAAACAAAATATACAGCCCAGTCTTGTACATGTGTACTAAGAATTTAGTCATATTAAATTTAATTGAAAGCTGCAGTGGCTGAAATACTGTTGTGTGGTTATGGAAATAACGTAACTTCTAGACATGAACTGCTACTATGTTGAAAAATCTCTGTAAGCATAATTTGTTGCATGCCAGGACACCACTCAGTTTGCAATGGATAATGTTGATAGAGATTATACTTAAGGAAATTTGCTTTCAAAATTTATCTTGTCTGTGTAATTGTGTGGCAGGATTTCAGCCAGTATGTTGTTATATTGTAGCCTACAACTGAAAAGGTATTTGAGATGTTTTTATTCAGCCTTTGTTAAATTCTATATTAATAAATGTTTATTTAACCAATTGTATAGGCATAGTTTATATCCTTCTTTTTCTCTGTCATTACTTAAGAATATGAGCAAAAGTTGTGTTAAGTAGTGCCTATGATGTCATGTTTTCATCACTGTGGGTGTTCCCAGCCCTTCAGATGCCTAGTTTTTGCTGACTTGTAAAACTGCCTTAAAATGTTTTCGTAAACTAAATCTGTTGCAGAGCATGATGTCCTTACTTGTAATTATATGCTGCAATTTTCTTTCTGCAGGCTTTCATTTATGGTTATTGTGGGCTTGCATTACTTATTTATTTTGATTGCAATATAACTACATAAAATGAATGTCTTTAGTATGAAAATACCACTAGATGTAACAAAAATAGATTCAAGTAAATGTAGCCGTATACTTTCAGAGCATATTGACCTATTGTCCAACCCACTTTCCTTGTTTTATTGACTATAAATAATAAAGTATTTCCTGCAGATAACTTATGCATTGTAACCCTGTGCTTCTTTGCTCAGAAGTAAATTTTACCATGCTCAATGACACTTAGTGTTCAGCAAAAAGTGCACAGCATTACTTCTTTAGACTTTTACGTGAGAGCATTAGTCCTGTCATTCTGCTTTTGTTAGACTAGATGCTTCATGACTAATGGAATGAAGTGCATGAGAAGACTGTTTAATAATTTAATTTATGTTTGTAATAGCAGTGTGATGTTAATGTTATAATGCCATCCTTTATACAACAGATGATTCATGTATTTTTATTTAATGCATAAACGTTTGGGTTTACAATCAAACAAACTACATTTTAAATCAGGTTTTAGTTAAAATACAATATATGTATTTAACAGTGTAATTCTATGCATATCTACTAAGGAATAAGCTCCAACAAGAGTAGTGGAATTTACTTCCAGGTAACTGTGTAAAAGACTTCAGCCATGAGGGATGATATTAAACAGTATGAAGTACATGAAACAAAGAAAAGTGAAGCACAATAGCTTGTATTCAGACAAAGAGAAACTCCCGTAAAACCCCAGTATCCACCCATGTTATTAGAAAGCTGTTAGCTGCAGTATCAAATTGCATCAGAAATGTACATGCAGGTATGCTAACTAATCTTTACTTCTTTTTTGCCTGGTAAAGGAGCTTCCCAAATTTACAATACTTAAGTTTAGCTTATTGCAGAAAATTCACAGACAAAGGTTTACAGTACCTCGGCACTGGAGGAGGATGTCACAAGCTCATCTATTTGGATGTTTCAGGCTGCCTCCAGGTTTGAATTTCAGTTTCCTTCTTCATAGTACAGGAAAGGGAATCCTCTAAAAGGACTGGCAGTACCCGGCAGTCATAGTATACTAAACTGGTGAAAGCGCTGCAGCAAACTTTTGAGAGGTTTTAAATTACATTACCACAGCTGCTTAAATTTTTCTGAGCAATAGCACTATAGGCTTTTGGCTTTTTTCCCGAAAGGGTGTAAGTATAAACAACCAGTCCTTATTGCATAATGAAAGCATGCATTACTTTGGGGCTGGACTTAAAACATTCTTGCTTTGTGCTGTGTTACTTCCATATATACAATTTGAGTGTCCAGATCTGCTTAGCTTAAAAATACTCACGTGTTATTTATTGAGCAAATAAAAATAAAGTTCCTGAGGGGGGCAGAATTTTCTGAAAAAGAAATCAAATTGCCAATACACTTTCTAATAGCAGCTTTCTGCTTTTTTTTTTTAAAGTCTAATATGGAATACTTACTTGCTACTGTTTCAGCAAGGTCTTCCACCTATATACTCCCTTTGGATTAAATTTTGGATATCTTTGACAGCATGAGAGGATTTTAAAACTCTAGGGGAAAAAATAAAATAAAACTATGTAGACAATCAAAATTGTGTTATGTCTGCTTGGGTACAAACAGCTTCATTATTATATAAAAAAGGCTGTGTAGACAAGTTCATACGGTCGGAGCATAACTTACAGAGTTCCATACATATTCCTTTGGAAAGGAAATAGTTTGATAATTCTTATAGAATTCAGACAGTTGTGTGTCTGTTAGTTTGGGAACAAAATTAAACTGTCCAAAAATACGGAACTGGCTTTTGCATTAGTTGGGGAGGGGTGTATTCATTATGTACATAGAAATATAGTCATTTGTAAATTAAAATCAGAAGAGAATGTTGAAGAGAATGTTCTGATCTTTTTCAAGGCCCATGCTCAATGTCTTCTCGTACCATGCTGAGTCTGTACGTGAAGGGGGGGATGATACGATTGTCCTGTGCAGAGCTGGCTCTCTATTGAAGTAGACTGGGGTGATTGTTTCTGGTAGCAAAGTATTGGGATGCAGGCAGGATGACCAGAGCCCCTGATGTCTATCCTGGGAAAATCCTGTTCCTCAGCTGTGCCTCCTCTTTCTACTCTGCTATGGACTATCATATATCCTTTTCCTCTTCCTCCTGGCCTGTCCGATCCTTCCAGCACAAGGGTACCAACCTGACTGCTTGTCATACTTCCCTTTACTTCATTTTTGTTGTTCTTGTTTAGTTGTTTAGTCATGTCCGACTCTTCATGACCCCATGGACCAGAGCACACCAGGCCCTCCTGTTTACCACTGCCGCCCAGAGTTGGGTCAAATTCATGTTGGTAGCTTCGATGACACTGTCCAACCATCTTGTCCTCTGCCATTCCCTTTTCCTCTTGCCTTCACACTTTACCAACATCAGGGTCTTTTCCAGGAGGTCTGGAAAAACCATAATTTTGACTATGTGTACTTTTGTCGGCAAGGTGATGTCTATGCTTTTTAAGATGCTGTCTAGGTTTGTCAGCACTTTCCTCCCAAGAAGCAGGCGTATTTTAATTTTGTGGCTGCTGTGACCATCTGCTCTGATCACGGAGCCCAGAAAAGTAAAATTATTCACTGCCTCCATATCTTCCCCTTCTATTTGCCAGGAGGTGATGGGACCAGTGGCCATGATCTTAGTTTTTTTTATGTTGAGCTTCAGACCAGTTTTGGCGCTCTCCTCTTTCACCCTCATTAAAAGGTTCTTTAATTCTTCCTCACTTTCTGCCGTCAGAGTGGTGTCATCTGCATATCAGAGGTTGTTGATATTTCTTCCGGCAATCTTAATTCCAGTTTGGGATTCCTCCAATCCGGCCTTTCCACATGATGTATTCTGCATACAGTATAAGTTAAATAAGCAGGGGGACAATATACAGCCTTGTCATACTCCTTTCCCAATTTTGAACCAATCAGTTGTTCCATATCCAGTTCTAACTGTTGCTTCCTGTCCCACGTATAGGTTTCTCAGGAGATATATAAGGTGGTCAGGTACTCCCATTTCTTTAAGGACTTGCCATAATTTGCTGTAGTCCACACAGTCAAAGGCTTTTGCATAGTCAATGAAGCAGAAGTAGATGGGAGTTCTCGGTCCACATACTGCTGAAGCCTACCTTGTTGGATTTTAAGCATAACCTTGCTAGCGTGTGAAATGAGTGCAATTATATGGTAGTTGGAACATTATTTGTCTCTGCCCTTCTTTGGTATTGGGATGTAGACTGATCTTTTCCAGTCCTCTGGCCACTGCTGAGTTTTCCAAACTTGCTGGCATATTGAGTGTAGCACCTTAACAGCATGATCTTTTAAGATTTTAAATTGTTTAACTGGAATGCCATCACCTCCACTGGCCTTGTTGTTAGCCATGCTTTCTAAGGCCCACTTGACTTCACTCTCCAGGATGTCTGGCTCAAGGTCAGCAACCACACTATCTGGGTTGTCTGGGACATCCTAATCTTTCTGGTATAATTCCTCTGTGTACTCTTGCCACCTCTTCTTGATGTCTTCTGCTTCTGTTAGGTCCCTACCATTTTTGTCCTTTATTTATTATTTATTTATTTATTTATTTTATTTATTTAATTTATATGCCGCCCACTCTACCCAGAGGTCTCTGGGCGGCTTACATGTCCATCTTTTCACTAAAGGTTCCTTTAACATCTCCAATTTTCTTGAATAGATCTCTGTTTTTTCCCTTTCTATTCTTTTCCTCTGTTTCTTTGTGCTGGTCATTTAAGAAGGCCCTCTTGTCTCTCCTTGCTATTCTTTGGAAGTCTGCATTCAATTTTCTGTAGTTTTCCCTATCTCCCTTGCATTTTGTTTCCCTTCTCTTCTGTGCTATTTGTAAGGCTTAGTTGGTCAGCCAATTTTCTTTCTTGCATTTCCTTTTCTTTGGGATGGTTTTTGTTGCTGCCTCCTGTGCAGTGTTATGAGCCTCCATCCATAATTCTTCAGGCACTCTGTTCACCAAATCTAGTTCCTTAAATCTGTTCTTCACTTCCACTGTGTATTCATAAAGGATTTGGCTTAGATTATACCTGACTAGCCCAGTGGTTATTCCTACTTTCTTCAGTTTAAGCTTGTGTTTTGGTATTAGAAGCTGATGATCAGAGCCACAATCAGCTCCGGGTCTTGTTTTTGCTAACTGTATAGAGCTTCTCCATTTTTGGCTGCAGAGAATATAATCAATCTGATTTCGGTATTGCCCATTTGGTGATGTCCATGTGTAGAGTCGCCTCTTGTGTTTTTGGAAAAGAGTGTTTGTGATGACCAGCTTGTTCTCTTGACAAAACTCTATTAGCCTTTGCCCTGCTTCGTTTTGAACTCCAAGGCCAAACTTATCTGTTGTTCCTTTTATCTCTTAACTCCCTGCTTTAGCATTCTAATCCCCTATAAATGAGAAGAACATCTTTTTTTGGTGTCATTTCTAGAAGGTGTTGTAAGTCTTCATAGAATTGGTCAATTTCAGCCCCTTCAGCATGGGTGGTTGGTGCATAAACTTGGATTACTGTGATGCTGAAAGTTCTGCCTTGGATTCGTATTGAAATCATTCTATCATTTTTGAGATTGTATCCCAATACAACTTTTCCCACTCTTTTGTTGACTATAAGGGCTACTCCATTTCTTCTATGGGATCCTTGCCCACAATAGTAGATATGGTAATAGTCTGAACTGAATTCACCCATTCCGTCCATTTTAGTTCACTGACACCCAGGATGGCAATATTTATTTTTGCCATCTCCTGTTTGACCATATCCAGCTTACCAAGGTTCATAGATACGACCTGAGGGGCTCATCTTCCAGCGTCATATCTTCCAGCGTCATATCTTTTAGCCTTTGTTTCTGTTCATGAGGTTAGGTGGGGGTAAGAAATGCATACAGATAGAGGAAGGTTGCTTCTTTAGGTACCCTGTGGCACAAAGGCCAAACCGTTAGTATTTTCATGACCACAACAAAAATGAAAAAGAAAAATAATTGGGCAAGGGGGAGAGAAACTGACATCCTTATTGTTGCCTATTTGCTCAAAGCTCATGCAACAATCATCCTGCCTGGTGGAATTGCTGTAACTGGATATATAGTACAAAGTAACCTCAGTCTGAGCTCTCCTTAGTACAGTACTTTGGTGGTAGAAGTCTTCATGGAAGATCTTAGGCTTTAGTGTCACTCGCCTCATCCCCTTATACAGTTCACTCTGTTGCATTACTTTTGGCTTATCCTTTCCTTCATTCTATTTGCTGACCATCTTTTCAATCTTACGAATGCTGTATGGAGTATGAAGGATCTCATGTGCCATTTATCCACCTTTGGGGTGAACAGTGGCTCTTTGCTCTGCCTCATACTTGCTCCAGAATAGCATACAACCCACAGTTCAGTCATTTTTGCATATTTGTTTGAAGATAGGGCACATACTCTGTGTTAATTGTGAATTTGTAGCATACTGCAGTAGATGTAACTCCAGTATCTTCCTTAGGATCTATTTTCTAAAAACCTTTTGCTCTTCAAAATCAGATCTCAGTGGAAGGCTTCAGGAATATTGGCAACAGCTGTAGTGGTATCCAACATCTGACAATTAATGAAATGCCTACTCTGACAGACCGTTGTATTCAAGTAAGAAACAATAACCTTCATACAGCCTTGCATTTAAGAACTAACCTGATAACCATTAACAAGAACACACTTATGCAGACAACTGTATTAAGTTTTATACAGTAATACCTTGGTTTATAAATGCCTCAGTTAACATAATTTTCGGTTTATGAATGGAAATCTGTTGAAAATAATGCCTTGGTTTACGTGGGTTTTTTGAGTTTGGGGGTTTTGTGTTGTTGTTGTTGTTTTGTTTGTTTATGAAGGAAGTTTCCCCAGGATGCATAGCGCCGCCCCTGTTCCTATGGCAATCCGTGTTTCCATTGACGAATTTTTCACTTTACGTAACATCCCATAGAACACATTCATTTCATAAATCGAGGTACTCCTGTATAGGCAAATGAGCAGGCTTGCAGAAGAGGAATGGAGTGCTCCACTCTTCCTTTGTTGTCTTACAAGGCTGCTTCCCCGTGTAAGGAATTTATTCCACAAAAAGAAGCAAAAGCTTCTTTTGATGTAACTGAAGCTGAACTATCAGTTCTATAGCAAAACCATAAAGCAAGCTAGAAGTGCATGTTTTCTGTGCTCTCATATCACGTCTGATTTATGGCAACTCTGATAGGTTTTTAAGGTACATGAGATATTTCAGGAGTTGTTTTACCACTACCACTCCCCCAGTGAGTTTCCATGATCAAGCAGGAATTCAGCCCATTGTCTCCTGAGTCCTAGTCTGACACTTTATCCCCTATGCTATACTTATTCTTTAAAAACAAAAGTACTCTAGAATAAAATTAATTCTAATTTGGTTTTAATCACAAACAGATTTGTTTTGATAAGCATTGCAGGTTCACAGGTGGTGTCAGAATTTTCTTTTATGTTTATCTTTTCGCAAAAGTGTGATTCTCCAGTACATTGTTAAAAATCTTTAATGCACCAACGGCCAAAATTGTATCAGTGGTCATTAAAGGTTTCCATAACTTGCAGTAGTTAACTGTGGTTAACTGATGAAGTGTTCGGGTGCTTCATCACACTAGATGTACAATCCTGTCATACTGTAAAACACTCAAGGGTGCTTTGTAATAATCAACATCTAATCTGTTGCGGTGTTTCTTAAGCATTTATTTCAGTTTTGAAAAGCATTCTGTTGTTGTTTTGGAGAAATTTTGTTTTGTTCCTGTTTCACAAGACCACATTAGTTATTTATAATGATACAATATTCAGTTAAGGTCCTTGGAGCTTCATACTTCTGAATGCTCATGTTCAGCTGATGACATAGAACAGAAAAGTTGTGCAAATGTAAATAAACAATGCATATAAGCTTGCTATTTAATTACTTCTAAATACTTTTCTTTTAAAGGCTTTAGCTGAAAAATGCAAACAGATTGCATCTGTCGAATTCAACGAGTGCCCCCATGTTTCTGATACAGGGTTGAAAGCACTTGCTGCTTGTAAACTTGCTAAAATAAAAATAGAAGGTTAGTAATGCTATCTTATTTCCTGAAAAATTCATCATATGTAGTTAATACTGTTTAATGTATGAAACAGGTATTGTGGCCTAGGCTGATGTGACAAGATGAGTGTTGTTTCAACAGGAAGTAATCGGGTTACTGACCTTAGTTTCAAACTGATAAGCAAATTCTGGCCCTACATGAACTGTATTGGTGTAGCGGACTGCCAGAAGATAACAGATGTGGGTCTCAAGCTTATTGCAGCATTGGATCATATTATTATCCTGAATTTATCAGATTGCATGAGGTACTGTTTTTATTCAGATAAGTAAATTATTCCTTTTTTGACAAAATAATTCAGTGTTCCATAAATTATTTGAGGATTGAATCTTTATATATTGCTATTTATTTTTTGTTTTTAATACTGTATCCCCTAACACTATTTGGAATCAAGTGTCATTAAAAGTAATGGAGCTTGCTCTTCAGCAGATCTGCTTTGAACAGGCTGCCTTCAGAGCTGTAACCAAACAGAAGTATTTTTCCAGCACACATTGGTTTAGCTTCCAGATCTAAAAATCGCAATGAAAAGGATCCACAAAAATTGGCAAGATAACATCTAGCTTAATTAATTGCGTGCCATCAAGTCAGTTCTTATGGTGACCTGTTTCAGGGTTCTGTAGGTATAGAATACTTAGAAGTGGTTTATCGTTCCCTACTTTTGAGGGCATACTGAGACTGTGCAGCTTGCCCAAGGCCACACAAGCTGGCTCTTCTGGGATGCACAATGGAGAGTTGAACATCTGACCTCTGGCTCCGCAGCCAGATGCCTAACTTACTGAGCTTTCCAGCTAGCTAATATTTATCTTATATGCTTAGATATAGGTAGACAGACATTAATTGCTACATATTTTAGTTGTTGAGTATGATGTGTACATTTTATTTATTTATTTATTTATTTATTTATTTATTTATTTATTTATTTATTTATTTATTTATTTATTTAATACCCCACCTATCTTGTCATTGCGACCACTCTAGGAAGCTTCCCGACAAATCAAGAATAACACATACATATACAGCGGTGCCTCGCATAACGATGTTAATTGGTTCCAGAAAAAAAAACGTTATGTGAAAACATCGTTATGGGAAGCACCATTTCCCATAGGAATGCATTGAAAACCGGTTAATCCGTTCCAACTGGAACGGATTATCCGGTTTTTTCCCTCCCCCCCGCGGCTTGGATCTGACCCATGGCGGCTACCTCAGCCATGGCTGGACTCCCTAGAGTCCAGCCATGGCTGGGGTAGCCGCTGCGGTTACCCTTTAAGCGGCGGAGACAGGCTGGGGGGTGGATCGGGGAGCTTGAAGCCTCTCCGCACCGCCTACCCAGGTCGTTCCCGGACTTCTGGAAGTCCAGGAACGACCTGGGTAAGCGGCGCTGGGAGGCTTCAAGCTTCCCAATCCACCCCCCAGCCTGTCCCCGCCGCTTAAAGCCTCCTTGCGCCAAGAACGGGCTGGGTAGGTGTCCGAGAACGGGCTGGGTAGGCGGCGGGGGAGGCTACCGGCATCGGGGACAGGCTGGGGGGTGGACCGGGGAGCTTGAAGCCTCTCCGCGCCGCCTACCCAGGTCGTTCCCGGACTTCCCGAAGTCCGGGAACAGCCTGGGTAAGCGGCTCGGGAAGGCTTCAAGCTTCCCGATTCACCCCCCAGCCTGTCCCTGCCGCTTAAAGCCTCCTTGCGCCGCCTACCCAGCCTAGGTGTCCGAGAACGGGCTGGGTAGGCGGCGCAAGGAGGCTTTAAGCGGCGGGGACAGGCTGGGGGGTGGACCGGGAAGCTTGAAGCCTCTCCGCGCCGCCTACCCCGGCCATTCCCGGACTTCCGGAAGTCCGGGAACAGCCTGGGTAAGCAGCGCAGGAAGGCTTCAAGCTTCCCTGTTCCCCCCCCAGCCTGTCCCCGCCACTTAAAGCCTCCTTGCGCCGCCTACCCAGCCCGTTCTCTGACACCTAGGTGTCCGAGAAAGGGCTGGGTAGGCGGCGCAAGGAGGCTTTAAGCGGCGGGGACAGGCTGGGGGGTGAACCGGGGAGCTTGAAGCCTCTCCGCGCCGCCTACCCAGGTCGTTCCCGGACTTCCAGAAGTCCGGTAACGACCTGGGTAGGCGGCGCGGAGAGGCTTCAAGCTCCCCGGTCCACCCCCCAGCCTGTTCTCCGATGCCGGTAGCCTCCCCCGCCGCCTACCCAGCCCGTTCTCGGACACCTAGGTGTCCGAGAACGGGCTGGGTAGGCGGCGCAAGGAGGCTTTAAGTGTCGGGGACAGGCTGGGGGGTGGATCGGGAAGCTTGAAGCCTCCGAGTGCTGCTTACCCAGGTCGTTCCCGGACTTCCAGAAGTCCGGGAACAACCTGGGCAGGCGGCGCGGAGAGGCTTCAAGCTCCCCGGTCCACCCCCCAGCCTGTCCCCGATGCCGGTAGCCTCCCCCGCCGCCTACCCAGCCCGTTCTCGGACACCTAGGTGTCCGAGAACGGGCTGGGTAGGCGGCACAAGGAGGCTTTAAGCGGCGGGGACAGGCTGGGGGGTGAATAGGGAAGCTTGAAGCCTTCCCGCGCTGCTTACCCAGGCTGTTCCCGGACTTCTGGAAGTCCGGGAAAGGCCGGGGTAGGCGGCGCGGAGAGGCTTCAAGCTTCCCGGTCCACCCCCCAGCCTGTCCCCGGAGCTCGGAAGGGAATTGTCGGCAGGGGACGGTGGCTTCGGGGTCCTTCCGAGGCCGCAGCCCACTGCCGACATTTTCCCCCAGCTGAGCAGCGGGGCTTCAAAGCTCCCGCCGCTCAGCTGGGGGAAAATGGTGCCTATGGGGAAAAATCGCAAAGCGATTTTTCCCCATAGGCAAGATCGTTGTGCGATCGCAAAAGCGATGGCAACAAAGCCATCGCTATGCGATTTTTTCGTTAAACGGGGCACTCGTTAAGCGAGGCACCACTGTACCAAAATAAGAAAATAGTTAATATTAGAATTTACTGTTAGGTTTATAAATATTATGACACAATATTTTCTGTTCATGATTTAGAATCAGTGATGCAGGAATAAAAGCCTTTGTTGAAGGTTCTTCTGGCGCAAGAATAAGGGAACTCATCTTGGGCAATTGTTCTTATGTCACAGATGGTGCTCTTACGAAAATAGCTCAAAGGTAATATATCATAAGTTATTATTTTGTGATACTTAACACTTAGGAACTTTAAAAGAGTTTTCTTGGAAATTCTAATTTGAATGAATTCTGCTTCCTGTATCAACTTAGAACCTCTTTAATACAGAGAATGTTTGATGCTCCTGTGAGCCAAGGAGGGTAGTGGCTCACCATACCACTTTAGAGTGAGGGCCATTCTCCATTTAGACCAGAGAATAAGTGGCTACATTTCATTGAAATCGGTAGAACTCACTGCTCAATTTGAGAGCATGTTTAATTATAAATAACTTATTTCAGTGTACGAATGCAGGCAAGGCGATACCTTTATTAAACCACTAAAAATCAAGCAATCAGCACAAGCTTTCATGGAAATCTACTTCTCCAGGCATGCACCAATATACTCTGAGTGCAGAAAAATTATAAATGAGAGTTCTAAAATTCATGGCACAAATATACCAGGTATGTTACTTAAGGTGAGGTCAAAACTGGTTACAACTGGCTTGAGTGTGTGTGGCTTAATGCTTCACCGCTGGTAAAATGTGGTTTTTCCCACCTAGCTATTCAGACAGGTGGCAGCTCCTCCTACACTCTCAACAAAGGTATAACTTCTCCTGCATTTATATTGTTTAAGGACCACACAACTCTGTCCTTTGTTCATTCAGTGTGGCATACAGTACTTCCTTGAATGTATTAACTGCTCAGAATCCTGCAACATAAGTGTAGTAAATTGCACTCAGGTAGGCCCATTGAATAAATAGGGATTTAGTGAATCAACTTCTCTGTATGTCCTGTTGATTCAAATGGGCCTACTCTAACTGTGACTTTAGCATAGTAAAATGCAATTAGAGTAAGACCATTTGGATTAACGGAGCTTATGCAGGAGTTGACTCACTAAATCCCCATTGATTCAGTGGGCCCGCTTAAATATGATTTACTACACTAAGGAGCAGGATTTTTGACCACTGTGTTGTATTTTTAATTGTTTAAGTGTGCATTATATATATAGACTCCTGTCTCCGGTGGAGAGTTCACTTTGGAGATGCCCTAGAGAATGGGTCCACCCATGCCCATGATATATTCTTGGCAATGACATGTGGAGAGGCAGTGGGATGTGCAGGTAGATGCTTTCTGGGTACCCAATCTCACCTACTCACACCACATATTTTAATTTTCAAGGATTATGTTAGTATACAGAGTTGCCAATTACTTGGGCAGCCAAATGATTCTCCATTTCAGAATTTTCTTTGTGGCTACCTCATTCTCAGATATTTCTGGTCTGCTGTCATCAGATGTGAGTCTGGAAGTGTCCTTTGAAAATCTAAGCCAAAGGCTGTGTAAATATGGGAGCATGTGAAATGACATCATTTCTTGTGTTTTCTTTAGATGCCCAAATTTGATTTACCTTAATATCTGTTACTGCCAAGCTGTGACTGATGCTGGGATTGAGGCTTTGATACTGATATCCTCATTGGCTTATATTAATATTTCTGGAATTGATATCACAGACCAGGTGAAAATATAAAGACATGAAAAAAATGTTCTAGAATATTTTTATTAGTTATTGAAATGACTTAACCAGAACTGTGTTACAGTGTTCAAGATGCAGATATTTTATGCATTTCTTTGTATCAAAGCTATTTTCTGCACTATTTTCTGTTTGTTTTACTCACTGGCCTTGCCATCCTCTTGCCTTCTGGTTAATGCAGAACATGCAAAAAGGTAGCATTAAAAAAAGACAGTGAGGCAAAGCAATTCATGAAATGTAGAGCAGTTCATACTCCACGCGGGCGATCACCCCACAGTTTTGAGATCAGGTGTTCATACTGTGGGTTACCTGTGGTTAAATGTGATCAACTCAAAACTATGTGGCCTAGATATTACTGAATCTTGCAAAATCAGTATGTAACTGGGAATAGTTGTCTAATCTTTAAAAAGGGGGTGGATAATATGTTCCATCAATGGCCAAAATGTATCCTATTAACAGTCCTCAAATATGTTATTTTCTCAAATATGAAGCAATATTCATAATTTGAATAAGATACAGAGTATGGTTTATTGACAGTCTTTTTTTGCTGTTATCCTAAACTTTATATTATATATAGCCTTGTTATGCATTTGGAAGGCAAACAGCAAAACGTCTGGTATCTTCCAGCTGGAGAAAATCATATAGTACTAAATAACAATATTTTTAAAATGTTCTATAGAAACACTGTTATTTTATATCAATGTGCCAGTAAAACCTAAGCTAATATTTATCTAAAACATTTACAGGCCATGGACGCACTTGGAAAACTTTGGAAAATTAAGGAGATTAATATATCAGAATGTAAGCAGATTTCTGATTTTGGAATGAAGGTAAAACAAGACTTTAAATTTATAGCTGTTACAAGCATCATTAAACACATGTCATTCTTGAATTATTTAGCAATGTAACAACAGTGCCAGATTATGTGCTCAGGTTCCGTGTTATATTCTACCTTTTATTATCCTTCCACTTAATTTTTGTATGGGCCTGTTGGGGGCCTGTCATTCCAGGAACTAATCAGATCCATACCTGTTTAAGTTAAGTCTTATAAAATGTGATATTCAAAGCTATTAATTCTGCCCATGTGTTGAGCTTTAATTGATTAACTCATAGTTGCACTTTGTCCCTGTCTAAACTCCTTTCCTCCTCCTTTCCTTTTCTACTCCTTCCAAACGCCTTTCCTCCCCCTTTCCATCTCCACCCCTTCTAAACTTCTTTCTGCCCCCCTTTTTCCCCACCCCTTTTACATTCCTTTCCGTGCCCAAAAAGCACGGTAATCTATGTACCTGGGTAGGTGGGGCTCATTAACCTTGGAAGGCAGCCCATCTAGGAGAAGGAAAACTCCAATATCAAACCTCCACTGCCTTGTGGCTATATCCACCAATGGAAAGGGATTCAGGAGTTAACTTCAAGGCAAAATCCAGAGCAGGAGTCCCGTAGGCAATTTGTGATGTTCTGGCAACTCTTGCGACGTCGTTAGAACCAGTTGTATTGGCCCTTGCCTTTCCATTGGACTATTTCAGTGACATGGAAAGGAGGGATTTTCTGCTTGGGTAACAGTCGATCCTTCATATTATTTTACCCAAGCTTCATGCTCTGGAGAGGACACTCCAGCTTCGCATACAACATTGAAATAACACGGGAAGTACAGTGGACCCTTGACTTACAGACGGCTTGACTTACAGACTTTTTGAGTTACAGACTTCTCTGGCCGCAAAATTTAGGTTTGACTTGCAGCCTGAGAATTGACTTACAGACCAGAAAAAAACCAAAATGGAACAAAAACGGCCTGTTACGGGATTAATCGGTTTTCAATGCACTGTAAGTCAATGGAGACTTGACCTACAGACTTTTTGACTTGAGAACCGCCTTCCAATACGGATTAAGTTCTCAAGTCAAGACCCCACTGTAGCAGTTACCAGTTATAAGTCTTTGCTCAATTGGCATAGAGCATGACACCAGGGTCTACTTCCGATGGTGGGAGAGGCCATTGCATCTCACTAGGTAGGTACTGCCCGCCTTAAGCTGGGTAGCCTCCAGCCAGTAGAGTGCTACCTCACCACAGTCTATAAACCTCACAGGGTGCATAGGGTTTAGGATGAAAGCCGACAGCAGATCGATAACCCTGCACCATGCAAGAATCAGATGAAAACTTCTGCCCTAAAGTTGGGCACCTGGAATGTTCGGACAATGACCCCTGGCTTTTCTGACAACCTGCAGGAAGTAGGCGACACACGCAAGACAGCTGTCATCGACATGGAAGTGAGGAGGCTGCAGATGGACATTGTTGCCCTGCAAGAGATGAGATTGCCAGACATGGGATCTGTCAAAGAAAAAAATATCTCATTCTTTTGGAAGGACAAACCATTGAATGAGACCAGGCAATATGGTGTTGGCTTTGCCATCAGGAATACTCTGCGGAGAACCATTTTTCCATCTACTGTGGGGAGTGAAAGAATCCTGTCTCTGCAGCTCCACTCATCAGGGGGACCGGTCACCCTCATTAGTGCATATGCACCAACGCTGTTGTCTACAACAGAAGTCAAAGACAAATTCTATGATGATCTGGCAACTACTATCAAAAAAATCCCCAAGAGAGAGTCGCTGTTCATTCTTGGATACTTTAACGCTAGAGATGGTGCTGATCACAATTCTTGGCCCACTTGTCTTGGCTGTTTTGGCATTGTCACATTGTACAAGAACAAAGGAGACCAGGGCGACTGCGATAACTACCATGGTATTTCTCTTCTCAGCATTTTAGGGAAACTGCTTGCCTGTGTTGTGCTGAAGAGGCTCCAGGTGCTTGCAGACAGAGCCTATCCAGAATCACAGTGTGAATTTTTAACCTAATAGATCCACAATTGATATGGTATTTTCCCTCAGACGGTTGCAGGAGAAATGTAGGGAACAATGACAGCCACTCTTTGTGGCCTTCATAGATCTTACAAAGGCCTTTGATTTGGTTAACAGGGATGGCCTTTTTAAAATACTTGCTTTCTGTGTCATCCTTCTTAGTGTTTTATCACCTCCATCCATGTGATTTGCAGTAGTCTTTCAGTAGTAAAAAACAGTTGCAGCATGATACTGTCCAGTGTGGACAGGTAAAATCCTAGTAAAGTTTTTTAAAGTGTTTGTTTCATAAAAAGCTTTCTGTTTATAGCTTTAGCCTGTATTATTCTCTTGTGAGCCTGCAGAAGCATTAGAGATTAATTGCCAGTTACGATGCTGTTGATACACTTCATTTAGCCAGTTCCTATGGGACTATTGGTTTAATTATTAGCTTTCCTTCAAGCCTTCCCCACCCCAGACAATATCTTTTAAAAAGTTGTAATTATTTTTGTGATTAAACAGAAATGTATTTTAAAACGTGCATTTTTAATCTTTCAGTACTCTTGACTCCATCTTAGGAAGTGTTTTCATTTCGTTATTGTTTTTATTTTATTATTTATGTTTATATTTATTTAAAATATTTCCACCCCACCTTTGTTCTTGAAAAGAACCCAAGGTAGCTGTCGCAAACCCCCCAGTGTCCCCTGTATGTTTTCCCACTCTCGCAGGTTCACCTTTGGACGCGACTTGTTCTTTTCACTCTTATTCGCTGCCACCAGAGGGTATTACCCTCACTGTACCAATTATGAATCTCACACACTTGCTGCCAGATATAACAATATGGTTTGATAGGTTAATCACAGAAGGAAAATCATGGATGTTCTTTTATTATTCATTCAATAAACTTGGATATAATTACATATATGCTTGTTTGAATTTATTCACTTTAATCAAGGTCTCAATATATTCTGTCTATCTAGGTACTTATTACTTTTAACTCTTTTATATTATCTAATGCACCAACTTTCCAATCTCTTGTCTAAACACATCACTATCTTCTCCTTAAGTGACCCTCTGTCTCTCCCAGTTCTCTTGACTCCGCCCCTCCTGTCCTGTCATAGGCTCCTGCACTAGAGCTCTAAAATGACTGACAGGAGTGACGTGTGGGCTGTCCGCCACAGTAGCTTACAACACTGAAAGACAATATTTGAAGTTGAAAATAATGAGTATACAACAGTGATTAACTTCATTAAAAGATAATATTTAAAACTAAGAACAATGATCAAAGTGGCATTTGACATCATTAAAAGACAATGGTTGCAAGACGATGATTTTGCCACTGATCGATGCTTCGCAATCGGGTGTTTTCGGGACCAATGCTTTGCAGGGCAGCCATTTACAGCTGATCGGCGCTTTGCAAAATGGCTTCCCTATGGGTGATCTTCGTAGAATGACGAGGATTTTCCCCCATTGGAACACATTAAACAGGTTTCGATGCATTCCAATGGGGAAATGGTTTTCGCTAGACAATGTTTTCGCTAAATAGCGATTTCAATGGGACGGATTATCATCGTCCTGCAGGGCACCACTGCACCAACCTGGAATTTAGCAGCAATATTTTCCACACAGTTGCCCTGACACCATGGCTATCCAAACTGTTTGAATCTCCAGACAGCTTGGAGGAACAACACCTTGTTGCCTCCCTTCTAACGCAGTGTTGTCGTTGCTGCCTCCACAGTTGTTTCTTCCTGTCCTGTATAATTCTGATGGCTGCTTTCTGATTCCTCTCAATACTCTTCCTCTTACAGAAACACATCCCTCCACTAGCAGACAAAAACCTTAAGTTAAAATCCCTCCTTATGTGCATAAAACAAAACAGATAGCAAGTAGCAGTAATGGTACAATAACCAAGGCGGGAAGGGGAGTGACTTCAGGGAAGGTCTTCATTGTATTAGGTCTAGCATGGAGGGAAATACAAGGGGTGAGTTGCAGTGAAAGGTTTCTGGTAGAAAGTTCTACTGGATGCTTGGCATCAACTGTCTTGTCATAATATTCTTCATTCAACTCCAAGTGTAACACTAAGTGTGTACTGAGCATTGCACTTCATGTGGCAGCAAAGTTTTGCCTCTGGCAATGTGCCTTATATAGATACCTGGAAGTAGGAGGAGCAACAGACAGGCCCAGTCATGCAGACAGCTTTGCTGCTCACCAGTTCTGGCTTCACCTCCAGACCAGCCAAGTGTTCGATAAGAAGGGTATTCCTTAAACATATGTAACATTATTAATCCTGTCTTATTTAACAATAAAATTATATAGACCAGGCCTATGGTGAGATGCCTGTTACAGCACAGGGCTCCTATTGAAGACTGTCCGGACAGTGCAATTAGTGCAAAATATGGCTACTAAATTACTAACTGGGCTGGGCATTATGATCATATTCCATCACTGCTATGTTGGTTCCTGGAATATTCCCAGGATTGATTCAAAATGCTGCTTTTGACATGTGAAATTCTTCACAATTTTGGGCCAGGGCTCTAGATGGACATTTGTCTCCATATATGCTTTTAGATCTTGAATGGAAGGCCTCTTGTGGGTTTTCTTGCTAACTTGGATGAGCCGGTAGCAATCAGAGAAAAGTGTTTTTCAATTATAGCAGTTTAGTTGTGTTATGCTTTTTTTTCTGACTTTGTAGATTTTAGCATATTATATATATTAGCATTTTCACTGTACAAAGAGTACTATGAACTATTTTAGCCAGAGACCTATTGGTGTTTGCATAAGGTTTGCATAACTTGCTGTAGCTAATTATATCTAACTGATGAGTGCCAGGGCGTGCTTTGCTGGTGTGCCTGATCATGTATCGGACTACTACACAATCAAGAAAAAAACAGCACTTCATCAATTAGTTACAATTAGCTACATCATGTTATATGAACTATGTGAACATCAATTGGATTCTGGCCTTTAATTAATTAACAGCTGGTTGTATACAGCCGTGCAATAAAGTTATGCATGTGCTGAGGCTTGAATTAAGTGTTCTCCATCTTAGTTTCAAAGACATGTTGTGCCTGCAAAAGAGCTCGTTTTAGAAAATTCCAAAGCTGAGCCATGAGGCAGGAACAATCCACTTTGTATGTTCCCACCATTTTCACTCAGTCCATTTGCACTGAGTTCATAGAACTAAGCCACAATAACTGATGTATGGAATGTGGAAAGAGGTGAAGTTTCATCAAACAAATTCTATAGCTTTAACATGAAAATTGTACAAAGTGGAAACATGCTTGACAGCTCAACTTTGGAATCACAGTTTTGCCCTTGCTTTTAGAGAAGCTTGTTTAAAACTGGATATGTTTAGGATTATTGCAAAATATTCCTAATGGATTACTTGGTAATTAATTAATCAGTGGCCAGAATCCTATTGCTCTGCACTTAAGATTTGCATAATATACCCTGACTAATGGACAATGTGCTGGTGCACATCTCATCTATGCTGTTGGGTATGTGACCATGCTACATAACCAATATATGCCCTGGCATCTCATCAATTTTCTGTAATTAGCAACAGTAGGTTACACAAACCTTATATAAACACCAATGATATTCTGGCCAATCTCTCAAGGGCTTTGTATTTTGTTAGAAATAAATACCTGTGCTATGTTATTTGCTGTTATGTTAAAACTTTGGGGAGAAAGCGAAAAAAATTCTCATCTACTGCCTGTGACAGTTGTACTGTGCCCTGGAACCAGAAAATTTCCAAAATGGAAAACATTAAATATGAAAACATCCCAACATCTGTCACTTTACAGTATTTTTCATAGTGTTTCAGAGTTTATAGCCCTATAGAGCTTGACTGAATTTTGCTGTCCTCCCACATATACATATGGTGATTTGCAGGCAATCATTTGACAGAGGAATGTATTCCTTGGAGAATAATTATTAATGGAGTTTCCAGTGTAGCCCCATGTTGAGTGTGATGCCATTTAAAGAGCAACAGTATTAGAAACTAAACGTCTAATTTTATAGAGAGCCATCTGGGCTTTTGTAGAGACATCCAGAAAATCATTTAGAGAAGCTTCATGGAAGTAACATTTTATTCTCCCAAGTGAACTCTGTGAATCACACATTTGGGTCTTGTCCGCGCTTGCGTGGAACGTTCGGAATATTCTAGAGCTTCTTATCTGAAAGATCAAAAGGATACATTGCCCCTATTGCGCATGAGCAACCTCCCTTTCCCTCCAGTTCCTTTTCATCCGCCATCGCGTATGGAACGTTTTCGGCTTGCTCCTCTTTGGCTGTTAATATACGGTAGTTCTTGCTGATTTTCTCTTGCCCCTGACCACGGACTGTTGACCATTCTTCTGTTTTTCGGACTTTGGCTTCGTTTTGACGCCTGGTACAGGTCTTTGCGACCTTAATTGGAGGCTTCCCGCCTCAGCGGGGAGGCCTATTATCGCCTCAGCAGGAGGCTCATTATCCACTTAACCTTAATAGTCCTGGGAACTAGGGCTTCTAGCCCTTTATTATTGTGTTTATGCCCGTATCCGGTCCCTTTAAACAGTGCCAGGGATGTAATAAGAAAATTCCCTTTTATGATAAGCACTCTAAATGTCTTTTTTGTCTCGGTGAGGGGCACAATACGGCTGTTTGTTCTTTTTGTAAAGAGTTCACTAAGGCGGCTCTTAAAGCACGCCAGCAAAGGCTTAAACTTCACCTTTTGGAGACATCCCTATCATCAACCCATTCATCGGCTATGGAATCTGTTTCTGAGCCTTCTAGCACCCCTCGATCTGAGGCGACAGGCTCAATTCCTCCGGCGGGCACTTCTAAATCTGTTAAAACTTCAAAGAAGGCAACTGCCTTTCCCGCCAAAAAGCCTTCGACGTCGACCGCAGGGAAAGAGGTCTCTAAGACCAAGAAGCCTGCTCACTCTAAAAAGGCAAAAACTAAGGATACTGTGGCTTTGCAGCCTGTCTCTGCCTCTCTTCCCTCCCCTATATTGGAGGATTCGTCTAGGGATAGGGATTCCCTATCGGAGGCAGCTCCTTCATTGCCTCCTTCCCAACGTGGAGAAGATGACGGTCGACGTGGGCATTCTCCTAGCCCAGTGAGGCTTGAAGAGGCTGCATTATCCAGCCCTCACTCTGCCCCTATTGGCCTTGCTCCTGCCGGCCGGGCAATTGAGACGTCGAAGTCTCCTCCTCTGTTTCAAGAGGGAGAGGTCCCTCATAAACGGACCTCAAAGAAGAAACATCTCTCCACCGATCCCGAGGGTGGCTCCGACGTGGAGGAGGATTCACGTCGTAAAAGGCATAAGCATACTAAGACTAAGCACTCCCACTCCCGACGGGGTCGTGTCAAGCATCGACGTCGTCACTACGACGTGGATGACACTTCTGCTTCATCATCGAGTTGCTGTAGGCACAGGAAGAGGCATTACTCCTCCTCGTCCACGACGTCGTCCTCTCCTTCCCCTGTACGACGTCGTAAGCCTCATTCTACCCATGTTGCTCAGACTGCTGATATTGCTAAGAAGGTTCCCCCTTCTTCGACGTCGAAGGCAAAGGGTACTGGCCCTCAACCTTCCCTCGCTGAGGTCTCTGTTCACGCTATTCCTTCTGAAGAGGATGAGGAAGTTGGGGAACTGTCTTCCAATGGAGAAGCAGTGGATTTCGAGATTCCACAAGGGCAATCTCCTATTGAAGCTGATTCGTTTGATTCTGATACTGGGAATCCTCACCCATCTTCCCCTACTGAGGATTTCTCCTCTTATTCTCAAATGATAGAGAGAATGGCAAAGGCTCTTTCAATGCAGGCAAACATTCCACCTGCTCCTACTGTGGATCCCATTTTTGGGGAGATTGATAAGGATTCTGCTCAACCTCTGAGTGTCAATTTTATTGCTAAGCTTTATGCTTTGGTTATGGATGCCTGCTCCCAACCTGCCAACCCGGTTGCTGTCACACGCAGGACTGAGAACATGTACAGAGTTCATGGGGAGGAAGTAAACTTTTTGTCTAAACATCCAGCCCCCAATTCAGTTATAGTTCACGCTAATGCATCCAAAGCCTCGGGGAGGCCTCATGTGACCCCTCCTAACAAGGAAGGCAGGAAATTAGACGTTTTGGGAAGGAAACTTTATTCCTTTCAATCTCTCTTGCTTAAGATCTTTAACTATCAGGCCATGATGGGTGCATACCAGAAGCACTTATGGGACAAGGTTCTTCCAGCCCTGCAATCTGCTTCTCCTGATATCAGACAGGACTGTCTTAATGCACATGCTGAGGCCATGACTCTTTCAAAGCATCAGACTCTTTCAGCCCGACACGCCACCGATGTGGCAGCTAAATCTCTTAATTCTGCTATTACGCTGAGGAGACATGCTTGGCTTAGAGCCTCAGGTATTGTTGAAGACGTAAGAAAACAAATAGAAGACCAGCCATTTGACACCAAGGGTTTATTTAACGAAAAGACTGATGAATCCTTAAAATCCATACATGAAAGTAAGAAAACTGCCAAGGCATACACTATTCATCAGCAGCCACGTTTCCAAAAGCATCAATGGCAGCGACAGTATCCTCAGTCGCAATACCAGCAACAGGGCTCGCAATCTTTCCGCCAGTTCCGAACATCTGGTACTAGGTCCACTCAACAGTCGTCCTTCACACCTGCATATAGACAACAACAGCAGACTAAACGTCAGTCCTTCCGTCCTCCTTCTAAGAAGTCCAGACAGTTTCTTTGACTTCCTGACAGTCGCCGGCTCCCACCATCAAACCCGACTCTCCCCGTTTCTACCAAATTGGCAACTCATAACTCAGGACTCTTGGGTCCTAAGCATCATACAATTCGGATACCGTCTAGAGTTCCTCAAACTTCCTTCCCTAGGATACCTCAAAGTCACAGCTTCCAACCCTGTCCTGGAGGAGGAAGTGCAGGCTCTGATCCAAAAGAAAGCTGTCCAACTGGTCCCTCATCACAAAATCCCAAGAGGTTTTTATTCCAGATATTTCACCGTCCCCAAGAAGGACGGGGGACTTCGCCCAATCCTAGATCTAAGAAAATTAAACACTTACCTGCGTCCTCGTCGGTTCCGGATGGTAACACTGGAGTCCATTGTCCACCTGTTGAGAAAAGGAGATTGGTTTACAGTCATAGACTTAAAGGACGCATATTTTCATATTACTATTCATCACAATCACAGAAAGTACCTCAGGTTTATCACAAACAAAACCGCTCTACAGTATATGGCCTTACCCTTCGGTTTAGCAACGGCTCCACGCACTTTTACAAAATGTATGGCTCCGGTTGCTGCCTTTCTCCGCCTGCAAGGTGTAAAAATTTTTCCTTACATCGACGACTGGCTAGTGGTGTCACCCTCCAGACGAAGGGCAGTTCAGGACACAAACTTCACTATACACACGTTACAAAGTTTAGGTCTCACCATAAACTGGGACAAGTCAACGCTAACTCCTTCTCAAGTGATGTCATACATAGGAGCCACTCTGGACTCAAAAAAGGCAAGGCTGTTTCTGCCTGTAGAACGCATACAAAAGCTTCAAATAGCCCTGCAGGGATTCCTACCTCATGCCCTAGTGTCAGCACATCAAGCCGAGCATCTGCTAGGCCTCATGGCATCAACAACGGCTGCTTTGCCTCACGCCAGGCTCAGAATGAGATCACTACAAGCATGGCTCCTTCATCACTTCAACCCGTTGTGCGACCATCCAAAGAAGCAGTTAAGAGTCACCCCAGAGTTGGCGAGGCAACTGTTATGGTGGGGCTTCCGGCCACATCTTCTCATGGGGCGCCCTTTTCGACCGCTACGACTGTCGGCTCAAGTTACAACGGATGCGAGCCCCACGGGTTGGGGGGCTCATTGCAGCGGCCACACCGTGAATGCCTTGTGGACCTCTCGTCAAAAGGGCCTCCACATAAATCATCTAGAGCTGATAGCAGTAATAAAGGCCTTCAAAGCTTTTCTACCCATGATACAGGGTCGTGGTGTGCAAGTTGTAACAGACAATACCACGACCCTGTTTTATATAAACAAGCAAGGGGGAACAAAGTCTCTCTCCTTACTTTACCTAGCTGTACTACTCTGGGAATGGTGTTGTGTCCATCATGTCTATCCCATGGCCATTCATATAGCGACAACAGAGAACTCTCTAGCAGACACTCTGAGCCGTCGAAAAAGTCAGTCCCACGAGTGGGAACTAAACCAACTCATGTTTCAGGAGTTATGCCACAGATGGGGCCATCCTCGCATAGACATGTTTGCCTCGAGCGTGAACAGAAAATGTCACGCTTATGCCTCAAGAGCAGGGAAGGATCCCGCATCCCTGGGAGACGCCTTCATGATTCCCTGGAAGAAACATCTCATTTACCTATTCCCGCCGATTCCTCTAATTCAAAGGACCACAGTCAGGCTAATTCAACACAAGGCCTCTGCCATCCTGGTGGCCCCCTTCTGGCCACGCCAACCGTGGTTCCCAGTCCTCCGAGAGATAGCCACGGACGTCTTCAAGTTTCCGATGATGCCGGACTTGCTCTCCAGGGACTCGGGGTCCATTCTTCACCCGGACGTGGAATCCCTTCACCTGACCGCTTGGAGGATCTGCCAGAAATTAAAGAAATATTAGATAAGTCTAGGAAACCTTCTACTAAATCTCTGTACAAATACAAATGGGACAACTTTGTCCGTTTTGCTTCTTCTAAAGATCTTCAAACATCTCCTGTTTCTTTGAGGACTTTGTTGGTTTATTTAAGGCATTTGTTTGACCTTGGTTTGTCTGTTTCCACTTTGAAAGTTTATGCGTCTGCTATTGTTGCTCATCAGCCTTCTGGTTCGAGTTCTGCACAGCTGTTTACTCACCCGACTGTTAAGACCTTTTTTAAGGGACTTATCAACGCTCGCCCACCTGTACGAGCTCCTATCCCTCAATGGTCTCTGACTCTTGTTCTGAATGTGTTAATGAAACACCCCTTTGAACCAATGTCATCCTGTGATCTCAAGTTTCTCTCCTTAAAGACTCTATTTTTGGTGGCTATTACATCCGCCAGGAGAGCCTCTGAGTTAGCAGCTCTAAGGTCAGATCCGCCTTATCTACAGTTCTACAGGGATAAGGTAGTTCTCTTTCCAGACATTTCCTTTCTTCCTAAGGTGGTATCTGAATTTCACCTAAATCAGCCCATATCATTGCCGACCTTGTTCTCTGACCCATCCTCGGACATTGAAAGGATGCTGCATTCTTTGGACGTCAAAAGGGCTTTGTCCTATTACATTTCGAGGACTAAGGACTTTAGGGCTTCCCATAAACTTTTCCTGTGCTACTATGGATCACGCAGGGGGTCGGCTGCTTCAGCTCCTGCCTTATCTAGGTGGTTAGTCTCCACTGTAGTTCTGGCTTACCAGCTATCCAAGAAGGATGTTCCTGAAGGTATTCGCGGGCACTCGACGAGGTCAATGGCAACGTCTACTGCTTTGCTCCGGGGTGTCGACGTACCTGACATCTGCAGGGCGGCTACATGGTCCAAGGTGTCCACTTTTGTCACCCATTACCGGCTTGACCTTCGGGCTAAAAAGGAAACATCCTTCGGAAGGGCTGTCCTTACGTCAGTTCTCCAGTGACGGCCCGCCTTCCGGTAAGTTAGCTTGTCAGTCACCCAAATGTGTGATTCACAGAGTTCACTTGGGAGAAAGAGTGGTTACTTACCTGTAAATATGGTTCTCCAAGTGATACTCTGTGAATTCACACATACCCTCCCATCCTTCCCCACTGTCCGTCACTGCTGCCAGGTGCAAGCCTTGGTTTGGCGATGTCGGATGTGTGGAACTGGAGGGAAAGGGAGGTTGCTCATGCGCAATAGGGGCAATGTATCCTTTTGATCTTTCAGATAAGAAGCTCTAGAATATTCCGAACGTTCCACGCAAGCGCGGACAAGACCCAAATGTGTGAATTCACAGAGTATCACTTGGAGAACCATATTTACAGGTAAGTAACCACTCTTTCGATGTGTAGTGTTACATTTTCTTTCTTCATAGTCAATGCCCTGCAGTGGATAAAAAATGTCTTCTTTGCTTGGTATGGTAAATTTAATCACTTCATATGAAGTGTGAAAGTCTTCCTGCTCTGTGCACCTTGGATCCAAATGCTAACAGTCTGCTAAAAAATGTCAAAAGAGTATAATACTAATGCACTGATTATAAAGATTATATGGACTAAAGGTATGCATCACACTAAAGGTATACATCACACTTTAATGAGCTGTTTTCTAACACTTTTACATAGTGAGGTTAATGGTTTCCTGGAAGTCTTTGATTAGTTAAGAGCTACGGAAACATTTTCTGCTTTATTATTTTTCCCACGAAACCAGTCACACAAGGTGGAAGCAGTTTGCTTATTTAAATCAAACAGTTTAATTAACATGAACACTTTTTAAACCTGTGAAGAGCTATGTGATTTGATCTTTCTGACAATATAATATTTTTCATCACTTTAAAAAATAAAGTTATGAGCTGGTATATATAGGTTCAGAATCTTAAATGCAGCCTTTTAATTATTTCTCATAGAAATAGAGGAAACTATTAAAACGATCAGTATAAAGATATAGAAGAGAACAACAAAAAAGGAAAAACAAGATAGTTCTTCCACTAAATCCAAAAAAATAAAGGGGAAATTAAACCCAAAATTGGAATGTTAAAGAATAAGCAAGGGAAGATTAATTTCTGACCAGGATAAAACAAAGAGGGAAACAGTATACTGAAGAATTATACAGAAAAGTTGCAAGAATGATAGATTTCTTTGAAGAAAAGTCATGTAATGAAGAACCCACTACTTCAGAAAATAAGGTGAAAACTGCCATCAATTTCTTGAAAAATAAATAATCAGGTATAGACTGGATGCCAGTAAAACTATTCTAAGCTATGGGATTGAATCTGTCAAATTCCTAACAAGAATATGTCAGATGTTGCAACAAAGATACTGAAGTGAGAATTCAAGCTGGATTCAGAAAAGGAACTCATATTCCAAATGTATGATAGTTGCTGAGCATTTTAAAGACTTGCAGAAGAATATAACTTTGTGCTTTATAGATTATAGCAAAGCCACTGATTGTAAAAATCATCAGAAGCTATTAATTATTGTAAAATAAATAGGTGTGCCTCAACATTTGACTGACCTGATCTACATAGATCTTTTCTATACTATGGACAAGAAGCTACTGTTAGGAAAGAATTCTGAATATGACCTGTAAAACCCTTAACGGTTTAGAACCTTGATACTTGTCAGAACTCTACTCTCCAAAATCAGCTACTCCTTTCACCCACTCCTCACAATCCATGTTGCTAAAAGTAGCCATCTGAGGGAGACAAAAAGGTGACAATAAGGAATGCATCCTTCTTCCTGGTGGTCCCCAATCCATGGGAGCTTCCAACTAAGGTACACCACATTTCTTCCCTCCTGATATGGATGGATGGATGGATGGATGGATGGATGGATGGATGGATGGATGGATGGATGGATGGATGGATGGATGGATGGATGGATGGATGGATGGATGGATAGATAGATAGATAGATAGATAGATAGATAGATAGATAGATAGATAGATAGATAGATAGATAGATAGATAAATAAATAAATAAATAAATAAATAAATAAATAAATAAATAAATAAATAAATAAATAAATAAATAAGGCTTCCCATAAGCAAAGGTGTCAGTCAAGAATGTATTTTATCTCTCTTTCTCTTTGATCTGTATGGAGAACATATCATGCTGGAAGTTGGATTATATTCAGAGGAAGGAGGAATTAAAAGTGATGGAAGAAATAATCTGAGATATGTAGATGGTGCAGCAATGGCTTGAAATAAGTCCTGATGAAGGTGAATGAACAAAGTGGAAAAGCAGGACTGCAGCTGAATACTGAGGAGGCAAAATGTCTACAGATTAAAATGACAAAAATGAAAAAATTGAAATTATTAAAATATTTTTATACCTCAGTTCAGTCATCTGTCTAAATGGAGGCTGCAGCCAAGGAATCAGAAGAAGAATGAGATTTGGAAGGGTAGCAGTGAAGGAAGCAGAAAAGATTCAAGCACAAGGACATGACACTGGAGACACTGGAGAAGATCATCTGCACTATTGTAATTCCCAATTACTATATATGGATGTGAAAGCGAGGCAATCAATAAAACTAACATGGGAAAATTAATTAATTTGAAATGTGGTATTGGAGAAAGGTTTTATGGATATTATGAACTACCAGAAAGACAAATGAGTTCTAGATCCTTCTCCCTAGTCTCCCTGAAGTATTTTTTAAACTTTTCTTTAAAAACAAACTATTGAATCAAATGCTAGATCACCTTATCACTGCATTGCTACATTAGTTTAGCACTAGATCACCTCTGCACAGACAAACAAGAGAGAGATAAAAATATAAAATCAAAACAACTCCAGTTAATTCCAGCAGGCTACAATGTTTACATCCTGTGTATGTTTGTGTGCAGATTAGGAAAAACTGTTGCTTTCCCCTTAGTGCTGTGCAATCCTTTAAAAAGTCTCAGCAGCTTGATAGTAGGCCATAAAAGGAGAGTCAAGGATAAGAAAGAGGGTGGTATCAAAGGAAGATGGACTGCAAGTGCTGATCGAACCGCATTGAATTGAGGGGCCAGCGTAGACACTGGCACTGAAACAATCTAAGATCTTTGTGGGATCTCCTAAACTGAATGCAGTCACAAAAGAGACTACAAATCAAGCTGATGCAAAGTCATATTGCTCCAATTCTACTTGTCAGTGCAATTGCACCCTGAGATGGCAAACATGATTGCATTTAAAGTTAAGAAATTCTGTATATTTAAGAATGTTTGTTACGCTTCTATCTTGCCTTTCACTGTGAAAGAGTGTGACATGCTCCAGATCACATATGGCCTTGTGAACTGAACCTAGGCGTCCTTCTCCAAAACTCTAACCACTACATCATACAGTTCATTTGGTATCGTATAATCTGACAGTTATGCTGTTCAATGAATGAGGGATGTCTTGGATCACAAGAGTCAGGCCTACAATGCAGTTCCTTGTCATTTCATTGTTTCTTCCATTTTGGTGATATATGGCACTAATGTTGGAAGGAGCGGTAGCATTGGTTCCTCCCCCTCAGACCACTGACTACCACATTACTTCAGTAGTTTATGACAGAGCATGCTGCCGTAGCTCCCCATGGCAAATGTTGTATAAGACAATGTAAGGTTAAATACTGTCCCTTTGTTATCAAATGGCATGTGCACATTTTTGCCTCCGAACATTCATAGCTCTTTTGTCTAAATCTTTAAATTTATGAAGGATGGGAGAAAGGAGAGAGGAAGAAAGGGAAAATGAGCTATTTTTGTTCCTCTTCTAGTTGTACATGCTTATTTATTCCATCTGATGTCCTGGTATTCAGAATAAACGTTTTCCTTCGTTCGTTCGTTCGTTCCTTCCTTCTCTCTCTCCCTCCTCTGGAAGAACATTGTGATCTGCTAATTGCTATAATGATAAACAGACTGCATGTTTTTCTATGATTCCATGTAAAAGATCACAGTATAATCTCATGATGCTGTAGTGAAGTGGATAGAATATATCTGGATAATAGATAAACCTTGACTTTAGAGAATTACTTGTACAATGTAGTTGGATGTGAATTAATTGCTCTCCACTATGGGTTCTATAAATTGCAGCTCCCACTTAGTTGGAGGCATAAAGGAAAGGCTCTTTATGACTGAGATAATCTACAAGACAGGGCATTTAAAATACTTCAACCATGGGCTTGGAATATTTGCAGCAGTCTGCATATCCAGAGTGTTGTAAATGTATAGGATTAATTTAAAGGGGCCAAAGTTCTCCCCCTCCTCTTTTCCCCATTTGTAGAATAACAACAACAACAACAACAACAGCAACAGCAACAGCAACAGCAACAGCAGCAGCAGCAGCAGCAGCAGCAGCAGCAGCAGCAGCAGCAGCAGCAGCAGCAACAACAACAACAACAACAACAACAACAACAACAACAATAATAATAATAATAATAATAATAATAATAATAATAATAATAATAATAATAATAATAATAATAATAAAGTACTTCATAGGTTACTGTCCAATCTAAAATCCAGTCCAGACATCTGAGCTCCTTTATAATAACTTCACTCAGTTCTCATAAGATCCAGAAACAAGAACCTGGTTTATTTTCCTTAATTTGCTGAATTATAGCCTGCTGGGTTATGGGAACATTTTGTACAGTAGACCTTCCTCCCTTTGGCTGGGTCCACTTGGCTCTCCCATTGCTAGAGGCAGGAAGAAACTTTGCCCTGGTTCTAGCACCCCTTCCTTGTGCAAATCATTTAATTTTCTTCTTTTAGTTCCTATCTTATTTGTTTACTAAAATGTTTTAAGCATCATTTCTGTTACAAAACTTTCATTATGTTAGTAGTTTTGAATTTTATAAAGAGAAATATGACTCATGTAAAAAATAGTCACATATTCAATTAAACATTTCCCTTGTTAATAACTGGGAGCTACTGATAGTAGATGCTCTTGTCATCCTCTTTTCAGAATTAAGAAGACACTATTATATGCAGTCAGTGCTTCGTAAATTGTTCTGTGGTTCATTTGCTTCCAGGCCTAAGACAAGGGACTGACTGTGTTCTGTATATGAACATTTCTCTCTAAAATTAAGTGAGAATTCCCTGGTCTGTTAAGTACTGAAGAATTAATTAAAATCAATAGGAGGGCTTTCCCAAGACATTTTGCTGTCTGAGGCAAAGAACAAAATGATGCCATCTCCCCATTCCACATATAGAAGCTGACTGAACCGCCAATTGAAGCCTACTTTGTTGCTGGTGTTAGGATAGCATCCTGCCTCATTTCTCAGAACAGCAGGCCAGTTTAGAAGGTGCAGGACAGGCCACGTGACACATCCTGTTCTCTCTTAAAAGAGGGTGAAAGGATTCCACTGATGACAGCTGCCTCATTCATTCACATAACAGGACTCGTGTACCTTATACTACCTTAATCAGTCCCTTTTTTGCAAGTTTCTGAGGGAAAAACAATGAAAAGAATGCAAAGTCTTCTTTCTGGTTGTAGCTTTTAAAAGTTTCACAATAATAAATATACGCTAATAAATCCAAGATGCATACAGTATATATTAATAAATGCAATGCAAGAGACGTTTGTTTGGAAGACAATCGCTGGAAAGCACAGAAGCATTCAGAAATGGTGCAAGGATATTTCTCTAGAATGTAGCTATTAAATAATAATGCCCATGATCTTATTTCGATTGTTGAATAAAAAGAAAATATATATTTCATGCCTACGCGTTTGGGGAAGATTAGCAAATAATTTTCAGTTTGTGCACATTGTAGAAGATTAAATCTAAACTTACCAGAAAACGTACTTAAAATTCATTTGGACTTTTGTACTTATATTCCAGAGGTTCTGTGCTGATTTGAGGAGACTAGACTACATTGACTTTTCTTTCTGCCACCAACTATCAAATCACACATTAAAACATTTGACATCCACTTGCCATAAGCTTACATCTCTTAGTATGGCTGGTTGTTCTAAGGTATGTATGAAAGCAACACTAAAACAGTGCTAGAAATTCCTTTTAATGTATTGTATCTCCATACTACAGTGGACCCTTGACTTACAGACAGCTTGACTTACAGACTTTTTGAGTTACAGACTTCTCTGGCCGCAAAATTTAGGTTTGACTTGCAGACTGAGATTTGACTTACAGACCAGAAAAAACCCAAAATGGAACAAAAACGGCCTGTTAAGGGATTAATCAGTTTTCAATGCACTGTAGGTCAATGGAGACTTGACTTACAGACTTTTTGACTTGAGAACCGCCTTCCAATACGGATTAAGTTCTCAAGTCAAGACCCCACTGTATTACAGTGGTGCCTCGCATAGCGAGGTTAATCCGTTCCGGATTAACCATCGCTATGCTGAAGCATTGCTGAACGGGGCAGGGATTTCCATTGGAACGCATTAAACATCGTTTAATGCGTTCCAAATGGGCCAAATACTCACCGTTCAGCGATGCTTCAGGATGGCCGGCAGCCATTTTCGCGCCCTCGCCTCGCTTAACGAGGGCGCGAAAACGCTGCGCGCGGCCATTTTGGGCCATTTCCAGGCTTCCGGCGGCCATTTTGGCCGCCGAACAGCTGATCGTCGGGGTTCGTTTTGCGAAGATCGGTAAGCGAAACGCTTACCGGTCTTCGCAAAGCGAATTTTGCCCCATTAAAAAAACGTTGAGCGATCGCATTAGCGATCCGAAAAAACAGATCGCTATGCGATTTCATCGTTATACGGTGCGCTCGTTAAGCGAGGCACCACTGTATAAACATTGTTTCTTTTTTACATGCTAAAGACTTGGACGTGGTACAACAGTAATTATTTATTCTGCTGGAAATTATTCTAGGATTCTGTTCAGCCTATTCTTCTGAAGTGACTGAGATATTTTTGTTGCTAATGACTTGGCACAGTTTAACCAAAATTATATATGTCTCAGTTCCATTGATTTCAGTTTTGATTTAAGAGTGTGCCGTCTTTGAACACAACCATGCCTGATTTTAATTGAAATTGCTCATCAACAGTTTGTTGAGCAAGTAGAGTGAGCAAGTAGCTAGGACAACTGCTCATGGTCTTCCTTGCTGAGATGTATTGCATTTGTCCTCAGTTTGCAGCTATTGTCCTCAGTCTCTTCTCCCAACTTCCCTCACAAGGGGTTTGCCATGTGTTCATGTATCTCCGTTCTAGATCAAAAGCAACTATGTGTTTCAATAGAGGGCAAAGGATGAGGGGAAATGTTGAATGACTGGCAGCTCTTTTGTCAAAGAAGTGAGGAAAGGACACTAAAATTCACATCACCAGAGGTGCAATCTGAAACCTACATCTAGCACTACAGTTCCCATTTTAAAACTTGCTTTAAGCAGAGAAGCCCGCCCCACACGTGGCAATAATTTTTGGATCTTTTTCACTTTTTCTGCATCACACAGGTTGGGGGCAATTTATGGTGAGATTGGATTTTACTAAGCATTTCATCGCAGAAGGCTTTTTTTTATCATTCTATTGAAGCAATCCTGGACAGATCTCTCTCCTGCTACTCCACTCTTTACCAACAGAAGGAGGTGGCACTAACTTCAATTTTAATGAAGTGCTTTGAGCAGTTAGTTCGGAAATATATTATCTCTTGCCTTCCTGATTCCTTTGATGGGCTTCAGTTTGCTTATAAAGAAAATAGATCAACTGAGGATGTGATTAATACTGTGCTTCATATGGCTTTATCCCACTTGGAAACACAAGGGAATTATGTAAGAATGCTGTTTGCGGACTTTAGTTCTGCTTTTAATACCATTATCCCCCATAGATTAATAGTCAAACTTAAAGATCTAGATTTTCCAGATTCTATCTGTCTGTGGATTTTGGATTTTTTAACAAATCGTCCACAAAGGGTTAAACTGAATGACTACATCACTACTGACAAGATACTCAGCACTGGCACTCCACAAGGTTGTGTCCTCAGTCCACTACTGTTCTCCATTTATTCATCGGATTGCACCAATAACCACCCCAGTAATAGGATTATCAAATTCGCAGACGACACTACACTAGTAGGACTTATTTCCGGGGATGATGAGTCTGCGTATCGGGATGAGGTATTACAGCTATCCCGCTGGTGCAAAAAAACCAATCTTCTATTTAACATCCAAAAAACCAAGGAATTTATAGTGGACTATAGGAAAAAAAGAGCAGACATTCAGCCACTGTATATAGATGGAGTTTGTGTGGAACAGGTGGTTGAATGTAAGTTTCTTGGGACCATCATAACAAATGACCTGACTTGGAGTGCAAACACCGCTGCGTTAATTAGGAAGGCGCAACAACGGTTGTATTTTCTAAGGACTCTTAGAAAACAACAAGTGACTGAGAGTTTGTTGATCACCTTCTATCGGAGTTCGATTGAGAGCATATTATCCTACTGTCTCTGTGTATGGTTTACGAGCTGCACAGTGGCAGAGAAAAAGGCAATTCAAGGGGTGATCAAGACGGCCCAAAACATCATTGGCTGTTCACTCCCCTCTTTGGAAGAATTGTATAAGAACAGATGTAAGAGGAAGATATCTAATATACTGAAGGACTCCTCTCATCCGGGACATCAGCTCTTTGAACTATTGCCATCGAGAAGGAGATTCAGGGTATTGAAAGCAAGGACAAGCAGATTCAAGAACAGCTTTTACCCAAGTGCAGTATTGAGTTTAAATCCGGGGTCATAAGTTTTTGGTGGAATTTTAATTGCTGGGAGAAATGGGGTATCTATATTGGTATGGTGAGTGTTGTGTATATTTTAACTTTTTTTTTGTAGTGGTGTTGTCCAGTTTTACCTTGTGAGTGCAATGACAATAAATTTCTTATGTCTTGTCACATCCTGAACTTTGTGTTTTCCTAAAATGAGAAAGCACATTTAATACCGATCGAAATTATGCCCCAGTCTAGCGCTTAGAGTAAATATTTTTTAACGATTTACACTTTGAAAATATTACTTTCATTATTTTACAGATGGAGCCTAAAATGTTGCTGCTCTTGATAATCTCTTACCATTGTTTATTTTTTCTGTGTTTTGATTTACAGGTAAATGATGTAGGGATTCAGTTTGTGGCCGCAAACTGCACTTACCTTCACTACCTGGATATCTCAGGCTGCATCAGTATTACTGACAAAGGACTTAAGTGTCTGTCGAAAGGTTGTCCACAACTGCGAATTCTTAAGATGCTATACTGCATGAATATTACCAGGTAAACTATGTTTTTAGATCACTTAAATTATATGGACATCCTTTAACAAACAAAGAGCCACACAATAATAAATTGGGGTATATACTACGCCTGGGGTTGCTTGTGGAACATTGGATATATTTAATGAGGTATAGGATCAAGGCAAGCAATTTATGGATGGAAATATGCAATATATATATGTATAACATTTTACAGTTATACTGTATATACTGTATCATAGTTATATATTGTATATGAACATGAACATAGTACAGTAGAACTTTTGTTCTTTTCACACTCATTACATTTTTAGAGTACTGTATTTTTAATTGTATTTTAGTTGTTTTATCTTTTTATTGCATTTAAATTGTTGTAAGCCACCCAGAGATCTTTGGGTAGTATGGGCAGCATATAAGTTAAATAAAAATGAATGAATAAATGAATGAATAAATAAAATGTACATTATATACACTTGCACATAGTTAAATTGCTGGATAGCTTAGAGTGTACAGATATATTGATTCAAAAATTATTTTACCAAAATGAACATACCAGTACTCTGTGAGGTAATAGTTACTTACTCTTACTCTTCAGCTTTCTTTTTTGAATCCCATAACTAGCATGGTTAGTAAAATGTTCAAGCTCTGATCACTACTCCATAGGCATTTTAGAATACAAATGCACACTTTCAGAGATAGCCCACGTTCTAGATGGGGATTTACATGTCTACTGACCAGCATGGGAGATTCACTGAAGAGAAGTGAATAAGATTTAAAGGCTTCAAAGCAGAGAAAATTAGGAGCTAGTTAAATAAAACGTGAATGAGAACAGAAAAGCTTCCTTCTCAGTGTGTCATGGGTTTCTATTCCTTTGATATTCTTCAGTTCCTGGTCCTTTAATTGGTCCCTACTTTCCCATTATCCTCACTATCTTACCCATCTTTCCATGGTGCTGAGGGTGTCTTGGTTTTCCCAGAACTGTTTTTTACACAACCAAAATGTACAATTAACCACAAGTCTCCCTCTCAGATATTGTATCATTTTTCACACTGCTATATCATTCACTGTGATTAGAAAAGTGTTAAATATTCCATGATACAACATGGAAAGTGGTAAGAAGCACAATGAAACAGGTGACAACATCTGAGTTTTGGCTGTTCTTTATATTTGACATATTATAATTTCTGCAAGAAATGCTTTCCACAGTGTGAACTTGTGCATTAATAGCACCTTATGCATATTATTTTTCCAGACCAGCGGTTTTAAAATATACATCAAAACTCCAGAACTGTGAATACAATGTTGATGAACCTCCTCTGTGGTTTGGTCGTGCTACCAGTATTGAATCATCCACTGTGAAGAAGCAGAAAAAAAGCCGGCATGGCATAGCTATGCCTCAGCAAAGCACAGTGTTATCTCCAGTTGAAAAACCTGCAGAAACCCATGAGCCATCCACATTAGAACATCCAGGTGAAAAGGCTGGAGAGACCCATGGGCCATCCACATTAGAACATCCAGGTGAAAAGGCTGGAGAGACCCATGGGCCATCCACATTAGAACATCCAGGTGAAAAGGCTGGAGAGACCCATGGGCCATCCACATTAGAACCTCTACAAGAAAAGCCAAGTCTTGAACATGATAGTTCCTTCGCAGATTAACATCTAAGAGAGAACCAGAGGCCAAACAATATGCTTAATGATTAAAAACAAAATTTAGTTTTTCTTCTATTAGAAAATTTAATACACTTTCTTATAAAGAAGGTGGGTTTCCATTTGATAGCTGCTACAAATCTTGCTAGCAGATATTGTTTCCCCCCTTCTTAGTATCTTATGATAACAGGTATGCCTTTTGTTTGAGCCTTCTTTAAAAACAGACATTTCACTAGCCAGTAATTAACTTTATCAGTAAATACCACAATGCTACATATATTTGCACATCTGGTAAGATTTGAAACATGTCATCTTTTTTTTAATTAAAGTATTATTACAGCATTCTGCTTCTTAATGTGTTCAGGATTTTTCAAATGTCAGTTTATTTAAAAAATAAAGTCTTAAGAAAGAAGAATGTGCTTCCTTAATACACCACTAAACTTACAGAAGCAGTTAATATTCCATAAATATTTTACAGTATTCAACAGATAAGAGTGTATCTATGCATTTGGCTTTTCTTGTCTATCCCATCAATAACTTATCCTTAATATACATGGGAAATATATATTTGTGAAATAAAAGTCTCTGTTTTCACTTATGTGCTTTTTGTATGTGCTGGAACCAAGAGTGCTCTGAGTCTAGACTCTCATCTGTGAATAGATCTTGTTTTAGAAGAAGGGCAATGGAGTGCTTACGGTAAAATCGGTAATTCTCTCCATGTCAAATTTTTATATTTAAAACCATGATGACAAGCCCTGCCACCTTATATAAACCTTTCTCAGAGTATGTCCTGCCTGTTTGCTGTTTTCAGTTAGGCTTGCTTCAGATCACTTCTCAAGTAAGAAAGAAAACAAATATTGTCAGTATTCAGCCATCAGCTGCCATTGCTCTTCATGTTCACTTTCCTCACAGAGTATCATGGCTTATTACTTCAGATGTCAGAGGCAATAAAGCAGTAATCTTTTCAGGCAGTTTCTTTGGACAGTATTTTTTGTGTAAAGATAAAGCCATTGATTATGGCTTTCTACTTGACTTCATTTATGGACCATTAACCCCAACTAGAACAGACCTACTAAACTTGTTGAATCAATATTTAGGTAAGTCCCGTTGATCCAGTGGCTTTATTTTGATTGGGACTAACAGTTGAATTTAGTCCAAATTTACGATTTCCCCGAATAAAAAAAAACAAAATAAAATCAGTGACTGGAGGATTACTATTTATTTATTTATTTATTTATTTATTTATTTATTTATTTAGTTAGTTAGTTAGTTAGTTAGTTAGTTAGTTAGTTAGTTAGTTAGTTAGTTATTATTTTTATATATATATACTCTGTGTGTGTGTGTGTGTGTGTATATACACAGACACATATATATACACACACACATATATATACACACACACACATATATATATACGTGTGTGTGTGTGTGTGTGTGTGTGTGTGTGTGTGTGTGTATCCTGCCCATCTAGACAGCGTCTACTCTGGGTGGCTTACAACAAGTAGCATACAAACAATCCACACACACTTTACACCACAATTTAAACATAATAATAATGTAGCTCAAGATGGAAAAACAGTCAAAATGGAAAAGTAAAGATAGAAAATTAAAATAGAAAAGTAAAGCTCAGGTAGTGTAGTGTATATGGAAAATTGACTTATTTGTTTAAATAGTCTCAAGCTATTTGCACTAATAGTGTACAGTGGTGCCTCGCATAACGTTTTTAATTGGTTCCAACAAAAAAAACCTTATGCGAAAAAAACTTTATGCGAAACACCAATTCCCATAGGAATGCATTGGAAACCGGTTAATCCGTTCCAATAGACACGGATTGGCGTCCTTAAGCGAAAAAACCCATAGGAAACATTGTTAAACGATACAATGTTTCCTCCATTGGAATGTATTGAAGCTGACTCAATACATTTCAATGGCTTTGTGAAGTCAATTTTTGCAAAATTAAGTGTGTCATAAAAGGGTCAGAAATGGTTTTAAATGCTTGGATTAGCTTCTGCACCCTCTAAAACGGATGCAAAAGTTAATTTGGCTTTGATCTGACTTTTCGTTAATTTATGCTGAATTTTTTCCCCCCAACTTTTGACAGCTGTCAAAATCTGACAGCTCCATTGTTTCCTATGGGGGAGAAAAAAATTCACAAAAAATTAACGAAAAGTCAGATCAACGCCAAATTAAGTATGCACACATTTTAGAAGGTGCACTAACGATTCCAAGCATTTAAAACCGTTTTTCAACATGTTAAGACACTTTTGTAATTGAAAAAATGAACATTGTTAAGTAAAGCAGGGGACCTAAAACCAAAAACGTTAAGCGAAGCATGGTCCCAAAATCGCTATGTGAAAATCGCCCATAGGGAAAAACGTTATACGAAGCACAATCTGACTCTGAAAAAATAAACGTTAAGCGAAAAAAACGTTAAACGAAGCAAACGTTATGCGAGGCACCACTGTATACAGTGGTGCCCCGTATAGCGACGTTAATCCGTTCCAGGATTAACATCGCTATACGGAAACATCGTAAAGCGAAATTAAAAAGCCCATTGAAACGCATTAAAACCTTGTTAATGCGTTCCAATGGACTAAAAACTGGCAGGGACAGGGTGGGTGGGGGATCCCGAAGGCTTCCAGGCAAAAGCCTGGAAACCTTCGGGACCCCTCCTCCCTGTCCCCGCCGCCCCGCGCTGCCTTCCCTAGCCGAGATCGGACTCCCAGGAGCCCGATCCAGGCTGGGAAAAGCAGCGAGGGGTGGCTGCCACCTAAGGGGACAGGGTGGAGGGGGATCCCGAAGGCTTCAGGACCCCTCCTCCCTGTCCCCGCCGCCCCGCGCTGCCTTCCCTAGCCGAGATCGGACTCCCAGGAGCCCAATCCAGGCTGGGGAAAGCAGCGAGGGGTAGCTGCCACCTAAGGGGACAGGGTGGAGGGGGATCCCGAAGGCTTCAGGACCCCTCCTCCCTGTCCCCGCCGCCCCGCGCTGCCTTTCCTAGCCGAGATCGGACCCCAGGAGCCCGATCCAGGCTGGGAAAAGCAGCAAGGGGTGGCTGCCACCTAAGGGGACAGGGTGGAGGGGGATCCCGAAGGCTTCGGGACCCCTCCTCCCTGTCCCCGCCGCCCCGCGCTGCCTTTCCTAGCCGAGATCGGACCCCAGGAGCCCGATCCAGGCTGGGAAAAGCAGCGAGGGGTGGCTGCCAGCGAAGGGGACAGGGTGGGGGAGGGATCCCGAAGGCTTCCAGGCAAAAGCCTGGAAACCTTCAGGACCCCTCCACCCTGTCCCTGCCGCCCCGCGCTGCCCAGCCCAGGATGCCTGACAGGCATCGGGTCTCCCCACCTTCCCCCCGCGGCTTGGATCCGGCTTGGATCCGACCCGCGGGGGCTACCCCGGGCATGGCTGGACTCTTGGGAGTCCAGCCATGGCAGGGCTAGCCCCCGCGGGTCCGATCCAAGCCGCGGGGAGAAGGTGGGGAGATCGGATGCCTGTCAGGCATCCCGGGTTCGGATCCCACCCACTGCCAAGGCTGGGTAACCGGCGGCGGGTGGGATCCGAGCCCAGGATGCCTGACAGGCATCCGATCTCCCCACCTTCCCCCCGCGGCTTGGATCGGACCTGTGGGGGCTAGCCCTGCCATGGCTGGACTCTTGGGAGTCCAGCCATGGTAGGGCTAGCCCCCGCGGGTCGATCTAAGCCGCGGGGTGAGGGTGGGAGAGCGGGAGGATCCGGATGCCTTTCAGGCATCCCGGGCTCGGATCCCACCCGCCGCCGGTTACCCAAGGCTGGGTAACTGGTGGCGGGTGGGATCCGAGCCCAGGATGCCTGACAGGCATCCGATCTCCCCACCTTCCCCCCGCGGCTTGGATCAGACCCGCGGGGGGCTAGCCCTGCCATGGCTGGACTCTTGGGAGTCCAGCCATGGCAGGGCTAGCCCCCGTGGGTCCGATCCAAGCCGCGGGGGGAGAGTGGGAGAGCGGGGGGATCCGGATGCCTTTCAGGCATCCCGGGCTTGTATCCCACCCGCCGCCGGTTACCCAAGGCTGGGTAACCGGCAGCGGGTGGGATCCGAGCCCAGGATGCCTGACAGGCATCGGATCCCCCCACCCTCCCCCCGCGGTGGCCTCAAAAGGACCCTTTGGAAGGGTCCTTCGAAGGCCACCACAGGCATTTTCCCCCAGCTGAGTGGCGGGAGCGCTCCTTTGGAGGCTCCCGCCGCTCAGCTGGGGGAAAATGGTGCCTACGGGGAAAACATCGCAAAGCGATTTTTCCCCATAGGCACCTTCGTTATATGATCGCAAAAGCGATGGCATTTTTGCCATCGCTATGCGAATTCGTCGTTAAACGGGGCACTCGTTATACGAGGCACCACTGTATATTGATATGGTGCATTTTCTTCCTGTTCTGACTGTAGCTTATTGTGCTTTGATATTATCAAAACAGCTCAATATGTGGTGCAAAATAGATTTCATCATGTGGCTTTTCATTCCAGCCTTGTGATTCTGATTGTTTTTAGATTATCACTGCACTCTCTGCTATTGTGCAACAAAGCAAAATAACATTCTACAAGTCAATCCTAAAAATGGAGGCACCCCAAATAAAAATAATAATAACTTTTAAGCCAGGCTTTGGATTAGCACCAAATTTGGCACATTAGGAGTAGACAGTGCTGTGCTTCTGTATCCACAATTCAAAATGCCAAGAAATGGACAAATACTGCTGCACTGTAGAATAGCTCAGCGGTTCAGGTGTCTCACTGCAGAGCCAGAGTTTGGGAGTTTGATTCCCCACTGTGCTTCTTTGACAGGGGATGGATTCACTGATCCATAGGGTCCCTTCAAGCTCTGCAGTTCTACGATTGTTGTTGTTGTTGCACACTACCATGCCTGTGTGGATAGCAGGAAAAAGGATGCACTTAAGAAGAAGGATCAAACACTTCATACAGCATATTTTCACACTGGATAAGCCTCTATACTGTTTCTTTTTCCAACATACATTTTACACTAAATTAAGTAATTCAGCAAAAGGGTATTTTGAGAAAGGGACAGTATCTAAAACACTAACAATGAAAATGTTTATAAATGTTTTAATGCCACATGCCATTTAAAAGTGTTTATTGAATGAATCATAATTTAGAATGACCCAGTGCAAAATTAGACAATCAGATATAATTTTCATGATTTGTAAACATCCAGTTGTTTGAAGGAGGTGAACAACGGTAAAACACCTTTCAGTGTAAATATAAACATTTGTTAAGATCCCACGCATGTTATCAACACAATTCATAGTTATTTTCCTTTCTTGCTTCTTGATTTATACAGGTAAGGACCACTACTCCATCATGTAGTCTTCAGTTTCACTGATTGGAACCAGGTTTGGGTTTTGAGCTTAATGGTGCCATTTTGTGTCTCTGCTTTAATACATTTCCCTTTTTCATCCTTTTGATTCAGATGACCTGGAAAAAAATGAATCAACTAATTTCACACATTGATAATGGGTATTTTTGATATTCCTAAAAATGTTTCAGCTGGCTGGATAGCTCAGAATTTGGTATCTGGCTGCAGAGCCTGAGGTCAGAGTTGAGTTTCCCACTGTGTATCTCAGAAGAGCAAGCCTGTGTGGCCTTGAGCAAGCTGCATAGTCCCAGGGTGCTCCCCGGAAGGAAATGCTAAACCACTTCTGAGTACTCTCTACCTAGAAAACCCTGAAAAGGGTAATCATCAGAACTGATTTGAGAGCACACAATTATTATTTAAAATGTTGCATTGTTTATTGGAAGAAATCAGTATATTTTAAAAAGCATGTTCTGCTTTTTGGTTTCATCTCTACCACCATATCATGATTAATCTCACTCATGTGCCAAAAGGAAAAGTTATTGGAAAAATAATAGAGTTAAACATTATGTTGATTTTTAATAAAGCCCTCTGGTTTTTAATCAAGCCTACTGTAATGTGGATTTTTCATAACGTAAACCTTGTAGAAGTAGAAGCCTAGCTGCAAATTTTAGTCAGTCACCATTCCTGGTGTAGGATTTAAGTTACTGATGGTAACTTGAAATTGACAATAGAATCATTCTCTTCCCAGTGACCATACAGTGCTGAACTGATTTGCTTCAAAGGCCAATGGTCTTTAGGAAAAAAATCAAATACAACTTTGGGAAGAAGCAGAGAGTGATATGAGTAGGAGCTACTTAACTGCTTCTTTGTCAGGCATTATTTACTCCAAGTTGTCATAGTAACCCTTTACTCTTACACTCCAAACTCAGCCAAGGATGTCATACAGAACAGGAAGGCGACCATCAGAGAGAGTTAAGGATTCCCTGCTCTCTCTATGCTTCTGATAAGTTCTGATTTTTAAAAAATGTATTGAAATAATACTACATAGAGCTCCATGTACAATGTGTAGTCTCACCTTTAACTATGAATTCACATGTAAATGTCTCAGCAATGCCTCCAGAATACTCTGCACAACCCCCCACTATCCTTAAAATAAAACTCAAGATGTAATCATACATAGTACAGAGATGTTGACTACTCCTTTGCAGTGCAGTTTTCTACTTCCATTGCCCTTTCAGTTATTTAATGAGCTCAATTAGATACTGCTTTGGGAGTATTGCTGAAAAAGCAATATAGGAATTCAATAAATACTGTTTGTATGCACAATGCAGGAAATGGTCTTCTTGTAAACCTTAACCTGATTTTGGTAAATAGTCACATACAGTTTTCGAGTCCTACAGAGTTTCATCAATACTTTAATGCAGTAATCACCCAGAAGTCTTGCAGATTATCTTCAGTGCAAAGATCTGCATGTGAAGGTGCATTTAGCAGAAGTTACATACAGCATTTACTGTGATCAGCAGCCTTTCCTTCTTAGAGCTGCCAGAACTTCCAGAAGGGTTAGGGATGGATCTTATATACACATTCCAATCTCCATCATCTTTCAGTCTAAATGCCTAAATGGGCTATAGCCATTTTTGGTAGTGATTACAGAATCAGGACAATTTTTTTGTTTGTTTTATGGACCAACAAAACATTATTTAAAATGTATTCAATTGTAGTAAGTAAGTATCTCTATTAGAATTCTCAATATTTGCTTATTTCTGAGATATGTGTCTCTGGTGTCCCTCAAATGGCTTACATTTATGAAATCAAATGGACAATTAAATACAGTCATATGCTTAAAAAAAATAAAACAAAACCATTTCATCACTAGCAGAAGCCTAACAACTTTGCCTGTTCCCCTCTCAATCCTCGATTCCACTTCACTCAGCAATTGGTGTTCCATGACTCTGTGGTTGTGGAGATGGTTGGTCCAGTGGGAGCAGGAACAGATCAGTTTATCAATTCCATTTCTATTTTTAATTTTTAGCTTTCTTTTAAGGGACCCATTCATGTCTCAAAAAAATTAAATTGCAACTCAGCATAATTTTCCCACAGCACTTAACATCCAAGTACTCTAATCTTTACAGAGCTTTACATTTTAAATCCATTTTCTGTGAATACTAGCACTTTGTTCTTGTTTATAGTTTGATATGATAAAAATATTTCCCAGCAAATTTTTCAAAACCACTCTGGCAATGAAAAGTTAGTCAAAGCATCTGTTTTCTAAAGTGAAAACTGAAAGTAATTCTCTACAAAGTAAAATCCAGTTTACAACTGGCTTTTACAATTTAAGCTAATTTTTAAAGTTATTCACCAAAATCTATGTTCACTATTTGGATTTCAAATGGAAGGAAATCCAAATAGAAGCAGAATTGTGGTCAAGAGATTACTGTGGTAGACCTCCAGTAACAGTTTGCAAAATGAGCACAGCTATTTTAGAAAAACGTTATGTGCATAAAACTTCTTAAAGCTATTGCTTCAGCTGAAGTGATTTATGGGGAATGCATTTAACTGAGGCATATGTTGCTTCTCCAGAAATGTTTCAATTATTCATATTCCGTGAGTGTGCATGATTAGACAATACACTAGCCTTGGAAGAGTGAAAGCTACTATAACATAGGCAAAATTGCCAATAATTTTTATTTCAACTACAAAATGTAAAACTAGAGCCAGTGTAACAATAATTGCCATATTTCAAACAGTGATTGTTTCCTCAAGAGGCTTAAGAATTGCTCTGCCACTATAACATAGTATAAAACACTACTGTAACTAAAAATGACTGGCCCTCACAGAGCACACAAAATGTACCAAGCTCATGTCCACACATTTTATTTTTACACCTGGAAGTCTAGCCCCTGTTTTAAATTTGGTAATATGTTGTATGCTGGGGACCTGGCTTTCCTAATTAAAAACATACAGTAAATGAAAAATGCATGGCTATTCAGAGAGGCTTCCCGAGGAGTCACATTTCAGATGCAGCAGTTTGTCACCATCCTTCCCTGCCTGAGTTGTGTTTAAACGGAAGATAATTCTATTCAGATAGAACCCTCCCCCCAAACAAAATACTCTGTTGAAGCCTTTCCAGTAAGTGAGTCAAGCAGAAGAGAAAACAGGCCGAAACCTTTCTAAAGAGACCTGTACTGCTGCTTGTTTTTTAAGGTTAATCCCACCTAACTTTCTGTGGTGGATCTGCTGCTCTGAACTTGCACTTTGGGTGACAAGGAGGGCTGGAGAAACAGAGGAAAATACACGTGATTGACTCTGTTGAAACTGTTACTTTTTTTTGGACTGTATCTCCCAGAATCCCAACACCAGCATGGTGGGTAAAATTTTCAAGCTTTGATTACTATTCCATAGACATTTTATTATATAAATGCACACTTTCAGAGATCTCCCACATCCTAGATGCACATTTACACCTGTGCTAACCAGCACATGGGATTCTGGGAGCAGCAGCACAAAAAAAGTAACATTTACATGTATAACAGTGCCATAATGAAGACATTAAAATTTAAGTAATGTTAGAAACAAAATCTGGCCAATTGTAAACCAACGCTGCTTCCTGTTTTGTTTGTTTGCCGTTTTATAGGCTGCCTTTCTCCCAATAAGGGGACTCAAGGCACCTCACAGTATTAACAAGAATAGAATTAAAAGCACACTAAGTTATACATTAAAAAACAAACTATTCCTTTGAATGATTACAAACATGTAAAGCATTAAAAACTGCTGTAACTAAAAAAAAATGACATGTAGGGGCTCGGTCATGATTGTTAAAAGCCTGCCTGAAAAAGTGGCTCTTCAGCTGTCAGTGGAAGGATAAAAACGAGGAGGCCAACCTGATATCCCAAGGAAAAGCATTCCATAACCTGGGAGCAGCCACAGAGAAGGCCCTTTTTAACCACACAGCAGCTGTGATTCACTGCCTTGCCCCTTTAGTTTCCATAGCACTAGACTTCACTCGCACAGCCACATTTCATTTCATTTACTTTACTTTCATGCCTCCTTTCTCCCACAAAGGGGCTCAAGGTGGCTCGCAATAATTGAAACAGGAGTAAAGTTTAAAAGGACAATAAAAATATAATTAAAAAAAACAAATCATGAGAACAAACATAGATCACTAAACCAAAGAGTTATTTTCCAATAATTCAGCTGTTCATGCTAGGCCAGTTTCTTCTTCGGATAGAGTAGGAAGGAAATCTGTGGAATAGCTTGGTAGAATTACAGCAAACCCTGTTCTGCACATAACAAATTATCCAATGTAACTGCATGAGTGGATCTACTATGAAACTAATGAAGCTTACGCTTCCAGATCCCTAATCCCAGAGGGGCCCCAAAAGCAACTTTAGTCCACTTTTTAAAAAAATACGTGGTGATCTGTCATGGAGCAACCCCATTGAAGAAGATAACAGTGGTGACCCAGACATTGTTGATGGTTGTGAAGAGCTGCCTATAACAGTTTAAGTTTCAGCCCCTCCCCCAATGTAGATCTGACACTGTGCAGATGGTTTCCCTAATTCTTAAAAGTGTGATAAGGAATATGTCTCCACGCAGTTACAGCTGTTTCACGTCACCTTAATTGCCATGCTCCATCCTTTAAGAAATCTAAAATTTTACAGCTACCTCACAAAAGCTGCAGATTTTTAGAACTTTTAGAACTATATATAAACATCACTTGGTTTACAATCTGATATTTGAAAACTCTTCAAAGCATGGAAATAAAGCTGTTCATTAGAGGATGTCTCTAGGCGTGGGCCTCAAACTCTCTCCTCAGCATCATCTGCCACAGATTGCTCAAACAAATTACTTGCCTGAAAAGCAGTTAGTGTGCAGAAGTCTTATTACTTGATAAGGCCTTTGTCCTACATTAAATCCAAGGCAAGAGAATTTTCATCATGATTTGATTAATACAGATGGCAACATGCATATGTGATAGAAAACCTTATCACTGAGCAAATGGTTGTATGTACTGGGCCTGTTAAATGCCAGAAACAGAACCGACCATACAACATGACAGTCGTATAAATGGCAGAGAGTTATGGTCATTTTCTAATATAACTGAAATGTAGATGATTTTGCAAAACCATGTTGGGTGAACAACATAGCCACTACATTTGGACTTCCTAGGTTCCAATTACAGACTGGCTGGAGACATTATTGTTGAAACTACCTGGAAGAATCTCCCAGTTGCACTGAAGCATATTAACAGAATGCTAAATATAGCTGGGAGAATCCATTTTTAAATTCAGAATTACCACAACACTGAGACTGATATGGCAGCATTAAAAGTGTTGTAAATTGCTCCCTTGCTCTTTCAGCCAAACATGTAATTTTACACAGCCTGTCTCCATAATGATCTATGGCGTCTATGACATACTGTATCTTTGCCCTAAATCTTCTGGGAGAAAGAATGCAGCATGCCTGTTTAGTTTCCTGCACTTCCATCTGGGAAGCCTCTATGCTAAAATCATCAAAAGGACCCTTTCCGCTGCTGCTCCTGGTTTACTTCTTACTTTGCAAACTCAATTTTCCAAAACAAACTTCTTCCCGATGTATTTTTCTTTGCTGATCCGAAGGCTACGAAACACTGAGCTGCACCTCAGGGCCACCCTTATAAAAACAAGTGAAGGCCAAGCTGCTCTGCCATTCTTAACAAGGACATTCCTTCGTACTGACATAAGGGATCAAGAAAGATCGTTGGCAGAGCGCGTGATGGGCCTCAGTGGAAACACCAAAGGTGAAGAACTCAGCCCTTGATCCTCAAAGGAAATTGGGGGAGGGGATGAAAATCCGGCAAGAACCATTTGTTAATTTGGGGACAGAATTATCTGGCTGAAAATCATGTCAAAAGGTGGTGGGAAATAGCTGAGTCATACGGCAGCTACTTAAGACCTGCCCTGGCCACAGCCTGCTTCTTGTTTTAAAGCTATTATAGCAATTTAAGTATCAGGCAACAATTTAAGTGCGACAGTTTAAAAACAAAGCAGCAAAAATCGCATTCAACAGTGCCAGAAAGATTACTAGAAAGAAGATTCTTTCAATGTCTTTCTCTGGTACACACCACAGGATGAGAAGGAAAAGGAAGTAGGGAGGTATGCAAGAGCCTGGGGGCTTGCTACAGTTCAGCATGATGTTCCAATTAGCCCTGTATCTTGTTACGTCCAAGTACTTTTGCAAAGTCAAGTTCACTATAAAAGAGGCTCTATTTTGTACGCCCCAGTCATAGAGGCAAAAATTAAGTTTATTTCTGATGAAAGGACTTTGTACAAGTGTAATAGTTGGTTAAGCCATCTAAGTATTTTATACTTGTAACTTGATTCAACAAGTGTATCATTTATTTTTGGGGGAATCACACCTACAACACATACTTTCAGATACATTAATGATTCTTTTGATCATTCAAAATGATCCAATGAAATACAATTCACCCATTTCACACTGATTTTATATTATATTAAAATGTAAACCAGCTCCCATCATCCCTTTCCATTTTTTATTATTGTGATTAGGAGTACTATCCTATTTATACATAATTTTATATTTCAATACTGTATGTACAGTCCACCTCTCAGTGCAAAGTTGTTACAAAGTTGCATATACGCTAGACAAAGATACACTAACATAATGAGCGTCAACAAGCCTATGAGGCAGGAGTTTAACTTTATAAATTTAATACCGTAACTTCAAACAACTTAGTATCACATAAAGCACAAAAAATATTGTCAGGGAAAGACAAAATGAAATTGATAAATCTTATGCTTCATTTGCAAGCTAGCAGTATAAGAGCTAGGCTTACTTATTTGGAAGGGATTTCCATAACCATAGTGTTACAAACAAGCCAGCTCTGTCTCTTGCAATATAATTACAAATATAACTACCTTTTTGGTTGGTGTATGGGCAGAACCTATGACGCTGATCTTAATGTATGGGTGTACTCTCTAAATGGTGGTTTCTAGATAGCCAGACCCCAAACCACTAAGGGTTTTAGAGCAGTTGCCCCCAACCTTTTCCCAACTGAGGACCAGTGGGAGGGGAGGGACCCGTGTGTGGAGGGGCGGGGAACCTCATGCTTGTGGGTGAGTGGGGGTGCAGGGGGCGGGGGTACGCTTACACGCAGATGGGACATGCTTGCAGGGGCAAAGCACTCTTGTGCACAGGGGCATGCTCGCGGGTAGGTGGGGTGTGCTTGTGGGGAGTGGGGCATGCTCATGCACATGTGCAGGGGTGGGGCTCTCACTTCTGGGGTTGGGCATGCTCATGTGCATGTGTGGGGGCGGGGGAGTGTGGGGAGAGCGGAAGATCTGTCTCTGTGGCCCGGTCCTGCCAGGGCCATGGCCCTCTACAGGGCCGCGGACTGGGGGTTGGGGACCCTGTTTTAGAGGGTAATAAGATCACTTTTAACTGCACTTGGAAATGCACAAGTAGCAAGCAGAACTGGTGTAAACATTGATATTACTTGTTTTGACTTCCTGAGCCCTATCCAAGTACAGTGGTGCCTCGCTAGACGATGATAATCCGTTCCACTGAAATCGCTGTTTAGCGAAATCATTTTTAGCGAAAAGCATTTCCCTATTGGAATGCACTGAAACCTGTTTAATGTGTTCCAATGGGGAAGAATCGTCGTTGTCTAGCAAAGATCGGCCATAGCAAAGCTGCTCTGCAAACCGCCAATCAGCTGTTTAAATAGCTGTCTTGCGAAGCTTAGGTCCCGAAAACACGTGTTTTGCGAGCGTGGAGGAAGCTGTCAAAATCGTCTAGCGAAAATCAGTTTGCTAAGCAGGGACCAAACATTGTCCAGCGAAATTCCCTCATAGGAATCACTGTTTTGCGAATCACTATAGCGATCACAAAAAGTCAATGTCTAGCAAAAAAACTGTCTTGCGCGGTAACTGTCTAGCAAGGCACCACTGTAGATATATTTTGGGAGATATATACAGCTTGGACATAACTAGTGTATGGGTAACTGATGCCAGGTCTGATTACTGTAGATAGTGTTCTAGCTGGCATGCCAACTATAGCTGATAAAAGACATCCCAGCCACCAATGCTATCTTCTCAGACAGAGATAGGTTCAATAACAGTGGGAAGACCAGGGTTACACCTCCTGGAAGATAATCTGGTTTCTTAAACCCCCACTGCGATTTAATATGCATTAAAATTTAGGTTGTACATCTTTATGAATCTCAGTACTCCCTCTAGACACCTGATCAAGTGTCAAAATAGTTTTCAGTCTCTCATATGGTCTTTTCAGAGCTCAGATAATCCAGTCCGGTTTAACTTTGTAGAAGTAAGTACAGGTGTATTCAGATATAACATGCTTAGGTTAGGGGAAGGGACACTTTTCAGCCATGCTTTGTTTGTATGAGCAGAATCTATGCCAATCCTTTGACATGGTGCATATAAATGAAAATGCAAAACTCAAACCAGAATTTTAAACTTGTAACAAATAATTCTGTTCCATTGCTTTCCAGAACAAATTATGATTGCTACAAAAAAAGTCTACACCAGCAGTCTGCAGCAGCTGCATTATACATTACAGCAGTGGTCCCTAACCTTTTGGGGCCATGGACCGGCTGAGCCTCTGAAGAAGGTGGGGGCCCCCCACGCTTGTGCAGGTGCAGGCACACGCTTGAGCACATGCGTGAAGTGGTGGGGGAGAACATGCACCCAGCAGCACCAATGTGAGCGCTCCCCCACCCCTTCGTGCATGCGCAGGAGCATCTGCCTGCCCACCTGCCCACCCCTTCATGCAGGCACTCAGGTGCTTGCGTGAAGGGGTGAGGGAGTGCTCATGCCAGCGCTGGCATGTGTGTGTGTGTGCACAGCAGCTGTGGGGAGGGGAGTGCATGCGGGGGTGGGAGGTCTGTCTCTGCGGCCTGGTCCGGCTCAGGCCACAGACTGTCACCGGGCCACGGACTGGGAGTTGATGACCTCTGTATTACAGTATTTATGGATAGTATTTTACAGCCTGATTCTTGGAAATAGGATATTAGCTAAAATAAACAAACTTCTAGTATTTCCTATGTGGTCTTTTTTTATAGCAAAAAAGACAAATTTTGGAGTAATGCTAGTATCTCCATTGGTTCTGAAGTGCTGTATCTACAATGAAAATTATAAAATATAGAAGATTACATTAGGCAAGTCTAAACTGGGAATTCAATAATCTATTCCTTCCCATATTCCCATCAAAGAAAATTGTTCACTCCCAAGGGATACTTCATTTTAGCATCTTCTGAAGAGATGGTTATTTTTAAAATAATTTCTTAGTTGGAAACCTAAAGTAGCTAACATGGGCAGCATTCTGTGGCATGAGAATTTTCCATTAAGCAAAGACTGTTCTTTCCAACAGTCTTAATGTTTTTGCTGTTCACCCATGACTGCACACTCTATTTAGAATCCTCACGAGGAACATCATTCATCACGTAGAGCTGATCCAAGTACAACAATAGAGTTGGTCTCCAATTCATGGTTAGCTGTGTATTCTTCTTTACAAATGACAGCCTTATTAAAGGACAGATCTCAGTAATTTTAATGTACATTTTCACAGGGTATAAGGCCTCATAGGTCCTCACAACATGCACTCTAGAGGCATATCAAAACTTTTTCAGTGCATACACCCACACATACACAAAAGATGTTGGCTGTGTTGGAAGGGTTACACTGCTACAAAAAAGTCCCTGGGGGCTGCATGGTTGCATGTTGCCCACCTCTTTTAGGAAAATAAAAAAGAAACTTTTCTTTCCCACATACATTTCTTGCAACTTTGTTCTCTTCTTTTTGATGATATACTTTTTTTCTTTAATAGTGATGAGTAAGTCATCATCCTTGAAAGTAACTGCTCGGGAGCAGGTTGCATTAACCACTGTTAATTGTATGGCAGGATCAATAATTATAAAGCATGAGAGTTATTATGTTTCTAATGGGGAAAGGCATTAGAATAAATGTAAATAAACACAACAATATTTTAGATGGAAATCCAATTGTTATTTTCTAGCAAAAGAGACCCATTGAATCAATGGGACTTTAATAAATCAGAACTTGTGCAAGTCCTACTGATTCAGTGGGTCTACTCAATTTGAAACTAACAATTGGATTTCACCTGTAGAAGACACATGAGTAAATGAAATGTTATTAGGACAGCAGAAACCTCACCTGTGACAATGATGTTCCCCTCTTCAACAACTTTCTGGACATCTTGCAAACGGATCTCTGGGCTCACATCAACCTTGCTTCCAGATAACCGTAGATATGTATTAAGAGTGGCAGGTACCTTGACCACAACGGAGCCTGTTAGATACAATTAAAAAAAATCATAGGACATACAAGACCCAGGTACTCCCTCTGTCCCAACAGTTCCATAATAATACTGGGATATGGCTTTCTGCTTTGCTCCAAAGATTCACTCGAATAACATGGTAACTGATTGAGTGATCCAACCCAGTAAAAATGCTGGGTTGGATTCTAACTATAGCTTTAGAAATAGAAGCTTTCCTTGTGTTCACAAAAGTGACAAAGAGCTAGTAGAGGATCCCCACCCCCGTGGAAATTTTTTGCCAAATGCCCCTTTCATCCTGTCCCAGTTCTAGGCTGTCCCCCAGTCCTCTGGAGATTCTTAAGAGGTATATGGGGAGTGTTTAAAGTCTTTTGGATTCCTTTTGCCACTAGGAGTATCAAGGGACATATCCTGGTAATGCACAAACTTTTCTTTTTGAAAGAGCATTCTACACAGTTATTTCTATTCTATTCTAAACAGTCTAGTCTCTTCTCTTCTTCATCCCCACCTCTAGCACACCTCTTCAGCATCACTGTGATCCTTTATTGCCTAAAGAAGTCAGGCTGAGGCCCTTGGTTTCACTCTAGGCTCCCTTGATTCTGGCTTAGACAAACTGTAACTGCTAAGCCAAAGTAGTCCAGCCAAGCGAGTGTTAATGGGGCAAGCCTAGGGAACACAGAACAAAGAACGGTGGTAGGAAGTGTGTATAAGCAATGGCTCCGCAGTTTAAAAAAACTGATATACCTACTGTGGGAAATGGGGGAAACAAGCAGAAGCTAAGGATTGGCTGGAGGACGGTTGTGGCCTGCTCAGCAAAGATGGCAACAAAAGCTTTCTGCATCCCCAAACAGTCACTGCTAGCCTCCAGAGCAGAGCTCCAACAGAAGTTGGAACTTTTAATGACTTGGGGGTAGGGGGGTGGCTTTTGAATGAAACACTTCCAAGGTGGTGGTGGGGGAAATCACGCAATCATCCTCAGAAGGGGAAACACACTTAATTTGTAAATACAATTGTGTTAAACCATTTAATTTGTTTTCTCCAAAATGGTGGGCTGGACTATGGTGTTCTTTTGCCACTAATCTACTTCAAATGTCACATAAGGGCCAGTAATCTTATCGCTAGTCGCAACTATACCATCAACTGCTGAACAGTAAGCCAACAATTATATAAAGTCAATTGGGTCTAGTCAAGACTAACAACAGGATGCTGGTCTTTGTTGTAATGTTTTAATTGTGTTTGTCATATTGATAGTAAGGCACCTCAGGAGAGCTTCCCCCTCCCCCCCCCCAAAAAAAAGTGTTCTAGGAATCCTGAAATAAATAGCAAAGCAAATATTTTGAAAATCCTTGTTCATTAACCTTCCTGAGATTTCAGATCTATTTCTCCTGCTTGACCGACAACATAAGCATCTATCTCTCCTTGATATGTAGAAGCTTTTAGGGAACCTTCTGCAGAATCTGGAAAATAAAAGAACAAAAATATTGCCATATTAATTGGCTTTTTAAAAAATCTGCTCCTCATTTTAACAGACTGTTTGCACTTGGAGGAAAAAGCAGTGTTGTGGAGTTTTTGTTCTGAAGGAGCAAAGGAGCGACACAATGTCCTTTCTATATTTAAACTTTATTAGACAGTATGAAAGTCCCTGAACATCAGAAGACAACACATCTGTGTTTGTTCAGAGAAGGTAAAATAGCTTAAGTTTTCAAAGCCTACAGGGATAATCATGTATACATTTGTCTCCAGTCATTTTCATTTTACTCTTTCCATGAAGTAAGGGCATGAAAATATAAAAATATGTGTGACGGGGTTTTGAAAGGATAATGTTTTCAAAGGATTCAGAGATAGCAGACACAATAGTCTTCTCTAATTGTCTCTGCCTGCTGCTTTGATTTCCAGTATCTAGGCTTCCTCTCCCTCCCCCAAACACCCAAGCAAAATCTTGCCTTTAGACATTGTGCAAAAGTTCACTTGCACGACCTCTAGGGAAGAACCACATGTTTCCCCTACATTTTCTAACTCTATGTATAGTGTAGAATACCTATGAAACAAAACCCAGAGGAACATCAGGATATGCACAAAAATCCTTGCAGAAAGTGACTCAACTGGCAATAATTCCCAATATGCATTTATGCTCTCTAAAAGGCTTAGTAAATAACAGGAAAGATTATAGGGCAGTTCCACAGTTCCTGCACAGTTAAAATTATTTATGTAATTTTTAATCTATAGCAATCAGGCAGACAGGCACATACACCAACAACAGATATAACTGCTTTAAAAATATAAAAGAAAGCTGCTTCTCAAAAAAAAAATCCTGAAAAGGGACGAAACTAGACAGAAAAATCTGTTTGTTGGAGACTGCTTCTTAATGAGTATAAACTAAATTTGAGTTTACAGGCTACAAGTAGAATGTTCCTCAAATTTCCAAGGGTTTTACAGGAACAACAACAATCTCAGAACTAATCTATGATTCAATTCTTCAAAAAAACCTTCTGGTTTAAGATAATGTCGGATATTGTGACTCTGTATCCACAATCCAAATTGCCAGGAAATGGACCAATACTGTGCCCACGTTGCCAGCAAGAAAAACGACACATTTTGCATAGCAAAGGGCAGCCTGAATGTTGACAACATCAATGTCAGCAGTCAGGATGGTCTACAAGATACTCTCTTGTGCTCACTACCGCTCACAAAAAAGACACCAAGTAGGAAAACCCCAGTAATTGACTCCTTTTTCCATCAGTTAATCACTTCTCACCAAACCACAAAGCAATTGTCAATGCTGTTTTTCAACAAAAATTGGTTTTTGGAAGAACTGAATTTCTTGGCTTTTAAAAATTCCAAGAGCAACTTCCCTCATCTAGAATTACCCAGTGCTAGAGGACCCCAGAAGTCGGTGATATGATCTGTAATATCGGTGCTAGGGGATGAAAGAAGCAAAAACAGCTGGGATGTGGCTGAAGTTTTTCTGTGCCAAAATATTTTCAAGAGCTGTTTTGGACTTATAGAAATGGTGAAGCTATCACTTTGACTTCTTTTGATTTGATTTTTCTTTCAGAATTAAAATAAAATTTCTATATACAGTACAGTATATGGGTAATCAGAGTGGTGTAATGGATAGAATAATGGACCACGACTCAGGAGACCTGGGTTCAATTTCCCAGCTCTGCCACAGAAACTCACTGGGGGTGGTAGTGGAACTGGTAAAAATATTGCTTAAATAACTCACCTTGAAGACCCTACTAGGGTTGCTATAAGTCAGTTCTGACTTGATGGTACAGAAGAACACCTAAATATTATGGGACCCTTATAATCAGTAAATTACATTAAAAATGATGAACAAATCAGGAAACACCTACATGTTCCCATTTCTCAAATTAGGACATTTCCATCTGAAACTCTGCAAATTCTTAGAAACAAGAAATTCTATTGGGAGCTATCCATAAAGCTGCCAGCTACAAGATTTGCAGATCAGGAATTTAAATTAGAAGAAAACATTCACAACATCAACAGTTAGTCACAGCCGTTGCAAGAGAATTCCTTCAGCTATATCACACATTTTATATTGAATTTAAATTGCTTCATCTAAATAGCAGCACTGAGTTTGTCGGTGCAAACAGAGGAGACCAGGCACAATCTAAGAACAAGCCCATTCAAAATGAAATCAGTGGAACTTTAGTTAGTTACTATTCTGTTCTATCCCTTTCAGTAGAGACTTCTTACAACTAACTTCAGTTGGCTTGCCTCATCACTGGAAATAAAATGAGACAAACTAAAATTTAACTATTTGAACGGCTGTATTTTAATGGTGAGTCTGTAGACAGTTAAAGGGGAATGTACTGACAGGACTCATTCTTAAACAAAAGGCACATATGGCTCTAATCAATGATGTGGCCTTCTCAAAAGAATTCAACAACCTTGATTTTGACTAGTATAGAGGATGAAGTGGGGGAAGCAATTTTACTAGTTTTGTTTCAGTTTATGAAAGACAGATTTCTGGGACTGAAGGCATCTGATGAGAAGCCCACTTTTGTTCCGCTTTATACTTTATTGGACAAAGGAAGCTGAGAGATATAAAATAGTACAAAATAACATGCAGATCACTTGTTGCAGTTGCTTTGGGGCTATTTATACACACTCAGAGACCTAAGATCATGAACTTATTAAGATAAATAATCAAAAGGGACAGCAACCAACACATATTCCAAAGCGAGTTCGTTAAATCGGGAATTGAACTAAAGGTTACTAATAAAGTGGCTGCCGGAGAATGCTGGGCAATTTCAATATAAAAGGAAAGAAAGGGGACTCATCCCTGTTCAAAGATGATGATTATAATTGTTCCTGTTTCTCCTTGTTTTCCCATTAGCAAGGATGAGACACAGCAGGAGTAGCAGAGAATCAAAAGCTGCTAAATTGAGAAAAGATCAACTGTGGCGAATCAGTTTAGCACAGACAAGGGTTTTTTGCATGATCTACTCTACCTCTGGCAATGGAGGACAGGGCGTGTTTCCCCCTTTTTAAACAACCACAGCTGTTAGGCTGACTCAGATGAAGAAAAATTGCAGGAAAAAGGACCACTGAGCTCATCCGTGGTCAATACTGGGACCTGCTGAATCATACCGCGACTAGGACTTGGAAAGTTACTTTTTGAGACGACCACTCCCTAAATTCATCTGTCAGCAAATACAGGGAACATGCTGGTGTGAGGATTCTGGCGGCTGTATTCCTGGGGGAAAAAAAACTTTTCCAAGCTGGGATGGTAAGATTGTGAAAATCTAGGAACCGAGAAAGCAGAGAAACACCTAGTTTTCACACATGCCTAGTAGAGATTCATGCTTGCCCCTGAATTTTCTCCTTAGATTCTTCTTTCAGTAAACCATTCCCCAGAATGGCTTACTTATGCCAAACCAATTATTATACTTTCAGGCAAAAAGAGAATGACGAAGACTTTTGGCAGCTTGGAGAAGTGAGCCATAGTGATGGAAATTGCTACTGGTGAATACAAAGCCAAATGACCCAAATCACCGTGTCTTGGTCCCATCTACGGATGAGATATTTTAAACTTATAGATGCACTTGCCTTCTTTTATGGAAGCAAGGCTGTTCCAAGATACTTGGCTGCCTAAGACAAGGAACAAAGTAGTCTATTCTCTCTCCATTTCATGCACAAAAGCAAAATAGATTGCTTACTAGATCCTACTTCAGTAATGATGAAAGAACAGCATATCTGAGCAACAGGCAAGCTTAAGGAGCACAGGGCAAACAGCACAGTATGTGTATATGCACAAAAACATCTGCTCCCTGCCTCTCCACATTCATGACTTGAAGTGGTTGCTTCACTCTGCCTAGTGGTAGGGCTGGCCCACTTACAACAATCCTATTAGACACAATAAAGCAAACAATAACGATGTGGCCAAGGGATTTGAATCTGTATTTCTAACGTCAAAATCATCATCTCAGCTCTCTAGATTGTGGACAGAATAATCTTGTGTCCAAATTATCCTGAAGTACTGCTTGAAATAGACAGGGTCCAAATGTAACTTACTAGATAAGAAAATACGACATATATGCACACACACATATACTCGGGGCTATCTAATTACTGCTTTCCGTACAGCAATGCCATTAATTTCTCCTTCAGCCAGGGCAAAAAGATCCCAATCTTCTGTCCTTTGAATTCAGGGGAAGAAACCTTTGGAGGTGCATGAGATGGGGAAAGCACTCGCTGAAAGTGAAGAAAATATATCTGGCACTAGTATCTCTGGATCACATCATTTCCAGCTTGGCAAATACTTTAAGGGCAGTGAGCCATACAACTCTCAATAAATCCAAGAAACAGATACAAGTACAGAATACTGTATAAACCACAGCAATGAAGTCAGCACGGGCTGAAATTCTATACAAACATTTGGATCATCTGGCATTTCAAGAGGGGATACAGAATCTGGACAACCAATAGCTATATTTCAAAGTTAGCATTTCTGCTACGATAGGTGTAATAATAAATTATATGTGGCTTTAAAAACGGATTGTTTCCAAACCACTTGGGGTTCTGATACATCCTAACTCAATAATTAAAAAAACCTCCAGCTTATGAATGTGGGGTATTCTGCTTCTATACCCATGATTCTAAATGCCAGGAAATGGCCTGATATTGCTGCATAATAATGTGCCCACATTCCTAGCTGGAAAAAGGATGCCAAGCTTTACATCCTGACTGTTGCCACTAGTGCTGTCAGCATTCAAGCTGCCCTTTGCTATGTAAAACTTTTTTTTCCTTGCTGGCAAAGAAAGGCAAATAAGTGGGTGCTCAATCAAGTGAAGAGTGAACTCTCACTAGAGGAAAAATGAGTAAACTGAGGTTATCCTACCATGTACATATAAGGAAAATACAGAACTGACATGAAAAGACAATATTGCTGGGAAAGAGAGGGGGCAGTATAAAGAAATAAAGTTATAATATGAGGCAGATTGTCTCAATAATGGAAGCCATAGCTGCTAGTTTGCTACCAAAGACAGGAGTGCAGTTGGAAGAGAGAACAACCTAACATGAGATGCTGTTTGTTTAAAATATCTGGGCAGAGCTGTCAAGGATACGACATCTTGGAGGTCATTAACTCATAGACTTTTGACTGTTTCTGTGAACTTTCATTGCCCCCTAAAGGTCTCCCTTCCACAAAACTGCAACTTTGAAAGGCTTTTTTGAGGATCAGTATTTCAGCACCTGCAGCCTAGATTCCTTCCAAATTAAAAAAAGAGGGTGAGGCCGATTATTATCTTTCAAGATAAGCAAGATTGGTATTTTCAATTTATTTGATCTGTTTTGAATCTAGGGATGTTTAATGGTCACTTGTTTCTGCATGGAAGACTACCATTCAGTTCCTAATACGTTAACAGTTGTCCAGTGGCTGTTCAAGGTGATCACATGTGTCACCGACAGTTCAAATGCTGCTATACTATCCTGGTTAAAAAGAAACAAAACAAAAAAACTTACCAACTTCAATGTTTCCTGTAGTAGTCTGAAGAGTTGTTTCACCTGTAATAAAACCAAAACAAACCTATAAGAGAACTTGACTAATTTAGGACAATTTCACACAGGCTAGTACATCAAAGTTATTCAGGCTGCAATCCTATATCTTATTCACCAATTAAGCCCTGCTACACCCAGGAAGGCTTACTTCTGAGGAGATGTGTATATGATTGTGCAGCAAGAGGTCTTTACTCTGCATTGACACATATAGCAGATGAATTAAATGCCAGCTATACAACTCAGTACAGTGGTGCCCCACTTGACACTTACCCTGCATGACATCGAAATCGCTTTACGATGAGTTTTTTGCAATCGCTATTGTGATCGCAAAACGATGGTTCCAATGGGGATTTTTTGCTTGACGTCGATTAGGAGCCTGCTTCGCGAACTATTTGTTCACTAAATGACGATTTTTCCGGCTCCACAAAATGGCTTCCCTTCGTAAAATGGCTTCCTCCCTTCTCAAAATGGCTGCTTTCCGGACCCATGCTTCCGAAGACAGCAATTATAAACAGCTGATCGACGGTTCTCTATGGGCAATCTTCGCTGGACGATGAGATATTTCCCCTCTGGAACGCATTGACCGGTTTTCAATGCATTCCAATGGGTCTGGGTTTTGTTTGTTTGTTTGTTTGATGATTTCGCTTAACAGTGATTTTCCTTGAACAGATTATCATCGTCAAGCGGGGCACCACTGTATTTACAGATACAATGGCTAAAATCTAGCTAGGTTGCAACCAAAGTAGGTTTATTTGAATCAGTGGAACTTACATTCTGACTGATTCAATGAAACCTCACTAATTCAGTGGGCCTACTCTAGTTGTGACTTACAGCTGGATTTCAACTAGCATATATGAAAATAATAAATAAATAATACCATTCCCCAAATATAGATATGAAAAACAGTCTAAAAGCCTTAATGGCCATAAATCAAATCAAAACACATAAATAGAGCAGCATTACAAGAGAAAGAACAAGAACTGTACTATTTTAAAAGTTTAGACAAAAACAGATAATTCATTTGACTCTGACAAAAGTCACAATTATTACAGTACCTTAAATATCAACCTCCCCCTTCTAACAAGTAACATCCTTTGTGGTCCCTATTGTTAGGCATCACAACAATGGGTGACAGACAACTTCTTAAAAACACACTTTTTAGCTTCTGCTAAATGTACAGTTGCTGTGATGTTTTCTCCCTGATCTGTGTCCCTGCAGTTGTTTACAGAACTATTTTGTCCATAACTATTTGCCTGAAGGGTTACAGCAGTTCTGCTATTTGCTCAGGTAAGATCTTGGGTCCAACATCCTTGACCAAAGCCTGGAAAAGTTACTTTTTAACTCTAATGGTCATGCTGGCAGGGGTATTCTGAGAGCTGTAATCCAAGGAAGTAACTTTTCCAAGCTTTGCTCTTAGTTAATAGCAGAAAGAAACAAAGGAGAAGCCAGAACACCTTTACTTCTATCTTCTCCATAGTACTACCAAGCTGCAATTGTTTTTTCTGGAACTCTGTAGACCACAGTGGATCTGATTGAGACAAGGCAGTCAGAGAGAGAAAAGAATGCAACTATGGCTGATCAGTTCATAGTCCTTCTCTAGGTCCCAGTTATTCTTCTTGAACAATTCACATGCTGCAGGAATGGGAAGTGGGGCCAAGTTGTGGGACAAATGGGGTTCAGCCTTTTAAGTTAGCACAGGGTCAGAAAGACTAACAAAGTATCGACCAGTGAAACGGCTATGAATCACCCTAACAAAATTTTCTACTTCACAACCACAAGTGGAATGGAAAAGATGCCACTGTTTGGAATGCAAATAGCTCATCTGCAATTTGTTACAAAATCTTGTCTTTCCAGGAGCTGAGCTAATGGATTTGTGGCACTGAGCTGGCCAAATTCATGTTGTGCTTGAACAAAATAAATTGTTGTAGGACAGCTGCTCTGGGGTACAGAGGGATCCTTGGGAAAGAGGAGTCAGACTTATCATTAGGCATACACCGACCAGATCCAGAAGATCATCTCCCAAGTCAACAAGTCAAGATATGAAGAAGATTTTTGCTCACTGTCCCTTTTGCTCTCCACCATCTTCCAGGAGGCCATAACAGCTCGTGTGGCTTCTGCCTGGTGCTTCAGATCTAATATTAATTCTACATGTGGGCCTTAGATCTAGACTATGGTTCAATCAGAAGCTTGCTAGCTTGCTTGTTTATTTATAACCCATCTTTCTCCTGAAATGGACCCAAATCAGCTTACTATAACCCTATCCAGCACAAACTGGATTCCCATTCCCCAATCTGCTTTTCAACTGACCAGAATCACCCGTCTTGTCTGGATCAAGTTTCAGTTTATATAACCTCACTATGTCTATTACTGACACCGTACACTAATTTAGAATGGAAACAACTTCCTCAGACTGAGATGGAAAGGAGAGGCAGAGTTAGACATCATATATGAAACAGTAGAACAATTCCCAGTGTAGCTTCTACAACTCTGTTTGCGTTTATTCGGCATACTGAGTCACAGAACTAAAGGCTTCAGCATTCTCTCAAAGTAGTGAGTACCCCCAAGTATCAGACTGGCCAGATGCACACTCTCGCTGGTTACTGGAGCCTCCTGAAAATTATTATTTCAATTGAGACATGCATGAACAAGTGGGTCTTTTAAAGCTCTGTTATGTTATTGCTACAACCCCCTCTGTTGCCTTTCGGATCTGCCTCTTGGTTCCCACTTTGGTCCTGCCTATTGACTTACTCTCTGATCCTAACATTTATCCTCACCTTTTACCTAAAGACAACAACAACAGTACACCGATATTTAACAGATACTTAGATTGTTGGTTAAAACTTTTATCTGTTACACCCTGTTTCCCCAAAAATAAGACCTAACCTGAAAATAAGCCCTGGTATGATTTTTCAGGATGCTCGTAATATAAGCCCTACCCCCAAAATAAGCCCCAGTTAAGTGAAACCCCACCCTCCACCACTATGCAGCAATCAGAAGTAGACGACATGACTGCATTTGAATAGATGTAGATGGTTGTACATAAAAAAACACCCCCTGAAAATAAGCCCTAATGCATTTTTTTGGAGCAAAAATTAATATAAGGCCCCGTCTTATTTTTGGGGAAACACGGTATAATACCAGTCAATGTTTACGATTTTATCTATTTTTGACTGTGTTTCATATTTTCAAATGTTTTACAACAAAAACAACATGTTGTCAAATCTATTCCAATTGATGGTGCCAGTTTCTAGAGTCTTCCCAGGTACAGAATACTCAGAAGTGAGCACCTGTGTGCAGTTTCTCCAAGATCACTCAGGCTACCTAGTTAACTCAGACTCTACCTGTTCCCTAATTCTGGTTCCTGCTTATTTCAAAGCTCTACTTCCTGGCACACTCTCTGTTGCCAACTCTTCAGTACAACTCTTGATTCACACCAGACTGTTGCCTACAGGCTCATCCTGACAGCACCAGAACCCGACTATTTCAAGGTAGTTCTTTAGCAAAATATAAATTATGTCCTTCTCTTTCTCTCTCCCTTTCTTTTGGTCAAAATCAAGATATTGTGAAAATACAGTACCTTATGGATCTTTTGAAATATGATGCACTATCATCTCATGACTTTCTAATACAGTCAAGGAGTGACAGTTTCTCAAACATCAGATAAATAAATAAAAGCTTTCCAAACCCAATTAACTGAAGCAAGTCCAATAGTTTGCTTTGAAAGATGAGCTTCTCCAAGAATTGTGTAGACATATTATTGTTCCATCAGTACCAGGATTTAATGAACCCTGCAATTTTTTATGCTAACCAATTCTTAAATCCAGAGGCTTTGTGGAGTTGGGGGAGTCTCACTGTAGCCAAATCATTTGTTTATTCTGAACTAATGCTGACATACAGGAAATACAGAGCTTGGACAATAGTAATTATGTTTGACAGCAGCAATTTAATCTTCCCTTATGTTCTGTTCTTTACAAGCAGTAACCGAAATAATTTTTTCTGCATACCCAGCTTTTGTTTATTTGTAGACAGAAAGATATAAGTATAAGCTTCAAGATCAAACCGAGACCATGTTGGTCCTGGAATGTGAATACAAACACAACATCTCTCTTGTTCGACTGTGAATTTCTGACTCCTTTGGGACCATCATTAGAAGCCAGATTAACTGTATGGAAAGAATCTGAGATAACAGTTGAGTAATCCATTTTGTATTTAGCCTTGAAGCAAGAAGCCAAAGACAAATTAAAGCAAAAACAGAGAAAGCAAAAAATATGTTGGCCTCACTCCAGTTCCACAGCAACCACAACACACATGCATTGGTAAGGACCTACAGTGGTGCCTCACATTACGATGTTAATTCGTTCCAGCGAAATCACTGTAGAACGAAAACATCGTAAAGTGCAATTAAAAAGCCCATAGAAACGCATTAAAACCTGTTTAATGCATTCCGATGGGCTTAAAACTCACCGTCCAGCGAAGATCCTCCATAGGGCAGCCATTTTTGCTGCCTGTCTTGCGAGGAATCCGTCCCTAAAAACAGCGGGGAGCCATTTTATTTACCCGGTGGCCATTTTGAAACCGCCGATCAGCTGTTGGAAAATTGTTGTTTTGCGAAGAATTGGTTCCTGAAGCAGGGAACCAATCATTGCAAAGGGAAATTCCCCCATAGGAAACATCATTTTGCGATCGCAAAAGCAATCGCAAAAAGTTCATCGTAATGTGATTTCGTCGTTAAACGAAGTGATCGTAATGCGAGGCACCAATGTATTCAGGTGTGTGCTCCTGGGTCTTTGTGTGCCTCCTACATCCTCATCCAGCCCTTCCAATTCTATTTGATCAAAAGTATAATTCCTGAACTATATGCGAGGTTAAAGGTGTGGTTTAAAATAAATTCTTTTGTTTTATTTAATCCTAGGCTTAGGAGTGATGATTTCTATCAGCTTGCCCCCCCCCACTTTGTTATGTAAAACAAGGGCTATCCCATGTGGTGTAGTGGATAATGAACAGAGATGGGCATGAACTGCTGGCTCAGTGGTTCATGCTGGTTTGTACATCAGTCAAACAGGTGTTGAATGAATAATAAATAAAGCCCTGCCTCCTCTGGCAAGCGGCCAGATGAGGCTGGGCAGGGAACCCAGGCTGCTGCCTCTGAGTGGGTGCCTGCCAGAGGAGGCAGGGCTCTGATGCACCAAATACCTGTTTGGCCAATAAATGAACTGGCAATTCGTACCTACCTTTAGTGACAGACCAAGACTCAGGAGGCCTGGGTTTCAATCATCAACTGAACCATGGAAACTCACTGTTGGTGTGAAATTGGTAAAAACATTCCTTAAATATCCCACTCACCTTGAAAAACCCATTAGGGTTGCTAATACGTCAATTCTGACTTGGAAGGCACATAACATATAAAACAAGGGCAGGGATCCTGTTCAGGTCCATGGATGGGGAGAGAACGGTTAAATCTCTCCTTCCTCTTCTTTTTTTTTTTTCATGTTTTACAAAAATTTATTGCATCCATCAAATACTTCAAAGGCACTGTGCATGAATACACGATGAATCTCTTTATAAACAAAAATAACTTCAAGCATAGTAAAACAGCACTATTTATAAGTTCAGACAAATCAATAAGAAACATATACACACCACAATGAAATACAGCACTGTCTGTTATATTAAGAGCCACTATAATATTGTACTTTGGCAGAAGATTTTTTTTTTTTTGCATTTTAATAGAAGCATGTTAAAATAATTTCTTCAGATAAAGAAAGCTAGTGGTACAACTGTGCAAGTTATAATGTGACTACCCATCTCTAGCATCCTTCTTTGGCCTGAAAGAAGTCAGTGTTTTGTCCAAAAAGCTAGCAAAAAGTTAAAACTGCAAGCCTAAGTGCTTTGACTTGAAAGTTTGAGGCTGGTGTGACATGGCAAAAATCACTGACCATTCGACAAGAATCCAGCCAGCAAGGATCCCAAAAGGAAGCAGAAAGCATTGGTTCAGCTCACCAATGAGGAAGAGGATATATCTACCAATGAGGAAGAGGATATATCACCAGAGAATATATCTACATGTGATGCCTCGCTAGACGATGATAATCTGTTCCACTGAAGTAGCTGTTTAGCGAAATCATCGTCTAGCGAAAAGTATTTCCCCATTGGAAAAGCATTTCCCCACTGGAATGAATTGAAACCTGTTTAATGCATTCCAATGGGGGAGAATTTTCGTTGTCTAGCGAAGCCGCTTTGCGAACCACCGATCAGCTGTTTAAATAGCTGTCTTGCGAAGCTTAGGTCCCGAAAACACCCATTTTGCAAGAACGGAGGGAGCTGTCAAAGTCGTTGTCTAGCAAAAATCTGTTTACGAAGCAGAGACCAAACATTGTCCAGGGAAATTCCCCCATAGGAATCACTGCTTTGCGAATCGCTATAGCGATCGCAAAAAGTCAATGTCTAGCAAAAACCTGTCATGCAGGGTAACTGTCTAGCGAGGCACCACTGTATATTAAGTGCTCTTGAACTGGAGGAGCACCCACCCCCTCAAAAAACCCATCCATGTCCTTTGGACCACAGCAGACAGGTCTTAGGAGCTCTCTGATGCACACAGTCAGTGAAACCACTCCTTAACTGCAGTATCCGGAGCCAAAAATGAAGCATTTCAATATGGTATAATACGGGCCAGCTTGCATATTGGTCAAGACAATTTTCTAATGAACACCAACTCTAAGAGAGGTAGACTGATTCCTTCCTGGATTATGACATACAGGTACTGTACATGGTTGACAACCACACTACCAACATAAAATGAAAACATGCCCCAAGTTTGCATTTTGCGATTAACCAGAAAGGAGGGTTGGTTGTGGATATGACAGGTCTTTCTTCCTAACAGCTTGGTGTGCAAAGTACAAAAGCACAATGCATATATACACTAAAAAGTTGTGGAGATGCCTTGTATAGGAGATTCTTCAGTTTGAGAAAGAACTGCAGCAATGCTCCAAGATTAGAGCTGGCATTGTTCAAGACAGCACTAGTACAAAAGTCATTTGGAAGGCCTGCAAATTTTCTTTTCATACCACAAGGAAATGGAAGCAGGAAACAGCTGTCTTTGTATACAGATGCCAGTCTGCTTTAGGGCATTTCTATCTTGACACTTTTGGGGAACAAGTTCAAAAATGGCACAAAAATGGCATTACTATGCCATCTTCTCCACTGTAGTTTTGAAAATTACTCAGCTGTGCACAGCACGAGTGAGAAATGAACCAAGGAGGAGGGTTTGTAGGTTTGTGGAACTATTACATGTTTCATAATTTCTCAAAAATGCCAGCCAGGACTTATTGGAGCTAAGTTCCTCTGGGAATATTGGTTGGTGTTGATGGATGTTGCACACTAGCTCCTTAGCAGCCTGGTATACACAATGCATATCCATTGTGCAAGCATAGAGAGGTTGGCTTGGAAAGAGAGAAGGTTCCATTATGTTTTCTGCATGAGATCCTTTGATATATGAACACTATGTCTGTGGGACAAACCTACACAACCCTGATACACAAATTGATGCTCTGGGGTTGATCTAAAAATGATCAAACATGACACAGCCCAGAACAAAAAAAAGGCTCCTTAACCAATATTCCATGGAAAACTAGATTCCACTGAAGTAATTAGGACATCATTCTGCTTAGATGTATTTAACATGGAAGTGCAACCTACATAAATCATCATCATCTTAGAACTGCAGAGCTGGAAGGAACCCTATGGACCATCGAGTCCAACTTCTGTCAAGGAAGCCCAGTGGGGAACTCCCAACCTCTGGATCCACACCCAGAGAGCTAAACTTTTATATAGTGAATGAGGTGGTTGAGAACTATTTTTAAAAAGGTTACACACAAATGAATGTTCCAGCATGAGTTCATCAACAATAAAAATTCTATGTTTAATTTTTTTTTAAATGAAGCACTCCTACAAAAATGTATCCTTTTCATAGCTGGAGCTCATCAACTAGAAGGAATTACAGTACGAAATATGTGTGTATTTACATAGCCTCATGTATGTACATAAGACCCACTCATTTCCTTGCTGCTTTTTTCACATAGTTTTCATTTCCAGTAAAACATAAATTAGTAGGGAAATCCTATAGATCTCTGCTTAGAAGTAAGTCCACCAAACTCAGTGGGGCTTACTACTGGTTAAATATATAGGTTATTGCAGACCCAGAAGTATATTTCATTTTTTATGTTTCTCAAACACTTCTTTGTAGAAGCCATACTTGTTAAGAAGTTCAGAGAGTTCCAATAACATTCCTTCAACAGTATTTTAAATATAAATATGAAGTAATGTTGAAGTTATATTGTTTAAACTGGATACAATTTTGTTTGTCTTTTTGCTGTACATTTATTTAATAAAATACAACCTGTTTTTGCACTAGGGTGCAAAATAAATGGCACACATGCTTTCTGTGTTTTGGGTTTAACTTAAAACATTCCAAATTGGCTTTTATGAACAGTGAGTATCTATTTCTGTATCTATCTATATATCTCCAAACATGCCTGTCCATAAAAAGAACCTATCAGTTAGAAACACGGAATGAGACCGTGCATATTATTCTTAGTGTTCTACAGTGTTCTGCACAGACACTAAATATAGCTTGTACTTTCATGATTTTAAAAATAAAACCATTTATTATTCAAGGCTCTGTACGCCCAATGAGTCTGGCTCTGTTCTACAAGCTGGAATAACAGCCAAGAGTGAGACTCGGTGTTCACTTCGCTATAAATGAAAAGGAAGGTGTTGTACACAGTGCCTGGGGCGGGAGAGGGAGAAAGAACTTTTCAGATAAGGCAGAAACTTGTTGGAAAGGCACAGCTGTTCCTACATTCAGTACAAACCTCAGCTCTGATTCACCATGACTGGCTACCTCAAGCATTTGGAAACTCTGCACAGCAGGAGCCTGGTGAGGTATGACTGGCAGGACTGCACACCCACCTTCCAACCACCAAACCAACATAATGGATCTTCACGTGTATCATCTTTCTAAGATCTGGGATACAACCTTTGTTCCCAAACAGAGGACATCTGATCATGAATGGTGGAGCAACTGGCATTGAAGTGGCTGGAGGTTACCGTGCCAGCCCAAACACTGGAGAAGTCTCCAATAAAATCAGCATGGTCACAAATAATTATAAAAGCAATTTATACCAAGAATCATTAGCCCCGCTGCTTTTTATGGATTTAAGCCTAATTTGAATATACAACAGAGTTCCGACTTCCGTCCCACACCAGCATTGCCTGGCCCTTCAGGAGGGCAATACTAGCTTGAGACATTTGTCATGATTCTACTGCCTGTCATCAGAAGAATGGCCACACTGAACCGGCACTGACAGATCACGGTGATAAATAGGAATAGGTCCTGTTTACAAAGAAAACAAGGCTATGCCACAGGAATTTGTTCAGACGGTTGGGTTTTCCATACACTGTTGGTTTATGGCCACAGGGAATCAGCTTATCTGTATTTTCCTGGAGCTGTTGTCACAGGTTTTAAATTTTGTTTCACAGTCTTGAAAGACATTTTATTCACCTCCTATATGGCACTCTTATTACAGCAACTGCTAGTACAATAGTTTATTTGGGTATCCTTTATTTAGATATTATGCCAAGAATTTACTAAATAAGGATCAGACTCTTATGGGGTGCTATTGTTTTCTACCTGGAATTATTCAATGACATTGCAAAAATTAGCCCACTTTCCAAGTGTACTGAATATGCAATTAGGCAGCACTATTTCCCTCAGTGTGGTCCCAGAGCAAACGAGGGAGTCAACTTTCAGAAGCTAAGGAGATCTAGATCTGGTCACTGCCTGGATGGAAGGAAGGCAGCCCAGCAACCTGATTTACCTAATCTTGAGTTTAATGATGGAAACTGCTAAGATGTCATTGGCATCTTCAAAGTATTGCTATGAAGTAGATAGCACGTTTTGATTTTGATGTTCTGATTTTTCAGTTCTACTGACTCTGGCTTCAGCAAAACCAGGCTCTTTTTGCAGGATGAAATATCCACCACCTGCATCTCATGCCTAATTGTGGAAATTAGTCACGTCTCTTATTCTTAACCAGATTAATTATGGTCTGGATGTCTGGAAGTTGAGTCATGGCAACTGGACGTCTTTCTTATTAGATTGAAATGTTTTGCTACTCATCCAAGTAGCTTCTTCAGTCTGAGGGAGAGTTGGCAGGAGATCCCTAAAATATCCTCCATATTGGTTTCACTTCCCCCTGGTCTGAATAGGCTCGTTAGACGGACAAAGGACGGGGTGTGCGTGTATGAGAGAAAATCACTCAGACCAGGGGGAAGTGAAACCAACATGGAGGATATATCAGGGATCTCCTACCAACTCTTCTCAGACTGAAGAAGCTACTTGGATGAGTAGCAAAATGTTTCAACCTAATAAGAAGGAAATCCAGTTGCCATGACTCATCTTCCAGATAACCTCACCTGGATGACTGAGAATCTTCACAGATATATGGTCTGGATGGGAACACTATATACACCCCCAACTCAGCAATGGAGTTCTGGTTGACTTGCAATGCAAACCTGTGCATATATACTCAGAAATATATCCCGAAGTGCTTAATGGCGCTAAGTTCCAGGTAAAGGAATATAGGATTGCAGCCTCATTCCCCCACTGAACTGCACTTGGCTTCAAGGCCTCTGCAGGGCACCAGGAAAAGACCAGAGCCCCGGTCAAAGGCAATATTAAATGTGATGCCTTTATTTTAAAAATCTCATTTGAGTTGGAAATTTCTCAAGTGGTTAGAAAGATGACTGCACTCTAATATTCAGCTTTATAAACACAGGCAGGCACTTGATGAGGCATACAAAGGAATATCTTTCCTTAAAAAGGCATTTGCTAAATAAATGTAGCTCTTAACTGTTGTAGGCAAAACGTCCTTTGCTATCTTACCATGAACATTCCCCAGTAAAATGTCACCAGCTGTTGAAGACAGAAATGAAGATTCTGCATAAAGATACTTCATTTTTATTAAGCCATTTTTTGTAGAAATGTTAATGGAGGAACCTTGTAGCTTTTCTATATTCACACTCTGTAAAAGAAAAGCAAAATAAGCAGGAACACATTAACATGATTTTAGATGGAGAAGTTTAAGTGTATCTCCATTGTACAGATACAGACTAAACATTTAAATATGCTATAGGCCTAAACTGCAAGGTATCTGTTAGACACTTCAGAAGACTGTGATAAAATATATGCATGCTGATTCAGCGGTGACCACCGATGATGCGATGACTTCATACATTTTACTCATAAAGGGTTGAAAATACTATCTAAACATAAAATCAGAAATAGAAAGGCAAAAGTAGCTTGTCCACAGTTATTTTTAATCAATCACAAAAGTGCTCAGACTGGTGACCAGCAAAAATAAAATAAAAAGTAATATTCTCAGTTACCAATGTGTGTGTGATGCGCCATCAAATCACATCTAATGTACAGGGAACCTAATTGGGTTTTCAAAGTAAATGAGATGCGTATAGGGTGGATTTACCAGTACTGTCAACCTACCTGTGAGTTTTATGGCCAAGTCAGGATTTGAACACAGGTATGATTCCTAGCTCATCACATTATGCACTTTACCACATGGGGTACGCAAACATCAATTTATACTTCCAAGAATTAAAAACAGAGATTTGGAATTTGTCACTTTGAAGGTCTAAGTAAAGGATGGCAACATTCTATGACTCACTCCCAATCTCTTAACTAACAGGTAAGAACAGTATCTCTGTAGCCTCATGTAGTTTCTTTATGCCTGACCTCAAACAGACACCAAACAAATATACAGAAAGCAGATCTGTACATGGGTAGACTACCATAATCATAATAACGTTAACATGCCATGATGGGTTGAGAAACTCACTGATCAATTGTTCTGAGCAATGAGATACAGTCACTAAGGGGTGTTAACAAGAATGCAAAAGGTATATGCTAAAGCAATTTTAAAAGGATGGGCAAAGTACTGTATTGTTGGAATCCACCTGGTTCATACAGCAGTTGCTCTGATTTTGACAGGAAGAGGTGAAAAACTCAATGGGCTAAAGTCTAAATTAGGGCAGACCCAAAGAAATCAATAACCTCACAAGTTCTTGTACCTTAATCAGTTTAATATGTTAGTACACAACATTTACAAGAACTTGTGGAATAATGGATAGGTGGTCTAGTAAGGTGATGATCTTATACGTAGTCACTCAGGAGCACTGTTTATACTTCTTTCTCCTCTACCAATGATTTTTCACCAAGTCTTAAAAACTTCCTGTAAGATCTGTATCTGCTACAAATCTTCCTGGGTACCATTAACTACCTTTAGCAATCACAGAAATCAACTTGCTGGACAACCACCGATCTCTACACTTGTATAAATGCCTGTGTAGTGAAGTCTTACTCCATGTATCTGAAGAACTGAAAGTCTATGAAAGTTTATACCAAGCAATGTTAGTATTTAAGATGCCAAAAGATTTTTATTTTTGCTGCGTTTAACAAGGGTACCTCCTAAAAACAATACAGACCAATAGAACTAATATTGTTATACGTTTTTCAGGCTGTATGGCCATGTTCAGAAGGTTTTTCTTCCTAACATTTTGCCAGTCTCTGTGGCTGGCATCTACAGAGGACAGGAGTTAGAACTCTGTGTTCTGGTGAAGGATAGTTGAGTATTTGTAGCTGTGGGATCAGCTTTTTGTCCTTTTTAGGAGATTGGGTGATTATGGTGATAAGCGTGTTTTTTGTTATGGGTGTTGTTGTGTTAAGGGGGGAGGAGAAGGTCTGCCACTGTGATTGACTGGTGTTGTTAGCTAGTCTTTTGTGTGCAGTGATCACCGGTCCTTGTGGCTCAGTAGAGTTCATTGACCTTTTGCAGGCTGTATTTTTCAGTGCTGGAAGCCAGGCTTTGTTGAGTTTTAGACTTTCTTTTTGGTTGTTGTTGAAGCTCTGCTGGTGCATAAATTGTACTGTTACAGTACAATTGCACTGTTGTAATACATTTTTAAAAACTGAATTTGTATTACTGGGAATACATTTTAGTGTTGTGTCTAAAAACACAATCACAAAATGACACATTCTGTATTTTGTGCGATGAAAACCCTGCATCCCATCTAGATTAGTTTGGTGTCCAACTACTGCTGGTTGTAAACGAGCTTAAGACAGTCCAACATTTCTGGATTTGTGTGGTCTAATGCCCCAGTCCTACTCATGTTTGCCAGGAGGCTGCTGATTGACTGCTGTTGGAATTATTTACCAAGCCTAATGGGAAATCCAGGTAAAAATTTATATAAACATATCCAAGCAATTTTGGTTGGTTTAGGTCCTAGTTGTTTGCCTGGCCCAGAGGCCTGAACCCTAAAACCTGTTCCATCTTTCTGACCTGCTTGATCACCTTCCCAGTTTATCTCCTTGTGCTCGAGAACACGGAGAGTATCCAAGAAACTGCCAGTTTGTTCTTGGCACATCCCAGGAACTCTTGGCATAACATTGTGCTGCAAAGCAAGGCCTTGTGGATTTGCTTTGGCCTGGGTCCAGAGCTAACTTCTGCCAGTGTGCCCAGCACCAGATGTTGCCTAAGCATTACAGAAGTGTGGGAAAGGACTGGGAGAACAAAGAAACAAAGAGGTGTATAGAAAGCCTGAAAGCGCTGCCATGTCACGTCAGTGCAGTGCAGACCTGTGATATAAAGGTTCCTCTATAACCTACAGTATTCTCTGTGGAAGGCTGCATGGAGATGAGGGTCGGCAGCATAAAACCATTCAAAGTTTCTGAGAATTTGAAATGCTAGCTCAGAACAGCTGTGGATGGAAATCAGCTGATAAGTTCTTTTCGAAGGAAATGTAGAAGAACACAGCAGGCAGCCCGAGTGAGAGCCAAGATAATAAAAATCTAAAGATGTTTTACCTATTGACTACTTTCTACAACCAAGAGCTATTTCAGCACAAAGGCTATAACAGATACTTATCTCCTGGAGAAAATGGAACTGTGACCTGTATAGCTCAAGTGTTATTTATGCTGCCATAAAACATTTGATGTGCTTTTAATTTTTCTGCCCAGCTCTTTCTCATGTACAAGATGGTGATCCACACTGCCTGATTTACAGCACTGATTTAAAATCTGATCCGCCATTTCAGTGCTGTCCGCCATCATTGCATTCAGAGACAAACTGTCAGCGGGTCCTTGGAAACAAATGAAGAACGAATTGTCTGACCAATGTAACTACCTCTACTTGATGGCCTTCAACCCATTTTACCTCTGCAGAGTTTAGACAAGCTCCTTGGCAATTACTCAGCAAGCATGCTGGGAGATTCTGCAAAGAAGAAAAGCATTTTCCCCGAACCCTGTACCTACCTATGGAGTATAACACCCCTTTCTCAACCATTGCTAGGCATAGGTCATGGCAACAACTTGACCCCATTACATCCATTACATTTAGAATATGTATAGGCTTCAAATAACCAGCTTCAAATATCAGTACTGGAAAATCATGGACTTACTGTATGTAGCATTTTCACGTTCCCATCACTCATTCAAGATTGTACACTCATAGCATGTCAATAGGCACAATGTAATTACAGAAGTTGGAGGACTGTAGTTCTATGATTCTTTGACTGCAACGCTTCTAGAAATGGCTCTTTGAGATGGCTTCTTCTTCAACGGAGAAACAGCCCTAGTGTAAAGCTGCCATTATTGTCCACCTGATATCTGGATTCATCACACTTGTTACATTTAAAACTAAACTATTCTGAATGGAGGAATATTTGAATGAACTGAGAGACTTAAATGTCCTAGTTCCAATTCCTCTCTCTCTCTCTCTTTTTCCCCCCTCAACTCCATTTTTAACAAAATTTGCTCTAGTGACTGGTCTACAGTGTTGAGCTTCAGCACCAGGGGAATTAGAAGGCAGAGCTCTAAACCTCTGACAGTCTTGGTTTACACTGGAAACGCTGACAGAGTCTTAAGCTACATAATGATGACTGTAGCCAATGGAACAAAACTGTAATAAAAGCCCACATGGCAGATGTAATGCAGCCTGATTGCTAACAGAAATGGCTCTTTGAGAAGCATGCCGAACTTCTTGCTCCCCAAATGTTGGCTGTCCTCTTACTGTGCTTGAAAGATAAGTATTGTAACATGTTGGGCCCGATGCCTAACTCTACAGCTGTAAATCTTTAGTAATAATTCCTCTGATTTCAGCAAAGTTATACAAAACGGACACACGTACAGGCATGAGCACAACACAGACTATTTATGCAGCTTAACAGCTATTGCAGGGGGAATTATTATATGCTAAAAGTTTGATTTTTGTCATCTTCATTTCTTTTTATTTCTTCAAAAGAGCACTTGGAAGGTGGACCACTACCACAGAACCAGGTCAGTAAACAAAGGGCGTAACAATCCATTAAGTTCAACATGGGGCTGCTACATTTCCTCACACCTCTCACTCCAGTACAATTGGAAGTCACTGGTGGGGCTGGGGAATCAATCTGGGCAATCATGCATAAATATTACACAGACAAATGTTGTGCAGCAGCTCCAACCAGTGCTGTCCTTGCTACAAGGCAAGGTGAGGCAACTGCCTTAGGCAGCAGATGCTGGCGAGTAGTGGTGGAAGTCTCCCAGCTATTCTTATGAACTTTCTGTTGTAGAACCCTATGGTGTATGCAGGTTTATGCCACCTAAACTGCTTGACCTGTGGTGGAGGTATAACAAAAAAATAATAACAAATGGATTATGGCACTTTGATGACAAAATTATTTATTTCAATGTAAACCTCCATGGATGACAATCCACTTCCCCAATGTACCATATTTTCTCTGTGTATAAGACACTACTTTTTCTTAAAATCATTACACTAAAAATTGAGGGGTGTCTTATACATGGAAGAAAGCAGAAGAGAGAACAAAACTGCCCATACCTTGCCTCTGTATACAGGCTTTCTTCAATCATGAGGCTTAGCTTCCTGCAGTCAGGAGACTTAGCTTCCTCCAATCACGAGCCTTATGGAACTGATGACAGCCGATGCTGAACAAACCAACTGGAACAGACCTCATTGGAGGTGGAGCCTGTAGGCTCAGATGCAACAGGGACTTGTCGTGTTCAAGCATTCTGAGCCCAGAGGCTGAATACTCAAAGCTAAGTTAAGATTTCTTAATTTGGGGTTAGAAAAGTAGAGGGTGTCTTATACACGGAGGTGTCTTATCCACAGAAAAAATATGGTAATACAAGTCCCCATCCCTCTGCCATATATTCTGGAAACTAACCATCATGTTCCATTCATCTGAAGAAACAGATTGTAATCCATGAAAGCTTGAACTGAAATAAAACTCTTATTCCTCAAGGTACCATGCTTCTTTAAATTATAATTAGTGGTGTGAGGTTGAGCTTTCATTAAAACATACTTCTGTATCCAAGTCTGTCACAGCAATTATTTTTCCAACTAATGCATATATCAAGTTGCAAGCCAAAAACTTGCTAATCTTCTTCTACAGCTGCAACTCCAAGCACCACCTCAGCCACAATACAATCTTGAAACAAACTTTGTCTTTTCAGTTGAGTTCAGTAACAGTCCAATTTGCCTACACATGATGTCATTAACTCCAATTATTGTTCTCGGGAAAACTTAATTTTTTCAGATAGAATACCAGCACAGATTACAAAGAGACAGATTAAACACACTCTTCTCTGGCTAATTGCTTGCAGGTTTTTTGCGCCACAACAGATTTGTTTAATAAACACAATCATAGTTTGGGCTGCTAAGTAATACATGAGACAGAATCTGATCCTCTTTTACAGACTTTAGATTCATTTCATCCCTCGTTTGAGCAGGATGATGACATCAGACAGAAAATGTTGGCTTCAATTTGTATTAAGCATTTTTTACTGCATTTAAGCATACTCAGCAGCAGTATACATTACAACATCTGATCAGTTTTGGAGTTGGCAGATAAGAGGAGCAGTGTTATTCCAGCTCTAAACATCCAAAACTATTTGAACCAAAGACCTGTTGTAGCTTAATGTGACTATCTGCTATCTTTCCAGCCCAATTATGAATACTTTTAGTACTATTTTATATGTTAAAATAGGTTTTGGCAATGTGGAGCTAAGCACGTTTAATCAGAAGTAAGTTTTACCTTGTTCACGAGACTTACTAGAAATAAGCACGCTTGGAATTGCAGCTGTGAGTTGCAATTATTTCCAGACAAACTGCAATTTCTATTTTCTTAGCTGCTCACATTCCAGGATACACTCCTACTTCACCATATCCATACAAACAACAGTGCTATCACTACTGGTAAAACATGTCTCTTTACCACACTGGTAAACCAAGTCTGAATTAGGGTATTGTGTATTAGTTGAGCTGGTGAAGTTTTTTCAATAAGTAAATTTCCTTTGAGGTAAAATCGGTTTTCTCAAAGTGCATTGGAATAACTCATTTGTGACATTATCTCTCTCTGTCTCTGTCTCTCTCAATATATGTATGGCTTTATTATACACGTGTTTAATTCCCTGTAGTAATTAATTCCCTAGAAGATTCTAACACCTCCTGCAGCAACTTTGGTGAGCAGTGCTCTGAACATTTGCGTTTATCAGATTAAAAAAATTATAGCTCTTGAAATGCTGTTTTCCTTTTTTAAAAAATAAAAATAAAAATGCATATGACATAATACTGAACTCTTTCTCCAGAATCTACTGTGCAAAGTCAGCTGAAAGGGAAGTATTTTTTCTTAGTCTCTGGATACTTCAGCCTGGCTGGGATAGATCAAATGACGCTGTAGATGATCTCTATGTGCTTCCAATTTCACCTTAAATTATTCCCAAGAAAGCCTCTGGAACTGATATTCCTGCCAGTAATAACCTAAGGATGCTCGTGAAACTGTTCTTCTCTTACACATTTTTGAAAGGATAGGAATATGGCTAACTGTCCGCCTTCTGAGATATTTATTACTCCTGGTGCTGCTGAAGTCAGGGTCACATGATATTTCAACAAGAAATGTTTCATCTTCATGCTGTGCAGAGAGAAAACAAATAAGCTAAAGACACCCTCTTCTGGAAAACATCCAGTACTTCAAGTTTTAATGGCTAGCTAATGTTCACTCAAAAAGCTAGTACCTGTTTTTGTAAAAGAAATGAATTGCATGTTTCCTTTTAGTATCCCTGTGATTACGACATTACGGGCCTAACAATATGATATTAATCCGTACTGCATTTCATCTTGTCTCTACAGTCTATTAAAATTTATGGCACAGCATTTTAGGAGCAGCTTGCTTAAAGCTGCACATTAAATCAAAATTTAAGAAGTTTAATAAGTTGATCCTCTAGTAGTGCAATGTTTAGTTTAAACTCAGTACTCAGGAATCTGAGAATGAATAGTTATGTTTTTAAAAAGAAAACACTATGTAGCAGCAGAATGGATGTATCTAACTTTAGAGGGAAAGAATAAGAAGCATGTTTCATTCAAAGTCCCTTCTGGAAACCATAATCACATCTAACGGGACTAATTTGTCCTTGTAAGTATTTGGCTTGTTAATAATAAATTCTCTTCCTTTTATTATAACTATACTAATGGCAAATTCTGCCTGCACTGCAGCTATTAAAGTCCCAAGGCCTCTGTCAGGAAGAATGGCTAACAAGGATAGGCATATGAAAACTTAAAAGAGAATACAAATACAATGGTGCCTCGCTTAACGGGCGCCCTGTTTAACGACGAAATTGCATAGCGATGAAGATTTTGCGATCATAAAAGCGATTGCATTGCAATGTTCCCTATGGGGAAAAATCGCTTTGCGATGATCGGTACCCTGTTTCGCTTACCGATCATCGCAAAGTGATGATTTTCTAACAGCTGATCGGCGGTTCCAAAATGGCCGCCCGCTGTGTTTTCGCGCTGATTCCTCACTTACTGGGCAGCGAAAATGGCGGCCGTATGGAGGATTTTCGCTTAAAGGTGAGTCTGAAGCCCATAGGAACGCATTGAAGGGGTTTCAATGCATTCCTATGGGCTTTTTAAAATCGCATAGCGACGAAATCGCGTTGCAGCAATTTTTGCTGCACAGATTATCGTCGCTATGCGAGGCACCACTGTATCTAAAAAGAAAGGAACAGTTTAAACAGGAACCACTAAAAAACCCTGAAGTGTTATGTTAGGAAAAGAATGAAATTTATCTTGCAGCTCCTGCAAAATTATGGCCAATGGCCAATGTCAGTCATAGTGAAACACATGCAGAAGACATCGTATTTGAGGTGGCTGTTCTAACCTCCCCTTTTTTAAAAAAATAAAGACTCTCGTTCTTTAAAGACTGATTAGTTTAATTACAGACAGGCTTTTCTGGACTGCAACCCAGTCCTTCTGATGTAAAATTTGTATTTTAAAAAATTACTTACACTTCCTTGCGACACATGAATATCAGCGTTCCCCTGAAGAGTTCCCAGGCAGATAACCTTCCCTCCTTTAGCCTTGATGTCAATTTTCTGACTCTGAAACACAATTTAAAAAGTTCAATTCCTGATTTTTCTAATAATTGTTTTTCAGTTTTAATTTAATTCTCCCAGCTGCACCATTAAAATAGCACCATAATGAATACAGTGGAACATCCCTACCTACGAACGATCCAACTTACGAACTGCTCCGTTCTATTTGCGAACGGAGCTTCAAGATACTAACAGAAAAAGGCAGGGAAAAAAGGCGGGCAATTCAACTTTCTAACTGTAGGTGGCGCCAAGGCTGCTGCTTTGTGCTGTAGCTCTTTTGGCAGTTATAAGATGTGTCACAGTTGGAGGCTTGGGAGAGCCCCCTGCTTCGGAGTGAGCCTGTGTGTGTGTGTCTGCAGGGAGGTAACCTCCTGTTTTCTCCTTTAGAAAAACTGTTCTGGGTGGGTTTTGGTATTTCTGTGCTGTGTTGTTAGTGGCTCTGCTTCGAAGTGAGTGTGTGTGTGTGTCTGCAGGGAGGGTATGTTTCTGTGCTCTGCTTCAGAGGAGTGTGTGTGTGTGTGTATCTGCAGGGCTCTGGAGTTTTTTTTTCCCTTCTTAAACCTTTTTTTGAGGTTTTTTTCTTAAAGCCTCAGCAATGGAGCACCTTCCAACTGGGCTTACTGTGCTCTTTTTATTTTTTGGTGATTTTTCTTCGGCCAGAATGGATTAATCGGTTTTCAATGCATTCCTATGGGAAATGGTGCTTCTACTTACGAACGTTTCAACTTACGGCCACATTTCCAAAACGGGTTAAGTTTATCAACAGAGGTTCCACTGTATCTGTATGGCAGGCAAAATGAAAGATTTCCACAATTCAATTTCTCATCCTCCACCCTCAGAAGCATAGGAGACTGTGGTGTTCACCCTTGTGACACCTGCATGTTTTGCCCTCACAAAGGTTCACGTCGCGTTTTCCTCTCACTGCCACCAGTGAATTATCTCAACCCACAATATGAATGACATTTGTCAGGACACTAGTCTTGTGAATACAAACAGAACTTATTTATTGAAGTGAAGCAGATTTAATAAGTTCTTCAGATAAACATTGTACACAAGCAAATCATTAACAGTTCTCTCCATACATACTTTTCTCTTGCAATATCATTACCACCTTCTCTACCTATTTTTTTAACCAGTCTTATCACTCAGTATCTGTTCCCTCTCTTTCTGACTAACCAGCCCTTATTTCTCTTTGGAACTCATCCCAATCTCTATCTGACTCCTCCTTCTCCCGCCAAACCTTCATATAGCTGCTGACTCCACCTCTCCAGCGCTCTCATAGGCTCATGCAAATCAGCTCATGACTATGAATGGCATGAGTGACGTGTGGTGATCGTCACAGAGACCTCCCACAAAAAAGACTGGCAAACTGGACACTTAAGAAACTTTTGCAGGAAACTTTTGTAGTGGAATTTCCAGAATACTCAACATCTCCAGGTAAAATTGAGAGAAATTTCTGTCTGAAACTCAGAATAGCTGCTGCCAAATAATGTAGACAACACTGACACAGATGGACTAAGAGCACAGAACAATAGGTAATTTTCCCATGCCCAAAATTACTGTGGCCATTATGCGCCACCAAGTCATTTTTGACCTATAGTGACACTAGTAGAGTTTTCAAGATACAGGAGATGTTCAAGGAGTGGCTTTCTATTATTGCTCCAACCTCCAGTGCGTTTTCAAAGCCAAGCAAGGATCTGAACCCAGCTCTCCTGGGTCTTAGTCCAATACCCTATCCTCTACACCAGGGGTCTCTAAACTATGGCCTGCAGGCCACATCCGGCCCGCCTTGCCTTTTTATCTGGCCCAGCAGGCGGGTGGGCGGGCAGGCAGACGGGCGGGTTGGAGTGAATGAGTGAGTGAGTGAGTGCATGTGTCTTCCTTTGGCCCTCAAAAATCTGTAACATATATGTTGTGGTCCTCACTCTGAAAAGTTTGGAGAAGATGCCTGCTCTACACCACACTGACTCTACATTATTGATAAACAGAAAATATCCACTCTTATTCTTCTCTACTCATGAGTTCACTGGGACTTGCATCCATATATATAAGATTTTATCCTCAGCTGGAGACCTTGTGGTAAATGACCGTTCTTTTAACAGTAGATGTTGTTTTGTGGCTGATGCTGTTGTTGTTTTTAAATAGTTTAAACTGATTTTAAATAGATTTAAACTAAATTATTTGTGTCATTTTTCTGATCATTTGTTTAATATTGTGATTTAATGGCCAAAATCCTCCTGCATAGTTGTACCAACAAAAGGGCAATGGCATAAGTCATAGTAGCAAACTGCTGCTAATTAACAAGTTCCTGCCTGGATTCCAGGTTATGTACCAACTTACCCAAGTGGCATTCAATGAGGAATCCAGGTGGAAACTCATTAATTAGTAGCAATTTCCCACAGCAAGTTAAGCGATTTCCCCTCTGCCATTGTAAGTACACACAAAGATTTTAGCTGCTGCATTTTTTTAGTTGAACCTGTTTTCAAACATGTATTGCAAGCCACTTTCAGTTCTGTATCATAGAAAGGTAGGATATTAAGTAAGTATGTAGGTGGGTGGGTAAGTAGGTTCATACACAGAGTTCATACATAGAGATAACTCACAGATAGCTGCTTTCAGTGGCAACTCTCTGCAACAGGATTGGCAACTTCCCAAGATAAGGGGGCGCACTATCCTCCCTAATAATCCACTGGGGGTTGAAACTTCATTTAGTTTTCTCACTAGTGGGTCTCACTATGGCACTCTGTGCTGAAAAAATATAGTGGGAGTGAAAGAAGGAAGCAGGAAGGGGGGAAAGAAATAGCACTGCTCCTGCTGCAAACCCACAATGTAGTGATTTAAAGTCAACCACCAAGTTGTTTGGCTGCGGTACAGTATGTGATTTTAGTAAAGAGTAAGAGAAGACTGCTGATTTTCCGCAACTCAATATTGTTGGTGGCAGCAGCTGAGCAACACGGAGGAAGCAGCACAAAAATGGCCAGGCACCTCAGTACCTGACTGAGGAAAAAAATCAGAGTTACTTCTGTAGATAGATTTTGAAGGATAGGAACATCTGCATGTCAATTTATATAAACTTCTTTTAGAATGATTTCCATGACATAAAACCCAACAGCCACTGTTTCAACCACCATGGAATGAAACTGTCATTCACTCTAACCAAATCAGTTTACTCTTGCATAGCCAGGTTAGCTTTCCATCTACTGAGTGTGCAAGGACATATTCACACTCAAAATGCACACACGATATACACACTGATGGTATGTAGCTTTTAAAAACAATAGGCTTTTAAAAGCATGAGTGACTGAATGTCTCTGAAGGTACCTTGACTGACTGCAGGACGCTCGCGCCTTTCTCTGCTTCTATTCTGCAGCGATCACATTCAATTTTCTCAACCTTCACACAGCCATTCCTCGACATCTTGATATCCAAGTCTAAAACCAATTTTAAATAGTGAAAATAAATGGAATGGTCTTCCAGGGCTGCAATTATAGAGTTTGATTTCAACCAGTCAGCAATGAAGCAGTGATAAAACAAACATTTCAAAGCATATCCTGTTCCCTCATATCAGCAAAGGAAAAGCCTGTGGCCTTCTAGATATTGTCGGATTTCAACTTCCATCATCTCTGAGCACTAATAATTGATTGGGGCTAATTGGTATTACAGGCCAATATACAGAAGGACACAGGTTCCTATTATTTCCTAAATAAACTGGCATTGTGTGCAAAAATCTGAAGGAACTACAAAGAAGTACATGTAAAGAAACGTTAGGAATGTACATGCCATAAACATTTGTAGGACACTGAATATATTTAAAATATATTTATAATAAAACATTGTTGCCACTCATATTTTTCCTATACGTATTTGTATACCACTTTTCCTCCAAGGCCTTCAGGACATCATCCATAAAGATTCCCCATATCTTTTTTTTACAAGAAACTTCTCAGGGAGATTAAGCTGATATGAAGCTTCAGCCAACAATGATAAGGACAAGCATGGTTCTAGCAGGTGCACTTTGTACTCTTCATCCAAAATGGAGAAGACTGAGGGAGTGGCAGCCAAGCCTCTCCCTTTAAGAAACAGGAGGAAGACATGCTGATTGTCCCACCACCAGCAATTCTATTTCCCAAATTCCCAACTTTTGAGGACTCCCCAAGCCAGACCCCCTGGGAAGCAGTGTCTATCAAAATCACTCATGTGGTTTTTATAAATGGCCACTGTGGCTCTCTGGCAGAAGTGGTATTTCTGTTTCCCACTGGAGAAGCTACAGGAAAGAACCAGGAAAGAGAAAGTTGCCCAGGATGCTGGACTCCCAGCTGTGGGTAAAGAAGTGTCCCAGCTGGATCTGTGGAGGAGACAGAGAACAGAGGCCTGGGTGGTTGAAGAAGAAGCAGAGAGGAAAAGGCAAGAAGACTTTAGGTGGGATGTGTGTGTATAGAGGATGGTTGTCCTGAACACAAGAGAGGGAGTAAGTCCTCCTTCTTTGGTTGGGAGTTGACTGAAACAAGAGGAGGGGGAACTTGGGAAGGAAAAGGGCTCTGCAATTGGGAAGAATGGTGAGAAGGGATGATGAGAGGAGAAATGGTCAGTCAGGGCTTTGGGAGCCAATGGATTTTGGATGATGGGGATTCAGAAAGCAGGGAGCACACAATGGATGTCTGAGCAGGGAGTGAGGCTGTAAAAGGTAAAGATCACTGAAGGTAAGTTGAGAGAAGGAGGTCTCTTGGAAAGAACATTTAACTGATTTTATTGTCATAGGGTAACAGGACTATGATTTGAACACTACTTTCCCCAGCTCTAATCTAACAATCCACCTGCTACTACACAGCATAAAGTATGCAGCCAAAGAAAAGAGACGCTGCTACCTCAATCTGAGTAGCAGTTGTCTTCAGCAGGTGAGTTTATAAAGCTGAGCCCACTAAAGGTTCAGATTTTGTCCATGCATCTCACTGAAAACCACTGAAAATGGGAACCGAGGATTCTGATGCTTGGTAGTTGGTATTAAGGACGTGCTGGCGCTGCAGGTTAAATCACAGAAGCCTCTGTGCTGCAAGGTCAGAAGACCAGCAGTCGTAAGATCGAATCCATGGGACGGAGTGAACTCCCGTCGCTTTGTCTCAGCTCCTGCCAACCTAGCAGTTCGAAAGCATGTAAATGTGAGTAGATAAATAGGTACCACCATGGTGGGAAGGTAACGGTGTTCCGTGTCTAGTCACACTGGCCACGTGACCACAGAAACTGTCTATGGACAAACACTGGCTCTACAGCTTGGGAGACGGGGATGAGCACCGCACCCTAGAGTCGGACATGACTGGACTAAATGTCAACGGGAACCTTTACCTATGCAGCTACCCTGCTGTCCGTATCACCAGATCAATGAGTTCTATCTCTTAGCACTTGACTGATCTTCCAGAGCTGCAAAAGATGGAAGTATATCCACAAATGTATTTGGCCAAACTCAAAGCGAAGTTCTAATCTGTGAAAGTACAGTACACAGAAAGAAGTCAGCTAGAGGCCTCCTCGTCATATCACCTCTTTGGACCAGCCGCAGCACATACCAAATTTCACAGGAATCTTCACATCCACAGAGGTGGCACTGTCCACGTCATCTGAGAGAATCATCACCTCCTTTAGCACCTCATCATAATGAACATGAAAACGGTCCAGACTTGAACTGTTGTTTGCCCCTCTCGCGGTAACAAACACCCTGTCTGCGTCAGGGTATTTGTGTGGGTCCAGCGGGCAAAGGGTCATGTGGCAAGGGAGCTGAACCTTCAGCAGGCCAAAAGGGCTGACCGTCAAGGACCACTCTTTGACAGATCGACTGCTCTTCAGTTTGCTTCCTTCGGGCTGAGCTGGATCGCTCCTTCCACCACTTGAGCTCCTCACGAATAAGCTGACCTGCTGCTGGCACACCTGTCCCCCACCCTTCAACAATCTATGCCCCCTCCCAGCTGCCAGCTGCCAACACCTTGGCCAGAGAGCAATCATCCTGCTCAGTCTTAGTTACACCGCCTAAAGCTGCTTCTGTGCCTTTCAATGGGCAGCCACAGGTTTGAGTGTGTGACCTCCTCGCCTTTTTCCTTTCAAAGCAGAGAGGACGCCTTTCAAGTCAGAGGCTGCGCCCGGAATACTCCTCCTTATGGCGTTCCCTGTATTAGGGATCCCCCCCCCCTATTAGCTACGCCCGTCAGTGTCATAACAAGTAGGAACTTGCAGCAGCCAAAAGCCCGGCTTCACGGCACATTCCGCCATCTGCATTTGAGCAACACCTACGCGACAAGCTCTCGACACACCCGTCGCTGCTGGGAATTGTAGTTTTCCATTCCGCACGGACCCGGAATGTAAGGCGTGTGTGAACTACAAACCCAAGAAAGCAGCGCGACAAAATAAAATTAACCAATGAGCAGCCGAGGAAGGCGGGTGTTTTTTAACGTACAGGAACGGAGCTGTGTGCTGGCCAATCAGAAGAGCGGAGGGTGGAATGAGTGCCCACGGGGGAGGGAAGGAATCCTGAAGGGAGGGTTCGTCTCCATAGGAATGGGAAACGCGGACGGGCGGTTTTGTTGCTATGCCTGCTGAGCTTCCCAGGAACCGATCAGGGGTCCCGGGAGAGAAAGAGAGAGAGAGAGAGGCGCGGCACCGGGGAAAAAGTTTAATAGCACGGGTAAGATGGATGAACTCTTGTCAGGCTGGAACACACACAGACACAGACACAGACACAGACACAGACACACACACACACACACACACACACACACACACACACACACACGAGAGGGAGAGAGAGAGAGAGAGAGAGAGACTTTAAAAGTGCCTAGTGTGGAGGAGAAACTGGAAAGAAAACATTTTAGAATTCAGTTTTAGTTTGAGAAAATAAAGTTTTAGGAATAAAACTTTATTCCGGGAATCTACAATGATAGTTCAAATTTGGTGTTGGATACTGACTTTCTAAGTGATTCCAAACAAAGAGAATGCGGTCTTCCTCAGCGTTTCTACCTGTAATATGGCCATAATAGTACAGGGGTACACAGTACAAGAGAGTCGTGTATAAACGTGGTTAATGCTTTTGGTTTCAGTCCAGTCTATACCACACGTAATGAAGATCTTTAAGATGCAGGTATACGCAGGGCCAAAATTAGGGTAGTGCAAGGGATCCAAAATTTAGAGGACGCCAGAATCTAGAGACAAGGCTGCTAGGGAGTATGAGGAACCCCCCAGTGTTGTGTTTGTGTTTTATTTTCAAAGGCGCGCTCCACAGAGACACCTTAAGCTCTCCTTCCAGCATGCCACTGTGGTGTGCCCCCAAACAAAGAAAGTTATGCTTTTAAAGAAAGACATGAAGAATCCTTTGCACTTTGACCATCCTTTGCCCTGTTAGACAGTGATAAGGACCAGTGTGGCTGTGACTTGCACCCCCTGCCTGAGAAAGAGGAAGAGATTGTGGCCGTGGCAGTACTGGCGGCAGTGGGGGGGGGAATAGCCGTATCCTGTCCTCCGAGAAAGCTGCTGACGTCTAGCAGCAGCTTGTTTCCGAAATGCCTGGTTCTTAGGCCATTGAAAACCAGGCCTTTTGGGAAGAATGCCTGTGAGAACCTCCTGTTCAGGCACTTTCACTAGTGGGAAATCCCTGTGACCTCTATGGGAAAGTTTCAAAAGTTGCAGGATCAACTGTAATGGGACGTGGTGGCGCTGCGGGCTAAACTGCAGAAGCCTTTGTGTCCTGCAGGTTCAGAAGACCAGCAGTCGTAAGATCGAATCCACGCGACGGAGTGAGCTCCCGTCGCTTTGTCCCAGCTCCTTGCCAACCTAGCAGTTCGAAAGCACGTAAATGCGAATAGATAAAAAAGGACAACCTTGGTGGGAAGGTAAACAGCGTTCTGTGTATAGCCGTGCTGGCCATGTGACAATGGAAACTGTCTTCGGACCAACGCTGGCTCTACAGTTTGAAAACGGGGATGAGCACCGCCCCCTAGAGTCGGACACGACTGGACAAAAATTGTCAAGGGAAACCTTTACCTTTACCTTGCAGGATCAAACTAAGCATCAAGGGGTATGAAAGTTTTGCTCGAGTTATGTTTTCTTGAAGGAAATGGGATTTTTAAAGACAAGTGTGTCTCAGCTGTCAGACTTGTAAAATAGGCTGTCTGGTGAGCAATCAGAAAAGAAATTTCCTGAAATGTAAAATATGTTAAGTAAGAAAAAGTACAGCCTATGACAACACCTGATGTCTGTCAATGCCTGAGAACACATTGCTAAGTGAGTCATCTCTTTCATTGATTCCCAAGCTGCTGGAGGAATATACTCCTAGAGAACTGTGAAGAAATTCCAAAAACTGGGAGATTTTCATAATAATTTTTGATCAACATATTTTTTTAAAAAAAATCTAATTTCATATCAAAAATTAATTTAAACTATTTTACTAGTTATTTCAAATTTTAAATTATGAATGAGTTGTTACAAGTGGGCTAGATGGTACTAAAGGACAAAGGGAAGCATGAGGGTGTCTCAACAATCAAACAGAAGGCCTTGTGCTGAAAAAAGTTGGAACCACTGGTCTAGTTTGAGACACAGTTAAATAAACATTCTGTGCCATTTTGGAGGTAATGCATGTTTTTGCCATCAGATGGCAGTATTGACCCGTCCCTTTCACTGCAAGTGCGTCTTTCAGAGTTTCATTTACACAGGTGAACTTTTAAAGTTCGCCGCTCAGAGACCATTAGTAATGGTGCGGCTAAAAAATCTTGTAAATAAAATAAAATTAAATAAATAAATAAATAAATAAATAAATAAATAAATATTAATGGAAAATGCACAACTTCACCACCTATATCTAAAGCATGGTTACGGAAATGTACATGCTGAATGTGATAGAAAAATGTGGTGTCTTCTGACTAGTTCTGTAAAGACATTTTGTCTGTTATGTGGGGACTTCATATCCTGGCAAGTCGTGGTGTAATTGGACAATGAAGAAGGCCATATTGACTCCAAAAAGCATAGCTTCCCTTGCCTACTTCTTTGTTTGTTGGTTACTTTTATCTTCTGTACTTCCTCTAGTGAATTCATGGTGGCTTATATTGTTCTGCTCCTTCTCATTTTATCTTCAGAACAACCTATGGAGTAGGTCAGGCTGAGGAAATGTGACTGGTCCAGTATCACCCACTGAGATTCATGGCAGGGGAGAAAGTGGAGTTCAGGTCTCCCATTTGCTATGCCACTGAATAGTAGAAGTATTCTTTGCTTTACATCGCAGAGTACTGTACATAGCCTCTTCTCTCTTAATTCCATCATTGCCTAATTCAGAGCCAGCCTGTTCTATCATTGGGGATATCTTCAACTTTCTGTCTGTCTGTCTGTCTTTAACATCAGTATAGAAAAAGACGCACCAATTAAGTTCATATGGTCAAGTTTGTTAACCACTGAACCTGTTACAAAGATAATAGAATGAAAAGAAAAATAGCAATACAGAACTTAATAACATGCAGCTTGAAACGTTACTTTTAATTCAGGAAGCTTTGTTATGCCTTTAGCTTAAGATCTTGTTTCTCAAAAACTCCACTGGCACTCACTGCTTGTATGGGGTGTTCAAACAGGAAATAATGGTATCTCATATTATAAAGAAAGGGTTAACCTTTCTTTCTTTCTTTCTTCCCTTCTATTTCTGTTTGCTGAACTTTTGCATTGTCCAAGATCCTCACATGCTGTGTTGCTGAGCCAAATATTTCCCATCTTGTAACTGTCTTTTTGGCTCCTTTTTCATAAGCATAGAACTTTGCTTTTCTCCTTGATGAATGTCATTCTGTTGTTTTCAGCCCAGTGCTCAAGCCTGTTGAGATCTTTTTGAATTTTGTTTCTGTCTTCCAAAGCATTAGCTATTGCACCTAATTTTCTGTCATCTGCAAATTTAATAAGCATTTCCTGCGCTTCCTAGCTCTTGAGTAACCATGTATGCATGTTTTCAAAGGTATCTCAGTTTTCTTTGAACCATTAACTACTTTGTTAATGTACAGTGGTGCCTCGCATTACGACGTTAATTCGTTCCAGCGGAATCGCTGTAGAAAACATTGTAATGCGAAATTAAAAAGCCCATAGAAACACATTAAAACCCGATTAATGCATTCCTAGGGGCTTGAAACTCACCGTCCAGCGAAGATCCTCTATAGCGCGGCCATTTTCACTGCCTGCAATCGCAAAACCTTCAACGTAAAGCGATTTCATCGTAAAACGGAGCGCTCATAATGCGAGGCACCACTGTAGTTGCATCCTATTTCTGTGTTCTCATTAAGCATGATTTAGCTGCTGCCCAGAGATGTCACAGCATCTTCCTGGCTTTCCCTTATGGTGCACCTCCGGGCACTGTCCAGTCTTGCAGACGTAATAAGAGACAGCAACAGAGAAATGGTGTGCCTCTGTTAGCTGTTGTAACTGAACAGAAACTCTCATGTTCATGTATTCGCGAAGGCTTTCACAGCCGGGATCTAATGGTTGTGGGTTTTTCGGGCTCTTTGGCCGTGTTCTGAAGGTTGTTCTTCCTAACGTTTCTCTCCTCCTTATCACAACAATAAACCCAAAACAAGACACACTAATTGTCCATCTCCTGAAAAGGACAAAAGCCTATCTCACAGCCATAAATACTCCACTCCCAAGCAAACTACACCAGAGCACAGAGTGCTGTCCTCTGAAGATGCCGGCCACAGAGACTGGCGAAATGTTAGGAAGAACAACCTTCAGAACACGGCCAAAGAGCCTGAAGAACTCTTGTGTTCATGCTTTATATACCAAGGAAGACTAGCCATGGAGGCCAAGCAAGAGCAGCCAGGGAGAGATGAAGCATCTTTGGCTTCATGCTGGAGCCAAAATGCTGGCTCCAGCATGAAGGCAAAGATGTCTGGATAAACTCCAACCAAGCAAAGCTTTTCTTGCATAAGCTCACATTGCTAGTCATTCTTGCACAATTATTTTGTATGCATTTTAAAGTTAAAAGCATTGCTGCCATAAATAGCTGCTTATCTACGGTACATATAAAAGTTTGCCCTCCTCTTTCTTTTCATGTCTAAAAAACGTGGAGGCATGTTTCTAATTCAAGCTGCAGTTTCTGAAAAAAGAACATCTTTATTTAATTTACCCTGCAGTGTTTGGAGTGTAACATTCTTTTGCTTTTAGTGTAACAGTGATGGTGTATTAAATATTTAGAGAAACCAGAGGTGTTTCTACTTTCTTTGACAGTCATTTTATAAAAGACCAATCACAAAGGGTTTGTGGGGAATCTGAAAAACTGAGTAATGAATATAACTTTTATTGGTATTCAGACCGTTTCAAATACACTTTACACAATATACAAAAATCCAAAGACTCTCAGCCCATGAGTGAAAGGAAGGATTTCAGCCACCAAATTATATATATATAATTACATCAGTCAAATCCTCGTTCTCAAATAGACGTCCAATTATGTCTCTGACACACATTCCTTTTCTTGCTCTTTCTTCATAAGGGAAACAGTGAAAAGGACGACCCTCTATGCCATGTATAAGCTAGATCTATTCAACAGAAGGTCCCGTTTCCTTTCATTACTCCATGTTCTCATGCTCTTAAGAACAGGTGCTAGGTAACGTTCTGTAATGCTGTCATATAGCTGACAATGCAACAGATAATGTGCAAAATCTTCAACTTTGTTCCACCTGGCCAGTCTGTTTTCAACAGGGATATCCAAAAATCGACCCTGTGGCATTATTGTATCAATTTGTTTGAAGCGGAAATGAGTAAAGGCACACACGCAGGTCCCTTTTCAAATATCTATAAAAGACAGATATTTTTCTTTCTGGAAATGAGCTTTGGACCTCAGCAGCCATTTCATAGATGTCATTGAAACCAAATCTGCTAAATCTACATGAGTTCTAATAGCTAAAATTCTTTGTTTAAAAACATTTTTTATATTACAATCAAATGTGTTAACCGTTTCAACACCAAAACTTAATTTTATGAATGATTTAAAAAGATGTAAAAAACGAGTTTGTAATCATTTGTTCATCTAAACATGCCTTAAGAAGCCTGGTATCATTCATTTGCATTAACTAAATCTAGTAATTTAATATCTTAAGGCAAGAGTTACTGATGATATTCCAAATTCGGCTCTGACTGCCTGAGTTGGGGAAGTACTTGACACACCGAGGATTGATTCATAACCATTTGTGTTATTTCAATTTTCTTATTTTTAGCAAATCCCCACATTTCTGTGCTGAAAGTTAACATAGGCAACACGTTTGCCTTATATACCTTCATAATTGGTTGTAAAGAGCTGGGATATTTGTGGTTCATTAGCTTATACAAAGTATGCACACAGGCAATTATTTCATTGCATTTCTCTTTAACTGAAGATTCCAAGATGCGGAAGAAGAGAAAGCTGGTCCCAAATAATTTTATAATCCTACTTGTTCAATTTCTTTGGAATCTAGAAACCATTTGTGTTGTTTCCTTTTGCCATTTCGATTTACTGATATTGATCACCAGATTGTTTTCTTGGGAATAGGCACAAAACTTTCTCAACATTCTCTGCAGACCTACCTGTGTGGTTGAAAGTAATATCATGTCATCAGCGTACAGAAGCATATTAACTAGCCTGTTCAAGACTTTAGGCATATGAAGTTCAGGGCTGTGCATGGCTGGGACTACATCATTTGTATAAAAGTTAAAAAGAAAAGGAGCCAAAATACAGCCCTGTTGTACTCCTTTAGTGGTGGGAATCTCATGTGTTAAGGCATGATTAACACCTGTTCTCACTTACAGTGGTGCCTCGCATAACGAGCGCACCGTTTAACGATGAATCTGCATTGCGATGCGGATTTCCCCATCGCTAATGCGAGGGCATGCTCGCATTGCGATGGGGGAACAGCTGTTCGGTGGTTCTAAAATGGCCGCGGACACCCAAAATGGCCACCGGAACACCAAAAATGGCCAACGGTACACTCAAAATGGCCACCAGGGACACCCAAAATGGCCGCCGGAACACAAAAATGGCCACCGGGACACCCAAAATGGCTGCCGGAACATGGGGAAACATCGGAGAACGGTGAGTTTTGGGCCCATTTTGAACTTCGTTTAATGCGTTCCAATGGGTTTCCCCGTTCTGCTTAATGATGTTTCCCCATAGCGAAGGTTAATCCGGAACGGATTGTTACATACAGCACTGATGTTACCTGTCTGTCATGGGTTTGGAGGGAAAGTTCCATCCTATGGGGAGTGGAAGGCGGGACATCAGGAGGAGGGGCTGTACTGTATAAATATGTGATGCCTGTGTGGTGAGAGAGACACTGTGAGAGACACTGGGTTGTGACGAAGCAGCAGCTGGGAAGAAGAAGCTGTTGTGGGAGTCTGTGTGTCAGACAGGGTACTTCTGTGTGTCAGAGTACCAACCTGATAGGTTCAGGTGTCTGTTGGTTAGCCAGAACTGATAGGTTCAGGGTCTGTGCTCCAAGTTAAGGGTTCTGGGTGAACCAAACTGTATGCTTGTATGAGTGAGAATAAGCCACGTTACTTTATTTTATTCACCTGATTGTTTATTTACCCTGTGTGTGTATTTAAATAAACCTTATTCTTTTTATTGTTTAAAAATCCATCCCTGGTCTGTGTGACTTCTTAAAGGGAATGGTTGGTGGCAGCTTAGTGTAACTGTGTGACATATCCCAGTAGGTCTGGGTTTGTCACATTGATTGGTGTCCAGCGGGTGGGATACGACTGGTCCAGTTGTCCAGTGGTCCAGCAAAGCCTTGGCAAGTGTGCCCAGAGCAAGGGGGGTCTAGTCAGGGACAGTCTGAGGCGCGTAGGTAATCTTCTAGGTGTACCTCACGGGGAGGTGCGCTAGTAGAAGAACGTGCCAACTGGGGAGACTTAGATTAAGGTGCTCTGAGGCAGCCTAGTTTTGGCGGGAAAAAGCTGAGGCAAAACTGCGTAGCAACAGCGAGCTAGCTTGCCAGCTGAGAGGCCCAGCAGAGGGGGGTAGGCTCTGACTCGATACTGTTGCAAGTTAGTGCTGAAGAACAGCAGCAATCTCTAGGGAGAGCTGGTTCTGAGGCAAAAAGGGAAAAAGTGGTCGTTTTATTTTGAGGCTTGACTTTTAAAGCAGCCTGTTCTGAGGGGGGATTATGCCCTTGACTCGAAGCCAGATGGCCGAAATGAGTGAAGTGAAAGACCCCCAGATTGACCAAGGTTCTGAGGATGAGTTTGGCTCAGTGCAGGGTGACAGCACAGGAGAGCAGAACCCAGAACTTAGAAAATTGCTCATAGCCCAACAGCATGAACTGAGGATGAGGCAATTTGAAATGGAGGAAAGGGAAAGAGAAGAAAGGGAAAGAGAGAAACAGCGGCAATTTGAATTAGAGAGAGAGAGAGAGAGAATGGAGAGGGAAGAAAGAATGGAGAGAGAGAAAATTGCTCTGGAAAAAGAAAGAATGGCGTTTGAATTAAGAAAATTGGAAATAATGAACCAGAACAATAATAATAATAGGGATTCTGAGGGAGGCCAATTGTCTAAAGCTGACCTGAAGAAATTCCCTGTGTACCACAAGGGAGATTGTCCTGAGGTGTTCTTTTCCTTAGTGGAAAGAGCGTTTGTGGACTTCTCAGTGAGGGAAACTGAGAAGATGACCATCATGCGGTCTTTAATCAGTGGTAGCCTGGCTGAGGTTTATGCCGAGATGCCTGAGGAACTGATGAAAGATTTTGCAGAGTTTAAAAAACTGGTGTTTGCCAGACATGGGATAAATGCGGAGCAGCTGAGACAAAGATTCAGGTCCCTCACCAAAAAACCAGAACAGACTTTTACCCAAGTGGGGGCCCAATTGGTGAGGCTGCTTGAGAAATGGCTATCGCAGGAGGGAACAGAGACCTATGAACAGCTTAAAGACTTGATAGCACTGGAACAGTTCTATTCAGTCCTGCATGGGGAATTGAAATTCCAGGTGAGGGAAAGGAAACCGAAATCTGTGGCAGCAGCCGCAGAGATCGCAGATTTTATTTCCCAAATAAGAAAGCCCTTGGGTGAGGGGAAATCTGTAGGTAAACCCAAAGAAACCTACAGCAAGTACTCCCAGGGACCAGGGAAAAACCAGCAAGGGGGAGGGGCCCATGGTGAAGGGAAGCCCTCAGACATGAAACAAAGACCTCAGATTTTGGAGGGAAAACCAAAACAAGATGAGAGAGAATCAAAATACACCAGAAAATGTTATTTCTGTCAGGGAAAGGGTCATCTAATCTCAGAGTGTGAGAAATTAAAGCAGCTAAAAGGAATGGTGCCTCAGAATTCTAGTGGGACCAAGCCAAAAGCTGTGTTCTGTGTCCAGAAAGAGCAAGGCTCAGTGTCACTGAGGGAGCCTGTTGCCATGGCTACTCAGTCTGGAACAGCTACCTCTGCTGATCAGGCTGAGGAAAATGGTCCTCTTGTGGAGGTAAAGCGCTGCTTGCTGATAAAAACAGATTCTCAGTTGTTTGAGACAGCCGGGGTGGACGTAGGAATACTTGACCGTCAGTATAGGGGGCTGCGGGACACTTGTTCCCAGGTAACCCTGTGCCATCCAGATATTATTCCTAGGGAGTTTATAATCCCAAATGAGAGCATGAAGGTGGCAGGGATTGAGGGGCAGGTAATCTCTCTGCCAGTAGCAGAGGTACCTGTCAACTTTCAAGGCTGGAGGGGAGATTGGCGGATAGCGATTTCATCGACTCTGCCAGCAGCCGTGCTCGTGGGAAATGACCTGGCTGAACATGTGAAACGGGTGCTAGTGATTACACGCTCACAAGCCACCACAGGGACAGTTCAGGGGGGTAATGATGAGCCAGAGACGGAAGCAGAGGGGAGTTCAGAAGCTGTGGTGGAAACCTTAACCACAGACAGCAGATTTGGACAGGAGCAAAAGGCAGACGCCACTCTCCAAAAGTGTTTTGAACAGATGACTGACGCCCAGCTAACACCTGAAACCCCAGTGAGATTTCTGGAGGAAAAGGGGATTTTATATAGAGAAACCCTGAGGAATATCTCAAAAGGGGGAGATGGGATCAGAAGTCAGCTGGTGGTACCTGAAAAGTATCGCCCTATGATCTTACAAAGGGGTCACTCTGACATGTTTGCTGCACACTTAGGGGTGAACAAAACACAGCAGAGAATCACACAGAATTTCTACTGGCCTGACATAGGGAAGCAGATCAGGGAGTTCTGTAAACAATGTGATGTGTGTCAAAGGCAGGGGAATAACCGCGACAGGACCAAAGCAAAGTTGTGCCCTTTGCCTGTGATTGACACTCCGTTCAAATGCATAGGGGTGGATATTGTGGGACCTTTGCCCAAGGCCACAAAGAGGGGGAACAGGTTCATTCTAACAATTGTGGACCATGCCACAAGGTATCCTGAAGCCATACCCTTGACTAACATTGAAACTAACACAGTGGCCGATGCTTTGGTGGGGTATATGTCCAGGATGGGATTTGCCTCAGAGATAATCACAGATTTGGGCGCATCGTTCACATCAAAGCTCATGAAACGCTTATGGCAAATCTGTGGAATTAAGCACAAGGAAACCACTGCTTATCATCCTGAAAGTAATGGGTTAACGGAGAAGTTCAATGGGACTCTAATGCGCATGATTAGGGCTTACTTGGCAGAGAATCCAAACAATTGGGACCAGAAGCTGCAATCCCTTTTGTTTGCTTATCGATCAGTGCCACAAGCCAGTACCGGGTTCAGTCCATTTGAACTTTTATTTGGGAGAAGGGTGAAAGGGCCCCTTGATTTGATCAAACAAAATTGGGAGCAGATCACCCAGGATGACCCACAAGACGTTGTGACATACATAGACACCTTGATGAATGACCTAAGGAGAAATCTAGAGCTGGCAGCAGAAAACCTGCAAGCTCAGAAGGTCAGACAGAAAACATGGTATGACCACAAAGCTAGAGAGAGGCACTTTGACCCAGGGGAGGAAGTGCTTTGGCTTAGGCCCTGCAGAGAGAATAAACTGCAGCTCAAATGGGCAGGACCATATAGGGTCATTTCCAAGATGTCAGACCTGAACTACCTAATAGAGCAGGAGGAGAACCAAGCAAGGAGGGTGGTTCATGTGAATGCCCTAAAACCCTACTACAGAGGGGAACAGAGGGTTTTATTCGCGATAAAAGCAGCTGAGAGTGAGGAAGCGGAATTACCCTTCTGGGAGGGTAGAGGGGAAGTAAAATACAACCCAGAGGAGGTAAAGATCAGTCCTGCACTCACCCAAGACCAGCAGCAAGAACTAAAAATGCTGCTTAGTAAATATCAACAGGTGTTTTCCAACAAGCCGGGGATAGTGAAGGGAGTGATGCATCGGATCCACACAGGGGATGCACCCCCGCAGGCAGTATCCCCATACCGAGTAACGGGACCCTATAGGGACAAGGTGCGGAAGGAGCTGGACGAGATGCTGAGGGAGAACATAATCGTCCCCTCTTCTAGTCCTTGGTCCTCTCCGATAGTCCTTGTGGACAAGCCTGATGGGAGCATTAGGTTTTGTGTTGATTACAGGAAATTAAACCGTGTAACCACTCCTGATGCCTACCCAATGCCCAGGCTGGACAACCTGATTGAAACCATAGGGGGTTGTCGGTTCATCTCATCATTGGACCTGGTAAAGGGATATTGGCAATTAAGAATTGATCCCAGGGATCAAGAAAAGACTGCCTTTTGCAGCCCTTTTGGTCTCTATGAGTTTCGAGTCCTGAGCTTTGGTCTCAGAAATGCACCAGCCACATTCCAAAGGCTGATGGACCAGACCTTGGCAGGGCTCAGTGACTTTACAGTGGCCTACATTGACGACATAGGGATCTTCAGTAATACCTGGGAAGATCACCTGATACACCTGGAGTTAGTGCTGCAGAGGTTAAGTGCAGCAGGGCTAACAGTAAAGGCCAGCAAGTGTCAGCTGGGTAGCCCAGAAATAAAATACTTGGGTCACATGGTAGGGGGAGGAATGATAAAACCCCTGGAGGCCAAAATAGAAGCAGTTCGTGATTGGCCTAGACCCAACACCAAGAAAAAGGTCAAATCATTTCTTGGGTTGGTGGGCTACTACAGAAAGTTCATCCCGAGGTTTAGCGAGATTGCGGCTCCGCTGACCGATCTGACGAGGAAGAAGGCTGATGACCGCATCCCGTGGACCAGCGACTGTGAGGAGGCGTTCCAGAGGTTGAAGGAGGCGTTAATCAACTATCCTGTCCTGCGGGCTCCAGACTTCGACCGGGAGTTCATCATCTACACCGATGCGTCTAACAGCGGGGTAGGAGCAGTTCTGTGCCAGGAGGATGAGAATGGTGACCAGCATCCAGTGTCCTACCTGAGTAGGAAACTTCAAAAAGGTGAGAGACATTTGGCAACCGTGGAGAAGGAGTGTTTGGCCATAGTCTACGCGATCCAGAAGGCCAAGCCTTACATCTGGGGAAGACATTTTGTTCTGTGTACTGACCATTCACCATTGCAATGGTTAAAGACAATGAAAACCCACAATAGCAAACTTATGAGGTGGGCTTTAAACCTACAGGACTATGACTTTGAAGTGAAGGTGGTCAGAGGGTCAGTGAACTGTGTTGCTGACGCCTTATCAAGAAGACCTGAAGAATGAAGACGGCGAAAGAAACATGGACTATGTGTATATAATGATGACAAAAAGTAAAATGTACCTGTTTTTGAATTGGTTTGTATGAATAAAGGTAAATTGATGTAATGTAGATGGTAAATGTTTAAATGCATAATTGCTATGGTTAACTTAGAGTGTAAGGATAAGTAAGTATTATATGGTATGTATAACTGTTTTTGTGTATTTTATTCAGGTTGTTTTTTGGTGAAAAGCACGTTAGCTTTCCCCCTACAAAACAACTTATAAAGAGGGGAGGTGTTACATACAGCACTGATGTTACCTGTCTGTCATGGGTTTGGAGGGAAAGTTCCATCCTATGGGGAGTGGAAGGCGGGACATCAGGAGGAGGGGCTGTACTGTATAAATATGTGATGCCTGTGTGGTGAGAGAGACACTGTGAGAGACACTGGGTTGTGACGAAGCAGCAGCTGGGAAGAAGAAGCTGTTGTGGGAGTCTGTGTGTCAGACAGGGTACTTCTGTGTGTCAGAGTACCAACCTGATAGGTTCAGGTGTCTGTTGGTTAGCCAGAACTGATAGGTTCAGGGTCTGTGCTCCAAGTTAAGGGTTCTGGGTGAACCAAACTGTATGCTTGTATGAGTGAGAATAAGCCACGTTACTTTATTTTATTCACCTGATTGTTTATTTACCCTGTGTGTGTATTTAAATAAACCTTATTCTTTTTATTGTTTAAAAATCCATCCCTGGTCTGTGTGACTTCTTAAAGGGAATGGTTGGTGGCAGCTTAGTGTAACTGTGTGACATATCCCAGTAGGTCTGGGTTTGTCACATTGATTAACCTTGCTATGCGGGGCACCACTGTATAAACTTATATCTGTATAAAGGGCCTTTATAAGGAAAAGAAATCTCCTATCAATATTTGTTTTCAGAAATTTTTGACATAATACTTTTCTATTAATAGAATCAAAAGCTGAGCTTAAGTCAATAAGTGCCAAATAAAGGTGACCACTACTTGTATATTTTGTTGTCAGATATAAAAGTGTGAAGCAATTTTTAGATTAGGCATCCTTCAGACTTGAGAGACTATGGTAACGTGCTCTGAATAGAGGACTTGGAACAGCGTCTAGTGTGGCTGAGAAGGCCAATTTGAGAGTGACAATCCCTTCCACACTGAAGACAAATACAATCTGTCCCCTGTCCAGCTCCCTGACTTTGCTGGTTTTGGGACTGCCTCTTTGCCTCAGCCCGCTGGACAAGTGTCTCTTCAAATTGGGAGAGGCCATGATGCACCGCCTGCCTCCAGGCTGAACGCTCAGATGTCAAGGTTTCCCATCTGTTGAGATCCATACTTAAGGCCTTCAGATCCTGCTTGCAGATATCCTTGTATCACAGCTGTGGTCTCCCTCTGGGGCGCTTTCCCTGCACTAATTCTCCATACAGGAGATCTTTTGGAATTGGACCATCAGCCATTCTCATGACATGCCCAAGCCAACATAGACATCACTGTTTCAGTAATGTATACATGAAAGCAATTATCAATAATATATCTTCCTTGGCTGAAACCTGCCTGCTTTTCTGCTTTAATAGATTGTTTTGTCCAATCATCTAATTTCTGTAATAGAAATTTTGCATAGATTTTTGCCACAATATCTATCAGAGTTATTGGCCTATAATTACTAGGATTCTTTTGATCACCCTTTTAAAACTATGAAGCTGAGCTTCCAGCCTCTGTAAATATACCCTGTGTTGTTTATGTGGATGAACATCCCGGCCACTAATGTTGCCCACCAGCCTATTCCATCCTTGCAGAATTCAGCTGGAAGAAAACCCTCTCCTGGTGCTTTATTATTCTTTAATGCCTGTATGAGAGATTTAACTTCTTGCATAGTAACTGGGGATCATTCGGGGAATGCATTAGTACTCACAAAGATATTTTCTTTTTACAGTATACTGTCTGTTTCTAGCTTCTCCCTAAATATGTCTATATAAACATTTTTCCATGTTGAACCAGATATAGGAATTTTCAAGCCATATCAACAATCACCCAGCTTTCTGGAAACTAGTTGCCAGAACTATGCTGAATTTTTATTTTCTGCCTCTGATTCCAGTTCTGCCTATCTTGACAGAAACCCTGACATCTGAGCGTTCAGCCTGGAGGCAGGCGGTGCATTGTAGCCTCTCCCAATTTGAAGAGACCTTTGTCCAGCAGGCTGAGGCAAAGAATCAGTCACGAAAGCAGCAAAATCAGGGAGCTGGGCAGGGGACAGATTGTATTTGCCTTCAGTGTGGAAGGGATTGTCACTTTCGAATTGGCCTTCTCAGCCACACTAGATGCTGTTCCAAGTCGTCTGTTCAGAGCACGTTACCATAGTCTCTCAAGACTGAAGGATGCCTAATCACAAGAACCATCTTTTGGTGGCAAAGCTAGCTTACTTAATGGTGATTAATTTTTTTATACTCTCTTCTAGTGAGGAACATGGAAGTACAGACTTTCGTTTTAGAAGAGTTATGTACTTTTCTCATTTGTTTTCTTGGATACTTCCTCTGTCTATGGCATTTAGCATCAAACCAGGGGGAGCTTTTGTTCCTACAATTATTTGATATAGCCTGTGATATCAATAAAAGGTTTAATCATGGAACAGATAAGTTGGAATGCATCCAGAACCTGATTGATGTTTGCCATATTAGTCCATATTGTACATCCCAGGGCACAGGCTGCTTCTGAATTCAAAAAGAAATTAAGATACGTTGTGTCAACATGCTGCTATCTTAATCTTTTTATTGCACTACATTCAGTTGTTGTATTGTCTGTTTGTCAACTGGCATTATTTTTCTTAAATCAGATTGAAGGGTTCTCATTGTTGCAATGGGTTGATCAGTATCTTCTCTTACATTTACTGAAATGCCGAAGAAAATATGGCCTTTATGGCCGGACACACAAATGTAATTAATAACACTACCTGCATTCTGGGTGAAGTATGTATGGGGATAAGGTGACTGACAGTCAATGGGACCAAGAATCTGCAAATCAAATGTAAGCAATAATTTCAGCAGTTTTTGTTTGTTTGTTTGTTTGTTTGTTTGTTTGTTTATTATTTATTTATTTATTTATTTATTCATTCATTCATTCATTCATTCATTCATTCATTCATTCATTCATTCATTCATTTATTTATTTATTTATTTATTTATTTATTTATTTATTTGATTTATATCCCGCCCATCTGGGATATCATACCACTCTGGGTGGCTAACAGCAAGGATATACAGTTAAAATAAAAATCCATAAACATAATAAATGATAGATAGAAAAAAGGAAGAAAATTAAGTCAAATTAAATGCTGGCAGGAGGGAAGGCCTGGGTGTAAAGCCATGTTTTTAATTGTGTTTTAAATGTACCCAGTGTAGGGGCCGCGCAAATCACAGGAGGGAGATTGTTCCAAAGGCGAGGAGCTACCGCCAAGAAGGCCCGGTTTCGTGTCTTTTCCCACTAGGCCTCCCTCGGCGTCAGGCTCCTCAGCCTCACCTCCTGGCTCGCGCGGGTGATCCGGGTAGATCTTGATGGGAGCAGGCGTTCCGCCAAGTATCGAGGTCCTAAACCGTTTAGGGCCTTATAAGTGAGCATTAGAACTTTGAAGTCAATGCGGAAACGAATGGGCAGCCAGTGCAGTCTGGCCAGGATAGGAGAAATGTGATGGAATTTTGGCTTTGTTTGACTTCTTGTCCCTGGAAAACTGACAGAACACCTCTTGCAATTCATCTTGGAGACCCCATAACTCAGCAATTTGGGTGGGGGGCGCGATGATCCAATGTGGGCATTAAAATCACGGAGCAAAATAATTATACCACTTGGGATTCCTAAGCTTAGCTCTTCCAGTAATTGTTCAAGAAGTGTCCAAATATCCTCAGTATAATACGGTGAATTTGTTGGTGGAATATAGATGACAACTAAAATCAAAGCTGAACTAGGAGTAGTAAGCTTGACCATTAGACAGTTTTGGACGATTTTAGTGTTTGTCACCAATTCTCCCTTCCATCCTAGGTCTCCCTTAACTGCAGTTAACAATCTTCCTACTGCTCTCTCTTTGCTTTTGAAATTTTGAACTGGGACAGGCCACGTTTGATATCCCAACAAGACATTCTTATCCTTAGTTGAAGCCATGTTTCTTATAGAGCAATCAAAGTTTGATAAAAAATTCAGTAAGTTCACCCTCATGCTGGCAGGTATACTATCTGACTATGTTCCAAGAAGCCATTTTAACCGGTGTTATGGGTTGATACAGATAATTTTGCAGATGTGGGAGTGAATATTTATCAGAATCAGGGGAATTGGGGGCAAATACGTAATAAGGCCTCATTCTGTATTACACCAGCCCTGTTATATCAGTATCTTATAGCTGTTCTATCCAATTGATTTGGAGATTGTTCACCTTCTAAGTCAATACATACAAGTTGAAGGGGCTCCATTTACAAACATTAGATCTCAAGGGATGAATAGCCTCTGATTTGGGGGATTTAGGGTTTAACATAGGCAAACAACCCAGGTCCTCTTCTTCCAAATACCTCATTTCAACCCACTTTGCTGCCATACCCTTTGTTGTGCATTTTGGTGAGATCTCCTCATGATTTAGAAGTTTTATTGGGAACCAAAGGATTTATCTCAACTGAGATAACCTGGCCTCTTGCATTTTCCTTTCTACTAATGGTATCAGCATTTATTGGGCAATCTCTTGGCCAACACATATTTTGATTATCTATTCCTATTTTAACTGAAGGCAACTGTCTCACTGTATCAGATCTTCCTTTCAATTCCATTGAATCTCGTTGATCACCAGAATATTTGTGTGCTAAACAGTTCCTCAGTAAATCAAATCTACCCAGTATTTCTTTTTGAAATAGCTTATTTTGGCCAAGACCAAAATAAGCTCAATAGAGCTTTCTCTTCCGGGTTAAATAACTCAAACTGCTTAGGAGAGTTTTGCTGGGTATCCTGTTTCGCTTGTGAAGTACCTATACCATTCAATTTAGATTTAATACTGGTATCACTGACTGTAGGTGAGAAGATACAGTTTCTTGGGCCCTATTTAGATCAGTAAAATTTTCAGAGCCATATAAGTTTGTGGATACTTTACCCTTGAGAATGGCATTTTGTGAACTGAATGAAGCTGTTGGAGGGGACTGATTTTTAAAAGTATTTTGCAATAACCAGGCCAAATTTTAAAAAGTCTTATTCAGCCTTTTTACATATTCCTCATAATAAATCTCTTTTTACATGTTAGCAGAGTAAGATATTCTATATGCGCAACATCTTTAACATTCAGTAAACCTGGAACAGCCTTTTTTGAAATGCCCCCAAAATGGGCTATCCGCTTGTGGTTTGTAGAAAAACTCTAAAATTTGAAGTAATTGAGAAAAATTAGCTTTTGAAGAATCAAAACTAAATTCCAGCTAGGAGTAGTAGCATTGTTTCTTGTGATACAGCCTAGCTGAGGATTTACTGCAGGGGAAACAGGATCAATCTCCTCGAACACGTATATTCTTCTGTGAGCACTGAGTCTTTACATAAAACTTCTTCCCATGGATCCTGTATCTCCCCTGGAGAAGAGTCCTGATCTAGCAATTGTTCACTTGATTCTGTTTGCTGCTGAAAAAAAAAATTAATTTTTGTTGTTTTCCAATTTCTCCCTTTTCTTCAACCTCTTTTCTTTTTTTCTTTTTTTCTTTGCAGCATTTATGTTCTGACTTATTTAGAGATAGGTTTTTTTATCCATCAGGTTAAATAGCCTCTGCAAATCCCTTTTTGGATAGCACTGGACTTTTTTTGTCTTCTTTTTTGGGTTCTTAATATTTTTAGTTTTTTTCTGGGTTCTGCAATCCCCCTCTTTAGCCATTTTATTAATTTCTGTGGGGAATAAATAGGAGATTCCTGGCATTTTTTTTTGTTTGTTTGTTTATCCCCTGGGCTTATGACATCTTCTCTGGATCCCTTTACCCCTGGGCTCTTCTCTTTAACTACAGTTGTGTTCAAAATTATTCAACCCCCAATGCTGTAAAGGGGTTTAGGGACTATAGTGTACATTTGGAATTGTATTCAGAATGAAATCCTACAAGGACGTTTTAAAGAACCAAATGCAACTAAAATAACATCAATTGTTTATGTAATACAGTAGTAAATGTTTCTTTTGTGGTTTCTTCATTGCCACAATTATTCAACCCCTTAAAGACTACCACTCTAAAGAAGAGAGGTTCATTCAGGTGTTTTCGATCAGGTATTGAAAACACCTGTGGATGTCACCAAGCACCAATCAAGCATAATAAGCACCAATTAGGCAGCTTTAAAATGACTGTGATACTCAGCTCCTTCTAGACATTTACTGGTGTGGTTACAAACATGGTGAAGTCAAGAGAATGGTCCAGGAAGACAAGAGAAGAGGTGATTTGTCTTCACAGGAAGGGCAATGGCTATAAGAAGATTGCAAAGAAGTTAAACATACCAAGAGACACCATAGGAAGCATCATTCACAAATTCAAGGCAAAGGGCACTGTTGAAATGCTACCTGGTCGTGGAAGAAAGAAGATGCTGACTTCGACTGCTGTGCGCTACCTAAAGCGTAGAGTGGTGAAAAGTCCCCATGTGACTGCTGAGGAACTGAAAAAAGATTTGTCAGATGTGGGTATAGAAGTTTCAGCTCAGACAATAAGGCGCACACTGCGTAATGAAGGTCTCCATGCCAGAACCCCCTTGCTGTCTCCCAAGAATAAGAAGAGTCGACTGCAGTATGCCAAAAGTCATGTGGGCAAACCACAAAAGTTGTGGGATAGTGTTCTGTGGACTGATGAAACAAAATTAGAACTGTTTGGGCCCATGGATCAACGCTATGTTTGGAGGAGGAAGAACAAGGCATATGACGAAAAGAACACCTTGCCTACTGTGAAGCATGGCGGAGGGTCAATAATGCTTTGGGGCTGTTTTGCTTCTGCAGGTACAGGGAAGCTTCAGCGTGTACAAGGTACCATGAATTCTCTTCAGTACCAGGAGATATTGGATGAAAATGTGATGCAGTCCGTCACACACCTGAGGCTTGGGAGACGTTGGACCTTTCAACAGGACAATGATCCCAAGCATACCTCCAAGTCCACTAGAGCATGGTTGCAGAGGAAAGGCTGGAACATTTTGGAGTGGCCATCGCAGTCACCAGACTTAAATCCGATTGAGAACCTCTGGTGGGACTTAAAGAAAGCAGTTGCAGTGCGCAAGCCTAAGAATTTGACTGAACTGGAGGCTTTTGCCCATGAAGAATGGGCGAAGATACCCGTAGATCGCTGCAAGACACTTGTGTCAAGCTATGCTTCACGTTTAAAAGCTGTTATAACTGTAAAAGGATGTTGTACTAAGTACTAAGATTGAATGTCACTTGGGGGTTGAATAAAAACTAATAATGATGTGAGCACAGAAAAGACATTTGTGGTTATTTCATTATAAACTTAAGGTTATATTTCTCTGACCTACAAGTGCCTCTTTCATGTAAATGTAAGCAAGATGACTGAATGATCAAAATCAATGTCAAAATGGCCAAAACATTCAATTTCAGTGGGGGTTGAATAATTTTGAACACAACTGTATGTTGTTCCCATCCAGCAATTTTAGCAGTCTGCTGCTTTCTGAGAGAAGGTCTTTAACCATAGTCAACTCCCCATGCATCGAGAGAAGACATCATTGAAGAACTAAGGTTGTAGCATCTACCAGGTCTTCTGTTTGAATGCAGGTGGATTGGTTATTGCAAGCTGGCCTCTTGGACTCTGCTACATGCAAGTTCAGTGATCTGTTTTTGCATGAGTTCATTTAACATTCCTTCTTGAATTGAGAGTTGAACTTTATCAGCTTATTGCAGTGCCTTGTGAGAGGACACATACTCTACTTTAGGCATCTCCAGGGCCAGGTTCATGAAAAGTTTGTAAAGACTTGGGCTCTTGAATGTTCTCTTTAAAGTCTAACAGAACAGTCCAAGCTCACAGGATAAACTAATTCATCTTGAGCTAACAGACACCAGTCACTCATATTCACCCCCTGTCGATTCTCCTTTTCCTTCTTAAAATACTGCATAATTTTAATTTGCTTTTTCCTTCCTTTCCTTGGAAATAGATGACTATATGCATCTGGTACCATTCCCAGGTCTCTGTCTGTTTTCCTGGTAAACACCATAGCTCAGCCTTAGTATAATCTTTGCTGTTCCTTTGCTCACTATAGTAACTCCCAATATTACCGACCAGTCCCGCACAACTCCAAACACATTTCCTTCACCAGTTTCCAAAGAAAATGAGCTGTTCAGTTCAAATTAAGTCCAAGGTCAAGAGGAGGCAATTCAACTGATATTTCTTTTTACTTGTCTGATTAGCAGACCCAGAGGTTATTGCGGCAACTCATAAATAACAATCATGAGGTTGGCAGGTGTAGTGAAGCAACAGGGAAAACAGATCCAGAGTAGCCTAAAACTAAGCTTAAAACAGCAATATGACTGTACAGTTGTCATGGCAAACGAAAAAAATAAAGATTTAAATTATTTAAAAACTAAAAATGCAATGCAAAAAGAAAGAGTAAAAGATTAGCTAAAATACCAGGGAGTAACGAGAATAATGCTGCCAGATATCACACCCTTCGGAAATCAGACCCATTGAAAAATCAAGTAAGGCCCAACTTAAGTATCTTCAATGTGGAAGCTCTCTCTCACTCATTCACTCTCTCTCTTAGATTTGGTTTCTAAAAAAAGGAAAATTTCTCTCTATAGCGTTTTCTTTCGAGGGTCAATTTGATTCTTTTTTTCCCCCCAAGCTGTGTACTGCTATTGCCAAGGATTGTGATGAATTGTGATGCTTGTGCTCTTCTGCTTGTCTATGTGCATTCATTCACCAACTATTTTCCAAGTTCCCTCTTCTCATTCCTGACTTTCTGATTTGATGACATTGTGTAAGTGCCAACACACATACAGTTATACCTTCCTTCTGATCCAATGAGCACTAGTGCCACCTAGCAATGAGTGGAGATGGCTGCCCTTCTGTTAAAGCCACCTCACACACAAAATCAAACTTTTTCTTTCTCCTTGTCTGCTCGCATTGAGATTTATCTCCTTGGTTGGAGAACCAGAGAGGTCTATCTGTTCAGTCAGACTTCAGCTGGTGCCACAAGACAACTGGTTCAGTATGCTTATTATAGTATCAACACATGTTGCCTCAAATAAGGGGTTTTGCAACCTACAGACTCTTCATATGAAATAAATATTAAAATCTACAATGGTGAATAGCACTGCCAATAGTATTTGAAAATAATGCTTTTCAGCTATTTCTGGTAGTGATAATTGCATAGAAGGGATTCCTTTCTTAATGACTTGGAAAAAGAAACGTGAGCACTATCATTTGGCTGGATTGCAACCACAAGCATGTCCTCTACATCAGTGGTCCCCAACCTTGGGCCTCCAGAAGTTCTTGGACTTCAACTCCCAGAAATCCTGGCCAGCAGAGGTGGTGGTGAAGGCTTCTGGGAGTTGTAGTCCAAGAACATCTGGAGGCCCAAGGTTGGGGATCACTGCTCTACATAGGATAAGGTTCATATATTGTATTTGTGGCCATTGGCGGAGACCACAAATTATACATAAAGATTTTTAAAAAGTCAGTGTTTTCTGAGGCTTTGGCTAAAATACAGAAAAATAGACATATGACAATACAGTATACTTTGCAGGTAATATCATCCACATAAAGTATTTTGCTAACACAATGAATTTCTGTGAAATGGTGACAGAATACTGTATTGCTAAATGTCATTTACAGACTGAATTATGTAATCAGGCCATGTGGACAGAGTCTAGAAACTGTAGCTCACAAGAAAAATACCAGACCTCTCAAGTTTATTATTCTACAGTACTAATTTCCTTTTATTACATGGATTGCATTAATCAGTTTAGATATACGAATATTGTACCAGAATGAGAGAATCAGACTAATAGGCATAAGAGCTTGTGGAGCAAACTTGTTGCTATTATGTGGCCATAATGAGTCAGCTAATTTCCCTTTCCAGAATTTATAGTATGCTTTTGAGGGTGGGCATGGAAAACTTTAGTAGGAACCTTAATTCGTTCTTTTTAAAATTACATTTGAGAATTCTGTTTAGTACAGATTTGTAACTGGAAAAGTTTAGACTACATATAATTGGTTTTTTATATTGCTGTACATTTTACTTAATCTGGATGGAGCCAAATACAATTAGTATTATATATTCCAATGATTTTGTTTAAATATTTGCTAGTTTCTCCAATTGGTTCCCTGAGATATTTCTTGGTAAACCCTATTTCTCTCTCTCTCTCTCTCTTTTGGATAATTACTAAATGTGGAGATGTTTCAAGTTCCATGTCGCCTTTCAAAGAGTCATGTTAGAAACATTTTAAAGTATTAATAACAAATAGACTGTTCTCCTAAGGTAATTTTCTTATAAATAAAAATATTTTGACATGTTAATAACAATGATGTGTTCTGCCTAATTTATTAATCCATAGAAAATATTGGAAGAAAAGACAGCTAGACATAGACATGTATATGCCCATATATGTGGCATACTTGAAAATTCTTTTTATTTTTCATTACCCGTGGCTTCTCCACCCCCTTAATTTTCAAGAAATTGTGTCTAAATTCACTTAAGAAAGTCACATGAAGAACAAACAGATGTTATAGATAAATCATCATTACAGCTGAAAGTGCATTAGTGTTGGTGAGACCTCGATGAGGGACTCTTTCATAGAGAAATCAGACTTCAAATAAATCTTACACTTAAGTCTTGAAGGCAAATCACAAATCAAAGCAAGCTAATTTGCAAATTGCAGGAAGTGAGAGACGTGTCTGCTGTGTCACTCTCACACAATCAGTCCTTAAAGTTTTGCTTCTTCCAATAATGGACTTTCTATAATTATCAAAGAAGGTATATTTTGGCCACAAACCTCTTCCCACAGGGCTTAAACTGGCAAAATTTTAGTAGAGGCTTAGTTGAAATATTCAGTAGATTTTGAGCAACTGTGTGAATTAAAATTATCTTTTTCTTTATAATTTTCTGTGTATGTGTGATGCATAAACTTTATGCTGCTTTCAGTTGATTACATAATGTTTTGATTTCTGCAGGAGGCATCATCGTTAATATTTTTTTTCCTTTTTGAATTCCTAAGCAAATGCAGCTGCTGAAATCTTTCTGTAAAGCAAAAATGTCCTTGACAACAATCCAAACAGTACTGGAGGCCAGCTACACTTGTCTTCAAAGATTTTACTGACCCATGACGTCTTTTTAAAAAGAAAAACATGCACAGATGTAGTTATACTATATTCTCAATATCTTACATTGTTGTGGTATGCTCTGCAAATAATCTGTTTTAGGTCACTGCAATTAATCCATGGTCCAATTAGAATATATTTAGAAAAGTTGGGACTGTTGCTTTGATTTCATTTCCAAGCATTTTGGAACTCCATAGCTTCACTGACTGCAGTCTTCTAGGCTAGGCAGTGAGTTCTAAAGAGGTTTGTATACCAACACAAGAGGAATCAGACTGCTGGGTTCTAAAAGATAGAGAAACAGTGATTGAAGATTTTATATCCGAGGCAGCCTTCTGGAAGAGTCTTAAAACCAAGTCTCAGAATTATTGTAAGGGAAACAGAGGTGGGAAAACTTATACTGCTTTTACTACATTTGTTGGCTAAAAGTGGAAAAACTCATGGACTTCCACTTTTGATGCTATTGGGGGAAATCCTGTGAGGGTTTTAACAGGTTGTATCTAACTGCACTGACACTGCTTGAAGTGGAGAATCAGGATGTCAATCTTGAGTAGTATTTGTGCCTTTACTATGGCAGTCTTTAATGTAGCTCACAACATTTACATGTGTTGTTTTTATGTTAACTATTTCTTATTAGCTTTGTTGATGCACACTTAAAGCATTTAAATTATCCATTTATTCCCCCCCCCCAAAAAAAACCCAGCCATGCACAACCATTCAGCATATACTCTATCACAACTGTTATACTTTGCCCTGTCCCTTTATTTCCTTCATCTCTTCTCTCTTAATATTTCCTATTCTTGGTATAAATATTCTCATCTGCCCACTCATTCCTAATGTATTCTTTCCTCAAAATTTAATTTCAATCTAATATATGGAATTTTTGTTCTTGTTTTTTTGGCAGCATTTTGAAAAGGAAAAATGAGTGGTTCTGAAGAAGAAGAAGAAGAAGAAGAGATTTTTACTCTCTCCAGTGATTCAGAGCCTGAACAGAAATCTGAACCAGAATCAGAACCAGAGAATCCAGAGGATCCTATTTATGCTTTAGCTCCAACAATTAATATTCAAGATGAAAGTTCAGTTGATGTGCATTCATGTTCCGCATTTCAGTGTCTTGATGAGGTAGTGTACTCTAAATGCTCATATGCATCAGGATGAATATTATTATAAAGTACATTTCTTTTTGTCAGCTTTAAATTGTATTGATAATGTTTCTGAACAGTTTCTGTTCAGAACTATACAAGACTATGTTGTCCAGTCTCTCTTCCCCCTGCCTCCCAAAACTAGATACAGTGGTGCCTTGCATAGCGATCGCTCTGTATAGAGACGAAATCGCTTTGCGATGGACTTTTTGCCATCGCAAAAGCGATCGCTTTGCGATGGTCCCTGTGGGGGAAATTCGCTTTGCGATGATCACAGGGAAGCGATCATCGCAAAGCCCCCATTTTCGGCCAGCTGATCAGCGGTTTCAAAATGGCCACTGGGTAAACAAAATGGCCACCCGCTGTTTTCAGGCACGGATACCTCGCTTTGGAGGCACCAAAAATGGTGGCGCTATGGAGGATCTTCGCTTAAAGGTGAGTTTTTAGCCCATAGGAACACATTAATCGCATTTTAATGCGTTTCTGTGGGCTTTTTATTTTTGCTTAGCGATGTTATCGCTTAGCAGCTATTTTTTTTGCAAGGATTAACATCGCTAAGCAAGGCACCACTGTACTAAGTCTGGTGAGGATTCCCAGTGTGGTGTAGTGGATAGAGTGACAGACTAGGGCTCTGGAAAACAGGGTTTGAATCCCAACTTGGCTGTGGAAACTCACTGTGGGAGTAGAACTGGTAAAATCACTCCTTAAATATCTCACTTACCTTGAAAGGCCTATTAGGGTGGCTGTAAGTCAGTTCCAACTTGACAGCACAGTACACACAGAGACACTAAGTAGATGGTGTTTCCAGTTAACTATTTTCCAGCTCACAATGTAGTTTTTTTCAGAGATACACATGCTGTGATTGGATTTGCAAATTAAACTTGTGTGTTTAAGTTCCCATAACAAATCAGAAAACGAAATATGCTAAATGCATCAAACAGTTGAGGAAAACTACATGCTGTGGCAAACAGATGTCTTTGAGCACATGAGGAACCACCTCTTCTAAAAATGTGCTAAATGTTTTAATTTAGTATGACACTATGTCTTTTATCTGGGGTGGGAATAATACAAATGGGAGATAACATAACTCTGAATTGCATTTATGGGAAGTGAATAGAAAGCAATTTAAAAACAAATGCACATTCTATTCAACTTTTGTCTTTTTTTACTTAATTATAGTAACAGGAAGTTAATAATGAACAACTTTAAAAACAACTTGTGAAAAAAGCATGGATGTGTAGCTGTAACTTAGAATAAGATGCAGTAAATTAGCTCTTATAGAGCAGTGGTTCTTAACGTGGGCGATAATGCCCCCCAGGGGGTGATTTCATTTTTCAGGTGGGCGGTAAAACGAAAAGGGGCGGCGTGGGGGCACTGGAGCAGAAGGGGGCGGAAGGGGGGCGCTGGAGCAAGCCAAACCTGTGAAGATGGCTGCAGCCTTTTTACAGCGTGCATGAATATATATTTTCCTCCAATCTTAATTTAGTTTCAGAGTTTTCGTTTGAAATTTTTAGTTCCTGCATTGCAGTTTGTATTTATGCCCTTTTTATATTTCTTTTTGTGTCTTAAAATTCACTTATAACTAAATCATTAAATGTTACTTTTTGGGGGCATTTCATTTTCTTGGAATTGAATTTTGTTTTCAGGGGTCATTGGATTTAAGTGTCTTAAATAAATAAATAAATAAATAAATAAATAAATAAATAAATAAATAAATAAATAAATAAATAAATAAGATATCAGTGCGGGGAGGGGGGCGATGATAACTTCCTCAATAGCTCAAGGGGGCGTTTCTTTCAAAAAGGTTAAGAACCATTGTTCTAGAGCATGCAAAACCAACTACCTCACAAAATGAAAGACTGGTTCCAAATCTAAAAGCAGTTACCTGTGGCAGGAAAAGGCTGTCTATTTATTCTGATATGAGCTTGCCTCAATATGCCTTTGGCAAATGATTTTGCTTTTGTTTTGTAATTAACTAGTTGGAAGATAGGGGGTGGTTTGTTTATGTGCATATAGTTTCAGGCACATAGAGCTCAGAGATATACATTAATCTTAACTGGTCTGACTGTGTAGGAAATCTAAGCACACATTCTTGTATTCTTGATGTTGTGTTCTTTGATCCAAATTGAACTTTTCTATTTACTTTTCCATTATCTCATTCACCCGAATAGTTTGTACAGAATTGCTGAGACTCCGTTTCAAGGTTTTGCAGTCTGTAGCAGCCAGAAAGCTCTAAACAGAAGGGCATGATCTTGGTATTAAAAACAGGCATTCTTTCTGATTGTATATGTTTGTTGCCATATGTGAACGCAGCGTGGAGAAAAGGAAACAGAAGAGGAGGAAAAGAAATCTTTTGCTCTGTAGTCATACAGTAGAATGAAAGTTCCTACTGAGGGACTGCATGTTTCTACTTCTTAGCCAATGTATGGGTTATACTTTTCCTCAAGATGCTATGAGACAAATCTCTTTGATTTGGCTGATAATAGACATTAAAAATGACAACCACAAGTGTAAATTTAAATCTTGGATTCTTCTGTTGTATCTGGGAAGTTATAGAACTGCTAATTTCTCTGGCAGATATCCAGTGGTTTGAAGTTCTCATTTAAAAGTTTGCTTAGAACCTTTGTTTTATAATTTGAAGAAAGAATTTATGTAAGGAGGCAGGGGGAAAACATCCTTGCGCATAAGTGACAAATTTGAAATGTGATAGGCATTTCTTTTTAGAGTAAACCTAACCTTTGGCAGCTTTTTTACATATTTTCTTTCTGCCATGTAAAGGATTTGTGTATGTCCTTGGTTCTGAGCTTTTAATCTCGTCTGACAAAAACACAATGAATCAAAACGGTGTTCACTTTTTTCTATCAGATAGCTGGGTAAGAAAAGGACCTGAGTTCAATCTCAACAAATTCAGGTAGCCAGCTCAAGGTTGACTCAGCCTTTCCTCCTTCTGAATTCGGTAAAATGAGCTCCCAGCTCACTGGGGGGCAAAATGTTATTTGCATAATTATGTTATAAACTGCCCAGAGAGTGCTCTAGCACAGTGTTCCCCAAGCTTTTGCGGTCCATGGACCGGCTGGGGAAGGCGGGCACCCCCACGCTCGTGCGCATGCGCAAACAAGCGCTCTCTCGCTCTCTCTCTTGCACAGGCGGGCACGACCCTGCATGAGCGCTGCGCTGCCATTTGCGCATGCGTGCAAGCACACACAGCCACGAACGAGCGCCGCCATTTGCACATGCACACAACCGCTCATGCGCATGCACAAATGGCGTGCGGCAAGCAGGACCGTGCGCACAGGCGCAAATGGGCAGTGCAGGGGTGAGTGCGCACGGGGGTGGGGTGCGGGGAGGTCTCTTTCGGCGGCCCCGTCTGGCCGAGGCCAGAGAGCAGGGTTGTGGATCGCTGCTCTAGCACTATGGGGCAGTATATAGGTCAAAACAATAAAATGCCAAACATCATCTAGCACAGTCCCCAAATGCTACTGGACTTCAGTTTCCAAGAACACCAACATCTTGGGTCTCGAAATGTTGTTGAACCCCAGTTCTTAGAAATCCCAGCAGCATAGCCAATGGTCAGGGTGTCTGGGAACTGGAGTCTATCATCATCTGGGGACTTAGGTTTGGGAAACATTCATCTAAAGAAAGCTGAGACTGAATTCATTAAGCATGGTGTAGAGAAAACACAGGTAGGACACTGTGATTTAAACAAAATTATATCAGCCTCCAATGCATAGTACCCAGTTTCCATCAAATTGTTCAGATGCAGATGGAAACTGAAAGCTGTGGTGTAAGAATTGAACTTTAGTGCTGCAGAGAAAGCCAGGAGACCCATGCTCATAGTCGCCTAGGCGCTGAAGAAACATTGAGAACTCTCAGTCATGCCAGCAGTCTCAGACACTTCAATCAGGTTCTCATTTTTAGTCAGGCATGCAGAGTAAGGCCATGACCAAACCCTTTCTGTAATATAGATGTGGTGCTATAGATTGTTAACACTGTGCTTAAACCTCTTCATGCTGTGTGATTATTTGTACATACAGCAACTACTGTAAGGAATAGGCATGTAATGTGAGGGAGAACTTATAGAAGTTTGTGATGTGACCTGCCATGTATGCTTTCCTGGAAGGAAGTATTTTATACTGAAATGCATGCCATGAAGAAGTGCTCCATTGGAACTGTATAATTGGAACCAGTGGAGATTGAGATTTTATAAATTCATAAATTCATTTAATGATTTAATTAGAAGAGGCCTGTAAGCCCATTGAGTCCAACTCCCTGCTTAATGCAGGAATCCAAATCAAAGCAGAACTGACAGATAGCAGCCCAATTTCCTCTTGAATGCCTCCAATGTTGAATTGCTCACCACCTCCCAAGGTAATTTGTTCCATTGCTGCACTGCTCTAACAGTTAAGAAGTTTTTCCTGATTTTCAGCCTAAATCTGCTTCCTGCAGCTTGAGCCCATTGTTATGCGTCCTGCACTCTGGGAGGATTGAGAACAGATCCTGCCCCACCTCTATATGACTACCTTTCAAGTATTTGAAAATTACTCCTCTCAGTCTTCTTTTCTAAAGGCTAAATATTCCCAGTTCTTTCAGTCTTTCCTCATAGGGTTTGGTTTCCAGTCCTTTATCATTCTTATTGCCCTCCAAGACAACAGTTTGCTCCAGTTTGTTGGCATCCTTCTTAAAGTGTTGTGTCCAGAAGTGGACACAGTACTCTAGATGAGGCCTAACAAGTGCTGAATAGAAGGGAACTAATACCTCATGGGATTTGGAGACTATACTTCTATTAATGCATCCTAAAATCGTATTTGCCTTTTTTACCGCTACATCACACTGTTGGCTCATATTCAGTTTTTGATCTACAGCAATTCCAATATCCTTCTCACTCATACTGAGCCAAGTATCTTTCATCTTGTCACTATATCTTGTAACTATACATTTGTGTTTTTCCCCCAGGAGTAGAGTTTTGCACTTATCCCTGTTAAATTTCATTCTGTTGTTTTCAGCCCAATGATCAAGCTTATCAAGATCTTTTTGAATTTTGTTCCTGTCTCCCAGCTTATTAGCTACTCCACCCAACATTGTGTTAGCTGCAAATCTGATAAGCATACCCTGCACTCTCTCACCCAAGTCATTAATAAAAATATTGAAGAGCACTGGGCCCAGGATTGAGCCTTGGGGTACCCCACTTATTATCGTCTCCCATTTTGAGAAGGAGCCATTGATAAGTACTCTCTGAGGATAATTGTGTAAGTAACTTTGTATCCACCTGATACTAGTTTTATCCAGCCCACACCTAGGCCCTGGTCACATGTGGGAAATGTTCTCTAGTTATCCCTCAGTTAATTTATTGCCTTTTCCCCTCTAGTCACACAACACACAGTCAAGATTGAGACATTTTCTGGACCAGCAGTATAACTGGAATATTTTCCTATCACCAGGAGGGTTGTGTTATTTTGTACCTTTGTCGTACTGGTGCATTCCTTACTGGGATTGCCTGTGTGCATGATCTGCCCCACTTCTTTTCAGAATTGAAGCCAGGAAGGTGGCCACCATTACTGAGGCACACATATGAATTTGTAAATTTTTTTTGTGCCTAATACATTGGCAAAAATATGTCACCGGGGGGCCATCACCATTACATTACTGGCAAGTAATTTTTTTTATTTTTATTGGCAAATACATTGAACTATAGATATGCAGATGTCAGCCGGGGGGGTTGCCCTTAGCATTGCATGGCTATCCTATGTCCCTTTTGTTCAATACATTTCTGCAGGAGCAGCCAGTGGAACCGAGGACACTTTCCCCTTCTCGATCAATGTTCCCTCTAATTTTCAGCCCCATTGGGCAGGGCTCCACCCCCAGTGCATGGGTCTACACCCCCACGCCCCTGCACATGATTCCTTTGTGATCGGAATGAAAGAGGCTCAAAACAATCATTGTGGGTGCACAGGGGAGGAGGAAAGCTATGTGAAGGGGGCAGAGTCACACATGCTTGTGCAATTGTGCACCTTAAAGGGAACCTTGTTCCTGTATGTATGTATGTATGTATGTATGTATGTATGTATGTATGTATGTATGTATGTATGTATGTATGTATGTATGTATGTATGTATGTATGTATGTATGTATGTATGTATGTATGTATGTATGTATGTATGTATGTATGTATGTATGTATGTATGTATCAAGGGGTTAAATTGTCCCTTGAACCAAGAGAAAAAATAAACTGGTACCATGGTGTAGCCGGCCACAATGATTCAAACAGGAGGAAATAAATTGGTACCGCTAAAAGTTATTGGGACATTCACCCTGGGATAATAACCAGGGCCTTAGTTGATCTATTTCAGTCTCATTTCAGGCTTGGGTGTAATACTGAAACAGAGTTGGTTGATTTTCTTGACAACTTTTATGAGGAGAGAGTTGGGCTGTGCTACCTTGCTCTCTCTTGTTGGTCTCTCAACAATTTTCTGTACTATTGAGCAAGATGCACTTGCAGAGTGAATTGTGGAGAAGAGCACTAGGAAATTGCTGCTTGGCTTCTTTGGCATTTATGCTGTGAAATCCTGCAAGTTTCCCTTTACTGTAGTTTCTTGTGCTGTTGAACATAGACATTAGGAATTTGATATCAATTTTTTTAAAAAAATTGTAATCCTTTGAGGACTGTTATCACTGTTTGTTTGCTATATTTTTGGGATAAATATTACGATTCTGAGGGCATTTATATTTGTGTCCTGTACTTTGTCTATTTGTATTTTTAGACAGGCAGTAGTCTAAAACTGGAAAAAGAATATCATTTTCAAAGACTGTATTAATAAAATAGGTATCAAACCACAGGAAAACACATAATTTACCTTTTCTGGTGGTGATGAGTGTCTTTAAAAGCTGAATTGGGGGCACAGAATTTGTTGCAAACCAAGATAAGCAGGTACCAACAGATTTCTTTACATCCTTTGTCTGATTAAAGGAATTGAGTGTGCCCTATAAATTTCAATCTACAGTGGTGCCTTGTATAGTGATCGCTCCGTATAGCGATGAAATCGCTTTGCGATGGACTTTTTGCCATCGCAAAAGCGATCGCTTTGCGATGGTCCCTATGGGGAAATTTCGCTTTGCGATGATCACAAGGAAGCGATCATTGCAAAGCCTTCATTTTCGGCCAGCTGATCGGTGGTTTCAAAATGGCCACCAGGTAAACAAAATGGCTACCCGCTGTGCTTCCTCGCTTAAGAGGCACTGAAAATGGCCGCCCCTATGGAGGATCTTCGCTTAAAGGTGAGTTTTTAGCCCATAGGAATGCATCAATCACGTTTTAATGCGTTTCTATGGTCTTTTTATTTTCGCTTAATGATGTTATCGCTTAGCAGCGATTTTTTCTGCACAGATAAACATCGCTAAGCGAGGCACCACTGTATATGGTTTCCATAACAGGCTAGTAGAGCTGTTATGTTATGTCACTATTAATATGCTGCACAAAATCTTACCATCAGAAACCTGGACATAACATCAAAATTTACATCAGACTCTAATATCCATTTCTTTTCTTAACAATGTCTACAGTTTGAGGTTGGATCCTGTTGAATTTGTTAATTATATTGTGCTACTAGTAGTTAATTCTGTATCAATAAGAAGCGATATTAGTATTTAATGTTTGATTGGTGGCCACCATTCACTTCCTTCTGACTTTTCACAAGAGAATAGTAGATTTATTCTGCATAATGTCTCATTTTTCTAACACAGTATAGCATTATTCAGGGAATTGCTAGGAACTTTTAAATCCAGTAGAAGGAATGAGTAAGAATCACTTTGTCCTTTATAGAATGGCATCATTTACAAGATGACTTCAGATAGTCTAAACATTTCCATGTAATGTTAACAATTTATAAGGGATGTGTTTTATGGATTTCATTACTTAATTGGAGTAAAATGCTCCTATTAACAATGGTTTGTGTAAAATGCATGGCTTTTATTGATCAGATTGGATATAGTAGCTATGTTTTTGTAGCTATGATCTGGAAAACTCCAACTCCTGACTGTTTCCAGTGAGGTCAGTGTTATTTTTTAGAATCTTTTCAGACAAGAACCCTCTGTTCCTTTTATTGATGGCACTGTATTAAAACGTACACACACACACACACACACACACACACACACACACACACACACAGAGAGAGAGAGAGAGAGAGAGAGAGAGAGAGAGAGAGGGAGGGAGGGAGGGAGGGAGGGAGGGAGAGAGAGTATTGCTATGTTTGTATATAGTGGATGAGAGAGACCAGCATTGTGGAAAGTATTTTTCATCTCTTTTATTTGGAGTTTGGAGTGAGGAATAACCTTGCACCTTTTTAGCCTTTAAAAATCAAAACAAAATAGCTAAACAAAAGCTGATTAATTTTTGGTTGACTGGATGACTCTGCATGAGGGTTACAGAACCACTGTAAAGAATTAATGGCTAAAATCCTATTGTGTAGTTCCACTTGTAGTGGGCAAATGGCAAAACTCTCAGTGGATTCTCACTGCTACTTAATGAGTCTAGTGGGCTGGTGCATGTCCAAAAATCCAGGAGGGAATTCATTAATTGTGAGCGAGGAGCAGCTGCAAGTGACACCATTTGCCTTCTGCAGGTATAACTATACAAAAGGATTTTGACCATATTGTTAGAAAGTCCCTGAGGATATTTTAAAAATGAAAATTCAGATTAGAATGCAAACATTTCCAAAATTATAGAAACATGAAGTTGTGTTTCCTATCACTGATGGTGTCACAAACTGATGTCATTGAAGTTTGACTCACCGGCTGATATTATAGACATTGTGCAATATGTGCTTTTTATGTAAATCCAGTTGTAGTTCTCACATCATGCAGAATGGCAGTGCATTGGGGAACATCAATAGGAAACATTAAGATAGCATGCCTTCTCCAATACAGATGCTCTTCACACATAATTCAAAAAGTCTGACACATGGGGACAATGGCTACATGATGTCAAAATCTCCATGTAGACTTGAATACTTTGACAGCTTGAACACAGTCCATAATAGGTTCCAAGAGCAACATGTTGGCCCTGGGAAACACCAAGGCCAGTTGTCATTCCAGTTATATACAATCAACAGTCATTAGGAGGGTTGCATAAAACTTAAGGTGACTGTCTTTCCAGGAGAAGGACTTGAGATATGTTGCAGAGCCAAAACCTTCACACAAATGATGCTAACAATATTGCAGACAATGTTGGAAAGGGGATGAACATTGTGCAGGGGAAAGAAATAGGAACACAGAGCCCAGGAATCATATGGACTAGCACAGTGGTCCCCAATCTTTTTGGGACTGTGGCCCAGCTGAGCCTCTGAGGAAGGTGCTCCCCCTCTGCGCATGCTCTCTTGGGTGCATGCGTGAAGCAGTGGGGGAGCGGGAGCACACCAGCGCTGACATAAGCGCTCCCCCACCCCTTTGTGCATGCGCAAAAGCGCCAGCATGCCCGTGCACCCACCAACCCCTTCACACGGGCACTCAGGCACATGCGTGAAGGGGTGGAGGAGTGCTCACGCCGGTGCTGGCACACATGTGTGTGCACAAAGCAGCTGTGGGGAGGGGAGTGCATGCACGGGGGGAGGTTGAAAGAGACACACAGAGAAAAAAAATGAAGGGTGCAAGAAGAGAAACCTGAGGCAGGGAGACATGAATAACCCCAGCCCATGAAGGGGGGGGGGACCCTGGGAGACCCTAGTTTCAAGAAATTTACCCCCTTTTGACATATTTGCCCCAGGGCAGGAAGAAATGGGGAGTTGGGGGACAATTAGCAGTAGAAGGGCACAGAAAAATTGACAAGGATACTCTTGCTGTGAAGGGAACAGTGAGAGTATGGGATTTCTCATCTATGTTTATTAATGTTTTGCCTGTTACACTCAGCTTAAAGTTGAGTCAGAAACAGTGTTTGAAATATTTGCTGACCACCAAGAGGTGATTGTTGGTGGTTATTTCAGAAGTAAGAATAAAACAGTTGAGTTAAAAGAAGAAAGAGTGTCTCGTGCAGTTATTGGGCGATTAACATCTACTGAGGGTAAAGGGGAAGTCTCTCACAGACTAGTACACTGACAGTTTATCCTGAAATTTGTATCAGATTGGGCACAGATGAATTTGAATTAAACCTGGCAACTACATGAGGTAACACTCAATGCAGCAGTTTCACCTGGGGAAACACAATTTCGTAAACTGTGAATCACAGGAGACCAAACCTGTGTTCCTCACTTTGGAGTTGGACCCTCAGTGACAAAAAGCTAAGAAGCAAAAGTACTTGTGCCCAGCAGAGCTTCATGTCAACCGGAAGAACTGCAGATGCCTTCTTTCTAATCATGACATCTTCATGCTGTTATTATTTCCCCTGGTTTCCTACTTTATGTGCTGAGTTCTGTACTTTCAAGATTATTTGGGGATGTTGTAGGTTTTTCGTGCAGTTTGGCTGTGTTCTAAAGTTTTTTCTTCCTAACCTTTCACCAGTCTCTGTCCTCTTCAGAGGACAGGAGTTAGAACTCTGTCTGTGTTCTGGTGTAGTTTGTGGGATAGTTGACTATTTATAGCTGTGGGATCGGCTTTTTCTCCTTTTCAGGAGATTGGGTGATTATGATGATCAGCGTGTTTTTTGTTATGGGTGTATTGTTGTGATAAGGGGAGAGGATCTGTCACAGTGATATATGGATGCTAGCTGGTTTTTTGTGTGCAGTGATCACCAGTCCTTGTGGCTAGGTAGTTTGTTGACCTTTTGCAGGCTGTATTTTTCAGTGCTGGGAGCCAGGCTTTGTCGAGTTTTAGACTTCCTTCTTTTTTGTTGAAGCTCTGCTGGCATTTGTGGATTTCAATGGCTTCCTTGTGCGGTCTAACATAATGATTGCTGGTGTTCTGCATTTTGAAATAGGATTTCATGTTCAGCTTGTTTCTGGGCATGTTCCGCTACTGCCAATTTTTCTGGTTGTTTTAGTCAGCAGTGTCTCTCATGTTCTTCGATTCTGGTGTGAATGCTGCGTTTTGTGGTCCCGATATATACCTGTCCACAACTGCAAGGTATCCGGTATACTCCTGCAGTGGTGAGGGGGTCCCTTCTGTCCTTTCCTGACCATAGCATTTGTTGTATTTTTGTGGTGGGCCTGAATACTGTTTGTAGGTTGTGTTTTTTCAAACTTTTTTCAAAAGTTTCCCCATGCAGTCCACCCACCCACACAGACCTACACCCACCCACCCACCCACCTACCAAAACAAACAAACACCAAGCCACCAAACACAACAAAAAAGAGGCATAATCAAAACACAGATAGACCGTGTGAATTGGAACTGTGAAGCTCAATTTCTCAGCACCGAACTCAACCATCTGAATTGGGCCCTACAGGCAAATGGCTGTCCCAAGAATGAAATCACAAGAGCCATCAAACCAAGAAAATAACACCAAACTGAAGAAGAAAAACACCCACAAATAAAGTATTTCTGCCATACATCAAAGGGGTCACAGACCACATGGGGAAACTTTTGAAACAACCTGGCCATGAATGTCTTCAAGAATACATTATTTGGGGACTTTTGCTATTAAAGATATTCCATCACCAGAAGGATCCAATTCTGCAGATACAACTTAGAACATCCCATCTCAGTGATGCAATTTGAGGACATGATTGCATGGCTAACTTGTTTTTTTCAAAAGATAGTTCACTTGTTGTTTCTGTTTTGTGGTGACAGAGACATGCTGGAATTTCGACAAAGGTAATTTTGCAAGACAGTCATTTCCCAACTTCTGTAAAGCTGTCAGCAGTGTAATAATTAATGCAAAATATATGGTTATATTCAGTTTTTCCACATTTATTTTTTAACATGTGACCAAGTACAAGCACTCGGCGTGCCATTAAAAAAAATCAAGAATTAGTAATAAAGGTTTGTGGAATCATAGGTGAAGAGATTCAAGACATAAGAGTGAAACTACAATGTAAGTTTGTATTAATCATTGTGATAGCAAAAAAATTATTTTATTTATTCATTTATTTATTTATTCAACTTATATGCTGCCCACTCTACCCAAAGGTCTCTGGGCGGCTTACAATTGAGCTTCGTATTGTCTCTGATACTCCATTCTAGATATCAATTGTGCAATTAAGCTTTAAACTGCGTGTTATAATAGGAAATTATAATGGAAAATAGCTTATTTAAAGTGTGGAATGCCACATAAGTCACTCTTCCATAAAACTGAGTTTTATTTGTTGAAGTCTGTGAAGAGACAGATATGTCTCCTACTAGAAGATAAATTGTTTCTGCTTTCAGATGTCCTTATAAAAAATTTATGGCATGGAAAACAGCACAGTGATTTATTTGTCAGTTCCTTTAAAGTGAACTTCTAAGATACCTAGGCCAGGATCCTCTAGATATTTATGTTTTGCAGAACATCAGTTACAGGAGCAATATTTACAGGAGCAACTATTCAGAGAGATGCTTGTCACTTGCTGCTTGCGTGCCTCGTCTTACTGTCATAATTGATGCTCTATGTGTGGTGAACATAAGTTGGATTCTGGTCATAGTGTTTCTTTTTGCCTTGTAATTTTCTGTTTGAGTCACCTATATAAGCATGTTATGTGACATAATCTCCATTTCTTTATGAGAGTGACCACCAGGATGGTAAAAGGTATGGAAAATAGACTTGTTAGAAACTCTTGAAGGACATGGAAATGCTTGGCCAGGAAAGGGGAAATCTGAGAGATTATATGATAGCTGTCTTCAAATATTGGAAGGGTGGTCCTGAGGAAGATGGAGCAAGCTTGTTTTTGTTGCTCCTGAGATTAGAACTCAAAGTAATGGACTCAGATGTCACTTAAGCATCTTCTTATAAGAAGATATGTTTGGGAATGAATTTAACTGCCTTGGGGGATAGTAGACTCTCCTTTGTTTTAACAGAGGTTAAATAGCCACTTGGATGATTTAGCTATGGATTTTCTGTTTCAGCAGGAGACTCATGCCCTTGTGTTCTCTCCTAGCTATTACAATATGAAACACTCACTAAGTTCTCAAGGCCTTTCTTTCTCCTTCCAAAGTCAAATTAGATGCTTCAGAATGGCCTCAGATGTCATGCAAAATATGAAATTGAGCAAGCCCTCTTAGACTTCTGAAACAGTTGAGCATATGTTCGGTGTTCTTTGCACACATGGAGGTGGAAAGAAAGAATTTCTAAATAAATATTTCAAACTGGATGATAGCATAATTTTAGAAGAGACATTCCATCATGTTTTGAAAGCTGTCAGTCATAATACATTATTTTCCTCACCTACACATCTTAAATTTAGCATGCATTATTTTGTTGTTGTTCACTGGAAGGGGACTAATTTTTTAAAATCCAGTTGGTGAGGCCCGTGTCTCTGATAAAATCACACTATGGAAGGGAAAACATATTCACTGGAAGAAGTACAGTACTGTACACAATTTTCTTTACAAGCAACTCCTTTGCCTTTAACAGAGTACTTTCATGTTGTTCTGACAAGTGACATTTATTATTTCTAGATAATGAAATAATAGATGAGTTGACCTGCATTTCATGTTGATTGTTAGTTCACTGCAAGGATGCTGAGAGAGATTCTGTCAAAGTTGATGAATCTGGACTTACAGCTCATTTGCTCACAGAGGCTTCAGGTAATCTTTCTGTTGCCAGCAAACATGACACTGGTAGGATATGTTAGAAACAAAGGCCTCTGTCATACTTACTTCAGATATTTCCAAATGACTTGTGAATTGTCTTTCAATACGTTCCCCCCAAAGTTCAAAATGTTCTATTTATATTTTAGGCTAAGTAATGTCTGAAGAAATTACCGGTACTTTTCAGATATTGTCAGATCACAGTTCCCATCACCGATAACCCGCATAGCCTGTGGTATGTTTTTGGGAGTTTCTGCCCTCAACATCTGAAGGCCAAGATTTCTCATCCCATGCTGAGGGCTCCTTCATATGCATTTGCACGAATGCCTCTTGTCTTGCATCAAAACCAAGTTCCTATTTTGCTGTTGGAATCACTAGAAATGTTTGGTGATTGGTGTAATAATTTCAGAACATTCAGGAAGTAGGTTACTCTTTTGCTCTTCAGTATTTTCATTGTGGACTGATGCTCATATTCTCATTGGCAGATAAACTTTTTTTTTTTTGCAGATTCTGCTTTCTGAGTACCTGCTAGCAGTCTCTGTGATAAATATTGGCCTCCACATTGACAGTCACATTGTTGCTGCTGTGTTGATTTTCTAACTGACCAGGGTAAAAATGGTTTAATTGCTGTTAAAGTCCTTGTGGGTGGAGGTGAAGGTAACATCTGTCTTCCCTCTTTATGCCAGTGTGGCTGTAGAGCTTTAATGTTGTTCCAAAAGCTGTTCAAGCAAATGCAACTTAGAATGTTTCATTGTGTGGGGACAGGCAATGCCTGTGTTTTCAAAACAGTTGCTTGGTGAATATTTTTATAGCTGTGATTAGAGTTAGAAATTGCCTGCATTTGGTACACAGCAGAAAAAGACAGCAATGACTAAATATTTATAAATGGCACAAAATGCACAATGTGCTGTGATATACAGTGGTGCCTTGCATAGCGATCGCTCCGTTTTACGATGAAATCGCTTTGCGATGGATTTTTTGCCATCGCAAGAGCGATTGCTTTGCGATGGCCCCTATGGGGAAAATTCGCTTTGCGATGATCGCGGGGAAGCACTTCCCCACGATCATCCCAAAGGCCCCGCCGATCAGATGTGCAAAAATGGGACCTTTGGGATGATCGCGGGAGAGCGCTCCCCCGCGATCATCCCAAAGGCCCCATTTTTGCACAGCTGATCGGCGGGGCCTTTGGGATGATCGCAGGGAAGCGTTTCCCCGCGATCATCCCAAAGGCCCCATTTTCGCACAGCTGATCGGCGGGGCCTTTGGGATGATTGCGGGGAAGCGCTCCCCGGCGATCATCCCAAAGGCCCCATTTTCGTACAGCTGATCGGCGGTTCCAAATTGGCCACCCGCTGTGTTGCCTCAGTTTAGAGGCACCGAAAATGGCCGCCCCTATGGAGGATTTTCGCATAAGGTGAGTTTTTAAGCTCATAGGAACGCATTAAACACGTTTTAATGCATTTCTATGGGCTTTTTAAAATCGTTTAGCGATGAAATCGCTTGGCGACGTTTTTCCTGCATGGATTAACGTCGCTAAGTGAGGCACCACTGTAGCTGGTATATTGTACTGATTAGAATGTTTAACTAGGATTAGGCAGAATAAATGCCTTGCATCCCACACTTCATTATTGTTCAGATGACTGTACTACAAGGTGAGGAGGAATCCAGAAAAAAACTCTTCTGAATAGAGCTATCCCGGATGCTTATAATTTTAAATTAGAGTGATTGCTCTACATATATACATAACTTTGTATGCAGCAGAAGTGGGAAATCTATTGCCCTCCACAAATTGTTGTATTTTATCCCCTGTCATCCATCAGTATTGATTATGATAGCTAAGACTGAGGAAAGCAGCAGTCTATCAATCTCTGGAGGGCCACACTTTCCCCCACCTGATAACATAAAAGAGTCTGTGTAACTGAAAAGTCTGTTCAACTAATTGTTAATAATAATTTCTTCAGTATTCTTAATGGACTTAATGGACTTATCTTATTTATCCTTACAGTTGTCTGTTAAAGTGGTTTAATCTGACAGTTTTCAATGTAAACAGGGTCTTCTCTATTTAACCCCAACATTAAACCTGCTGGTCTCAAATATTCTGGATGTAGAGAGGACTTTCTGTAGTTTTCTATTGAACAAAATTTGTAAAAATGAAAATTTGAACATGGTAAGGTACCTTGGTTTGGTATGTCTAGATTAGGAAAAGAGTTTTGCTTTGCTGATCTTCACATCTAGCAGCTGTTATTCCTGTCTATCCTATCTTAAAAGGTTTGATGTTCTGAATGTTACATTATCAAGATTCAAAATTATATTGTTTTGACATAATTTGTAGAAAAACAGTTTTTGCTGTATCAGAAGTGCTATGGAGTTCATATTTGAAAAACCCATTTTTAAGGACCAAACCTTGTTTTTTGTGTGTGTGTGTTTGTTTGACCTGGCATTCTTAAAAATTGCAGGGTGTCTGTGCTTTTCAGCAGAAGAGCATCACAAGAGAAAAGGTTAAAAATCCATCCAATTTCTACCCACTCTCTTTTAGGGCAGATGGCATCCACCAGAGCTTTATTTTGTGACTGATAAAAACATCACGTCCCCATGCTTGGGTTGGGGGTGGGGACATTGTACAATTGCATGTCAAATGTACAGATTTATGACAAACGGATTTCGGAAACAAAGGCAGATCATCAGATGGCAATATTAATGTGTTTTCTTTCAGTAGTTAGATGGATGGGATAACTGTAGGCATTAAAATAATTGTGCTTATTCTCCTACTTGGTTTAAATCATAGATGAAATAGAGTGAAAGGGTATGGTTGCTTCAAAACTGGGGAGGACCTTGTTTAATCCTCTTTTGGAATTTCAAACTTTGGCAGAGATGCAAAACTGTAAATGCAAAACATTACTGATGCCAAAGGAAAAATTTCCGTATTCTCAGTATCATTATTTCTTCCCTCTTTATTTGCAAAGGCTTATATTAACTTTTGTTAAGACTTCTACGGAGGTGCAAGACAATTATAACTGTAACTCTCTTCTTGCCCTCATCCCTACAATAGAACATCAGCATTTCCTTTCAGCCTCTGCTTAGATCCCTTTCTTGTGCTATTTTAACTCATTCCATAGTACAGTGGTGCCTCGCTTAACGTTTGCTTCGTTTAACGTTTTTTTCGCTTAACGTTTATTTTTTCAGAGGCAGATTGTGCTTCGTATAACGTTTTTCCCTATGGGCGATTTTCGCATAGCGTTTTTGGGACCATGCTTCGCTTAACGTTTTTTTTGTTTTCAATTTAAAAAGTGTCTTAGAAGGGTCCAAAACGGTTCTAAATGCTTGGATTCGTTAGAGGACCCCTTAAGTCATGTGCAAACCTGATTTGGCTTTGATCTGACGTTTCGTTAATTTTTTGTGAATTTTTGTTTTTTGGCCCATAGGAACCAATGGACCTGTCAAAATCTGACAGCTCCATGCTTTCCTATGGGGGAGAAAACAATTTACAAAAAATTAATGAAAGTTCAGATCAAAGCCAAATCAGGTTTGCACACAACTTAGGGGGTCCTCTAACGAACCCAAGAATTTAGAACAGTTGCTGAGTCTTCATTAATTTTTTGTGAATTTTTTCTTCCCCCATAGGAAATAATGGAGCTGTCAGATTTTGACAGCTGTCAAAAGTTGGGGGGAAAAAATTCACCATTAATTAACGAAAAGTCAGATCAAAGCCAAATTAACTTTTGCATCCGTTTTAGAGGGTGCAGAAGCTAATCCAAGCATTTAAAACCATTTTTGACCCTTTTATGACACACTTAATTTTGCAAAAATTGACTTCGCAAAGCCATTGAAACCTATTGAGTCAGCTACAATACATTCCAATGGAGGATACATTGTATCGTTTAACGATGTTTCCTATGGGTTTTTTCGCTTAAGGACGGCAATCCGTGCCTATTGGAACGGATTAACCGGTTTCCAATGCATCTCTATGGGAAATGGTGTTTCGCATAAAGTTTTTTTCGCATAAGGTTTTTTATTTTGGAACCAATTAAAAACGTTATGCGAGGCACCACTGTATTTAGCATAGTAGGAAGAATCCATAACTGCAGTATCTTCCCATTACCATCCTTTATTCTTAAATACATGCCAGATTGAAATAATGTACTTTGGTGAATCTCATTCTGTTTATTAAGTCTTTTTTATATATGGCCCATGGTTTTTCCTCTTGAATCCCCAACCTATTTTTGCAAAGCTGAAGTTTTAAAGCTTACACTTGATTCATAAGTGTTGCTCTTATACTGTATATACCGCCAGACACATCCCTGCTATAATGTTTGTTAGATTCACCCAGCCTTTTAACAGAGAACAAGATTTGTGGTCGTTAATCTAAAACATGTTGTTTTAGGTGTGGCTAGCTGTTTTACTGCAAATCATTTTATCTCATCTTAACGTCTGTAACACTGTGGCACATGAATACAGGCAATTGTAGGATATAAGAAGCAACCCACTCCCAGTAACAGGAAATGGTTTGCAGCTTCATGTCTTAAGGAGACTTCTTTTTGAGATCATATTAGCCCTGACATCTTCAAACATAGTGTCTTTCTTGAATAAATCCTTGGAGTATGCTAATAGAAATGCACGGTGTCCATCCAAAACTTAAACTGCCTTGAACAAATGAGTATATAAAGCTTTCTTAAATGAAACCTTTCCATGAATTCCAGGCCAGGGATAACATGGGAGGTGGCAGACTCTTCACCTTCCTTATGTATGGTCACTGGATAATTCGGAGATAGCCCATGTGCATAAATCCTTACCCACTGAAGAGGCAGGATTCCCACTAGTTTAGAGAGGATCCTCTGCATGTATTGCTGTGTGTGAAGGAGCTGTTTCCAGATGTTTTGATCCACATGCATGGGTGATGGTGGAGCATGCTGCGAAGTTTCCTACCCCCAATGCATGTTCATTATTTGTGGTTTTAAATGCCCAAGAAGAAGTGTTCTTGCATTACTACTGGTATAAGCAGCCCACTCTGTCTTCTCCAGTTGACTGCTGGCTGTCTGTTCAGGGCAGCAACATTTGGTCTTCCAGATGTTTGAAAGCAACTTTCATTAATCTTCTCTACCACAGCCAATTATGAGGGATGCTGGGATTTGCCATTCAACAACATCCGAAAGGCCATAGCTTGCCAGCACCTGGACTACTCTGACCTCGCCATTTCCTTGGGCATGAAGAACTTTCATTCTTGTAATTAGAGATATAGAGAGCCTTTTCAATGGAAATACCAGGGGGATGAACCTGGAAACTTCTGCAAAGAAAACATGTGCTCTCTGATACTGATTTATGGATTGTTGCCATAACTATTGAGTTGCTAGTTACCAAGGCTTTCACTAGAAGCCCTGTTATGGACTTCCTTCTTGTCCACTTTGCCTCGTACTTTTCCTTCCTAGCTGTTTTCAAAAATCTTTAATGCTTCCCCCCCTTCTTCAGTGCCAAGGGCTTAGGGTGGATGAACACTTTACACTGACAAGCTTGTATTTTCTGCTGCTCAGAAATCACTTGGGAATTTTCAGGAAGATCTGCTGTAATTGTTCTTAGTTTGTAAATATTCTTCAAAGCCAACAGTTTTCAGTTCAAAAGAAGGATATGCTCATAACAGAAGAGATATACATAGTCAGCTTTTGTGAGGGGGGAATGTGAGGTTTCTTTGTTTATAAGCATTTGTTCAATATCATCAGTATCAGTAATTATTTCTGATAGTCTGATATCTACATCTAGGATGACAGAATTGATAGTTTCACAACCAAGAGTGGCAGCCTGGGCAAAATGCAGACCTATTATCCAGTTTTTCATTATAGTAAAATGAAATTTGAAATAGACTTATGACAATAAAAGCAGAAATAGTTTCTTAAAACATATTAAATATACAACCATACTAATCAAGCAAAATCCAAAGAAACAAAACAAAGCGAAACAAAGATAAAAACATGTGGTACCTTAAAGAGTAGCTATTATATTTTAGTGTGAGCTTTTGTGGACATGTCTGCTTCATCAGATATATGAAAAGAGAATGAAATGTCAGTTGCGTACTAAATATTCATTGGTTCTTGGGTTATGGTATGTTTACATGCAGTAATTTGTTTTAGGGCTCTATTGTATTAAATTCATAATGATTTAAGAAACCTAGGCTTATATTAAATCCACTTATATGGGTGTCTGTCATGTATATAAATTTTATCTCAGCTGCTTGTATTCTTGATTTGTAATGATTTTGTTCAAAAATGGTGACTTTCAAATCTTCCACTGAGTCTCCTGGTAGATTGAAATGGTTGGAGACAGGTTTCTGTGTATTGTGGTTTCTGATATCAAATTTGTGACTGTTGACACTTTTTAAAAGAGATTGTACTGTTTGTCCTATGTAAAGTACAGACAGGCATTGTTGGCAAAAGATGGCATAGGTCACATTAGCTGAGGAGCAAGTGAAGCTGCCTTTAATATTGTATGCTGTGTTGTTAGATCTTGTAATTGTGTTGCCAGAATAGAGGTGTGGGCAGAGTTGGCATCTGGGTCTGCAGCAAGATTTAGTCCCCCTGTCAATGTTGCTGTTTTGTGATCCATTGTGTGTTAATATTTGCTAGAGGTTGAGAGGTTGTCTGTAGGCAAATATGGGTCTTCCACCAAGGGCTTTGGAGAGTAAAACAATCATACTGAAACTCTTAAAGGAGCAGTGGAAAACTGGTGCAAGAATTTCTAAACAACTGGCTGCTTTTTTAAACAATCAGCTGTTTTCCAGCTAATCCTAAGAACAAGATCAATGATATGATAACAGCGCTATGAAGAATTTCATTCATATCTGCCAGTTTAGCACAGAAGTAAACTAAAGGTTGAATGGAGTAATTGTTTTTGATGAAAATATGAAAATAGTGTTGGCCAGTCCAATAGTAGACCCTACTGAGGATAATAATGATCTGAGTTTGCAATTGTCTAATGTCCTAAAACATGACATTGAGTCATTTAGTCTAAGAGCTTAGGGTTACAGATTTTTAGAGTTCTAGAAGCTTGGAAAATCAACAGCCAAAACAATTATGAAAACCATGATAATGGCAATCAGATAAATACGAAATTACAGACCCCTAGAGTCAGAAAGACTGCTGGTACAATAGAATTTTTGATAGAAAAAAACTGACTGTACATACAAGACCTTAGAAAGTGTAGACCATGCAGATAAGAAAATGGAAGGAAGTTAAAATGACTTAAATGTGTGCAGATAGGAGATACTCTCACAGGCGTTTATCACATCATCACAGCTCCATGCTGCTTTGGGCACCACACATCAAAGAACTTGTTTCCAGATGCTGACAATAACAATCAACATGGATTTTACTCCATAGAATTTAATTGGTTTGGCTGGGGTAAGCACTTACAGTAATTTTTCTGTGTATGTCTAATAATATGCTTAGAGGCTACGACAGTTACTGTATTTTTCCATGTGTACAACCCCCCAATGTATAAGACAGCCTCCTAATTTTGTCTCTTGCCAAAGGTGGAGGAGCAGTCAATGGGCAGCCATGAGGGGTGGCCCAGTGCAGCTGTTCCTCCGTCTCTGTCTCTGGCTGCTGCTGCCTCCACTGCCTGATCACCTCCTCCAGTGCAACTTGCTGGGGCTTACCTCCAGCTCACACTACCGCCTTGTCCCCTGTCCGAAGGGAGCTCGTGAGTAGCCCTGGAGGAGGTGATCTGGCAACACCGGCAGCAGTTATTGGGTAGCAGTGAGAGGCAGTCAAGCATGGCTGCTCCTTTGCCTCTGTCTCCGCCTCCTGATGCTGAACCGCGAATGGCGCTGGTGGAGGCAACCCAGCAGTGGAGGCAGCAACAGCAGGAGGCGGAGATGGAGGCAAAGAAGCAGCCGCACTCAGCCACCTCTTGCTGCTGCCCATTGACTGCTGCTGCCAGATCACTGGCTCCAGCGCCACTTGCGGACTCCCTTAGGACAGGGGACAAGGCAGCGAGGTGAGACCTGGCACTAGAGGAGGCGATTGGATGGTCATGAAAGCAGTCAATGGGCAGCCACGAGAGGTGGCTGAGCATGGCTGCTCCCTTGCCTCTGCCTCCTTCCGTGTATAAAATGACCCTCAATTTTTCCTCTAATGATTTTAGGGAAAAGTGTCATTTTATACACAGAAAAATACATTACTTTCTTTAATATATTTTTACTTTTAACATCTTTGGTATTTTTAATTTTCTTTTTAAGTACAACTAAAGATTATTTAATTGCCAGCAAGTTTGGAAAACTCAGCAGTGGCCAGAGGATTGGAAAGGATCAGTCTACATCCCAATCCCAAAGAAGGGCAGCTCAAAATGTTGGTTTTTAATTTTGATATTTTATGTTCTTTTATAAATTTTGAATATGAGAATCAAAAGACATTCTATTTAATGTAATGTTTGTTTTATTTGTTGTATTTAAGATATTTCTATCCAACTCAATCTTTATATTATATCAATATGTGTTGCATCTCAAAAGCGGATTATACAAGTTGTTAAAAATAAAATGGATTACAAAAATGCAAAGGCAGAACAGAAAAAAGCAAATAAATAATTGATAGAATCCATCATGAATCAGGTGCTCCCAGAACTGAGCAAATAACAGTATAGCCATCTCGTGAATCTGCTTCTGTAGTCTTTTCAGCACAGTAAAAGGTACTATCCCCACATTTACTCCTGACATTGAGGACAGAATTGCACTCAGGAACTATGCAAATTTTAAGCACTATACATTGTAGAAATGCAGTATAAAAAACCCCAAATTACAGCTGTAGTTTAATCTTCCACAGACTTCAGTATGATTTGGAAAAATATCTTTTAGTGCACATCATGCCAAGCAATTACTTTCAATTATTCATTGTAAAAAGGATTATTTTCCATCTTGATAGCTTGCAAATAGTAATTGCCAGTGGTGATGTATGACATCAGAAGACATCTGAATCAAAGACTATACATTGCCTCTCTTGTTAAAATTTATTTTCCTTCCCAGTTTAAACACATGTTTAAAATGGAAGAAACACAGTGATATTGCTCAGGGCAATAGGACACAATTCGACTTAGGTATGCCTCTTTAAAAATACATATGTACAAATACATCAATACAGCTTTACTTATTGGCAATGACAATAACATGACAAAAGCTCTAACTCTGAAGCAAAATCTAAAGGGCTTCTTGTATTCTAAATATTAATTTTATACAGTATTCTTCGTGTGTAATATTTTTGTGTAAAAATATATTTTTTAAAAAATGCATAACCACATGGATACACCTCTTTCACCTTTGAAAATCATTCCTGAAGAAATGAGAGTAGTTACAGTAGATCAAAACTATCTGAAGTAATGTTTTAAAACATAAGAAAATATCATTTGTGGTAAATAGCAAATGAAAGGAGTAACAGATTGAACAAAATGTGCTGCTGAGCTGCAGAGGACCTGGGTGGGCGGAGGGGCAAGGGATAGATGGTGATTTAGTGGTAGAACTTTGAAAACTGAGTTTGGGACCATCCAGATTTTATGACTCCAGGGTTCCCCTATAGAACCATTATGTTTTAGTGCCTTATTTTTATATAGTTTTATAAGCTACTTTGTGTGTCCACAGACAAAACCCCAGGGTATTAAAATTAATCAAAGCAAATGAAGATAAATACGTATTGCAGGTTTTGTTTGCGCCTTGCCTAATCTTTATTAGAAGAGAAAAAGAAATTCTAAGGTTCAGTGCAGAAATCTGAAATGGGAAACAGCCTGTCTTCTAGTTCCTAATCCAAATGCATATACATCCAAATGACAACTGTAATTCAGTCTTCCATTAGATATTATTTGGAGGAAGCCACTTAAGTGCATATCATGGTCAACACTAAATTGCCAGCTGAACTCTAACAATGCAATTCTGTGCCTATGTAACATTGCATTCTGGACTAGGATAGGATTGCTCCTAAATCCCCTTAAAGTGGCAAAGTGTAGGAACATATTGCCATAGTAGCATCTTTGTACAAAGAGAATCCCAAAGTCCTTTCCAACAGGCGCAAGGGTTGCTTTGCAGGGATCTGTTGCTTTCTATAGCTGTGTTTGGATTGTCACGGGGCCCAAATGCATGTCGGAATGACAGAATGGGTGCTTCTAGGTATCAGATTTTGCCTGTTTATGCACTGATGCATGGAACTATCTAACGAGACAGGGCGGACCATTTCTGACATATTCTGTATGGAAGAAGGAAGGCATGGATTACACAGGGCAGCATCATCCCATATTGTTGCACTCTCTGCTAAAGGGATTGTGTCATTAGTACACTGTGTCATTTGTGTCCCATTGTAGGCTTCTGGTAGCCTAGTTACCAAGAGATGCTATGCAATGCATGTTAGCAGTGCTAAGTTTTCTATAGCTACTCTTGCTATAAGATGAGTTTCAAGTGAGATACAGTGGCTGCGGACGTAGCTGGACCAAATGATTGCACTGTCACAATTCCCCTCTGGAACTTTTAAGACATCTTAAATTTTTATTGCAGTTCTTCATGTATCAAATCAGACATGCTCTACTGGGGCTGGAAAATCTTGGGTTAGATCGAGACTTATTCTTATGTGCTGTCCTGTGACTTCTAATTTGCAGTGACTCTGATAAGGTACTTGAACTATGTAAGATGCTCAAGGAGCAGTTTACAATTGCTGTTCCCTAGTGGGCATATTTCCATATAGAAGCAAAAATGAACCTCGTTTGCCTGAGTCTTAGTCCAGACTACACCATACCAGCTCTCATAAATTAGGGCTTCATTACTATTAACATTAAATGGGATTTAAGGCAATTTATTGCTAACTTGTCTCATTCATTTCAGTAGTAACTGTATCATCTGAGTGTGAGTCTAACCAATTATGTTCATTAATATTTCTAAGATAGTGAGTATCATGATAATCAGTTTGAGATATACAAATACTAGGCTCATTATGCTATCTTAATACCATTTAATAGAATTCCATTTAAAATGAGGAGGAGTTTTGTCAGGCATAATCCAGGGTAAAGAATATTGATGGCTGGTATTAGTGGTATCTTTATCATCTGGAAAATTTAGCTTCCAACATTACATGAGGAGGGGATGAATTAGTATCAGACAAATGAACCAAATGCTTGTCTTAGCCTACATGCACTTGAGATAGTTTAGACTCATTAGCTTTGAAGAGTTCATGGAGTGATAGCTAAACTGCTGAGGAAAACCGAAACAGTCTATGCACCTCAACTCTATAAACATGGGGAATGGCACATCTTCTGTAAGTGATGTTGTAGTGGTAGAATGCATATTGAATTAATCTTTTACTGACTTCTTTTAAAATGGTAAAAGTATCTCACGTGAATGTGCTTTCATGGATCATACTGAAACATTATTTGGTACAAAAAGTAGAAATCATTCCCTACATATTCAGTATTAAACAAAAAAATTCATCAGTGTGATTTTGGAAGAGATGTTTTTCTTCTGAAGAAAAGGACACTCAAACTGGAAGTATAGCAGATGCACTCAAATACTGGAGGGACAGTACCAGTATTGGAGAAAGTATTCCTTTTATTGTTGGTGTACTTGTTACTAATTTATGCCATAAAGCTTTTGGGTCTGATCATCATTTTGACCTTTTTAAAAGGTTGCCTGTAACTGTTAATATTGTCATCAGAAACTCCATGCCAGGTACCCCAGAAAATGCCATTGCGAACACCTTTGTATTTTTTATGATAATATTTGCCGTTCAGGTTAGCAGCCAAACATGCATCAAACCACCATCCAGAGCTATAATATGCACCACAGTTTCCTGATGGATACCTGTCATTGTCTTTATCGGGAGTAGTGAAGAACTTTTGATCATGGTTATAATATTTGTTATAATGTAAGGCATCCCCAGCTGTGCCACTGTAGCCACTAATGCTTAGGCGATATTTGAGAAATTCATTGGCTACATAGAATTGTTCGTATTTTGCATATTCTCTTATTCCATTGAAATCCTCAAGTTCAATCCTCAACTGCATATCCTTGCTTTTGGTCAGAAGGTGAATTTTGTCATTTCCAAGCCAGAACTCTCTGCTGAGGTTTCCAAAGCCATTCTTATATTCATTCCATGTTCTGTTGAAGTTGGTACTGCCATCCTGACGCATCTGTATCACTGTCCAGCCACCTCCCATAGATTCCATTTCACAGTATACATCAAAACTATTATTTCTTGAATCAGGAGCAATTCTGTAAATTCCATTATGCCGTTTGCCTGCTGCATAATAATTGGAACAGTCTCCTTGCAGAAGCTGAATACCTAGACAGACAGGTAGAAAGGACAGCAAAGGTATTATACTTCACAAGATCCTTTAACTTATAAATACGGATGTAAAAGACAACAAAATGGGTATCTGTCGGTTTCAGTTTATTGGTGATTGTTCATTTTGGTTTTAAAAAGCTCTGTTTGATAGAACCTCAGAAATCCTAAATCTACGAAATCTCCATAGAGGTGAACATTTTTTTTACAAGAATCGTCCTCATGTATTAAACATACTCTGATCCTCATGGACCCCTACAGTGGTGGACCTGTTCCATCCAGGACAAAAGGTGGAGCTGATAGGAGGACACCAAACAGAGGATGGGCCTCTTTCATAAAAGATCTAGGAGCCAATGAGGTATGCTGTTGGGAGCCTCTGAGACAAACATGCATATTCTTACTTAGCTGTATGTGAAAGCTCTAAATATTTGCACCACCTGTTAAATAAGTGATCTGTGTGATGAGTCCTCCTCTGTGTAGTGCTTCAAGAAAGTTGCTCATATGATTTTAGTGGCTACTATAAGTCAGCTTTATTACAGAATAAGCAGAGTATTTTTATTTTCAAGAAGATTGGACTAAAGTTGGCTATAGTTGCCTATTGTTTTTTGGGGTCAAAACATCAGTGTTTTTCCTAGCTGCCTCAAACAATTATGTACAAATGACACTTTGTGCCATGTCATTTATGAACATGACACTGGTTTCCTGTCAAAATGATATTACATATCCGTTGGGGTTTTGGAGTGGAAATGCATTTGGACAGTGAGCTGAGCAAGAATGTAACATGTTATTTTATTCAAAAAGGTAATTCTTCCAGGTGTTTCCTGAAGATAATATGTGTTATCTTCTTACCTACTCATAATAGTAGGCTTCGCAAGTATATTTTCATACAGATGTGACCAATATATGTATACTTTTTCCATTAACAATGCTAGAGTTAGGAGCCCTGGACCCCCCTGTAGTTCAAAACCCATGTATAATTCTTATGCCCCCCAAAACATAACTACATAGCATCATCAGTTGATTCTCTCTCAGAGAGAGAGAGAGAGATCAGGGTTGTCTTCCATAATGTTGACAATCCTTTCTGTACACTACTGTGTCCAATGAACCTTAAAGGTTCTGATGACCCCTGATTAGAGTTGGAGTATTCTTATTCATATATGAATACGAATATCCCCATGCAGCTTCATGTAATGAGGGTGTGGCCCCTGGGGCCGGACTCTCCACTCGCGCATCCTGCTGTGGCACCGTTCCTGCTCATCCTTCCAATCACACCTGGAGTGCCTCTCTCTTCCTGCTTAGCTGGCCACTCCAGGCAGGAGGCAGGAGGACAAGTCTCTCTGCATGGCTGCTGAGTGGCCAGCTGAGCGGGAAGAGATCAGTGCTCCGGGCATGATTGGAAGGATGAGCGAGACCGGTGCCACAGCAGGGCATGTAAGTGGATGGTCTGGCTTCAAGAGCCGGACCCTCATTGACGTATTGTGTTTTAGTTGTGTGACTTTTAATGCTGTGAGCTGCCTTGGGTCCCTTTGCTGGGAGAAATGCAACGTACAAATAAAACTATTCTGTTTCCACGAAAATAAGACCTAACCTGAAAATAATCCTTAGTATGATTTTCCAGGATGCTTGTAATATAAGCCCTACCCCAAAAATAAGCCATAGTTAAGTGAAACTCCACCCTCCACCATTGTGTAGCAACCAGAAGAAGATGACATGACTGTATTTGAATAAACATAGATTGTTGTACTGTACATTAAGAAAAATAAAACATCCCCTGAAAATAAGCCCTAAGGCATTTTTTGGAACAAAAATTAATATACGTAAAACCCTGTCTTATTTTCGGAGAAACATGGTAATAAAAAAAATAATAGTTGTGTTAAGTCAAAAATTGTGTCATGACAAAATCAGCAGTCTTATGTCACCTTAGAGACAAACAAGTTTTGCTTTGCATAAAAGTTCAGATGCCTCTGAAGAGGTGGAATACAATTTATGAAAGCTCAAGCCAAAGAAACATGTTAGTCACAGGAGTCCTTGTTGTTTCTTTTTGTGCAGTTCTGTTGCTTAATCTGTGATCTGCTGACTCTTTTCCTGTGCGATATTCGTCAGAAATGTCCACTGCATTTGACAGCTGCTTTTTTTCTGTTGAAATCTATTTAAAGCAAATAAATGTGCAACTACATCTTGGGGGTGGGATTTATCGCATTGAAATAAATAGACATAGCTATTCTTGAAAAACTTACCATGTGAAATGCAAAACACTACAGTATTTTATTTATTTATTCAATTTATATACCGCCCATCTAGAATGTGTCTACTCTGGGCAGTTTACATATAACATAAAAATAAACTAAGGTAAAATCCAGATTAATCACAGAGTCCAAGATGGGAAAGGAAGAAAAGAAGAAAAAGGGAGAAAAAAGAAAAAGGGAGATGTATCTGGATGTCACAATAAGACTAGGTTCTTCAGAATTTTGGGTTATAGTGAACAACACCTGTAGTTTTTCTCTCTGTGTTACAAGTGTGGCTGAACAAAGAACATACCTATTTCCTGTGGTTTACTTCTTACTGTAATATGTGAACCTGATACTTTAATTCATGCGTCCCCCAACAATTTAAATACAAAGTGTCAATCCAAATGGAGACTGCAGCAATGAAGGAATTAGAAAAGATAATCAAGTATAAGGATGTGTGACTAGAGACCAAGATCATCCACACTTTTGCATTTCTAGCCACCATGTATGGGTTTGAAAGCTGTACAGTTAAGAAAGTTGATAGGAAAAAATTGATTTGTTTGAAGTATGATGCTGGGGGGAAAGCTTTGCAGGTATCCTGGGCTGCAAGAAAGACAAAACAAGTGGGTCCTAGATCGAATCAAACTTGAACTATCTCTGGAGGCAAAAATGTTGAAACTGAGGCTATTCTCCTTTGAGCGCATCAGGAGAAGGCAGGATCTTTGGAAAAAAAACAACAATGCTCGGAAACGTAGAAGGCAGGATTGTCTACAGCTCCAGCTTACTGTGACAGGAGTCCCCAGCTGCAAATAACAGCCCAATTCTGATGAGAGATGTCACCCATAACTCATGTTGTTTTGAGTTGTACCGCTCCGTAGTATTAAAATGCTCTGTGGATTGTTCACAACATAATTATACAAACACACTTTGCCCCCCCCCCCAGCAAACACATTTTCCCAACCTTGGAAGGATGAGTCAACCTTGTGCTGGCTACCTGAATCCGTCAAGATCAAACTCAGGTCATGAGCAGAGCCTTGACTGCAGTACTGCAATTTAAACGTGTGTGTGTGAGTGTGTGCGAGTGCGAGTGTGTGTGTGTGTGTGTGTGTGTGTGTGTGTGTGAGTGAGTGAGTGAGTGAGTGAGTGAGAGAGAGAGAGAGAGAGAGAGAGAGAGAGAGAGAGAATGTAATCTCTCTCTCAGAGTGCCAGGGCCCTCTGAGAGCAACGTTCCTGTCTTCGGGAGAGTCGCTGGTAACATCTGCCGTCCCCAGGCACTGGGTGAGAGACAGTGCCTGGGAGTATTTTTGGCCTGCACTCCCCTGCCCTTCAGGACCGGGACCCTGCTGCTGCTGCTGCTGCTGCTTTGGGCAAACCCACCCCTTCCTCAACACCAGCCACCTGGCTGGGAGGGGAGGGAAGCTTTAAAAGCAAGAAGCCGGTGCCAGGGCCCTCTGAGAGCAACGTTCCTGTCTTTGGGGGAGTCGCTGGTAACATCTGCCGTCCCCAGGCACTGGGTGAGAGACAGTGCCTGGGAGTATTTTTGGCCTGCACTCCCCTGCCCTTCAGGACCGGGACCCTGCTGCTGCTGCTGCTTTGGGCAAACCCACCCCTTCCTCAACACCAGCCACCTGGCTGGGAGGGGAGGGAAGCTTTAAAAGCAAGAAGCCGGTGCCAGGGCCCTCTGAGAGCAACGTTCCTGTCTTCGGGGGAGTCGCTGGTAACATCTGCCATCCCCAGGCACTGGGTGAGAGTCAGTGCCTGGGAGTATTTCTGGCCTGCACTCCCCTGCCCTTCAGGACCGGGACCCTGCTGCTGCTGGTGCTGCTGCTGCTGCTTTGGGCAACCCCACCCCTTCCTCAACACCAGCCACCTGGCTGGGAGGGGAGGGAAGCTTTAAAAGCAAGAAGCCGGTGCCAGGGCCCTCTGAGAGCAACGTTCCTGTCTTTGGGGGAGTCGCTGGTAACATCTGCCGTCCCCAGGCACTGGGTGAGAGACAGTGCCTGGGAGTATTTCTGGCCTGCACTCCCCTGCCCTTCAGGACCGGGACCCTGCTGCTGCTGCTGCTGCTGTTGCTTTGGGCAAACCCACCCCTTCCTCAACACCAGCCACCTGGCTGGGAGGGGAGGGAAGCTTTAAAAGCAAGAAGCCGGTGCCAGGGCCCTCTGAGAGCAACGTTCCTGTCTTCGGGGGAGTCGCTGGTAACATCTGCCATCCCCAGGCACTGGGTGAGAGACAGTGCCTGGGATTATTTTTGGCCTGCACTCCCCTGCCCTTCAGGACCGGGACCCTGCTGCTGCTGCTGCTGCTGTTGCTTTGGGCAAACCCACCCCTTCCTCAACACCAGCCACCTGGCTGGGAGGGGAGAAGGGGCATTAGAAGGGTGTGTGGGTTTGTTCTTGTTTGTTTGTTTTAATTGTTAGTATTACTAATTGCCATCAGGTTGCATAGAGACCCACAGTGGACCTGATGGAACAGGAAGGGGGGAGGGCGTTGGAGGGGGCAGCCATTGAGGTGGTGCTGGGTAGGGGAAGGAATGGTGGTGGGGGTAGAACATGCCCGCGTAGGAGAAGAGAGGTTAGATATCTTACATCTATCCCCTCTTCTAGTCCTACCTCCAACCAAATGGTATCAGGCGACCATATCAGCAAACCCTTGAGCCACACAGTGCTGCTGATGAACGCCAGGTCAGTACAAAACAAAACTGCCCTCATCCATGATGTAATTCTGGATGAGGGGGCTGACCTGGCGTGCATTACTGAGACCTGGGTGGGAGAGGAAGGTGGTGTCCCCCTCTCCCAGCTGTGTCCTCCTGGGTACTCAGTCCAGCACCAGTGTCGCTCAGAGGGTCGGGGAGGGGGAGTTGCTATGGTCTATAGGAGTTCTATCTCCTTGACCAGGCTTCCTATCCCTTTGAGAGGAGGTCTTGAGGGCCTGTATTGTGTGTTGGGCTCACGAGACAGATTAGGGATTCTGTTGGTGTACCGCCCACCCTGCTGCGTACCAACAGTCTCCCTACCTGAGCTGACGGAGGCAGTCTCGGACCTGGTGTTGAGGACTCCCAGGCTGCTGGTGCTGGGGGACCTCAACATCCATGCTGAGGCTGCCTTGACTGGGGCAGCTCAGGACTTCATGGCCGCCATGACAACCATGGGGCTGTCTCAATGTGTCATCGGCCCGACACATGAGAAGGGCCACACCTTGGACCTGGTTTTCACAACGGGACTGGAAGGTGGTGGTTTGGATGTGGAGGGGCTGGTCGTGACCCCATTGTCATGGTCAGACCACTTCCTGGTCAAATTTAGTCTATTAGCTTCTTCTTCCCTCTGCAAGGGTGGGGGATCGATTAAGATGATCCGCCCCCGGAGACTAATGGATCCGGATGGTTTCCTGAATGCTCTGGGGGAGTATCCGTCTGATATGGTTGGCGCTCCTGTCGAAGCTCAGGTCACCCTATGGAATAGGGAGATGACCCGGGCGGTTGACACGATTGCGCCTAAGCGCCCTCTCCCTGCTCGCCGAGCCCAGACAGCTCCCTGGTATACTTCTGAACTGCGGGCGATGAAGCAAGAGGGGAGACGGCTAGAGCGCAGGTGGAGGAAGTCCCGCTGGGAATCCGATCGAACACGACTTAGAGCCCATTATCGGGCCTATTTCGTGGCAATACGGCTGGCGAAACGGCAATATTTCTCCAGCCGTATTGCTTCCTCAGAATGTCGTCCAGCAGAGCTGTTTCGGGTGGTCCGGGATCTTCTTCAACCGGGAAACCCGGTGGAGGTCCCGGACTGCTCATCAGCTCGCTGTGATGAGTTTGCTATTCATTTTGAGGAAAAAATCGCTCAGATTCGCAGTGGGCTGGACTCCACTGTTACTGCAAAATCGGAAGATGTGTCCAGCGGGCCGTGCTTAGGTCAAACTTTAATGGATGAGTTTCAATTGTTGAGACCCGAGGATGTGGACAGGGTGCTTGGATCTGTCCGTTCTACCACCACGCCGCTCGACCCTTGCCCATCTTGGCTAATTGGAAGATCTGCCAGGGGGGTTCGCACTTGGGTCCAGGAGGCTGTGAACGCCTCTCTGAGAGAGGGAGTGGTCCCTACCGCCTTGAAAGAGGCGGTAATTCGACCACTCCTTAAAAAGCCTAACCTGGATCCAAGGCTGGTGATTAACTACCGACCAGTGGCGAACCTCCCTTATTTGGGCAAGGTGTTGGAGCGGGTTGTGGCCGGGCAACTCCAGGCGCTGCTGGATGAAACGGATTTTCTGGATCCATTTCAATCGGGTTTCAGGCCGGGTTTTAGTACAGAGACAGCCTTGGTCGCCCTGTATGATGACCTTTGCCGGGAGAGAGACAGGGGGAGTGTGACCCTGTTGATACTCCTGGACCTGTCAGCGGCTTTCGACACCATCGACCATGGTGTCCTTCTGGATAGGCTGGCTGGGTTAGGAGTTGGGGGCACTGTTTTACGGTGGTTCCGCTCCTTCCTAGCTGACCGTATCCAGAGGGTGGTGCTGGGGGACAGTTGCTCTGCCCCATGGCAGTTATGTCATGGGGTTCCTCAGGGCTCGATACTGTCCCCCATGCTGTTTAACATCTACATGAAACCGCTGGGAGAGGTCATCAGGAGGTTTGGGCTGAGGAGTCAGCAATATGCTGACGACACTCAGCTCTACCTCTCGTTTTCCACCAATCCAGGTGAGGCGGTTTCTGTGCTGAACTCGTGTCTGGACCTGATAATGGACTGGATGAGGGTTAATAAATTGAAACTCAATCCAGACAAGACGGAAGTGCTGTTAGTGGGTGCTTCGCTGGACAGGTTGGAGGGCCACTTCCCTGTCCTGAATGGGGTTACACTCCCCCTAAGGGACAGGGTCTGCAGCTTGGGGGTGCTCCTGGACCCCAGTCTAACACTGGAAGCCCAGGTGGACTCGGTGGCCAGGGGCGCCTTCCTCCAGCTGCGGAAACTATACCAGCTACGGCCCTACCTGGACGAGCGGAGTCTCATGACAGTTACACATGCACTGGTAACATCTCGTATTGATTATTGCAATGCGCTCTACGTGGGGCTGCCTTTGAAGACGGTCCGGCGACTGCAACTGGTCCAGAATCGAGCTGCGCGGCTGGTGAGTGGTGGGGCCGCCAGAGAGCACATCAAGCCGATTCTGTATAATTTACACTGGTTACCAGTTGCTGTCCGGGCCCAATTCAAAGTGCTTGTTTTGACATATAAAGCCCTAAACGGCTTGGGCCCTGGATACTTGAAGGACCGCCTCCTTCCATATGAGCCTACCAGGCTGTTAAGATCTAGCCAGGGGGCCCTTTTGAAAGAGCCATCCCTCAAGGAGGTAAGAGGGATGGCTTGTAGACAAAGGGCCTTCTCGGCAGCTGCCCCCAGACTATGGAACGCCCTCCCAACTGAAATTCGCCTGGCGCCGACACTGATGATATTTCGACGCCAGGTCAAAACCTTCCTGTTCCAGAAGGCTTTTAATTGAAATAACATTAACTGTGGGTCTTAATGATGGCAATTTTAATTGTATTTTTAATTGTATTTTAATTGTATTTTAACTGTATTTTAATTATTTTATTTTATTGCATTGAATTTTAATTGTTGTGAGCCGCCCAGGGACCTTTGGGTAGAGTGGGCGGCATATAAATTAAATAAATAAATAAATAAATAAATAAAATAATTTTAAATGTCACACCGAAACTACTTTCTCAGAGGGAAATCATAGCCAATATAAATTTCATTTTCTTTTGTGTATAAATTTGCCAAGATTCCATTCTCCATATATCATGTGCTGTCCATTTGGAATATATTAATGCTGTTTAAATTTATATGAACACGGCTGTAAAATATAATCCTTTCTGCCATCTATCTGTAAGTCTACACCTACTTTTATACTCCCAAATTTATATAATGTGACAGGTTATTTATTAACATTTTCTACACTAATAGACAATAACATTTCAAAGAGAATTTAAGTTGTTTGTTAAAATGTATACAACTGTAAGCTAATATAAAACTGAGACAGTTAATAATACCTCTGTGTGTAGTAAATGGTTTGAAGGAAATCTAATGCAATCATGACAAGCTGTAGATGAAACAGTGTTCAGCTGTTCAAACTACAGTGTAAATGGTTTGAAAAAAACCACACAATACAAAATCCTAAGTATAACCACCACACTCTTACCCCTGTACAAGAAATGTATTTGTTTAATGCTTTGTCTCTGAACTGAAATTGTGTACGTATAAATGTGACTGCAGCCCCCAGTAAAACTAAAACCTTCATTTTGGCATCTGTCCTCTTCTGTACTTCAGGGCTGAACCTTAAAAAACTGACTAGTATCTGTTCAATATGTATGCATTTGTGGGGCACCACCTGTGAAGGCTGCACTGGTAATCCGACATGATCCCAGTTGTGTGTGACCAAGCATACTACCAGCATCTTGTCAAGTTGCTGAGGCAGCATCCACAGTTGGAACGCCACATGTGGGAATTTTTTGTCCCTCCTGATGCTTGGGACTACAACTCCCATGGTCTCTTACAATTCGCTTGTTGGCTGGTATTTCTGGACATGTCCCCCATCTCTGTCTAAAAGGTACTCTTTCTGGTCCAACTCTAGCCAATGGCAAAATAGGCAAAATATTTGTGTAACTGGTCGCACCATGTGGGAACACATGCCCCTGGGCGCATCAAAAGATGCCTCTGAACATTCAGATGGATTGCAGAACATTGCAGGGTAGGCAGCGATGTCTATCTCCACCAATTACATATCTGGAAGTCTGGTTCAACTTAAAAGTTAAATGACAGCTGTAATCATTCATGTCAAAGCTTCCCTCTTCTTGGCCGAAAAGATGATGCTACTGTATATTATGTGTCCCTTTCACTATCAGTGCAATGAATCGTACTTCTCTACTGTTTCCTCTGTATCCAAATATAACATCATTCTTAAATAACATGGTGTTCTATGTAAATTTCTTCCCCTCTCATGCTGTTCTAATTCTTCCAGTATGAGCAGCATTCCTGAAATGGTAAAAATGGACTTACCTGTACTTGGTTGTGTGGCTGGACAGTTTGAAGAACACTTATCACTCAGATTGTTCACAGCGAATGTCAGGTTGGCGATTCTGTTGTCAACAAAGTTCTCCACGTTGTTCATGTTTACCAGGCTCATTTGCTCCAAGCGACCCTGTAAAGAATAGATCTGGTTCCTTGCATTCTTCAGGCTGGCTGACAGCCTAGAAACCTTGCTGTGCAGTTCTCTGACTCTGTTGTCTTGTATTTTGCTGTAATCTCTTGAACTGTCGTCTGTGCCAGGTGGCAGGAACTCATGGCTGTCTCTTTCTTGGTTGTCATCCGCCTGCAGCTTGCAATCTTGGCAGGACTTCTTCAGCTTGTTTACAACTTCCTTAAGATTCTGAACTTCTTTGAGAGTCTTTTCAATCAGTCGAAACTGTTTGGGTAGCTGGAGGGTCATTGGAGGCAAGTTAACCTGATAAGGGCATTCCTCTCCATCACATTTCCCGCTAGTTTTCAGCTTTATAGGACAAGCATCAGTCAGCCTTTCTTCTCCAACAGCATCTGTGCTATCGTCCGGCACAGTAGATCCATTTGTGAAAAGCAGCAAAGCTGTCTGGAGCAAAAGGGTATATACGAGCTTCATCTTTTCTGAGAAGCAAGCCCAGGGAGGAAGTATGCAAGGCTTCAGCAACTTTTATAAAGGACAGCTCGTTGCTGCCTGTGAGGACTGCCTGCTCTGTTCTCAGAAAAGGGTGGGAGTTTGTTGCATCACAACAAGCTGCAGCGGTATTAATAGCCCTGTGAATTAGGTAGCTCCAGTAATACAACTTACACCCTACTTATTCCTTTCAGCTTTTGTTTATCATTGCTGAATTTCTGGAGAGAAACATAGATCCAGATGATACAATTTTGAAAAAGTTTGAGTCTCTGTTATGCTTTTTGTTTTGTTTTTAAATCAAAATTGAAAATGGTTATATTTAGTGTATTGATGGTAAGCAGTACGTTGTAGTGGTGAAATAGTTCAACTGTGTGCTGAATCTCCTGCTATCAAACTTTGTGAGGTGACCCCGGGTTCTATTTAGTATTACGTACTGTATTAGAGATGGAGGGGGGGGGAAACCTTTCTGCCATGCTCTGCATCTCTCCTGGATATGAATAATTTTATAATCCTCGATTTTGATGTCTTTATTCAACATTTTGCTAAAGCAAAAGGCATATACATTCATTCATTCTGATTATTTTTGTAACACTTCCCCCATACAGTATGTTCATTTTCTGGAAGAAGTCCTGTTTTCTCCAATAGTTCTCTTGACACTTCTCACGGGGGTGGGGCAGTGTGCCCTGATACACTAAAACTGCTTCAGATTATTGGATCAGTGAGTGTTCCAGGGTTTCCTGCTTTAAGGTGGGCAAGACAATGTTTCCTGCCCAAAGGATTGCAGTGCTCCATTCACAACAACTACTACATCCTTTCTCTTTTTCCCCATTTAGTTCTTTTCTCATTCATTTATTTCTGTGGCCCTCCATCTTCACAGCTCCCCCTCTGTCCAACCATTTCTTGGTCTTTTCTGGCCATGGATGTGCAATATGCAGATGCACAATGGTTTAAAAAAGAAAGAAAAAGCCCCAACTCCTCAAAAGCATCATAGTTGGAATCATATGCACATGAACATTGATCCTATAACTGAGCTTCTGTTAGTGTGGCTTTTAGTGTCTTTGTGTTCTGAAAGATCTCAGTCTTTTGACTGTCCCTTTCAAATGCCACTTTAGTAGTTCCTTCATTTTTTCAGCCACATTTCTAATGACGGTAATCCTGTTGCTGTAAACGACATTGTGTAAGCCTGGCGAGGTCATCAGCTAGGCTAATTAGGGGCAAGGAGTTCTCTGGCTCTGTGGGGCTCACTATGTAAACCCAAAAGTCTCATTGAAAGAATGGCGGTTCATCTAAACATGGTATTTGGCAGTGCTTTTCAAGCCCGTATCTGAACTACAGTTCTTATTGTGTCACACCAGTGTCACTCCAGTCTAGCACACCTACCTGTTCGCCATAATGGGAGAGTCAGAGAAGATGAGACATTGTCCTCCATAACTAGCAAGTGATATCATTCCCCCTCCCAGAGATGTGATGCCATATACTTTTGTGACTGAAGAATCACATAAAATGGCTGATGACCAGTCTCTAAACAAAAGCAAAGTAGTTTGCCATATGATGAGATGTTAGTATATGGAAATGAATCTGACCTGTTAAAATCTCCCTTTCTAATGACGAGATATTTACATAATCTGTTTCTACACAACGGTTTGGGTGCATTTGTGAAGAAAATCATGAAACTAATCAAAGGAACATGTTAATATTTGTTAACTTTTTGTTACTATATTACATTCTCCTAAGAACCTTACAATACTGCCACATAATTCCAGCTCCAGAATTTGCTTGAAACAGTGCAGTCCATTTCCCTCACAGGTAACACAACAGAAAGGATAACAAACAATCCAACTTCTACTACATTTGAGTGCAGACTGCAGAACGAAACCTCTTTCAAAGGAAAGCACACTTTGGTCCAGTGTTCTTAAGAGGAAAACATTATGAGTCAGATTCACAATGAACTCACAATGCCCTGAGCAAATGGCATGCATTCCAGAAAATGACACATATAATAGGCATTGGGTCCTTCTCTTGTGCTGGCAACATGTGCCTGAGGTGAAATGTTGTAATGCAAAAACTTGTGTGTTGCAGAGCCATAGATTCCTGACCAAAGGCCACATACATAATGCCTCCAGATCTGTATAAAAATCAAAATGGTACCCATAATGTCATTGTGTTGTCTTGATTTTGGAATATACCCTCAAGATTGGTATGTTTGGTACCAACCTTTTTTTCCTTTTTTTACATCACATTCAAATGTTAACTGTTGCTAAAGTATTTTAAATTATAATTTACATACGATTTGTCCTCTCTTTTAATTTAATTTAACATTCTGGATTTTGTATTTCCTTGGGTGGTTTGTTGGTTGTATTTCTGATTAAGGAGTTTTGCCTTTTAATTAGTTTCATGGTGTTTATATTGCATTTCTCTTTTGAAACATGCTCATCCTTATTTATTTATTTATTTATTTATTTATTTATTTATTTATTTATTTATTTATTTATTTATTTATTTATTTATTTATTTATACATTTATACATTTATTTATACATTTATTTATTTATTTATTTATTTATTTATTTATTTTATTTATATCCCGCTTATCTGGTCAGATTAGGACCACTCTAGGCGGCTAACAACATAAAATAGTACAATAAATATATATATAACAACTTTTACATAGTGCATGATTTTACATTATGATTTTACATTATGAGATACATTGTGGAAGAAGTCTGCTTTATCCATTATAAAAATTAAGTAAATATTTGTTTGAGAAGTTGTAGAATTAAATTAATTTTAGCCCTCACTAATCTATATTTAATATCTCATCTGATTGCCACTTTCAATTTTCTTGTGATTATTTTTTATCAATCATCTTTGGGTATTTGTCAACGTTTCTGTACCTCAGCAAGGTCTATTGGACCTGACACTATGCCTAAGTGCACTACAACTGTCCACCACCATTTTATTTTATTTTATTTTATTTTATTTTATTTTATTTTATTTTATTTTATTTTATTTTATTTTATTTATTAGATTTTTTATCCCGCTCATCTAGACTATGTCTACTCTGGGCGGCTTACAGTAAAAGCATGAAAACAACATATAAACAATTCGTGTCCAACGCTTCGTGACCCCATGAACCAGAGCACGCCAGGCCCTCCAGTCTTCCACTGCCTCCTGTAGTTTGGTCAAATTCATGTTGGTAGCTTCGATGACACTCTCCAACCATCTTGTCCTCGGTTGTCCGCTTCTCCTCTTGCCTTCACACTTTCCCAACATCAGGGTCTTTTCCGGGGAATCTTCTCCTCTCATGAGATGGCCAAAGTACTGGAGCCTCAGCTTCATGATCTGTCCTTCCAGTGAGCACTCAGGCTTGATTTCTTTCAAAATGGATAGATTTGTTCTCCTTGCAGTCCAGGTGACTCTCAAGTATCCCTCATAGTCAACAAAAGAGTGGGAAAAGCTGTACTGGAATACAATCACAAAAATTATAGAATGATTTCAACACAAATCCAAGGCAGACCTTTCAACATCACAGTAATCCACGTTTATGCACCAACCACCGATGCTGAAGAAGCTGAAATTACAACACCTTCTAGAACTGACACCAAAGAAAGATGTTCTTCTCATTCTAGGGGATTGGAATGCTAAAGTAGGGAGTCAAGAGATAAAAGGATCAACAGGAAAGTTTGACCTGGAAGTTTCCCTTCTCTGCTATTTGTGAGGGCCTCCTTGGACAGCCACTTTGCTTTCTTGCATTTCCTTTTCTTTGGAATGGTTTTTGTTGCTGCCTCCTGCACAGTGTTAAGAGCCTCCATCCATAGTTCTTCAAACACTCTGTCCATCAAATCGAGATCTTTAAATCTGTTCTTCACTTCCACTGTGTATTCATAAAGGATTTGGTTTGGATTGTACCTGACTAGCTTAGTCGTTTTTCCTACTTTCTTCAATTTAAGCTTGAATTTTGCTATAAGAAACTGATGATCAGAGCTACAATCAGCTCCAGGTCTTGTTTTTACTGACTGTGTAGAGCTTCTCCATCTTTGGCAGCACAGAACATAATCAATCTGATTTTGGTATTGCCCATCTGGTGATGTCCATGTGTAGAGTCACCTCTTGTGTTGTTGGAAAAGAGTATTTTTGATGACCATCTTGTTCTCTTAACAAAACTTGATTAGCCTTTGCCCTGCTTCGTTTTGAACTCTATGATGTTCACCTCTATGAAGCACCTACTTTTTGTGCCCTCACAAAGGTTCCAGTCTTTGTTTCCCTCACTGCCACCAGTGGATTACCTCTATCCACACGATAAAAGACATTTGTCCAAACACTCGTCTGGTAAATGCAAACAGAACTTACTTATTGAAGTGTAGCAAAGTTAATAATAATCACAGATGTTCTTCAGATGTTCATTGTACACAAGCAAATCATTCACAGGTCTCTCTATACATACTTTCTTCTTGCCAGATAATTAATTACCACCTTCTCTATCTATTTATCTTAACCAGCTTAGCTCTATTAATATCTCTTCCTTCTCTCTCTGACTCTTGACTGACTCTCCCCCTCTCAGGCTCTGCCTTTTAACCTCTCTCTTATCTCCGCCTCTCCACCACATTTGCATAGAACATGAATAATACATGACTTATTCCTAACAAAGGGTGAACGCTACAAACTCTAAGGCCAAACTTTCCAGTTTTCCTTTTATCTCTTGACTCCCTACTTTAGCATTCCAGTCCCCTATAATGAGAAGAACATCTTTCTTTGGTGTCAGTTCTAGAAGGTGTTGTAAGTTTTCATAGAATTGGTCAATTTCCACCTCCTCAGCATTGGTGTTTGGTGCATAAACCTGGATTACTGTGATGTTGAAAGGTCTGCCTTGGATTTGTATTGAAATTATTCTATCATTTTTAAGATTATATCCCAGTACAGCTTTTCCCACTCTTTTGTTGACTATGAGTGCTACTTCATTTCTTCTACGGGATTCTTGCCCATAATAGTAGATATGGTAATCATCTGAATTGAATTTGCCCATTCCCATCCATTTTAGTTCACTGACGCCCAGGATGTCAATGTTTATTCTTGCCATCTCCTGTTTGACCACATCCATCTTACCAAGGTTCATAGATCTTACATTCCAGCTTCCTATGCAGTATTTTTCTTTGTAGCATTAGACTTTCCTTTCACTTCCAGGCATGTCTGCAGCTGAGCGTCCTTTCAGCTTTGGCCCAACCACTTCATTGGTCTGGAACTACTTGTCCTCTGCTCTTCTTCAGTAGCATGTTGGATGCCTTCCGACCTGAGGGGCTCATCTTCCAGCATCATATCTTTTAGCCTTTTGTTTCTGTCCATGGAGTTTTCTTGGCAAAGATACTGGAGTGGCTTGCCAGTTCCTGCTCTAGGTGGATTGCTTTTAGTCAAAACTCTCCACTATGACCTGTCCGTCTTGGGTGTCCCTGCACGGCACAGCCCATATCTTCTCTGAATTACTCAAGCCCCTTTGCCATGACAAGGCAGCACTCCATGAAGGGCGTTTAGCTGGTAGCTTTGCAAATTTTCATTGAAAATGTTAAGGCATTCCTTTTCATGTCTCTCAGCTCTTTTAATGTCAAAAGGGTTCCCAAATATGTGAATCACCCTCACTGTTTATTTACCTGTTTATTGTGTTCTGTCTTGTCAAGTGAAAACCAATTTATAGGAACCCTAAAAGGGCTTTCAAGGTAACTGAGATATTTAAGGAGTGGATTTACCAGTTCCACCCCCTTCCCATTGAGTTTCCATGGCAAAGTGGAGATTCGAACCCAGTTCTCCAAGATCGTAGTCCATCACTCTACCCACACCACCACACTTGAATGACCAGACAACATAATATAAGAGATCTGTGACTATATCTCCTACCATCTTTTTCTTTTGCTAAAAGTATTGTGCATGTGGGTGGGTCTTCACTCAGAACTTGGGCATGGAAGCAGGAGCATAACTTCTCCTTGTACCAGTTCCTAATTGCAAAATGTCTCTCACTCTTAGCTTTCATTTGTTGTTGCTTTTTCAGCACATACTACATGATTGTATATTTCCCTGTTTTGGACAGATAACATCTCCAGGGTGTTGATGGGCATTGAATAGGAAGGGGGAATGTTTAACCCTTTTTTGTATGTCACACAGCCTTACTTTGAATCCCCTCTATGTCAAACATTTTTTTAAAGAAGGTAGAGTAATCAGCCATGGCTTTTATATGTCACATGTAATTTGACCCTAATTAGCAACAAGCTTCCTGAATTTGTTGAGGGGGAACCTCATCCCAAACCCAGTCAGGAGTAGCCTATGGTTATACCATTTGCAGGATTCCTGTAGTAAGTGAGTTCAGTGGCAAATCTACAACTTGCCATGGAATGCTGTGTTTTCTGAAAAAGCCTTTAATTGCAGATTGATATACATTAATAGGTGATGGTGATATATGTTAAATACCATGATTTTAAAAATAAAAATCCTCAGAATGCAAAGTATAAATTCAGCTCCATATTGCTGGTTATGTATTAGGATTCTTGTTTAATGAAATACAAAATGCTTTTTAACGTGTTTGGAGCGCAATCCTACACGTGTTTGCTCAAAAGTTAACCCACTCTGTGCTTGGCAAAAGCAGACTCACTTCCATATAAGTGTTTGGGACTGCAACCTAAGACAACTTTACCATTTTATGCAAATACTCTGATGGCACAAGTTGAGAGTGAAACTTCATACTTTTTTAGAACACAGTTGTCAATGTTTATTCCAGTACCACAAAGATAACTTGGTGTCCAGTTCTATCCGTTATCTCATGAGTTTGTACAAACCCATTGGGATTGCCATAGATGTTAAGTGTTGGGATTTAAATTTTAGAATGGTCTAAATTGTAATTGGGTTCTTTTGAGAAAATATTAAAATATTACCTAGTATTTTGTTAGCAGAACTCAGCTTTGAAATTATTGAGAATGTACAGTGGTACCCTGTATAGCGAGGTTAATCCGTTCCGGATTAACCTTCGCTATACGAAAACATCGCTGTGCGGGTAAGTAAAACCTATTGGAACGCATTAAACTTAGTTTAATGCGTTCCAATAAGTGTGCAAACTTACCCCTCCAGTGATGTTTTCGCGTCCAGCGGCCATTTTGGAGCCGCCGATCAGCTGATCGGCAGCTCCAAAATGGCCGCCGGATGACCCGAAATGGCCCCTATCAGCGTTTTCGCGCCCTCCCCTTGCTTACGGAGGTCGCGAAAACGCTGTGGGGGGGTATTTCGGGCCAGCGATTGGGGCTGATCCGTATAGCGATCCCCAAAAAGGGATCTCTATACGGATTTTTCATTAAACGGTGCACTCGTTAAGCGAGGCACCACTGTACCTTAATATTTACCTTGATATCACAAATAGTGAAATAAATAATCCTAAACAGGTACTTTGTGGGAATATTGCCTAAGGACAGTGAAAATTCTTACAAAGCATAAATATTTAAGTGACTACTAATGATCTTTTTCGTCATTTTGTAGTTGTTTTATGCGGGAAATATCCCTGGAACCAGAGTAGCTGAACTGAAAGCAAAGTATACCCTCCTACATGACACTTTAATAAGGTAGGATTTTAAGCCACTATAAGCATCATGTATTACTTGTTTACATAAGTTATTTTAAAAAGCAGTGTGTGTATGTGTGTGTGAGAGATGCATATACATACATACCTACATACATATACATATACATATACATATACATATACATATACATATACATATACACACACACACACACACACACACACACACACACACACATTCATTATTATCGGTGAAACCACCTTTGACCTGCGTATTTACAAAGAGAGTGTTTATATATTCCATTTTTTAAAAAAAAATCCACCCAGAAAAACACACCTCACCACAAAAAAACCCACTAATTTTTGTCTTAAGATTCCAGTCTATGAAATGACAGTAAGATGAACATACAAAATTATCCTGTGATCATATATTTATGCATTACTGCTTTGTCTGGATTGTTAGTGCTCCTTGTGTTTTCCATTTTTGTGTTTCCCGTTTGTCAGAATGATATTTTTAAATTTTGGTTTATTTATTAATCCTTGCCTTTATATTGCCTGTTAACTGATGTAAGATGCCTCCGTGTTGTCTTTTAATGATGTCAACTACTGTTGTATACTCATTGTTTTCAACTTTAAATATAGTTTTTCATTGTTGTAAGCTCTCTCTCTCTCTCTCTCTCTCTCTGTGTGTGTGTGTGTGTGTGTGTCTCTGTGTGTGTGTGTGTGTGTGTGTGTGTGTGTGTGTGTGTGTGTGTGTGTGTGTGTGTGTGTGAGTGTGAGTGAGTGAGTGAGTGTTTAGGATGGAGTTACCAATGTGATTTCTTTTATTCAAGTTTGCAGGAATCAGAGATTCAGCTGTTACAGGATGCCAAACGTTTCACTGTTGAACTAGAACAGCAGCAGCAGGAAATAGAAAAAGCTGAACAGTTTCCAGAGGATGCCACTTCAGAGGTGTCCAAACTGAGACAGCAGTACCTGAGATACCAGAATGAATACAGAGCTATTCAAGAGAGAGAGTTTGAAATTCAGTACAAGTTGAACAGGTAGATATTATGAGTCATTATTTATATGTCAAACCAGAGGATTATTCCAGATTGCCAGAAGTCTGACATCTATCGGTCAGTGAAGCTGCAAAGAAAGATAGAAAAAGAAACAGAGAGGGATCCACCTGATTGATGAATGAGGTGTTGTCCTTCTGTAGATGAAGTCACTGTAGCCTATTAATTAATTAATTAAAGTATTTCTCAGTATATCAGCAAACCTCAGAGCAGAGTATGGTCAAGCAATCTAAAATTTTAACAATTTGGAACATATTAAAAACATGTTGACAATTCAAACAAAACAGCAAGCTGATAGATGCATATAGAACCAACAAACTTTGATGTGGAAATAAAGGCAATGACAATGCCAGTTAGGCCTCCAAGGGGAGGACATTCCCATCCAGGCTATTACAGCAAAGAAAGACGCCCCCCCCCCTTGGGTCTGCAAATGATATTTTGTTCCAAATACTGGGACACAAAGGAAAGCCTTTAAACCTTTAGCTGCCTAGCAAAAGGTATTCTGCAGTTATTACCTTTTTTTCCTTAACAGAGTTTTAAAAAAATATTTGCATGAAGGAATTGGAAAAAAATGGGGGCTGCAAATAGAAGACAATGGTCATTGGGCCCTTGTAATGTTCCCTGCATGAGGCAAGACAACTGCACACATGTGCGCATGCACATGCACACGTGTACACAGATATAAAAACTTATCTAGAAACACCATTAGGTTGGTGATGTCAGCAACATCCACTTTCTGATGCTTACAGTACTGTAAAACTGGAATGTGTTTGTTGTCTGTTAGTGTACTCTTTTAGTTTCGTTTGTGTGTTATAAACACACCTGCAGAAAATGTACTAAAATTTGAAGATTCAACTCTAACACTGAAAAGCTTAGTAGGGATAGAACAGTTGATAATTAGCATTAAAGGCTTCATAAATGAAGTAGCAAAATCCCCATCCTTACGATGTATGGAATGTTTGTGGAAGAGGGGTATGTACATGGAACATCTTTGGAAGAGTGTGCATCTTTGTCCATATTGTTGAGGACTAGCACTTTAAAAAAAGGAAGGTGACCTTGATAATATATAGAAAAATATAAAAAGTTACATTCAGATGTACTGCTGTGAAGGAGGCTAACTTTGGTAACTGCAGATTTTGAGAATTAATCCTACTTCTGTTTGCATAGGGCTGCCACTGATTTGGCGTAGCACTGTCTTGTATTCCGTCCTGTATTCTGTTTCAGTACCACATTTAAAACCTGGCTTTTTTGTTAGCTTGTTTGTTTGTTCTATATGTGTCTATCAACTCCCTGTTTTGTACGAAATGTCAACATTTTTAATATGTTTCAAATTGTTTCAGCTTGTTTTATTGATTGTACTCCCAGGTAATGATGGGAACTATAGATAAGTATGAATGTGGACTTTTGACTTTATTATAAAAATTTATGCTAATAAAACAAATAAAGCCTTTCATTTCAGGCTTTTTTTATTTTCTTAATAAGTACTTAAATCTTTAAGTACTTGAAGGTGATATGCCTGCAAATGTTTGCTGCTGAATCACCTCATTGACAATATGAGCTGAATTTTCTTTTAAACTGATTATTTCTCTTTAGTTTACTAGAAGAGAAGAAACTCGTTGAAAAGGAATACCATAGAATCCCCAAAGCCTCTGTAAGTAGGATGTCAGTATTAATTGTGAGACCTAGTTTGGAGTCAGTGGTCTAGAAAATGAAATAATAAGATGATACAGACAAAATACATTTTAAAAGTACAGTGGTGCCTCGCATACAAACATAGCTAAACGGAATTTAAAAAGCCATAGAAACGCATTGAACTTTGTTCAATGCGTTCCTATGGCTTTAAAACTCACCGTTAAGCGATGTTCCTCCATAGCGCCGCCATTTTCATGCCCTCGGTAAGCGAGGGCAGGACGCGAAAATGCGGCGCGGACCTTCCGGCGGCCATTTTGGAACTGCCGATCAGCTGTTCTCCCCTGCTTCGTTATGCGATATTCGCTAAGCGAATCGCTTAGCAAATATCGCAAAGCGAAAAAACGCCATAGGGGCCATCGCTGAGCGAATGCTCCAGCGATGGCCCAGAGCCCCTCGTTAAGCGATTTCATCGCTCAGCGAGGTGCTCGTTAAGCGAGGCACCACTGTACATTAAAATTTTAGCTTCAGGAGCAGATGTCTTTTATCTGTCTTCAAGATCATATTGCTTAAAGTATTTTTTTGTAGAGTTCCAGATCTCTAGTTTCGGAAGATATGATACTTACAATAGTAGCAGTAGCCAACTTTTTGACCGTTGCATTTCCTGAGTTAAGCTCTTTCTCCCCAAGTTTTTCTACTTTTGAGTCAGAATAGAATTCCCTTTTTTTTCCTCCCAAAGGATTCAGATAAGAGAATGAAGGCCCTAAGAGAAAGTTGTGAAGTGCTCCGTAAAGAAATCGGACAAAGAAGGCAAGAAATCAGAGCACTGAAAGAGGCTATGTCATCAAGACAAAAACATCTCACAAAGGAACAGAAGGAAATTAATGAACTTCTTCGGAAGCAAGAAGAAATTAGAGTAAAGCAGCACTTATTACAGAATTCTATCTAATGTTGTGCCTGTATATATCTGTTATTTCTATTAGAATTATTTGTTGGTTAGATTTTTAGGGTATGGAGAGACAAGTGTGTTGTAGTAGACAGAACTTGAAATCCCCACTTGGCCATGGAAACTCACAGTGGGATGGCAATGGTAAAACCACTCCATAAATATACCATATATAGATAAAATTTTATTAGGATTGCCATGAGTCAGAAAATACTTTACAGTATATATACAGTATACACCCATAGAGAGAATGCCAGAACAAATTACAAGAAAAGTTCGTATAAACATTTATAATACACATTTTTACAGTACACTCTTTGTTCCGTCCCTTTCCTCAATAATAATTACTGAATTTAAATAATAGTTGCCTAGCATTTCATGATGCCTATTCTGGAAATTAACAATGATGTTTATATCCCTAGGATGAGTTAGTCCGTGTCCAATCAATTCCTATTCAGCTTGGAAAAGATATGGAGAAAATACACCGCAGAATGCAGTATGTTTTTTAATGTATATGATGCTTATTTCTAGTAACCCAATACACACTTCTCTTAAGCCAGCTCTCATCTCCTTGAATGTATGTAATACGTGGATTCAAGCCAGTTATTATTTACATATGATTCCCCAAGTGTACGCACTCATCTGTCTGTGACTTCCTAGCACTGCTATCACAATATACAGATCTACAATATTGTGGTTATGTGTGGTTAGGCTCTCTTCCTTAGCAGTGGTACTGCTTTGTCTAGTGGAAAAAGCCAGGAGATAGGGACCCCATATCAGACACGTAGCACAGGCTGAGCACAGAAGCTGATGTTTTTGTGGTAATGAAGCAGGTAGATATATTCTATCCCATCAAAAATAATCTATTATTGGGGTTGATTCTCACAGGACCCTGTTGATAACTGCCAGGCTTTCTATATAAAGGAATTCTTATCTTCTATGAAAGGTTGGCTTGCCTTATCAAGAGCTCTTACTACATTTCTAATTGTTCAATCAAATGATGTACAGTTTCAAGCCATATATTTCAAAGCTACAGAAAACACTTCGAAATCCTGACACTTCAGAAACCTAATTGGAGTTGCTTTTTATTTTTCTTTCACTTGGCTTTATAGGAGTCACTTGGCATTATAGGAGTCACTCCTATAATGATGCCAGGCTTTTATTAGAAGGCAGGAATCAGGCAAGGGCAGTGTACTGCTCTCTGGATATTTTGGACTGTAGTTCCCCTTGGCCCTGGTCTGGCAAGGGATGATCAGGAGTTGTGATCCAGGAAGGTTTGAAGGCCATCTATGCCTAACCTCTGCCATAAGGGCTAGTATTCTGATGAGCTCTGCAAGAGTTATTTTTTTGGCCAGCATCAAAGTTAAAAAAAATCTAGGTTTACTGGACTCTTCTTCTAGAATCTTCCCCACTCTATCCTGCTCATAGGGGCCCCAGATGAGTTACTGCCCAGTAGGGGCACGGAGGGCTGTGCAGGTTCCTAGCATAACCTTGTGGGGTGGAAAATGCAGTGTGGGGCATCCTTCCCTTTTTTTTTTGTGGTATCATATTTTCCAAACATGATTTTTTGGTCTAAGTCTTATATAAATTTTCACAATCTCCATTTTAGAGTGCAAGGGGGGTATGATAAATGAACAAAGAAGTCAATTTTTATTAATTTTAGAATCTTCGTTATCCACAGAGAGGTAGAGAAAAAGAAACTGGTGGAGCAGGAAGAAGCACAAGAAGTACAGGAGACCCTCAAAAAAGTACTGGCCAAAAATGATGAAATAAATGAAGAGAAGGAAAATGTGATGAAGGAGCTAGATGGGAAGAAAGCTTTGTTGGAGAGCAAAGAAAGGGAATTCTTTGCCCTTACAAAAATGCATGAGATGAACAAGGAGAATGAAGGAAGTGCCATAGCAGAGAGGTTAATGTTGCATTTTATTAATGTATATTCTTATATTATTGATACATTTCTGTCTGGCTCTCTGTTAGAAAAGTCTCAAGATGGCTTAAAAAGTAATATGTAAAACCATCAACATAAAAGTATTAACAATGTGAAATTATCATATGAGAGAATTAAAAACAATCAAAACAGATTTCTTTTTTAAAGGAACAAATGGCATTAATTGGTGCCTCAAGCTATTCTTTAAAACCATCATTTTAGCTGCTCCTAAGAAGCAAGTTAGCTATATAGACCTTTACGGGGAAGAGGGAATTCTGGAGCCTGGGTGCTTCAATAGAAAAAGCACTGTGAAACATCCTAGTAGTTTATGTTCTGGACCAAAGCTTCTAGATGGCTTTCAAGCAAACTCACAATCAGCCACATATTCTAGGATTTGCCCAAAGCAACCATCCTGTCCTGTCAGAATGTGTTTTTGGTGCAAGCTTCCATGGACTGGATACTACATTGTCAGATGTATCTGATGAGTAGGGCTGCAGTCCACAAGCATTTGTGCCAAATAAAACTCGGCCCAAGACATTTTTGCTGATTTTGCTGCTATAAATTAACACAGCATATGTGCCTCTCTCCAGAATCCTACAATAAAGATAACAAGAATAACTGAGAACAAGAGCAACGAAGGCACAGTAGAGGTTGATGGGAGTAGTTCACTGTATCAGAACATTTATATAAAAAGTCTGATATGGTCAAACAAGCTAATGAAGCCCATGAAATGCCAAAAGTCTTCCTGAACAGAACGATTTTAATGCTATATCAGTGTGAGAAAGAGGATAGAAAAGTGAAGCACCCATTCAGTGTGCTGTCCTTCTCCCCGTAGAAACAGAGGGGTATGAAACTTCTAACTTCCCCATTGAGATAGACACAGGAACAGCATAAGGAGGTTCACCCCCCAAGGCCTGACAGCCTAGGATCAATACAAAGATTGGGAAAAGAATGGGAATCAGAGGAGGAGATGGAGGAGAAGATAGAGATAAAAGGAGAAGAAGAAAATGTAAGGAAAGAGAGAAGGAGAAGAGACTAGTGAGGAGGCAGCTGAAGAGAAGGGTGAAGACAGAGAGATCAGAGGGGAGAAGATAGACCTTCCCCTGGAGGAAGAGGGACTTCAGATACCACCAAAGGAGGAGGAGGAGATATTAGGGGAAGAGGAAAGTACTCCTCCACCTGAGTTGCCAGAAGGGTGCGAATGGATCCCCAAGGAGGATCCTTGGACAGGGGAGATAGTGAGACTGAATGTTCCTAAATAAGAGGCAAAGAAACAAGAGTGACACCAGCCTCAACCCCATAGGGAGTTGGCACATATGGGGAAGCCATTGGGGCCTATGGAACTTGGGGAGGGGGGTGGTCTTTAAATTCCAAAAATTTCCACAGCTGGTAAAATCATCCCAATGGTTACAATGTTCAGATCAAATTCTTTCTTTTTTTCTTCCTTCCTTCTTACCTACCTACCTACCAACCAAATCACTTCTTGTATTTAGAGGTATTTTAGAAATGGGTTTCCGCAACTGTGCCATAACAAAGCAAAAACTTCAAGATACTTTGAGTCGGATGCAAAGAGAGAAAGAACGAGACCTTAGAAACTTTAAAAAGATGGAGATGCAGTTGAAAATAACCCAAGATAGTTTGGATCAAGTTAAAGCGCATCATGAAAGAATGCAATTAGAGGTTTGTATGAATAAGGGTGTGGGCTTCTGTTGTTGTTAACAGGTTTTTGTATTTTCCTTGTGAACATCTTTCCAGTCCCTCCCTCTCTCCTTGTCTCCCCTCCAGATTTCCACAGAACCTTTTGAGGTATTCCAACTGTTCAAAGCAGACATTCCAGATATGAATAGGGGAGTTGCACAGAAGTTAAATATATAAATAAAACCAAAGCCCAAGAGGGGGAGACAGAAGAGTAAAACTGAAAAGGCAGGAAGAAAAAAGAGCAGGGAAGGAAAAGCTCAGCAAAAATTAGTTCTGTTTCAAAGGATGCATGTGAAGCACAGCAATCAGAAGTAGAAAGAAAATCAAAAGAAGCAAAAAGATTTTAGTTCACAAGCTATGGCAATTAGCTGAATAAAGATAATTTCATGTAAATGCCACTTTTCAGATAGAGATTTCTTTCCCATACCCTACTAAAATCTGGTTTCAGGTGGTCTTAAAGTATAGGATTTTGAAAGGAAGAAGAATATTAAGGTTGATGGGCTGAGGGGCTGTGTGGCCCCTTTTCTCTGTGTGGTGGGACATGTTTCCTCATGCTGTCTCATGACCTGAAATTATGTGGAAAATACTGGGTGAATAAGCATTCAGTGAATCCGGAAACTGAAACTGACAGGATACTTCCTCCATCTAAATTACTAACTTAAGCAATTTGTGTTTGCATAGCGGCAAGTGATTAATTTCCTTTGTGAAATTGCTTACTGCGTACAACCCTTTCCATTCCCTTTCAGTCGAATGTTAAGCAACAGTGGCAAAGATTGTTTTGTGAGGAAATTTTATATGATCTTGCTGTATTTGAGCCAAAAAAAGCCCACCACAGTGTTATTAGTAAAAGTGGAAGAATAGCTAGATATGGAGAATTTCTAAACATCATTAGATATATACAATTCATCATGTGGGGAAATCTGGTCCCTCAGAGAGCCTGGCCTCAAGCTGTATAATAGCATATTCAAAGGGCAAGACAACGTCCTCGGATTACAGTTTCATGTTGTAGTTGTAAGTTGCAAACTAAATTTGCAGCTGTTTCCCCAGACTTTGTCCTTTAAGACAGTGGTCCCCAACCTTGGGCCTCCAGATGTTCTTGGACTTCAACTCCCAGAAATCCTGGCCAGCAGAGGTGGTGGTGAAGGCTTCTGGGAGTTGTAGTCCAAGAACATCTGGAGGCCCAAGGTTGGGGACCACTGCTTTAAGAAGCTTGATGCTAAATGGAAGGTGGACAAATTGTGGAGATCCAAGAGCTGCAAATGCCTGCCACTGGACCTTGGAGGGTTGTACCTGCTCTTGCACCCCCATTTCCCAAATGTTTTGCACACACCCCTCATATCTTCAATAGCCCCATTAAAAAACAACATCCTGGGATGTGCGGGCCTTTGAGACCATCAAAATGTGGCAAAATAGACTCACACTCCCCTTATAGGGCACAAGAGGGTTTTTTGGAAAAGATTTCTTGTCAAATATTCTTTTAAGTTTCAGTTGGGGGTTGAAGGGGGAGGAGGATTGTAGAGATTAAATTTGGGTAACTGGGTGGTGACATGGGGCACATGGATCTGCCTTTACCTCTGTTCTAAGCTAATGGTCCCAGACTTTTAAACTTATGCCCTCCCTCTTGGTTTTCACTAAACCGTCATGCTCCTGCCTGTTTTATGATTGATTGTTTTCTTAATTTTTAAAAACTATTGTATTTGTGATATGCTAACCCATTATACATTAGCTACTATTTTTTAGCCCATGCATTGGATGCGTGGAAAGATTGAAATACATACATAAGAATATGCAAGATATCCATATTTTAAATGTTTCATCTGAGCTTGACATTGAGTGCCTCCCCCTCCCCGCCCCATAGTTTCACACCTTCTTTGGAACCGCTTCATGCCCCACGCCAGCTTTCAGTTAGCACTGTAAGCAATGGGAATTCATGCTTAATTTGGAAAATTTGAACTACTTAGTTTCCATTTCCATTTATAGAAGATACTTTACTGTACTTACTATATTAAAATGCTGTAGTTTCTTTTGTGTATGTTAGCTATGCCCGATTCTCTTTTTAAAGGTAGATGCTGTTCCTAAAGATGATGGAACACTGTTAGAAAGGCGAAGGGAGCTTCAAAGAGAAGTTGAAATCAGTAAGAGAAATCTGACCCAGGAAGTAAGTAATTATAGTTCTTCATTTGACCATTTTCTAGCCTAGCCTTCATTATGCAGTGTAAAAGTCATTATGATGTACACCCCGTTCCTTTGTTTATTTTGCCTTAAACACAAGTCCACCCTCTGGATGTGTGTCCTTACTTCATGCTGCCACCAGGTATTATTCCCTTAATACCAAACAGATCTTAGCCATGTGCTGCCAATTCAACAGATTTATTGATTTTATAAATGTCATGCAAATCATAGGAGTAAATCATAGATGTTTAGACTTATTCATTAAATATCATTTGCTTTCACGTTGGGTTTGTTTGTTTTTATTCACTGTTATAATATTTCTTTGACTATATATATTCTTTATACTTTCAAACTGTTTCCTATTCTCTCTAACAATCTCTCTTAACTTTCTCAATACAATCTCCTACCCTCTCTTCAATTCCCTATCTGGAAAACCACTTTTCTCCAGCTCCCTTCCCTAACTGTCTAACTCTTCAACTGTCCCCTTAGTTCCGCCCCTCCTGTCCTCTCATAGGCTCCTGTCCTTGAGTTTCCCATGATGGACAGGCATGACGTGGGGGTTCTGCCACAGTCATGTTTATCAGACATCCAATTTACCATATTTTCCGGCGTACAAGATGACTTTTTGGCCCTGAAAAACATGCCTCCAAGTGGGGGGGGGTCATCTTGTACGCCGGGTGCATGTCCAGCAAACCCTCCCTCTCTTCCAGTGAAGTCACTTACCTGGTAGTAAGACCAAGTAGAGCCCCGCTTCTAGCTTGGGAACAGCCTGACTCTAGCACCGAACAGCTGACTGTCGGGAACAGCAGAGAGGCGGCAGCCATTTTGAGATGCGACCACATGGCTGCTGCCTCTCAGAATGGCTGCCGCCTCTCCAAAATGGCTGCCGCCTCTCTGCTGTTCCTTCTTCCAGCAAACCCTGGCTCTCTCCAAAAAGGAACCAAAAGGGGCAAAAGGAACTCTCCCCATGATGCAGCCAAAGCAGAATCACGCATGCGGAAGAGGGGGTAGTCTTATACAGCAAGTATATAACAAACTCTACATTCTGAGTGGGAATGTTGGGGGGGTTGTCTTATACGCCCAGTCGCCTTATACACCGGCAAATACGGTAATACTTCTCTTCATATCTGTCTTTCAAAATAATAACAATGGAATACATTCACCAGAATCCTATTGGCATTTTCATAAGATTTGAGTAACTTGCTACAGCTAATTGTGGCTAATGAATAAGGTGCTGGCATGTGTTGAAGGCTTGGTCATGTGCTCTATTGCACAACCAAGATGTGCTCCAGTGCCTCATCAATTAGCCACAGCAAGCTGCACAGATTTTATACAACACCAGTAAATTCAGGCCATTTTTAAAATGAAATCCTGCAAAGGCTGGTATCACATTTTTACAAAAATAATATATCCTGGTACAGTGTTTCTGGGGTGCATGTCTAAAATAAATTGTTGATTTAGAGGAATTGTTTCTTGATTCTCTTCAGCAGAATCTTCATGTTGGCCCCCGTCCAGTCAAACAACTCGTCGTAGGCTTTGAACTGACATTTTTGCATTTGAGCAGAATTCACTTATTTATTGGATTTTCCTGTCTATCTTATCCTCGGTCCTTAGCCTTTGTGTACAGGGAAAGGTACATAAAATTCTCATTAAAATAAAATTCAAAGGTGTAGGAGTAATGTTCCATAAATTAACATGCAGCATGTTAATGTATGTCTTTTCACACTTCTCTTCACCGATCTATTTGAAGAGTGACAACCTCCCATGGCAGGAGACCCTAACAAGAAAAGGAGTGTAAGAAGGGTGGGAGTTTCTAAAAAAGAAAGAAAGAAAGAAAGAAATTCTAAAAGCACAACTACAAATAATTCCAACAAGAAAAAAAGGTGGGAGGCAGCAAAAAAAAAAAAAAAAGGCCAGCGTGGCTTCACAAAAAGCTCAGGGAGGACCTGAAAACAAAAAATGACATGTATAGGAAGTGGAAAGAAGGCCAGGTCACCAAGGAAGAGTACAGATAAGTAGCAAGGAAATGCAAGAATGGCATTAGGAGAGCAAAAGAGGGGAATGAGCTGAGATTACCTAGAGACACTAAAAACAACAAAAAAGCAATCTTCAGGTATGTGTGAAAAGGCAGAAGTGCTCAATTCCTATTTTAGTTCACTCTTTTCTCACAGATTATGAACCTCCAGACAAATATCAAGTGCAACTGGAGGGGACAGGATTGCAACTGGAGATTGATAAACATATAGTCAAGGAATACCTTGAACAAGTTCAAATCTCCAGGGCCGGATGAACTGCATCCAAGAGTACTGAAGGAATTGGCTGAAGAACTCTCAGAACCACTACCCATTATTTTCATGAAATAATGGAAAACGGGTGAGGTACCAAAGGATTGGAGGAGGGCTAATGTCCCTATCTTCAAAAAGGGCAAAAAAGAGGAACCTGGGAACTAAAGGCCAGTTAGCCTGATGCCAATCCCAGGCAAAATTCTGGAACAGATAATAAAGCGGTCATTGTGCAGGCACCTAGAAAACAATGCAGTAATAACTAGAAGCCAACATGGATTTGTGAAGAACAAATACTGCTAAACTAATCTGATCTCATTTTTGGATTGGGTAAACTTCCTGATAGACGGAATGTTGTAGACATAGTATATCTTGACTTTAGCAAAGCTTTTGACAAAGTGCCCTGTGACATCCTGATTAGCAAGCTAACTAGGCGTGGTCTGGATAGATCTGGTGGATGCACGGCTACAGAATCGTACTCAGAGTGTGATGATTAATGACTCCAACTGATTGCACAGTTACAAGATGGGGGATATGTGGTTCAGCAATACTGTGAGCATGAAGGATCTTGGAATTGTCGTAGATCACAAGCCAAATATGAGCCAACAGTGTGATGTGGCTACAAAAAAGGCAAATGCTATTTTCGACTGCATTCAGAGAAGTAAAGTTTCCAAATGCTGCGAGGTGCTAGTTCCCCTCTATTCAGCACTGTTTAGGCCTCACCTTGAGTATTGTGCCTAGTTCTGGCCACCACCCTTCAAGAAAGATGTGGGCAAATTTGAACAAGTTCAGAGGAAGGCAATAAGGATAATCAGGGAGCTGGAAACCAAGCCCTATGAGGAAGAAAGAACTGGCCATGTTTAGCCTTGAGAAAAGAAGACAGAGGGGTGATATGATAACATTTTTCAAATACTTGCAAAGCTGTCATACAGAAGAGGGGTAGGATCTGTTCTAAATCATCCCAGAGTGCAGGACACGCAACAATGGGCTCATGTTACAGGAAACCAGATTTTGATTTAATATCAGAAAAAACTTCCTAACTCTTAGAGCAATAAGACAGTGAAACCAATTACCTCGAGAGGTTGTGGGTGCTCCAACATTGAAGACATTCAAGAGACAACCACTTGGCAGACTACTGCTTGGGGTGTAGGGTACAGCATCAGATTGCCACAGGTATTCACCATTCCTTTTTTTCCATTGACTTCTAAAGGGATGCAAAACCTTCCTTGCTGGCTCTGTTGCCAGAATCCTGTTAGGTGGGTCTAACAGTGTAACTCTATCTGCATAAATCTCAGTATTAAATGGCCAAAAATTAAGATGTAGGTGTAGCATTTGCTGTCATATACCAGTCAAGAGATTTGGCACATGAGAACAAATTCCTAAGCTGACTTGTTAACTTGGGCAGTTTGCTACTGAACGTTATGCTGACAGCATTACAGTGGTGTACATCTTGGAATAGAATTCTAGCCAATATCTACTGGTTGGTAAATTGTATGCAGGGTCACTATCAGAGGAAAGGCATTGCTAAGAGCCTGCTGAGGGCCATATGCATGGAAGAGCTTTGTTGTCAATCCCCCAGAGTCTCCTTGCCCTCTTTCTTGCTGTCTCTGTCGGTTCGTCCACCCTGTTTGAGTGATGACAAAAATGAGGGGAAATAGTAGCATTCCCTCTTTCCCCTCTGTGCTGCTTCTGGACAGTTGTGACAGTTGATCATTTCCAACCAAAAAGAGGTTGAAAATGACAAAAGGGGAAGAGATGGGCCTTAACAAAACCTTGACACCAGTTGTATATACTGTATTACTTGTCAAAGCAGAGTCCTGCATAGTGCAGGTGTTAGATAATTGGATTAGGGCTGGGAAGAACCAGTTTCAAAGCCATGTACAGTGGTGCCTCACTTAACGATGTTAATTGGTTCCATTAAAAAAATCGTTATGTGAAAACGTTAAGTGGCTTTCAATGGAGAATAAAAAAATTCACCAAAATTAACGAAGACTCAGAACAACATCAAATTAAGTTTGCATAGGTTTCAGGAGGTGGGCTAACGATTGCAAGCATTTAAAACAGGTTTCAAACAGTTTAAGACACTTTTACAGGAGCGAAAACAGACATCGTTGAGTGAAAATCCCCCATAGAGAACATCGTTAAACGATGGGAGAAATTCCTCAAAGAAACCCATCGGTAAGCGAATTCTTCATTAAGTGAGGCAATCGTTAAGCGAGGCACCACTGTACAGCCATTAATCCCTGTGAGTGACTTTGTGCCACTCTGTGCCTCTCTGTTTCCCATCTCAGCTTGCCTCACAGAACTGTTGTGAGGATAAAACTGAGAAAAAACTCTCAAGCGTTTTAAAGGAAAAGCAGGATATCAATATAGGTTCAAAAAAGTAATGATTGTTTCAGGCCCACATGAGGGCCTTGCTCCCATTTGTCTGCCCTACACTGCATATCCTTCTTCTATACAAGCCCCTCTACTGTTGATCTCTTTTGCTCCTTTCTCCCACTCTTACCATGCTAGTCTTTACTTTTAATTTATCAATTCATTTCTCTTTTCTCTTCTATATTGTCCCTCAAGGGGAATTTTCCAACAGACATTGCCTTTGCTCAGTCATTCTATGCATCAGATTCCCTTCAAGTTCCTCTCAGCTGTTCTTTTGTGAATAATGCATTAGAGTTGAATTATGTTTGTATTCCAAAATTGTGGTACTGAGAGGTCTCTGTGTTTGAGAAGCAAGACTTGTACATTAATCCTTTGAAGACCAATCACAAAACAACACAAACTTTCTTTCTTTCTTTCACCAGGATCCTTCCAGATGTGTTAATGCTGTTCATGCCCTTGTCTTGCGCAGGCTCAGTTCCTAAGGTGGCATGCACAATTAGAGCTCCCTTGAGATGAGCTGTGATGCACAGCTGACAACCTGTCCCTTTTTAGCAACCCCTTGTCATCTCCCTACCTTCTTGCTGTGATATGAAACCTTGCAGGGACCCAGATGAAACTGACATAGCTAATAATTTTTTTTCTGCCATTTTAGCAACTTCTTGTAAGGTTTCTCTCCCTCTCCACCATCCTGCCCTCATTTGAAAACCTCCCTGCCACCAAACAAAATAGTCGGTTTCCCAAGACTAAGCGGTATAGAAGCCTGGAGTGAGTGGCTTCAGATCCATGAGGGAAAGTGGTCATACAGTAGTTTCACATCCATACCGGTATGACCCGTATGTGGTTTAGCCCTGCACCTGTGTTGTGTAGAGCAAGGGTCTGTAACCTCCCCTCTGCGGCCTGGTGCCGGTCCATGGCCTGGGCTGGACCAGGCCACAGAGACAGATCTCCCACCCCCGCACACACTCCTGCCCCCACAGCCCCTTCGCACATGTGCATGAGCATGTGCGAGCACCGCACCACCCCTTCACGAGTGCCCCTTGCGCCCCTCGCCCTTTGCTCATGCGTGCTTTGATCCCTGCTTTCCCCATTTTTCCTAAGCCCCACACTTTGATCCCTGCTTTCAGCACTTTGATCCCTGCTTTCAGCACTTTGATCCCCGCTTCCCCCCTGTAAGCAGCCCCTTATCTCCAAAGAGATTTATGGGGGTGCCGGAGACTGGGATGAGTACGAAATCCAGACAAACCTCTAACTGCTGAGCAGAGCCACTTAGGTCTCAGCCAGGTCCTGTCTAAACTTCTTCCTCAAAAGCCAATCCCCTTTATTAAGAAAGCAACACACACAGACAAATCCATGAGCTATACTCAGAATAATCTGGCTCTTAATCTTTGGTAGCGAACACATATGGCCAATTAGTCATTCAGCTAGTCTGTGCAAGAACAAATGCATGCAGATTTAATCATTACTGCTTTATTGAAAAGAATTGCTTTAGAAAAGGTTTCAGTTGATAGTAAAATAGTTCAGTAGGTACATTTTCATATCAAGATAAACGGAATACTCCACTCCCCACTCCAGCTGGAAAAATAAAGAAATAGAATTATGCTAACTAATAAAAAGTATAACACAGTCCATCTCACGTGTCTTGGGTCTTCATGGGCTGATGCTAGATGAAATCCAGTTGACTTGTATCAGTCCATGGTAGGAAAAATAGTCCATTATGGGAAAAAGCACGTGTCTGCCCTTTCTCAGTCCAACTCCATCTTTTTTCAACTCTTTACTCACTTCTTCTTCTTCCCAGAATGCTTCATAAGGAACACCCCCTCCTGGGTCTTGTTGTTCCGCCTAACTTTCTCATGGAGCTTCAGTTGTTATCATACTTTGTGGCAGAATTATTTTGACTACGAAAGTCTCTGCTCTCTGCTCACCTTAGCAACGAGATAACCAGAGAGCGAAGCTTCTCTGAAACAGCATGTAAAACTTTCCTACTACAGAACAGACTTTAAATCAAAATGGATGCTATTGGGACAATCTTAGGACTACATATCCCATTCTAATACACATAAAAACACAAATCATCACATGCCCCCCCTGATTATCGTTAAAATTCAGAGCAGTTAATCTGATCTAATATTAAGAAATCAAGCAAAAGTAACTAAAAAGTAATTCAAAGTAATTAACTGGTTATATCTCAAAATTCAACTACAGATTAACTATTTCAATACTGAAACATAGCACACTGCTGAATACATTGTTTCAACGTTCAGGTTCATAAGAATCTTCACAGTACATTCTAGAAAGACCATCTGCCACTACATTCAATTTTCCAGGGATGTGTTGAACTTCAAAATCAAAATCTTGCAATGCTAGACTCCATCTCAACAATTTTTGGTTGTGAGATTTCATCTTCTGTAACCAAACTAAAGCTCTGTGATCTGTTTGGAGTGTAAACTTACGCCCCCATAGGTAAGGTCGAAGTAAATTTAGAGACCAAAATATAGAAAGAGCCTCTTTTTCAGGTACTGCGTAATTTCTCTCTCTATCCAAGAGTTTTCTAGAGAAGTATGAGATAGGGTAAAGGTTCCCATCTTCTCCTTGCTGTAACAATACTGCTCCAAGTCCTAATTCAGAGGCATCTGTTTGTAAAATGAATGGTTTGTCAAAATCAGGGGATTTCAGTATAGGTGCATCCATAATCTTAGCTTTTAAAGCATCAAAGGCACCTTGACACTCTGGTGTCCACTTTACCTTGACAGGCTGTCTCTTCTTAGTGAGCTCTGTCAGAGGTGAAGCCAAATGACTGAAATCAGGAATAAATTTTCTGTAGTAGCCAACTAGGCCTAAAAACGAGCGTACCTGTTTCTTAGTTTTTGGAATAGGCCAATCATTAATAGATTGTACTTTAGCTTGCAGAGTCTGAATTTCTCCTTGCCCAATCAAATGACCTAAGTACATGACTTTTCCTTGCATCCATTGACATTTGCTGGCTTTGACTGTCAGTCCTGCTTGCTGAAGTCTGGACAAAACAGTTTCAATGTGAGACATGTGAGAATCAAAATCAGAACTGAAAATAGCAACATCATCAAGATAAGCACTTGCAAAAGGTAACCCTTGTAAAAGTTTGTCTATCATTCTTTGAAATGACGCACCAGCGTTCTTCAAACCAAATGGCAATCTTCGGAAACGGAAAGTTCCCACGTGTGTAATGAAAGCGGTCTTATCTCGTGAATCTTCAGCCAAATCGAGCTGCCAATAAGCATTCTTTAGATCGAGAATGCTGATAAACTTAGCCTTTGAAAGATGTTCAATTAAATCATCCATTCTAGGCAATGGGTATGGATCTGGAACAGTAACACTGTTTAACTTTCTGTAGTCAACACAAAATCTTACTTCCTCGAGAATTTCACCCAGAGCATTACGTTTTGGCACCAGAACCACCGGAGAAGCCCAAGGGGAGAATGACGGTTCAATCACCCCCAAAGATAACATCTTTTGTATCTCTTGTTCAATTTGGATAGCATGATTACCAATTGCTCTATATGGCCTAGACCGTATGGGCTGGGCATTGTTCTCAGTAGTTATCACATGACTGATCAATTTGGTGTAACCTGGTTTATCTGAAAACACATCTTGGTATTGTTCTAAAATTTGAAACAACCTTTCTTTCTGATCAACGGTACCTGTTAAAACAAGATTATCAGACCATGTACCTGCATCTTGCAATTCAGACAACATATCAATAGGTTCATTTGCAGCATGAAAATATTCAGCATGACATTGAAAAACCATTGCAGATCTATCTTTGTACAGTTTCAAACTATTGACATGGTAAAGAACAGGTTTCTTATTAGAATCTAACATTTTGACAAGATAATTGACATTTCCCAATTTTTGAACAATTTCACCTGGACCTTCCCAGACAACTTCTAGCTTAGAAGGTCTGAGTGGGTTCAGAACAAGTACCAAATCACCCACAGAAAATTCCCTGTGTCTGGATCTCTTATCGTGGAAGAACTTCTGACTTGCTTGAGCGTCCAACAAATTGTCTCTGGCCAACTCCTGGACAGCCAAGAGTTTCTCTTGAAGTTTTCTAACAAAATCAGCAACTGGCACAGTACTACTTTTAACCACACCTTCCCAATCGGATTTCAGGAAGTCCAATGGTCCTTGTAGATTTCTTCCAAACACCACCTCACTTGGAGAAAAGCCACCTAGTGAAGAATGAGCTGAGCTACGGTAAGCAAACAAAGCAAAAGGCAAAAGTTCATCCCAAATGTTTCCATATTCTTGGGTCAAAGTTTTAATCATCCTAAGCAAAGTTTGTTGACCTCTTTCCACCATACCATGCGATTGAGGATGATGGGCCGTACTAAAACTGATGGTTATTCCACTTATCTCGCATATCTTGCGCATAAGTTCACTTGTAAAGGCTCCTGCTTGATCACAAATTATTTTGGATGGTACTCCAATACGCGAGCACAAGTCCACGATGATTCTAGCTATGGTGGTAGCTGTCAGGTTGCTAATAGCATAGGCTTCGATCCACCTACTGGCTGAACAGATGAAAGAAATGATGTATTTCTTCTTAGATTTAGTAGGAACAAAAGGTCCTAGCACATCCATTTGCAAACACTGGAACACTTGGTCAGGAATCTCCATAATCTACATTTCGGCCTTTACCTTGTCAGTTTGATGGCCTGTGCGTTGGCAATAGTCACAAGAACTGACATAGTCCTTTACAGTTTTTGAAATACCAGGCCAGTAAAAATGTTGAGAAATCCTCTTTAGGGTTTTTTGTATTCCTTGGTGCCCACTACTCGGATGGTCATGAGCCATTTCTAATATTCTCAGTCTATATTCAGTAGGCACAACTAACTGTTGAACAGGTTGGGCATCTAAGTTGGATTTGGGGAAATATTCTCTGTACAAAAGTCCATTTTCTCCCCACAGGAAACTAACTTGCTGATGCGCAGGACGTTCAGCATAGTTGTCTGCTTGTGACCTCAAAGAAGCTAGAGATATATCATTAAGTTGCTTCAGTCTAAAGTCCTCTGATCCCTTAGGTATCACCTCCTCTATTGTAGTTTCAGTTGTAGCTGCATTATCTGGTTTGGTCACAAGAGGCTGCTGTTGGGTAAGGTCTCCATCTGAGCTATCCTCAGTGGATTCCTACTCCAGTTCAGGATCATGCATCTCCCTACTCTGAGAACGTGTGACTACCGACATTGAAGCTACATTTTGACTCTGCATGTGATCCAAAAAAGCAAGATCATTTCCAAGAAGAAAATCAGGTTTTCCCTCATGGGTTAAAATGTGTTTTGCACCTGACCAGGACTTGTAGGTAATTTTTACGTAAGCTAAAGCGACATACTTCTGCTCAGTCTCTATAGACCCATAAGTTTTTACTGGACACCTCAGGTTGTTCAAGATCAAGGTGGGGTCTAGAAAATGTCTGCTTATCGAAGAAATGTCGGCACCCGAGTCACGAAAAGCACTTAAAGCCATATCACCTCCAGGTGTGTGAAGAAAAACCACCTCAGAAAATGTGCGGGTTGCCCAGTCCCTTTGTGTAGCTGGTACTATGCAATCAGGATCCATAACAGAAAACCTCTCTCCTGATGCAGTCTCTTTTACAATTTCTGAGGAAATTGAAGCAATTTGTAAGTCCAAAACTCTAGGCACATATTGGTTTACTGCTGCCTGCATTCCACTGGCTTGCGAAGGGGTTACAGTTAACTCCTTCCTGACTCTGTGAAGGCACAATGCTTGACTGGTGAGGCACAGAAACTGCATTACTGGTAGCTGGCACTTGCTGAGTTCCCGCTGGCACAGAACTTACATACGCCATCTTGGGAGTGCCTGCTTTAGATCTGCGTGGAGCTGGCACAGGTGTTTTTCTAGCTGGCTCCTTAACTTGGCTAGCTGGCACATTCAACCTTGGGCAATCTCGTCGCAGATGAGAGCCACCACATTCAAAACATTTAAGAGGCGTTTTACTCTGGCTAGGAGCTAGGCTCCTGCGTTGCTCAAATGAACTTTGCCTGGGCTCTTGAGAAAAAGACTTCCTAAAATCAGGCTGACTCTGTCTCTTAGGCACTACTGGTGCAGTCTTTGCCCTAACAGCAGGTTCATGCGTTTTAAAGGAGAGAATTTCATCAGTTTTTAAAGCAAGGGTTTGCAAGTCTTTGTAGCCTCTCTCCAACAAAGTACTCCTTATTTCTGAAGGCACTAAATTAAGAAAATGCTCCATGTACAACGCAGTTCTTAAATCCTCAAAAGTACTGGCGCCCAAGGAGCTCAACCACTGATCACCTAGATGTTCTATTTCGTCAGCTAGTGCAGAATAACACTCATTAGGCTGCTTTTTCAGTTTTCTAAAGTTCTGCCTCAGTATTTCCGAAGTGAAACCAAATTTTCTCTTTACCACCTCTTTAAAAATAGGCCAGTCAGGGTCCTCATCAGATAATTTGGCTACTAAGTTGGCAAGTTGCCCAGAACACTGGGTACGCAATAGCTTGAGGTACCAGGCCTTCGGTATTCTAAGATCTCTACACGCTTGTTCATATATCGATAAAAATGATAAGATATCATCGCCATCATGGTAGTAAGGTAGATTGCTTCTATCAACACTGGCTATTGAGTTCTTAAACTCCTCTTTTTCCTTCAGCTCATTAACCAAACGCTCCACCTTTTTCTCTCTGTACTGCTTCAACAACTCATCAGCAATGTTCTGATTATGAATAGACTGAGTGTGACAAGCAACAAAATCAGCAAACATAAGGGTTAACTTATCCACTGGTGATAGACTCTTGTTAGGATCAGGACCCTCAGCACCGGGCTGCTGCTGCTGCCGCTGCTCCTGCTGTCCCATCAGAAATGTCTCTGACTGGCACTCCCCTCCCTACTGGAGTGCTGGCACTCGCCATTTCCTCTGCCTGATCCATCTGTTGCAATTTAGACCAAGTCTGATCTGGATCAGATCCAAGTAGATCCTGGACGTCCTGTGCTGGGAGTCTAGCCATTATATTGCCCTTTTGTAATTCCCTTCTCAGTTGTGAAGAACCATAAGTAATCCTTTGCTTAGCTCCACTTTGAGTCAAGACGTCGTGCTCAACAGCCTCCAAAAGCTCTTGATGCAAGGGCTTCGTATCTTTACTAACTAAAGGCAGCCTAGCAGATGCACCACCAATCTTAACTTTTCTCTGAGTCACAAACTGCTCTCCAGGCAACTCCAAAAATTCTTCTCCTTCTAAGTGTTGCTCCATGCAAGCTGCAACTAACGCAGACGCCAAGGTGACCCAAAAGGAAAATCCTCTCCCTGCCCCTGTAGCCGAAACTGTAGGGCGAGGGCAAAGCCATAAAACACTCTGGCAGAAAACAGCCCTACCCTGGAGCTTCAGAAGGGCGACCGTTTACTTGCATGAAAATGCCCACTCATTAAACAGCCCAATTACATAACCAAAGCATTAGTTCTTACAGACTTGGCTTAAAGCTAAGTCTTTCATTAAGACCCTTAGCTTAAAAGAAAAATGCCATATAGCTAATTTATAGCTCTTCAAAGTAAATAGCGTGGAAGAAACCCCTTTGCCAAGGCTTGGGATTTTCCAGCTGTGAAAAGCACATGCATCGAGATGCTTGCTGCTTTCAACTTAAGCCAAAGTAAACACAATAAATCAAAGCCCGTGTTTCGTGTCACCGCTGCACCATGTAAGCAGCCCCTTATCTCCAAAGAGATTTATGGGGGTGCCGGAGACTGGGATGAGTACGAAATCCAGACAAACCTCTAACTGCTGAGCAGAGCCACTTAGGTCTCAGCCAGGTCCTGTCTAAACTTCTTCCTCAAAAGCCAATCCCCTTTATTAAGAAAGCAACACACACAGACAAATCCATGAGCTATACTCAGAATAATCTGGCTCTTAATCTTTGGTAGCGAACACATATGGCCAATTAGTCATTCAGCTAGTCTGTGCAAGAACAAATGCATGCAGATTTAATCATTACTGCTTTATTGAAAAGAATTGCTTTAGAAAAGGTTTCAGTTGATAGTAAAATAGTTCAGTAGGTACATTTTCATATCAAGATAAACGGAATACTCCACTCCCCACTCCAGCTGGAAAAATAAAGAAATAGAATTATGCTAACTAATAAAAAGTATAACACAGTCCATCTCACGTGTCTTGGGTCTTCATGGGCTGATGCTAGATGAAATCCAGTTGACTTGTATCAGTCCATGGTAGGAAAAATAGTCCATTATGGGAAAAAGCACGTGTCTGCCCTTTCTCAGTCCAACTCCATCTTTTTTCAACTCTTTACTCACTTCTTCTTCTTCCCAGAATGCTTCATAAGGAACACCCCCTCCTGGGTCTTGTTGTTCCGCCTAACTTTCTCATGGAGCTTCAGTTGTTATCATACTTTGTGGCAGAATTATTTTGACTACGAAAGTCTCTGCTCTCTGCTCACCTTAGCAACGAGATAACCAGAGAGCGAAGCTTCTCTGAAACAGCATGTAAAACTTTCCTACTACAGAACAGACTTTAAATCAAAATGGATGCTATTGGGACAATCTTAGGACTACATATCCCATTCTAATACACATAAAAACACAAATCATCACACCCCCTCCACTTTCTTAGTAAGAAAGTGGAGCGGCAAAGCAGGGATCAAAGCACTGATCCCTGCTTTCAGTGCTTTGATCCCTGCTTTCCCCCTCCACTTTCTTAGCAAGAAAGTGGAGGGGAAAAGCAGGGATCAAAGCGATCATGCAGTGCTTTAATCCCTGCATCCCCCTCCACTTGCTAAGCCCGCTTAGCAAGTAGAGGGGGAAGCAGGGATCAAAGTGCCACACAATCGCTTTGATCCCTGCTTTCCCCTTCCACTTACTAAGTGGGCTTAGCAAGAAAGAGGAAAGCAGGGATCAAAACAATCCTGCAACACTTTGATCCCTGCTTTCCCCCTCCACTCGCTAAGCCCCGCTTAAATTTCTTAATTTTGGGTTAGAAAAAGGGGGGTGTTTCTTATACATGGGGGTGTCTTATACACAGAAAATACGGTAATTGTTTCCTGGTATCTTCCTATGTGTCTCCAATGTAGAAAACATCAACAGATGTTGAAGGACGGATGCTTGAGCAGTGCCTTGCTGAAGAAGACCAGCTTTTTAAGGCACAGGAACATTACAGAGATGAATTAGCCAACTTGATACGTATGATTCAGGTCAAAGCTGATGAGCGGGAACAAAAATCCAAAGATTGCTTAAAAGCTCAGGTAATAAGAGCCAAACAGAGACCTAATTTGGTACGTTAGCTAATGGTAGTCATCTGGACTTGCCAGGTGCTGTAAGCAGAGTAATGGTGGATAGAGTCTTATTCCTGACTCACATATTAACTGAACAAGTAGCACAAAGGCCACTGTGAAATCCTAACAACTGGCAAATCTGTATTTAATTGTGATATAATTATTATTCTTCCTCTGCTGCATCCACATTCTGCTGGAAATCACAAGAATTAGGACTGCCTTCAAAGTTAGGTAAGTTTAATTTTTTTTGGTGCCTATTTTCATATATACACTATATATACACTATACATACTAGATAGTCTAGAATTGGCATAAGCAATCTGTAACTGATTATCGGAACAATCTCTCCAGACTGTTTAAAATCAGTGCACTGTAAGTTTGGTTGTTGCAAGTCTATCTCACTTGTCCTACAGGGACTTTAATAGTCTGTATACATTTCTCCTTCTCTCCTTTTATGTTCATGATTCTGTGAGATAGTGTGAGACCTAGTGATTAGATCACATGACTTTTCGAGTTAATGAATATGGCCTTTCTGAAGATGCTAAACATTGTAAATAATTTAATTCTTGACAAGAATGAGTTTGCTAATTTGCAAAATAAGATTTGAAAACTGGCTGAGATGTTGTACTTCTATGAGAAATATTGCAGTCATGTGAAAAAGAAAGTACAGCCTCTTTGAATTCTATAGTTTTATGTATCTGGACATAATAAAAGTCATCTGGTCCTTAGCAGGTTTGAAACTTAAGTAAATTCCTCTGATGAACTTTAGTGTATAATCTGGAGAAGTCATATGTGAAAAACTATGTACACCTATGTAAGCTTATAGAACCACCTTTTAAAATATATTATTTATTATTTCCATGGTGAGGGGAAATGAATCGGTATAACAGGGAATATATCATGCCATTCCATATCACATATTATCTGTACTTATACATATCATTACATTAAAAACTTTTGTATCTGTTAATTGCCTATATACTTCCAACTAAAATTATTTGACTATTTTGTATTAAAGTTATTGCATTTGGCTTTCAGATTATGGAATGGATCCAGTTATATATAGGGTCCCAATTTTCAGTTGCTTCTTGGATTAAATTGTCTTTTAAAGCTTCTGTTAATATGTACATCTCTGCCACTTCCATAATCTTTTCCGTAAATTCTTCACGGTTTGTTATTTTAATTTTCTTCCATTTACATGCGTATAGTATTCTGGCTGTGGTTATTATATATATATTACCAAATGGCTCTCTTTCTATCCAAAGTCTCTGGCAACATATTTAAAAAAATAATTCTGGTTTAAATGGAATATTACGTATTAGAATTTTCTGCAAACATTCATGTATTAGTATCCAATAGTTTTTTTTTTTGCTTCTCTACATGTCTACCACATATGATATAAGATTCCCTCTTGCAGTTTACCTTTCCAACATACATTTGATGTACCTTCATGCATTTTTATAACTTACCTGGTGTCATGTACCATCTGTAAAACATTTTGTAAATGTTTTCTTTAAAACTTAATGATTTTGTAATTTTTATATTAATTTTCTGTATTTTTTCCAGTCATGAATTTCAATATTATGCCCTATATTTTGTGCCCATGATTATACAATCTTTTACCAATTCATCTTCCGTTTTAATTTCTAATAACACTTATACTTTTTAAAATCAATTTGTCATATGTTTCTAATAGTATTTTATCCAGGATTATTTGCTCTAAATGAAAACCCTCCTTTTTATCTTTTACATGTCTAGATTACAATTGTATTCTAGCCCATCAATCAATCGATAGATAGATAGATTGATTGATTGATAGATTGATTGATTGATTGATTGATTGATTGATTGATTGATTGATTGATGGGCTAAAATACAAGATATATTGTTCTTCTAACTCGTCTTTTGTTTTTAATTCACAGTTTCCGTTTAGTAATTCTTTGTATCTGAGCAATCTGTTTACGGACATAAGGTTGGGTCGTGTAAAAGCTTCTAAAGGAGATATCCATTCTGGCATCTTTCGGTATATCTGACATCACATCTTATCCCAGGACCATAATAGAGATCTTCTATTATGGTTGTTAAAATATTTATGGTCTTTAGCTTTTTTGTACTACAAAAATTGATGCCAATCAAGCATCAGGTCATGTCCTGCTATCTTGAGTACTCTATGATTTTTAATAGTCATCCATTCCTTTACCCAGACTAATGCACAAGCTTTATAGTATATACGCCAATCTGGAAGGCCAAATCCAGCTCTTTGTTTGGTATTTTGCATAGCTTTAATTTAAATTATTGGTTTTTTATATTGCCAAATAAATCTCATCACCATCTTATTAAGGTCTTGAAATAAGGTTTGTTTCAGTAACACTGGGATAGAGTATTCTAGGAAGAATATTCATCTTGATTGTCACTAGTCACCCCATCAAGGACAATTATAGATTCTGCCATTTTTTGAGATCCTTCTGAATATTGTCTAGTAGTTTCATGTTGTTATCTTTTACTAGTGCACTAGGTTTTTTGTAATTCGTATTCCTAAATATTTAATCTTTTTCTCAACTTAGAAATCCATTTTTCCATTAATTCCATTATTGTATCTTCTTTGATGTTCTTGACTAGTATTTTTGTTTTCCCCCTGTTTACTTTCATCCCAGCTAACTCTCCAAAAATTGCTAACATTTCCATCAATGATATTATTGATTCAGTTGGTTCTTCTAATATGAAAACCAGGTTGTCTGCAAATGCTTGTAATTTGTACTCTTCTCCTGTTATTTTTAATCCTTTTATTAACTCATTACTTCTAATTTGATTGTTAAGCACTTCCAATGTAAGGATGAAAAGTAGCAGGGATAGGGGGCATCCTTGTCTTATTCCTTCGTACAACTGTATTTCTTTTCTTAATTCTCCATTGATTTTTACTTTAGCACTTTGTATCAATGGGTCCTATTAGTTTTATAAATCTTTCCCCAGCTTCTATTACTTCTAGATGTTGTAGCATGAAGCTCCAATTAAGCTTTGTCAAAAGCTTTCTCAGCGTCTAGGAAAATCATAGCCATTGTTTTTCTGTATGCGTTTCATAGTATTCTAGAATGTTTAATTCCCTGGAAAAGAAACTGATGTTAGGAAAGTGTGAAGGCAGGAGGAGAAGGGGACAACAGAGATGGTTGGATAGTATCATCGAAGCTACCAACATGAATTTGACCCAACTCCGGGAGGCAGTGGAAGACAGGAAGGCCTGGCGTGCTCTGGTCCATGGGGTCACGAAGAGTCAGACATGATTAAACAACTAAACAACAAAAAATGTTTAATATTGTCCTTATATTGTTTCTCATCTGTCTTTTTGGTAAAAAAAAATGATTGCTCTTGCTGGATTATTTGGATTAAGATCTTTTTCAGCCTAGTTGCCAAAATTGTTGTGTATACAGTATTTTATAATCTACATTTAAAAGTGAGATTGCTCTATAATTATTTATTTCTTTTGGATCAGTTTTTTCTTTATGTATGAGAGTGATCAATGCCTCCTGTCCATGTTGAAAGTATTTCTTCTTTTTCTTCAATATATTCCTATTGTCTCTTATATAATGGTTGTTGTGGGTTTTTCGGGCTCTTGGGCGGTGTTCTGAAGGTTGTTCTTCCTGATGTTTCGCCAGTCTCTGTGGCCGACATCTTCAGAGGACTGGAGTAGGAACTCTGTCCATGCTATGTTGGTGTTTGTTGGATAATATTTATAGCTGTGGGAACGGCTTTTTGTCTTTTTTCAGGAGATAGGGTGATTGGCATGTTTTTGTTGTGATGAGGGGGGGAGAGGGAGAGATTATCTGTCACTGTGCTTGATGGGTGTCGTTAGCTGGTCTTTTTTGTGAAATGATCTCTGGCCCTTGTGGCTGAGTAAGAGTTTGTTGACCTTTTGCAAATTGTATTTTTCAGAATGGGCTGCCAGGTCGAGTTTAGTTTCAGGCATTCTTCTTTCCTGTTGAAGTTTTGTTTATGTTTATGGATTTCAGTGACTTCCCTGTGCAGTCTAACATACAGATTGCTGGTGTTGTCCAGTACTTCAGTATTTTTGTTAGCCGCCTAGAGTAGTCCTCGCTTGACCAGATAGGCAGGATATAAATAAAATAAATAAATAAATAAATAAATTTTGAAATAGAATTTCATGTTCTGCTTGTTTTAGGGCATGTTCAGCTACTGCTGATTTTTCCAGTTGTTTTAATCTGCAGTATCTCTCATGTTCTTCGATTCTGGTGTGAATGCTGCGTTTTGTGGTCCTGATATGTACCTGTCCACAACTGCAAGGTATCCGGTATACTCCTGTAGTGGTGAGGGGGTCCCTTCTGTCCTTGGCTGACCGTAACATTTGTTATATTTTTGTGGTGGGCTTGAATACTGTTTGTATTGAATACAGCTACCCACAAATAAAGTATTTCTCCCATACATCAAAGGGGTCACGGACTGCATGGGGAAACTTGAAAAAACACAACCTACAAACAGTATTCAACAACCGGAAAAATCAGCAGTAGCTGAACATGCCCTAAAACAAGCTGGACATGAAATTCTATTTCAAAATACTGAAGTACTGGACAACACCAGCAATCTGTATGTTAGACTGCACAGGGAAGCCATTGAAATCCATAAACATAAACAGAACTTCAACAGAAAGGAAGAAGGCCTAAAACTAAACACGGCCTGGCTTCCAATTCTGAAAAATACAGCCTGCAACAGGTCAACGAACTCTACCCAGCTACAAGGGCCAGGGATCATTGCACAATGCTGATCACCCTATCTCCTGAAAAAAAAGACAAAAACTGTTCCCATAGCTATATAAATACTCAACTATCCAACAAACAGCAACAGAGCATGGGCAGAGTTCCTATTCCAGTCCTCTGAAGATGCCGGCCACAGAGACTGGCGAAACATCAGGAAGAACAACCTTCAGAACACGGCCAAAGAGCCCCAACAACCATTAGATCCCAGTCGTGAAAGCCTTCACAAATAAACTGCTTAAACTTTGACTTTTATATAGTCACACTTGCTGATAATCAGTTACTCGGGTGCGTTTGGTTAGCAGCACCTGGCTGATACTTAGCCTCTTAATTCCTGTGGAAGCAGTTAGGTTGTACTTAGTTTCTCACACATGGCTTCTCCATTTTGGTTTTATTTTTGTAAGATAAATTATGACACAGTGCAATATGTCATGTGTTGTTCATCAGAGGTTGTATTTACCTCATTTACAGACCTGCTAGGGACCAGATGATTTTTATTTTGTCTTGAAACATAAAACCATAGAATTCAAAGAGGGTGTACTTCCTTTTTCACATGACTGTAGAAGAAGACTTCCTCCACTCCCTTCATATTACCAATTTTATGACGTTTTATGGATAAAATATTTCAAATCTATTTTGACTTGAATACTGTAGTTAATACAGGCCCAATGCATGTAATTGTGGGCCATGCTTGTCCAGAGATGATGCATGCCTTTCCATTTTTATAAACCAAGCTTGTGGACAGTATTCTTGGAGAGACATGGGCAATCCTGTGTGTGGATCTTGATCCTTTCCGACTCAAAAAATCAGGGTGGAAGACTGGAACAAGTTGAGTGAAGAAGGGAAGGGTCCCAATGTGACTAAAACAGGCAAGAGTGAAGTCTTGGTTGAAAAGTCCTTTCCCAAACCCCACCATATTGGATGGTTTCCAGTCTGTCTCCCATACCTCATTCTTGGGCACTGTATGTGAGAATGTGTTGATCTCTTCATTTCAAGGGTTTGGAGCAAATGGATTGAATAAGATCCATTTCAGTTGGGATGCAGGCCTTGTTACAGAACAGAGTTGGCAGTTGATTTGCTGTGTGCACCAGTTGGGCCCGCATACATAATTCTTGCAGCTGGCTAGGGCTGGGCATGAACAATAGCAACTGTATGGTCAGTATTATTTAGACAGCCCCCATCATGGATCTTGGCTGAATGCTACCCCCACATCCTTGAAGTGATGAGTGATGATGACCAATCCATTGCGCAAACTATCTGGAGGGCAGGTGTGTACTTGTATCCATTATGCCCAAATGATACTTTTGCCTCTGCTGCAATCCTTCAAATGCCAGCTATCATGATAAAAAATCTAACACTGCAGCCATTTCAGTTGATAGGTAAGTTGGTGGTTCAGGGAGGCAAACGGTTCAATTTTTATTTCTTGGTGTTATGTGATCTGCACCACTGCATCTTCATTTTGAGAAATTGGCGGGACCTTGAGTAATTTGTATGTATTGCTTTTTTATAAAATGTATTTGCACCTCTTACAACTATGAAAAAATTCCCTACTATTGTTGCTACAGATACGGCTGAATAACATAGTTGCGGAAATAAAAACAAAAGACTTTGAAATAAGGGAACATAAGAAGAAGCAAAGAGAAATTCAGAGACAGTAAGAAAACTTTGAGCATGGATTTGATGGAATAACTGCTTCCACAAATTGGAGTTTTTTAATATCATTAACATCTTTCCCTAAAATGTTTTTGGCTTTCAGGATGAAAGAATTTGCTAAACTATATGATATTGTAAGACATGAGAGAAACAAGCTGGTAAATCTGGTGCATTGTGCCCGCCAAAAAACAAATGAAATTAAGGAGAAAGTCAAAATGCTGGATAATGAGATGGAAATCTTGCGGCACAATTTTGCAGTTAAGGAAAGGTGGGTATCTTGATAGATAATCACTCTGAAAAATCATCTTTTTCTGACTTGCATTTAGAAACCCAGTTTTACTGTTTGCATTATGTTGCGTCGCAATCTTTTCCTTGTCCTGCCCAGTGAGTGCAGAAGATGGGGGGCCTTAAAAAAAATCCCTCAACTCCCTTTTCTTCATTCCTAGAAGCTGAATCTTAACACCTCCAAAGATACAGACCTCTTCTGCATTTGGATTACATACAGCCACCAGCAATAGTATTAGTGCCTCCTTCCCTGCTCTCTTCCTGACTCTTTTCTGCAGAAGGAAAGGAGTGGATTTCCCAACTGCTGATCTCAGATGTAACCCTTTAGAACTTGCATTTCCTAGGTAGTTGACTTCACAGTCTCAGTCATGTGAATAAAGACCTTTGTCCCCAACTACAAAACCGTCACAGTTTTATTTCATTTTTAAAGAAAAATGTAAAGTAAAAATGCTAAATGGACAGCTGTAAAGGGAAGTAATCCTCTTTCTGGAAACAACAATATATTTCCTGGAAAGAGGACTACAAAAAATACAAAAAGAAAAGAGAAATAACCTTGATCACATCTACCTTGTAGGCCCCTTCCAACTTTACTTTTCTATGATTTTCTATGATTCTGCATAAATATTCCACCTATTCCACAGACTGCAGGGGGAAACTTTTGAAAAAAACACAACCTACAAACAGTATTCGGGCCCACGACAAAAATACAACAAATATTACAGTCAGCAAAGGACAAAAGGGACCCCCCACCACTGCAGGAGTATACCGGATACCTTGCAGTTGTGGACAGGTATATATCGGGACCACAAAACGCAGCATCCACACCAGAATCGAAGAACATGAAAGACACTGCAGACTAAAAGAACCAGAAAAATTGACAGTAGCTGAAGATGCCCTGAAACAAGCAGGACATGAAATCCTATTTCAGAATACAAATGTACTGGACAGCATCAGCAATAATTATGTTAGACTGCACAGGGAAGCCATTGAAATCCACAAACACCAGCAGAGCTTCAACAAAAAAGAAGAAAGTCTAGAACTCAACAAAGCCTTTCTCCCAACACTGAAAAATACAGCCTGCGAAAAGGTCAACGAACTCTACCCTGCCACAAGGACCGGTGATCACTGCTAACAAAAAGACCAGCTAACGACACCCATCAATCACAGATAATCTCCCCCCTTATCACAATACACCTATAATAAAAAAAACAGTCTAATCACCATAATCACCCAATCTTCTGAAAAGGACAAACACCTGATCTCACAGCAACAAATACTCAACTATCCCACACACTACACTAGAACACAAACAGAGTTCTAACTCCTGTTCTCTGAAGATGCCGGCCACAGAGACTGGTGAAACGTTATGAAGAAAAACCTTCAGAACACGGCCAAACAGCCCGAAAAACCTACAACAACCAATAATTGTCATACTTGCATCAGTGTCATTTTTTCTTTTGTGTTCAATCTTTCCACAGATCTTGTTCAAGAAAAAAGAGTGGGCTCATAGTATCTTATCTAAGGCCACCTAGAAATATAACTTTGTGTACATAATGTTTTTATGTTCTTCAGAAAATTACAAAAATACCAGCTAAAGCTTTCCAATAATATTGCAATCAAAGACAGCATCCAGTGTGATGTCAGCAAGGCACATCAAACACTCCAGGAGATGAAAGAAAAACGAGAGCAGCAGCTGATGGATGTTGAAAGACTCACCAACATGCTCACCCAGATAGAGGAAGAAATGGTTCAGCTACGAAAAAAATACGAAAGGGCTGTTCAGCGTCGAAACGAGAGGTAGGAGGCAAAATAACCTACAAGGTGCAGAGACTGATCCTATAATATTTCATCTGTATAATAATCTCCATGTTATATCTCATGTCATGTGCCCTGGGGGACAGAAGTAGCCAAGTTGGGGCACAGGGTTAGCTAGTGGGTTTTGGGTATTTTTGTCTTTGCCATGGTGGGGCTTAGTTTCTTTGACAGAGTGACAGACAATATTAAAAGTTGAGAAACACTGCAGTACGCCTACATACTGTGCCTCATTATTCTATTGTGATCTTTGGATTGCAGGGATATGATTTTATAATGACTTGTATACCTATTAAAACTGAACAGGGAAATCACCATGGAAAGAATAACAAGTGGGCCAAGACCCTTTGTAATATCAATGTATGTTTTAGGTTGTGTTTCTAGTGAGCATAAAGAAGCTTGTTTCCAAGTAACCATGCTTGGATGTCCTGATATGTTCTCTACAGATATGTTCTCTACATATACATACAGTAGTGTCCTTAATGTGGTGCAGTCCAGATTACTGTATTACATCAGTTCTGAGCTACCTTACAATCTAATAACTGATCTTTACATATTTAGACAATAATTCTGTATCAACATGGGGTTTGATTCTTGAATAATAACTTCAGATTGCTCTTACAATAACAAATGCAGGTTAAAAAGAATAATACAGTGGTGCCTCGCTTTACTGTTTGCCCCACATTACGATGAAATCGCATTACGACAATCTTTTTGCGATAGCAATTGCGATCGCAAAACGATGGTCTGAATGGGGGTTTTTTTGCTTTGCGATGATTGGTTCCCTGCTTCGGGAACCAATTCTTTGCAAAACGATGATTTTAGAACAGCTGATCAGCTGTTTCAAAATGGCTGCCAGGTAAACAAAATGGCTCCCCGCTGTTTTCTGGGACAGATTCCTCGCTGCACAGGCACAAAAAATGGCCGCCCTATGGAGGATCTTCGCTGGACAGTGAGTTTCCAGCCCATTGGAACACATTGAAGGGGTTTCAATGCATTTCAATGTGCTTTTTATTTTCGCATTGCGACGTTTTCGTTCTACAGCGATTTCGCTGGAAAGAATTAACGTTGTAATGCGAGCCACCACTGTAATACTTAAACATTTCATCATTACTTAATCAATGTGATTATGCAAACAAAACAGGTTAAAATGTGTTGTCCGATCATGTTTTTTTTTTAATAAGAGCAGTTAGCTGGTTGTTTAAGGAAAAGGTTCTTAATCTATCTATCTACATGTCTATCTAGAGATACACTATTTATTTTGTCATTGGCCAGTCACACATGGAAAAAAGTGGGTTTTTAAAGGGACTTAATTTTGCTATATGGTTCTGTTTTAAATTATTTTTAATTCAAAAGCATTTAATATGTATTTCAACTGTATTTTAATATCATAAGCTATTGTGTATGCTTTGATGTATTTCCTTCTGTCAGCGTCTGTTTTAATCTTAATTGTGAACCACTTTGGATCCCAGTCTAGGAGGAAGGTGGGGTATATATCAAATATTGAAATAAATTTTAGGCCCAGCAGATCCTAGTTAATAGAATTGTTCTCAAGTTAACAGACTGTTAAGAAAGAAGACAAAGACAGTTTAATAGAAAAGCCCAATGTGTCTCCTAAAATTTCATTTTGGTTTTATTTGTAGTGGCGTTCAGCTCATTGAGCGTGAAGAAGAAGTGTGTATTTTTTATGAAAAAATAAATATCCAAGAGATGATGAGCCGGAATGGTGATATTGAGATTAATGTGATGGATGAAAAAATCCGCTTCTTGAAGCTGAAGCTGACCGAGAAAAAAAGGCATATTGAGTTATTATTGAGGACATTACCCATGAAAAGAGGTTTAGATGCTGATTTAGTAGTCCTTCAGATTCAAGTGAGTACAATTGAATATATTCTCTTTCCCCAACTGGATTGTTTAATTTTAAAATGGTAAATGGTTGCACTTGGTGGTCTTTGGTAGGATTATGCATAAGCCAAGCAAAGCCAGTAATAATCTCTCTCCTGTCCCCCAACAAACCTCTAGTGTCGCACTGCAGGTGCAGTTTGGTTGTACACACTGATTCTGCTTCCATTTAGCTTATGCCTACTGAAATAATTTACAGTAGTTGGGACACACTGTCAGTCAGGTCTAGGGCTATGGTCTCAGTTGAGGTATTCCTCAAAACTATGGCCTCTGGTCATCAAGTAGCACAACTCATAAATGTTAACACATAGATGTGCCTGGTCGTCTTTGTTAAGAAAGACCTCAGAATGTCTGTCACCCCTTTTCGGACTTGAACTTCATTGATGAGAAATAGTTTGAGAGACATTGTTGGTCTTCTTTTGAGGTTTTCTCACCTTCTGACAGATGTTACAGGACCAAAGGTACTTGATAACATCTTTGCCCATCCCTTTCCTGTGGACCAATGTCTCCCAACTGTTGGAGACCACTAGCATGACCACTAGGGTGGTCATGAGCTAATCTCAGGGCCACTAGCTTTCTCTTAAGCTGCCAGTCTTCCCTGAGGCAGGCATCCTTGTACAATAGGATCCTACCAAGAACAAAACTGGACTTCATACAAGAACTGAGGGGCCTAGTATTGGATTTCACTTCTCTTTGAGCAATTTGAAGGCTCTCATGTGCTTCATGCTCCCTCTGGAATTGCTCTGTCATGACTGGGATCTGTTGTTGCTCCTTGGGTGGAAGACATGAGTGAAGCTCAGACCTCGAATAGTACCAGTGGTGTGGGTGTCCTCACTACAGATGAGGGATGGTCCACTTAAGTATTGGACTTCATGACACATATTGCTGGAGCATCTGGGGTTGATACAACTGCTGCTTCAGGGATATATTCTGGAACTAAAATGCCATCTCTGGTTCCACCGGCTGCTTCCCTAACTGGTGCCACCTGGGACTTTGGGTTTGACTCTTTTGCCACTGGTTCCCTCATCTTCCCCTACCATAGTTGGAATATACTGGGACTTAGGCTTCAGTGCCTTTCTGGGTCCTTGGCACCTCAAAGTTGGTGACGTCTGTTGCTACATAAGAGGTCTTTGACTTGATGAGGTTAGCCTCTCTGCCTAGTGTGGCTGTGCAGAACTACTTCTACCTCTCAGAAAGGTGAAAAATTTTCATAGACCCTCACCTACCTTCAAATCCCCATTAGGGTTCCTATGTGTTGGTTCCAACTTGACAACATATAACATGACAGCCTTTGTATTAATAAAACTAAAGAACAGTTTTAAGCTGGAACAATGTCAGTTGGTAAAAACTGAAGTTGACACCAGATTGTGTAGAATTGTCTTGTGTAGAGGATGATCAGATAGATCACTGATTCTTAACCTGTTACTCAGATGTTTTTGGACTGCAACTCCCAGAAGCCTTTACCATCAAGCTGTGCTGGCTGGGGTTTCTGGGAGTTGCAGTTCAAAAACACCTGAGTAACAAAGGTTAAGAACCACTGAGATAGATGGTCAGAGAGGGAGCTTAATGGAGGTTTGAACCTCTCTTTTAGGTGTACTTTAACGTGATGGTGTTTTGTATTGCAGCAGTTAAGTGCTCTTGCTGAAATGGCAACAACAGAGGGGAATGGGTACAAACTCAGAATTAGTTGTCTCCGTCTGTTCTTGTCTGTTTGTACCATCAGCTCTCTGGTCTCCCAGGTCTATGGTTTTGATTGTACTTGGGATAGATTGCATGCAATTATTGTTGCATAGGAATAACATTTTTAAAAAGAGAATGCATGTGGGATTAATGTAAGCAGAAATGCACTTTTACTCCTATTGCAGTAGAATAGAATTCACTAAGCCTACTATATGAAGGCTGTTCTGCCTACTGCTAACAAGCCTTCTGTTGGACACAGTGAGAGTTTCAGTTCTTGTGCTTAGTGTCAAGAAACACCATGGAGCTGCTCACTGCTCAGGACATTCATTACTTTCTTTCTCGAAAGGCTCATTTAATTTTGACCTTATCAGCAAATCGTAATTCTTTCCATGCCAGTTCTGTTCAATCCTGCATACTTTTGACATATCAAGACTGCTGGTGTTTCCATATGAAAGAAGCTATGAGTCACTGGGCCCTGGACTATACTTCTGCTCACTTTTAAAATCATATATGAAACAGAGTTTCTACTGATCCTCTGCGGAATGCATAAACAGCTGGAATAATTAGAAATGCATGTGGAAAACGTATTTCAGTATTGGTCCTGTGGCACATTGCTATCTAGATGCAGTGGTAGCAGGAGGTAAAACTGCAAGAGTTGTCTTCACCTTTCTGGGTTTTCTTGTATCTATGAGCTAGAAGAGACCTTGGCAATTCATTTTTACCTCTCACAATCTTCCAGTCAGCTACATATTCAGTTGCTCTTTCTAGGTATAGTGATAATTGGTAATGAGGATGCTAGACAAGGCCATAGCTCTAAACATGCCTAGTAGAAGGTAAGCCACTAAATGCAGCAGGAGTTGCTTCTTAGCAAATAAGCATACCTTTGTAGAGAAAGTGCACTTATAAAATATAGCAGATGGTGAAAGGGGGAAAAAGCCTTCAGAGTTAGATGGCATTTTGACAAAGTTGTTACACGAATAGTACTGTAATGTACTTTTCAGTTTGCTGCAAAAAGGATGAATTTTGTTACTTGTCAAAAGGAAAGGAGGCTTTCTATATCTTAAAAGCCTGCCTGATATACAACCCCCAAAATATGTGTATAGTCAGGATTGTGGCTAGAATATTTAATAACTGCTTAATCAATGTTATAAACATTTAAAGCTTGATGGTGTTTTATGTCACTTCTGTAGACATTTACGGAAAAGCTTGTTGCATAAAGCATAAAGGCTGGTCCCAGCTGAGAAGGTTCCACTGGCATAAGAAAATGTAGTTACACCATGATTACTCTAAGGGTCTCATACCAGTCCAAACTTTTAGGATTGTGGCAAGGTTCAGATTTAGGTTCAAGATTCAAAGGCAAGGATGGTTGATACCTCCATCAGACCACCCAAAACCAAAGACAAATACTGCCTAGAGTGCTCGTTGACTAGATAGGCGGGATATAAATGCAATAAATAAATAAATAAATAAATAAATAAATAAATAAATAAATAAATAAATAAATAAATAAATAAATAAATACTTAAGTGTTTTTTTAAACATAAACCCAGATTGTTGGTAAATAAGGGTGAAAGTAGATGGTTCGAAAGCATGCAAATGCGAGTAGATAAATAGGTACCATCTCGGTGGGAAGGTAAACAGCGTTCCGTGTCTAAATCACACTGGCCATGTGACCATGGAAAGATTGTCTTCGGACAAACGCTGGCTCTATGGCTTGAAGAGCGGGATGAGCGCCGCCCCCTAGAGTCGGACACGACTGGACAAAAAATTGTCAAGGGGAACCTTTACCCTTACCTTTAGATGACTTTTTATTTTACATATTTAGAAGAGATGCTCCCTTGTGTAATGAAAGATGTCTATCGTAGCCTCATCCCCATCTCTTGATTTGTTTTCTCATTAGGCATTAGGAAGTAACATAGGCTTAATATACAAGTCTGGTTGCCAAGGCCCATATGTCTAGACTGACTGCAGGGGATGCCCATTCCCCTCACCCCATTTTTTAGCCAGCCATAAGAAAGTGCTGGCTCTTTTCACATGGGCTCACTAGGGTCATGAGTATAGGTGTTTTGTGTCTGGAGCAGAAAAGCAACCTCCTGAAATTCTGGGTTGTTTCACTACATGCTCAATTCACAAGCTGCCCATAGTCATAAGATTGTAAGGAGGGCCATGCTGAATCAAACTAAAGACCTGTCTAATCCCACATTCTGTTCATCCACTGGACAGTCACCTGCCAATGGGAAGATCCCAAGCAGAAGGTGAGAACAGTCGCATTCCCCACGTACACATATTACAGTTGCCTTTTGGGGCGAATGTTATCAGAGCTGCTACAATGCATGTCTCCCTTTCATTAAGGTAACAGTTCCACATTAGTGGCTCATGGTGGGTTGTGTAAAAAGATTTCTGAACTGTGTATATGCATGCTCACTGGAAATATAGCCACATCCTGTTATTTGTGAAATATGTCTTGCACCAACTCCCCCCCCCACCTTTTCAGCAGCTGTGTTGTGGTACTGTAAAGAAACAAAACAACGACCAGTTTCTAGATTTCGTGGAAGATCACAATCAATTCAGATTCTAAACCAGTAGAATTGGGTGGCAGAGAATGTTTACCTCATTTCTCTTACATCAAAGTCCCCTTTTCAATAAGTCTTTTGTGGAAATCTCCCCACCCCAGTGAAGCAACCTGGCTTCTGAGAACAGGAAGACGTGACCAGGGCAACTTTGCAATAAAAAAAGAAGTCCACAGAATTGCTCATTATCCAATTCAGATCACATATCACTGTGTATTGCAGCGAATTTTTTTATTTTGTGGCTGATGTCTCTGATAGTACCGTTGTTTTCTTCAAAAATCCAAGTATATGGAGATGTACCTACCTATATGAGAAAACCTCTTGGCCACCATTTCCCTTTTTTGCTTCCACTGAATTTCTTTCTCAGATCTCTCCAACTGAAAAAAAGTCAGATTGTGTAGTACTGGTTTGTTAAAGAAACCTTATGGTTGCTAATATCAATTATAAGTCAGAGAATGAGAGAGAAACATGCTAATTTTCTTAGACAGTTGGTTCATGATATTACTTTTATTTGACAGTTTTCACAGTGCAAGGACAAAATTAAAAGCTTTGAGAAACAGTTTATAGACCCTAATGGACCAAACAGAACAAGAGCACTCCCAGGAAAGGACCCCTCTCAACAAGAGCTGTTCAAAAAGATAGAGGAGGTAATGTACATCATTCGTATCTTTTAAAGATCAGTGACAAATAGCCACATTTAGCTACACAGACTGTGAAACCAAGTGGGTGGTGAAACAGACCATAGTGGACAATGCAATATATATATATATAAATCTAATTCTGAAAACAGTGTCTCTGGTTGCATTCATTCATGCAGTCTGTATAAGAATACTTACCCTGTATCCTGATACCCAGACATTGCTGATTGCCCTATCCCACTAGATAGAGGTGTTGACTGAGAAATGTGCAACATGGCTCTATCTGGCCATGGGATAAGGAACACTATGGATTATGAAGGGACTATGGTGGGGATAACACAAGGAAACTGTTTTCAGTAGCAGCTAGTATATGGTTCATATAATTTCCTGCTACTTCCAGCATTGTTGCTGGATAACTCAGTGAGTAGGGGATTCGGAGATTGGGAGTTGATTCCCTTCTGTGCCTCTTGGGAGACAAGCCAGGCTGTATAGCCTTGGACAAGTTGCACAGTCCCAAAGTACCCCCAGAAGGGAATGATGGAGTACTTCTGAATATTGTATACCTAGAAAACCCTGGAAAGGGTTGCCATCAGTCAGAATTAACTTGACAGAACACAGTAACAATTATTACAAACATGGACCTTTTCTTTCTAAAGCTAAGTTTTCACTGCAAGCTGTGGATTTTTCATGTTTGTTTTTGCCTGTTCAAAGCCTCATATTTTCCCATTGGAAAAACACTCCTGTCAGAGAAGAGACCTCTTTAATTACAACCTAGTATGTGAACCAGGAGAGATCAGTAAGGAGAAGGAAATTTTAGCTCATCTCCTTGACAGCATTCCCTTTGAGAAGCATGCCTTTCAATGGCTCTGGCTCTTCAGCTCTGCTGTGAAATGTATATTCCTCAGTAAAAGCAATGCTCAACATATCCTCTTAGAAGACAGTACAATCTTAGAACTGTAGAACTGGAAGGGACCCCATGGATCAAGCCCAGCCCATTTCAAGGAGAAACAATGGAGAACTCTCAACCATCAAAACCATCTAAACCATTCAGCTATCACAGCAGACACAGTCCTATAATGCATGCTTCTAGCATGTATTACAAGAGCTCATTTTAATTTTTAAAATCTGATCAGTCAAACCCATAAAATTTTGCTGCAGAAGTGCTCTTTTTCAATAAGACCCAGATACATTTGGTAATTCTGTGCTGTTAAAAACAGTGTTCTAGAACACTTGTATTGGCATAGATTTTTGATCCTGAATATTAATTATCTGTATATTTTTTTTATTAGTTAGAAATACAGCTGGTGAAGAAGGAAGAGAAATTACTTGAGAAAGACTTTATTTATGAACAGGTTTCCCGGCTGACAGAGAAAATAAAAACTAAAGCAGAAAACAGCAAACAGGATACATTAATACTGGCAAAAAAGGTAAGGCTATGATTTGATTCTAATTCACAACCCCTCTGTGACCCAGGCCTCTTAAGGAAATCCAAATACATACGCAGACTTCTGCATGTGTTTTTCGTGCTGAAACAAAACTGCCTCCTACAATTCACATTATCCATTCTAACTGAATTGTGTTCATTTCAGGGTGCATTCAAACACTACTTGAACCTGTAACTACATTTTGAAGATCACACATTTGTCTTGTATAAATAGTTAAAGTTGGAAGGGAATGCTAGTATCCAGGCAGCTATTTCAATTGGGAGAAATGTGGTTGAAGATTTATTTTTCCTTCATTTCCATTTATTGTTATTTTCCCTCTGTGTGTGTGTGTGTGTGTATGTGTATGTGTAGTAGTAGTAGTAGTAGTAGTAGTAGTAGTAGTAGTAGTATGATAAGCGCCATCTGGGTGAGGTGGTGGGGGCTGCTTCTTGTGGGCATGAGGGAGGGATAAAAGAGGAGGAAGACACTGGCATGGAGAGCATGTCAGTGTATGAGGCTGTGCAGCTGGAAGAGATTGGAGAGGAGCTGGATCCTATTTTCCATGCCACCAGAAATATGCTCTATATGGATGTTGAAAACCCTGAACAATAGTGCTTGTGGAAGTGACTCTGGTCAAGGGGAGAGACTGCGGCAGCAGGGCACTGCTGTTTAGCCCACTGGCATCATCCACTCAGCAGTGCACCCCATGGAGACCCTAGTGTAGAGTGGGGCACCCAGCTCTCACTTCTGCCCACTCATGACCAGTTTAAGCCTTCCTTGAAGGATGTGGGGTGACTTGTGACGATGTTGAAGCCCTAATGCCTGGAACTCATTGAAACCATGCACCATGAGGGTCTCCCTGCCATTGCCACTGCAGGTGGGGACGGTAATGTTCACACTCACAAAATACAAAACACAGTAGAATATAATTTTATGTTATCAAACCAATAGAAATAATTCCCACAATGCAGAATAACATAATATAAATGAAGAAAGACAACAACAAAAAATCCCCTTCTTGTCACTCACTCTGTGGGGCAGCGGAAGGAAACTTTCAATTAATTTTTTCCAGGTATAGAGCACTGACTTGGCTTCCTGAACAACCAATTCTGTGTGGATTAAAAGGGCTTTAAAAACAACAGCATTCACATGCTCTACAGTTTTCCCTGCAGGGAGAGCAGGAGAAAAGGTTCAGTTTACTGATAAGTGGTTTGATCCTGTAATATAGGTTCAATGAGTTCTTGCTTCCTGCTCTTCCCAGTGAAGTAGGCAGGCAAGTCACTTTGGTTTGATTCTGGAGATCACACATGCCGGAATTGAACCAAAAAGGAGTGATTGTGCCTGTACTTTAAAAAGCACCAAAAACAGTAGCCTGTAACAGAGACCCAAAAAGACACAGGTAGGCAAAGATAAGGGGAATTCTGGTTCATGACTGCCCATATGTTATGTGGTCACTGGGGGAAAAAGTGAATTAGCCTATCCCCAAAGCTGACTAAACCATGGGACAAACACCCATCTGATAACACCCATCGTATGTATATTGAAATAGTAGAAAGGTGTAGATAATACTTTCACAGAACTATACATTCTGCCTCACAGTATAGTTGTATAGTGATCAACTAATTAAGGCACTATGTGACAATAAAAAGGGGTGGTTTTCTTCATTTGGGGGGTACAGAGTCTTGTTGGGGAACTGGGTAACATTATTGTTGCTGCTGTTCATTCCAGATGAATGGATTACAAGAGAAAATAAAAAGCACCACCCAAAAGATGATGGCGCTTATTGCAGAGCTGTCTATGAATCAGGCCAATGCCATTAAACTGCAACAAGAAATGAGAGACAAAGAGCAGTTTGTAATGTACATCAGCTCCAGGCTACAGAAAGGTCTTCCGCCTCCTAAGGAAGTAGAGATTGAATGGTTAAAAGTGCTACGTGATGAAGAAGTACATAAAGCAGCAACCGAAGCCAAGGCAAAAGTGAGTTTCTACTTGAACTCCTACATTAAGATCATTGACCAAAAATGGTGTGAATCACAAAGGTCCACTCGAAGAAGTACGATTACATGTGGGTAACCTGTCATTCTCAAGAACTGTAGTGCACACAGCACAGGTTACAGTAGATATGAGTGTTGTAATGTGCAAACTCCAGGAGGCAGTGGAAGACAGGAGGGCCTGGTGTGTTCTGGTTCATGGGGTCACGAAGAGTCAGACACGACTTAACAAATGAACAAAAATGTGCATGTAATAGTTTCCGTGCCCAATTAATGTTCACTCACAGATACTTGTACTATGAGTGCTATTTACTACATCAGCAAGAACCCGAACAACACAACATTCATACTGCTTCTCTTCTACAGTGGACCCTTGACTTACAGATGGCTTGACTTACAGACTTTTTGAGTCACAGACTTATCTGGCCGCAAAAATTTAGGTTTGACTTGCAGACTGAGATTTGACTTACAGACCAGAAAAAAACCAAAATGGAACAAAAACGGCCTGTTATGGGATTAATCGGTTTTCAATGCACTGTAGGTCAATGGAGACTTGACTTACAGACTTTTTGACTTGAGAACCGCCTTCCAATACGGATTAAGTTCTCAAGTCAAGACCCCACTGTATTTCACTCTCAGTGGACACAATTCAGACAGTCAGCCACAAGACTTGCAGTGGTGAATGTGTGAATGTGAATTATTTCATAGATATCCATGAGGGCTCAGAGAAGGCAGGGCACCATGAGACAGTTATGGTGTTGCTGTGGCCCATTTTGTTTAAAAATCTTTGTTAATAACATCAACTGCTTGTTATTATTCCAGTAATAAGGGAGAGCAGCTAAGAGAGATCCCAGATACAATCTGAATGAGGTGTGAAGCGAGACTGCTACTTAAATTTATTTTGGTGCTTAGTCAAAACTGTAGAGCTTTACTTACCAATTTTAATGCTCATCTTCTTGTTATTAAAGCCACACAGCAGAGCTCTTACACTGCTATACCTCCTTACTGAGACCAGTGTAGATATGACAAATAAGATCTGTGACCACAACAGTTACTGTGCTGGTCATCTTACCCTCTGAACAAATTGCTACTGTTATATGATTGCAGTGCATAAAGGCTACAGCCATGTTCTTGTTTCATGAAAAAAGAAAAATTATGGGCCTAGTTATCTTTGCCATAGATGGAACAGTGTTTCTAACTGTCACCACCAAAAAGAATACATGAGTTACAATGAAATTCTTTACTTCCCAGCTCTGTCCCTACACACTAATAAGAACTAGGGATATGGTTTTGCAAATGCATTTTGAGGAAGTGGCAAAGAGTGAGGAAATGGTGCAGGAGAAAAACACCTCCCCAAACTAAATTAGGATCTCTCTCTCTCTCTCTCTCTCTCTCACACACACACACACACACACATACACAGAGGAATCTAATGAACCTCTTGCATCAGATCTGGCGCTTGATATTATTCATTGTTACCCAGTAGCCAGAAGCAACTGATGTCTGGATATTAATACATTGGTCTTGTTGATCTGTAGCACTTACAAGAACTGCTATATTTTCCTGTGTATAAGACGCCCTCGTGTATAAGATCCCCCCACTTTTCTAACTCAAAATTTTTATTCACAAAAAGTGGAGGGGAAGGCAGGGATCAAAGCTCTCTGATCCCTGCCTTCCCCCTCCACTTTGTTGCGAAGAAAAAATTTTTCTCCCTCCTTACTTCCCCTCCTTTTTCCCCCTCCTTACTTCTGTGTATAAGACAACCCTCAATTTTTAATCTAAATATTTTAGACAAAAGTATCATTTTATACATGGCAAAAATACGGTACTTTGATTCGTAACTTCCATTGATCCTTTTGTGTTTTTTTTTTACAGCGTGCTGCAGAAGAGGCGCAATCTGCCTTGCCAACTAGTATATATACCACTGCTGAACAACGCCCCAATGCCTACATCCCAGATGAAGAGAATGTTCTCCCGCTGCCGCGACCCTATGGAGCACTGGCTCCTTTTAAACCAGGCGAGCCTAGTGCAAACATGAGGCACATAAGAAAGCCAGTTGTAAAGCCCATTGAAATCTAAAAGGTGGCACATGCAGTTGTTGAAGAATACCGATTGTCCAAGGTCAGCTTTAATGTTCTAAATCAGTGATATAATTCACTGATTTTAATGAATCTGGATTATAATTGGGTCATCTAATAGATCAAGTAGTCGTGTTGCCACCAGAATACCACATCCGCATCCCCAGTTTCACTAATGAAATGAGAGACATTTTAAATTAGTGATTGTTCAACTGTGTCTCTTAAATGACTAAAGAGTCGTGCACATTTTAAATACATTTTTGTGCCACACACAGAAAATTGGGAAAATGATTAAAAATAGTACAATCCTTTTTCCTTAAGATCCAAGCATCTGAGGTGATATTTTGAAATGTCAGGCAGTAATAAGTAGTCCAAGTGGCACATTGGTGTTATCTTTCATACTTTATGCAGTCATTTATTCACATTATAAATCCACAGCTCCTTGCCATACAGATGTGAGAACTTCTTTTACTGTAAAAATAAAATGAACTACGAACTAAAATGAAGTTATTTTCCTTAACTTAGTAATTACATTCCTTCTGGGTGACACATGAAAATGTTTGTGTATCCTCTTTTCTGCCCATCACTCATCTCTGGCAGTCCAAGTTCCCAGTGCAATCATATCAGGATACCTTTACAAAGTTAATCAGGATTATTTCATTTTCCTCCCCCCCCCCACTGGTAATAAAAAGTGGAGCCTCAGGAACATCAAGAGATGAATTCCTACACTGAGGCGAGGCATAGCTTAGTTCACGGGAAAGTGGCAGGCACTACTCTATAGCCTAGTTCTTGAAATGAGGGAAGGAGGCAAGGGGCTTTTTCTGTGCTGGAGAAAACATTGTAGACCCAATGAAATGGGTGTTCATTTTCCTTTAGTTTTTCCTCTCAGGTTTGCAGAAACAAAAAAATTTTTTCCCCATGCATATAACTCACAGAAACAACAAGTAACTACAGACTGATGCAAGCTGACTGAGCAGCATAATTGAGTTCAAGGAATCTCATTCCCAGATACATGTACTTAGTCCATTGAACTGTAATGGAAACAAAAAAGATCCATATCCAGATTATGGGTGTCACTCAAACATGAAATCCAGATAGCTCTCTTGATAGCACTGTAGTCAACTGTAGGCCCTTTCCTAAGCACCATGTGTTCTCCTCTATCTTCACACAATTTAGTTTCCACACAGATTGGCACTTCCCCATTGCTTCCATCTGAATCAGGAATACGGATGCAAATGCCATGTGGAAACCTGACCATGGTAGAATGGAGGGACATTACGACTATGACTGGTTACACAGCCACTGTTACATTGAGATATGCATCTCTAAACATCTCAGAAAGTTTGAGAAATAACCCACTTTCCTTTCTAACCCAGATTTCATTAATTTTACTGTGGCAGAGAATTTTCTCACGGAAATGGCCCACTTCCTCATGGAATTTCACTGATGTTAAGCTGGGATAAGGTGTGCATTGTTAAAGATGATTACGCTAATAGAAGTATGGCAAAACAACCATCTGGTTTCTCCACAAGGTTCTATTTCCATTACAGAGGGACAGTCCTGCTTACATGTTGGGGCTTGATCTCCCATGCAAAGTGAACTTGTGCTTGGAATGTTGCTCATGGAGGTACCACAGTATGGAAACATTAAAAACAAAAGGTTAATTGAAACTACTGCCTATTAATGGCATCAGGATAGAGCTTGCTGGCATAGCATCTAGGAACTAGAACCTTTCCAATTTTGCCAGGTGCACTGGACAATGTGCATTGGGGCTTTTCTTACTGCATGAATGACAGAAATGTGTATATGAATCAACACATATACAGGATATGTTAAATGCATATATACTGATCACATGTTCATTTATATAGCATGTACTCTGATCACCTACCACACAGCTTGCACTATTCAGCAAGGTACCCTCCCAGTGTGGACAGCATTTTTAGGGAGTTAGCGGGGCTGTCAATAAGTTGCAACTAAATTTGGAAATAACCCACTGTACTTTCTTTGATATGTAGTTTCTTATTTGAAATGATGCTCTGGTTAAAAAGAATTTAATACACAGATATCTGAAAGAGGGGGGAAGTGGCCTCACTAGTTAATTAAGCCACAGTCCTCTTGGGAAAAGACCCTGAAGTATATACGTTATACTATATATACGATGTCTTCTCCGTTTGGTTTACTACAAAAGAAACAATTGTATTTCTTGAAGCCAGAAGTAAAATTACATCAGTTTAAATGTAGGAAACTGACAATTTTCCCCACGGGAGCCCATTTTTTTTTCTAATGTTACAGATCATAGTTAAGGAAACAAACCAGAGCAGTTAGAGCTGCTTAAACATTGTTGAGAAATGCAGGCAAAGACATAAAGCTGCTTTTAAAACAATAACTTCATTTCATTTGACAGTCAAATCTATAACTGCAGTCAGTAACTGCAATCTAGTCTAAATTAAACATGCCTAAATCCTTTTTATGTCCATGGAAGAAATGAATGCAAAGAGCTTTCTCTCATACTTCTACTAATGAGATTTAATAATGTTTCACAGTTAGGATACAGTCATTCCCACTGAAGGTTAACAAAGCAAAATGTTGAAATAAATACACTCTAGTAAAGCTTATTCCCTTTGTAGTAGTTAGGTATTAACTGCAAAATATACACAAGAGGTACAATATGTTACAATGGGGTGGGTTACCTGTGGCCTTCCAGTTATTGAATGGGCTACAATTCCCAGCAGCCCTAGACATGTCAATGGTGGGAGCTATGATCTAGCAACATCTGGAGGGTCACCTATTTACAAAGTCCTTGGTTATTTACAAGATTAACATCTATTTTCAAAACCATTTATTATTTCCCCTTATTTACAAGGAACTATTTTTATTTACCATCCAGTATTTTCGTATTGCCCAAGCTCAAGTGGCCTCAGCGATGCATCAGTATTAGACCATACCAAAAAAATCACCCTTTCAGCATCACTGCATACTTAACAATTCTTACATATAAGAATTTGCATCAAAATTGTAAGTACAACAGACATATTGACAATAATTTGGAAACAGCTTGTGGTTGCTTTTACAGCATGTCAACATCAGCAGTATATACCATTAATGATAGTGTCATGACTCCAAACCTTTTATTTAAGCAGCAAGGGTTTTAGTATCTGTCCCAAAAATAATCATCCTTCCAGTTTTACAGCTGTTTTTAAAATCCACTTGTTATGGATACATGTCAAAACTGCTTAATTGGTACCACCATTTTCAGGAATCAGTACTAAAGACCTAGGAAAGCTGTAGTGTGCTTCAGGGCCAACTTTTCAACAGATCTTGCATTCATGTTCTCTTGTTCCACCGAAGCTGCCCATCCTAAGAAAATCCACAGAGATCATTAAGATGACAGGCTTTGTGTTGATACTGATAAAACACTAACACAACTGAAGTTGTGAATCTCAAGTTATAAAGTTTCTTTTTAATAATGTAAAAAACACACTGAGTAATTTAAACAGTAAAAGAAGACAAAAATGTGGTGACACTTTGAAGACTAACTTACATATTTTTAAATGTGAGCTTTCTTGGCAGGTCCACTTCATCAGACTTGTCCATGAAAGCTTGCATTAAAAAAAATAAATGTTAGTCTTCAAATTGCCACCATGTTCTTGTCTTTTTTAAAAACTTTTTTTAAAATTTTGTTTTCACCTATATATAATGCTTGCACAGACTAACACAACTGTCTCTTCTACAACAACTGACTAATATGTTTTTATTCGTAATTCAAAGCTGTAAAAACCAAACATGGGTATAGTTGGCAGTAATTATCTCTCCTAGCTGATAGCAACCTTTTGCCCTAATACTAGAGACACAGCTCTGAATTCAAAATTAGTGCCAACTAGAGAAGACCCACTCATTTCAATGAAACCTAGGTTACTCATGAGTAACAAGCCCCATTAATTTCAGCATAATACTAGATCTGACCCATTCATAAAATCATTACCTCTGAAAGACCCACAATGTATTTTAACTATATTTACAATACAATACAGGATGGGAGGCGCATTTACCAGTCTAACTCCAGCTGAGGTTATAGTAGCTTACTTAGGTAGTTGAATTCATTAATGCTATTTTTTAAAAAAACATCACATATGTGGCTTGTATTTTACCATATGGAAGCTTCCATTAAATCCATAAAACAGATTAGCATTTATTTATTTATTTATTTATTTATTTATTTTGATTTCTACCCCACCCTGACAGCATCTACTCGGGGCGGCTAGTTGAGCCAATAGAGGTATGCTGTTGGTATGGAAAGGGTCAAGGTGCAACTGATGTGATGTGGAAGAAACCTTTCCTTGTTTAACATCATTAACATGTGAAATGGCTCCAACAGTGATGAATTTGTAACATATCAGTGAAAATATCCCTCTCTGTATTAGTTAGGGCTTTCTGTTACTCCAGATGGACAGGGTAATTATAAGATGATGTGTATTTTAAAACCAAAGAAGAACCAAGCAAAACAGTGCGGGAGTTACCTTGATGCTCCACTTCCGCTAATATACTGACCAAATAATTGAGTGGAAGAAATTCGATTTGATATGACAGTCTGTCCACTACTAGCCTACTGTGCTGTAAAGGAAAATACGTTTCAGATTAAGTTGTTCTGTTACCAATGAAATTAGAAACTTTTACCATCTAGGCCTCAGTTTTTTCAGGAGGTCTCATATTCTTCACTGTGGCCTGCCCTCTTCTGCTGCTATGCCATCAGGAATCCAAACACTGCATGCTCATTAGTAATAACTATTGATTTACATGCTTCAGTGCTATTCACTGGAACTGACGTCTGGGTTTATTTCCAAGAGTCTTCACATTCTTACCTGTTTATTTCTCACTTTCTCAAGCAAGAGTTTAACATAGTTCCTTGCAATCATATTAGAGGTTATAGGATGATTCCACAGGTGACAAACCTTGCGACCCATTCTCTGTAAGCCAAAAGAATATGATAGATAATTAAAACTGTGAGAAGCAAAAGTTTCAGAGGCAAGCTGTACCTTAAAGATAAGCTATTATTAGAGCTGTGATCATGTCAGTGTTCAAGATGTGTAACTGAAGCAGTCTTTCACATATGAGAAATCAGACTTATAGAAGAAAAACTGTGCTTGTGATCTGAAAGCGAATCACAAAACAAAGGAAGCTAATCTGTAAATCATGGGAAGTAAGAAAACCTCCTGCAGCAACCACCACACACTATCAGAACTAAGGGATTTCCTCTTGTAGTTATTGGCAATGTGTTAAAATATAGTTGGGCTCTCAGATACTGGACATGTGTGAACAGCCGGCATTCAGTCGTGGTAGATGGAGGTCTTTCGGCAAATGGTTTGCTTTCCCCTGGCAGAGCAAAATCCAGCTTGCTCAATGCATCTTTTAAAGCATCTTTCTTTAGACTTCAGGACTCTTTTAGGTAGTGGCTCAAAAGGTCATTCTGCTAGTACAGCTCACTGGGCTCTACTCACCCAACACACAAAGCTTTGCCCCGCCGAGTGCCAAGTACCTGCATCTCATTTTTCTTATTTGCCCACTTCTAGTCCCCAAAGAAAGCATCAAGCCCATCTCTTACTGGTTGCATGAACTGACAGGTGTCACAAACTGACAAAAGATGACTGTTCCTAACAAGCCCCATAGAATGGAAGGAGCAAAATATAAACCAAAACAACTAATTCTGGTTCCAAACCCAGATTAAAACATATGTATCTGTTTTAAAACCATAAGCTTTAAAAATGACTTTAAATGCAACATTATGGCCTTGAAGACATGCTGTTCAGTTGAGTCCCTCCAACAAAATGTAGCAAGACAGAGCCAGCTTTGTTTTCCCAGGCATCCAAATAAAGAATCCTTTTCTGTCAGAAAGTTCAACTATTCCTTGCTTCTTTAAATAGCTGTATTAGCCAATGGGAAAGAATGCAAGATGCAGAACTAGGTTTCACATGTCACCGAGAAAGAGAGAGATTTTATTTATTTATTTATTTATTTATTTGTTTGTTTGTTTATTTATTGAATTTATACCCCACCCATCTAGTTGACTGACTACTCTGAGATGCCTTTACATTGACCCTGGCAGTGCCTAAAGAGGAAATTCCTAAAGATGCTTCATTCAGCCCTATATTACAGGAGACAAACATGTTCATAACCTATGTACAAGGGACAGGGAGCTCCTGCTATTTCTTTGTCCATGTATCCACCTTCAAAAGGGTTTCCCCCCTCCCTCCAGCCACAACGTAGTTGAGCACATGGCCCAGAAACAGACTGCCAGGATTAAAAGCCAAGGGAAACAAACAAGTGCCAGTGGCTGGAAAGCAGTGACAACAAACCTACCTCTAATCAACAAAGTGCAGTCCTCATATTGGTGTGCATGGCATGAAGAAAACTTTGGCTGGTGAAAAATATTTAGTAGATCTAGCATGTTACAGTTAGCTTCTACCCTTCTACCCACAGCAACGTGTAAATCTTTGCAATTCCCTTCCAATAACCTGCACCAAGAAGCTGAATACACATTCACAGTTATTGTGCAACTACTGTACTGTAAAGCCTGCAAAACACTATGCAGGTTATTTCCCCTCTTTAATTAATTCTTGTTAGGGATTCATAAATCACTCGATTTTGACAGGGGAGATATTGTGCAGCCAAATATCTCATTTCCATATTTCAGTTGTACTCTAATTGCACTCAAAGTGAAATGAGAATAGTTGACATGTGCAAACATTGCATAGCACATTTGTTAATACAGCCGACTCCTGTAAGCTCCAAAGGTAAGCTCCAAGCTATTAGTTGGAGCACGTACTGCGTCAAATCCGTGATGCTTGAAATATGAGCCAACAATTTCCCTAGTGATAACGTTCTGTTTCGTCACTGGAACGAAGTTTACATTCATGCCTTTCCAACCAAAGAAAGGTAAAGTGTTTCAGTTAATTTGTGGGAGGAATGCTATTCCCTCTCAGAAACAAAAGCTAAACAACTTTTAAAAGAAGCTTAATTTCTCACTAATTTTCAGAAATCATTACAGCAAAAGGTTTCTCCAATTATCTTCATAAACATCCTGGCAGATCCCTCAAAACACACAGAAACAAATCCTTAAAATATATACAGTGGTGCCTCGCTTAACGAGCGCCTCGCTGAGCGATGAAATCGCTTAACGAGGCGCTCTGGGCCATCGCTGGAGCATTCGCTCAGCGATGGCCCCTATGGCGATTTTTCGCTTTGCGATATTCGCTAAGCGATTCGCTTAGCGAATATCGCATAACGAAGCGGGGGAGAACAGCTGATCGGCGGTTCCAAAATGGCCGCCGGAAGGTCCACGCCGCATTTTCGCGCCCTGCCCTCGCTTACCGAGGGCGCGAAAATGGCGGCGCTATGGAGGAACATCGCGTAACGGTGAGTTTTAAAGCCATAGGAACGCATTGAACGGAGTTCAATGCGTTTCTATGGCTTTTTTATTCTGTTTAGCGATGTTTCGCTATAGCGAAGGTTAATCCAGAACAGATTAACCTCGCTATGTGAGGCACCACTGCATTAACATGTTCACATACAGGAATAACCCCCAATGAATCAGTGGGAGTGTGATCAGATGGGCATTTAGCCTGCTGTTTGGAGTGCTGCAGGGGACAGACGGTGTAATTAGACAGGTTCTTTGCTGGAGCAAACTAATCTGCCCCCAGAGTATTCTTACCCTGTCTGGTCCCTGTCAAGGGGCTCTTATTTTTGGGGTGTGGGTATGATCGCTGTACGTTGGTTCAACCTCCAGCGTGTGTGAGATTGCTGGCAAAGGACCTCTTTCAATTTGCCAGTATTGTGCAGTGGCTTCATAAGAGAGCTGCTTCGTGATACAAGCAAATTAAACACTTTCTTGGCTCCACGGAAGTGTTCAATTTTCAAAGACAGCACGGGGAGGCTCCCTTAGGAAAACCAAACTCCTCCTGTCCTTGTGTATGTGTGTGTGTGTGTGTGTTGGCTTGGCATTTTAAAAGGGGCAAGTGAAGCAGCAGCATTGAAGTGGGATTTTTGTTTGCTTCTCTCAATTGGCTCTTTGAGAGAAAAGCAAACACACACACACACCTTGTTGCCCCCTCCAGTCTCACTTCTGATAGCCGACTGTGCGTCCTGTCCTGTCAAGTTCGAACTGACTTACAGAGCCCTTAATAGGGCTTTCAAGGTAAGTGAGATATTTAAAGAGTGGTTTTACCAGTTCCACTCTCTCAGTGAGTTTTCATGGCTAAGTGGGGATTTAAACCCTGTTCTCCAGAGTCCTAGTCTGTCACTCTATCCACTACACCACACTGGGAATCCAGTGGTATCCACTGGAAATAGCAGACCAGTGGGGACCAATTAGGGTTGCCTTCATGTCCATATTTCATTTAGATACAAATACAGTGGTGCCCCGGATAGCGACGATAATCCGTTCCGGATTAATCGTCGCTATCCGGAAACACTGCTAAACAGAACGAAAAAAACCCATAGGAACGCATTAAACGTTGTTTAATACGTTCCTATGGGCTCCAAACTCGCCACTATTCGGAAATCCTCCATTGCCCCGCCATTTTTGCCGCCTCGGTAAGCAAGGAATCGGCGCGAAAACACTTGCAGCGGCCGTTTTGGGCACCCGGCGGCCATTTTGGAACCGCCGATCAGCTGTTTCCCGATCTTCACAATGCGAAGATCATCGCAATGTGATGTTTAGGCTATTAAAACATCGCAATGCGATCGCATTAGCGATCTAAAAAAATAGATCGCTATGTGGATTCGTCGTTAAACGGTGAGCTCGTTATTCGAGGTACCACTGTATTGCACCATGCCGTACCTCCTAGTGTGACCCTATTTAGCTCAGTCTATCCTTGTTCCAAAAACAGGCATGGAGACAAGCCCTGGGTTTTACATCTGGTAAATACAGTGAACATCAGGCTGTTAACACTACTTGAAATTACCTGCAACTGTTCTTGAGTGGGAACCTCTCACTCCACCCTCAGGCTGCACTGTGCTCCAACGACAGCTAGTGTGGAATTGGTTACTACTTGGGTCCCGTATTTTTCATCCCCCTATGCCCCATTTCCAGTACTTATATGCATTTAAGGGAATAAATAATATTTGTTGACCCTAGCCATAAGAGCAAAAGTGAAACTCACAGTCAATGCATCTGAAACACCTCCACCCAAACAACTGCAGTTACCTCGGGAAGCCTTGTGAAGATACTCAGTTTGAGCCTCTCATTCTTTTCACTGTTGTCAAGCTCTAGAAGAAGATCCAAGAGAAGAAAAGAAGAAAAACATGCTGACTATGCAGAGGTTGCTTAGGATTCTTGTTCAACTTAATGAACCCCTACTGGCACTAGCTTTGTGAAATTTTTAGCATATTCAGTCCTTAGGCAACCCTAGAAAAATAGACCAGCAAACTACTTCTGAGCACTTTATACCTAGGAAACCCTGGCAAAGGTCACCATAAGTTGGAATTGACTTGCAGGCACATCATTTGTCAATCATTTCCCTTATGCAGGAACACCATATATGCCAAGTTCCATGTTTAAGTTGTTTCTGTAAGTCTATAGCCGGCAAGCTGGTGACAGTAATCTTGACCAATCCTAATGCACAGAATAGATTCCAGGTAACAACATACACTTTGTTGGACCAAGTGACCAAGGATCTATTGGGTAGTAGAGGCCACACATTTCCCCCTGTGCAGAATCAAGGATAGAAGTGGAAACATCTGCTGAACCAACACAAAAGACTATTCTTCAGCTCAGTTAGATTTTAAATGTTATGGAATTATACTTCAGTGTCACTGCAAGGCAATAATGAGGGAACAAATCCTAATTAGCCCTTCCTGCTGCTGACTCTGACTTCCCTTCCATTGGCCACCATGCTCTATCACTCTTCATCAACACCAGCTATCACCAATGTATAAAATCCTGCCAGCAAAACAAAACAAAAACAAAACAAAACAAAAACAATTTTAAAAACCCTTTTTTCTCTCTCATACATGATATTCCTGGCTTCTGGGAATCTCATGGAGAGCAGTATACAACAAGTTGTTTACCTTCTAGACTTATGAGAGGATTATAAAATCTACTAAAGCAACTGACACAAATAGAAATGTTTAGAGTGAAGATTTCCAATCTCATTCATATCGACCAGATAGGCAGGATATAAATAGAATGAATGAATGAATGAATGAATGAATGAATGAATGAATGAATGAATGAATGAATGAATGAATGAATGTTTGGCGCAGTTGTACTGGGTTATAAATTACAGAGTGAACACCAGCCAAATAAAGGCACAACGTTTTGGCAAAATTTATTTATTTACTTATTCATTCATTCATTCATTCATTCATTCATTCATTCATTCATTCATTCATTCATTCATTCATTCATTCATTCATTCACTCAAATTCTGCCAAAAAGTTGTGCCTTTATTTGGCTGGTGTTCACTCTGTAATTTATAACCCAGTACAATGGCACCAAACTTGTTTGCTGAGATAGGAAAACATAGCTTATGTTTATCGGTAACCCCAATGAAATACTGGTTCAGCCTGAAGGGGTAAGACTAATAAAGAGCAGGATCGCAAGAAAGAGTGGGAGAGCTGAAGAGGCCAGAGCTGCTGTTGCCCCTTGGACTGGTGAGGCCCTTGACACGTTGGTTTAGGGCTCTGAAGAGTTCTCCTGTGGAGCTGATTCTTCTACGTATTAGATACCCAACCCAGTTGAGGAAGCTGTCTTGGATTACTATCTGAATTTGAATTCAAAGGGACACTTGAACTTTGCAATTCTACAAGTAACATCTATATTGGTGCTCTTGCCAAGCACTTGGGTGCAGGAATTCTAGCATTTTATTGTTATAATTGCTCATGTTCTCTGTTATACTGTATAACTGTGAATAAGAAAAGACACATTTTGGGAAATTGTTTTTGCAAGGTTCATCAATAGGTATCTAAGTAAGCATATAGCCACACAGAATTCAAATGTGTTACAATAACAGCAACCTGAAATAAGTTGTGAAATACGTTTGTTATCATAGCACTTCTATGCAACTTGCACAAATACATGACTGGAACTTCAAGGATGAAAAAGGCATTTGAAAACTAGCACATGCAGCCAGGAATTCCAGTAATCACCATCAAATTTATCTGGAGATTTTCCTTTCCTTTTTTTATCTTCCTTCATGGAAATTAACTGGCTTTTACTTTCCAGGCAGAAGAAACATGTTAAGCAAGAATATTTTAATATTTCAGAAACACGTGCAAGCAGGTATGCCTTCTTTCAGACTAAATGTTCTGCTACTCCTGTAATGAATGGAAATCCTCTGCTGCTGGCTTCTGCCATATTCTGAAACTATATATTGTACGCAAAGTGTGATCCTTGCTGAAGTCACTTCCCCACAGAAGAAGGTGATTTATTTCCGAATTACAATTGTCACACAGATACACATTCAGAGGTGCTCCTTGTCTGGTGTGCAAAATCCAGCTTACCTTTCAAAAGTCCCATAACATACTTTTCTGTTAAAAGCAGCACTCCATGATCAATGTAATGCAAGAGTGTGTGCAAAGGGAGACACTGCCCTCCCAGCACCATATGCAAGGTATGAAACCCTGGATGGAAAGAGACAGACAGAGAGAGAGAGAGAGAGAGAGAGAGAGGTAATGGCATGAACTCACACGTTATTCTGTAGCAAAAACACTTGAAGAGAATTTAGTAATGATTAGTTGCAAGTATGATTTCTATGAAGTCATTCCTAAAGGCCACCACAAACTGTGGAATTTCTGAAGAGGAAATGGCCACTGTTTAGGATTCTGACACTACAGCACAAATCTATGGGAAGCATTTCAAAACATAACACCAGCCTACTTCAATATGTAAAACAAATAACGGCTCTTCCAGATGCAGCATTTGCTTCACATTAAAGACTAGGTTTTGCACTCGTCTTGTAGGGAATTGCCCCAATATTCAGCTTCCATTCTACCTCCTTGGTTTTGACTCAATTCATTTTTTCCCCGAGTTCCTGTACCCCATTTTCCCCTCCCCAAACCCTGCATTTATTTATTTTTGTAGTAGTTTGTATTTGGGGGTGGAGGTACTTCTGTGACATTTCACTGGTGATGTACTGTGAAAAGCTGAAACTAAAAGTCAAGGAAGCACACAGCGGCAGCATTTTTTCACACAGAAATCTGTCTTCCAGATTCCAGGATCAATGAAAGTTTTCTCTGTTGTCCCTTTCTCTTTCCTCCTAAAATTTTGGGGCTCATTTTCTTTCACTCAAGTCCCAGTGCTAGGTACGGCCAGGCAGACAGAGCCCTTGTAGAAATTAATCATAAACAGTGAAACAATCAACTCTGTTAAGAGGTAGCATTAAATACTACTCTTTGCACATTAAAAAAAACACCTTTCTAGTAAACCTACATGTCATCTGTTATTACAGATCACCAAGAACTGCTGTAACAGATTCAAGAATTTCATGTTTCTGGTCAGATCCAAGCAAGCCTCTTTACCCAAAATGTGGTTATGTAACCACTCATCATGGCCTCATAAATGACTGAATGATTAGCCAAGTTCTCTTGTGAGAACATTCTTAATTGGATTAAAAGTCAGGCTGAATCTATTCAGTCTCATTACAAGCCCCTTGCCGTTTTGGCAAGTGGAGGAGCAACATGGGATATGTGTTGGTGTCAAGAAGTTTCTCCAAAGTTTCTTCTTAGACAAAACTGCTACTGCTAATCATATAATCAACATCACATGACTGTCCTTGAGATGGGTTATAAATTCCAAACTACTAGCTGAGGAGTGGCTTGAAACCACCCCTTTTCCTCCATGGGCCTTTTACAGACTGCACTCATTTCCAACTAAGAAGCTGGCGTGGCCTCAACATGAGCAATGTGGCTTTGAGGCATTAATAATAGCATATAATTTTGGAGATACCCACAAGTACTTGATGCACAGCCTTGAAGAAGATGATTTATTATTGAAAGCTCACTGTTTCTTTTTTGTTTTTTATATTCTTAATGGCCGATTAAAGGCACCACCTGTTCCTGCATTTGTATCACAAGAACTCCTTTCATGGATGGAGCCCCTCCCCAAATCTCACTACGGTCCAAAAAGCATTTGCTCAGAAGAATAGTAGTCAAGAGGCTTAAGTAACCAAAACAGGCTTTCAAGAGAGAAATATCTAGAACTCTAAAAGTATCTGAATGTCAAATGTTAACATAAAATGAAGTCATAATAGAGTTTGCCATTAGGCAAAGGTTATGAAAACCAGTCTTGGGGGTGGGGTTCTTTTCAACATGAGGTACAGCAAGGGATACACACATGAGGTACACACTCATGTCCAGAGTGTGGAACCTTTTGTGAATACTCACCACCTTCATTTTATGTAATACATTTGTATTTCCCACCCCTTCCATGAAGGAGCCTAAGGCCATTATAGATGGGGTTTCTGCTCTTTCAACAACCCCGAGAGAGGTTTGCTCAAAAACTGATTTAGGGTCACCATAGCCGAGAGCATGAAACTGATCAATCTGCTGTCTTTCCAGTCCCAACCTCAAACTCTAACAGTTGAATGACACAGACTCTGGCTAAGGGTCAGATCATGCTATGGCAAGTACATGCTTCCTTCTCTTACTTATTATTATTTATTAAAATTATAACCCCCGTCTAGTGGCAAACCACTACTCTGGGCAGCTACAAAAGAATTAAAGGTACAAAAGACAGAAATTAAAAACAATAAACAAGAGGGAGGAAACCAACCCACATAAAACCCCAACTATCTGTCATACACTACATAACTCTCAAGGCAGTGGAAATAAGAGCAACAATGAGCAGTAAACAATACAAATAGGGCTATCACAGAATAACCTGATAATTAGATTAAAAATGAGTAAGGCTCTCAAAGGTCTAGGTAAAAAGCCAAGTTTTAATTTGCTTCCTAAAGCCAAGGAGGGTGGGGGCCCTAACGCACCGGAGGGGAGTTCCACAGCAAGGCGACCACTACTGAGAAGGCCCAGTTCCTAGCTGCAGCTTCCAAACCCCCTTCAAGGGCAGGCCCAGACAGAGAGGATTGCAATAGCCAATCTTCAAGCTTACCAATGCATGAACAAGTGTTCTTAGAAACTTTCTGTTGAGGTAGGGGCAGAGGTGTGCAATCTTTCTGAGATGGAAAAAGGCAGATCTGGCTACAGCTGAGATCTTCATCAAGAGAGCCTGTTCCAGAAGTACGCTGAAATTATGAAGCTGATCCTCTAAAGGGGAGTGTGACTCCATCGAGACCAGGAAACATACCCCCTAAATGATCAGGGTGCTCTCCTAACAACACGATCTCTGTCTTGTCAGGATTCAACTTCAGACTATTAGCCCTCGTCCGGCCCATAACTGCAACATCATCTCTCAATTCCTTCAGAGCTACCTGCCTGAGAAACCTGACATGGAAACAAAAAACATATTTATATCCCAATTATCGGTTACAAAATAAAAGCAGATGGCCTACCTGGAGGGAGAGGCATACACATTTCCTTTGCAGACTGTAGAACCTGACACATGACACGGAACACAGCAAGCTCATCTGAATTTCCTGGCTGTCTCCTGCATTTAAAAGAAACCAGAATGAAATAGCGGAACAGTACAACCGTAAGCATGCGCGCATGCATGCGTGCGTGCGTGCGTGCGTGTGTGCGTGCGTGTGTGCATGCATGCATGCATGCATGTATGTATTTTTACATCCTGCCTTTCTGGATCCAAGGCATATCATAACATGAACTGAAATACTGATGAACACATTTTTATAAAAATTTTAAAACTATTAAAGCAATCATATGAAAAACAAGTACTGTGTTAAAACTGTTTCAAACCACACTGCACACATTCTCAAGCTGCACTTCAGGACCCCAACATATTTAATTTCTGCTACACAGTGACCACAGTCTTACTGGTGTTCTTCTAAGGTTTGTGTAACTTGTCGTGGCTAATTGACACGGTGCTGGGGAGCATCTTGCTTGTGCATGTGACGAAGATGTAGTCTGGCACCCTGTCAATTAGTCACGGCAAGTTACACAAGCCTTATGCAAACATCAATGGGATTTTGGCTGGTCTCTCACAGATCTACCTACCACCCAAGTGGGGAAAGTTGGAATGGCCTTGTCATTAAAGAGCAAAAGTATGCTGGATATGGCATGGTGATGCTGTTGTAAATAAAAATGGGGGGAGGACAAACTATTGGACCAGAGGAGGACAGTTAAGCTACACATTATAGACTCTCCACCACCTTCACAGGGTGTTAAGATGTGCAGCAGGGTGGTACAAGTCAGCAACATCACCAAGCATCCCACAGAGATGGAATAAGGGAAGGACTAAAGAGATTTTTTACTGCCAAAAAGACAAACTTAGTTTTTCCTTTGAGAGATTTGCTTTCATGTTTCTAAGCTAAATAAGCTAAAAACAAGCCATAAGAGATGGATAAATCTTTCAGTTTTGGTTCTTCTCTTCTTCAAATCCATAGTCTGGTTTTATTTCCATTGTTTTTACAAACTTTGAAAGTTCTCCAAAGTATGCATTTGGATAACATCCTTTTTTTAAAAGGTTTCTATTAATATTCAAACACATCTTTTGCAGAGTTCTCCTAAGCTACTGTTTTTTGTACACACTTCACCCCTTTATGTAAATATATTGGCAAGCCAACTCTCCTCATACATCATAGTTTTGAATTTCAGGAGGGCAGCTGTGTTAGTTCATTGCAGCAAAAGCAGGAGATAATTCTATGGAACCACGAAGACTAACAACTGCTATTTGACCTTGCTTTCCACAGATTCCAACTTACTGTTTCAAATAGTGTCAGGAATATGATGCAATTGATGAAGTGGCCACATATCACAAGGGTAAATAACAAATAAAAATTGCTCTTCAAGATGGCACAAGACTCTTCTGGATCCTTAACGTTAGTTTCAGTAACAAGCACTTTTGTGCAGTTTTGTTAATATGCACATAATGCCTAAAAAGCCATGAAGTACACCTGCCAATGAAACACAATTGGTCTAAATTTGATTGGTGAATCACTGTAAGTTTAGAAGTTGGCACAGGCATTTGTTGTTGTGCACTTAAGTCAATGCACAACAGCAAATGTTGACACAAATTTCTAAACTTGCAGCAATTAGCCAATGAGATTTATACCAGTTGTGTTAACACAGATTTTAAAAACTCAGTAGGACAATCAGCATATTCCTTTTCTTTAAAAATGCAGTTTCACACGTGTGTTCTGAAGTCACACAGCATTAGGATGCAACTGTTACGTTACACTTTTAACCTGCTCAACACCTCAGTTACATTGTCCACATTAAGGGGGAAAATACCTGACTGTGAATATTGACTTTAAACAAAGAGTCAACCATTGTGTTTTGTCTTTAAGCTTATTAATGATAGAGAAACCCCCCTAGAATTTATGAAATGTGTTAGTTCTGGGCACAGAATTGCCTTATCATACCAAGCTGTTGCTCTTGCCATAATGTTACTGTGTACTTTGATAATACTCAAAACATGAAGCAGAAATATGACTAGAAGAAAAAGTGGCCAGGATTTGTTTTTAATTAGATGGCATATTTTATTATATGCTTAGCAATTAACAGAATTCTCCAAGTAGTGTAAAATATATTGTCTCCATATGGGGTACACTGATAATACTACCAAATCTAAATGATGGAAACCATTTTGGGATCTGGATTACTGGAAGGCAGCACTGCACAAAGCTTTCATTGTAATGATGCATTTATACGCATCTCTCTTCTTGTGTTATGAGCAACTCTGAACATATCTGTAAGAACTGGCAAAGAAATAAAAATATTAGCCTTATTAAGTAATACTAATAAAGTGATAATATATATATTTTTGTTTTTCCTGCCCCATAAATGGGATCTATAGGAGCGAGGCACATGGACAGATCTGACGGGATTTCTTTGAAGTTTGAATGGCAGATCTCTCTATGCCATAGCAGTAACTGCTTCAAAAGGTTCTATAAAGTTCAAAGGAAGACGACCATGGGGCATGCACAAAAGCAGTTGTGCAGTTCTTCAGCCCCTGGCCATTTTGTTTTATGACATCAGCAAAATGTCAAATAATACTCCCTAACCTGAAATGTATTTTGGGAACAACAGATTCTTCCCTAAAATCTAATGCCACTATTGCAGCTATTCCAATAATACAGGTTACTGAGTTTCAAAAGCAGAGCACTATGTAGTTTGGAGGGTGTTGAGTATAAGCAACATATTTACTCTGTCTAGATTATAGATAACAAAAACATTAAGCATATATTTAAGTGTGCAAAAACACGATCAGATTTTTAATTATTTAACAATTCTACCAATGTGTGGGGCCATAAAATTATGAAACCATTCCACCAGATACAAAACAAAATAATTCCTTTGTGTTAACTACCATCCCTTTGAGTTAAACTGAACAAGGCTTAATAGAAAATGACGGCTTACAGTGAGGCAGCCCCAGAATTAAGATTATATTTCTTCCAAACTTTTTCCAGAATCCGGCATATGAGATTCAACTAGAAATGAAGAAGAGGGAAAAGGGCATTTGAATTCTTATATGAAAGTGTGTCATACAAACATCAACAATACACACTTTTTGGGCAACAAATATATACTGAACTCTGGGGGACATAACTTTGAGTGAACATAGGTTGCTCTCAATGGCAGCAATTTTTGGACATTTCCACTCAATTCAATAGGGCTTACTATAAAGCAATATACTTGTAACTCACTTGTAAACACAGATAGGACTGAACATGTTCATAATGTGCATTCACAAACAAGCTCCTTTATTTATATAAACTGAATTTTCCATTGTGTTATTATGTGAGACAATTTTTGAGTAGATTTATATCACAGTCTTGATGTTTTAGTCACTTAAACTTGGTTAAATGGGGACAGGATTGGATAAAAAGCACCTTGCTTCACTAAAAAATAAGATGCACCTTTGTTTAAATACTAACGCTCTGTAAAGTAGTGTGGATAATTGGCAAAGAAATCCACTGGCATCATAACAATATAATTGTGTGCCGTCAAGTTAATTTGGACTTATGGTGGCCCTTTCCAGGGTTTTCTAGGTAGAGAATTCACTGAAGTGGTTTACCTTTCCCCTCTTCTGGGGTCACCAACTTGCCCAAGGCCACCCAGGCTGGCTCTTCTGAGATGCACAGTGGGGAATTGAACTCCCAAATTCTGGCTCTGCAGCCAGATACCTACCGTATTTTTCGCTCCATAAGACGCACCTTTCCATAAGACGCACCAATTTTTTAGGAGAAGAAAACAGGAAAATATAATCTGTTTTCTTCGCTCCATAAGACACACAGACTTTCCACCCCCCTGTTTTGTGGGAAAAAAGTGCGTCTTATGGTGCAAAAAATACAGTAACTCACTGAACTTTCCAGCCAGTCACTGGTATCATAGGTGCAAGGAAAGCTGAACAAATGCTCAGTGTTGGATGAGCTCATAGTGATGAAGAATCAAAATGATGAACTGGAAGGATGGGTCCAAAGGGCTGTTTGCACAGCAGGAAGTGTTTTGGGGATCACCCAAACTTCTGCTCATCCCTTGACTTTAGCCGTGTTCCTTGCCCTACATCCTACACTGTTTCCAAGTGTCTCCTAACCCTCTGGAACTGCTTTTTAGAGAATCCAAGGTGAGGACAGAGGCTCTCTTTTTTATTTAATTGTTTTCATTGGGGGGAGCTCTTGAAGGCCACTCAGAGTGTGGATCTGATTTACTAACTATTATTAGCTCAGAGCTCCAGGGATCCAGAAGAGCTGCAGAAGCTCTTTTGCTACCACCTATTGATTGGCAACTATATTGCAACACCACCCAATAAGGCAGTGCATTGCTCAGCAACGATTTCAAAAACAAACCAATTTTGAAACATAATCCACAGCTATGTGTTCAATCTTCTTTCTGCCAAAATACTGCAGATGCCTCATGAGATGATCTTTCAACTGTGCAACCATCTGTAAAAAAATAAGCAGATTTCTAACATTAATGACAAGAGGCATGCACATGCCCTAAACAATTAAGTTAAGAGATATTAAAACAAATTATATACATGCCTTCACTGAAAGAACCAAATTAACAGCTGAATATTGCCTATCACTACAAATAATTGATAATTTACTCTTTACTAGCACAATCCTACATATGTTTTGTCCAGATAAAAATTTCCAGAAAAAAATCCTGCCAACACATACCAGTCCTGTTAGCAATTGCTGCTGATAATCCTCATCTTGCAAAAGAGAAACTAGCCCTTCTTCTGAAATGAAAGGAGAGGAAAATATTGTTTATCTGTGCTATTCAGTCAGAGACCTTTTGGAAATAGGGCCCACATTATCTCACTGTAGAAAGAGACCAGAACTTTAACTGTGCTTTGACTACTAGAGACAAGAAAGAAGTGATCAGAAGTTTTATTTATATAACGGTATTTAACCCAAGTACACGATAGCACCAAACATTTCAAAAATATCTACAAGAGAATGTTCTGAAGCAGAACAAAATCTAGTATCCTTGCTTTAAAAAAATAAGAAATCACAGGCTTTGAAAAAAGTTGAGAGACAAAGTCATCATATTTTAACCACCACAAATGCTATGGCTTAGTGAGTGTAACCCATTTCCTTCATCTATAGGATCCATTTGACAGTGTTTTCATCCAGCTTCCTCAAAATGGGTAGCACCTTGTAGTTCTGAGAGAGGAACTGCACCTGCTTCTGCTTCTCAAGATGACACCCGTGATCAGTATCTAGGATAAACCCGACATCCTTAATTCAGGAGTCATGCCTCTCTCCTAGCAATCCCAGATAAAATAATAAAGTTGTGCCCAGCTGTGCAAGAAGACACCAGCCGAGAGCTGCTTTCCCCTCAAATTTTAGAAAACCAACAACATTTTCTGACAAAGCTGTTCTATAAACAGGCCTATAGCATGCAGTAAAATCCTGCCAACCACCAGAGGCCCTTTAGAGCCAAAAGGCCCAGGGAGCCCAGGGAACAATACAAAGTCCTTCTTGTTCTGAAGCTGACATTTGTAATTCACAGCATGCACAGAATCCTTGAAGGGGACAACAAATGATTACACTGTAGGATGGCTTCTGTTTAATATTGGCTCACTTGAGCATAATAAGAACTGCAGCCCATGTTTTGCATCATCAATTTTAACTGAGATTAATTTACAGATAATTTGAAATAAAACTATATAATATCAGCTCATTCTTTTGTGGCCACTGGGGTACTGAACTCTCTAGTACTGATTTTTTTTAATGATAGGATCCTGAATAGACTAAATCTATCTATCCATCTATCCATCTATCCATCCATCCATCCATCCATCCATCCATCCATCCATCTTTATTTATTTATTTATTTATTTATTTATTTATTTATTTATTTATTTATTTATTTATTTATTACACTTACCTAATCTGTTTATTTCCATATATAAATCCCACTTTTCTCCCAATACACAAGGAGGCTTACAAAACGGTTTAAAAAACTGATACAGATAAAAAAGGTGAATGTAATAAATTCTTATTAAATGTAATTTTGGCATTAAAACAATCACAGACTTTAAAAAAAGTTAAAAGCACATCAGAAGAGAAGCAGAAGCAGGTGCAGTTCCTCTCTCAGAACTACAAGGTACTACCCATTTTGAGGAAGCTGGATGAAAACACTGTCAAATGGATCCTACAGATGAAGGAAATGGGTTACACTCACTACGCCATAGCATTTGTGGTGGTTAAAATACAATGACATTGTCTCTCAACTTTTTTCAAAGCCTGTGATTTCTTGTGACATCAGAAAAAAGTAAAAGATATAGCCTTCCCCTCCCTGATAATTAAAAATGTCTTCCTCAAAAACTCTTTCAGTTGCCCAAAGCCTACATAAAGAGGAAGGTTTTAGCGGCTGGTGAAAGAGCAATGAGGAGGGCAGCCCAGCCTCTCTTGGCAAGCAGTTTCACATCCTCAGAGCAGCCACCAAAAAGCTCCTCTCTCATGTCCTCACCAGATGTGCCCGTGTGGCAGTGGGAACAACAGCATGGCCTCCTGGAAGATTTTTAAAGACAGGCAGGCTCCTAAAGTAAGATGCGGTTATTCAGTGAGCATGAATCACAACCGTACAGGGCTTTGGGTCCAGAAACAAACCAGTAGCTAGTCAAGCTGTTGTTCTGTCCTCTGTGTAATTAGCACCAGTCAGCAGTGTAGTTGTAACCATTTTGGAGTGAGTGACATCTTCAAACACTATCCAGAGGCAGGCCCATGTAGACTGCGTTACAGTGATCTAAAGAGGACTGATCTAAAATATGTGTCAATGTAGCCAGATCCAACATCTCTAGGATTGGATGTGTCATCCTTAAATGTAATTATGTATTCCAGCAACTAGAAATCCTGTCAGCGCTAGGATTGTTTTGCCTCAAATATCAACATTAATACTTTATTGCTTCATAGCCAATCAGGCTTTATGGATAAACAGAGATTAGTCTTAAAAATAGTATTTGGCATCTGATATAAGTACATATAAATAATTAGAAAACATAAAATAACAATAATAATATAGGTGCAATTTTATTTTGTTGTTTACTATCTTTGGCAATACTATTCTGAACAAAAATAAAGCAAACATGTTCACTTGTTTCCCAAGGCAGTCTCTTCTATCATCCTACATAAAGAGCAGCATTTCTGTGTTTTACTTTGAAAGCCACATGCTTGCTATATACACTCCATCTACCACACATTTCTTTTTCAACAATCCTATATGATTCATGCTATGTCTGAAATGTCAACCTACAGTGATTAATGGCAAAGGATTTCAGTATCAATTTTTTAAAAATACTATTTGTGGCCACTCAGCATTAGTATATGCTTGACATACCTGTTTTCCATGTATTTAAGCTGGAAAGCACCCTAACACAAAACAAACAAACAAACAAATGTTTCTGAGGTGTTTCAAAAGGAATTTTGTTTAAATACATGATACAGAAAACTAAACCAGCAGCAACATCTGATTAATTTTTTGTAACTGAAAACAACAGAAACTGAAAACCTGGCTAGCAGAAATTAATAGGAAATGTCTTATCTCTCACAGTGAGGATCTTATCCAAAAGTTGATTTCTAAGAGCAGTGAATTGTCTAGGCATCTACAGATTAATTTCAAAACACACTGAAAACTGTCAGATATCCAAACTTTTGGTTGTCTTTCATTTAATCAAAACTAGTACAGTAAGTTAATCATTATTAGAAGCCATGGATGCTTAAATTGGAAGACAGGTAGGTTATGCATAAAATAAATAAGTAAGCCAGCCTACCTTTTTGCATTTTCAAATACACTTTTCATATATGTTGTTCCCTCTTCCATTTTCTAAAGCAAAGTATAAAGTATTTGATTTGAGAATGTTGTGAGATGCAGTTACCTTTATTCTATTGACATGTAACAAAACCCTCAACTCTTTAACAGTTTAATAAAGTTCTTCTCCCAGCAAGAGTTCTAGAAGATTCTGCCTCATTGCTGAGGCACACAGTCAGAGAATACCAGACGTGCCTGAAAGGAAAGGGGTGTCCTCTTCAGAACACATCAGGGCCCAGCTCATGACTCTACATGAGCCTCCTCATTTCCCTTCCCTCTTCTTATCTAAATGGTAGTCTCAGAACCAGATGGGCTTGATTTCTTCTTGCTTTTGTTAACAAATAATCGTACTTAGAAGAAGTCACCGTTCCACAAGTGCAGGTGTAAGAGGAAACTGTGGCTAGTTTAGAAGGTGATGTTCTGATGTCCTTCTAACATCAAGCCAAGCAACAGGCTGAGAAGCAGGAGTACCTGAGGTTCATGTAGACATAGTCACATGTAAGGAAACCATAGTTTATTATTAGAGCTGAGCTGACCCTTCCACTGACCGAAAAGCTAGATTAAAAAAATTGTGTCATTCAGTCTAGGCCAGTGGTTCCTAACCTTGGGTCCACAGATGTTCTTGGACTACAACTCCCAGAAATCCTGACCAGCACAGATAGTGGTGAAGGCTTCTGGGAGTTTTAGCACAACACCGGGGGACCCAAGGTTGGGAACCACTGGTCTAGACTGAAATTAAAAGTAGTACTAAAATAGAATTACTAATCTCAAAATAAACAATTTCTGAATGAGGGTTTTCAATTATTAGTTGATATGTAAATCCAGATCAAGCTTATGCTACTGCTTTATCCTTTTTGCTCCAGGAGATAAGCTTTTCCACCCACATTTAACCAGCATATCAATTAAAACTGTGTGTCATGCTGTCAAGTTTTCATTTTCAGATGAAAGAGAAAGGGAAAACTGGGGGAAATGCATCATTCCTTTATATGGGAACAATACATTTCTTCAATATGGGGTCTAATTATTACAACAGCATTGCACGTCGACATAATGCACTGTGATGAAGACTGTTTCTGAAAACTCCCTGAGGAAATCAAATACTTCAACACTCACTCCCTATAACAATTCAGTTACAAAAGGTAAACACAGCGTAATATAAAACATATTTTGATTCCTGGGACTTCCAGTAATAGGTTTATGGAAATAGTTCTATGCGATCTGATCAAACTGCAAATGCATCGATATATTTAAGAACACAGGATTAATTTCATAGATTCAGTTACCTCATCTGAAAGCAGCTTATGCCATTCCCTCTTAAGAACCTTGTAGTTGAAATGCAAGTGTGGCTCAGCGTACTTCACACATTCCAGGCTCAGATTTAGTTTTTCCCAGAAGCCTTTGCAATTTTGTACCTCAAATGAATGAGAGAGAGGTTTCCTCATTTTTATGCTAATTATTTCTTCCTATTGCAAAAGTTATGCAAAGCAAGGTTAGGACAAGGGCAGAGTCAATGGTTCAAAGCAAATCATACGTATATTATGTTTTGTTTTGAGGTGCTCTCCTAAGTAGTGAAAATTGTTTGGCATTGCACATGCTTTTCTTCACCTACATAACTTGTATTTAGCATGCTTTGTTTTATAATTAGGAAGCGAACACAGCTCAGTTTGCAAGTCTGATTGCTAACGCACATTTTTCTGAGGAAATTCTTAAAAGGGTTTGAACATTAATTACAGAGAATAGCTGCACCTCTTAGGTATCTACTTTGACCCTAGGACTAGATCAGGGGTCTCCAAACTTTTCAACCTGAGGACCACATATTATTATTATTTTTCACATTTTTCAAGGGCTGAAGGAACACATGTGCGCACGCACGCATGGGTTGAAGGGAACGGACCTAAGCCTGTGGACCTGAGCCTGCGACATTCACTAGGCTGGATAAAAAAGCAAAGTGGGCAGGAAGTGGCCCGCGGGCCATAGTTTGGAGACCCCTGGACTAGGGGCAAATTCTCTATTCAACAGCTAACCACTGAACTTTTTCTCTCCCCCTACATCCTTCTGTGTTGTGCCCTCTATTTCAGATTGTAAACCTGAATAGAGATACTGTTTTATAACATACACTGCAGATTGGTCTGGAAGCCTCTTTTTCATCTTCAGGGCAGAGGTATAAATACAAATAAACAAACAAGCAATAAAGTCACCTAAATAGGACTTTTCACTGCCCAAGCCTGAGGATTTAGTTTGGTATCAAAAATCACAAGTCCCAAAAGTGATAAATGAAGTATATACAATATCCATTTTTCTCTGTGATACAGAAACCCAAGAGCAGCCTGATCTGAAGTCTATCACATGCTACCTGAGATAAAAGCAGCAATTTCATCATTGATATACGTTTTTGACCGTGAACTTGCTTGACAACTTAATTAGCGCAAATTGAATGTTTGGACCACTAAAAAATTGGACCACTAAAAAATCACATCAAGATGCCCCGCATGCACCTTCACTGAAATGTTAACCTTCACCAGATATCTATAAACCTGGAATATTAAAGGGGGAAACCAACATGGATTTCACGAGCCATAATCCCAAATTCCTGCTTTGTCCTGCTTAGAAATTGTCCATATAAAATCTATGGCACTTTGGCTTTCAGGTTGTTCAGATGTTCATTCCTCGGTGAGGTAAAATTGTGAACAGTAAAATCATTACTAACTTTAAATGCTCAAATCATTTCCTATATATTTGTTTACAAAATCCTATGTTTCACATCAAGTCTGTTCTTTGATAGAATTTTTGAGAAAGAAAATGGAACAGTTCTGCCCTCTAGGGGCAACTTTATGAAACACTGAGGACACTAACTAGTTCTTTTCTCCCCCCCCCTCCTTTTCTTACCCTCTTCAATTTTATTTGGCTTGGTTTGGCTCATTGTAGCTTGTTGGTTGCAATTTATTTTTGGGAATGGGATGGATAAACTGTGGTTTCACTTAGGATCAAACTTAACTAGGGTGGTGAACGTTCCTAACTGAGCCATGATGACAATTTCTAATTGTGATTTGAAATTAAACTATGACTAGTGTAAAACTACAGAGGGCAGGAATCAGCAGAAGGAAAAATAGGGTGGTTAAGCTATGTACATCTGTTATACTTCAGCTATTTCAAAGATGCAATATGGAATCACAAAACAGTTTTTAAAAAGGTAAAAGTTCATGTTTAGTGAAGGAAGGAAGGAAGGAAGGAAGGAAGGAAGGAAGGAAGGAAGGAAGGAAGGAAGGAAGGAAGGAAGGAAGGAAGGAAGGAACAGTAGTATAAGCAATATGTGAAGAAAAGAATTTTAGTATGTATTAGTACATATTTAATATCTTGCTTTAATCCTGCTTGCAGACAAAGTAAAAGGCATCTTTATTTTCCTTTTATAAATACACTACAAACACGCCATTTGCCATCCTGATAGCAACAATGGTTGATGGAGACTTACCTTTAAAACAGGTAATGAGATAATGTTTGTTTTGCATATAATCCCAGGTATGTGCTGCAAAGAGGAGATGGTGCATAAGATATATTAATACAAAATAAGTATGTTGGAGCTGTTGTTCCTCCTGGCAACTAACTTTGATTTTAACCTGGGCAACAGTCAGCACAGAAGAAGGTGAATACTATTCTCATCATCTATATCCTCTTTTGCAAAAACAGATATACAGTGGTGCCTCGCTTAGCGAGTGCACCGTATAGCGATGTTTCCGTATAGCGATCCCTTTTTCGGGATTGCAATAAGGAAACATACCCGATCTTCGCAATGGGGAAAACCCGCATTGCGAAGATCGGGTATTGCGGCGGCCATTTTGGAGCCGCCGAACAGCTGTTCGGCGGCTCCAAAATGGCCGCCAGAAGCCCGGAAATGGCTGCCGGCAGCCGTTTTCACGCCCTGCCCTCGCTTAGCGAGGGCGCGAAAATGGCTGCCGGCAAGGGGAATCCTCGCTGAACGGGTAAGTAAGCAAGGTATTGGAACGCATTAAACTAAGTTTAATGCGTTTCAATACCTTTTCCCTACCCGTTTAGCGATGATTCCGCATAGCGAGGGTTAATCCAGAACGGATTAACCTCGCTATGCGGGGCACCACTGTACCAGTATTTATACACCAAAAGTTCTTCTTTTTATGTGATGTAAAAATGTGTATCCAGTGATCAGTGTGGACAGAGTGTCATCCTTGGTTCTGGGAGGACCTGTGTTGAAATCCCTGCTATGCCATGGAAAACCATGAGGGTTAGGGCACTAGTAAAATATATATTTTACTTGTCTTGAGAACCCTGTTAGGTTCCCTATAAACTGGTACTGATTTGACAGCGCACAACACACAAAACATATACAGTGGTGCCTCGCACAGCGAGGTTAATCCGTCCCGGATTAACCCTCGCTGTGTGAAACATCGCTGAGCGGGGCAGAAAAGCTCATTGGAACGCATTAAACATTGTTTAATGCGTTCCAAATTGGCTGAAAACTCACCGTTCAGCGATGCTTCTGGGGTCCGGCAGCCATTTTCGCGCCCTCCCCTCGCTGAACGAGGGCACGAAAATGGCTGCGATCAGCTGTTCCGTGGCTTCAAAATGGCCGCCGGAACAGCCGAAAGGGCCAGGCGCAGCGTTTTCGCACCCTTGATAAGCGAGGGGAGAGCACGAAAACGCTGCGTGCAGCCATTTCGGCTGTTCCGGCAGCGTTTTCGCGCCCTCCCCTTGCTTACCAAGGGCGCGAAAACGCTGCACCCGGCCCTTTCGGCTGTTCCGGCGGCCATTTTGAAGCCGCGGAACAGCTGATCGGCGGGTCGCAAAGCGAAGGTCGGTAAGCGAACCGCTTACCGCCCTTCGCTCTGCGATTTTCGCCCATTGGGGCCATCGCTGTGCGATCGCATTAGCGATCGCAAAAGCGTCCTCGTAGAGCGAATTCATCGCTCTACGGGGCGCTCGTTGTGCGAGGCACCACTGTATGGCTATATTCACATAGCAACATTAAAGCTGGGATAGTGGTGGTCATGGACTCTGTTTTCCATTATAATGAAAACCTAGTTTGGGGCTTGTTTATTAACAAAAATACTTCTTCAGTTTTAAATACCTTCTTACCTCATTCCAGTACAGCAGTGATGTGTATGGTAAAAGCTTATCCAGATTGGCGGCCTCCAGACACATTGTCCAGTATAAAGAAGCTGAGTGTATAAATACAGAACGTTTAGTGAACATTTTTAAATAAATGAGATAAAACTGTATAATTTCATACTCTCACTAATTCCAAACTTTATTTGTCTGTGATTATGGGTCCCTTAGCACTAGTCTCAGGACGTTCTTACAGCTCAGAGAGGAGAAGAAAAGGCAAAGGAATAATCAGAAATACAGTAGTGTCAAAAATACCAGCCTAGTTGTTATCGTGACCGAGATATGGGCTTCCAAACGTCTTTGTAAAACACAGAACTTAAGGTATATAAAAACCCTCTATGAAATTAAAGGAAGCTATTGGGTCTTTAACTATGAAAAGTTTGAACAGTGAAGAAGCCGCACTGTATACAGATACTGTACTATAAGAAACAGTGTTACTAACTGCATATATGTCTTCAAATGCTCTTACTGTCTTAAACATTCTAAACATCCATCAGTGTAATGTGATTTCACAAAATAATTTTGATTTCTAGTGGCCATCCTACTGCCATAAATTCAATCTGAGGGGATAACGGCCCTTAGTTAAGAAACTATTGTTTGTGTTTCCTGTCAGACACTAGTCATGTGACTGAGCATCTCAACAGAAATTTAAATGCTGATTCATAACTAGTGGCAATTTACTAATGAAATTTACCCTGATGAACACAATGCCTGCATAACTGTTCAACTGCCCATGTTTTATTATTTGTTACATTGCACAACTATAATAGTTTTGTGTTTTATAGCATTTGGGTCTTGGGCTAAATGTTACTCTCAACTAGAGTGCACTCACTGAATCAATGGGCTTCCGTAAATGTTGATTTAATAAAGTCCCAAAAGTTCAATGGGTCTGCTCTACCTGAGATAAACAAGAAGAGTCTGTGAAAGGACTGCTAATCCAGAGTGTTAGTCTTCATGATGTAACAGATGTGCTGGCTAAGAAGGAATAATGGTAACGCCTAAAGAAGCAAGACAGAACCTCCAGCTTATTTCTGTTCACATATCTCAGAAGCTAACAAATCAGCTTCATCTTTCAATAAGCACCTCAATTAATTAATTAATTAATTAATTGACTGATTAAATGTTTATCTTGACTTTTTTCTTTAAAAGAATCCAACGTGGCTAATGAATTAATTACGTCCTATACGAGTACCAACTATACTAACATTGCTGAACTTACAGGTAAAGAAAAGCAGTATTAAAAACTCCAAAATCATGGTGCTTTCTTACATCTATGCTGATATAGCCCTACAATACCTACCAATTATAAATTCTTGCATCGGATCAAATGTAAAACATGTTGGTGCATTCTCTGATATCCATTGGATTATCTGTTAAAATAGTAAACAAAATGAGATGTGAGTTTTTTAAATTCACATTTAAAGTATTAGCTATAAACGCCTGCAGAAAAATTTGGAATTTAGGGGAAAACTAAATCCGTGCTAACTATTTCTGAGCAAACAGAAAGAACCAGGAAAAGGCTGTGTGGTCCCCACAACTTCATAAATGTAAGAGTGGGTGATACCTTTTATTGGACCATAAAAATCAAATAAATTGTAAGCTTTCATGGGAAAAATTCAACTTCTTTAGGCTTAGAACAACCCCTTCATGGATAGTGCAGAAAAAATTGTAGACAAGATTCCAAAAATTGGTGATACATGTCTGTGAGTGTCAATGTCAGTCCTCTTGAGGCTGCAGTCTCAAGATACTTTGAAGCGTGGTTTGGAATTTTTAAAGCCTTTTCTTAGGACCAAAGGTTGCCAAATTACTCTGTAACTGTGCACAGGTACTGCAAACATTTTTTTTGTTCTTGCAATCCCAGAAGGCTAGTAGTCATTGTGACTAGACTTTAAGGCCCAATACATGTGAATAATTCTCTGTTTTCCTCTTTCTCCTTCCACCCATCTGGGTGAGCTCCACTGTATTTGAATGTCTTGGATGCAACTAGTCAAGGAATACACAGATACCATGGAATACAGTGGTGCCTCACATTACGATTGCTTTGTTTAACCACAAAATCGCATTACGATGAACTTTTTGTGATCGCAAAACAATGTTTCCTATGGGGGAATTTCGCATTGCAATGATCGGTTCCCTGCTTTGGGAACCGATTCTTCGCAAAATGATGATTTTCCAACAGCTGATCAGCAGTTTCAAAATGGCCGCCTGGTAAATAAAATGGCTCCCCGCTGTGTTTAGGGACGGATTCCTCGCAAGACAGGCAGCGAAAGTGGCTGCCCTATGGAGGATCTTCGCTGGATGGTGAGTTTTAAGCCCATCGAACACATTAAACAGGTTTTAATGCATTTCTATGGGCTTTTTAATTTCGCTTTATGATGTTTTCGTTCTACAGCAATTTTGCTGGAACGAATTAACATCGTAATGCGAGGCACCACTGTAATTTCTTGTATTCCAAACTATAGCTATCCCTTTGTGCTACAGAAAGGCTGGGGAACCTCTTGCCCTGAAAACATTGTTGGATTCTAATTACGAGTCCTTTGATTACCATCAATTCACAGACTCCCGTTTTAATCTGTACTAACAAAGTTCAATGGATTAATTAATTATGTACTATCAAATTGATTCTGACTTCCAGCAATGCTTCCCAGGGTTGTCTAGATGTAGAATACTTCGAAGTGGTTTACCATTCCCTTTTTCTGCTTAAGACCTATGCAGCTTACCCAAGACTACACAGGCGGGCTCAGAACCATGGTTTTAAAAACACTACATTAAAAATATTGTATAAAAAGAGTAAAATTCCAAATCTCATCTTTAGTCAGATTTCATCTTACCTTCTTTGATGTTCAGAATAAACTGGCAGCAATTTGCTTAACAAAGGAACTATGTTTTTGTCTTTTACATGCAAGTGGAAGCAAACTCAAGTTTTATTTTGCTTCTAGAAAGGAAAATTTCTCACACCTGGGTTTCCAACTCCACTGTGATTCCAACATGTAGAAGCAGACAGTGCAGGGCTGCCAGCCTGTCGCGATCGGCTCTGCTGGTGCACAGAAACTGCAACAAGGCTTGCTTGTTTATTGCCATGGAAAACATTCTTCCTGTGCCACGATCCAAAATCATCGACTTGAGAGGGGAAAGAATAGTGCTTGTGTTCAATCCATTAATCTCTGCATTCCCACCTGAATAGCGCAGAGTTGGGCAGAAATAGTTTACATGGGATTCAGTCAGTAATCTGAATATTCGATCAGTCTACAGTATTCATCAGCATAAACAAATCATCTCATGCTAGGGAGATAAGACTATCTCTCTTTAAATGGTAGCACCATTTAAAGCTGGAATGCTAGGACTTGGCAAATAACATTGACTGATAAATTCATCCATCACAGAAGACTAACAGTAGAGGATTACCAAAGCAGAATCAGTTTTTTCTCATATAGAAGAGACATGCAAAGTCTTCAGCCCCAAATATCCAATCACCCTTTGAGAAATATTCTCTCACCTAAATAAAACACTGTCTGTCTGATTTCAATGAACTCCCCAATCTCATAAACAAAATATACTGTAAATCATGACCCATTAGAAGTCGAGTTTCTTGTACCCAAGTTATTGTTTGTATTTCCCATTTTGTTAATAACTGAACTGAAAAAAAAACTTCAGCATCAAGAGAATCTGAAATGATGAGCAATTCCTATGTAAACCAAAGTCTTTACCCTTTCAGCAGGCCTTGTATCTACTAAATATTTTTCTGGTGAACCAAACCAGTGGTACTTGAATGTTATGTTTAAAAAGTAACGAGTCCCCCTTACTCATGGTAGTGTTTTAAGAACTCTCAATACTAGTTATTCTTTACTCCAAACGCCCATTATATAACTTATTTGTATTAATGTTTTAGATTTTCAATGCATAAGACAAAATAAAACCAAAAAACACATCCCAGCTTCTGTGTTCATTTTTATCTTATTTCAAAAATTCTGTAGGCTGTCAACTATGCTACTTCATTGGTGCAAAGTGATGAAAGAATTGTGAAGAATACTAAGTAAATTAAGAATGAATTAAAACTGCAATATGAGGAACAGAGATTCCAAACTGCAACCTTTTCTCCATCCAATCTATATATGATGTTATTATATCTGACCTCAGCTGTACCTTGGAGTATAAGTGACAAAACAGTGGGAGGATGCTAGCATGCTACTGTCTAGCTTTGGGACTTCCTAAAAGCATCTCTCACTGACCACTGCAGAAATGTGATGTTGGACTAGATGGGCCTTTGATACGATCCAGCAGGGCTCTTCTAATTTTTGTAACCTCGACAGCACTTCTCTCCTAGTCTGAAGACCCAGTTCCTGCCGTCCCATAGCTGTTTCCCCTTCTAAAACTCATCACAGCAGAACTTCTAAAAATCTAGTCAAGCTGGGTACAGAATACAGTGGGGTCTTGACTTAAGAACGCCTTGAGTTAAGAACATTTTGACTTAAGAACCACTCTCATAGGAAAATATTGACTTGACTTAAGTACTTAGATTTGAGTTAAGAACTGAAAAAAATCCACGTGGAAGGCAGGGAAAGTGCAAAATTTGAACTTTCAGTTAACTGTTGGCCAGTGAAAAGGGTGCCTGTCTGCTTCCTCACTCCTCCCAGCGTTTAGAGAGTGGATTGGGAGACAGTCTTTGGACTGCCTGGTACTGGACTGCCTGGACTGTATTTTCCCTGCCTTCCCTGAACCTTTCTTGACCTAAGAAAAAAAGAAACAAAATATCCCCCTCTAGTGGTCGAAGTCAGAATAGCAGTTTCCCATTAGTTTCTATGGACGGAAAAGAGCAGATACGGATTAAATGGTTTTCAATGCATTCCTATGGGAAATGCAGATTTGACTTGAGAACTTTTTGACTTGAGAACCGCCTTCCAATACGGATTAAGTTCTCAAGTCAAGACCCCACTGTATAGCTTTAGACCAGAAGGGATGACTATTCCCCTTCTTTCCATTACTGTGGTGAGTGTAAAGATGAGAGAGTAATACTGTGATGGCCAGTGTTCAACTAAGATGCTTCCATAATATTATTCTTTCTACTCTATCAGGATGTTCTGAATCTAAGTGCCCCTATTCCATAGTGAATGTAAAATTTGGTGCCCAATAGATTCCTACATCTAGAGCTTGGAAATACTACTTTTTCTGGATTACATCTCCCCAAATCCCCCAGGCATTAGAGCCACTAGCATGTACTTGAAGGACTGTGGGAGTTACAGCCCAAAAATGTAGCTTAACTGAACAGTGTTTATTTCTCTGAGAAAATACATATTAGCACTCACAACAAACTATTGCATGATTGTGTAAATCAGAAATAATCAATGTTTCCTGCATAAAATCACAAAACTGATTTCAGTTTGAAATGCATAACAGCCAAACATTTATTTCACCAATGTAATTGTTATCTCTAGGAGGTCAGGAGTAGCCCTGAAACATGAACAAAGCTAATTTTTTTCTGGGAAGCTAGGATTCCCAACCCCAAACCAAAATTGTAACTGGGTGAAGATAAAACAGATTTTGTCCTACACATCAATCTAATACTGGGAAACTTTTCCATCTCTAGCCATATGGTGGACTAGTACCAACTCAGAGCTAAACTAGAAGATACAATGAAATGTGCAAATAAATGTGCAAATAAATTCCATGTTTGCTTTTCAATAACCTTAAGTAAAAAATAAGCTACAGAATGGACTGATCAGAATTAAGATGATGCTGCTGGATCTAATTGTGAGAGAATATTAGATCGATGTCTTTCTTACCTAATGCATGTTTGCAAACAAATTTTCTCACCCAGCTCCTACCCTGGTTGCAATTTCCATGCTGGAATAGCATTTTCATGAAGGCAGTTTTTTGTTGGCACCACAGTGTGTGCTGGAGAAGGTTAAACTCTTCTTGAATGTTGATCAAAACCTTCCAGGGCTCTCTCATTTAAAAGACACATTAGGACAAATTCAGTGTATTCCTGCATTTATCATATTTTCTCTTTGGTTCTTTGTTCGAAGGAATTAAAGCTTAGTATTAAAATTTGCATCTCCAAGTGAAATCCAATGGGGAAAATTGCAGTAAAAGAAAGAGGGTGGATTTCAAGGATGACATTCTCTGCACTCTTATCTGGAAATTAGCTGTGTAACAGCCAGTATTGTGTTGTATTTCTCATGCTCAAAAGGGCAGCCACTCATTTTGCTCCAGTTGTGACTAGCATTCAACCAGGCATACAACGTGGAGAAAACTACTTGTGGGCTATGGCATCCCCAGAATCTCATGTCCAACAGGATACTGGCCACCAAGACTTACATCCAAGCAGGCATGTGTAGCACTGCACTAAGCAGAGTGTAACTTAGTGCTAGATCTCAGCAGCTCTCCTGCATAAGCCTTGAAATTAACTTCTCAGGACTATATATACATAAAGATATGGGAAAGGTGATTTTGCTCTTGGAATACCCTAGTTAGAATACCCATACTGGTTGGAGTGTTCTGGCAGTTGTAGTCCATGAAGTAAATTTCTCTGCCTTATTCTTTACTGTGCTTAAAGTATAGCTGCAAATTAGTGTACAATATACAGCGTATTTCTTCAGATATTATCCTGAAATGAGTCAGTATCCTCCTAGGGTTCCTAATTATTTCAATGTCACTTTCATAGAAAACCATTTTATTGAGTTTCACCGTCAAGAATAGTCTGTGGAATCATAACTGGAAATAGCAACATCTTCAATCACTCATCTGTAATCTCATGAATTTGATAGCCAGAGCAGGAAATTGTAGAGATTACTAGAGGGATGTCTTGAGATTTTAATATTGCTGTTAAATTTAACATTCTTTTTAATTTGCATTATTTGTGTCTGTTATTCTATTGTATTATTCATGCATGTTTCTGTTTGTAAACATGCAATGAACGTGAATGAACATTTATTCAGAGCAGCTGTTGCAGTATCTATTATTTTGAGTCCTACTGTACCTGTTAAAAAGAAGTTGTAGCACATCAAGTCAGGATGCTGAGCATTGAGGAGATGCAAAAAATGTCCAGGTAAATAGACAGCCAGGTAATGGTCTGTTTTTGGAAGGGGTACAAGGGGAAAAAGCAGACTTGTCAAGTTTTCAGAATCTCTTTATACTTATTATCATCTGTTTGTTCAATGTATATATCATCCATTTGGCTGACCACTCTATATGCTAGACTGGTTATTCAGACTTCTGGTATTTAAAATGTTATTTGCACGGACAATCTCATTAAATGCCCATTAGCTATATCCCAAATATGTGCCAACTTCCAACTCAGTTCCCTCCCGAAAAATACAAGGCAATGATATAAAGTTAAATGCTATGCCAGAGGAAATGAGCAGCTTGGCCATTCAAGCTTTCCCAACATGCATGCAATGGTCTCATGACTAACGGCAATTAAAGCTATTTGTTCCACCAAATGGGATGAAGGACAGCTTAGACAGCATTCCTTTTATAGCAATCCAGCAGCTTGAAAAACATGACAAAGACGCATGTGATATAAAGAGTGGGAAATAAATACATTTCTGTTTTTCACAAGAGAACCCCCATTCAGGCAGCTCACACTGTAAACCATGTCTTATCTTGAAGAGCAGCAAAAGGGAGACTTTGTAGCCATCAACTTACCAAGATGCAAAAAAGTCAGATTGCTCACTTGCAAAGAATCCATTCTTTCCAAAGTAACAGTGTATATTCTACTAAAACCTGAAAAAGGTAAGAGATGGTGATTTAAGCCCAGTTTCCAACAATGATTTCTGAAAACAAATCTAAAAATACAAACCCTGGACATTAGGAAATCTGCTCTAAAACTTTGATCACCAGTTTTAAACATGCCTTTGTTTATATTTCCACTGTTCTGGATGTTGTACACATGCCAGTGAAAAAAAAGCAAAATGACAGATGTAATTTGTAGGCTCCTTATTCCATTTCAAAACTTGTACTGGCTTACTCTCAGGCTGGAAGTGTTATTTCAGCTCCTATCAGGTATTCCACAGAATGATCTGTTTTGCATGATTACTTGGCTGCAAAGTATTTTCAATTAGGGGGCAGAAGGACATGACACATGCCAATATATACATTGCAGGTGAATGTCAATTTATTATATGTCATGATCAAAGTTTCTTATAAAGAACAGAAATTTCCCTCAGAGAGAAAAAATGGATCAAAATGCCTTACAGCCAAAATTCTTTGCATGCTCACTCAAAAGAAGCGCCTTTTGGGTTCAGTGGGCTTCTCTCTTGGGGAAGATGGCAATTTAAATCACTAGAACTATATTTTCCTCTTCTGCCTGCCTGACAAAGCACAGGCTTTGAGATGCAGCGTACTCCTAATATATTTATCAAATATCACTTTTAAAGTAAATGTGTACAGGTACTAGAAGAATCTGGTTCTCACATATCAGCCTGTCATAAGAAACAGGTAAGTGCATCTGCAAGAAAACAACACTCTGGAATGACAGCCCTCTTTTGTTCTAGTGTGTTACTCAAGAAATCAGGCTTCAGTGTGGAAATCAATGGCTCTAGTACATGCTCAATTTTGGCCTGAAAAGTATTTAATGATACAGACATCATATTGTGATCTCTTGTAAGTATTATTAATTTAATACATATTGGTTGAAACGATGTAACTATGCTGTTTGAAATAACAATAACAGAAAACTAGTAGGCCAAGAGAGATCAGGAGCTCTGAGATGGAAACAAAATGTGCCAAAATGCTGCAGTCATCAACAAAAGGAATGATGCATGCTGGAACAGATACAGCAATGTTTGAACTAGGCTGTTCAGTGCTGTCAAGTTGGAACTGATGTATAGTGACCCTAATAGTTGTCTTCAAGGTAAGTGAGATATTTAGGAAGTAGGTTTAATAGATGCACCCCCACTGTGATTTTCCATGGCCAAGTGGGGATTTGAGAGCAGGTCTCCATGATAGCACCTTGGGTGTCCATTTAGACAAGGCTACAACTCTACATATGCTTACCCTGAAATAGGTCCTATATGTCTCTAATAATCAGACTTATTTTGGATAGAATTATATTTGTACCTTTATGTAGGAAAGAGACAGAATAAGTCACTTCTTCAGGATGAGCAGGAATGAGACTGCAACATATGCTTAAACTTCCTGCAAGGAACAGTTAAGAAATTAAAACTATACGATTCCCACTTCAATAAAACATTATTAAACATATGGAAAAGCACCTCTTCTTTCCCTGCCTACCAACTACAGGGTAATATGATATCTCTTCAGTGGTTTAATTAATATCATGAGCAACTTATTTTGCAGATTTAAAAGAAAACAGATTGGCTGGGTGTGCACAACATTTCTCAAATTTTGGGTCTCAGATCCGACAACTTCCTTCAGTTCTCCAAAGCCTTTTAGTATCTAAACTTGTGATCTGATAACTTTCTAAAACATGGTCTATAATGTTCATGCTGTTACTGTAAAAGTATTCTGAAACTGCTCTTGGATTTATGGCTACTGTGTTTTCCATCTTTGAATATTTATCATTCCTTTTGATCAAAAAGGATGCTGTGTAGGAGTTTAATGCTCTATTTCTGTCTTTGACCATGAGTTCTCAATATGTTGGGAAACAAAGACAAAATTTTATTTTTTATTTATTTATTTATTTATTTATTTATTTATTTATTTATTTATTTATTTATTTATTTATTTATTTATTTATACCCCGCCTATCTAGTCATTTCGACCACTCTAGGCGGCTTACAACAAATGATAACAAGTTCTAAAAAATTTATAACAATTAATTAATTAGATGATTCTATAAGATGGGAAAAATAAAAATAAATCAAATAAAGAGAGAGAAAAAAAGGAAAGAGGACAGGAATTAACTGGAAGGGAAGGCCTGCCTAAACATCCATGTTTTTAGTTGGTTCTTAAAAGTACCCAGCGAGGGTGCAGCGCGAATCTCCGGAGGTAGGTTATTCCAGAGACGAGGAGCCACCACTGAGAAGGCCCGGTTTCTAGTTCTTTCTTTCCGGGCCTCCCTTGGCGTCAGGCTCCTCAGCCTCACCTCTTGGCTCGCATGGGTGACACGGGTAGAACTAGTTGGGAGTAAGTGTTCCGCCAAGTATTGAGGTCCTAAACCGTTTAGGGCTTTATATGTAAGCATTAACACTTTGAAGTCAATGCAGAAACAGATGGGCAGCCAGTGCAGCATGGCCAGAGTAGGAGATATGCTGGTATTTTCTCACTCCAGTAAGGAGTCTGGCCGCCGCACTCTGCACTACTTGAAGTTTCCACATCAGCTTCAAAGGAAGCCCCACATAGAGCGCGTTACAATAGTCTAATCTAGAAATTACGAGCGCAAGTACTAAGGTATTAGTAAAATGTAAATTAGTAAAATGTATACTACGTTATGTTTTGCTGTTCCATATGACACCCATTTCATTTACTGTATTACATTTTCAATGTTTTACTGTAAGCTTACATAATATAAAAGCCATGTTAATTCTATGGTCCAATCAAATGAATCTCAGACTGTTTAACTAAATTCACTGTATTTGCTGTAAAAGTAGATTTATTGAAGATGAGCCTGTCAGGGAGTTCAGGGAGTCCCACGCTAACCACTGGGACACACTACCCTGTCCATCAATGTGTAGGTGAAACTTTGATGACTGTTGTTTAGTCGTTAAGTTGTGTCCGACTCTTCGTGACCCCATGGACCAGAGCACGCCAGGCCCTCCTGTCTTCCACTGCCTCCCGGAGTTGGGTCAAATTAACATTGGTGGCTTCGTTGACACTGTCGAACCATGTCGTCCTCTATCATCCCCTTCTCCTCTTGCCTTCACACTTTCCCAACATCACGGTCTTTTCCAGGGAGTCTCCTCTTCTCATGAGATGGCCAAAGTACTGGAGCCTCAGCTTCAGGATTGGTCCTTCCAGGGAGCACTGAGGCTTGATTTCCTTTAGAATGGATAGGTTTGCTCTCCTTGCAATCCAGGGGACTCTCAAGAGTCTCCTCCAGCACCACAGTTCAAAAGCATCAATTCTTCGGCAGTCAGCCTTCTTTACTGTCCAGCTCTCACTTCCATACATCACTACAGGAAAAATCATAGCTTTGACTATGCGAACCTTCATTGGCAAGGTGATGTCTCTGCTTTTTAAGATGCTGTCTAGGTTTCTCATCGCTTTTCTCCCAAGAAGCAGGCGTCTTTTAATTTCATGGCTGCTGTCACCATCTGCAGTGATAATGAAGCCCAAGAAAGTAAAATCTGCCACTCCTCCATATCTTCTGCTTCTGTTTGCCAGGAGGTGATGGGTCTGGGTGGCCATGATCTTAGTTTTTTTGATGTTGAGCTTCAGACCATTTTTGTGCTCTCCTCTTTCACCCTCATTAAGAAGTTCCATAAATCCTCCTTACTTTCTGCCATTGAGTAGTATCATCTGCATATTGGAGGTTGATATTTCTTCCAGCATTCTTAATTCCGGTTTGGGATTCCTCCAGTCCAGCCTTTCGTACGATGTCCATCTTTGCACAAAATATTCCTTTAATAGCTCCAATTTTCTTGAACAGATCTCTGGTTTTCCCCTTTCTGTTATTTTCCTCTATTTCTTTGCACTGTTCATTTAAGAAGGCCCTCTTGTCTCTCCTTGCTCTTCTTTGGAAGTCTGCATTCAATCTTCTGTAACTTTCCCTATCTCCCTTGCATTTTGTTTCCCTTCTCTTTTCTGCTATTTGTTACGTCTCGTTGGACAGCCACTTTGCTTTCTTGCATTTCTTTTTCTTTGGGATGGTTTTTGTTGCCGCCTCCTGTACAATGTTACGAGAATCCACCCATAGTTCTTCAGGCATTCTGCCCACTAAATCTAGTTCCTTAAATCTGTTCTTCACTTCCACTGTGTATTCATAAAGGATTTGGTTTAGATCATACCTGACTAGCCCAGTGGTTTTTCCTACTTTCTTCACTTTTAAAGTTGAGTTTTGCTATGAGAAGCTGATGAACAGAGCCACAATCAGCTCCAGGTGTTGTTTTTGCATTTTTTGGCTGCAGAGAACATAATCAATCTGATTTCGGTATTGTCCACCTGGTGATGTCCATGTGTAGAGTCGTCTCTTGTGTTGTTGGAAAAGAGTGTTTGTGATGACCAGCTTGTTCTCTTGACAAAACTCTATTAGCCTTTGCCCTGCTTCGTTCTGAATTCCAAGGTCAGACTTCCTGTTGTTCCTTTTATCTATTGACTCCCTACTTTAGCATTCCAGTCCCCTATAATGAGAAAAACATCTTTCTTTGGTGTCAGTTCTAGGAGGTGTTGTAAGTCTTCATAGAATTGGTTAATTCAGCCTCTTCATCATGGGTGGCTGTTGCATAAACCTGGATTACTGTGATGTTGAAAGGTCTGCCTTGGATTCGTATTGAAATCATTCTATCATTTTTGAGATTGTATCCCAGTACAGCTTTGCCCATCCCTTTGTTGACTATGAGGGCTACTCCATTTCTCCTATAGGATTCATGTCAACAATAGTAGATATGGTAATCGTCTGAATTGATTTCGCCCATTCCCGTCCATTTTAGTTCACTGACGCCCAGGATGTCAATGTTTATTTTTACCATCTCCTATTTGACCACATCCAGCTTACCAAGGTTCATAGATCCTACATTCCAGGCTCAATCCTTCCTCCTTTGTTCATTGAGATTGTGTTAGTAGCCACAGGGCTGGTCCTTGTGGCAAATTGTTTGGTGCTTGCAGGTGTTTGGCTGAGAGGCCCAGAGAAAGTTTAATTTAAAAAAACTAAAAGTCATAGTTTACCACTACAAACAATGTACATTAGAACTAATCAACACCATACTGTTTAGTACAGCAGTAAAAAAAGCAGCACCATCGTATGATGCCACTCTCAAATCCAGAGTATTAACACAATAGTTGGGGAGTTCTAGCAAAATTTGCTACTAGTACCCTGTTTCTCTGAAAATAAGACCTAACCTGAAGATAAGACCTACCCGAAAAATAAACCCTAGTTAAGTGAAAGCCTGCCCTCCACCATTGTGCAGCAACCAGAAGATGACATGACTGTATCTGAATAAATGTAGATTGTACATGAAAAAAATAAAACATCCCCGGAAAATAAGCCCTAATGTGTTTTTTGGAGCAAAAAATTAATATAAGACCCTGTCTTATTTTCGGGGAAACACAGTAGTGAAATAGGATTATACAGTCTATTTGACAAAGAGAGAGGATGATCACAGCTTTGAGAAAGGTTTGCTTTCTCACCCTTTTTCAGTGGTAAAACAGATAAATCAAAGGATCCTTTGTGTATTGAGTTGAAGGCGTATCAGTAATAAGTACATTTTGTATTAGTTTGAAATACAAAAACTGTTCCTCACAATACTTTTGAAGTCATGATGGTAATCTTGGAAGGATATGTGAAATAGAAAGGACAGAGAAACAAAGTTCAACACTTATGAAGAAAAAAAATTAAAATTGTTATTCACAAGCATTATAGTTGCATTAAAGTTGTTCTCCAAAACATGGAATATATACTGAGAGAGTCTAAATTCATTGTATCATGGTGGTGCAACAACAGAAATCATTAAGCTGCACATAAGATTCAACAACTTCTAATAAATGAGGTTTATACAATATTTTCTCATTAAGGTATTACCTGTTTCACTGGTAAAAACTTGTACATTCAAGGGCTTAGGTATAAACTCTTGATCTTGAATATAATTATACTCTAAATTCACAGGTCTGGGAAGAAAAATCAAGAGTTACTATTTCATCCAAAAGAGTGGCATCTCTGAAGTCAAATCAGTGACCAATGGGTAGGTCAATGTAGACACTGAGAGCATTCAAATGTAACAACAAATCATGGCATGCCATTATGAGGCTGAGCCCCAGGGATCTCTCTTGCTCCTGACAAACAGAAAGAGATTGGAAGCATGTGAATCTTTCACCATTATCAGTTTGTCACTTTGTCCAAATATGATATGTTATGGCTCATGAAAGCCACAGTTTACTATTGAATTGAGATCCCAAGATAAAGTTATATCTTTGTTTGGTGGCAAGCTGTGGTTTGCACAAATCATGGTTTTCCACATTTGGACAGAATTTCAATTGGAAAGAGAAATAAATTACTCTGTTGAATACAGGGGAAGCATGTGAGCCTAATGCTCACCGTGGCTCTATTTTGCTATGATAATTTAGTGCCCTTTTATGGCTTAACTGAGTCTTGAACGGATGAAGCCATCTGTACCATCTCATACATCTTTAGTAAACTGGAAAATACACTGTTGCTGTATCCTGGAATACATGAGAAATCACTGACTGCTTTAAGCTATTGATGAACATCTTATAATAGTTTAATAGTCTATAGATATAAATAAGGACATAAGGACATCAAAAATCATCTGCAATCATATCTTCCTAGCAAAAGGTTATGCTATGAGTGGAATGCTGTGGAAGAGGGACCTGAAAATAACCAGAGCGCAGAAAGATGGCAGATTTACAATGCTGCCTATTGTACAGTACTGTCATCCTTTTGACACTTCTAATTTCCAATCAGAAACATTCCTGGGAAGAAAACTGAGATGAAAAACAGAACAGAGTGCTCAATTACTGTCTCCCAGGTTCAAGTTTTCCTCTTCCTCAGTTGAGGCAGAATGAAGCAGATCAATACCTGAGATTTTTCAGCTAATAGCCAGCCTGATTCTGGTTTCAACACCCTCTTTCACAGTGAAAAGGCCACTGAGAATAAAATGGGAGAAGAAGCAAGCAGAATAATCCTAAATGGAAAACAAGATTATAGCCTAGAGTTGAGTCTGCAGCTGGGAAAGAATGCGACCAGCAATGGGACACCAATACACCTGAGCAAGATAAAATTCTCAAGAGATTGGGAAAGTCAGTGGTTTGATTGGCCAAGAAATTCTGGGAGTTACAGTCAAAAAAGCAATTTTTCTGAGCTCTAGAAATTTCCACATAATAAAATCTCAGGTGACATGTATAGGACTTCTGGATAGTTCTGGGACTTAGGAGCAAACAAATAAACATGCAAAGAGGGCTCCATGCAGTGACTGAGCCCACGCTTCTGGCTCTACTGAGACATCATATGGAGCTCATGTCACGCATTTAAAATATAAGGAAGGACTTTCTTCCCTTCCAACAAAACAAGAACTATTGCAGTAGAATTTGCAAAAATAAAATAGATCTGGGACTCTCTAAAAAGCAACCAGATTGGGGGCACGTTAAAGGACTGGCTCTCAGGAAAGGAGTTACTTGAGATGCCGGTTCATGCATACACCATTCAGCCCTCTAAAAAATACATGCTGAGTCATATCCTGCATTTTACACAACCCAGAGAGGTGATCTGACTATAAGAGCAGGAATATTTTTGCAACTAATTTGGAGCTAAAAGAGGTACATGCAGGAGCATATGATGCAGACTGTGCTCAATCCAGGTTTAAACATCTCTGGATGAATACAAATAAAGAAAAGACTCACTTTAATGCTACATCAGCCAAAGAGGTATCAAAAGGTACTTCAAGCTGTTAAAAAAAGGTGCAACACAGTATTGTAAAGCCCTGGCAGAGAGAGTCAGACAGTAACTCTAATGAAGGTGTTTGTAAAAGAACAAAGACACATTATCTTAAGAATTAGTAACAACAGACCAAGAATTAGTAAAAACAACTTCTTAGACCAAGAAGAGGCAAATACAGTATGTAGCTCTTCAATTGTTGCTGGATTGCGACTCCCATCATCCCCCATCACCGACTATGCTGGCTAGGGCCCATTAGAGTTACAATGTTCACATGTTGATGACCCTTCTTTTGGAATATTAAACTGAGAAGTCTTTCTATGTTGGCCTTTTGGGTTAAATTCAGTGAATAATCCCAACAAGAATATTATTAAATAAATAGGACTTTGATAAACTAGCATTCTGGTTTTCAACAGATGTGCTATTTCTGGGACTAACCACTGGATTTAGCTCTACCTGTGTTATCCAACTCCCAGCTGTTTCCTCTTCTTTAACTATTTCTGCTAATTGCCTAAGAAAGCTTCTGTCCATCCTGTGCATTCCAAATGGCTTAGAGACTTATATTATTTAACAACAGTATTTGATAACTTTATGTACTAGAGAAGTCAAGTAATTGATTTTTATAGCTGTTTACACTGTATTACCTCAAATGCAACATTTAAAAACCACTATGGAAAGCAATAGACCTTCTGATTTTTCTTTCTTTACTATTTGTAAGTTTCTTGCTTCAACACTATCCATCAACTGGGTTTGTTAAACATAATTCTATTACAAAAAATAGGCCAAACATAGATGTGTTCAGACACTTTGGACTGCAGTTCCCATAATCCTCATCCTAGCTATGTCATTTTGGGTTTCTGGGAGCTTAAGTCCAAAATGTCCGGTGGACCTGAGGCTCTCCATCCTCCCTAAAGGCACTTTTGCTTGTTCTAAATACTGTATTTCTCACTAGAAAACAACCAGACATTCCAGTGCTATCCATCATCAGGTATTGATGGAACCAAGTGCAAACCAGACTTTTCTTTGGCATTCAAAGATACATTTCATTCTGCCTACAATTCAGCTGTAGAGCTGCAAAAGATGTGAGTTTTGACAATATAATGAATTTTTTTAAAAAAAAACTTGCCAAGAGAACTTACTATCAACTTGAAGTTGTTATCAGGAAAAAACTGGATGCAATTTAATGTGTCCCTTGACTCCTACAAAGAAAGGGAAAGGGTAATCAATACACATTTATTTATTTGTTTGTTTGTTTGCTTCCTGCCCCTTTAGACCAAAGTCTACTCTGGGCGGCTATATTCTTGCATAGAACTAGACATTGTATTTTGCAAGAGAATAGTTCCACTCTCCCATGGCTAAAACAATGGCAATACAAGGCTGGAAAGGATCAGTAGATGCAGCTGCTTTTGCACCCATAATTCTCTGTGGAGCCTGGGGAAGTTCCTTTTTTGGATTACAATACCTAGAATTCCCTAGCCAGCTACACATGTGGACTGGTGTATTCTGGGAACTGTAGTCTTAAAAAGTAACTTTTAAAAAGCCTGGATCTCCCTACACGTTCATTCTTACTATATTCATGGCATGAGAGTCTAAAAGTGAAGGGAAAGGGTGTAGTATGCGTGTTTTAATGAACTGTTTGGAAGCATTTTGAAGGAAGAATCAGCAGAAAGTAAAAGGCTTAAGCATCTATCACACCCCAGCAAATCTCTTTTACAAGTGCCTTTTCCAAGCACCAGAATTAGTATTGAGAGAAAACAGAGAGGCTGGGAACTCCGTGTGTCCTCTTGTAAATCTGCCCCTAGAAGCAGTCCATCACTAAAGATCCTCCTTTGCACATACACGCCCTGAAGCAATTATGAGCTGGCAAGCTTAAAACTCACCACAACACAGCTCTGTAACATCCTTCCTGCCTCCTTCAGAGTCAGTGTCTACTTTCTGTCTGCAAATGTTTGTGGTTTTGCTTACTATAAAACATTGTTCACTATTACAGAAGAGGAAACCCTTTTCTATGTATCATAGCTATTTCCCATTGTGTTCTGCCACAGGCATCTTGGGTGGGTTATGGATGCTATTTTAATTCAGAGAGACTCTTACAGACACAGAGTGTCTGGAGGTTTTCAGTTTTGGACTGAAGTTTTCCAGAATTCCTTCCTCACTCCCCTTAAGATTTCAATACAGTTAGAAGCTTTGTATCCCTACAGTTTTAAACAGTTTACTCCAGTGGTCCATCAACAATAGCAAACTTCAGAGCAAAAGTATCTCTGTGCCATAATCCAGGGATGGGGAGCGTATGGCCCTTTGCATATTACTTGACCACAATTGCCAGGATTCCTTACCAAGGATTGTACTGGCTGGGGCTGGAATGGATTTTATTTATTTAAAATATTTTTATCTTGCCTTTCTTCTTGAAAAGGACCCAAGCAGCTTACAACAATGAAGTACAACTGGGGGCCACACACTTCCCAGCCCTGCCACAAGTCCTTCTTAAACATGGCCTCTATCAGGTATTCCACATTATTAGCAGTAGCTCTATATTACTTTAAGATAAATGCCAGGCTGGGATGCCTGGACACCAGAAGCAAATCACTCTGCTGTTACTAGCAGCCATAACAGTATTCAGTAGACATCTAAATTGAGATTTCTTGCTTTTTTTTCTTACAAAGGTATCTTCCCATACACTTTGGCTGAGGAGCAACATTTAACATGTCACAGTGCTCAGCTCCAGAATCTATTCTCATTGCCACTATTATGAATATGCAGCTAAAATTATAGAATGTCCTTTTCCTCTCCTCCTCAGTTTAAGTACCAGAGTACGTATCAAGAGACAACAATATAAACAGTTAGTTTTGAGTTATGTTCTTTTCTTATATCACAGTTCTTTCTGCCTTATGATAGAAAACACTGCAACTTATTGTAAGTTCAGTATTTTTGTTGTATAATCACGTAGGTGTGTGAACATGGCAGTAAAATAATGTCTTCAACCTTTGGGACAATGTAGAATAGCCTTTGTTCCAGCATGTCCCACTGGGCCCAAATGAGATCATCAGCTATTCTCACTCTTGAAAGCTGGCTTGAATTTTCAATCATCTAAAAGGAAATGAGTACACATTAACATATTAGATGGAGGAGGAGAATAAGAGCATCACAGAATAATGGGGCTGGGACAAACCTATAAGGCCATCAAGTACAACCTCTGCAGGAATCCAAATCAAAGTATACTGTATCTGACATATGGTTATCAAAATTTCTCTTGAACGCCTCCAGTGCGGGAACACTCACCTCTTCCCAAGGTAATTGGTTTCATTATCCCAAGGTAATTGGTTCCACTGCTCTAACAATAGGGTGTTTTTCCAGATGCTCAATGGAAATCTGGCTTCCCATGTCCTGCGCTCTGGGATGATCGAGAACAGATCCTGCCTCTCCTCTTTATGACAAACTTTCAAGTCTTTGAAAAGGGCTATCATATCTCTCCTTATTCTTCTTTTCTCAAGGCTAAACATGCCAAGCGATTTCACTTTTTCCTCATAAGACTCAGTTTCTACTTCCCCAATCTTCCTTGTTGCCCTCCTCCAAATCTGTTTGTTTATCAGCATCCATCTTCAAGTGCGGTATCCAGAACTGGACACAGGACTCAAGATGAGGCCTAAACAGTGCCAAACAGAAAGGAAATCGTATTTCACATGATTTGGAGACTATACTTCTCTTAATGCAGTCTAAAATAGCATTTGCCTTTTTTGTTGCCACATAGCATGGTTGGTTCATATTCAGCTTGTGATCTACAACAATTCCAAGATCCTTCTCACTCAGTATTACTGAGCCAAGTATCCAACATCTTGTAACTGTGTGTGTGCATTTGTTTTTTCTTCTAGATGTAGAATTTTGCATTTATCCTTGTTAAACTTCATTTTGCTGTTTTCAGTGCTTAAGCCTATCAAGATCTCTTAGAATTTTGTTCTGTCTTTCAGGGTATTAGCCATTCCACCCAATTTTGTGTCATTTGCAGATTTAATAAGTATTCCTTGCATTCCCTCATCCAAGTCATTAATAAAAATGGTGAAGAGCACTGGGCCAAGGACTGAGCCTCAGGGTACCTCACTTATTACCTCCCCCCAATTTGAGAATAAGTCATTGAAAAGCACTATCTGAGTATAATTCTACAACCAACTCTGTATCCATCTGAGAGTTGTTCTATCTAGCACACATCTAGTTAGCTTGTTAAACAGAATATCATGGAGCACTTTTCTTAAAAGCTTTACTGAAATCAAGATACAGTGGTGCCCCGTATAGCGAGGTTAATCCGTTCCGGATTAACCTTCGCTATACGAAAACATCGCTGTGCGGGGCAGGAAAACCTATTGGAATGCATTAAACTTAGTTTAATGCGTTCCAATAAGTGTGTAAACTTACCCCCTCCAGCGATGTTTTCGCTCCGGCAGCCATTTTGGAGCCGCCGATCAGCTGATCGGCGGCTCCAAAATGGCCGCCGGATGACCCGAAATGGCCCCTATCAGCGTTTTCGCGCCCTCCCCTTGCTTAGGGAGGTAGCGAAAACGCTGCGGGGGGCATTTCGGGCCATCCGCGGCCCGAAATGCCCCCCCGCAGCGTTTTCGCGACCTCCCTAAGCAAGGGGAGAGCGCGAAAACGCTGATAGGGGCCATTTCGGGTCATGCGGCAGCCATTTTGGAGCCGCCGATCAGCTGTTCGGCGGCTCCAAAATAGCCGCCGGAGCCCCAATCGTCGCAAAGCGAGTGCGGCGATTGGGGCTGATCCATATAGCGATCCCCAAAAAGGGATCGCTATACGGATTTTTCGTTAAACGGTGCACTCGTTAAGCGAGGCACCACTGTATATTACATCTACAACATTCCCACTGTCTACCAGGGAGTTTACCCAATTGAAAAATGAGGTAAGATAAGTCTGGCAGAATTTGTTCTTGACAAATCCATGTTGGCTTCTGGGTATTTTGTTGTTGTTTAGTGAACTGAACTATCACCGAACTGTTTTCAAGATGATTGCAGAGTGACCACTTTATACTTTGCTCCAGAATTTTCTCTGAGACTGCTGTTAGGCTGACTGATCTGTAGTTCCCTGGTTCCTTCTTTCTGAAGTTAGATAACATTTCATATGTCAAACAAAATAAAAATTTATCACTGTTTAGACACTGTTATACTTACAGCTTCTATAGATATTGTGAAAGACAACAATCAGTTTAAGGTTCACATGTGTTTCCCCAGCATGAGAAAGAATACCATATTTTTCCATGTATAAGATGCTACTTTTTCCTAAAATCACGACACTAAAAATTGAGAGGTGTCTTTTACATGAAAGTAAGCTGAGATAGGAGAGAAAAAAAGGACCCATACCTTGCCTCTGTAAACAGGCTTCCTTTAGTCACGAGGCTTAGCTTCCTCCAATCATGAGCCTTATGGAACTGACATCAGCTGATGCCGAACGAACCAACTGGAACACACTTCTTGGAGGTGGAGCCTGTAGGCTCAGATTCAACGGGGACTTGTAATGTCTGAAATTCTGAGCCAAGAGGCTGAATCCTAAAAGCTACATTTTCTTAATTTTGGAGTTAGAAAACTGGGGAGCATGCTATAAATGGAAAAATATGGTATCTTATCTGAACAATCCTGCAACTAGTTTACAAGAATAGGCAGAGTTTTTGTTTATCTCCTGAAACAGATTATAAGCATGTTCTTAGCCCATGGGTTCTCAACCTGGGGGTCAGGATAGCCAAGGGGGTCACAAATTGTTTTCTAATCTCTGCAGTTATTATTAGTTGCAATCATTTTTATATTTATTAAATTAAACATGGTATACACAATGACATTTTATCTTAATTTTCTTGGTCCACAAATAAATATATCTAATCTGAAGCAGAATTGCAGGCAACCTGGAGTTCTTAGTTACAGTGGTGCCTCGCTTAACAATGTTAATTGGTTCCATTAAAAATCGTTATGTGAAAACATCATTAAGCGAAACACCATTTCCCATAGGAATGCATTGAAAACCGGTTAATCCGTTCCAATTGGAACTGATTGCCGTCCTTAAGCGAAAATCGCCATAGGAAACATCGTTGAGCGAAACGCGGTTCCCCAATTGAAATGCATTGAAGCCGACTCAATGCATTTGAATGGCTTTCCGATGTCCGTTTTCGCTCCTTTAAAAGTGTCTTAAACTGTTTGAAACCTGTTTTAAATGCTTGCAATCGTTAGTCCACCTTGTGTAATGTATGCAAACTTAATTTGGTGTTGTTCTGAATCTTATGTCTTATGTCTTATTTGTTTCCTTCTCAAATTTTATATGTTAGAAACAGATTTATAGCCCCAATTAATTACATTAATATACTGTAATTACACTCGTCTACAGCCAAAATGCTTCTGAAATAAATGTAGTCACATTTTACTAATTTTGGGTCACTGAGAATAAAAATGATGTTTAAATTGGCTCTAGATTTCAAGATATGCTATTGGGTCAGTACTGTATATACAGCCCTTGACTTAGGAATGGTGGAGGATAAAGGGAAGGGATCTCAATTTAAACCAGAAATGACTAAAATACATCTTTGACTGTATCTATGAATAAATCTATGACTGGGTTTGGACAGAACTTGCTTTTTAGGCAAAACAATGAATGATGAAGCTGGTACTGTGTCATATATAATATGAATTGCAGCATGTTATTCCTAGAAATCATGGATGATGCAGTCATAACAAAGCTTCCATCATTCTGCTGAACAAATTGCCCTAGAAAACATACAGTGCTGTGCTCTCTTATTTGTCAGTGTTTGTTCTGCAAAGGGACATATTTTCTGTTTAGCCAAAGTGAGCAGACATGCCTCATTTTGTATTCGCGAAGGCTGTCATGGCCGGGATCTAATGGTTGTTGTGGGTTTTTCGGGCTCTTTGGCCGTGTTCTAAAGGTTGTTCTTCCTAACGTTTCGCCAGTCTCTGTGGCCGGCATCTTCAAAGGACAGCACTCTGTGCTCTGGTGACTGTAAGGAAGAGACTGGTGAAACGTTAGGAAGAACAACCTTTAGAACACGGCCAAAGAGCCCGAAAAACCCACAACAACCATGCCTCATTTTGATCGCAGCCCTCAACATTGTTCACAATTCAGATGAATTGAGACTGTCCCACCGATTCACTGAAGAATCAGTTACATACATCATTGGCAGTTTTGTGGGGATTTGAAGGTTGTTGTTGTCTTGCTTGGTCTGCAGATTGGACACACAATGTACTGCTGTTTTCTATGTGAATGAGATAGTCAAGCTAAGATTTAAAAAAGTATCTTTGTTGGTCCTCCAATTCATGAACTTCATCAAGATGATGCATTTGACCATGCATTGTGTGGCAAGGAAAACATGGCATGGAAAGCATTCAAGTTAGTGGCAATATATTTTCTCAGAATTAACAAGGCAGACAACTATAAGTTGTTGGTGGAAAATCTTCTCAAGGGAGACAAAGGCCTTGGTTGCAACATGTCACTAAAGATCCATATTTTGCACTCTCACCTAGATTTTCTTCCACCAAACTGCGGAGCAGTGAGTGACAAACATGGATAGCAACGAACATTGTTACCAGGACATTGCAACAATGGAGAAATGCTATCAGGACAAATGGAGCCCATAAATGCTTGCAGACTACTGCTGAACAGTGACAAGAGATACTCCATTTAATGAATACAAGAGACAAGCCATGAAGCGCCGAGTAGACACTAAATAGGACTAAACTGTGTACAGTAGTTTTTTTGCCTTTTCTTACTTAGTATATTTTATTTATATAACACTTTTGCTGATTTTTAAAGTGTTACATAAACAGGGCAGGTGAAATATTATCATGTAAGGCGAGCATAAACACATGAAAAGACCTAGGCATACAATTTATGATTAAAACTCTACTATCTACAGAATATACATAGATGTAAAATGTAAAAACTTGGAAACAGTAACCAACCCGTTGTTTTAATTGACATATCTGAGTTCAGCATATCAAGATATATAATAGCACATCTTAATTCAGAGGCAGAGGACTTCTAAAAAATTATAGACCAGTGTTATATTCTGAAAAAAATCTACTTTTAATTTATTTTTGTTTTTTTACCCTATTAAAATGCATTTTTATGTATCTATGCCAAAGGGGTCACAGATTACTTGGATATTGTAAAGGTGGGGTCATGACTTTAAAAAGGTGGGGAAACACCAATCTTAGCCAGTCTGCCTGCACACCTCTTTTGTTCCAAAGTTGCCAGCTTCTACTTGACAAGGTCCTAGTTTTTGACCTCTCCTTGTTGATTCAGTCTACACTGTATCATGTCTATATAACCATCATTCTAGAATATTATCAAAAACTGATTTAACAAGATTACTGGTGAGAAAAGAGCAAAGTTTCAAAACCCTGTACCTCAACCCCAAACAACTACAACTGAGCAAATGCATTCATTTCTAACTCTTATAAGCCAAGAAAACTCACTAGGCAACCATATGCAAGTCACTGTTTCTTAGCTTGACCTACCTTACAAGTTTGTTGTGAAGAAAAGGGGGGAGGAAAAGAGCCATGCGCACCACTTTGGACTCACTGAAGGAAAGGGGAGATAGAAATGTAATGGATAAAAAAAGTTTCTTACCACTTTGTCTCCATCTTTGACCACTCTGATGTCAAATTTTTCAACATCTTGAATTAAAAGACAATGCCATATTATGATTTTTAAAAATATAACACTCACACTCACACACACACACACGCGCACACACACACAAGCTGTCAATCAAAGCAATGTTTGTTTTGTTTCTAAGAAATTTGCACTTTAGTTCCACACATCCATCCTGGAATCTTCATATACAAGACTGCTAAAAAACAGTACAATCCTAGTTTAAGATGGCATTATTGTGGAACTCTGCTAGTTCGGTCCATTGGTGGCAATGATATTTTGCAAAATAAGTGAATGAAAAAGCTTTCAGTACAAATAATGTGTTTTTAGACAAAACAAATCAGGCTGATTTAAAAAAAAAAAAAAAAAAACAGTCCATTAGCTTGTGATGTAGGATTTTTTGCATTTTGTTTTTCACCACCACATTAGGCTGTCTCTCAGTGTTTCATAATTATTGTAGAAAGGTTTGTCTCTCTCCAAAAACCCTCCCCAACCTTGTCCTAAACATCAACATTTAAAAAGCGATTCAACAGGAGAGGTTTCTGGTACAGGAGAGGTTTCTGGGAACTTACACTTATTTAACTTTCTATTAAAATATGATGCACGAATGTACATATATTAAATGCCTAGGATGTAACTTGAACCAAAATCCTGTCTTGTCACTTCGCTGAGCTACTGTTTGTTCTAGAATTACGATTCCTGGCTTGCTGAGAAGCAACAAATCAGGAATGCTAGCCAATATGAATGACACACTGAACAATCTACAGTATTTCTAGTTTCTTTAGGAGAAAGGGGAAGCAAGGCAAGAACAGATGCACTTCTTCATGATAAGCCAGAATTCTAGGAAGGTGTATGTCAGGCTCATCATGCCATGAATCTATCATAAAACCCTAGATAGAAGAGATTCCATAAAATTTCATTAAATCAAGGTTTATTTCCAAACATTGGTCAAAATCTTGTTGTAGAACTATATATGCACAATTCATGGTTGCAACCACTGGTGCCTTGCAGTTGATCATGTAGGGGATGTTTGACCAATTACACAATTATAATAATAATAAGTATTCTTAACTATGCCAGCATGAATGCTATATTTCATGCATGAAATTCAGTGCTTTCTCAAGCTCCACACGACACTCTAGTAAGAGTATAAAATAAGACAACAAATTCTTCCAATCACAGGGCAATCTGAAGAACCACACAATTGCACCAGAAATTATCAGAGAGCCACAAAATAATGGAGTTGGAAGGTGACTGTAAGGGCTTTCCTCATATGATAATATATAAATATACAACCAAGAACACCTCCCATAAATTCTGATGCTTCACATCTTTTCTTGTTTGTTTGTTTGTCTATATATATCCCTCCCATCTAGTCAATGACCACTCTAGGCGGCTTCCAACACATATTCTTCCAACAGGAGAATAAAGAAAAGAGATGAAAGCATAGACAGATCTTTATACAGTTTGTTAGATTATATTTCCTATAGTTAAATAGGTAGGCACCAGAGAACATTCTGAGAACTTTCAATTAAAAATGCATATAATTTTTTAAATGCTTACATTTATCTTCTGAAATGAGTAAAAGACAGCTATCTGGAAAAGTATTTGTTTCTGCAACTGGATATAGAAACTGTAAAAAGAAATTGTTCAAAGATAACAAAGGAACTAAAATTTCATTGGTGAAACTACATAGCTACCTAATGATGTAGGTAGGTGATTTAAAGTATAACTTTTTAATAGGGCAGAAAAAAGGTTTTACTGCAATTTGGCACAGGCATCCCATATCTTTAGAGACATTACCCTATATACCCAATTACTCTTCTAAATTAAAATATCAATGGAATCACTTACTTGCACTTTGATGCAGCTATCCACAGCCTTTAAAACTTTCACATTATTAACTGGATGAATTTCGATTAGTAGGGTCAGACACTTAGACACTGGGACAGAAGCACAATTAAGACATCAGTCAGCAGTTTGCAACATTTGTCATACATTCATATAAAATTATGCAAATGTTTTAAGTACCTGGTTGCAATAGTAGATTTACTCTTTCTTCTTTTGTTGACTGAAGAAAGCTGATAGCTAATTAAAAAATTCATATTGAAGCTGTAAGTATTAGAAAAGAAACCCTAGAACTCTTATTTACCTACTAAATGTATGGAAGAACATAAAAGCACCAGTTCATGTTTAAGAGTATCCAAAAGGGGGTGGAGAAAATACAGTTGAGTTTGTCCCCATGCATCACAGGTTTCAGTCCTGTCAATTGACAGCATTCAGCCCCTGACAGCTTGCCCTGAAGCAAACCACTCTCAGTACAAAAACTGTTGCCCATCCTTGAGTTAGACAAGACAGGACAATGACAATTATACCAAGAATAATGAAATTTAGAACTTGAGAATTTAGAATGTAATACAACTTATCAAGATTTGGTCTTCACAATTATGCAAGAAAATATTTATAGAAAAATGGAAGGCGCTTACCCAAAAGTGTATTTTCATTGTTGACTGAGCAACTGACCACATGTAAATCTTTTTCAAAAGTATAAATGCACTATTGGGGGGGAAAAGAAGACACACCTTTGGCTAAAGCACAGTTAGACTAAATATTATGTGAGGAGAAACAACAATACTGTGGACATTTTATAAACCAGGAAAAACACTTACAGCTCCTCCTCCATGCTCTTCTACTAAGGTACACCATACAATTAGTCAAAAAGTAAGGAAAACAATCGCCAACCCTTCCGTACTAGGTTTCTTGAAAAATACACCCATGGAACCAATTATATTTGTTCTACTGTAGTTCAGAGAAGAGAGCTAGCTGATTTTTTACATTAATCTACTAATTACATTTTATTCAGATTATTTATTCTGGAGATTTCCAGAGTTATAATTTATAAATGACACCATTTACTGGGGGGGGGGGCTGTGTGATCCTTGGACATATTCCAAAAACAGGGATAAGTAATAGCTTTGTTGAACAACTAAAATGTTAAAAACAAGGTACCAAATAAACAAAGGTCCACATAGTCAAAGCTATGATTTTTCCAGTAGTGATGTATGGAAGTGAGAGCTGGACAGTAAAGAAGGCTGACTGCCGAAGAATCGATGCTTTTGAATTGTGGTGCTGGAGGAGACTCTTGAGAGTCCCCTGGACTGCAAGGAGAGCAAACCTATCCATTCTAAAGGAAATCAAGCCTGAGTGCGCACTGGAAGGACAGATCCTGAAGCTGAAGCTCCAATAATTTGGCCATCTCATGAGAAGAGAAATCTCCCTGGAAAAGACTCTGATGTTGGGAAAGAGTGAAGGCAAGAGGAGAAGGGCACAACAGAGGTCAAGATGGCTGGACAGTGGCATCGAAGCTACCAACATAAATTTGACCAAACTCTGGGAGGCAGTGGAAGACAGGAGGGCCTGGTGTGCTCTGGTCCATGGGGTCATGAAGAGTCGGACACAACTTAACGACTAAACAACAAGGTACCACTTTCTGCTTAACTCAAAAGCTCACGTTTTAATTGTCTGATAAAGGGATTCCTTCACTCTTGTTTTCTGAATTTATTAATGTCAATTGTACCTAACCAAACCCCCCCCCCCCCATTTCAACTGATCCTGTTCTGACTGGGAATCGATTGTTTTTCTGCATAATAACAGGATATCTAATTGGGGGGGAAAGAGTGCGGACTATAGCCTTAATGAGATGAATTATCATTATCAAGTAAGAATTATAATGACGTTGCTGAAACATGATGATTTTATATGGACATGGTTTCCGCTCATTGAGTGTGTTAATCACAGTGAATCAAATTAAAGAATCAAATCAATGAATCTCACCTGATACTCAGAGGAACATATGGCATGATGTTTTAACCTAATGTGCTACTGTATGTTATTATGACTTCTTCACCAAAATCCTCCTTGAAATTAGATGTGTTGCGGTAGTATTTTGTGATTGATATTTGTGGCACTAAAAGTTCATTTCTGTTTTTTTTTCCTGTTGTTTCCAGTTATGAGCTGTTCTGCCTTTAGCTTTTGATCTATTTATATTAGTCTATGTAAAAAAAACACACAACTACATTCAATTAATGCTACAAAACCAAAACAAAACGACTCCTCCCACATGGCACTCAGTCACTCAAAGAAGGTTGTTCGGGCAAGCCAACCCCCCAGAGGCTCATTCTGTGGATGCTGGGAAGAGGAGGAGGAGAGTTTCCCCACAAAGGCAATGCGCAATTCAAACTCTAGGCCACTCTGTGAAAAAAGCTGGTATGCCCCTTTCATGTGATGACACGAGCCAAGGCCTTTCTATTCGAGAGAAGAGACCAGAAATCCGATTTTATCAGTCTTGTTGGTAATTTTTAAAATACACATACAGATTTATAAAGGACAAATTTTAGAAAAGTTCCCATGCTTGTCGGTTTTGTGAGAACTGCTGTAAAGTCTGCAATTTACTTTGGATACTACAGCTTGGTGAAAAGGTGATTTAGAGAAAATTTATCTTGTAAAAATGCTTGAAAGTTTACCTTGTAAAAATGCTTCCAAGACCAAACTTGGAAATCATTTTCTAATCAATACTATAAATTATGCTATAAATTGTCTTACCTGGTTTTTTTGACTACTGGGATCATATAATCCAATATGGGTATGTCCTCGATTCCCCTGCATTGAAAGTTGATACATAATTTTAAAAGTCTTCCACCATCCATGCTTGCCAACATTTTACTTGCTCTTTAAATAAACGAGACAGGAAAAGCTTCACCTATTTGATTTCTAGGCATAAGGCTCCTATAGCCATGCCTAAAGAAAGCAAAGGAAAAAAACAACTCCCAGCTTCATTTCTGTCATGTGTCTTTTCAACCATTTCCTTCTCTTCACTGAATGCACCAGTTCTTTTACTTTTCACGGTAAAAAGGAGCAGCAGCTGGCCCACTCCTCATTTGCTCTGTTTTCTAATTAGTATTAGAACACTTTGCATTAAATAATTCATCACTGCTTTTCGGTTTCTGTCCACTCCACCCCAGAACAAGCATCGGCAAAATACAACCCATGTATGTTGGGAAATTTGGAAACCATCAAAATAAACTCATATTGAACCATTCTCCATTTAAGCCTGAAACTGCCTTATTTGCCCCTCTCTTTTTTTAAAAAAAAAATCCTCATCTCCAGTTCAACAGAAGGTAGTCCAGCTCATTCTTACAGCACTCTTAAGGCCACAATATACATTACAAGCCATCATTAGAAGAAGGAATTCCTTAAGTCCCAATTGTGATAGTAGTAGCAGGAGGTTTAACTCATTCTAATTGCTACTTAGCTTACTTTAGGTACATACTGTAAGCAGATCCTTTGCTTGCAAGTCTGACTTCTCAGACACATAAGTCTGTCTGAATCTCTAGGACACTAAAATAATTTTAGCTCAAATGACAGGTTATCTGTAATATTCAGTTTGACCATCAGACCTTTCAAGACTTCAGAGACAAGCCACTCTTACCTTAAAGGCCTTCATTTACATTGCATCATCTTCATCTGTGTTCTTTATGGTTTTTAGGTTGCTTTACAATACATTATGAGTTAATTCTATGAAATCTGGTAAAAGCCCTGTTGACTATGCTGTGCCCCCCTAGGTTTTTTTGTAAAGAGATGTTTTTATCCCAAGTCTTGAACAGTGGTTGTATGTGCTTTTTAAGCTGGTCTCATAAGACCTAAATCTAATTGCTAGTCCCAACTACACTAAATCAGCTGCTGAAAGGTACTGATTTAATGGGTCTACAGCTTACTACTGGATTTCAGTCAATGGGTCTACTTTAGATAGAAAAAGCAACTGAATTGAGACCCTAATTAAACCTCTTATTTTTAGTCCAAATTTAAAAATTAGATTAAGTGATTATTATTTGTTATCAACTATTATGCTGCTTGAACACCTAGTATGCTGGTTTCCTGTACTGGTAAATTTGACTAGATGATTCTTGGATTCCTTCCAGTTCTACAAATACTGTGAATCTACCGCACATGGTTGCTGCTCTTACTTTCTGGAGAGCAAGATTCCATGCAGTGAGAGTTACTTTTCAGCAGAACAAACACAGGTTCACACAGCTAGCTTCTCAAGTGAAAGAAAAATAAGATTTACCTTCCAAGTATAAACAATGTTTCCATTTCTTTCCACGTTTATTGTCTGCAGTGTTTCCAAGTCATTTCCTGAAGCATCTGAAATAACAAACATTAATGTACAGTAAACGACCTCAAATCAATTTTAATGCTAGTCTGTCTGAAAAGAATCTACCCAAAAAAAAATCATTATGAAAATAACAAATAAAGGGATCAGAAGGTATCCTGAACTGTTCTTCAATGCCTTTATGAGAAGCATGCCTCCCTCAATATGAATAGGAAATTTATTTTTTATTCCACTCTTCCAATATGATAAACCACAACATCAAATGGCTATTGTTAATTTCTAGGACAGCAAAACACAAGATTACATTTTATCCATAACTGGGAATTTTTAAATCACATGACTTTATCTTATGAAACCTAGGAGTCAATAATCCTATCTTCCTGTTCTTCACTGGAACAACTTTTTCTTATATGGAACCTGATTATTATGTTAAATGAAACAGAGGAAAAATGTCTGACACGCTGTACTCCACTATGGAAACATGAATGTTTGAGACAGGGAGCTCCCCACATACCTCCAACACTTGGAAGACGTACAAAAAGTTCATTATTAACAAGAGTCACTAATTGCCAGATTGTCAACAGACCATACATGTCAATTGGAGCAGCATCACCATATAGTTAAAAAAAATGCCCTGCTGCAGTACTTCCTGGAAGCGATACTCTCACTGTTCTTTAGGTTCTACAGACAGTGCCTCCCAAAGAACTACCACTCCCAGAAAGCATGATGACAGCTTCCTTTTTTGTAGATTGATAACAGGGCTGGACTAGGCCTTGGAGCTAGGCCTTGGTCTGGGTGGGCACAGGTGTTTGTAGGTGTGAATCTGTGGGCTGAAACTCCCAGAATTCTGCCCTGGGAATTCTTGAAGAATTCTGGGAATTGGGGTTCAAGAAACAAATGGCACATCCCTAGTGGTGATCTTTTACACTCTATTGACAAATTCAAAACAATCCAACCCAGATGGTATCCATACAAGATTTCATTAAGAAGTACAAATGTCAACTTTCTAACAAAAATATGCATAATAATCTTAAACTCCACCTCCATGCCAACTAACTAAAATTGGCTACCATAACAGCAATTTTAAAAGGGAGCCTGGATGTTATAAACTGGTTAACTTTATGTCTGTTCTTGCTAAACTGGTGAAAATATTAACCCTCACCCTTCAGGACGTGGAATTATGTTGTGACACTAATGGATACAAACTGAATAAATAAATAAACAAAATAAATACAGTAACAAACTTGCATTGCCTGACTTATGAGGGGTTTTTTAATCAATAAGAATACTGATGTATTCAAGTTTTGCAGGGCTTGGATTAGAGTTGTGGTTATAATGTAATGTACACATATTATATTTTGAATACCCACTGAGCAGGGTGGATTAAAATTGGTGATTTATATATATATATGTGTACACACACACACACACACACACACACACACACACACACACACACACACACACACACACACACACACACACACACACACACACACACACACACACACATTTATTTTAATGAAATGCTTTTGGAAGAAAATCTATCTAAAGATAGTTTTATATTTATGATACATTCAAAGGTTATTCCACATGAAACAGACCTTAGTTATGTAGCATGAGGATGTATATTCATGCAACATTTACATTTTCAGTAAACTAATTAAATTAATCCAAGTTATCCAAGCTGAGATAACATGCACTTTTTCACAGTAAAAATGGCACAAAATGAAAAAAAATCAGGAAAATATTTTAATCTCACTGTCGTTCTGCAAATCAACGTACAATTAACACATTCATGTTAAAATATAAGCATATGTATGATATATAATGTTATTGTATTAGTTAAATAAAACAATTTAAGTAGTTCTCCAAATATGTGTGATTAACCTATTCAACTAAAATCTGTTCTGATACAGCTGTTTTATTAATCTGACAGGTTACTATTCTAAATGTGAAATCTTCATCTAAATGTGAAATCTTCAAATATTAAAGATTATAACTACCAGCAATAATGAGTCTTTACATTTAAAAATCATGATTTAACTTGAGTCGATCTGATTTAAATCAAATCCAGCCTGCCATTGAGAATTCTAATGACCCTTTGAATGAGGCCAGAATACTGACGAATAAAGTATTTTAGTTGTGCTTCTCAACACAAGTGTTCTCTGGAAAATGGCACAAGGGACTTTCTAGCCAAATACATTCCATTGTTTGAGACCCCCCCAAAAAGTACCACAATTGCAAAATTTAAAAATTTGTTAAAATAATTACTGTCCCAGCTTGGTGTCTATTAGAAAACAATGCATGGAAAAATCAGGGATACTGCATACAACTCTTCAGGTGTTCTACAATGCCTATATTATAAGTCTAGTTCTGTCTGGAATCTGTGGTAAAATGTGACTCTGGAAGAATAACATCTCCCATCCTCGTGCATGAGCGTTAAAGATATTATCAAGCACACAATAGGGCGCGCCTTGCTGAACAAGACTCAACAAGACTCCTAAAAAGATATGTCCTGTCTCACCAACCTTTTAGAGTTATCTGAGAGTTCAGCAACCATGTGGATAAAAGTGCATCTGATAATGATTGTTTACTGAGATTTTTAAAAGGTTTTTGCAGCAGCTGTAGGGTTAGAAGGAAGGTCCGTTTATCAGTAACAGGCTAAAGAACAGATAGCAGAGAAAGGGAATAAATACACAGTTTTTCAAACTGAGAAATGAAAACAATGGGATTCCACAAGAATTTGTATTGGGTCCATAATTTATGTGAGGTTAGGGATAACCATTTCAGTGTCATGGATAGAGTAACAGACCTGGACTCAGGAGGTCTGGGTTAGAATCTCTGCTCAGCCATGGAGAGTCATTGGGTGTATGGAAATGGTAAACCATTCCAGAAATATCTCACATACGTACCTTGAAATCTCTCTTGGTGTCACTATAAATTCGTTCTGACTTGAGAGGGGTAAGCAGTTTGTCATTTACTTGATAGCTAGATTTGCTGATGATACCAAGCTATTTATGACTGTCCAAAAAAGGGGGGGGACTATAAAGGGCCCTGAAACCAACATGGTGGAGAAATCTTTTCATTCGGCATTTAATATAAGCACTTATAACAGGATCACACTGAGAAAAACAACAACCCTATTTTCTCATATACATTCATTGGGTCCACATTGAGGGTGACTGACTGGCAAAGAGGTGTTGCAGTTGTTCAATGAAAATGTCAACCCAACGTGTGACTGATGTAGAAAAGGTGAAGTAAAGTTTGGGGTTATTAGGAAAGGGAGTGAAAATAATACTGTCAATGCCATGCCTTAATGCTGAGAAGAGTGGAGAGATGGGAAAGGGCTTTCTCAGCTGCAGCAAACTGACTGTGGACTACTCTTCCTTTGGATCCTCAATTGGTGACAAGACTGGCATCATTTTGACAACAGGTTAAAACATACATATTTATTATAGCGTTTAGCTGGCGAGGACCATGGCTGGTACACCGAGGCATGTATTCACTTCATTTTCTTTCGCTGGGCTGGCAGAAGCTCTGCACCAGAACTCTGCACTTTTCCTTCTCTCGACTTTTTAAAAAAACTATGTCGCTGCCATCAGCTGCCAGGAGCCCCTTCCCTCGCTTGTATGGACGCTCAGTATCACCACCACCATTAGTTGCTCCCCCACTATCAGCTATAACATAACATTTGAATTGTTATATATTACTCAGATTAGCTAGCTAGGCCCACAATGGGAGTGGTGTTGGATGATGTATATGTTCTAGTTATAAGCCCCCACACTTGGTGGTAAGTTCCATAGATTCAAAGGAATTCTCATCTAATTAATCATTTTTGGGACTGTAACTTTACGTATCTTCTGCAAGGTATTGATAGAAGTAAAGTTTGACTTATTCAATTAAGGCAATTGCCTCATAAAAGACTGTTCTTAAAAACAAGCTGTTTGGTGTGTGTGTGTATTCAGAAGAGATTAGCCAGCCTTGTAAAAACAGGCTCCTCGACCCCCCCTTTCTCCTTGCTTTTTCTTCTCTGTTCAAGGTCTCACGCTTTTCTGAGATAAGCATGGAATGTTGAGACAAAGGCCCAATTTAGGGAAAGTGAATTGTTCTGCGCATGTCTAAAATGTGTTTTCACTAATCCAATGAATTTTTGCTAACTAACTTAATGACCTCAAAGGCCCACCCCTCTCGCCCTGAGGGGACAGCTATAAGACTGTACCAATTCCTTTGTTCTTTGAAGAAATCCTAATCACCCACAATTAAGGTGAAATTGGTTTTTCTTCCCACCAACTGCAGTGGTGTCCTGTTTGTTTTGTTCTCATGTAAATAAAATGAACTTCAATAGAAAAGCCTTCGTGTCTCAGTCTTTTGTTTAAGGTAAATTGTTTGGCATAACAATTTGGGGGCTCGTCCGGGATTTCCAAACGCCCCGATTGGGGCTGGATTTTTATCCAGTTGAGGTCAGGCAGAACAGGCGGCGGTGAAGTGAATCGGAAGGCGCCTCTGCCTTCTTTTAAGGCAGCCGCTTCCTTGCCGACGCTTTGGCTGCTTGGCATCAAGAACTCGGAAAGAGGCACGAACGCGAGAGTTTTTTTTTTTAAGCCGGCCGGCCAACGAATCAACGAGCCAGCACACCAACGGACCTGGTAAGTCGTAGTGGGAAACTCTGAAAGGGTTGGTTGTTGTTGTGTGAATGAAGAGTGAGTGACCTTGCGGTTCCCAGAGGTGGCCGTTGAAGTAGTCCGGGACCCTGGGCCAAGGTGTGCGACTGTTGTCTGTACCCTCCTTGTGTCTGCGTCAGAGAGACCCCTTACTCTCTACGCAACCTCCCTATCCTTGTGTCTTTGTCTCCCGTGGGATGGGAATACAGACTTCCAAAAAGGGCCCGCGGGGGTCCAGAAGGTCCAGAGGGGACCGAGGTAGGAATTCCGAGGGGGACGCCCCGACTCCAGGCCCTTGTGGGGGTGGTAATGAGTTAGGAATTCCTGGCAACAGTGCGGTGGGCAAGCTGTTGCTGCATTGGGAGTCTGTAAAAAGGTACAGGAGTTTCAGACAGAGAAGGGAATGGTCCATGTGCTCTGGAGTTTAGACACAATTTGATATTCGTTCTAAAGGGCCAAAATTTGGCCCATCCGCCCCGTGTCCCTTATGTAGATTTTTGGATATGGTGCCTAATCAAATTTGGAGAAGAAATAAAACTGGCAGTAAGTAGAGACTTGATAGGTTCTAAGTTACAAGGTGAGGAAATGACAAAATTGGAGTTTGTAAATTGGACTGCTCCACCTCAGTAAAAGAAAAGGAGGGGGATGGCGAAAATAACGACGGGACGCTGTCCGAGGGACCGGTGACCCGTTCTCAGGCACGGCAGATGAAAGAGCAGGGAGTTAGTGCCCAGTATCCACTCAGAGAAGTCTCAGAGATGCTTTAGGGATTATGATTTACAAGCCCACAGAGCTGCTGCACATTTGTAAGCAGCTGGCCGGAGTCACATAGGAGACTCTGGCAATTGCCGCTCGAACAGAACAGGCGGCCGGGGAATCCCTTCCAGAAGTAACCCCTGGAGATTGGGATTTTCAGGATGAAAATATCAGAGGGCGAAGTGCAGAAATGAAAGAGTTCTTGTTGAAAGGGTTGGAGGCAACAGTTCCTAAGACTGTTAGCATGAAATTGGCTTTTTGGTCAACCCTAAGGAAAAGAATATCAGTTGAATATCTGGAAAGGCTAAAACGCAATATGCGAAGGAACACTGGGCTGGACCCAGAAGATTCAGGAAAAAGTGGTAGCAAGAAGAGAAAACAGGAGGAGTTTTTCTCTGCCCTACCCGCTCAGAAGAGAAGGGAATGAAGAAGCGGGGGGGGGGAGAGAAAGGAGGGGCAAGGGGCCCTGACTGTGTTCACTTTTAAGGTGGCTCAGGAAATGCTTAGGTGAAGCTAGGCAAAGAAAGAGAGAGAGAGTATGTTGTAAAGAAGGCAAGGAAAGTTGTTGCAAGATCAGATAAAAATAAGTGTGTATCAACAAGCGATGCAGCTAGAGGAGGAAGGAGATTCAGGAAAGGAGTCCTTAACAAAACTAATAGTGCATGCCAGCTCGGACAGCAGAACTGTTTGCTCTAAGCTGAGCACTACAGTTAGCTGAAAGGAAAAGGGATTAAAAAGAGAAGAAGGAACGTAACTTTCTCAAAGTTCATGAAAAACACAGAGAATGTTATCCAAAAGTGTATATGAAATGGAATCCTCAGGAAGAGTCCTAAGAGAAATAGGAGCGAATGGAAAACAGGGAATGAGAAAAAGCTCTTTTGGCTTGTTAAACTTACTGGGGTATAAAGGGTTAAGAGTAGGCACAGAGTAGGGAAAAAAAAAATCGCCTGGTGTTGAGGGAGGGAGATCCCGGCCAGCGTTAGGACTGTATAAACACATGCAGACTTTAGTGATTAGCAGGGTAATTCTTTTCCATCTAAAGGGGCTGTAAAAGCCTATTGGAAAGCTACACTTCTGGATCTGTAAAATTTGTAGTTAGAAAATGGGGAAAATCACACACACACACAAAAGACACTAGGGGAATTGTTGACTATGGAATCCCACAGAAAAACATGCAGGAAAATGACAGATGCAGTATGTGGATTGATTGGCAGAAGTACGTGTTTAAAAAGCCTGAATTGAAAAGGAGGCTTTGGAGGTGTGAAGATGTTGGCAGTGATAGAGAAATGCAAAGAAAGAGAATTTGACAGGAGAAAGAAATAGGTTAGTAGATAAGAGATAGCAAGCAGAATTGCTGGGAATGTTCAGATCCCCCTCCTTGCTTCTCCAGATGCACAAAGTGGGAGTTGGAGAGACAAGGGGGGTTGATTTCACACCAGGAATGGTTTGCCTGTTTTACATAGGCACTTTCTCCTTAGAAGTCACTTTTGCATTCAGGGGTCACTACCAGTTTTAAGAGATTAAAATGTGTAGTATTTTTATTGAGAGTGAATTATCTAGAGGCCACAGAGGATCTAATCATTGGCATGAATGCCTTGCAGACTATGGGTTATGGTTTAATTCCTATAACAAACAACTACATCGAGCCTAAATCCGGAAATCGTTAGGAGAAAATATATTTCAGTTATAAGGTGAAGAATTTGAGAACAGGAGTAAATGCAACATAGGAACAAAGGAAGCGATTGTCCTGCATTCTTCACACCAGCATAGGACTATCCTTGGCGGTGGATGATGGTCAGTAGGCTGCTACAGATCGAGGCTATTCTCCTTGAAAAACTCGATCTAATACTGAGGGTTTATCAGAAACTGTCAGGAAGGAACTGTGTAATGAACATGATTGTATTGCCCTGACTGGTCTACAGATAAAGTTTAGGGAAGACCTACAGGAAGAGACAATAGAGGGAACATGGAACTTGTACACTGACGGTTCCTCTAGAGTAGTGAATGGGAAAAGAATAACGGGATATGCAGTGGTAGAGAGGATGGGGGGGGGGTTCGAAGTTGAATCTGGACCCCTTCCCCCGTCCATGTCAGCTTAGACAGCAGAATTATATGCCCTAAAAGAGCTTTAGACATAAGCACAGGAAAATCTGTAAATATCTGGACAGACTCTAAGTATGCATGTGGAGTAGTCCACGTTTTTGGAAAAATTTGGAGTGAAAGAGGACTACTTACATCCCAGGGAAAGAATCTGGCCCACCATCAGTTGATACTGGACACCCTGGAAGCGTTGAGCCTCCCGTCCAAGGTAGCTATTATCCACATTCCAGGGCACCAGAAGGGAAACTCCCCGGAGGTAGTAGGAAACCGGCTGGCTGACGAAGTGGCAAGAAAGGTGGCAGGAAAAGAATTGAATCCCGCCCTCTCAGCAGCCCTTATTCCTACCAGTAAAGAGATCACTGCCCCTTTGGTGTATTCACAAAAGGAGCTTGAATTAGCAGAGGAGCAGGGAGCTACAATGGTGAACGGCACACTAAAGTTGAGAGATGGAAGACAATGGCTGCCCGAGGGGGTGGTCAGGGAAGTCCTCAAGGCATTGTACGAGGGAGGACACTGGGGAGTTAAGGCTCTGGTCTCAGCCTTTCTGCAAAAATATACAGGGAAGAAAAGTGTGGTCACACGCCAACACCATTTTAGCCCACTGCATTCCTTGCCAGAGAGTAAATAAGAATAACCCGAGAAAAACAGAAATGGGAGGACGACTTCTGGCCATCCACCCCTTTGAACATTTGCAATGTGATTTTATTGATATGCCAAAGTCAGGACTTTGGAATCAGTGTTTGATAATAACTGATCAGCTCACTGGCTGGGTAGAGGCATACCCTACGGCTCGGGCAACGGCAGGGACAGTTTGTAAAATCTTATTGGAACAAATTATTTGTAGATATGGGTTAATCCAATCAATGGTTAGCAACAGGGGTAAAAACTGAAAGGATGAACCAGACTTTGAAAGAGCAAATTAATAAGTTGATGCAACAAGCGCAGTTGCCCTGACCGAAGGGTTTGCCCCTAGCTTTATAAGCTGCATAGCATTACAGGACTCTCGCCCTTTGAAGCCTGTGTAGAATGGAAATTTGGGATGTTAATGCACAGAGATACACAGAGAGTGAGCCTTAATTTAGATTTGTTCAAGGATGCCTTTATAAGAAAGTATTTGCTGGCCCTATTCTCTATTCTCTCCGATAACAGGGAGCGAGGCATCTCAGTGCAACAGACGCCATTGGAGGTAGCAGTGCATTCCTTCCACCCCGGGGATTGGGCTTATATCAAGGCATGGGAGAGTGAACCGCTCGCCCCAAGATGGCTTGGTCTGTTCCAGATACTGTTGACAACAGAGACTGTCATCCAAACTGAGGAAGCTGGTTGGACTCACTATACCAGAGCCAAGCGCGCAGTCGACCCTGAGGGACGGTGAAAAGTTGTGCCTGTGTCCAAGGACGGACTAAAAGACTATTTTTAAATGACATATGTAATGTCCATTAGTCGGTTAGCGCATAAATATTGTCCTTTCTTTAGTGTGTATATAGAAGTAAGAAAAGTTAATAATCTGATCCAAACTTGGCAGGTACATTTGAGAATAGACAGGAGTCTTAGGGGACTCTATTTCTTAAAAAGATATTCAATTGGTGATCAAGTAGTGTTGGAGGACGAGGGGACCATTGATTGAGAGGAGGAAAGGAAAATCTTTAACGAAGTTTTTACAGATTTGTGGGGTTCTCGGTGGTAATGAGGATTGTCGGATTTCATTGTCCTACCCAGGTTACCACTATTTGGGTAATTGCTGTCAGAGTAATGTCTATAACTCCCTATATAACAGGTAGAATTTGTCCCTGGTTTTCCTGTTCAATTAGTCGAACACCAAAAGGGGAGGTGGAAGAGTGGAAGGTACAAATACAAACCACTTCCTATTGGGACACTGAATACAAAGGGTTGGCCTGTGGTAACCAATTGATGGTACGCAAAGAGGTACGAGGTAAGGGCCGTGGAACTTTGTATACTAGCACTGAGTTGGCTTCAAGTCTAGAGTTCTGGCATAACCGAGATTGCAAGCAGTGCCCCCTCATTAAAATCAGAGATAGCAACATCAGCCCTGGATCAGAGTCAGACTCCGACTAGGTCATTCCCCGAAGAAAGTGGTCTTTCTACTCTCATACTTTCATCTCCCGGCAGTTTACTCGGAGTATCAGGTGATATCTGAAACTTAAAGACCCCCTGATAAGATTGGATCCTTTTGAGCCTTACTGTTATTTGTATTGCCATTTTTGCCCTCACCATTGGAGTGCCAGAATAACTAAATTTGACGAAAACCCGGCTTTGAGGTGGTATGTGCTTAAGGTGAGATATCCTGAAGGGTTGTGGACTGAAGCTTGTAGGCTGTAAAAACGCCAATTGCAAGCTGTCCGTGGAGAATTCAATCTGATAGCTCGGCGCAGGCAAAGACCAATTCCCAAGGGATGGCTCCGTTACGCATCTTCGGTGCACCACGAAACGTGTTAGAAGTGCAAGAACGCAAGCCCCTGGTCAGTGCCCAGTCTAGATTCAGAGGACAAGGAATGGAATTCCCACTACAAGCGGAGGTAAAGCCCACCCCTCTAATGTCTTGGAGAAATATCAGGCAATTGTTTATTGGCAGACCACGGGTTGATGGCAAAATAATGATAGTGTAAGGGCTCTTCTTGAGCCTTGTGCTACAAGCTACAGGATCCACCTGCCCCTGTGTAATAACGACAAGGCAGGGAAGCAGGGAACAGCAGACCTTAACCTATAAGTCCATCTTCAATTGTGTTGATAATATTGCCTCCTGTGCATTTGACAAGGTAGAATACAAAATTTGTTAGGACTCCCTTGGAACTCAAACTTGTTATGACCCTAGAGAAAACCCCGAGAGAATTTGGATTGAATTCCGTGTTACAGTAATTAGTAATGGAGGCTGGACTAGAATTAAATGTGGTGGAATAGGCTGGGTTCAGCACAACATGGTATGGAGAATAGCAGCAAGTGCAGTTTAGAAACTCACCTGTTTGTTCCTGTATGAAACTGTGTGAAGTTAGCCACCTGATCTACCACGCCCTGCAAGCCTCAGGAAGGTGCCTGTAAAGTTCGATTGTACCTGGGGCTCCTATGAAAATTGTCCAAGTGAAAGACACCTTAGGTTGGTCTGGGGAAGGGGGGAAGTTTTCATAATTGTGAATAAGTCAAAAGAAATTATAAAAAGAAAAACGGGGGAATTGATAGAAGTAAAGTTTGACTTATTCAATTAAGGCAATTGCCTCATAAAAGACTGTTCTTAAAAACAAGCTGTTTGGTGTGTGTGTGTATTCAGAAGAGATTAGCCAGCCTTGTAAAAACAGGCTCCTCGACCCCCCCTTTCTCCTTGCTTTTTCTTCTCTGTTCAAGGTCTCACGCTTTTCTGAGATAAGCATGGAATGTTGAGACAAAGGCCCAATTTAGGGAAAGTGAATTGTTCTGCGCATGTCTAAAATGTGTTTTCACTAATCCAATGAATTGTTGCTAACTAACTTAATGACCTCAAAGGCCCACCCCTCTCGCCCTGAGGGGACAGCTATAAGACTGTACCAATTCCTTTGTTCTTTGAAGAAATCCTAATCACCCACAATTAAGGTGAAATTGGTTTTTCTTCCCACCAACTGCAGTGGTGTCCTGTTTGTTTTGTTCTCATGTAAATAAAATGAACTTCAATAGAAAAGCCTTCGTGTCTCAGTCTTTTGTTTAAGGTAAATTGTTTGGCATAACAGTATACATTTCAATACTACTTAATCTGCAAATAAAAGTCCTCAAAACTACATGCCTTATGGCCTGCCACTGCTTTTTAAAGATATTTTCTAGATAAATACTTTATTATTAGCTATTTTTCACCTCCAAGGATAATACTGCCAAAAGCTGTTAGTTAAATCAGATCAGGCATCAAATAACAGCAGAAAGTAGAAAGAATTTCTTTGGCAAGCTTCAGAACCATAGGTTTGAAGGAATAATGTCCAACATCAAAACCACAGAAGGAAATGGACTTGGATAAATGAAACTATGGGGGGGGGGAGAGAATTTTAGGTGTGGGAACATTCTGTGTTTTCAAGCTGATTTTTAAATAGAAGGGAAGTAAAATAAATAACAATATGTCACTACGGCTGAAATTGCATTGCATACGTTAACCCCAGCAGGGTGACTATAGTACCACCAGGGCTGATTTTCAGAAACTTCCTTTTCCCCCCACAGCCTGTGCAACTCTTAAGTAATCTATTTCATTGCATGGAAACCATGGGAGTCAGAAGACACAAAGGTATTTAATTACTGAATATGTCTGCCTGCCACTAATGTTTGGAAGCAGAGTTAATTAATTAAAGTCTTCCTCCTTCTATCCCAAAACTCTCACCACTTCTATTCAATGAAAAAAATTACTTGTAAATCAGACAATCTGTGGGACAGGAGGAAAGGAAAGAATTTTGTTTATAATTGATTATAAAAGAGGAGTGTGGGAAGATTTGTCAAAAATTAAAAGGAGGCTGTGATGCCTAAAAATTTGCTAACCAGTGGTCTACTACAAATTGGGTATGAGAGTAGACAGTAGGACTGTACCCTGCAAAACATTTCTCATTTCTTTTATTTTTGGTTGCTTCAGGTGGAGGTACCTCTTTTGTTTTCTTCCATTTTCATATTTTCCCCTACTGCTCCTTTTGTTTTACTCAAACAAAAGGCTTTTTCATGTCATTTATTTTATAGTTCCCCACTAGTATTATCTGGCACTTCAAAAGACCTAAAGAACCCTTAAAATCTAGTCTTAAAAAAAAAAAAAGGCAAGGCAGTGAAGAACCAATCTACTCCAAAAGCAGGAAATGTTACATGAATAAGAAAAATAATAATCAGATCTATGGAGGTACCAGTTCAAATTATCACACTGAAAACAACAATATGAGTTCCATGCTTCCCAAACAGAACAAAAGAACCACTGGACCTGGACAGCACAACAGAAAAAAGGCAAGGAGGCAGACAGATAGGCACTGGTTGCTTGGCACAGAGAGACATCCAGTCACCAGCAACCAACAGTAACACAACATCAAGAATAAGACAGGAATGTCCCAAGCTGTGCCCAACTGGCCATAACAAACAGCAACAGAATCCAGTGACATACCAGCACAGCCACTAAGTCCACCCCCTGGCCCACCCCACCCCCACAGAAGCAAACAAAAGAGTCCTCAAAAAATGCAGCAAAATAAACACCTTTAATTGAACAAACTAGCCAAATAACAATTTTAAAAAGCAGAGAAAGTACCCATAGCCCCCCCAATACACAAGAAAAGAGCAAAATTAAAAAAAAAACTGGTTGCCCCAAAACAAAGAAAAGCAAGCAAGGAAGGGCAAAAAATTAGTATATCTCCAAAGTACTAGTACAGTATTTGAGGAGATTTCCCCTGCTACTTGACGTGGAGGCTTCTTATGTCCAGCAGGCAGCAGCAAAAATAAACAAAGAAATGGGGGGGGGGAAGAGATCCTTCCAAAAAAAACCAAGGAAAGGATCCAAGGTGCAGACATGCAGAGAGCAAAAGCAATCCAGAAATTCAGCACACGTTCCACCCACAAGGAACTGAAGCTGAAAGAGCACTCCTCATTGGTTTCCAGGCCCTTTCACAGATTCAAACTTCTTGCTCCCTTCCTTGGATGTAGAAATTGGCTGCCAACAGAAGTCCTTGCAATGCTATTGGATGAAGAAAAATCAATTCATTTTAACAGGAAAAAAAGGCGAAAGGTGAAAGAAAGGTTATTAGCATCTAAAAAGGTATCTTTTGGTGATTTTTTGCCAAGCTACACCCCTACCTGGATAGGAAGTTGTCACGCTTCCACCTGTCCCTTGGTTGTTTCACCAATCAAAGGGCACAAGATACGTGTTGTGTCGCTGCCACCAGTTTATTACATCAACATTATGCATTATTAATAATTGAGGGCCAAGCAATGTGCCATTTTAAATAGAACCAAATACAAGTTGTTTATTATTACAGGTGATGAAGGTACAATCAATGTCTTCAACCCCTAACAAAACATGTTACAACATGTTACTTCATCCACTCTCAACCGCCAACCCTCTCTCCCTCCACCCAAACTCCAAAACCACCAGTCCTCCTGTCTCTCTATCTAATCACCAATCTTCAATCTCTAATCTGAATCTCTCCTCCCCCTGCACAGGTTCTTATTATCTCGTGACTCCAGCACTCTCATTGGTCCATGCAGATAGCACATGAATATTCATGACCTGAGCGGATGCCACAGAAGTCTATGACAATACTAGTGCAAGCACTGGTAATCTCAAAAACTGGCTACAGTACTGCAATGCTCTATATCAGTGGTCCCCAACCTTGGGCCTCCAGATGTTCTTGGACCACAACTCCCAGAAGCCTTCACCACTTGCTGTGATGGCCAGGATTTCTGGGAGTTGAAGTCCAAGAACACCTGGAAGCCCAAGGTTGGGGACCACTGCTCTATATGACGCTGCCCTTGAAGATGATATGGAAGCTTTAGCAGGTCCAGAAAGCAGCATCCTGGTTAGTCTGGAAGGCATCTAAATTTTATCACTCTTCTCCAATCCTGTCCCACCTGCACTGGCTTCTGTACCAAATTCAAGGTGTTAGTGTTGACAAACAAAGCCTTAAGTGGTTTGGGATCTCCATACCTGTCATAGTATCTCTCCCAAATAACTGTTACCCGTTCCTCATAGGCCTTGCTGTTATGGTTGCCTACAACAAAGGAGGCCCAGAAGGTGTTAACTAGGAACTAGGCCTTCTCCATAGTGGCTCCATCTTTGCAGAACTCACTTCCATTTGTGTTTCAACAGGTCCCTTCCCTCCAGCCCTTCAACAACCTAGTTAAGCTTGGAGGATGCTGGGCGAGCTGGTGGCTGGCGGGGCGGAGGAAATGGTCCTTCTCCACGACTCGGTCACCTGTGAAGGCCGCACCCTGCTCAAGAGCTTTGTGGCTGCCTCAGCACAGAGGGGTGAATTGGTTTACATGTTCAGCTTTGACACCTCTAGTTAAGCTTGCAAAAGAAGCCTCTAGTAATATCCTTTCCCTTCAGTAGTTTTCTGCTGACCCTCATTTGTATCATCTGCCTCTGTTATCGCTACACAGCTTTATTGTTGCTGTCTTTTATTTTATTTTTGTTATATTCAAGTATAATTTAACTATTTATTGGTTGGGATGGTGGTTGGGTTTTTAACTTTGCTGTAAATGGTCTGGGGCAGTGGACTTTCACTGGATGGGCAGTTAAACAAACACACACACATGCACACACGCGTGCATGCAAGAACATACACAAGAGAGCCTATTTCTCGTTTTGGTTCTTTCATTAAAACATAGACCAAGTCTTGTTAGATACTATAAAACCCAATTAAATTAAATATGGTGTAGAAAAAAATTAATAAGGAGACTCCTATATATTTTTTTGTAAAAGAAGATGAATGCTGTGGAATGCAGAATGATCCACTAAAATATTACTTCATGCAGCATATAAACATTTTTGTAGAATCTGCTATAAAATTGGACTTCTTGAAGAAAGGGTTGAGGATGAAGAAAGTTTGAGAAAGTGTTGAGGATAAAACCTTTATGGGATTGGTCCAAATGGAAATATACTCTTTCTTAGCAATGTGACAGTATATATCATTTGCTGGCAAGTACAAGTACAGGCATTCCTCACATAATGACTGAGTTCCATTCTACTTACGACTAGGTCATTAAGCAAATTGGATGATAAGCGAGGAACTTAAAAGTGGATATTTTGTGTGTTGTGGCACCATATTTTTCAATAGCTACAAGTATCACACAACACAACACAAGAACACAGCACTGTAATTCTATCAGTATAAAAAGCATAAAAGACACACAACACAATAATATAAATCAGGCGTCATCGTTTTTATTTATTCTGAATAGGAATAAGAATACTGTAAAGGAAACTCCAACTTGATAACTTTGTTTTCATTTGCATCTCTTACATATTACAGAACATGAAAATACAATCAGCAAAAACTATAAAAATTATGTACAGTGCCAACAAAATTAGTCATTGAATCCTTCAAAGTGTGGCAATGGTTTGAACTGCTCAATGTCATCACTGGAATTATCATCAGGGGATGTGACGAGCCCTGGTAAGGGAGATTAAAACGACGAGATGGATGTCCTTCTAGGGGTAGGTGTCCTGGGTGTAGCTTTCAAAAAGAATCTTGTTATTGTGGTCTGCTCTGTAAGTTTCTTTTGTTCTTCATAAATTTTATGATAGCACAGTAAAAGTTCATATATTTGCCATTCCACTCTCATAAACCGTTCAACATTTGGATCCATACCCTCTAGTTCCAATAGAGCTGCATTCACTTTCTAGAACATACCAGCTAATCCTTTTACAGTGAACTTTTTTGGTACTTCTTCCATTCTTTCCTACTTCTCTTCTTCTAAGTGCTGCTGCACTTCCAACTCTATTAATAATTTTTTGTTAGTTAGCTCTCCCTAGACATATTCCACTAAATCTTCAATATCTTCCACTTCAACATCTAAACTGAGCACATAAGCAAGATCCACATTTTTTATGTATGACATCAATATGCTCACCTTTGTCAAACACTTTGAAATTATTCATTAAAAGTCTTTAGGCATTTTTTCCATATGCCTTGCATAGTTTTCTGTCACTTCTTTCCAAACCGATTCAATGTTCTTTACACAGTGTAAAATGTTGTATGGTTTCCAAAAATCACAAAGGGTTATTTCATCACTTTCTCTTGCTATTACAGCTTTGAGAAAAGTTGTGTGCAAATAGTATGCCTTGAACATAGCTATAGCCCCTTGGTCCATTTGCTGTAGGATAGCAGTCATGTTTTAGGCAGTTACACTACCTTTACAATGCTCTATATGAGGCTGCCCTTGAAGATGTAGATAATCAAGATGCTGGGGGTGGCCTGGAGTGTTATTGAGCAGGATGATACTTTTAAAGGGAATACCCTTTTCTAGACAGTAATCCTTGATTGAGGGTATGAAGCAGTTGATGAAAGAAAGCTTGCATCATCCATGTCTTTTTATTTGAATGAGAGTAAACGGGCAGGGTGTGCTTATTAATTCAATGCATGTGGGTTTTCAGAGCAATAGATGAGGAAAGGCTTTAACTTGACCCCAGCGACATTTCCTCCCAACAACAATGTGACCCTGTCCTTAAAAGCCTTGAAACCAGGCATTGTTTCAACTTCTTTGTGCATGTAGGACCTTTCAGCTTTTTTCCCCAAAAAAGCCCAGTTTCATCCACACTGAAGATCTGTTCTAGGAGGTAACTGGTTTCCTCAATAATTTTATCAAATTAGTTGACAATTGTTTTTCTGCTTCTACGTCTACGCTTGCTGCCTCACCGCTGACACTCCAGCTATGCAGGCTGAACCGACAACAATACCATCAAAACTATACATGGCTTGCCGTAAATGTTTCCATCGATTCTTCCCCTTCATGCGCCTTCAATGCCTTAGCTTGAATCATTAAAAGGCTCATCAGCATTTTTTGTATCTGGTTGTCAAACCAGATCGCCAGTAATTTTTCCATTTCATGGATAAGACCTTTTCGTGCCTAGTTATTACAGCTTTAAATCCTACTGGTGCCTTTACTGCCTCTTTAACTCTATCTTTATCTTTCAAGATCAACATGGTGAATGTGCCAGCTCCAAATCATGTGCTATCTCTTTAACTTGTTTAGCAGTTTCATAATTGTTTATGATCTTCATTTTCATCTCAAGATCGATAGCCTTCCTTAGAATCTTGGTACTTCCTCTGGATGAAGTTATATTATTCCTTTTCACATCCTGTTCTCCAGCAATCATGTGAGACCACATATTTCGTTTATAAATTTGTACAGTACAGTAAAATACTGTACAAATTTATGAACAAAATATGTAGTCTCACATGAATGCTGGAGAACTGCTCATAAGTCTGAGCAGTCATGAAACAGGTAGGTAATTAAGTGAGGAGTGCCTTATGGGGTGATACTGCATTCACATTCTGCTTGTGGCCTTCCTATAAGCAACAGGTTGCTGATTGTGGGAATAGGATGCTGATCTAGATAGGCTTTTGGTTTGATTTATAAGTCTCTTCTTACATTCTTATGACAGACCAAATCTTGCTTTTTCCAGGAGAAGGCTCCCAAACTTTGGTCCCCAGATGTTCTTGGCCTAAGATTACCTAAAAATTGATCAGTGGGTGTAATGACTGTTGCAGATTTTTGAATTTCTGGTTTAACTCCTCTGGCTCTGCAGCAGATGTGCAGGGATTCTGTGAGGGTTCTGGTTTTTTTTAATTTGGGTCTCCACTAAAACATCCTTAGACTTAAGTAACTTTGCAACAGGGGAAAGGTTTATTGGAGTATTCAACATGAATTCTTTATCCACAAAATTGTCCCATAACACTTCTGTCGCCATTGGGTCCAACAGGGGTCTCTTTGTTTCATTCATGAATGGGTTGGTTTCCTCTGGGTTCCAGGGACCTAGCCAGCCTCAGAGAGGGTCATCTTGTGATATCTCATTGTCCTCTTCTTCCAGTAAGGGAGTGGTCTCGTCCTCACCGGCTCCATCCCACTCAACATCTCAGGTGTTGAAGAATAGGGTCCTGGGTCTCATTGCACATCCCTCCTCCATACCCCCTCCACTCTCCATCTCAGTCTCTCCTGTTTTTCCCTCTCTACCTTCTCTTTGTCCTCTCTTAGCCGCCTCCTCCACTCACGAGCCTCCGCTTCAACCCAATAAGACGGACATGAGGGAACCTCTCGTCTCCAGCGATAGTCTGCCTCTTCCCTGGGCACCTGGAATCTTTCTCACTCTCCGGTCCAAGGGTCTTGTGCCCGGATCCCTTCCCAACCTGGAGGCAATCCCTTCTCATCCCTTTTTATCTCTGCGGTCCCCGCCTCAATCTCCACCATCTTTTTTCTACATGTTCCCACCAAATGTTCTTCCGTTTGAATGGCTACCATTAACCCGCACATTTTGACTTCTAAATCCCATGTATCGGTACCCCTTTGTTCTTTTGTAACCGGGTGTGGAGTGGGCGAGGTCTGTACCTCCCTCTCTGTAGTTGGTGGAAGGGATGGCACTCCAGTGAGGGGCTCCTTTCCCTCGCCTCCCTTCTCACAGATTCACAGAGCAGAATAACTTCAAGTTCCCCAGAGTAGTCCACCCCATTTTCTCATTAACTGGCACTTACAGTCTCAATAACTCACTGTGAGACATTAGTAAGCAAAAGAATAATTTTTTTCATTTATTAACAGTTGAACAGGTCAAACAGCAAACTGACAAATATGCCCATTTTGAGCAACAGACCTCAACAGACATATGAGAGAGAAACAGCATTGAGCAAAAAGGCAGAGTTCTCTTTGAATTTAGAGGCAGGAGGTAACAAGTGGTAAGTGCTGGATAGATTGACAGTGACCCCAACCTAGAAAGGTCCCTCCCAGCCAAACTTGCCAAAAGCAGCATGAGAGGCTGCAAAAACTCCAGCAGTGATTTGGGCTTTTGGAAGCTGCAGTCCAAGGATATCTGGGACCCTAACACTGGGAATTATTAGACTAATAATTTTGTGACCATTATTAGTCTAATAATGGTCACAAAATGTCATCACAATCCATGATCTGTCTAAATTCAATTTGCAGTTGCTAGAGATACCCTGAATCTTATCACTTTTCAGCTAAAGAATAATGTGAGGAGACAAGTTACGACACACATCATGAAAGCTGGCATGCATGATAGAAGGCTAGTAGGAAATTGAATCTACACAAGGATTTCCTGCTTTCCCATGTTTCATTTGCTATTCTTGAACTTCCAAATGCATCACTAACATTATCATTCCTAAAGGTTAATATAGGACACATTTGAAGGAAGTTTATATTTAAAAAACATACCCAATAATTTAGATACTGTACCTTTTGTATTCAGACCTTTTGAAGATGTTTGCTTAATACTATGCTATGATTAGATAGGCACAATTAACCTGCCATTTCTGGCATTCACACAAGTCATGCAGCTCTTTGAGCAGGCTCAAACAAACACTAAGTATTTTTATGTTTAACTTCACCTGGGCAAAGCAAATTAACGCAATCAAACTTTCCAAGTGACAAGCAACCCAGTTGTTACATAGCAGTTTATTCTATTCTCCAAGGAAATGCCTGCATTAAATTCCTTGGTGCATAAGAACTATTAACAGAAACGAAATAGAACACTACACGCTGGTGTTTTTTTTTTTCTTCCAGAGAACACTGATGGTGAGAACTTCCATAACTAATATACAAGAGAAATCTAGTGATTTTTCTGGACAGCCAAACCAGCCTTGCGGGACTAACTGAGGTTTCAAAACATTTTATTTATAAAGAAATTTAATATTTTGGAGACACTGCATGGCTGTGGGATGGACGCCGGGCGCCTTCCCCGTAAACCCATAAGCCAATGTTTATATCAATAAATAACTTTACTATACAGGTACAGTATTGTGGCAACGCTTCACATCCCATGAAACCTGCACAGGACTCAAGGGCCCAACTTGGTGAAAGGCACCCCGTCCTGAGGTTGTTTCTTGGGCTGATCTGCCCAACCCAGCTCTAACTGCCCCCCCCCCCTGAACAGAGCAGGACTGACTTCTAGGACCGTGCTTTGCCCACTTCCATACCCCTGGCTAACTTCGCCCAACTTCTACTGCCAGCCAGTTTCTTGCAACGGGGACTGGGGTCGCCTCTCCACTTCACTTGTTTATTTCCCTCGACGCTCCGGAGGCTGAAGTGCGGTTCCGTGTTTGCTCCCAGCGCGGGGCAGAGCTTAGCGGAGACTTAAAGAGTACTCCCCCCTCAAAAGTCACAGGCTGGCTAGAACGAGAACGAGAGCCTCGAAGGGCCACCGTGTCAAAAAGAGCGTGAAGCCGAACCCTTACCAGCCTTCGCGTCGTCTCCAAGCGCCCCTCCAGCGGCTGACTCCGAAAGCCAGGGCACCACGTCCCTCTGCGGATCAAACCGGGCGCTCAGCTGCACCAGCATCGCCCCCGACCCCGAAGAAGCTGTGAGGAGGGACCCTCCCGGGGAATTTATAGAGAAGCCGCCTCGAGGCGATCCCACGGCCACGCAACGCCTCCCGAGGCGCGGCCGGGTTCCCTTCAGAAACAAGGAAAGAGCGCGCCCACGTTGGTCCCCCTCCCTCTCTCCCTTCCCTGCCTGGGCAGCTGCTTTCACTTCAGCCCAGAGAGCGGCCGCCGCCGGCATCGCCCTGAACGAGGCCCGGGAGCGTGTTGGCGATTTGACGCGCCGCGTGTCACTCATCGGTGCTCGGCCCTAGAGTGGCCGGGCGCCTTGCCACATAAACACGAGGGAAGGCGGTGCATCTGAACGCAAAGTTTCTGTGTAAACTTACGCGGGGGAGGGGGTTGGAGCCTTTCATGGCTCAAGTGAGGCTTAGGCGGTTCCAAAGAAGCTTCTCTAAAGAGGGGTGGTTTGGCTTGTGTTGTTCATACTTGGCTTGGGGGGGGGAGGGAGGTGGTGGTGGGTTGGTACCCACAGCCTTCAAGATGGGGCGAATGATCCCCATTGCTTAGCTATTAACACAATGGCGGAGTGGGGTGCATGGTATGAGCCGCTCCGAATATGGCGCGCTTTCCTCCCCTACCTTCCTCAGCATCAGGCCGAGGGAGATGTTTATGAGCAGGGGAGGTCGCTCGTCCCACGCCGCCGGGGTTCCTCGCGCCCTGTCGTGCATTGGTGTTTGGCCTGTTAATGGTGCGTCTGAGCATCTGCAGAGCGCGGGCGCGGCCCTATCGGCTTTGACAGGACGCTGCAGGGCTTTACAAAGACCTTTTAAATCTGTTACGAGAAAAAAAAAAACTTCACAAGGCATCTTAGAAGGGCTACTTTTGTTATTTTAGAGCAGAACTAAAATAGACAAATATTGTGGTACCTTAAAGAGTTCACAGATTTCAGTGTGAGTTTTCATGGATTACGGTCCATTTCTTTTTAGACACATCAAGAGAAACTTTCGGCCACATGTTTATGTAGGAGTACACATGACGGGGACCCAGTAAAGATCAATAAGGGCACAGGAAATGAGGTTTCAAAGTGACGCTAGCTTTATTAACTTCTGGAGTTACATAAAAACCCTGGTCGTTGCTAGAGTGATTAAATGTTTTATCATATACTGTAAGCAAGCCTTGTTCTTAAAGTGAAAAAATATTGATCCCGGAAGTGTCTCGATCTTTTTTCTGAATGAGCTTCTGATTTGGCGTGCAGAGTGAGTACACTTCTCTGTACACACGACTGTTTTTTTTAAACCTTTTATTAATATAAAGGGTTTTTTTAAAAATACAGCAAACCTTAAAACCTTGTTTTTATGTAAACCTTGAGACCAGCTGTTCCCAACCTTTTTGGCATCCTGCCCCTCTTTTTATTCTTCATAAACCCTTTATTTACCCATCCCTCCTTTGCCATCATCCAGTCCTTGTTTAATCAAAAAGAGAGAGGTAATTGTGCAAAAATGCACAGACTTGTTACATGCTTTCAACTCACCTCCAATTCATGGTATCCCTATGAATGAGGGATGTTTGTCTTCAACAGCCCTGCTCAGTTCTTGTAATCCCAAGGCTATGGCTTCCTTATAGAGTCCATTCATCTCATATTTGAGATTCCTCTTTTCCTGCTGCCTTTGACTTTTCCTAACATTATTGTCTTTTCCAGCATGACTTGCCTTCTCATTATGTGCCCAAAGTAGGACAGCCTCAGTTTTGTCATTTTTGACTCTAGGGTTGATTTGATTTAGAATCTACCATATTTTTCGCTCCATAAGACGCACCTTTCCATAAGACGCACCAATTTTTTAGGAGAAGAAAACAGGAAAATATAATCTGTTTTCTTCGCTCCATAAGACGCACAGACTTTCCACCCCCCTGTTTTGTGGGGAAAAAGTGTGTCTTATGGTGCGAAAAATACGGTATATGTTCGTCTTTCTGGCAACTCAGTGTATCTGCAAAGTTCTCCTGTGGTATTTCAAGCAAATCATTTTTTCCCTGTCAGTTTTCTTTATTGTCCAGTTTTCACATACATACATAGTAATAGAAATTCAGTGCTGTATATAATCTTTGCCTTGGTCTCCAGTTATGCATTCTTACATTTTATTAACTTTCTTTGTTCTTTCAATGCTATCTTTCTAAGTCTCAGACTTCTGATTTCTTGACTGCAGTCTCCATTTGGACTGATGATTAAACCAAATTTCTATTTCTACATTGTCAACATTTAAGTTGTGTAGTTCTTTAGTAAGTTTTGTCTTTTTAGTGTTCAACAGCAGTGCTGCTTTTGTACTTCTTTCATTTTCATCAAAAGTCATTTCAGGTCATTATTGCTTTATGCCAATAAGATGGTGTTATCTGCTTTTCTTAAATTATGGAGCTCCTTCTACCAATTTTTACTTCTTCTAAGCAAAATCTTAGCATTGTTGCAAATTAAAATAAGGACAAAATGTTTCTTGACAAATCCAACATTTTAATAAAAAAAAGCTATGTCAGAAATTGTTTTAAGTTTTTTTTTATTAAAACCTCAATATAACATGCTCCTTTGGAATGTCTTAATGAGAGGATACATACACTCAATTTGGAAAGTGATACATTAGGCATAGTCTGGAATTTGTGCCCCCACTCGGATGGATCTACAGAGGTGAAGGCAATTTGAATGTCTGAGGCATTTGAAAGCAGAAGTACAGGCTGTATAGAGAATGACAGATTCCCGAACTATTTCAAGCTACAAATACTAAAATCTGTCAAAATCCCAACAAGAATATGCCAACAAATATGGAAAGCAAAACAATAGTCCACAAACCGGGCATACTCTGTATCCACTCCAGTTCTCAAAAAAGTAAATACTAAGGAGGGCACCAACTATAGGATAGATCCTATGATTTCAGGCAACTATCAACAGTGTCAAATAATTATTCTCAGAAGTACAGTACTAGTAAATATAATAGTCTCTCAACTCGAGACAGTGCTAGAAGATAGTGGTTATTTAGAGCTGTTCTGGTTCCAGATCTGGAGATGAAAAACACTTTGTGGATATGGAACTTTTATCAGTTTCACAAAATGAAAAAAGGAGTTCAGCCTTCTTAGTTCTTTGGATGTTTCTGTGGTTTTCAATATCACTGAATTCTTCTGAAATACTTATCCAGTTTGGACTCAGGAAGCATGGCGTTCCAAATTAATTGGCAACAGAATCCTAATGACTGTGGGGTAAAAAGGAAAAAGAAATAAATGCAGGTGGGAAAAGGGAATGAAATGGCTGAGAAAGAGCAGAGGCTGAGTCACATAGATATAAAAATGTATAGACACCACAGTCTTATTGTCTGGGTAGGTCATTTCCTGTCTCAAAGTGAGAAGCTATTTTTAACTGTCTCTAAGATGCCTGAGTGAGAGCTGCTCACAGAAATCTATGAACTGAACTGAATTAGCTGGGACTGGGCACCCATGTACTCCCCCCACCTCTCCCAATATGCAACTCAGTGGTTGTGGTGCCTGTTATGTTGGTGAAGCAGAAGGCACAGCAGGAAGTGGTGGGAAAAGATTAGGGAGTCGTTAACTCATTGTTCCCAAACGTTCTTGGAGGGGATGGAAGTCTTAGCAATGTCTATCCTATAGTTGCTGCACTCCTTAGTATTTCCTTTTTTGAGAACTGGAGTGGATACAGATTATGCCCAGTCTGTGGACTGTTGTTTTGCTTTACATATGTGTTGGCATATTCTTGTTGGGATTTTGACAGATTTCAGTATCTGTAGCTTGAAATAGTTCAGTATCCCATCTACTTGTGATGATTTATTTCTTCCAAACACTTCGAGAGGATGAAATAATTTCCAAGAATGAAATCACAACACCCACCAAACCAATAAAACAATACCAAACTGAAGAGGAAATACAGCCACCCACAAATAAAGTATTTCTGCCATACATCAAATGGGTCACGGACCACATGGGGAAACTTTTGAAAAAACACAACCTACAAACAGTATTCAGGCCCACCACAAATATACAACAAATGTTACACAGTCAGCAAGGGACAAAATGGACCCCCCTCACCACTGCAGGAGTATACCAGATACCTTGCAGCTGTGGCCAGGTATATATTGGAACCACAATACGCAGCATGCACACCAGAATAAAAGAACATGAGAGACACTGCAGACTAAAACAACTGGAAAAATTGGGAGTAGCTGAACATGCCCTGAAACAAGCTGGACATGAAATTCTATTTCAAACCACAGAAGTACTGGACAATACCAGCAATCATTATGTTAGACTGCACAGGGAAGCCATTGAAATCCACAAACACCAGCAAAGCTTCATCAAAAAAGAAGGAAGTCTAAAACTCAACAAAGCCTGGCTCCCAGCACTGAAAAACACAGCCTGCAAAAGGTCAACAAACTCTACCCAGCCAGAAGGACCAGTGATCACTGCACACAAAAGACCAGCAAACAACACCCACAATCACGAGGACAGATCATCTATCCCCCTTATCAGAACAATATACCCACAACAAAAAACATGCTGATCACCATAATCACCCAATCTCCTGAAAAGGACAAAAAGCTGATCGCACAGCTATAAATACTCAACTATCCCACAAACTGCACCAGAGCACAGACAGAGTTCTGACTCCTGTACTCTGAAGATGCCGGCGAAACATTAGGAAGAAAACTGTAAACATGGCCAGACAGCCAGAAAAACTACAACAACCAACTTTGAGAGGAGTTTTAATTTCTCTTTCTAAAATGGCAGGTTCTTCATCTCAGGATTCTTCTTCAAAAGAATTTGTTTCATGTCTTCTTTATAGTTCCTCAGTATACTGTTTCCAGATTCTCCTTAATTTATCTGCATCATATAGTATGTTTCATGACTGGTCTTTTAGCATCTCATCTAGGTTTAAATTCTATTTTGGTATCTTGCATTTTCTGGAACAGATTTCTTATTTTTCTTTTATAGTTCTCTTACATTTCTTCACATTGGTCATTGTAGTAGTTCTCTTTGCTAAAAAGTTGCTTTTAGGATTCTAAACCTATTTGTTATTTTTAACTTGCTTCTTGCCTGTCCTTAGAAATGATAACTGTTTCTTCAGACATCCTTCTAGCCTTTTTCTTTTTCTTTTTGATTACACAAATAGTCTTCCTCTATTCTTCCCTGATAGCATCTCTTGTTTCAATCAACATGTCATCTTGTTCATGGTCAGTTGAGTTTAATAATGCAAATTTGTTCTTTATGTGAACTTAAAATTAATCAGAACTAATTTGGGTATTGCGATTTTAAAACTATGGCTCCTGCTTGTCCTGTGTTGATGGGTAAGTTTCAATCTTTGCAGCCTGATGATGTGGACAGGACCCTTGGAGAGGTCAAGACTGACACTTGTCTGCTAGACCCTTGCCCTTCTTGGCTTATAAAAGCTGCAAGAGAGGGACTGGCCAAGTAGGTCCAAGGGGCAGTGAATACCTCTTTGCAGCAGGATAGGATCCCATCTTACTTAAAGTAAGACCATTATTGGGAAAAAACATCCTCCTTGGACCCCACAGTTCTGGATAATTGCCAGCCAGTCTCTAATATCCCATTTTTGGGCAAGGTGCTGAAGCAGTTTGTGGCTTCTCAGCTCCAGGGATTCCTGGATGAGACGGATTATCTAGATCAGCGGTCTCCAACCATTTAACCCCGCAGACCGGTTGAGGAAGGTGGGGCACCCCCCCACACTAATGCACATGTGTGAAGGAGCAGGCACTCACTCGCGCAGGACAGGCACTCATGCGCATGCACGAAGGAGCGGGAGGGTGCTAGTGCAGGTGTGCAGGCACTAGTGCGCATGTGTGAAGGGTGGTGTGGTCTTGGGGCACTCATGCGCATGCGCGGAGGGGTGGGGGAGCATTTGTGTGGGTGCAGGTGCACACACACACAAAGGGGCTGTGCAGGAGGGAGTGCATGCAGGGGTAGGGGGGAATGTCTGTCTCCGCGGCCCGGTCTGGCTCAGGCCACGGACTGGGGTTTGGGGATCTCTGATCTAGATGGATTTCAATCTGGTTTCAGGCCTAGCTGTGGGACAGAGATTGCTTTGGTTGCCTTGGTGGACAACCTATGCCAGGAACTGGGCAGGTGAAGTGTGTCCCTGTAGGTTTTGCTGGACCTCTCAGCAGCTTTCGATATCATTGACCATGGTATTCTTCTGAGCTTTCTCTCTGGGATGGGACTTGGGAACACCGTTTTACAGTGGCTCCAGTCCTTCCTGGAGGGGAGAACTCAGAAGGTGGTGCTGGGGGACTCTTTTTCGACATCCTGGCCATTGGCCTGTGGTGTTCCTCAGGGCTGTATTTTGTCCTCTGTGTTGTTTAATATCTATGTGAAACTGCTGGGAGAAGTTATTTCGGGATTCAGTGTCACCATTACGCTGATGACACCCAAGTCTGTGTTTCCTTTCCATCTAAATCCAAGGAACCTATCTCGGTCCTAAATCGAGTCCAGTAGTGGATTAGATGAGGGTGAATAAATTGAAATTTAATCCAGACAAGACAGAACTGCTCCTGGTCAGTTGAAAACCCGACCAAGGAATAGGGCTGCAGCCTGTGCTAGATGGGGGTTACACTCCCTCTGAAAACACAGGTGTGTAGCTTGAGGGTGTTGCTGGATTCATCTCTGAGAGCCTGGATGCCCAGGTTTCAGCAGTGGCCAGGAGTGCCTTTGCACAGCTAAAACTAGTGCGCCAGCTGTGCCTGCTCCTTGAGAGGTCTGTTCTGACCACTGCGACACATGCCCTAGTTAGATTACTCAGTTAGATTACTGTAAAGCACCCTATTTACTCAGATTTACAGGACTGGCCTCCCTTGCATGTTCTCGCTGTGATTGTGTGTTCAGAAGATACATAGGTGATAACAAATTGCATTTTATTGCAACTGCCCAGAGTGGCCTTGACAGCTAGATGGGTGGTATAAAAATCAAATCAAATGAAAGTGAATTAATTAGTTAATTAGCTAGTTAGTTAAATCGCACTTCTCCATGAAAACTAGCATTTGAAGTATTTGACAATATCAGGATAAACAGTTTAAAGTGATGGAACAATCGAATAATTATTATAATAAACAAAACAATTTAAAAGGTGAAATTGAAAGTGTGGCATATTTTCATCCTTCTTGAAGGCAGTGGGAGTGGCAACGGATTATAAAGGGATCACAAAGGGAATGGATTGCAAATGAATCCCACAGTCTAGGAGCAATGTAGGAGAAAGGCTTGCTTTGCCTATCATATGTGATCAAGTGGCCTTCCACAGGTAAATTCAAGATCTTTGCAACTGGGCAGGTTCATAGTAAGGTAGGAGGTCCCTTCGCCTGCTAGACCTCAAACTGAGTACATGAAGCTTGGCATGACTCTCATACATTGAGTGCAACCTTTTCCTTTAACTCATCATTTCAAGTCTCCAAAAATATGGGAAACAGTTATATAACCAGACAACTAATGTCCATGTTTATCCATGTAGGGGGTGTGCATGGACTTTATGAATGCAGGATCTTTGTATTATCCTGTTAAGAGCAGGGCAATGCAATTTGCATTTTATGGTTCACTGTGAAGCTGTTTGGCATTGAAATCGTTGTACAATATTCCAGAAAGGGTGGCAGTGTTCAAAGTTCTTCCTAACATGTAAAAAAAAAACCACATACCATAGGAATGACTTTTATTTTGTCTAGATTGTTTCACTTTGGATTCGACTGTGGACCATTTCTCAGCTGGGTCTTTAAAGGGAGGCAAAGAAAAAATATATAACTGATTTAGTATATCAGTGGCAATCTACATACTGTATTATCGCTGGACCTAAGGCTGCAACTACACTGGCATTGCTGCAATTTGATTTGCACCCTGCAGTACATTTGAAATTATAGTCAGTGCTCACACAGGGGCTGCAGATTAATTTGGGAGTTCAGTGTTCACACCTGATGCAATGCAGTCTTTTCACACTTCCCCTGCCCTCAGCTGAATAGGGAAAGTATTAATTTGCCAATATCCTGAAGTGGCTTACTTATTTAGCCACTTCACAATATTGGCAAATTGAAAGAGGAAGGCTTCCTTTGGAACAATTCCAGCATTCACATGTGTTGGAGTCGATCTAAAACAGAGCAAGCCTACCCACACCCGAAAGGTATAAGCCCCTTGGAAAGGGCCAGAAAGGTGCAGGTAGGAATGCTCTGAGGGTGGGTTGGTGTGCTCTAGCAAAGACGTCTGATTGCTGTCTTTAACAGCACACCAACCCATCCCTGCAGCACTCCAAACAGCGGGTTAAATAGGCCATGCAGTCAGCCTCAACTAAACATGGTTATGCATATGTTTGGTCCCGAATAATTTTTGGTGATAATAACACGCTTTGAAAGAGAGAAGACGTGAATAATTAATTAACTGCTCTTTAATACACACTGTGGGAATATCACATTCTAGACATTCTATAATTTCGGATAGGTTTCCCTTTCATTTAAATACTTAGGTTTTAAACACAGTGAAGCCAACAGATCTATCTCTTCATGTTGCCGCTGCACTTAGTGTGGCTATAATGTTAAAAGGAAGTGGTAAACAGCATCTCTTTCAGGAAGCCAGTGAAAGAATTAGCTGTGAATAGACAGACTTTCTCATATTAAAATGCATCTCTCCTTGTTCTGACAAAATTCTTACCAGTATTAATAGAAATCAATACTGTCTAGAAATATTGTATATTTATACAGTATATATATATATATATATATATATATATATACTGTATATATATACTGTATATATATACTGTGTATATATATATATATATATATATATATATATATATATATATATATATATATATATATATATATATATATATATATATATATATATATATATATATATATATATATATATAAAGCATAGAACTGCACGGTAAGCTACCTTTTCTTTTTTTGCTAGGATAACCGAACAGCTACTACAGTATTGAATTGCACTATATATATATATATAGTGCAATTCAATAGCGGCTGTTCAGTTATCCTAGCAAAATAAGAAAAGGTAGTTTACTGTGCAGTTCTATGCTTTTCTGCTGAGAAGTAATTCATACAAAGGATCTTGCCTCCAGGTAATTGGGCATAGAACTGCAGCCTTTAACACACTTTAAAAACGTTGGCTTTGCAATGAACCTCAGCAGTCTAGATTGTCTTCCTCTTCACACAAGCATGAGGAAATAAGGCACTTTTAAAAAATGTATGTGTCAAACTATCTCCTGGAAATTTTCCCACAGTCCAATGTGATACACCATATATTTTATTTATGTTGCTGGAGTTGTCTTGGAACTCCTAACATAGGTTTGAACATCATGGGTAGCACCTAGTATTTAAAATTTATTAGGCTTACCGAAGCACGCCTTCCACTTTTATTTTGAGGAGATTTTATTATTCACAAAGCAACAAGGCACTTATTTTATTCATTCATTAAGAGGTATGTGTCATGGTTCATCCATAGACTCTCAGAGAGAGTTTTCTTGAGGAATGCTATGATGATGTTTCCTTGAGCAGAAGCTTTGAAAGAAGTGGGTGACTGACTGGCATACTGAGGAGAGAACAAGAAGCTCTTTGGATTGTTTGACATGGGTCTGCAAAGTCACACAAGTAATTCATTAAAAATAACAAGCTACTTCAAAATAATTACTTTTTCCAGTTAAGATTTGTGTCACTTATTTACATTACGGCTGTAATGTGACTTAGCCAAACCTCTCGTAGTATATGTGTTACTGTTTTGTAACTTTTACAGTTATAAATGGATGGCCTCACTAGAGTCTGGAGGAGTTCACATGGTAACTCACACTGTGTCTCATACTATGTTGTTAGCGTTGAGCTGACAGTGAGAGGAGGGGAGTGTCTTTTTTGCCACAGGCCGGTTTACTTCTAGAATATACTGTTAGTCAGTTCTGAGCTATGGTTTAATAAAGAGTTATTTTTCAACCGTTGTAATTGTGGTTGCAGCTAACTGCTTTTTGGAGCCTTAGAATGACAATGGTAACTAATTAATTTTTGAAGGTAACTTCCCAAGCTCTGCAGCTATATGTCTCCACATTTCCATTGCAGGTCAACTGCATTTTTATAGGACTGAAAGGTTTTCAGCTTTCAGCCCTGAAAGCTGTTAGTAACCAACGCCAGGTTCGAGATTATGAACAGAGCACAGCTACAAAGCTTAGTTTGTAGGAAGTGATAAAGTATTCAATGAAATTTCAAATATAGATAAAATGGAGGGAACCAAGAAGAAGGAAGAATAAGACTTATGAAGAAATATTGAGGATAACATAGTAGACAGTGCAGAGAGACAGGGAGGAAGAGAGAGATGCTTACAGAAAGCATTTCTGTTAGAAAAGTTTGGGAGGAAGGAATTGGCTTGACCAAGATTAGGCCTGCCAACGAGTTGGAACAGACACTGCCAGAAAATGATTCATAAGCAATGCATTACAATCTAGACAGACTGGCAATTACAGCAGTTCACTTGGAGGGCACTATTCATACAAGAGAATGTTCCCTCTAGCTTCCTTGCTACCAGAAAACTTATTTTGGACTATTAGGATCAAGTAATTTGTAGAGGAAATTGTCAGACAGCATCCTTTCTTAAATAAATCAAGTGGTCTTAAATAAGGCAAGACCACCCGCCCCTTATTATGCTATCTGAGTCATTGCCAGTATAGAATTATCACACTCCGTACTGCATACAAAGAGGTTTTGTGGGAATGCCCGGTGTAGAGGACAGGGTCATCCCATGTCTGTTAAGTTTGAACTCGCATTCCATGAAGTTCAGTCAACTCAGCCAGTAGGAAGGCTGGATACATGTATATATGGGCTTTGTTTAAACCAGGACTTGTACTGTACTTTATTTTCATCTCTGCCTGGAATTCGTTTTCTGCATTATCTATGGCTTTCAATATAAATCTGCACCAGAACACAACAAGGAATCCAGACAGTGTTCTTTATCCCACTGTAATCCAATTAATTTCATTGCTGTTCCCTATTCTATTTTCTATTGAATCCTCTTGTAGATTGCTTCCAAGCTGACCAGAACTCCCTCTTGCTTCCTTTGGAGCTACAACAGGCGCAAGAAATGCAAATGCTGGAGGGGAAATCTGATTGCAGCAGAATGGAAAGATGTACCCATTGCTGCTCTGCTTGGTTGCAAAATGAAACACACCCACTGCTGCCTTGATTCTGTAACTGATGCCTGGACTTTAAGAAAGGCTTTGAAATAATCAGCATTATTTTCTGATTATGGACCTTGCTGGACTCACTTCCTCATAAAACTTCAAGTATGTTATGTTGGAATAAGATGTGCATTGCTGAGGCGATGAACCATCTACTGTAGTGGTTTGTCTGGGTCTCTCAATGCCAGAAGGGAGCATGATAAGATGTGTAGGGTAAAAGGAGATAAGAAGCACTAATCGAGAGCACTTGGGTCCTCTTATTGTTGTCATTAGTAACTGCAATATCACAACATACAGTACGCACCCCACAACACCTATGTATTCAGTATATGTAGGAGGAGCAGGGCCTGAAAGGAATTGTCACTGGCCAGGTTAAGCACAGTGTCCAGAGGTTCCCCTTCTCACAAAAAAGGCTCCTGCAGCTTTAAAGCATAGGTATTGTGCATACATTCTAACCTTACATGATGATGATGATGATGATGATGATGATGATGATGATGATGATGATGATGATGATGATGATGATGATGATGATAATAATAATAATAATAATAATAATAATAATAATAATAATAATAATAATAATAATAATAATAAATGTTTTATTACAGTCATTGACCAGCAAAAGTAAGGTACATTATTTAAATTAGGAGACATAAAATCAATCTAAAAACATTAAAAACACTAAAAACACTAAAACACGAAAAACATCTATATACATATATATATATATATATAACTACATTCATACATCTTACTAAAAATCTCCTACCTCCCTATCATAGTAGGCCTTATCTATGGGCTATTGCAGCTTGCATAGAATGCCAGAATTGTTACGTACTTTGAAGCTCATAGAGCCCTTGTGATCATTATACCAAATTGGTATACACCAATTTACAGATTCTATAGCTGCGCTTTAGGTGGAACCTTTCCTTCACGGATTTTAATTGCAGCAGCACAGAATTTAGCTACAGCATATCTGAATTTTGGTTTAGCCCAGTATATCTGCCAGGGCATTGCCCTGTCAGCAAAAGCAGTGTGTAATGTTCCTCTGATCATCCAGGAAATGCCCTTATGTAAGGGTTAACAAGGACTTCTTGAATGCCAGTATAAAAAGCACAATGAAGTAACACATGGGAGATAGAGTCGATCTCACCAGAGTTACAGGGGCATAAATGCTGAGTGTAAGGGGTGTTGTTATACAGTGCTTCCCTTCCTGGACTGCTGACGGAAGTGCATTGAAGCAGGCCAGAGTAAAAGCTTTGCATTGTTTAGGTGTTAAGGGTAAGTAGAGACATTTAGCTGGTTTGGGTGGGATCAGTGCATTGTCAAGTATAAACCTATTTCTGATAATACCAAGGCCCTGCTGCCTTTCTGTCTCAATAATACACTACCTAAGATTATTCTTGGCCTTAACGTATCCCATTTGTTGGATACTGTACTTTCTACTGAATAGCCATATCTGTTGATTTTATGGTATATTGCTCTCTTCCAAGACCTTACATGTATTTTACCAGATATATAATCCCTGTGCTACTTAGTGGTAACTACTGACAGCCAAACTACATGGTACTTGGAGAAAAAAAAAGACATCGTCTGTTTCATGCCTACCATTTCCTCATTCCAAATCAACCGTTCAAAAATTAGAGTGGTCCTGAAACAGGAAAAAAAAACAATTTGGGGGTATGATTTCAAATGGGAAATAAATTGAGAACTATTGGAGCACAACCAGCTCTCCAGTTTTGCTTACATTTGTGGGAAGCAGGATTTCCGAGACCATTGGCCTGATATCATTTGCATGTGTGGGTCATACTACATGAATCTTCGGACCAAATTTGATGAAATTAAGAACATAAAATATGGTTCTCTGGCCTTGTTCAACTTCTGCAAATTAATTAATTGTTGTTATTCACACACACCATTTTTTGTGGATTGTTAATTATTGGTATGTAGGCATTGCATTGAAATGTTAACTTGTCATCTGATTTTTAATTTGCCAAAGCATGTAATTTGATCAAAATGTAAAGTACAAAACCCTGTTGTCTTGTCCTATTTAAGCCTGCAAAAATCTCCTTTATTTAATGCATTTCTACTTTACTCTTTTTTTAAAAAAACAAAACAGCTTTCAGAGTGTCTTACAATCTAAATATTAATTATTTAAACCCAGATTTTGTGTAATGGGATGTCCTCCTAAGAAAGTATATACTATACTCTACCTTAAATGAGAAAGATGTAAACCCCAAAGAGGAATAAGATTGTGCTTCTCTTTTCTTTTTTGCATTCCTTTGTTCTTTTCACAGACTAGCTCCCACTGGGATTGATTAAAGTTCTTCAAATACATACTGATTGAATGGCTGCTTAAGGAAAGAATACTTCCCCCCCCCCAAGCAGGCTCATTAAGCTTGAAGAATATGCTTGAGGACTTTTGAGATTCAATTGTTGTTTCCTCAGTTTTGCTTCCAAGCTTTGCTCTTAAATTTCAAATTATTGAAGGGAATGGTTGTGATAATCAGAAAACTACAATATTAAATCACAACTATATTATATTTTAGTCAGAAAATCCATGGCAGCTGGTACCAAGTGGTGGAGCAGGGATAAGGATTATAGGTCAAAGTGGTGGTGCAGGTTGATTTTTAAGGATGATGACACTCCTGGAACTAATTTATTATGACCCAAGCCTCTATAAAGTGTATCTCACTTCATCATATGTATTGTATGAGTCTGGTGACTATAATTTTGCGACCTGGTTGCCCAAAGATGCAGCCTGATGATACAAATAGTATGGTTGTATTCTCTCCCTTTTTGCCACTCTGAAATAGATAATCTCTGAAGCGTGCACATATGCGCACGTGTGTATGTGCACGCACACACACACACACACACCCCAAATTATAAATGAGCCTCAGGGTGTTACTGCACAATGACAGGTCATCTATTTAGATTTGTGTTGCACTAGCATTAAAGTAACATTGCTGGCTGAGAGCTATTCTACTGTACCAGATGCTAGGGATATATTTAAAGTACTTCCATATCATGAAGACATGGTCAAAGTTGCTGTGAGCAATATATTATGTGGTGCTCATTTTGAACACTGTAATCAGGTCTTAAAGACAGCTTTTTGCATTCCACGCCCACGTTTAAACCACAGTAGAAGCAAAAGAGGAGAGCTGAGGAAGGACACATATTAAAGCTAGAGAGAGGGGAGGGTAACGAAAACTATGAGAAGGGAATTTAAAACATGCTTGGAATGGCTCAGAAAGTTCAACAAATTTTCAACAAGACAAAGAGAGGAAGATAAATATTTGTTTCATGTAAATGGCCATCATATACAATTTAAATAAGGTGCAAGTATGAGTAAGATATCCACAGTGAAATCTTATTGTCTGTTTACAGGGAAGGCAGTCCCAGTGAATGCACCAAGACCTGTATCCAAATAAACATGAATAATAATATCTATCTATCTATCTATCTATCTATCTATCTATCTATCTATCTATCTATCTATCTATCTATCTATCTATCTATCTATCTATCTATCTATCTATGTTATATGTTCTGTAGCATGCATGTATTGTATGGTTTATTGTTAACTTTTAAGATTGGACCTAATAATGATACAGTAATGATAACCTCAGTCCAGATGCAGCATTTGTCTTTCCATACCCATTAGTGTCCCTCACTGCCACTAAAGCACAGATTTTATTTAGATTTCTAGACACACTGTCCCACTTCTCTTGCCTTGAGGAAATCAGTAGCCTTTCAAAAGGAAGAAACCCTCAAATCCTGTACAATCATCGTAATTACTGAATCTCACCCCACCCCACCCCCGCCTTGCTTTAGCAGATTAGTGTTGAGTTGAAAGGTTCTGATGGCAGTGGCCATCCATTGCTAAAACCACTTTGGAAATCAGCTGCCTTCAAAAAACACGGTTTTCAAACTATGACAGAACATGTACCAGGCAGAAAATCCATATTGTCAAAAACAGCCTGGAATGGTGACTTCCAAGTAGGACAAGGCAACACAATTCTCCTTCCTCATCTGACTAGAGCGGACCAATGCAAACAGCCTTGAAATGCCCCCAGGAACAACATGTCAATATCTGTTTTGGTCAGAAAATCAATATTACAAAAAGCAGCTTGGAACAGTGACTTCTGAGTAGGACAGCCTAAAAAAATTTACCTGCCCCATCTGAATAGAGGGGACTGATGCAACCAGCTACGAAACATCCACAGGAACAATATTTCATTATTCACGCCAGGGATACGATCAATATTGTGGGAGGAGAGGCCTAGAATAACAACTTTGGACCAGGACAGCTCAATGAAGTTCACTCATCTCACCTGAAAGAGAGGACTAATGCAGCCAACCACAAAACAGTCCCACATTTCGGTACCTGTTCCAGTCAGAAAACCCATATTGCACAAAATAGCCCAGAACAGTAATATTCACATGTCACATCAGATAAGTGGGAATTATGTAACAATGTACAAGTCATTATCAGGAAGCACATTCCAGTGACCATTACAGGCAGGAAACCAAAATGTTGTAAGACAGCCCAAGCCAGCAATTTCCAAGTAAGACAGCATGCCAAAATTCACCATTCCCATTACAGCTCACTGGAGAGATGCCACTAGCCACAATATAATGCCAGGAATCACATACCAAGTGTCACATTTCCTAACAAAACGCCCATGAACAGCAGCTTCCAAACAGGTGTCAGCCAGCAATTCAGCAGTCACCATATGACTAGATGAAAGTAATACATCAGATCATTGGCCTTCCACAGGAACCACAGTCCATACCTAGAAAAAAAAAGATTGTGGTTATACAGTATGCTTTCCACCAGTCTTCCCTTAGGCCCATCACTTAGGCCAGTGGTCTCCAAAATTTTTTGGGGCCGTGGACCAGCTGGGGAGAGCAAGCTCCATGCACGGGGCAGCAGGGGCTCCCCCACGCTCGCACATTGGGCGTGTCAAACTCACATGGTGGGCATGTCGTGTGAGGGCAACATGCCCCCGCCACGAGCACGTCATGCTCTCATGCAAGTGTGACACACACCCCATGGGCACAACATGACCCCGTAAGCGTGACACGCTCACCGCAGGTGCGACACACCCACTGTGTGTAGGTGCAGGGTGGAGATCCGTATCCATGGCCCAGTTCTGGCAAGTCCATGGCCTGGCACCAGGCCGCGGACCGGGGGTTGAGGAACCCTGACTTAGGTTGAAGAGGAGACGGAGAGGGTTATGCTCTTGTTCTGTGTTTTCAAGCTGTTTATGCTTGTCTACATTTTCTTCTGTGATGTGTGATTTTCATTGAGCTGTCCTGCTCATAAGTCATTCTGGGCTGATTTTTACAATAGGGATTTTCTGCCTGGAACGTTGTTCTGAGGCGTGTTTCAGGGCTGGTTGCATCAGTCCCCTCTAGTCAGGTGGAATAGTTGCATTTTGTTTGGCTGCCCCACTCAAAAGTCACTGTTCCAGGCTGTTTTTCACAATATGAATTTTCTGCCTAGAAGAGGTACTAGAATGTTATTCCTGGGGTTTTTTGGGGCTGGTTGCATCAATCCCCTCTATTTGTAAGGGATGTATTAATTTCGATGGGCTGTCCTACTCTGAAGTCACCATTCTGGGCTGTTTCTCACAATATTGATTTTCTGCCCAGAATGGGTTCTCTAATATTGTTCTTAGGATGATTTGTGGCTTGCGGCATCTGCCTCATCTAGTCACACATGTGTCATGAATTTGCTTTGATGATCGGACTTGGACATTGTTGTTCCTGTCCACTGTGTTCTGTTCTGATGGGTTTGGAGGCAATAAAGGGTTAATTAAAGAATGATATTGCTTTAGGCTTGAGATCTCAAATATTGTTCTGGATGTTTGCCCTTTGCATCCCACTATTTTGGGCACCAATTCTTATCAAGAAGTCCCCCATTCTGCCCTGTTCTGTTCCACCCTGTTCTGTTCCGGCTTTTACCTAGTTCCATCTGTGGTCTTTTTATTCTGAAATAGATTGATGGAATCCATGCCAAATAGGTTTCTGCTGTCACTTTGACCTTTGAGAGCTAGTATGAAGCTTATTTCTTATTCAATGGTAATTCAGAATAGAATAGGATAAATTGCCTTGTAATGAGAAGAAATATACATCCAGCAACTTAGCAAGCAATCAAGGGCTAGCATAATTTATCATGATTGATGGTTTATACTCAGGAGATGCTTAGAAAAGGCTAATAGAGCCAATGAATTACCTCTCAACCTTCTAAGGTTGTCCCTGAGAGAAATAACTGGGTCACTAGTAGGTCAGTGTGTAGAGCAGGTTAACATAATAGATGCATGTGCTTATTTCCAGGCCAATTTTGCATATAACCAAACAAATTTAAGAAATAAGTAAAACATGTGTTGATACAATTATTTGTGTCTAGGTTACTGCAAGACCATTATAAAAGAAAATAAGTTTATTTTTATCATGTCATTTCCTCGCTTTTATTTATTCCTCAATAGCCAGCTGGGGGTCTTAAGACACAATGTCATCGTAAGCTTAATGCAAGGGCAGATTATATTTACTTATGTTAAACTAGATGGTAAAGTATCTTTTTTTTTAATTACAGGGATGTCAAATGGGGCAGTCTGTTAACAAAAAGAGGGGAGAAAGAAAGGAGAATTCACAAGGTTAGCTGATCAGCTGTGTTAAGATACAGCAAAAAGACTGGCTAACACCAGATGCTGTCTTATGTAATGTTAGTAGATGGAAATAATGGACTAAGAGTTGAGTTTGGTTGTTTTTTTGAGTTGTACTAATACATGGTGCATTTGTCCGAGTGCTTTCTAATCCCTCTATACCTTTTGCAGACTGTTCTGCAAACAGAAATACTACTGAGTGTGCAATCAATTCTACAACTGGATGAACAGTTGGAGACTGCACATGGGCTACGTCTGAGTTCAACATCCAGGTTTAGATCCTGATTTCTATTCTGTGAGAGGAACCAAAGCTTTCCTGACTCCTGCTTTCCATTGTATCCCCACATTTTATTCATCAGGATTACAAGATCCTCTGGAACAAAATGCAGCAAGGGACACATCAACAGAACTTCCTCTTCCTGTACACATAAAAGAACTTGCTATTCATGAACTCCTGGGGTCTAAAAGGTTCCATCCAGCATCATGAATACTTTTTTTCTACTGAGGATTTATGATTATTTATAGTGCTAATTTTTATATTCAAATTATTTTGTACCGCAGTAAATCTTTAAACAGGGGAAATTTTGCTCCAACAATATTATTTGTTTTAGGTCACTTTCCCCACTTTTCTTTAATCCTCTTCTCCAGCCTCTAGATCTGATACTGACCAATATGTACCCATTAACATATAGTGAAGCCAATCTGGTTGTATAATTTGCTGAAGCACATTTCAGTATTTCTTTGTGACATGCTTTGTGATTTCAAGTGTAGCAAAAGCCATAATTCATCTTAGATCACGTGACTTTCTACAAGTCTCCCCCCCCTTCTCTGAACAGCATGCCACATACTTTTCAATCCCCTTGAGAGGCATAACTTGTACCAATGTGCTGCGGGCTATCTCTCTCTGTGTCTCCTTGTGCATGAATAATTTCCTTTCAACTGGGTCATCTCCAAAACAGTTTACTGAAAAAGTTAAAGAAAATGAATATGCTACTGTGTTTTTTTCTGTTGACTTTATGCTTTTGTAACAAATGAAATACTCTCTGTATTTTCTGCCATGGATGACAAGCTACATTTATGGATGAGAATAATTGGTTCATTGATCTACAGGCAAAAACCTCTCTGGAGAATATCAAGTGTACAGATGGCACTGACTGATGGAGTCTCCATTCTAGTCCTTGAACTGGATGACAGATGTAAAGAAGTCACATGCGGTGACTGAGAGATCCCTATTGATCATATGTCTAGTGGTGCATCATGGAAATTTATTCTAGTCAAACACATGGAAACAAGATGCATTAATTAAATATAATTCCAGATGTATAGCTTTCAACTAATGATAGACTAGTCATTATTACAGAATGAAACCTGAATTTTACATTTATGTCTTCTATTTCAGTTAAATAAAATATAAGCTAGCAAGATATTAGACGAGGTTTATTTTTATTTTAGAAGATGGGATGTATCCTACAACTGTAGTACAGTAAGAGATTATCCAGGATTACCTTACTTGGGCTTCCATTGTGGACTATTGATCATTTACTGGAGAAAATGTGAAGGTTTTGGTCAGAGGTGCAAATGTTGTTCAGTCTATACATCAGCAAACATTTTGCATTCAAGGAGTTTTTTAAAAATTGAACTACATGATAGGTAGACACATATATGTAATGGTTCCTAGACTATAGTATATTTAACTATTTGGATGCTCCCTCACCTCCAGATTTTGTATACTTACAAAACTAAAGGGTCAGGTTAGAACTCACCCCAAGATATGCTAGTCATGTCAATGGTGGGCATTTTCATATATGGAGAAAAAGAAGTTTAGGGGAGTAGGCCTTAAACCATTTGGCTAATATTTCCGTCATTGAGATCTTACTATTGCACACAATTATTTTAATTTACCATGATTTTAGTACATACTGTAAATGATTTTAATTCCAAATCAAGACTGCATACTCAGAACATCTTAAAGGTTTAATTAATCTATCTCAAGTAATTCCAAGTACACACACTGGCATCAAATTGCAGGAAAACCCTATACAGTACTCATCTGGGCAAGGTCCATTCAGAACAGGGACAGCTCTACTCCCACAGTTGCAAACTGATTGTGCAGATGCTGTCTGGTGAGCTGAATCTTACTCTATATTACATCCGCAGATAAGATCCATTCTCAATATATTCCACATTATATGTCTTTTAAGCTTATTAATTTACAGCAAAAAATATAAAACAGGAACAAGGGTGAATGACTTAACTGGAAAAAAATACAGAATGCAGCTTAAAAGGAAAAATTGAAAACATACCTCTGTATGCTGCAGGGAAATTATATGTTCCACCTGAGTTGTATTTCTACATCCTAAACAATTTGAATATATGGTCTTGTGTTTGTGAAGGAAGCGTGCCAATTGTATTCTCCAGTTGCAAAAGGCTGCGAATTAAGAATGAGCATAATCTAATTGATAACAAAGGGCATACATCTAACTCTTTTACATATGTCTTTATTGCTGTTGTGATAAACAAGCTATAGCAAGCCCTGAATGAAAAACCATTGTGGCTGGGGAGACCCTGCTTCAAATACCCGTGAGCCATTTGTGAATTGATTATAGGTGTACGGGAGAGATGAGTATATTGCAGGGAAAGCTGGCATATATCTGTTGTTAGGTTTAAACTAACTAAGTATCTTTTGTCAAGAACAACATGAAATGTATTGTAATATGTAAAAACAAATACTTCATGTTCTGCTCATATTCCCAGTTACCATAGGGATGCACCATTATGAACCGTTGAAACACTAAATTTAAGACCAGCTATTGCAGCATAACAGTTCTTCCATATAATCTTTGACCTGTTCTGGTCTATATTTGCTTTCTTGTCTCTTCAGAAGTAAAACAATTCAAAGCCTTCTAATTATATATCCTGTAAAGTAAACTGGCTGCTGACTCTAGCAATTTGAGGAACATCCTAGTCTCAGTCTCTCACATACCTCAGCACAGCTGTATGGAATCTATAATTTGTTTAATGTCAAATCACAGGAGTCAAAATTCTCAGTGTTGTATAAAACTGAAAATAATGGTAACAAATACCAATTACAACTAACAAAGGCCGAGAGCTTTCCTAAAAGCAGTATGAGCTCTGAATTAGTTTGGCAAATACTTTACAGCAGTGTTTCCCAACCTTTTTCAAGTAATGAACCCCTTTTATAAAAGTCAAGTAACCTGCAACCCCCTGCCACATTTGCATAAAAAGGCATTTAAATGGGGTAAAGAAAACACATTAAACACAGATTTTTCAGAATATAATTCTAACTAACTATTTAATGTGATGATTGTCCTTGGAACTGGGCAACCAGCTTCAAATTTTGCAGCTGAGTGTTGATTAAAACCACTTGCCCCTGCCCCCCCCCCCGATAGTTCCTTAATGGGCTCTGGGAGGTGGCAAGGACAAGGGAGGGTTAAAATTGGGTTTTACTGGGGAAGGGCGAGTTTCCCCTTAGGTAGGAAATCGTCCCCCTTTCTGTCCTCCTTTCAAGTAGTAGTTCTGCTTCTACCTCCTCCTCAGCCATCCTCCCTAAGATGGTGCTGGCAATACGAGGCTGAGGCAAGAAGGGCACAACATTGTTTCAGTGGTGGGGGTGGCGGCCTTTTCCTCCTCCACCACCATTTCTCCCCCTCCAACCTGTAGCTGCCTTCTCGTCTTTCAATTCGCACCATAGCTGCCCTGGCTTGCAGGATGATGTGTCCTCCTCCTCCTCCGAAAACTGTGGCAGCCCCCCAGGAAACAATTTGCAACTCCTTTAGGGGTCCCAATAAACAGATTGGGAACCCATGCTTTACAGCAACTATTCTGACATAACTTCGTAAACAGAGATTAGACCCAATTTCCAATTAATAGTTTTTTTTAAAGATCAACCGCTATTTAACTTCCATGGCTATTTTATGGCCATGGCTATTTGTACATAAAAATTCTAATATTGATTGATAGCATAACACTGTTTAGAGTTACAATGAACTACGTATGTTATTTACAATAGCCAAATAGGTAAAGGTAAAGGTTCCCCTTGACCTTTAGTCGTGTCCGACTCTAGTGCTCATCCCCATTTCCAAGCCATAGAGCCAGCATTTGTCCGTAGACAGTTTCCGTGGTCATGTGGCCAGTGCAACTAGACATGGAATGCCATCACCTTCCCACTGATGTGGTACCTATTTATCTACTTGCATCTTTACATGCTTTCGAACTGCTAGGTTGGCAGGAGCTGGGACAAGCGACGGGAGCTCACTCCGTGGCATGGATTTGATCTTACGACTGCTGGTCTTCTGACCTTGCAGCACAGAGGCTTCTGTGGCTTAAACCACAGCCATCATGTCCCTGTCTTAGCCAAATACAGTATGTCTAATTAACTTGCTTCTGAACATGAACTTACATCGCTGTGCTAAACATCACGTAGAGTTGGGTGTTCTGGGCCTGTGTAAAACCTGAACAGCATAAACTGCATTTATATGCTGATATGTCTAATATGGAGATGCACTGTATGAGCCAGAAGGCCAGTCAGGGTCACTGCTCGCTGGAGCGCTGTCCATTCCTGGAAAGGAGGCAAAGAAAGGAGGGGAGTATGGACACAGGATACCTCTGGAGAAAACATCAGAGGAGTCCCTCCAGGGGGCAGAAGAGGAAGAACTATCCCAGAGCTTGAGGGGGGATGGGAGTAAAAGAAGAACAGTTAAAAAGGGTGAGAAGGCGAGTAAGAGGTGGGAGGAGATAGAAGCAGGGGAAGGAGAGGTGATAGAGAAAGGGGAGGCATTACCTCCAGGCTGAGAATGGATCTGGTTGCAAGATCCTTAGACCCTGAAGTGGGAGAGACTGAAAGTGCCTAAGGAGGAGGGAGACCATAGGAGGAGAGCTGTGATTCCCCCCCCCCCGACCATCTTACTGGGGAGAAGCAGAAGCTAGAGAGTGGAGGAAAAAATTGAGTGAAGAAAGGGAAAAGGTGGAGCTAGAGAGAAGGGAGAGGATTGAACAGCAAGCACGGGAGACGACAAGGAAGTCAGAATGGAGAGAGCCTGGGAAATGTTGGAACCCAGGGGATATTCCAAGTGGGAAGATTTCCTTGGAGACACATCTGTGCCCTTGCTGCCTATACAGATGGGAACAACGATGAAGGAACGGGTCGCCAGTCGATCCACCAAGACCATAGAACTCTAGTTTTGGTAACCTCTTTGTTCTGGAAGATTGGAAATCTCTTCCCACCCCGTTGGAGGAAGGCAAAAGAGACTATGTTCCAGTTCACGACAATGGTTTATTTGACAGTTCTAAAATAAATGTTCCCTTGTTACCACTGCAAATGGTGTCTGGTTAAGTTGTTGGGAAAAAGGAAGTGTCACACGATCGTCCTACCAAACCCTCACACATTGAGATCCCTATTCCTGTCCATTAACTGATGGACAGGAATAGTGAAGGTGATACCTCTCTGCTGGTAGAATGGCTATGCTGGCAACACCCACATGCTGTATTGGGGGAGTTCTGCTCCTGTCTCTGTGTCATGGGGGTGTGTCTAGTGTTTCTGTCCTATCTGAAAGCCTTTCAACTGTTGTAACTCTGTTACAGAATTACCCCAAGAATCTGAAAACAGTGGCCGGACTCCTATGGGGTTCTTACTCCAGAGTAAGCAAAAGCATTTTAAGCTGCAGCAGCAAATTGCACTTAATCAACAAGGTGCAGGTCATGTGCAAGTTTGTATAACTGCCATAGTGACCAGGCAAGCAACAGCTATTTGTTAATTAGCAGCAATTTGTTGCCACAGCTTGAGTGATTTCACTTACTCTGGAGTGAAATCCTAGTAGGATTCTGGCCAATAATACTTTATGACAGTATCTGTCATATTTTTAAAAATGAAGATATAATATATTCTAGGTTTTTAGCGGATGTTAATTTTTAGTTGAGATTTCTGGACAAGGAACTGTCCAGTTTACATCCTGGTTCATTTCCTGTTTACATTAAATCTATTTTGCACCACCACCATTATATCACACAGTTTCTTCAGGGTGTATTTCCTTTCACTTCTCAAACTGACATTGTGACACAGCCGAGCTATTGTCTTTTCAGACAAAGCAATCTAGATACCTATTTACTTGTAACAGAATTATGTAAGATTGTGGAAAAAAGGCTGATACAAAACAATGGTGACAATAAAAACTGTGAGAGATTCCACCATTTATTTTCAAACTGAGTACTGACTAATACATTACTTTATTAGTTTTGTATTCACATTTCTGTTTGATAAGAGATTGCATGTGCAATCCTATCTGTACGTACTTGGAAATTACTTGACATTCAGTGGTACTTATTTCCAAGCCAACAAGGACATGATCAAGCTGTAGCTTGGCAGCACATTATTGAAATATAATGAATTTGATATCAAGGAATTCTGCATTCCCAGCACAAGATGCAAGATTTAAGTAACTTGACATAATATACATTGTACAATGTGTTCTGATTAAATTTTTGTTATCAGAAATATTGGAATAGTAGTGATTGGTGGCATATGTTTTTTGCTCTCCTTGTTAGCTTCTTCCCTGTTACCCCTCAGTGACCTGCTAAATATACTTTGAGAATTGTGTAGTGGTAACATTAAAGAGTAAAGGATGCGAGCCATTCAGGAAGTTTGGATATTTGTCTAAATAATATTTTAAATACAGATGTGTCTATTCCACTAACTTCTAAATATGGCACAAATTAAAGAAGGAATTTTGTCTTGTTAAAATAGGATGTTACCTGGCAGCCTGTATTGTGTGCTAACATGCCCTCAGTTAAAGTTTTACCTTACCCATGAACCTGATTCAAAGGGTCATTTTAAATGTTTAACTGTTTCTGAGGTGTACTGAAAATTCCATTAACACTGTAAATTGATTTAGATTTATGTAATTCCATTCTTCCTCCAAAGAAGCCCAGGGTGGTATAGATAACTTGTCTCTAATTTTCTCCACATCATAGCCCTGAAAGCTATGTAAGGCAGATAGGCTAAAGCAAACCTCTCCATGAGCTTTATGCCTGAGAGGAGATTGGCCTCAGGCTTTGACTACCCTCAGTCAGTCCAGTCTTGAAAACAGCTAGAAAAACACATTGCCTTACTGACAAGGTAATTTCCCTCAGAACTGTGTGTAAACCAGTGGCTTCTAAAAAATCCAAAACATGCAACCTGATATAATATCTATTTATTCAGAGATAAGTCCCACCAAATTCAATGGAACAAAATCCTGGTTTGCACATGTAGTGTTAACATACAGTTTCTCTACTCTTTATGACTGAACAAAGAACATGGATTGACCTAGTTGAATTTTTTTTCATGGACAGCATAGTACAAATGCTGCCTGTGATATGGTAGTTCTAAAAGGCTGATACAAAAAGAAGTAATCACTTGATAAATATGCATGTATCAAGCCTTACTACATGTGCATGTATATGGGTTTGCAGCCCAAAAGCATACTGGGCATCTTGTCATAGTTAGCCATAAGCAAATTGTAACAATGTAGTGCATATCCACTTGCATGGTACACTACATAACAAACATTTGTTTCTTCTTTCTGCTCCCTGAGACACAGTGTGAAATAAACATTTTTTTCAGTTTAAACAACATCATGGAAAAGAGCAATAGGGTCAAATTCTGTAACACATATTCATTATAACTGTAGTTAGTGAGGCAGTTTAAGAATTGTAACTGCAGGGTTGTATAAAGCTGCCACATTACACTTCTAAATACTTACAATATTAAATTGAAATGATAATTTGGAAAAAGAGACTTTGGAAGACATCATATAGTATATTTTTAAAGACAGTTTGTAGTAGTCAAGAACTGTGGAATAAAACAACAGAGGGTACCATGAACAAATGTTCCATTATGGCAGATCCATTAGTTCTTTCTTAGTAAAATGAAATATGAGTATGTGCTGGTACATTAAAAATAAAGGAATCTGATTCTAGATGCACACCTACTTGGAATTAAATCCCATTAAGTTCTTAATAAACATCAATTTATGTTTTATAGACTTCAGCAAAGCCTTTGATTGTGTGGATTATGAGAAACTATGGGCTGTTCCAAAAAAAATGGGTGTTCCTCAATACAGTACTTGACTGTAACCTGTACTGTGGATGCTACCATTTGGACAGAATATGGAGAGATAGAATGTTTTCCTATAGGCGAGGGAGCATTTTATTCTGTTAACCTGTTCAATTCAGAGTCAGAACTTATCATATGGAAAGCTCAAATGAAGGAGGAGTGAAAAGTGGTGGAGAAAACATCAATGATGTAAGAAGAGCAAATGACTACAGTGGGGTCTTGACTTGAGAACTTAATCCGTATTGGAAGGCGGTTCTCAAGTCAAAAAGTGTGTAGGTCAAGTCTCCATTGACCTACAGTGCATTGAAAACCGATTAATCCCGTAACAGGCCGTTTTTGTTCCATTTTGGTTTTTTTCTGGTCTGTAAGTCAATTCTCAGGCTGCAAGTCAAACCTAAATTTTGCGGCCAGAGAAGTCTATAACTCAAAAAGTCTGTAAGTCAAGGGTCCACTGTACCTTATTGGCAGAAAGCAGTGAGTGACATGGAATGACTTTTAGTGAAAGTGAAAGAAGAGCCAAAGCAGGATTGGTGTTGAACATTAAAAAGACCAAAATCATGACTACAAAAGAACTACACAACTTTAATGTTGACAATGAAGAGCTTGAAATAGTTAAAGATTTTGTATATCTTGGTTAAATCATCTATCCAAAGGGAGATGCAGCCAAGAAATCAGGGGAAGACTGAGACTAGGAAGGGCAGCGCTGAAGGAATTTGAAAAGATCATCCAGTGTAAATATATGTCACTGGAAACCAAGATAATCCACACTCTTGTACTTCTGATCACCATGTATGGGTGTGAAAGATGGACATAAAACAACCTGACAGGCAAACTGATTTGTTCCTAATGTGGTGCTGGAGGAGAGCTTTGTGGATACCCTTCATAGCCAGAAAGATGAACAATGGATCCCAGAGTAAATCAAGCCTGAACTATTTCTGGAGGCAAAATTGTTGAAACTGAGGATGTCCTGCTTTGGGCACATAATGGGAAGGCATGGTTCTCTGGAAAAGACAATGCTGGGAAAGCCTGAAGACAGTAGAAGAAGAGGAAGAAATGTGAGATGCATTCACTCCCTAAAGGAACCCACAGGCTTGAGTTTGCAAGAGCTGAGCAGGGTTGTTGAGGATAGGACATGTTGGAGATCGCTCATTCATGGGGTCGTCATACGTCAGAGGCGACTTGAGGGCACATAACAACAAACATATAGGAACAGACACCAGATAAGACTCTTAAATAACGCTCCATGTACGTATCTTGTAAATGTTAACGTAATCTCTGTGAAGCTCGCTGCGAGCTCCAAATACCAACTACTACTCTCTAGAACTTGAAGTGAGGGTCGTGTTCACTTCTCCCCACTTATTTTCTTTTCCCCCTCCACTGAAACCGCATTGGTATGTCCCAGAGTCCTATTTATCAGGCGTATGGAAGATCCTATCCACAAGGGAATAATTTAGGGGTGGGAAAAGGAAGTTTCTCCAGAGGTAAAAAGAGAGGGGGAGGGACTGATGGGTAGCTAAGCCAATAAGAACCACCTTCTCCTGTGATAAACCAGTAGCAGAGCAGCACGCTCGGGCGTGTCACATCAACACGTTAAAAGGGGGGGGGGGAAATGAGCGGCTGCTTGCGCGGCTGCGCAGAACGGAAAAGGCGGAGGGGAGGGGGGGAGCGGTTGAGGGGAGAGTCGGGTCGCTTAATCTTTTCGCGTTCGGTGTTGGCGGCGGAGTCGTTGGAGAGGGAGGGGCAGGCGGTGGGTGAGGAGGGGAAGGCTGGGCGACAATGGAGCGGGAGGCCGGGTGGCGCTGAGGGAAGTTGTTGTGTGTGTGTGTGTGGGGGGGGGGCTGTCGAGAGAGAGAGAGGGAGGCGGTCGGAGAAGGAGGGCCAGGGCGGCGGCGGAAACACCACTGCCACCTCCAGAGGCGGCAGCAAGAAAGCCGGTTTGCGGGGCGGCTTCTCAGGCTGGGTTTCTCCGGCTCCTCAGAGGCTAGGAGGGAGTGGAGGGGAAGAGAGGAGAAGGCGGCGGCGGCGGAGGAGGAGGAGGATGGAGCAAGAGGAGATCCTGAGGAAATTCGTCCAGCGGGTCCGGGCCATGAAGGACACCGACCACAATGGGGAGGACAACTTCGCCACCGACTTCATGGTAACCTTTGGTTGGAGGCCGGGATGGAAGAGGGATGGGGGTGGTGTGGTGGTGACTGGATTCTGCCCTTTCCTTTCGGCCGGCTGAAGACACGGGGAGGGGGGGACCCTAAATGAGGAGCGTCCCTTGCAAGGCGTTGCTGTGGAAGCCCCCACCCCCACCCTTCCAGCAGATCCTCCTTTCGGGATCTACTGGATGCGCCTCCTTCCCCTCCCCCCCCAACCCCCGTTTCTCCATCCGCGCCGTGTGTGGAGGCAGCTGGGAGGAAGGGCTGCATCCTTTTCCCTTTCCTCACACAAATGCTTTGCAGCATGAATCCCTCAGCTTTTCTATGGGTGTGTGCGCGTGGTAAGGAGAGGAGGACTCGGCTGGTGTCCGTTGCGTGCAATATATTATTGCTATTGTTTGCGATTTCCTTTCTTTCCTCTTCCAAAAATAAAAAAACGCACAATGCCTGTGCATTCATGCACTGTATGTAAGAAACAAGGTCGTAGGGGTCTATCGGAGGGATTTCTTATCTCCTCTGTCCGCCCCTCCAATTCTGTATTAGTTTTTATGGGTGTGTGTGTGTCGGACTCTTGCAAAGTCTTCTTGATTTTCCCTTTTGTAATTTCTAGATGTAATCTAATTCTTTCACCCTTCCCCAACACGTAAAAGCTGCTGATTGGATAGGTATAGACATAGGTTCTAACCGTACTTATCTTAATGTCTGTTGATAATTCTCTATTATTAAAGGAGAGTACTTTGCATTCTTGGATGTTTGACTATATATGGATAGTACATAACAGTAATCATGATCATAATGTAAGTTGTTGCAAGGGTTGTTATAGGCACAGTGTTTAGTACCACAAATGTAAAGCAGAGGGAAGCATTTGAGAATACAAGCTTTCTTATTTGTATTGTTCAGTTAACTTCAGAGTGAAGTCTTATTTCCGTTCAAGATCTGGTCAGTTGGTGGCTAGGGAGTGTGTATTCTGAGGCAGGTGTCAACCCAGGGATTGCCCGAAATGTGAAGAAGTGGCTGCAGGATATTGTGAAAGACTTAAGGGTGCTGTTGAAAATTGTTTCAAGTCTGAGGCATGGAAGAGGAAGTGGATTCCTCATCCTGGTTGGGGAGGCATGGGAAAGAGAAATGTCCCTACTGTCTGAAAGGATTCTCTTGTTTCTGGATTAAGTAGAAATGGATGTGGAAAAAAAAAGTAGAAGCTTGTATATTTTATAAAACTCAAAATACTTAGAATGTCTAAAGTTAAAATAGTTATCTTGATGCACATTTTCAAGGTTTTAAGATATTTCACAATTTAGGGATATTTACTCCTTAAAGCTGGAAACATTAGCTATAATACTGTACTGTGTTTAATCATAGTTGTATTGAAAGCATAGAACATAAAGTGGCAAAGCATATGTTCAAATACTGCTGTGTGATCTTGTAAACAAGGTTACAGGGAATTACAACCAGTTCATATGAACACTGCTGTTCAGATAAGAACTTAATCAAAACCACTATTAACACAATGCGGAATTTGACAAATTTAACTTACTGTGTTTATTTGTTAAGTACACAGTATTAGAAAATAGTTTATTTAAAGTCCACCAATAGTACTGTCTCCCTGCAGCAAGGAGTGAAAATTACAATTACTGTACAGGGAAAGTTGATTACAAGTATTATACTGATGTCTGCAACACTGAAACAATGTGCTGCATTAAAATGTACTAGCTTAAAATGTTCTAGAAATACTTTGTATTTCACTGGAGCCACCTGCATTCTTATGTTAAATGTCTCTGGGTGAAATAAGGTTTTTGCACCCCATTTCTTAATGACAAAAAGATTATTTTTGGAGTGTGCTGGGAATGGGAACATGAAACACTGCATTATCTTTATTGAATTTGCATGTAGTCTTTCAACCAGTTCATTTCTAGGTATCTTCACAATAAAATAGCTCTATTGAGCTATAGCTCTATTAAGCTATTTAGGCTTATGTTTTTGGAGTCAAGCTATTTTTCTGTGACCAGACTTTATAGTCCCTTAAATTGTAATTGTCATTGACTTGTCTGTTCTGTTTGACACTCCTGTCTGAAAAAAATCTTCATTGAATTACTTTTTTTTCAGTGGCTCACAGGAAAGTCATCCTCTTTTCCAGGGGTGTAAGAATCTGTCATGCTTTATTTGCACTTTTAAAAACTCTCCCCAGTGAGGTTGTTTTATTTTCCTGTATGGAAACTAGCATATTTTTGTAATTTTTCTCCTTCCCTGAAAGCATATGCAAGTTATATACATTTTCATCATTGACTAAAATGTATTGGTGCCTATTTCTCAAATATACCAAGTGCAATATTTTGAAGTGCATCATTTGTATAAAAAAAAAATTTCTTTACCAAAATTGATCAGAATTTTGGGAAGTGCCTGAATCAAGTTCTTCTCTATCCTATTATCAATCTTGGAAAGTATGGAATTTATGTTTTATATGTGTGGGGTTGTCTGTAAAGCCACTAGAATTTATTTTCCATTCTTATTCTTGACTGACGTCCTATGTATCAGATACACTTTTGTTTCCTTAGGTTGTTTTTCACTTCCCCTTCTGTCTTCAAAGGAATTGGAAGGAAATTCTTTGTTTCTCCATTTATTTCACTATACAGTCTTGCAGGTAATCAGGCTAACATTTACAGCCTGCTGCCCTATCATTTATTCTACTCCACCTTCTGTGTGCAAACTGTACTCTCATCTGCTTTGTTAGCATCTTATCTTGTGTGTCACAGCATCATTTGAAGTTGAGTATGGAGAACATTTGAACCAAACTGCACTTCTAACACTTTTGAGAAGACTTTCTCACTTGTCTGAGGCCTGAAATATCAGTAGTAATTTTGGCTGTTTATAGTTCTCCTGTATTATGTAGTTTTAAAATCTTGATTAACACCTAAGAGCATTCAACTCCTCTAAAATAACATTCTTTTAAGAGTAATGAATTTTATTTGGCATAAACGTTAATAAAACCAGGTCACTCTTTCAGATGCAGCTGCATCAGCTGTAACTTCTTCAGATTCTTCACTTGCATCTGAAGAAGTGGGCAACAGTCCACAAAAAACTATGCTAAATAAAGCTTGTCAACCATAGGATTCTTTGTTGGATTTATGGCAACAAACTAACATGACTACTTCCTTGAACCCATTCATCTTAGCACTGTGCCTCAACTCTTGTTCATGTTATTGATCAAGAGTACCATGCTTTATTCTTGCTGTAGCTCCCCACTGTGATCAGTTCAGAATACCTCTTGTAAACTTGAATAGTATTATCCCTCTTAAGGTATCATACTGGTTGGTTGATGAGCTGACCTAAGTTTATTTGTTACATTTATATCTCACATTTTTTCCCAGTGAACTTGAGGTGGTAGGTATGGCTCTGTTTTCTACGGTACTGAAAAAATTAAATTTTAGATTGAGCTAGGATTGGAGTATGATATAGAATCAGAAGACAAGACAGGAAGGAGCCTTGTTCTACCTTCTTTGGTTTCATGCTTTCAGATATTGTGGCCTACACTTCCATCATCCTTGACCTTGACCATTCTGTCTGTGGTTGAATGAAAGTTGTAGTCTGAAGCATCTGGAGATTGCTAGGTTTGAGAAAGCTGCTCTAGTTGCCTATCTTTAGCGGAAGAAACTTGCAAACAGCAGTCACAGAAACTGTAAGTTGTTAGGATATAGTATCATAATATTGGCCGGTTAAAGAGCTGTGGAAGAAAAAAGATTGAACTTAAATTAAGTAAAAGTCAGCCAAGATTTCTGATTGCTCCCAGAGGTGTCCAGAAGGATGAACAATGATAACAAATATGGGACATTTGCTAGGGCTGATAATTACTGAGCAAATGGCTCAGTAGTGGAATAAAAAAACCATAGGTTGAGGACATAATGATGGTGCATTTGTGGCAAGGTTTCTGAGAGTTAGTGCCCATCACACAGATGCAGAGTAAGGCAAGGTAGAGCGTTGCCTTGAAAATGGCCAGGTGATATTGATGGAGTGAATGCTATGGAGTTTTGTGCTGGAATTCAGGAAAAAAGAGGTTCATGGTGTGTAGTGTATCTGTTTGGCATGTGGAAGGTCCCAGCTTCATTGGCTAGCATCTGCTGAAGAGGTCAAGGTATAGGTGGTAGGAAAGTGCCTGAGTCCCCAGAGGATAGCTGCCAGTTACAGTGAATACTAGATTAGATAGCCACTGGTTTGACAAAGGTAAAGGTTCCCCTTGACAATTTTTGTCCAGTCGTGTTCTACTCTAGGGGGCGGTGCTCATCCCCGTTTCCAAGCCATAGAGCCAGCGTTTTGTCCGAAGACAATCTTCCGTGGTCACATGGCCAGTGCGACTTAGACATGGAACGCTGTTACCTTCCCACCGAGGTGGTCCCTATTTATCTACTTGTATTTGCATGCTTTCGAACCGCTAGGTTGGCAGGAGCTGGGACAAGCGACGGGCGCTCACTCCGTCGCGTAGATTCGATCTTACGACTGCTTGGTCTTCTGACCCTGCAGCACAGGCTTCTGTGGTTTAGCCCGCAGCGCCACCACGTCCCTGGTTTGACCTGGTCTAAGACAATAACATGTTTAAGCATGAACATAGCAGTAAGTGATAGCCTGTAGTCACAAACCAAAGATAAAAACTAGAAGTGGCTAATTAGCTTGGTTATCAGCATGAACTGTTGAAGGAGCAAAATGGGAATGTTGTCAGAAAACCAGTCATGTGTTTGTAGGAAGGGTGAAAGGGGAACAGGAGATCTGGGGAGTAATATAATACAAGAAGATAGAGTTGTAAAGTGAATAGGCACACATTAACCATACAACATTTGAATGAGAAAGCAATAATGAGAGCTTGGCACTTGCATTAATTTTTTCAGAGGGCAGCCATAGGTGTTTGTAATGTTTCTTGGATATCTCTGCCCCAAGTTGGTCTGTAGAATGAATGGAGTAATTCTTACTGCTGATCCACTAAGTCTAGCCTTAACCCCCATACTAAGGCGAGGGCCATACTTTTCCTGACCCTTCTGTATCCTATCTAGGTTTGAAGGTAAGGAGTTGAGGATAAGAACAGATTGTGCAATGGAAAAGTTTTCAGGAGAAGAGCTCAAGAAAGGAAAGGGGGTAGAAATGTGGATGTCACAAGGGGGAGCTATCAGGTGGAGCAGTTCAGTCCAAATGCCAAGAAATGGCATTACAATATACTGTAAATAGGATGAATCAAAGTGGATTAAAATTGATTTTTTTAAAAATTAAAAAATAATTTAAATCAAATAGATCGAAATGCTTTTGGAGAAAAAAATGTATCTAAAGATCTCTATTTAAGGTCCATTATAGTTCAAAGGTTATTCAGCATGAAATAGAACTTAGTTATGCTGTACGAAGCTGTATATTATGCAATATTTAAATTTTTTGTAAACTAATCCAGTTAATTCAAATTATCAAAGCTGAGGTAAGATGCATGTTTTCACAGTAAAAATGGTATAAAATGAGCAAAGTTCAGGAAACGACCTAATCCCATTGTTTTTCTGCAAATTGATGTACAAACAATGAACACATTCATGTCTAAGCAGATACAAGGATATGTATGCTATATAATGTTACTATTTTAGTTAAATAAAACAGTTAAAGTAGTTCTCCAAATATAAGTGATTAACCTATTCAACTAAAATCTGTTCTGATATAGCTATTTTACTAATCTGACAGGTTATTATTCTAGATATGAAATCTTCATCTGATTGCAATTATTAAAGATTATAACTAACAGCAAGAATGAGTCTTTACATTCAAAAGTCATGATTTAAATTGAGTCTTACTGATTAGTGATTTAAATTGTGATTTAAATCAGCTAGATTTAAATGAAATCCATCCTGGAATGAATATATTGCCATAGCTAGGCCCAAGGCAAGTTGCTGAGTTAAACTGCTGCCCCCCCTTTTAGTACCAAATTTAGGCTAGAGACTAATAACAGGAAGGAAACACCTCCAATATTTTTCCTACAATCCTTCTAATAGAGGGGTCCCCAGCCTTTTTCACCTTACAGACTGGCTAGGGAAGGTGGGGTACCTCCTGAGCTTGTGCACATGGGTGAACGAGCGCTCTCTCTCGCTTATGTGCAAACAACAGTGCAGCGGTTGTGTGGGCGTGCTTGCTCGTCCGCATGTGCAAATGGCGGCACGGTGCTTGCTCGGGCACGCTGAGCATGCACACAAGCACAAACAGGCTGTGCGGGGGTGGGAGGTCTGTCTTTGCGGCCCGGTCCGGATCAGGCCACAGACCAGTACCAGGTTGTGGACCAGGGGTTGGGGACTTCTGTTCTAACAGATAGAATAATGTTTTTCTTTGACCATATAAAAAGTATCCCCTTGATTTTCAAAAACAGATTTTAATTACATGTTTGCATGTTCAAGAAAATTGAGGAATCCTGCTAGCATGTGAAATGACACTTATACTTTAAGGGTTGTTAACCAGCATACATAAAAGTCCTACATTGCTTACAAGTTGTTCACATGGGTACAAATTCCATGTGTGACTTGTTGACTCTTCATATGTAAGTAAAATCTTAATATCTGACCATGTAAGTGATAAATATATATCATGATATATCACAGTCTTCTTTCACTTAATTCCTCCAGCTATTTGGACTGCAGTTCCCTTCACCTCTAGGCAACATCAGAGTCAGGAATGATAGGAGCTGTAGGCTAGAACATCTGGATGATCCAAATTGGGGAAGGCCTGTCTGATGTAGTATTGCAACTTGAATCAGTCCCCTTAAAAGGGGAGCATTTCTTTACAGACACTGAATTTTTGTTTCCCTATCCAAATAGTCGTTTGCTCTGTCTAGGGTGAGTGTATTGTGTGTTCTTTTTATTCAGATGAGCCTTTGTCAATTGACTGGCTACCAAGGAGGGTCATTTCATAGGGATTCTGGAGTTTAGAATGTCATCTGTTAGGAAAAAAACACACCACATTCCGTTTCTTATGTCTCCCCTGGGAGGGACAGGTTATTGTCTTACTATAAGTGGCCATGCACCTGTAACTTGTTCTGCTTTGCATTGGTAACATGTCCCTTTTATTACTCCCCTCCCCTTTCTACATTTTAAAAGTTAAATATTGGAAAATGTCCACTTGTAACCAAGAAGAATTGCAGACACCCATGTGGAGAACTGACTTGTTTCCTTTCTCTGTCCTCTTTTCTTTCTCTAAACCCAACCTACTTTTTCACCTTCTTTTCAACTCAAACCCAAGCTGTTGCCTATCGGAAAGTCCAAACACTTGATGACACTTCTTTTAACGCTAATGATTGTTTTCCCACAAAGCTGTAGGTCAGTATCTTTTGCATATGCAGAGTTATAAAATAGGGCACAGTTAGAGATGGGGGTATTCGTATATGAATACCCCCACACAGGTGGCAATAATGAGGGTCTGGCCCCCTGAAGCCAGATCACCCACTCACAATTCTGCTGCCGCCGGCGGGTCTGTGATCCTTCCTATCATTCCGGAACTTGCGATTGGCTCGCCACTCCTGACAAGCCTCCCTACCAGGTCAAAGAGTGGCTCGCCGATCAGGAGCTCTGGAGTGATATGAAGGATCGCAGACCCGACGGCAGTGGGGGCCGGACCTTTGTTCTCGTCACCTGTGGGGGGGTATTCATATTCATATACAAATACCCCCTCTCTAGGTATGGTAGATTAAAGCTTTAATATGTTGTTGGATCTGTAGGATTAGATCTGTAATTACAGCTTTACATTGCTCTAGTGTTTTAGATCTAATTAACATTATAGCATCTTGCAGCCATAATACAGTATATAGTGCTGTATAGCTGCACATACTTGAAACTATAGGCCTGTGGTCCTGCTTGGAACATCCTCACTAATACTGTAAGGAGGTTTCCCTAAGTGCTGGTACTTTGACAAGGGAAGCAAATACCTGGGTGTGAGTTTACATGAAAGGATAAAAAGTAGTTTGGGTTTAAGAACAAAAAAGGAAGGAGGGATGTCTCTGTTTATAGGACATAAGAATAGCTTTGTTGTATCAGACATGAAGTGTTTCCATAGTAGCCAGCTGGATGCCTCTGGAAAGCCAATAAATTGAAAATGATAGCAGTAGGCTTCTCTCTCTGTTCTCTAGTAAGTGGTATTTGGAGGTGAACTGTATCTGATGGTGAAGATAGTGTATATAGTCATCAGGTATAATAGCCATTGATAGTCTTATCCTCTATTAGTTTGTCTAATCCCCTTTAAAGCTGCCTTAGTTGGCAGTCTTCACCACATAATGTGCCAGCCTGTACCTTTGTTTAATGATGTTGTGTGAAGTATTCTCCTTAATCTCTTACCATTCAACTTTGCCTCTGGATTCTACTGCTATAAAAGGTGTGTGTGTGTGTGGGGGGGGGGGACTTCTGTTCTTTTTGCTACATATATTCTATTGATCTCTGTAGCCTTGCCCTTTCTCATGCCACTTAGCTTATGCATACATAGATTGTTTATAAGATTCTGGACAGTATACTATTGGCAGTTCTACTTAGAATCCCTTTCCTGATGTTCCTGAACATATGGAATTTGTTCTTTGTCATAGCAATCTCACACTAAGTTGACACTCTCACAAATTATCCCAAGGTTCCTTTTTTTGTCAGGAAAGACTAAAGATGTACTGTAATTTACCCTGTTTGTGAAGGTGATTTTGAACCTGTTTGCATCTTCTGTTTTGTTTCATCATACTTAATTAGATACCATTTGCAAATTATTCATCTTATTGTATGCCTGTACAGTACTGTAGTAATTTTATTTATTTATTTATTTATTTATTTATTTATTTATTTATTTATTTATTTATTTATTTATTTATTTATTTAATTAATTAATTTATATTCCGCCTATCTGGTCGGTTAAGACCATTCTAGGCAGCTAACAGCATAAAATAGTATAAAATTTTTTAAATAGAAGAAACCTTAGGAGAGGGAGGAAACAATAGGAAAGGGAGAGGAGAGGGCATCAGGAATTGTCTGGAGGCAAGGCCTGCCGAAACATCCGTGTTTTTAGTTGATTTTTAAAGATACCCAGCGAGGGTGCCACGCGAATCTCAGGAGGTAGGTTGTTCCAAAGGCGAGGAGCCACCGCCGAAAAGGCCCGATTTCTTGTCTTTACCTTCCGGTCCTCCCTTGGCATTAGGCTCCTCAGCCTCACCTCCTGGCTTGCACGAGTGACACGGGTAGATCTTGGTGGGAGTAGGCGTTCCGCCAAGTATCGAGGCCCTAAACCGTTTAGGGCTTTGTACGTAAGCATCAGCACTTTGAAGTCGATGCGGAACCGGATGGGCAGCCAATGCAATGCAGCCAGAGTGGGTGAGATATGTTGGTCTTTTTTCACTCCACTAAGTAGTCTGGCTGCCGCATTCTGCACCACCTGTAGTTTCCGCAGCAGCCTCAAAGGCAGCCCCACGTAGAGTGCATTACAGTGGTCTAATCTTGAGATTACAAGCGCATGCACCAAGGTAGTGAACAAGGCAAAAAGCATTGCTCTCAGTACAGTTCTTACAAAAACCTGCTTCTCTAGACCATCTTCTCAAACCTGCTTCTTAAGAAGGATCAGAATCATATTAACATTTTCTGAAGTGAATTGGCATTATGGGTAAATTTTGAGATTGTAGATTTCTGGCCACTTCACCTAAAATACATTGTTACAGAACTAGAAAATATAGAGATAGGCAACTGTGATGTTTAAAGGACTAGAACAGGTCCCTTATGAGTTATGTTACAAAATATAGGGCTATGGTGTTTACTACTACAAGACAAGTTAGCTGCTTGGGGACATGGTGATGCTGTGGGTTAAACTGCAGAAGCCTCTGTTCTGCAAGGTCAGAAGACCAGCAGTCGTAAGATTGAATCCATGCTACGGAGTGAGCTATCCCAGCTCCTGCCAACCTAGCAGTTCAAAAGCATGTAAAAATGCGAGTAGATAAATAAGTACCACCTCGGTGGGAAAGTAATGGCGTTCCGTGTCTAGTCACACTGGCCACCTGACCACGGAAACTGTCTTTGGACAAACGCTGGCTCTATGGCTTGGAAATGGGGATGAGCACCATGCCCTAGAGCCGGACACCACTGGACTAAATGTCAAGGGGAACCTTTATCTTTAAATAGGTGATGAAGTTACACATGTGGTAGAACTGATCGTTCAAAGCAAAATAAATGGGAAAAACAAATGCAGGAAAAACTTACTGGGTGATGAAATTTGAGGACTGATTTTGATACAGTGCAATGTTATTGCTTAACATTGCTGTGTCTGAAGCTGCAGTCCTAACTCTTGAGAGGTTGATGAACTTGAAACTGCAGAGAGATCTAGGATAATCCATAGTGACACTTTTGTCTTCCTCCTTCTATCAATCATTAATGAAAGCAGCCATAGCAGTCTAATTGTTAAAAGGATTAATCTGAAATGAGAAAGCTTATCTGAGAAAATAGGTAGGCTAGCATCTCTGCTGTCTCAAGTAGCTTCAGCTTCTGGAAAATAATGGGATTATCTAATTTTTAACCTACATTTCCACTAAAAATAGTGATCTTGGCAACAAACGGTAATAAAATGTAACTCAGTTATAATATAATTAGGTCAACTGGAACTAAAAGAAATAAAAAGCAGTATCATCTACTCTTTGGACAGTTTTGTTGGGTGGCTTTGCTGGTGGATAGGAACTACTAGATCAATATCCTTTGCTGTGTTTTATAGGTATATTAAATATAGAATGCTAAACTAAAGAAATATGATTATTTGGTCATTTGACTTAATAAACTTGATAAAAATTGTACTGGCTAATCTGGAAGTGTTATGGCTGGATTTTATGAGCCTATAATTTATGAATGAATGTTTGAGTGATTTTTAGTGCTGGCTTATTGTACTGTCTGTACAGTTAATTATTGGTGCCCGGGAGGACACCAGTATATTGTGCTGAAAGCAGGATTTAGCATTCTGTAAGCCAACTAAAAAAAGAAGGTACCCCAAACAAAAAAAAATGTAACTATGAAACTGGACCTCAGATCAGCACCATATTTGGTGTGCATATAGATGAAACTCTGCTTTTGCTCTGTGCCAAGTTTGGGGATATTTGGGCAAAGGGTTTTCAATTTATGATTTTTTTAAAGTAACACTGTTTAACCCCTGTGCAGAAGCAAGCAACATTGAGCTACAATCAATTTGAAACAGCTCAAATACATTGAAAAGACCAAATTTGCATACCTTGAAAAGACCAAATTTGCTTTTTTTCATTGTAAGGAATTAACCTATTCATGATTCTAATATACAATTTGAACTCGGTCGTCTTAAAGCAAGAAAAACTGAGTTTCTGTGGCTTTCTCTTATAAATTGCCAAAATGCTAAATGGATTGAACTATTTGACCCTGACACTCACAACTCCATTCAATGACTGTGAAAGAAAACATTGAACTCCTTTTTAGCAAAACATTTAATTCCTTCCTGCAAAAATATTTTTAAAATGTTTTTAAAAAGAATAATATTTAGCAGCTTGCTCATTTAACCTGTGAAATTACTGAACTGTGTTTGGGGGCCGAACCAACTTTACTTAAAAATAAAATGAAACAGTGATGTTATGATTGTTTTTATTTTGAACTTGTTAATCTTCACAAATACTAAAGAGTTTTTTTGCAGTATGTTAAAGATAAGCAACTGATCAACTTTAGGCAAAAAACTATAAATGGTTTTGATGTTCAACTTGTTCAGTGAGAGAAATCCAGTCTGTCTTGGGCTTGAGCAAGTGCACTGAAATCTGGCTGAATGTCTGAGGTGGCTGTGTGAAGGACAGCTGAGAGGCGTTCATCAGTGATAGAGGATCTTTATCTGGATTTGTTGAACTTCGTCACTGAGAATGGCTGTTCACATATGTAGGTAGATCCAAAGAGAACTAGAATCTTCAGAGCATGTCTCCTCAAGTGTGGAAAGTTCTCCTCTTTGAGTGAAGAGTAAAACTCAAGCAGTGTAACTGACCTAAAGTACTCTGCCAGAAGGGTGTCAGACTGCAAGTCAATGAGTTCCATATGAACTTAATTAGGTGCATTATCAACACTGCAGGTGAAGGGAGAAGAAACCATGTTCATTTCACTCTTAAGTGTTTTGAAGCCTTGAAATCACCTTGAAAACTCACCATGCAGTGCTTTTAACATGGATGAGTACCTGTGGAGGTGATCAGCTGATGGTGTGGCTTCCTTTAGTGTTGGCATGTGAATGAGAATATTATTCCCCATTTGGCTTGTGAGAAGCTGCAACTTTCTCATGAAAGCCTTCATAGCGCTGTACATTTGATGCACAAAAAGGCCCTTGCATTACAGTTTGACATTCTGTTCATTCAGCTGAGAAGTCACATCTGCAGCAAAACTAAGGTCTACCAGCCAGTCTGTATCTGAAAGCTGATGTCATTTCCCTTCTTCACACTGAACTCCCAGATCTGCTCTCTCAAGCCCCAGAAAATTTTCAGCACTTTTCCCAGGCTGAGCCATCTGACAGTTGAGTGGTAGCTGATGTCAGGACGTTCATTTTCCTCCAAAAGTGCAACAAACTGTCTGTGATTCAGTGCTCTTGCTCTGATGAAGTTAACTGTTTTAGTTACATCAACAACATGGTTCATTTTTAATACTGACCTACACAACACTTCCTGATTTATAATACAATGAAAAAATATTAATTTCTGCTCAAGGTTGATTTCTGTCACTTTATCCTGCATGCTCTTCAAAAGTCCAACATTTCTCCCTGTCAGATTTGGACAACCATCTGTTGTCACACCTACATGTTTGTCCCATTTCAGTCCCGACTTGTCCAAATGTGCATCTACCTCCGTTTGGAAATTACTCCCTGTTGTTGTCCCTTTCATTTACTGAATGGCTGCGAGCTCCTCCGTTATTTTGAAGTCTGCAATGATCCCACATAAGAAGATAAGTAGCTGGGCAGTGTCACATACATCGCAGCTCTCATCCAGAGCCAGTGTAAAACAGTAAAATTTAACTGTCATGTTCTTCAGCTGAAACTCCAGATTTTCCACAGTGTCCTCAACCCTTCTCGTTACAGTGCACCAGAAGAGGGGGATGTTCTCAAATGCACCCTTTTTCTCTGGGCATATTAATGCAGCAGAGTCCACCAAACACTCCTTAATAAACTGTCCCTCAGAAAACAGTTTACTTTTTCTAGCTATTTTATGAGATATGACATAACTTGTCTTGGCCGCTGTATCTCTTCTGGATGTGCTGAGTTTTGTAAAAAGCGTTCGTTGACTTTGCAGCTTGGCTAGCAAAGCCTTAGACTCCTTTGTGTGTTCTTGGTCAGATAAGTTCTTATATTTATCCTTGTGTTTGGTCACATAGTGGCAGTTCAGATTGTAATCCTTCAACACAGTGACCACTGTACCACAGACTAAGCACACAGCTTTACCTTTGATTTCTCTAAATAAATATTTAGCAGTCCATGTCTTGTTAAAAACGCGGCATTCGGAATCAACTTTTCTTTTTCTAATGTGAACACACATTTTGGGGGGCCAGGAGCAGCTGGCTATACAAACAAACACAAGCACAGTAGTAACTGTAGTGTAGGCAGAATGGGCAGAAAATTAGGGCCTATAATAGGTGGTATCACTCACGTTTAGGCAGATTTAGGCAGTGTCTCTAGGTAGGAGCTGAGGATGTGACAGCTACGGGACGTCTGGGCCGCTGGAACTGGGTGGTAGCATCAGGCAGGCACTGTAACTTCAGATACTGAGGAGGCAGAGAATCACAGCTAGACAGGTAGTACTAGGCCCCCATTAGGTGGGTAGTAACAGGTCCCCAATTTGTGGGCAGTAGTAGGCCCCCATTGGGTGAGGCCCTGCGGTAATTGAACTATAAGGCTGACATAGTTAACTCCCTAAACTTTTTAGGGAGTTAACTGTGTGAGAGTTGTAATTCGTTCACCGCGGGGGGGGGGGAGAGAAAAAAAGAACCTTGTCCTCCGTTCCCCTGCGGCCTTCCTCTCCTACTGTCTTCTATCCCGCATGGGTGACGTGATGCGTCATGTCGCCTGTGCAAGGATCACTTCCGGCCTCTTGAACCACAGGCTGTGCAGTCTGCGGCTCAAGAGTAACAGTCAAATCTCGCAAGATCGCAGCATTGGATCTCATGAGTTTTGCTTACTTCCGTGCTGGGTGACTGGAGCCGGAGCTCCAGCTCACTCAGTGGCAATGGGCGGGCCGGACTGGAGCAATGACCGGCGGGCCAGACAGGAGTGGCTCATGGGCCGTATGTGGCCCACGGGCCTCACTTTGCCCAGGTTTGGGTTAACTGATGAAAAAAGGAGCCAGCTTCTGGTATTTTCCCTTGCATGGTGAGCACAAGAGGTATCCTGTATTCCATCTTGATTGCTGCCATTGGTGTTGTCAATATTCGGACTGCCCTTTGCTATGTAAAGCTTGGCATCTTTTTTCCTACTGGCAATGAAGGCAGAATATTGTGGGTACAGAATCCCACTGTCCCACATTCTTAAACCAGAGGTATTTTTTTAAAAAAGAATTGAACCAAATAAAGATTGATGAATAGAATGCACTATACAAGCATGGCAGGAAATACATACATAACTTAAATAAATATTATAGAGGGTGTATGAGTGTGTTTTAAAATAGCTAGCTATAGTGCTACAGCACATAGAAAAAGCTGAAATGTAAATCAATTAATTAAAAACTTTGACAGTATTGACAGTGCATTCAACTTCCTGAATTGAGCTATGCACAAAGCATGAACTTCTTATTAGTGACCTGGAAAATAGTTCATTTTTTTTGTGCTGTCTCATTATGGATGGCCAGAAGACCACACCAGTGCTCTTTTGAAGAAATACAATGCCTGTCAGCTCAGATGCTAATAATCATTCTGTAGATTCAGCTGCTAAATTTTTTAAAAAAGTTCTTAGAATTGCATGCACTGTTGATATGAATTATAATAAAGGGATTATGATCTTTCAAATACTTAACATTTATAGAACCCTGAAAAAGACAAAGGCTACTAGCTAAGAATAATTGAATTGCTTTCTCTGAGTTTGATCTTCTAGCCATTACAGTGAGATCCAACAAACCCTCCTTAACTCTTACTATGGTAGCAGATGCAAACTTCATCTTTAGTCTTATCTGTTGGGATAAGATTCCCCCATTGAAAAGAAAAATTGGACACCTTGTCCTTCCTCCTTCAGACAACTCAGACTTCAAAAGCTAACATACTGGAAGATTTAGAGGAAAAACAATCTAAAGCAGTGATTTACACAGAGAAGACAAAAACATTTCAGTGAGCTGCTAGTGGTGTGTGTTGCCTGCTGCTGCTGATTTGTTTCTCTTGATTTATTTTCATATTGTTTTTTAAATTCAGAGATTAAAACAGTCAAGTTTTTTCCAGCACCACTGTAGTAAACAAAACTCCATGCTCATGATACACTTAATTGACTCCTTTTGGGTATCATATCTACAGCTAAGTAAGAAAATGGTAGACATGTGCTTATGTTTAAATGTTTAAAAGTATCTATATTTAACTTAATTGATGCATATCAATATTTCTGTGAAACAGAAGAAATTATAATAAAAGTAGTGTCACCAATAAAACAGCATCAAATAAAAGACTTGTAGAAAGGAAAACCTTTTAAAAGGCCCAGGAGACTGGAAGACTTTGGAGCTATATACAGTACTAGCTTTTAGATCCAAAGATTTGTACTTGTGGATTTTTAATTTATTCCAAAACTGGTGGTGTCACTACTAAAGATGAGGGTATTCGCATTCGTATATAAATACCCCTGCACAGGTGGTGATAATGAGGATCCAGAGATCACGATCTGTGAGCCACTGTGAAGAACAAAAGCTAGTGTGCCGTCCTCAGTGGAGGATAGACAGGAGGAGACAGCCGGATGTGTACAGGGAGAACTCATAAGGATAGAGGAAGATGAATTTAAGGGAGAAAGGCTGTAGAGATATGCTTGGCGGAAGATAAGGAGGGAGACAAAGGGAAGGAGCAAGGTCTGATATTATGGGAGGAGGTCATAAAAGGAGAAGAAGTGCGGGAATTTAGAATTGAAGTGGGGAAGAAAGGGAAGAAAGAAGGGAGCAGGAGAGACAGCACAGTGCAGACAGATAGATTGGACAAACAAGCTAGCAAGGTCTGTGACCTGCTGAGAGAATTTCCAAACCTCAAGATGGGAGGAAGATTGCTTCCAGACCCCTCTTCCTCCAGGGGTGAAGAGAGGGTTGTGAAGCCACTAAAATGGACAGTTGTGATTTACCCCCTGCAACCAAGGCGGAGGGAGGAAGGTAATCCGTTCCGGTCCCACATGCAATACCCCACCCTTGGAGGGGGATTGGGCAAGGCATCCATGCTGTGGGACGGTGTGTGCAGTGAGGAGTATCCTGACGCGGCAGATGAGCGACCGAGAGCGCTTTGGTCCAGCCCCAATGTGAGGGGAGGGGTATTTATGTCGGAACCAAAGATGTTCAGTTATGGACTGATTCCAGAGTTAAGCAGTTTTGATTCGTTTAATAATGTTAATCAAGAAGCAGACAAGAATAAAGCTAAGTTGGTTGAACGGTTCAAATCGCCTCCATCTCTCATTCCCGCCAAAATGAAGGAACTGTCACCAATTTCAGAAGAACCTAATCACAGCCACTCTTTGACTTAGCAGAGAGGCGTGTCGTTCTGCCTCCTTCCAAGAGTGGCAAGCCGATTGCAATCTCCGGAGCCATTGGAAGGCTCCACGGGGGTTTGTGGCAGCAACAGAATTGTGAGTGGAACGTCTGGCCCCATGGGGCTGGACCCTTGTTATCGCCACCTGTGCGGCCATAACAGATCATAGAGATTGCCATAGAGATCACCACCCATCTCTAGTCAATACCATGGAGGTTACCATTCGTAAGGTAGTGCTAGACTTCATGGGAGAAGGAATGTAGTCTCTCTGGCAGGTAATAAAGAAAATATCAGTTTATTTGAGAAGGGCACTGCCACTGATATACTGAGCAGGACAGAGAAGTCTAAGATATTGGCCATATAATTTCCCCCCGTAGAACTTCAGTGGTAGTTCTTTGTCATCTGTCCCTGACACACAAGTTTTGTATATGCACAGAGCCATGTCTGGAACATTTTAGAGCAGACTAGGTGTTGATGACATTATTAGCTTTGTGACTTTCTCCAAATCATAGCATCAAGGCCTTTCACTGATGTCCTTATCCCTAAAGATTTATTTGTGTAGCTTAGCTACAGAAATTATGTAAAAATATATTTAAGTTCTGTGGGATACCAGAAAAGCACAATTCTTCCATTCTAAGAATGTGTATCAGGAAACCAGTTTGTAAAGTTCCAACTCTTCTTCAGCAAAAGTCTGATACATTAAATTTGACATCTTTTGAAGAAGATAGAAAGTAGTTTTAGGTTTCTTATTTAAGGTAATTAAATGGATATTCTCATAGTACCTTTTGCCAGATGTTTGTATGGGTTTTATTATTTTTATACAGTGGTGCCTCTGCTTACGAACTTAATCCATCCCAGAAGATGTTCTTCAGTTGAAACATTCGTAAGTCGAATCAGCATTTCCCATAGGAATGCATTGAAAACCAATTAATCTGTTCCGACTGTTTTTGTTTGTATGTAGAGGCGCTGTTTGTTAAGTCGAAGCATTAATTCCCATAGGAACTACAGTAATGCAAAACTGGTTAATCCGTCCTCTACCACTAGGGGGAGAATTTTTTTAACACAAGATGACTTAGATTAAAAAAAGAGCAGGAAAGGAGGGAGGGAGGGAATAATGGGGAACAATTTTACACCAACATATTTTAAACCAAACACCTTTTAAACCAAGCCAAGCAGCTTTTAAATCAAACACGTTTTTAAACCAAACCAGCCACCTTTTAAACAAAACACATTTTAAACGAAACCAAGCACCTGGGCAGCACAGAGAGAGAGAGAAGACAAAGGGCGCGGAGGGGAGACTTGAGTCTAAACTCGATTTTAGAGCAAACCAGCCAGCACAGACCCTTGCAGAAAGGGTCTGCAAGACCCATCAGAGCACAGAAACATAACCCCCCCACCTAGCTCAAACCAAAGCTGCAAGGGAAGCATGCAGGAACCTTTGCAAATGCACAGAAAACAAACAGCAGATCAGAAATGCAAAGAGAACAAAAGGAGAAGGTCAGAAATGCACAGAAATCCAAGGAAAAAGCAAGGGAAGCATGGAGGAACCATTGGAAAAACAAATGGAGCAGATCAGAAATGCAAAGAGAACAAAGCAAAAAGCATGCAAGACACATTGAGAATGGGGAAAAATCCCCCCAAAAGCAACCAAACCCCCCAGGACCCATCAGAAATGGGAAAAAACCCCAAAAAACCAAACAACAACCCCCAAGACCCATCACAACACAGAAACATAACCCCCCAGCTGAAAATCATGCTGCAAAAACATCCAGAACAGTTTTTAAAAAGTATAAAGCAGCACTTTACCTTAGCAGGCAGCCTCCTTGGATTCCACACACTCTAACTGCCGGGGTGAAAGAGCTACAAAGAAGCAGCCTCGTCACCACCTACAGTCAGCTATTTGAATTTCCCGCCCTTTCCCCCTGCCTTTTTGTGTTTGTAAGTGGAAGCTCCGTTCACAAGTAGAAGCAAGATTTTGCAATCGGAGCTGTTCATAAGTCGAAATGTCTGTATGTAGGGGCGTTCATAAGTAGAGGTACCACTGTAATAATAAAAGCTGTATGAACATCTGCAAAAGATACTATGAGAATGGCTGATAATTTATTTTATTTACAGTATATGCTGCCTTTCTTCCCATAGGATAATCAAGGCAGCTCACGACAATTAAAATCATACAACAATAAGTTAAAAATACTGTATTAAAAAACAAACATTGGCCAAGATTAAGAACAATTTTGAAAACATGTTAAAAACCTATTAAAAATAAGAAGTGGACTTGTCCAGGAAAGCTCAAATTAAAAAATAGCAGTTAGTCTTTAAAGTCCCACAGCAGAGCACTTTCTCTATTGCTGCTCGCAGACTCTAGAACTCCCTCCCATGGGAAGCTACATTGGCCCAATTGCTGTCCTCCTGCAAACAGGCAAAGACCTTTTTATTCAGGCAGACTTTTCCTTATTGATTGGTGGTCTGAGAGGGGTTTTTTAAATGGATTGTTGTGCTGTGTTTTAAATGTGTTTTAGTATTGATTTTATTTACCATTTTAAATATAATACTTGTTCAATTCTTTTTTTAAAATTTGTATTCCTACTGTGTTTAGCTTTTAGGTATTAATGATGTAAATTGCCTTGGTTCTTTTTAAGGAGAAAGGCGAGATAAAATGTTTTAAATAAATAATTTTTTAATTTTAATTTTGTTTTGTTTGCCTTTTAAATATAATGTTACTAACAATAAATCTCATTATATAGTGGTACATCGGTTTACGAATGCCTCAGTTAATGTAATTTTTGATTTACGAAGCAAAATCCATTGAAAATAATGCCTCGGTTTAGGTCCCCCCCCCCGGATTTTTTCTTTTTCTTTTTCTTTTTGATTTTTTTAAATTAAAGACAGACAAACATACAAAACACAAAACATATATGCGGGGGGAATATATCCATCTAACATATAAACCTGTCTACATAAACCATATTGCCCTACTAAGCATCTTTAGGCCATATCCATTTAATATATAATTCTGACTACATAAACCCTAAAGATTAACATACTTAAATTGTCTAATATATAAACTTAAGCCTGTATTGATCTTATATTCAAGCCATTCTTAGTTGCATAGACCAACTATAGTTCACAAGCTACTTAGTGTCTTCATGTTTCTAACTCATCATCAATACCTTCTACACAATTGTGATCAGAATATGTAATCTAATTTAAGCATTACCTATACTTATCAACCATTTAAGACATTCAGCAAATAACTTCCCCATTTTTATTATATTTCTTTGCTCCATGTATAAACCAGGGATTTTTAATTATTTATAGCCTTGTGAATCTAAGAATTCATTTCTTTCATTCTTTTTACTGGCTTGTAAAGTGCTATTTATAAAGTCTCTATATATTCTTTCACCTGCGTACACCACTAACCAGTACTCATCATAAGCAATTCTAATTTCATCATAAAGGTATCTTAGCCATACATATCTCCCAACACAGAAGCTCTAGGCCAGCTCAACACATTTCTGAATGATCCCCACTTTTAGAGGTAAAAAGACATTGTAAGTCTAGTCTTGTCTATATACAGTGGGGTCTCGACTTACGAACTTAATCCATATTGGAAGGTGGTTCTTGGGTCGAAAAGTTCTTAGGTCGAATCTGCATTTCCCATAGGAATGCATTTTTTAAAAATTTTATTTTATTTTCAAAACTATTGGAAATATGGAAGGGATACAAAACGGTAAGGGGCAATAGAAGGGGTGGAAAAAGGTTTGAGTATAAGAGAACATCAAATATATAATCATTCAATCCTTTCATATTAAGTATACACGCATATAATCTATTCATGCTCCAATAAAGGCTCATTTTTCTGATTTTTCTTCTACTTCTTTTTAGCTATTTGTCTATTTGTTTACCTTTTTAGCTATTTGTCTGTTTGTTTACCCCCTTAGCTTTCTGCTTACGATTATAACATAGCTTAAATCTAAGTTATTCCAACGTCATCAGGACACCAAGAGCAATTGTAAAATAAGTCTCCTCTTTCACTCTCCTTTTGTCTTAAAAATACACTCGACAGGCCTGTAATTGCGTTCACTTCTCCCTTTTTCTCCACATGTTTCTTTTGTCTCTCTAACTCTGTTTTCTTCCGTGTTTTGAAAGGAGGAACAACACTTAAAGCAATAGTTTGATTTTTAACCTCAATTATCCTAACTGCTATAACCACATCTCTCACTTGGTGACACATCAGCCCCTCTATATTGTCTGGCATTTTCTTCAATATGCATGGTTCTGGGGTTTCTTTTGGCTGTGATTTAGCCTCTGCTATTTTCTCTTCCTTAAAGCCTTTAATTAAATCTTGCATCTGATCAAGATGGTAATCTATCTGCTTAAAACCTTTCAACATTGTCCTCTGGAAGGAAACCTTCCACTCTAACCATTGATCTCCAGTTTTCTCCGGGAGGGGTTCCATATTTCCAGTATATCTGATCTGTATATATATAGAACACTTTTCAGTTTCTATTATTCCATCCCTCGCTCGGAACTCCCTCTCCCCCTTGCCCAAACACACATAATGTATGAATCAATCCCCACTCCAATACATTACACTAACTATTACAGTATTAACAGAAAATAGCAGGCGAACTCAGGTAAAAAAAATGAGATTTGGAACATAAGTCTCTCAGGTGTTTCTGGAATCCAAGACCAATCCTTATCTAGATTTTATAGTCCACTTCCAATCCTCTCGTCACCAACCTCCAGACTGGCTCTGTTTCCCCTCTCTCCTCAAAGTTTATTATTATTCGCTTCACTCCGTAGGGCTGTATTATCAGAGTGCATCAGAGCCCTCAATTCCGTTCAATTCATACGGGTTTCAGTTCATAGCTCCAAATCTGTTCCTTCCCTTTTCTTTTACTTCCAAGGGCTTTCCTCTCCTCCCCCAAACAGGGGGTCCGACTCAGTAATTAAAGTCCCGCGAGATGTATTATCCACAAAGACCAGGGTCCCACACAGTCTAAGAATATATATAAAGTCTCTCTCTGCCTCTCTGGAGGCCTTTGTTCGATTAGTTCAGAGCAGTCAATCGTTTCATCTCCTGTCTCCTCCTCAGGAACAGTGGTCTCTCCCCCTCTCTCTGGCGATGATAGTTGTTCAGCTGGTTCAGAAGCTGTCTGTTTGTCTCCTGTCTCTATCATAATGTCCAAGCCAAGAAGTATTGCTTTAATATCTGTCTCCAGTTCTGAAATTTGAGCCTTAAGATGATTGATAAGATTAGATTGAAATTCCTGAAGACAACATGTCAGATCGGTTTCCATTTTAAAATCCCAAAGATGAGTCTCGCCCTTAAATTTTCATCCAAAAACCATTAGAGTCAGACAGACAAGGTTGCTCAGCTTTCCCTCCTCACTCCTTGGCCAAAACTGATTCAGAGTCTTGCGGAAAACACTCTGGTCATAAAAGTGACTACTTGATATATAATACTCCTTTATGGCTCAAAGTAAAGTTCCGTAGATTTAAGCTTTTCATAGTCATTTAAGATTCTCAAGCTTCTAATTTATAAAAAGCCAAACCTTAGGAGGGGGGGTTAGGGTGGAAAGGACAGTTAAGTTTCAGTTTCTCAGTTCTAACCAAGTTATGGCGTAGTAAGAGAAACCTCCAAAGTTTGCCAAGATCCTCTGCCGCTTAAGAGATCGTCTTCACAATCAAACTTCCCAGAGTGAAACAAAACATCTGGTCTGTTACTTGCTGTAAAAATAGCCAACTTCTGTTCATGTAGTCAGATCATAAATCTTCCTTTCTCCCCCTTCTCCGAGCAGCTACGCACCAATTCATCATGGCGACTTCACGAGTCAGTTGCAAGGAAACTCCTCCGAAAAAGCAGATTGAAGTCTGGCTTCTTCGGCATCTCGAGCTCCCCTGCTACGGTCCCACTTCTCCTGTGGAAACTGGCCCCCCTTTCTTGGGGGGTCCGCTGGCTCGGAATAAACCCAGGGGTTCTCAGAGTCCTGAGAATTCTCCTGTTCTTGCTACCCGTTGCTCCACCCCCCCGTATTTTTTCTAAGTACGAAGAAAGTTTCCCCAGGAGTTTGTAGTGCTCCCCCTGTTCCTATGGCAATTGGCATTTCAGTTTACGAATTTTTCACATTATGTAACATTCTGGAGAATGTATTAAATTCGTCAGCCGAGATACTACTGTACAAAGATCATCTATTCCTGGTAGCACTGAGAACTTGTGCGTTCTTCTGAACACCACACTGCCCAGTAGCGGAAACATGTATACAGCTGGATTAAACAGAGTCGGCCACTGTTAAAATACGTACTTCAGATGTGGATCATAACAAAATAGCTGTCCTTAATTTGCTGTATTAAACCAGTTCTGAATGTTATTAAATCTGGAGACTCACTTTTTATTTTTCAAACCCTATTGAGTTCAGTTGCAAATAGTTCTTTTGTAGGAAGTACATTCTTTGGGTGCTGACAATAGGCTCAATAGGAAAGGTGAAAATTTTAATCAGATTTTGTCTAGTTGTAAAAGAGCTGTGGTTTTTGTTTTCTTTTTGAATTATTGTTCATTCATTGAGGTCAGTCTGTTATGACCTCAGCAGTAATTTATTGCATTTATGTGCAAATAAAATTACATTTGCTGTATTTGTAGATCAGATGTTCATATTGCTATGTGATAGAATGGAGAGGGTGCACATGGAGATGATGAAGCAGTAATAGAGACATTAATATGAGCACTAAAGCATGTTTCATGGTGACTTGTACAGAATTTGCAACTGGTGATCTTGGAAGCTTGCTTTTAAAGAATGCTTTGACTTGATCTTTTAGCGACAAGCAGGCTGTAGCAACTGTGCAGATTGTTTTTCTCCAAGATTCTTTTTTTTTTTTTCCAAAACAAGGATAAGGCTTTAGCAACAAGCATACTTGGGTTTTTGTAGTTGAACAGAAATAACATCTAGAAAGGCCCCATGACTTTAGTGTGTCAACTAGGATTTTTGCTTAAAAATGAACGGAAACATGAAAACAAGCTCTTACTTCAGTTTTTTTGATTCTTTAATGGATTCTCAAAAAAAAAAGAGAGCCTATTAAACACAAAGGATTCATCTAGATGTAAGGGAACATAAAAATTTAATGCATTTGTGGTTTTTTTCTCTTTTGTTAACCTCTTTATTCACCCAAATTGCTTGAGCATTTTGCTTTAGCTTGCTGCGTCTGCTGGGTGCTCCCTTGCCCCACCAGCCCCACTCTTCCTCTCTTGTTTCCTTGCCCTGCCAGGCTGATTTTCTCCTTTCTTTTTCTTCACCATTTCCTTGCTCTGCCAGCCATTTCCCCTCCTCTTGCCTCACTGCTGTTGCATACTGCAAGCCTTTTGGCTCAGCCACATAATGGATCTGATTGAAATCAAATTGATTTAAATCACTAGTCAGTAAACATTTTATTTAAAACGTATGATTTAAATTTTAAAAAATAAAAAAATTCAGATTGTTTTATTTAAATCAGATTTTTAAATACAATGTTTACTGACTAGTGGTTTAAATCATGATTTAAATCAATTTGATTTCAATCAAAACCACCCTGCCCAGTCAACCTCACTTTCCCTCTTTCTCCTTTTGATTCTTTGCTGCTGTCTTGTACCTTCTTGTTCTGCCAGACCTGATCTTTGCCCTCTTCCTTTTACTTCATTTCTGTCAAATTGGGGGGGGGGGGGGGAGGAATAAAACAAAATGATCTAAAAGATACCCTTTTATGGTAAATGAGAGAAGTGATTCTCCCAAAAGCTGAAGGTGACAGAGGTACTCCTTAGGTATGCTATTTGGCTTTTTGGGCTTCAGCTCTCAGATTTCTCAATTCTGTGAATTTCTCCTAAGAGACTCACACCTAAATGTAGCTCACCTGAAGAAAAACCTAGTTGGAAGGGTTTACAACATGACCTCTTATTACAAGAGACTCCCAGCAAGCATCATGGCACACTTCTTTTTTAACAGGAAGCTAAATCACACTGGCCATGTGACCACGGAAAGATTGTCTTCGGACAAACGCTGGCTCTATGGCTTGAAGAGCGGGATGAGCGCCGCCCCCTAGAGTCGGACACGACTGGACAAAAATTGTCAAGGGGAACCTTTACCTTTACCTTTTTTAGACCATAAAGACTTCCAGCTAGGCCTTTTTCTAGATGAGCCACATTTAAGAATTTGGAGATATAGGTCTGGTAGGTGGAACTCCCAGAAGAGAGAATTCTGGGATTTGAAGCCCAAAAAATCCAAATGGCACACCCCTAATGTGCACAGTGAAAACTTCAGTTTCTAATTTCTGCTCCAAAACAATGGGGAACAGAGATAATCATTTGTATTTTCTTCAGCTCTGGTCTCTTTAAAAAAAAATCAACCCCCCCCCCCCCCCGGATTATGAACATTTAAAAATGTTTGGTCTAGGAGTTGCAGGTGATACATTCGGCCAATGCCGAATAAGGTCCTTTGCCCCATACATGTTACTCCAGCGTTCAAGCAACTGCACTGGCAGCCTGTTAGCTACTGGGCAAAGTTTGTAGTCTTGTTGCAGTCATGCAGGCTACCAGCTGCATTGCCTTTCTTGGTAAGACTTGTGTGATTGCAAAAGTCATAGGAAGAGTCCTAGCTACCACCTGCAGGTTGCCATCAGATAGCAACTCTTGAGTGAGTCTTGTCTGTGATGTTATCTATTTTTTTGCAAGGCCCTCCCCACACTCTTCAAAAAGCATTAAATGTTTTATCTGTTAAGTGCCTGTTGAAGATCCACCTTTTCTTGTCTTTCCCTGTTTGACAATTGTGGCTGAGCCCTCAGATATACAGTGGAACCTGTACTTACCAACATCCCTACCTACGAACAGTCCAACTTATGAACAGCTCCATTCACAAAATTTTACTTCTACTTGCGAACGGAGCTTCAAGATACAAACAAAAAAAGGCAGGGGAAAAGGGCGGGAAATGTACATTTGCTAACCGTTGGTGGCGAAGAGGCTTTCACCCCAACGGTTAGAAAAACGGAGGCTCAGCCTCCCGGGGGTCCCCCGCTGCTGCAGTTGCTGCCTTTGGAGGCCTCTAGGGGCTTTCCCACCCCGACACAGGCTTTTCCGGGGTAGACCGGCCTACCAGGGGTTACCCTGGCAGGCCCAGTCTACCCTGGGAAAGCCTGCGTCGGGGTGGGGAAGCCCTGGGAGGCCTCTGAAGGTGGTGATCGCAATGGCGGGGGAGCCCCAGGAGGCCTCGGATGGCGGTGATTGCAGCGGCAGGGACCCCCGGGATGCCTCCAAAAGTGCCAATCGCAGCGGCAGGGGGCCCCCAGGAGGTCTTCAGAGGTAGTGATCGCGGTGGCGGGGGACCTCCGGGAGGTCTCCAATGGCATCAATTGTGGCAGTGGGGGACCCCCGGGAGGTCCCAGATGGCAGTGATTGCAGCGGCAGGGGACCCCTGGGAGGCTTTGGATGGGTAAGATGCTCCTTTTTTAAAAAAAGTGTTCTGGGTGGGTTTTGGAGGGTAGGTTTGGGCTGGGAGGTTATGTTTCTGTGTTTTGTTTTTTGATTTTTTTAAAAAAAAATTTTTGCAGTCCCAGCCTGGGACTTGCTGTGTTTATTTTCTTTTTTTTTTTTTCTGGTATTTTTTCTTCACCTGGAATGGATTAATCGGTTTTCAATTCATTCCTGTGGGAAATGGAGGTTCTACTTACAAATGTTTCAACTAACGAACATCTTTTGGGATGGATTAAGTTCATAAATAGAGATTCCACTGTAATTCAATGTTTGGTTTCCTAATATGTTTTTAAAAGTGTGTGTTTAATGGTGGTTGCACACTCCATTGATATATATTGCTCCACCTATTGTAAGCAGTATGTAAAATTATTAAAGAAAAGAATATATGTTCTGTATATAACTTTTGAGTATGAAGCAGGCGTAAGGATTATATGGCTGTTGTTACTTCACTAAGAAGGTGCATATTCCATTTCCCCCCATTTTTTAGAATTCAGCGCTGTCACCGGTACTGAACTGCAAGGAGGTTCACTTCCTGTTTCTTAGATACCTTATAGTTTATACAAATTTTCACTCCTGTATTATCTTCAAATATTTAATCTTTGAACTAAGTTTTATCTATCATATACATTCTCAAAGAAAATTAATCAGAAAGCTTCCCATATCTGTTTTTCCCCCACTTGAGAGATCTGCTACTTTTAGAACAAACTTCACTCAGCTGCTAGAGTATTACAGGCTTAAAACTCTTCTTTAAGCATGTCTACTTAAACAAATTGAAGGAGATTACACAAATTCTTCAGTCATGATTGTGGATTTTTGTTTGCAAGTGTTTGCAGTCACTAACAGCTTGCTCAAATGAAATCCAGAGGAAAACTTTTTAATGCAACAATTGACAAATTAAGCACTGGAAATTAATCCTTGCTCCTTCTTTTGTGATATTGTTGAGTTGGTAATTGTTTGTATGAGTTGTATAATACAACTCATATTGTTGAATATTATAAAAAACAGAAAGCAAGTGTACACAAACATTAAACTTTTTTTTCAGGGGTGTGTGTGTGTATGCATATACAGTGGTGCCCCGCTTAACGTTTACCCTGCTCAATGACAAAATTGCTTCACGATGATGTTTTTGCAATCACTTTTGCAATTGTAAAACAATGTTTAAATAGGAAAAAACCGCTTGACGATGATCGGTTCCCTTTTCGGGAACCGATTTTTCACTTTACGGCGATCTGAAAACAGCTGGTTGTCGGGTTTCAAAATTTCTCCTAGCCATGCAGAATGGCTCCCTGCTGTGTTAAGGACGAATTCCTCGCATTACAGGCACCAGAAAATGGCTGCCCTATGGAGGATCTTCACTGGACAGTGAGGTATTTCGCCCATTAGAACGCATTAACCAGTTTTTAATGCATTCTAATGGGTTTTTTACTTTCGCTTGACGATTTCGTTGTACAGTGATTTTGCTGGAACAGATTATCGTCGTCAAGCGAGGCACCACTGTACGTACGCCTGCCTGCCTGCCTGCCTGCCTGCCTGCCTGCCTGCCTGCCTGCCTGCCTATCTATCTATCTATCTATCTATCTATCTATCTATCTATCTATCTATCTATCTATCTATCTATCTATCTATCTATCTATCTATCTATCTATCTATCTATCTATCTATCTATCTATCTATGACATTGTAAACTTTTTGAGGGAATTATGTCAAATTATTTACCTTCTGTTTGTGAAAAAGGCATCTGTAGTTGCTATGTAGCTACATAATCATGTTTGAATATAAGAGCAAAATTGTAACCGTTGGCTTATCACAGATGCTATGTGTGGACATCTTGCACTGACTTGGAACATTAATGCTGTAAGGGCATTATAATTGTGTGATATGAAGTGGAATCTGACTTATGGCAACCCTTCTTAGGTGTCTGTAAAGTATAACGTGTTTAGAAGCAGAGTGGGTTTGATTTAAATCATGATTTAAATCACTAGTCAGACTAGATTTAAATCATGATTTTCTACATAACGACTCATTCTTGCTGGTATAATCTTAATATTTACAAGCAGATGAAGGTTTCATTTTTAGAATAACTTTTCAGATTTTTACAGTTCTATCAAAAATTGCTGATTTGATTTTAATGTTAGAAAAACTGAAAGATAATTATGAAATTATGGCAAGGTGAACTGTCTCTTATAGGTTAATCGTTCATCTTTGGACAACTTTTCTGCTGTAATTTATTGGAAGGAAAAAATAATAATCTTGAATAAATTTATTTAAATTATTATTAACTAAAGCAGTAACATATGTATTCTTGTATTTGCTTAAACATCCATATTTGTTAACTGATGTAAACAAAGTATCCTCTTTATTTAAAAAAAAATTAAGACTATTTGCCCCAGTCCACACATGAAAAACATAAATACTGTCCTCTGTAGTTCATTCATCCTCATGTTTACTCATAATCAGGAAAAGAAAAACAAGTTTTCCTGCTTTATTGAGTCCCAAAAGATTTCTCAGTTTGGTCTGTGACCAAACTGCATACTAGACATTTGAATTTTTGTTCACATACTATTACAGCTTTTGCACTGCTGCTTTTGAGTATTCTGCTGAGTATATATTTCTTGACGTAGCAATTGTTTTTGTTAGGAGGACATTCCCATCTTCTGTTATACAAGCAGATAGAACAGGATAATTGTAGATGTTACTCCACCCATCAAGACTTAGGTGAAAAATTTTACCCTCTAGACCTGTTGCACATTGCTCCATTTGTCTGTCATACACAGGGCTTGAAAAATGCACTCATCCACTCGGCTGTGATGAGTGAAAAATGCTGCTGGACGAGTCACAACTCCCTCCCTCCCTGCCTCCTTCCCCTCTGACTGTCTCTTGCTCTCTCTAATCCTGCAGTTCTCCCCTCCCCCTCCCATTGCAAAAGGAAAACTGCAGTCTTCTCACAAGAAGAGAATTTGAGCACATAGAGATACAGCTCTGCAGGAGAATGTAGAGTAGTCCCATGCTAGGGAATATGGAGATTCCCTGCTCCCAATTTCAACCGAACGAGGACACATCCTGGGGTGGGAGGGAACTGTGCTTCCTTAAGAGGTGGGGAGCTTTTGCTTTCACTTTTATTTTTGCTGAAGACATTCAAAAGAAAGGCATTCAAAATACAAGCTTCATGACCCCACAGGCATGCAAGTAATAAAGGGTATAAATCAATGATTCCCAATCCAAATAAATTGCAAGGCTATAGTCTGGTCATGCTGACTGGTGAAATTTTTGAGTGACTGGTGAGACAGTCTAAACTTTTTCAAGCCCTGGTCATACACTTTATCCAACAATTTCCTAGCAACATCTGCTCTGCTGGGTAGACTATATCCTGGTCTCAGTGACTGAATCATATTAATGAATTGTAGGTTTTCAGTCAGATGGAAAGGAGAGTTTGTCACATAAACAAACTGGGCAATTTTAAAAACCAGTTAACCCTTTCTAATCTGCTATTTTTCAATCACAAGCCTATCTATGGTGGTTCTTGGATGGTTGATCTTTTTCTTTCTTTTAGGTGATATACTGTGGATGTATGATATATATCACGGGCCAGGGAACTTTTTTACCTTTTAAAACGTCCCCCCCCCAAATTAGATATGCTGGCATTGCCCCCCTTATTTGAAAGGAAAGAAATCATACATTATTTGAATTCAAAATATTATTGAATCTAACAGGCTGTGTACCGAACTAGCAGGATATACCATCAGTATCAAAGCTGCTAGGCTATGTACCGTACTAGCAGGATGCATCAAATTTAATAAAGATGTGCATTATTTTTGCTGGAACACATTGCACTCCAGCCATGGGGTAGTATAGGGAGTAGTAAGGTGTCCAACGTGCCTAACAAGTTGCATTAAATTTTTGCTAGCTCGCAGAGGATTTAATCATCATCAATGGCTGCCAGAGTGGTGCTAGGAATGACATGCTTGCTAGAGACAGTGAACACAGAATTGGGGGGGGGGCTTTTCCTACCACTTCAGTCATTCTGTGTTTGGTATGCAAAAAGGAACAAACCAGGCTAAAGGTCATGTCACCCACCCTGGTGTCTCAGCCCAATATCAAAGGACCAGTGCATTATTTTTTTTATCATCATCAATGGAAAACTCAGCAGTGGCCAGAGGATTGGAAAAGATCAGTCTACATCCCAATCCCAAAAAGGGGAAGTGCCAGAGAATGCTCCAGCTACTGTACAATTGCACTCATTTCACATGCTAGCAAGGTTATGCTCAAAATCCTACAAGGCAGGCTTCAGCAGTATGTGGACCGAGAACTCCCAGAAGTACAAGTTGGATTTCGAAGGGGTAGAGGAACTAGAGACCAAATTGCTAATGTGCACTGCATTATGGAGAAAGCCAGAGAGTTGCAAAAAAAGATCTACTTCTGCTTCATTGACTGTGCAAAAGCCTTTGACTGTGTGGACCACAGCAAACTATGGCAAGTCCTTAAAGAAATAGGAGTGCCTGACCACTTTATCTATCTCTTGAGAAATCTATATGTGGGACAGGAAGTAACAGTTAAAACTGGATATGGAACAACTGATTGGTTCAAAATTGGGAAAGGCGTATGACAAGGCTGTATATTGCCTCCCTCTTATTTAACTCATATGCAGAATACATCATGCGAAAGGCTGGACTGGAGGAATCCCAAGCTGGAATTAAGATTGCTGGAAAAAATATCAACAACCTCAGATATGCAGATGATACCACTCTGCTGGCAGAAAGTGAGGAGGAATTAAAGAACCTCTTAATGAGGGTGAAAGAGGGGAGCGCAAAAAATGGTCTGAAGCTCCACATCAAAAAACAAAAAACAAACCTAAGATCATGGCCACTGGTCCCATCACCTCCTGGCAAATAGAAGGGGAAGATATGGAGGCAGTGACAGATTTACTTTCTTGGCCTCCTTGATCACTGCAGATGGTAACAGCAGCCGTGAAATTAAAAGATGACTGCTTCTTGGGAGGAAAGTGATGACAAACCTATTATGACTTGTCAGAAAGATAAGTAAAGCAAATTAAGTGTGGACTTTCACTACAAGCTAAAATAACCAAACAAAGGGTACTGTACTACAGTGCATCATAAGAAGACAAGCTCACTGGAAAAGGCAGCAATTCAGGAAAAAGTGCAATGCAGTAGGAAAACAGGAATACTGTACATGAGATGGATCGTCTCAATAAAGAAACCCACAGTCTTTTGTTCGGTGCTGCAGTCAAAGTAGGACCAGGAGTAGAAAGACTGGGATTCAGATTTTGGGAATAAACTGTGATACTATTGTCTGCTTTGGGGATGAGAAATAGAGAAATGTAATTGCTACGCACTTCAAACTTCTGCTGTTCTCAGCAGAAACTGCAGAGGTAAATGCAGTGGAGATTAAATTTTAGAAGGTTCATTTTTCATGGTTTTATGAAAGAGTCAAGTCTCTCTCTCTCTCTCTCTCTCTCTCTCACACACACACACACACACATGCACATGCACATACACCCTTATTCCCTCAATTTTCAACAATTAGTTGCTTCAGTTCAGGTTGTCCATTTCCTCTCATTACATTTAAACAACCTTGATGAAGCCACTGTTTTCCCCCTTAATTCAAGCCTTCCGTCCTGTTTGCCTGTTCCTTTTTTCATAGTTCTGAGTCAGTTTCTTTCTCTCTCTCATACACATATACACCCACCCACTGACCTTCCCTCCCTCCATTTTCTACATACATTTAAACAAGATGATGAAGCCACCTGTTACTCTCTCGCACCTTCCTTCCCTCCTTAATTGTAGCTTTACCTTGTGGTGCTTGCAGTCACCTCCAGTGGAAGCAGTCATTCACAATCCCGATTGACTGCCTGTTGCTGTTCTACAGCTGTAACTAATCAAGCAGCCTTATCTCCGATCTCTGAAAGAATGGAATTACAAGTGCCGCAACCAAAGAAGATAGCAGGGAGAGTTGGCTTCCAGTTTGAGGTTCAGCTGCAGGGGGTCGAGGTGGGTGGTGGGTAGCGCTCTGCTCATTACCCCCAGGATTTTCATTTTTATCCCATTTGGGGTAATTTGTCCCTGTTCCCCAACCACTGATGTATATGATGTGACTGAAACACAATCCTGGAGGAATAATTCTGAAGCTGTAGAACAAGATGATGGTGATTCCAAAGGTGGACAGTTTCCAGAATCCTTTCCGTTGCTGATGGATTCCTCTAAACAAAAAAGTAAATGTTTGCTGTTGTTTTATTATTTATACCATTTCTGTTTATTTAGTATTACTCATTGTATTCACTGCCACTCTACAGTACTTCCCCAAAAAGGAATATTTATGGCTGGACAGTGTCTGCGAAGCAACCAACATGAATTTGACACAACTCCGGGAGGCAGTAGAAGATAGGAGGGCCTGGCGTGCTCTGGTCCATGGGGTCACAAAGAGTCGGACACGACTAAACGACTAAACGACGAATTTTTCATAACAACTGTATCAAAATCACAGTAATGTGCTGTAATAATAACAAAGATAATTTTGCTGAAACTTGACAGTTCTTCAAAGCAGTCTTAAAGAAATATGAGGAAATCGTAACATTTATCAACCTGAAGATCCTGCCTGCTCAAGCATGTTCCTTTTGTCATCTTCACCACAGCACTTCCCATTATGTTGTTTCATTTGGGCCACTCTAGCAAAGAGAGATGATAATCCCCAGGATGTACAAATGGGTATCTGTATTTTATTCAAAGATAAGAGTCCAGCGCGTTTCAGCTAATACATTTTCAGCCGCCTTCAGCGGTTATAATGTAGTAAATAAAGCAGAAAAAGCATATATGTGAGCTTATTTGCAGTGAGACAACATTGTGAATAACACACTGGCTTGACCTTGTGCACAGCTGTGTAATCTTATGTATAAAACTATTCTTCTGCTGCTGCCACAGTGCCATTTATCCAAAAAAGAGTGGGAAACTGTCCCTAAAAAAACCCTCAGACACACATTCAATATAAGTCCAATATTAGTGGTATGTACCTTAACTTCTTATGTTTACTTACAAGTTGGTTCTATTCTTCATGTGAATTACTTTAAATACCTATTATAAACTATAATAATTACATTATTGTATTAATGCCTGTACAAAATGTTTTACATTATAAAAATAATGTTGTATACATTGTCCCATTGCAAATAAGAAGCTCACATATATGCCTTTTCTGTTTTATCTATTGCTGTATTTTTGCTTGTATAAAATGACACTTTTCCCTAAAATAATTAGAGGAAAAATTTAGAGACGGAAGGCAGCAGCAGGAGATGGAGGCTGAGGCAAAGAAGCAGCCACACTCGGCTGCTTCTCATGGCTGCCCATTGACTGCCACCGCCGCCCGATTGCCCCCTCCAGCGATTGTCTCCTTTTGATTGGGTGGCGGCGGCAGCAGTAGTCAGTGGGCAGCTGAGAGAGGCCGCCGAGCCGGGGTGCTTCTTTGCCTCACTCTCCGCCACCTGCTGCTTCCTACGCCCCTGGTTGCGGGCTCAGAGATCCTGCAGTGGGGCTTAACAAGTGGTGGGGAAAAGCAGCGAGCAAAATGATCCTGCAGCCCTTTGATCCCTGCTTTACCTCTCCTTTTGCTAAAAATAGGTTTAGGAGGTGGCAGGGAAAGCAGCAATCAAATTTTCTAATTTGGGGTTAGAAAAGTGGGAGTTGTCTTATACATCAGTTTGTCTTATAAACTGTATAATATGGTACATTATAGCCCCTGAAGAAGGCTGAAAATATATTAGCCGAAACGCGTTGGGATCTTATCTCCGAATAAAACACTGATACCCATTTATACATCCTGGGACTATCATCTCTCTTTGCTAGACAGCGTCAGTGGATGTACCAGTCCTTTTTGTTCTTGTTTCATTTGGGCCACCAGGCTTTGCATTTGTTTGTTGCACTGTTTGCATTTTGCACACATGCCTGCCTTATCTTTAGATGGAGGAACTTCATTAAAATATTCCCAAACCAGGTCTCTTTTATGGCCTACTGTCATTTTAGGTTTTGTTCTCCAAGGAAAGAATAATATGAGAAACCTCAGGATATACAAAAAAAAATCCCCAAAACATGTTAAGTGTTCTGCTCAGAAATTTTCACTTTCATTTTTCCTGCTTGCCCCTCTCTCCTCACATTTAGCTTCTTGTGAATATCTATTCCATTCGCTTCAATCTTCTATTTGTTGATTTTTTGGAAAAATTTAAAGGTAAGGAGTCAGTTCTGTGCACATAAATTTGCAAAGGAACAATAGGTTTAATGTCTTTTTCTGAACTTGGAATGTTTATAGTATTTTTGCTATGAAGAAGAGGCATGTGATTTCTGCAGACATAAATTCGCAGTTTTGAGATCTGATAATATTTGCTATAGAGAAAAATTGCCAAATCTTACAAAAATCTCTGGAAGAACATGACATTGTGAATGGATCAATGGAATTCGTTTACAAAAAATTTAAACATTGCAGAAATATACAGTCTCATGCTACATAATAAACCTTATTTCATAATGAATAACCTTTTGATTATAATGTATCTTAAATAGAAAACTATCTTTCGATAGATTTTTCCTCAAAATAATTTTATTTAAAAATTCCAGTTTAAATTTAAAAATTTGATTTAAATAAAAATGATTTTTGTGGTGGTCATAAGGGCGTGTGCATGTCTTCCTTTGGCCCTCAAAAATGTGGAGCATATGTGATGTGGCTCTCCCACTGAAAAGTTTGGAGACTCATAATTTAAATCAAAATAGATTTTTTAAAATTTACATTGTCAAAAAATCTTATTTTTGAAAATTTAAATCAAATGCACCCTGCTTGGAATGAATCCTTGACTGGTGTCCCAATAAACATTTCTGTAGTGTGTCTTGCCTATAAATGCACTTGATGATTTGTGAAAGACACTGGCTATGCTCAGAAAGCTAAATCAAATATATTTCTTTTCATTTGCTTGTACATGCTGCATATATTGATTGCCAGCATGCTGTATTTAAGTAGTTTTTTATTCCCAGTTAGTCATGAAATTCATTGGCTGAAATTTAGTGTAAGTCACACTAGAGTAGGCCCATTGAATCAATGAGGATTTTTGGAGAGTTCCTGTTGATTTAAATAGGCCTACTCTGGTTGCAATTTTAAATCACCAAATCCACACTGATTCAATGGGCTTACTCTAGTATGACTTACTATGGTAAGCAACAGTAATCCAGCTATTGGGTGATTTGAGCAGTAACACTGAGCCTTATGTATTGAATTGATCAATTTATCCTCTTAAGTGTTGTCTGAAGTTCTTTGGGAGATAATTAGGCTATAAATGTGAAAGATCTATGGAGCTGTTGTACTTGTTTTTTTGGGGGGGTTAGTTTGTGCAGAAGACTTGGAATAATTGGAGTAATTTTCATAACTGAAAAATGATTTCTATGGGACTTGAACACAATTTCTTCTTCCCTACTTTAACAAGTTACTTGATTTCACATATTTCAAAAAAAATATTTTGTTCTTATGTTGCAAAAGGTGGATGATTTGTAAGCAGGATGATTTAAGAATTGACCATGCTTATGCAAAATATAATTAGCTAATGTAATTTCTGTTATGTAGTTATTAGGAAGCACTTTGGGTTAATAAAATATAGTTCAAACACTGTTTAAAATTTTGGCTTAAAATAATTCATTTTGTTGTAAAATAAATTTTCCAGCCTGTTTCGTTCTGAAAATAGAAAAAATCTGGGAAGAATAGATAGAAGATCCCCTTCCAAGATTTTCAGAGGCGTTTTCTCTTGCACACCAGTGCTGCCTCTTGCCAGCAAGGGAGGTTGAAATTAACAGATTGAGTGATGTTAATTAGACCTAGGTATTTGAAGTTGAAATAGGATGTGGTGGCGCTGCGGGCTAAACCGCAGAAGCCTGTGCTGCAGGGTCAGAAGACCAAGCAGTCGTAAGATCGAATCCACGCGATGGAGTGAGTTACCGTCGCTTGTCCCAGCTCCCTCCAACCTAGCGGTTCAAAAGCATGCAAATGCGAGTAGATAAATAGGGACCACTTCGGTGGGAAGGTAACAGCGTTCCGTGTCTAAGTCACACTGGCCATGTGACTACGGAAACAGTCTATGGACAAAACACTGGCTCTATGGCTTGAAAACGAGATGAGCACCGCCCCCTAGAGTCGAACACGACTGGACAAAAATTGTCAAGGGGAACCTTTACCTTTATTTGAAGTTGATGCTGAAGCAGTGCTATGGAGGCTCAAGTGTTCAGGAGCACAGTGTCCTAGCACCATATCCCAGTTGTGATACAGTAATATACTGAAGTTGTTCAGAGTAATATAAGTTTTAGCAAAGCAGTATAGAGACTTGGGCTGTTGAAACAGAGTTTATATTCTTCAGGCTAGCATCTGCAGGCTAGCATCCCTTTACTGAGGGAGTGCCAGCAAAAAGTCAAAACAGTGGGTTGAAATGCTCGTGAAAAAGTGGCTAGATATGTATGGGTGAGCCATTTTAATTAGGAACTGAAATTATTTAGAGACATCTGACTGAATAACCATGTCTTCTAATTGGCTAGGAATATAGATGGGGGTATTCATATTTGTATATGAATATGAATACCCCCACACAGGTGGAGATAACGAGGGTCTGGCCCCATGATGCTGGACAGTCCACTCACCAATCCACTGCTGCTGTGGGCTCTGCACTAGTGGCCTATCATTCTGGAGCTCGCGATTAGCTAGCCACTCCTTGCAGGAGGGGGACGACAAGTTTCTCTGCCAGGTCGAAGAGTGGCTTGCTGATAGCAAGCTCTGGAGCGATAGGATGCTAGTGTGGAGCCTGCGGCAGCAGCAGATCGGTGAGTGGACTGTCTGGCACCATGGGGGTGAACCCTCATTATCTCCACCTGTGGGGGGGTCTTTGTATATAAATACGAAGACCCCCATTTCTAGCTAGGAATTCCATTTTTGTAATTTCAGCTTTTAAAAATACTAGTCTGGGGCATAGTTATGTAATTATGTGCCAGTTAATTAATTTCATACTGATCCTAAGTAATACTGATAGTATTCTCGAAGGCTTTCACTGCCAGGGTCCGATGGTTGTTGTGGGTTTTTCGGGCTATTTGGCTGTGTACTGGAGGTTTTTCTTCCTAACATTTCGCCAGTCTCTGTGGCCGGCATCTTCAGAGGACAGGAGCTAGAACACTGTCTGTTTTCTGGTGTAGTGTGTGTGATTGTTATTCATAGCTGTGGGATCAGGTTTTTGTTTTGTTCAGGAGATTGGGTGTTTCCTGTGGTCAGGGTGTTTTTTTGTTATGGGTATATTGTTGTGATAAGGGGGGGAGATGATCTGTCACTGTGATTGATGGGTGTCGTTGGCTAGTCTTTTGTGTGCAGTGATTACCTGTGTTTGTGACTGGGTAGAGTTTATTAACCTTTTTGCAGGCTGTATTTTTCAGTGTTGGGAGCCAAGCTTTGCTGATTTTTACACTTGTTTTTTGTTGAAGCTGTGCTGGTGTTTGTGGATTTCCATGGCTTCCCTGTGTAGTCTACCATAACGATTGCTGATGTTGTCCAGTATTTGTGTGTTTTGAAATAGGATTTCATGCCCAGCTTGGTTTAGGGCATGTTCAACTAATGCTTTTTTTTTTTTTTTTGGTTGTTTTAGTCTGCAGCGTCTTTCATGGTCTTTGATTCTGGTGTGGATGCTGTGTTTTGTGGTCGCGATATATACCTGTCCACAAATGCAAGGTATCCAGTATACTCCTGTAGTGTTGAGGGGTTCACTTTTGTCCTTTGCTGACTGTAACATATATTGTATTTTTGTGGTGGGCCTGTAGGTCGTGTTTTTTCAACAGTTCCCCATGCGGTCTGTAACCCCTTTGATGTATGGCAGAAATACTTTATTTGGGGGGCTGTTTTTCTTCTTCAGTCCAATGTTGTCTTCTCTGTTTGATGGCTCTTTTGATTTCATTCTTCTAAGAGCCATTTGCCTGTAGGGCCCAATTCAGGTGGTTTGGTTTGGTGCCGAGAAATTGAGCCTTCACAGTTCCAAATTGCACAGTCTACGAGTGTTTTGATTATGTCTCTTTTTTGTTGTGGGTGGTGGTTGGAGTTTTTGTGTAGGTACCAGTCTGTGTGGGTGGGGTTTCTGTAGACCTTGTGTCCCAATAGGAGGTCAGGTTTGCATATGACCATGATATCTAAGAAAGGGAGTTGGCCCTTTCCATGGTGAGTTCTATATTTGGGTGGATGCTATTGAGATGGTTTAGAAATTCTTCCATCTGAAGATGCTGGCCACAGAGACTGGCAAAATGTTAGGAAGACCCTCCCGAATCCAAACAGCCCGAAAATCCCACAACAACCATAATACTGATAGTGTTTCCTAACTAAGTTGAATGGCTAGACTGAAGAACTAGAAGGGTTAAGAAAGTGAAAGCTATGATGGAACAACATGACTTTGATTATCTGCAAAACCCAAGACTTTGTATTAGAATGTTCAGACCTGTTCTTTAATTGTCTTTGATGCTACTATCTACTCTTTGGTTGAGTATCTACTCTGTTGACAAAGGGCCAAGAGAACAGAACAATGGGTAAAATAAGATGTTCATTCTGAACAAATACTTGGATTTGTGTGAGAGAAGGATCATCCCACAGTTAGGTTCTCTGATAATTAACAGGCAGCTATTGAATTGTTTTAATTTTTCTGCATAGTCACAGAAATTAAAAAAGATGAGTAAGACAGAAATAACTGTTGACCCATTTTTGTTGGTTCCAGCAAATGTTACTCTGCCTCTGATTAGTTCCAGCACATTTAACAAGATCTGAAGCCCTATAGAAATATGTGGGAATCAATGTGTGTAAAACACATTCAGGCACAATATACAGTTAAGCTCCAGTTTTCCCGCATGAATAATAGCTTGCAGTCTGGCCTGCACCTGGACACCAGCGAAACATGCTTATTCATATTCACAGCCCCCTCCCCTTCTGAACCTGCAAACAGGATTCAGTTGAAATGAAAGCATTTATAGATTCTGGTAGATGACAATATATTTATTTATGGCTTAAAAGGCATGTTGTGTGGCACTGAGTATTATTTTGACTGGAAATAGACATGGGAATATGTTTAATGTTTTAAATTATATGCAGTCACAGTTCAAGATTATATGTTTTTGCAATTATATGTTGCATTTGTGAGGGATAGACATTGGTGGTAGAAGTTATGGATTATACGCATATTCAGTTTGAGGTGATTATTTTGTGACAAGCAGTGGTTTTGATATCTGCCTTGTGCAGAGCAGAACTGTTTGGAAGTCTCACTAATAATGTATTATGCCTGGTCTGGCTTGGTATAAAAATGCTTTTGATGCCATTGTGTTATGTAGCGTAGTAGAATTTCAACAGCTGATAACATTAAGTGTCTGACAACTTTGAGACCAGGAAGTATATTGTGGCAGTTAAAAATATCTTTATTGTGATATGTGGCAGTAGTCACTATCTCTCAGACAACATCTGTACTGCAGTGAATAAGCAGAACTGTGACACACAAAGTCTTTTAAGGACTGTTTCTAGAGAGTAGTTGTACTAAGCTGTTGTTGGCAAAAACAAGAGAGTCTTGTGACACCTTTAAGACAAGCAGTTTTATTATGTTCTGAGCTTTGCAGATACACTCTCACTTCACCAGATGCTTGAAGAGGTATCCTGTAAGTCACCATGTTGTCCTTTAAATCAGCCATTTTCAGTGGGTACCATATGGTCTTCTGGGGGCCCACAAACTGATAATATTTCTAATCTATTTTTCTATTCCCCTATTCATGTTGTATCCTTGTTTCACAGAGAGCCTGGAACCTGAGAAGAGCTCTTAAAAGGGCCATGGCAAAAAAAGAGAGTTGAGAATGGCTGCTTTAAAATATAGGAATGGCTGGGGATGAGGTGAGGGATTGTAATAAGTGCTATCAGAGGAGTTAAATCGCAGTAGAGTGTTTTAATTGCCTTGCTAACAGTGGCAATTCACAAAGCGGTTGTCAGGGATGTCTGATATCTTTGCATTGGTGAGTTTATCAAGTATATTTTGATTTAAAACCTTCAGGTATAATTTTGTTTGCTTCTTCTGCTTGTGTAGCAGTTCATTGCGCAAGCAGTTGGACAGTTTCTTAGCTTGTGCAAGGAGATACAGTATTGAGGAATACCTTCCTCTGCGAGCTCAGTCAGAAACTGTCCAGAGACTTGCACAATGGACCGTTGCATGAGCTTGAACAAACAAGATTTGGCTCTTTTCCTGTTCAAATCACAGTTGCATCTCTTGATCAACTGTTGCTTCAAAGGGTCACTTGGTCATCTGTTTCTGGCATTCTTTATTCAAGGATGCCATTAGGAAATCAGTTGCTGGGTGCCCTGAGAGACTAAAGTGTTGCCTCTCTGTTTTAAAATATTGCCATTTGTGGTGCCAAATTTAAAATAAAGAGTGAAGACTAACAAATGTATTAGGTTTGTTGCAACATGAGCTTTATAGGAGGTATAAAATCACAAAAATATAAATCTGTTACCTGAGTATAGTTATCCTAAAGTACATAAGTTGGGGCAAGATTTTGATCTCTTTGTTTCTCAAGTCTCTCTCAGGCTTCAACTTTCTCAAAAAAAGCTTTTAAAAATGCATACTATATTAACTTACATTTAAAAAACCCTGTAAATTATACCAATCACGCCTCAAAAATGTAGGGAAAAAAAGTTCATCATCCTGGAACTCCTTGAAAGGAATCTGAAACACCCATGTTATGAACCCTGATTCTCAAAGCCCAAAGCCACACTCCCAATATCTGGTTCTGCAGCCAGATACCTTAAACCACTGAACTGTCCAAGTAAAAACTTTTCTGCTCAACTATTCTTGGTGCAATTGGCTGCTGTGGAAGGGGCTTTTAAGAGGACAGGGTATACTTTCTATTTTTCCTTTTTTTTTCTGGTATGCTTCAAAATCAATTTAATTCAGTGGCTGTTTTAATTTGTCAATGACTAGTTACATTTTAATATTAAAACTGGCTAAAATCTGGTATTGAAACTTAGATTGTGTAAGGTTGCTGATGTCAGTAGTTCTGGTGGTTTTTCAGACATTAAAAATTTCTGATCCCTGGTTTGCAGATATAATAGTTGGCATGGGGTATAATAATATAAATTGTACACATCCCTTTTATCGAGAGGAAGCCTATGGGGGCCATGTGACAAGGGAAATCTTTAATTTCAAGAAATCACTGCTACATGTCTGTATTGGTATAAAGAAAGTACAATAAATTGTCTTGCACTCTCCAGTTAATAATGTGTAGGATTGCAGCATAACTCTTGTGCTAATTCAGTTATAACAAATTACTTATGATCATTCACAGTCTTGAATAGTTCACCCTATTTCTAAACATGCAGAGATGTTTCTTTGCTGTGGTCCCTTAACCAGGAAACATGCCTCATATTTCCCTCAATTTTGTGTATAGGGAGGAAGAAGATAAGCAAAGCTACCTATTCAGTAAATAGTATTTCTATGATGCAATGAATTCCATTGTTTGGTGTGGTCTTTAGGTAGGGACAGTTATGCTGGTAGAGGGAAAGTTGAATGTATTTCTAGATATAGGCCATTTAAATGAAGAATCATTTGAGTTGCTGCAAAAGTGACTTGAACTGGAACATTTTAATTGCAGAGACTGAGGAGGCTGTCAACGAAGTATAGAACAGAAAAGATCTACCCTACGGTCACAGGAGAAAAAGAAGAAAATGTGAAAAAAAACAGATACAAAGATATACTGCCATGTAAGTTTGTTTCTTCTTTTTAATAGACACGTTAATATTATTTATTAAGGTACATTCTTAGTTAACTTTTACAGTCTCTTGAACAGGTAAATTAGCTGGTAATTATTTGTTGAAAGGGGTATTTTAAAGATGGTTCATCTGCCTAAGTGAACATTCTTTTTTTGTGCGTCACCCTCCCAGTTTCTATTTAAAAACTATTTCCAAGGCTAAAAATCTGTTGAAGACTTTGACCCCAAACCAGCATTGCAAAGCAAAAATCACAGGTAATACAGTGTTTCTTGCCAAACACAATTCTTGTTGCTGGTTGTTCTAAACAGTCTGTGTCCGTGATGCAGCATGGTATTTGTTGTGTTACAAATTATGAGATTTTTTGGCAAATGTTTTTGTGAAAGTCTTGGTTGTTAATTGATCATCTGACTTTTGACAGTGAGTTTAATTGGAAATCTGTCTTCTGCATGAAGCTCTTTTTTTACACAAGTAGAAGAGGTCTAATAGGCCAAGATTAGGTTTACAATAACACGTTACGCTGTAACATAAGAATAATTGAAGACTTGACTACAGCTCCAAAACAGAATGATAACCTGAAGTTCTTTTTAATAAATGACACTAACCAGATATGACAATTAGAACCTCACAGAACAGAACCATTGACAATGGACTTTTTGATTGCGATCAGTGTGAAGCTTTATATATAACACTGAACACTCATTGATCAGCAGCTTATAAATGCAAATTTTAAATCTACAAAAATTAAATATGGTTACCCTTATGATTCAGATATTTTCATATATCAGAGCAGCATGTTATCAGTATAATGACTTACCTATTTTAAAAAGCTCAAAGATCAATGCTCTACAGTTTTTACAATTTATCCTTGTACACACAAATCTCTCTTGTGTAAGAAGATTGTGTGTAAAATCATTCAGTGCTATGTAGAATTGAGTGTTGAGTTAATTTTGTATTCAGACACTATTCCAGGTAAAAAAGGGCCTAGGTCTCTTTGAGTGGGGAGGGTTTCTTGGATTAATCTGTTGCTTCAGCTACCACACTTTGCCTAACTTTGTGGTGGTGATGTATTAGGAGGGCAATTTGTCAAAATTCAGGCAGAAGCACCACTAAATGGTTTATAGAATTGTGCAGTTTTATGGAACATACCTGTTAGTATGGGAAGTAATTCTTCCTACTATTATTATATTTTAGTTGACCACAGTAGAGTTAAGCTGACTTTAAAAACTCCTCCACAAGATTCAGACTACATCAATGCAAATTTTATTAAGGTATGTATTGGCATAATATTTGTTTCATAATGAAATCTTTAAAATCTTACAACATTTCTTTCTAAGCAAAGTATTGACCTCAAAATGTTGTATGTGGTTGTAATGTGGCTGAATGAGAAAAAAAGAGAGTATAAGCAATTGTCACACTAGCATTCTGCAATCAAATTGACAAGACTATAGAAGAGAATGCCTCTAATTATGGTAATATACAATTTATAACAATGATTTGAATGTGTTGGTTAGTTTATAACAATAGTTATGTATAGTTTAGAACAATGGTGATATACAATTTCTAAGAATGATTTGAATACTGGAATATATCAGTATGAACCCAAATAAGGAATTCATTAGCAGAAGTCAAATAAATTAAAATTACAATTATCCACTATATTGAAATCTCTTAAAACTAGTAAATTCACTGAAATAGAGAACATCTCTGAAGTAAAGTCCACATGAAATGTAGAATAGTTCATGTTTTCCAAATAGATGACACTTGAATATTGTGATATCATTTTTAAAGTATAAGATAAAGCAGTTAAGATATGGTATATAAGGTCGGTACTTAACTAATTCTACACATGCCTTACCAGAACTGGCCACTAAAAGCAAAAGCAAAGTGTGCTGCTTATATACCGCCCCATATCACTTAAAGGGTACTCTGGGCTGTTTACAAGTTAATTATGCAGGCTACACATTGCTTAGGGATGTGGTGGCGCTGCGGGTTAAACCGCAGAAGATTCTGTGCTGCAAGGTCAGAAGACCAGCAGTCGTAAGATCGAATCCACGTAACGGAGTGAGCTCCCGTTGCTTGTCCCAGCTCCTGCCAACCTAGCAGTTCGAAAGCATGTAAACATTCAGGTAGATAAATAGGTATGACCTTGGTGGGAAGGTAACGACGTTCCATGTTTAGTCGCGCTGGCCATGTGACCACGGAAACTGTCTTTGGCCAAACGCTGGCTCTATGACTTGGAAACAAGGATGAGCACCACACCCTAGAGTTGGACATGACTGGACTAAATGTCAAGGGGAACCTTTACCTTTACCTAGACATTGCTTCCCCCCACGAGCTGGGTACTCATTTTACCAGCCTCAGAAGGACGAAGTCTTGAGTCAGCGTTGAACTGGCTGCCCTGGGATTGAACTCCAGGTCTTGAGCACAGTTTTGGCTGCAGTACAGCAGTTTAAGCACTGTGTCATGAGTCTCCTAGAGCAGCGGTCCCCAACCTTTTTGGGATTGCAGATCAGTTGAGAGGGTGGGCTCCGTGTGTGGGGAGGCGGGGGCACATATGTGCGAGTATGACGCCCCCTGTGCGAGCACGACATGCCCCTGTGCGAGCGCAACACACGGGGGCAGAGATCCGTCTCCGTGGCCCAGTTCTGGCAAGCCCACGGACCGGCATAGGGCTGTGAACTGGGGGTTGGGGCCCCTGTCCTATATGGTGCCAGAGACCATGCTAGGTATTGTTCACTAACAAATTTTCTCTGGGTAAATCTAGTGGCCAATTTTGGTAATACAAGTAAAAATAGTTTTTTCTGGATTTTTTTCTTTTAATATTTTAAATATTTTCAGATAGTGGATAAGTGAATCAATGGATACTGATCTCGTGGATAAGGAGGTCCTACTGTATTTAATAGTACTTGCTACATCAAGAAAAAACCCAGCTGCAGTAGTTTGAGTAACCTTTGACTTTGAGAACTTTATATATCCATCATCTTTTTCCTATCTCTTTTCTTCCCTATTGGCCAAACTAAGTGAGATTTGACAGGTTTCTGTAGTCTTTGAGTGAAATCCTGAAATTAAAGGACAGAAAAATCAGTGGGATGTTGGAAAAAAGCCCTGAACTGCTCCCTCCCTCCATCCAGGAAGATAAGGGGAGTAAGAAGTGACATAGGTTAGGGAAAACGTTGCATACGTTTGATGTACCAAATACATGGGATTATTAAGAACAATTATGTTATTTCATCACTTGGATCATTTCAGTGAATATTTGGATATGGTTGTTAATTTGAATGCAACTGTTATACAATCTGATGTTCATGTCTATTAGGCTTTTCCACTTTGTGAATGGACCAGAGAAATTGTTTATATTTCTCCTTGTATTGGAAAGATGTTAACATTTTATATGTATCTGTTTTGAAAATGCAGATATGCACAGATGCATCTATAATAGAAACAGGTCGGGTACTTTCATGTCTAAAAGCAATTTTGGAACTTTTGTAACTCTTATTACATTCAGTTGTATGTTGAAATTTTTAGGGAGTACATGGGCCAAAAGCATATGTTGCTACCCAGGGACCATTAGCGAATACAGTAATAGATTTCTGGAGGATGATATGGGAGTACAATGTTGCAGTAAGTATTTTATCTAAGAGTATTGATTTCATTCTGAGATGTGAGCATATTTCTATTGATGTTTTATAGTTTATGGCCTTGTAAACATTATGACACGTATGACCGTTGTATCGACTCCTTCAGCATACTGTTTCTGGGAGGGATGTTGGCAAAGCACTTGGAAGTGGACTTGTGCTGGCTCATGATATCTTAACTGACCAAACATTTCTTGAGAAGTAAAGTCAAATATCTTGCAAAAGTGCAGTCTGGCTGGTGAAGTCTTGAAAATAGTGGTGTTTGCGCATGGGCAAGTGTCTTGTGCTTTTTTTTTCACCAGCATCCTTTTGTGCCTTAAGGGATATGTAGATATTTACCCTGTTTCCCCAGAAATAAGACCTAACCTGAAAATAAGCCATAGTATGATTTTTCAGGATGCTTGTAATATAAGCCCTACCCCAAAAATAAGCCCCAGTTAAGTTAAACCCCGCCCTCCACCATTGTGCAGCTTGTGCAGCAACCAGAAGAAGATGACACGACTGAAAAATAAAACATTCTCTGAAAATACAGTGGGCCCTCAACTTACGAACGGGCCTAGTTGCGAACTTTTCGGGTTACGAACCCGATCTCATCGCAAGTAGTAACCCTACTTGCGAACGTGGATCGGGTTACGAACTCAAAAGGCAGGGGAAAAGGGCAGGAAATTAAAATTTCCTGCCCTTCCTCCCTGCCTTTGGAGCTTTCAAAAGGCTTCCTCCGACATCGGAGGAAGCCTTCTGAAACATCCAAAGCCAAAACGGCAGGGAGCTTTCTCCCTGCCTTTTTGGCTTCGGAAGCAAGCTGGCCGGCCGGGGAGAAATTGGCTCCCTCCTTCCACCTGATAGTGCTCAGCCGGCACGAAGGGGACTCACCATTGGGTGGAAGGAGGGAGCCGATTTCTCTCTGGCCGGCCGACTTGCTTTTCCAAACGAGAAGCAAGCTGGTTGGCCGGGGAGAAATTGGCTCCCTCCTTCCACCCGATGGTGAGTCCCCTTTGCCCCAGCTGAGCTCAGCCCGGCGTGAAGGGGACTCAACCATCGGTTGGAAGGAGGGAGCTGATTTCTCCCCGGCCAGCCGGCTTGCTTCCGAAGCCAAAAAGGCAGGGAGAAAGCGCGAGAAGTTCGAACTTCCCACGCTTTCTCCTTGCCTTTTTGGCTTTGGAGGTTTCAGAAGGCTTCCTCCAATGTTGGAGGAAGCCTTTTGAGATCTCCGAAGCCGCCCATCATGGCGGCGGGGGAGACCCCCAGGGAGGTCTCCCAGGGCTTGCACACCACCATGAGAGACCTCCCTGGGGGTCCTCCCTGCCGTGATCGGTGCCTTCAGAGGTTTCTAAGGGCTTTCCCTGACATTGGAGGAAGCCTTTTGAAAGCTCCAAAGGCAGGGAAGAAGGGAGGAAGTGGAGCGCCGGGAGGCTAGAGCTGGCCAGGCGCTTGGCCGCTCGCCCCCGGCCGCGGTGGAGGCAGCGGAGCGGCGGGAGGCTAGAACTGGCCGGGCGCTTAGCCACTCGCTCCCGGCCGCGTGGAGGCAGTGGAGCATCGGCAGGCTTTGGACTGGGAAGTCCTTTTTAAAAAAGCTTTTCTGTGTGGGTTTTGGAGGGTGGGTTTGGACTGGGGGGGTTATGTTTCTGTGGGTTTTTGTATGTGTGTGTGTTTTTTGCAGCCCCAACGTGGGACTTGCTCTTTTTATTTTCATTTTTGTATTTTTTTGAAATGCTGGAACGGATTAATTCCGTTCCCATGCATTTCAATGGGAAGTGGTAGGTTGACTTACGAACTTTCCAAGGTACGAACGTTCTCCCAGAACGGATTAAGTTTGTAAGTCGAGGGCCCACTGTAAGCCCTAATGTGTTTTTTGGAGCAAAAATTAATATAAGACCCTGTCTTATTTTTGGGGAAACACGGTAGATCATAGCAGGATTTGATTGTCTAATTCATTTCATCTCTTTCCCATATGAGCCCACCTTAAGTTATAGGCATTTTCATGTTTATGTCTCTTTGTCATACCCTTTCAACCGTGGTTACATTGGCTTGCTTCTGGTAGAGAGGCAAAACAAAGAGTCTGCATCCATTTCTTGCTCTGAGATCAAGTGCATCCATGCTGATGCAGAATCTGTCTTTTGTGTCAGCATACACTTGTTTCACCAAAGCAGGCTTTCCTGTTGTTGGATTCTGCAAATGTTGGTATACAATTCCCATAATCTCTATCCATTATGGCAGGTGCGAAGAATGGGAGTTGTGCTGTAATAGCATTGGAGGAATCAGGGTTGAATAGAGTTTCTTGGGGAAAGAGCAGAAATGGGCACTGTAAGTTATTGAGTTGAAACTTTAAACCACAGTCCAGGGAGAGGTTTAAGAAACAAAGATTGACTTCATTGTGCTGTGCCACTGTCCTGGTTTCCAAATGTTAGACCATTATCCTGTTTGCTGTATAAACACTTGAGCGTAAAGACCTTTCCTGAACTATAGAACTGGGTTGATAGGAGTTAACCATGTTTGAAACTGCGCGGTATAACGTTTCTAAACGTCAGTCTTGTTTGGAGATGGCAAAACTTGATTTGAATCATTAATTCTCTAAGGCCTAGTTTGCAACTTCTGTGAGCACAATTCCAGTTTTTCCCCTTCTAGGTGCAACCTTTTACGTGTATCCCGTGCAGTACTACTGTTCTCTTCCTGAATGATATAATGTAATACAGTGGTGCCTCGCAAGACAAAATTAATCCGTTCCACGGCTAATGCCGTCCAGTGAAAATTTCATCTTGCGAAGCATGTTTTCCCATAGGAATGCATTGAAATTTAGTTAATGTGTTCCTATGGGGAAAAAAGTCAGAAACAAAAAAAATTTAAAATAAAGTTATTTACCAGGTACTGTAGACTGAGCCCGGCTCCTCACAGTGCCTTGGTAGCCCCCAAAGGCCGGAAAAAGAGCACCAAACAGCTGAGAGCCTAGACCCAGCAGCGAGGTGGCAGCCATTTTGTGCTCTTCTCCATTCCGCCCCCCCTCCTTGCCTCACAGCTGATGGGCGCTGGGTTTTAGAGGCTTCCCCAGCACCAAAAAAGGCAGGGAAAAAGAGCTGGAAATAAAAAATGGTGCTTTTCCCCTGCCCCCTGGGAAGCCTCTGAAAGCAGCGCTTTGCCGCGGGTGGCTGCCCCCTCATGCTCCCCCAGCGCCACTTTCAGAGGTCCCCTGCTAGTCCTCTGATGGTGCTGGGAAGACTGCCGGGGGACCTCTGAAAGCGGCACTGGGTGCGGGGGGGATGCGGGAGGGTGGCGGGCCTGCCCCCCACCCCCATGGCAAAGCGGCAAAGCCTCCCGGGGGCTTCGTCTTGCGAAGCAGGGCCATAGGAACATTTGTCTTGCGAGGCACGAAAACCCTAGCCAGACCCATTCGTCTAGCGGGTTTTTCGAGCCGCGAGGCGTTCATCTTGTGAGGCACCACTGTACTAGGATCTGTAAGTGACAGAAGTTAGGAAACCACCCACTGCATGAGTGGAACTGCCTTCATTCCATACAGTAGTACCCTTGGGCCCAAGCCTATTTATCAAAAGACAGTGATTGGGTTATACTTTATACACAGGCCTATTTAGTATGCATTTCAGTTTTTGGAACTAGTAAGTACTCTAAATTGTATATAAAATAGAATAATGCACTTGATGGGAGCAAGATGCTGGCCTGTTGAAAATGCAGTCTTTGACATGGCACATTGTTGTGTATTACCTTATAGGCCATTATGCTCTTTCTGTGTTGGAAGATCAATACATGCATATGTACATTTTTAATAGCACAAGGTTTTGGAAACTCTACAGTTACATTTCATTCCACTCCCCACAGATTATTGTAATGGCTTGTCGAGAGTTTGAAATGGGAAGGGTATGTATTAATATTTCTGACTTGTTTGGCAAAGCTAATGTGTTCTAGATGGTAATAAAGTTAAATCTAGACTTCTAGTTGCAATTAGCTTAGTGAACAAAGCTATACATTGCTGATATTACTGAGAGAAATATATTAAAGATGGTTGGTCTTTATATTGTGTCAAATGAAACTGTAATAGACTTTCACAGTGGGTGGATATGCTCAATGTACTAGCTATAGAATGAACTATAGTACTTACCATGGAACTTCGTTAGTGTGTGAAAACTAAATTGGGAAAATGAGGCTTTCAGATTGGTAACTGAAATGCCTGGAGTAAATCTAAGGCTAATCTCCACTAGATCAGAACCCTGAAAATCAGGGTAACCTTATTACTTGTGTCTATCAAGTCCCATTAATTTCAATGGGTATATTCTGGTTTCTATTTACATTGGGTTTAGCCCTCTGAAAATTTGAGAGTATCAGCAAGGATGACCTTGTTCATTTAAATGCAGTTGTGTATATATTCTTAACACACACACACACATATATGCTGATTTTAAAATTGTATTTTTTGGAGAACAGAAAAAATGTGAACGTTACTGGCCTTTGTACGGAGAAGAAGGTGTAAATTTTGGACCATTTCATATTTCTTGTGTAAGTATTTAATGAGTGGTTTGATTTATTATTGATTATCTTTAAACATAGTAATACAGTGGTGCCCCGCATAGCGACGTTAATCCATTCCGGATTAATCGTCGCTATGCAGAAACATCGCTAAACGGAATGGAAAAAGCCATAGGAACGCATTAAACTCACCGTTGAGCGAAGTTCCTCCATAGCACCACCATTTTCGCGTCCTCGGTAAGCAAGGGCAGGGCGCGAAAACACTTGCGGTGGCCATTTTAGGCATCCGGCGGCCATTTTGGAACCACCAATCAGCTGTTTATAAAAACATCGCAATGCGAAGACCGATCATTGCAGTGCAATGTTTTACCCATTAAAACATCGCAATGCAATCGCATTAGCGATCTAAAAAATTAGATCGCTATGCGGATTTGTCGTTAAATGGTGCACTTGTTATGCGAGGCACCACTGTAATTAGATGCTTTGAAATAACTACGGTACTCCCAATACTTTGGAGTTTCAAAAAGTGACTTATTAATTACTTGCAGTAATTTGAGTTTTTACACTGGTAATACCGTAACAAGTCAAGTCAATGCATGAGTTGTAAATTCAGGTTTGTAAGTTTGTACTGACATAACAATGTTGTGTATAAACTCAAGTAAATGTGCAAGATCAGTAGTAGTGTGATGGAGGCCAATTTTGAGGATTAGTAAGAATGGAACACACATACAGTGGTGCCTTGACTTACGAACGTCCCTACTTACGACCATTTCAAGTTATGACCAGCTCCGGCTGCAAAATTTTGCTTCTACTTGTGACCGGAGTTTTCACTTACGAACAGAAAAAGGCAGGGGAAAAAGGCAAGAAATTCAAATTTCTAACTGTAGGTGGCGGCGAGGCTGCTGCTTTGTAGCTCTTTCACCCCAGGAGTTAGTGTGGGATCTGAGGAGGCTTGGGACTGCCTGGCTTCTGCTTTTGAGTGAGTGTGTGTGTGTTTGCAGGGAGGCTTGGGACTGTCCGGTAAGGTAAGGTGCTGTTTTCTGCTTTTAAAAAACTGTTCTGGATGTTTTTGCAGCGTGGTTTTGAGGTGGAAGGGTTTATGTTTCTGTGGTGTGATGGGTCCTGGGGGGGTTTGTTGGTTGGTTGGGTCCTCCCCCATTTTTGATGGGTCTTGGGGGATTTGGTTGCTTTTTGGGGGTTTTCCCCCATTTCTGATGGGTCTTGGGTTTTTTTGCCTCCCCCCATTTCTGATGGGTCTTGGGGCGTTTGGTTGCTTTTTGGGTCTCCCCCCCATTTCCGATGGTCTTGCATGTTTTTTCCTTTGTTCTCTTTGCATTTCCAACCTGGTCCCTTTGTTTTCTGTGCATTTCTGATATGATCCGTTTGTTTTACGTGCATTTCCGACCTGGTCCCTTTGTTTTCTGTACATTTGCAACCTGCCCCCTTTGTTTTCTGTGCATTTCCGACCTGGTCCCTTTGTTTTCTGTGCATTTCCAACCTGCCCCCTTTGTTTTCTGTGCATTTCCGACCTGCCCCCTTTGTTTTCTGTGCATTTCCAACCTGCCCCCTTTGTTCTCTGTGTATTTTCGATCTGCTCCATTTGTTTTCTGTGCATTCCGATGGGTCTTGCACACTTGATTACTTTTCTCTTCTTTTTTCCCCTTCGGACGGAAGAGATTAATCACGTTTCCAATGAGTCTTGCAGTGATTTTTTTGGTGATTTTTTTCTTCAGCCAGAACAGATTAATTGCATTTCAGTGCATTCCTGTGGGAAATGGTGCTTCGACTTATGACCATTTCAAGTTACGTCCATCTTCTGGAACGGATTATGGTCGTAAGCCGAGGCACCATTGTATTAGCTACCTAATCAAGTAAAAGTGGTTTGAACAAACACTTTTTAAAAGGTTTTTTAAAAAACTGCACTAAAAGTCCTTAAAGGACTGCAACAAAGGATGCAAAGCATTAGGGAGTTCCATAAGTATGGGGTTGCCACTGATAAAACCCAACCTCTTGTACTCACCAGTTACATAATCTATATATTTACAGTGGTGCCTCGCTTAACGAGCGCCCGGTTAACAACGAATCTGCATAGCGATTTGGTTTTTGCGATCGCAAAAGCGATCGCATTGCGATGATTTAAATGGTAAAAATCGCTTTGCGATGATCGGTAAGCTGTTTCGCTTACCGATTTTCACATAGCGATGTTTTTAGAACAGTTGATTGGCGGTTCCAAAATGGCCGCCGGATTAAAAAAATGGCCGCCTGCTGTGTTTTTGCCCGGATTCCTCGCTTACCAGGCAGCGAAAATGGCCGCCGTATGGAGGATTTTCGCTTTAAGGTGAGTTATTTGCCCATAGGAACGCATTAAATGGGTTTTAATGCATTCCTATGGGCTTTTTTTCCACATAGCGACGAATCTGTATAGCGACGATTTTTGCTGCAAGGATTATCGTCACTACGTGGGGCATCACTACATGTGAGCTGTTTGTAAGCTTTTGTATGAACATTTGCAGAATAGTGCCAGTAGTAATGTTCCAACTGCTCTGGGGTACTTGGATCCAGCTGACTAATGAAGGAGCTTTAGCTTTGTAATGTTTCACATTTTTTTAAATGTTACATCTTCCTAAGGACTCAGTTTCATTTTTTTCCCTTTAAAAATAGGAGATTCAAATTCATTTGTCATCTTTCTGTGAATATAGTAATTCTCATTTCTGCTGCTGTTTAAGTTATTTGTATGGTGGAATATAGTTTTTTTTTTACATTTCTATTTATTAACAAATATTTCCTTTTGTTTAGGAAGCTGAACAAGTCAGAACAGACTACTATATTAGAACCCTGCTACTTGAATTTCAAAATGTAAGTAGAGAAAAGTTCTTCCAGTCAGGTTAAACATAATGGAATTATTTTGATACTTAAAAAAAAAAGTCAACATTTTGGCTGTTTTCGACATGTTTATAATGTAGATGAATGGCTTTCAATATGTGATAAGTGGCAAATGTTTATTTTGAAATTCATAAAACTGTTTTGCTTAGGATAATACAGATCACTTTGTCAACGCTATGTTCTTTCCCCATTCTCATGGCTAGAAGGAGCAGTGGACCATTGTAACTGCCAATTCAGCATAGGTGAGGAACTCCCATCATTCCTTACCTTGGTCATACTAGTGAGGGATGATGGGAGTTGCAGTCCAGTGACCTCTAGAGAAATACACATTCCTACTCTTAACTGTGTACAGTGGTGCCTCGCATAGCGATCGCTCTGTTTAGCGATGAAATTGCTTTGAGACACGTTTTTTGCGATTGCAAAAGCGATTGCTTTGCGATGTTCCCTATGGGAACCGAGCATCGCAAAGCGACGATTTTAAAACAGCTGATCGGCGGTTTCAAAATGGCCGCTGGGTAAACAAAATGGCGGCCCCACTGTGTTTAGGGATGGATTCCTCGCTTAAGAGGCAGCGAAAATGGCTGCGCTATGGAGGATCTTTGCTGAACGGTGAGTTTTAAGCCCATAGGAACACATTGAAGGGGTTTCAATGCGTTTCTTTGGGCTTTTTAATATCGCATAGCGACATTTTCGTTCTGCAGCAATTTTTGCGGAACAAATTAAATCAAACTTGTCCATTCATATTCTGTAAAACTGTGACATTGTAAGTAGCCTTTGCTGTTGTATTAACATATTACAACTCTATTTTATTAAGCATTATTATATTATATTAAACATTAAACATTATAGTGAGAAATTTAATTATGGAAATGCTAGAACTGTAGCAAAAGAATTTTAGACTCTTAGGACTCTTCTGTATGTGCAATCAGAAGTATGATGTGTTTGCCTCTTGAAATATAACCACAGAGGCTTGGAATCTGTAGTATGTGTATGCATGTTTCTTTAAAGTACATTATATTTATCATAATTAATATTTTTAAAAAGTATAATATATTATTTGATATATATTAGCCGAAGACCTGTTATTGTAACTGTGCACAGCATCATCAGCTTGTGCCTGTAAAATTGATTTTAAATTGATCAGATGTTTCCTGTCCTCCTGTTTGAGGTTCCGAGGCTCCCTAGGACACCCTTTTACCTAGGAGAAAATTTTGGGAGCCCTGGGGTGAGATGGAGTCTTTAACCACCAAAAATCACTGTTGAATTGCTGCCACTGGAATGGGGACCACTGCCAGCAATCTAATAGTGATATTTGGTGATTAAAGGCTCCCAGTCTTGTCCTGAGGCTCCCACAGGCTTTCCCAAGGGGAATAGGACCTGTAAGGAGTCTTGGAACCTCAAAAAAGGGGATAGGAAGAGTTTAATTTAAAATAAGTTTTTGCCAGCATAAGCTAATGATACGTTCAGCTTATGCCACACAAAATGGCCATTGTTGATTTATTATTTATTTCTTGTTTGTGTGATTTTGTTTGATCTTTTTCATTATATTTTTGCCATACCATCTCTATTACAACATAGTTATTCCACTTTTCTGTGAATATCTACCTGAACTTTGGACATGTAAAGCTATCTCTTTCCTCTTAGGAAACACGTAGAATATATCAGTTCCATTATGTCAACTGGCCTGACCATGATGTTCCGTCATCATTTGATTCTATTCTGGACATGATCAGTTTAATGAGAGAATACCAAGAACATGAAGATGTTCCTATTTGTATACACTGCAGGTATCAAATTAAAATTTCCATGTGATGGTTATTTTAGGAGACTATGGCTGAAATTCTGTTGCCATAAAATGTGCCATGTAAGGCTGATGATGTCATCATTGGGAAGCTGTTGGGGGCTGCAGGAAATTTTTAATTACCAAAAATTGCTGCTGTTGGGATGACTTCATTGACATTAACAACTCTATTGACAACATCAGCCTTACATGGTGTAATATATGGCAGGGCTCCCCAAGGGGCCATATCCCCCCCCCCCCCGGTTCAGAATGGTAGTGGTAAAGTTTATATCCTTATATAGGGTAGATAGACCTTTCAACATTTTGGTAAATAATTTTCTTGATGGGAAATTCTTGCTTTCACAAAAATATGAAGTTATTAAATAGTTTATTTTTAAGTAGTGCTTAGTTTTTGTTATATAATTAGAGTAATCAAGAATTTTAAAATGCCATCTGTAAAATACTTGCTGAAGAATAATGCTTCCCATTAATCGCTTCATATATATAAACATAAATGTGAAGTTTTCAATGTACTTTTCAATTACTTATGTGCTTATCTTTTTTCCTTTTATAGTGCAGGGTGTGGAAGAACAGGAGCCATCTGTGCCATAGATTATACATGGAATTTGTTGAAAGCTGGGGTAAGGAGGATTTATAGCAATCAAAATGCAGAAAAACTAGGTCATCTTATGCCAGTGATTAAAGTAGAGTTTTTATAGGAGAGTAAAGATGATGTACTTACTATATGTGTAAAATTGAAAATAATTTGAACATGAGATATAAGTTAATTGGTATCCTTTCACATTTAATTTTCCTTATAGCAATACTGATTTTGTGTGTGCGCTTCTAATTGTTGAAGCTTATTATAGAAACATGTTAAGATCAGCAAATTCAGAAAATTATGTAGCTTTTTGACTTTCGTCTCAAACTTTACTTTTCCCAAAAAAACTTTTTGCTCGTTTCTATCACAGAAGATACCAGAGGAGTTCAATGTGTTTCATTTAATACAAGAAATGAGGACACAAAGGCATTCTGCAGTACAGACTAAGGTAATTGTTTTTAATATAGAAATTCACAATAAGCTGTAGTGTGCTTTTTTTTTTTTTAAAGAGACTCTTTGAAATATTGTATGTATTGGTATGTTAATATTTGTCTTCATCCTGCAGGAACAGTATGAACTTGTTCATCGAGCTATAGCACAGTTATTTGAAAAGCAACTGCAAAAATATGAAAGCTCTGCAGATTGGAAAATTGCAGATGGTCTGGTATGTGTTTTTGTCACTTTTAAAGTACTGTAAAACTTTAACCACTCCCTGAAGTTGAGTTGTCTTTGTTTTGTTAGTATAGGAAGTAATGTGAAACTGAAAGTCAATTTAAAAAAAATATTTTCGGGAAAATGTTACATCCCATGAACAGAACTGCCATCTTCATGTCTGACTTCCTCGCTTGTGCAGTGATGAGAAGTAGAAGCAGACGGTTCCAGTGCATGTGAAGAGTATACAGTGTGGCACTCAGGAGCTTGGCATGTGACCACTGAGGTGACGTGACACAAGGGACTTTTCTTCCAATTTTTAATTCTGATATTAGCATAATAGTAGATAACAGTGCATGCATTTGGAGCACACAAAATCTGGTGATTCTTACTGGCAGATTTTTCTGGAGATGATTTCTCAGTTGCTTCATGCCTTGGTAGAAATGGGGCTTAGAACATATACATTTTGGCACAATGCTGGGCTTCTGTTGATAGAATAATAATAAATTCCAGTGGAGACAAAAGCAGATTTGATCCTCACTTCCCTGCAGCCCAAATGCATTCTCAAAACTGATTGTGGAGGTCTGTGAAAGCCTTGGGAACCATTTTTTTGCTTAGCATGGAAGACTCTTGTCAGGAGAGGAGAAGAACAATTCGTTGTGACAATTAGCAAATGCTGGAGTTTGTCCTTTGAATTCTCAGTTGCTTCATGCCTTGGTAGAAATGGGCCTTAGAACATATACATTTTGGCACAATGCTGGGCTTCTGTTGATAGAATAATAATAAATTCCAGTGGAGACAAAAGCAGATTTGATCCTCACTTCCCTGCAGCCCAAATGCATTCTCAAAACTGATTGTGGAGGTCTGTGAAAGCCTTGGCAACCATTTTTTTGCTTAGCATGGAAGACTCTTGTCAGGAGAGGAGAAGAACAATTCGTTGTGACAATTAGCAAATGCTGGAGTTTGTCCTTTGAATGACAGTTGTTTCCTTCTTTGGGATGGTGCCTCCAGTTTGTACATTAGCTGAATAGCTGAAAATAAAATGAAATGCTTCTCTTCAGTAAGGATGATTGCACTTATGCAATTTACAGTTGGAAATCCAGAAATTGTTTTTGGCAAGTTGTAGTTTAACTAGAATTCAAGTGAAATACTTTCAAATATGTACAGTTGGCTTAGTTATATGTTGAAAAGTTAGTGCATACTTGTTTACCTGTTTTACCAGTACAGTGGTGCCTCGCTTAACGATTGCCTCGTTTAGTGATGAATTCGCATAACGATGTGTTTTTTTAGAAAATAATATGCATCGCATAACGATGTTTCCTATGGGCGATTTTCGCTTAGCGAAGTTTGGGACCATGCTTCGCATAACGAATGCGATTTTAGGTCCCCTGCTTCACTTAACGATGTTTTTTTTTTCAATTAAAAAAGTGTCTTAGAAGGGTCAAAAACGGTTCTAAATGCTTGGATTCGTTAGAGGACCCCTTAAGTCATGTGCAAACCTGATTTGGCTTTGATCTGACTTTTCGTTAATTTTTTGTGAATTTTTTTTTTTGGCCCATAGGAACCAATGGACCTGTCAAAATCTGACAGCTCCATGCTTTCCTATGGGGGAGAAAACAATTTACAAAAAATTAACGAAAGTTCAGATCAAAGCCAAATCAGATTTGCACACAACTTAGGGGGTCCTCTAACGAACCCAAGAATTTAGAACAGTTGCTGAGTCTTCATTAATTTTTTGTGAATTTTTTCTTCCCCCATAGGAAATAATGGAGCTGTCAGATTTTGACAGCTGTCAAAAGTTGGGGGGAAAAATTCACCATAAATTAATGAAAAGTCAGATCAAAGCCAAATTAACTTTTGCTTCCGTTTTAGAGGGTGCAGAAGCTAATCCAAGCATTTAAAACCATTTTTTACCCTTGTATGACACATTTAAAATTGCAAAAATTGACTTCGCAAAGCCATTACAATGTATTGAGTCAGCTTCAATACATTCCAATGGAGGATACATTGTTTCGCTTAGCGATGTTTCCTATGGGTATTTTCGCTTAACGACGGCAATCCATTCCAATTGGAATGGATTAACCGGTTTCCAGTGCATTCCTATGGGAAATGGTGTTTCGCATAGCGATGGTTTCACATAGCGATGTTTTTTTGGAACCAATTAACATCGCTATGCGAGGCACCACTGTACTTCCTCAAATTTCTTTGACACATTTCATTTCTAGATAGCAGCAATTTAAAAGGATACTGCACAGTAACCTTTTAGCAACTAAGTAACTGCAGGCAAAGTATTGATCTTTCAAATGAAACTATTTGGCTTTTAGTTAACACAGGCCTCTATACAGTTCTGTGATTCTTCAGTTTGTGAAGTAAATAAAGTGGGGTCTCTACTTAAGAACTTAATCCGTATTGTAGGGTGGTTCTCATGTTGAAAAGTTCTTATGTTGAATCTGCATTTCCCATAGGAATGCATTGAAAACCATTTAATGCGTATCTGCTCTTTTCCGTCCATAGAAACTACAGTGGAACCTCTACTTAAGAACTTAATCGGTTTTGGAATGGTGTTCTTAAGTTGAAACATTCTTAAGTTGAAGCAAAATTTCCCATAGGAATGGACTGAAAACCAATTAATCCGTTCTGGCTGTTTTTTTGTTATGTAGAGGTGTGGTCGTACATTGAAGCATTAGTTCCCATAGGAACTAATGCAAAGCTGGTTAATACGTACTCTAGCACTAGGGGGAGAATTTTTTTTAACCTAAGATGACCTAAGGTTAAAAAAAAAGCAAGAAAGGTTTTTTTTTCCTGTTCTTATCTTGGATTTCTGTTCTCAAGTAGAAGCAAAATTTAGCAAATGGAGCTGTTCTTAAGTTGGATTGTTCTTAAGTAGGGACGTTCTTAAGTAGAGACCCCACTGTAAGACTCCTCTTATGTTGGACACTTGACTCCTCTTACATTGGTCTCATCAATGAGAATGTTGATGTCCCATGAGGCCAGCTGATGCATTTGAATGGCAGAGTCTTAGATTTCTTCACCAAATTGCCAGTTTTTAACCCCTTTCAAATGAGTTCTCCATGAATTATAGAGAACGTAGAGGAGGGGATCTGTCTTAAGTGTCCTAGTTCAGCAGACATACGGTGAGAGAGATTTGTGCTGCTTTTGTTATTTGCAAAAAATTATGCTAAAAAGCAAGGTGACTCGAGATTTGTCATTCAGATATAAGTGCAATATTCAAGAAAGTGGCAGGGTTTTCACTTGGGGAGTTCTTGAGAAAGGCCTCTAAAACTGTTGGGAATGGAGAGCAGGTGAAAGAGACTGGCTGTTTCTGTCATCTCAAAACCTTGAAGATAAAATAAAATCTCTGGATTTACCTGAGAACTAGAGATTCTGCAAAATCTCTGGGTTTTCCTGAGAATTAGGAGACAGAGGATGCGTTATATTTTTTCCTTGTGAGTCTTTTTATATTGTGGAGCAGATCTGTGAAATCTGTTCGTATTTTCATGAAACATATCAATAAATTTGAACATCGGTTAAGGCTTAGGTTGTGTGTTGCCTGATGTGCTAAATATGATGATAGTTAGCAAAGAAGTACTTTAATTCCTTTAATAGTCAAAACTATGGTTCCTTTTTCTAGGATTCTGTTTGGTTTCTCTGTTTTAGCTAAAGCCTTGGCAGAGTAGGGTAGAGCCTAATTTCAGTGTTAGTGGGCCTGTCTTTTTCATAAACCATGTTCTGCTTCATAAGCATATAATCAGCTTTTGAAAATTAATAGACCAGGCTATAACAGACTACATAACATCTTTTGGATCAAAGCAAATTCTTCCTTAAATATAACTACTAAAATACAATAGAATAACCTTTGTCTAGGCAAATGACCAATAGGTTGGCTGAAGACAATCTGATTTACAGGGGCAAGAGGTTTTCTTCTTAAAACCACCATCTGTTCTCTTCCACAGTTGATGAGCTCATTTCACAACATGCATTATAAATATTTTGGCCTTCCTTCCTTCTTTGCTTCCTTCCTTCCTTCCTTCCTTTCTCTCTCTCTGCCTGCCTGCCTGCCTCCAGTTTTCACATGTTTGAGAGCCATAACATTTGGTTCATTAGTTGTGCACATGATGTTGAAGGCACTGGGCTGCTCCATTGATGCTTTAATGCAAAAGGGAATGTAAGTAAACCTTTGTCCCTAAGCAGTTGAACAAAAATACTTTAGTTGTAAGTGTAATTTTGTTAATGTTTTGTAGTGGCAACAAAATGTGTGGAAAATATGATATATTGGGTAGGTGTTGATGGTTCCTTTGGCTCGTTCATTGGATCACTGCTTTTAATCTTACTTATTGAGTTAAGCTCTTGGACTTTTTATTTGTAGATCTCTAGCAGTCTGCCCTTGCCTCTGTTCTTTCTTTAACCCCTTATTGCTCTATACAAACTGATCTCTCTGTGCCCTTAAAACCTTCTCTCAAACTCTGTTGCAATGTATTTCATTTTATATAACTGGGGGAAAAGAATCCTATCAATACAAAATTATTTGAGCAATATTTTTAACAAACAGAGCCTCTGATTCCTCATGGTTTTTGCCTGTTTTGGTTTCCTTTTAAGATATTAGTATGTTTTTTGAAAAGGTCTGTGTTGGTAAGTACAGCAGAAATAAGAAATAAGCTGCTGCATGAATACAGCAAATTAAAAATATATTAATATGGATAGGAAATGTTATTTCAGTTTGCACAAATTTGAGTTCCACAAAAATAATAGATGGAGAAGCAGGGAAAGTTATCCATATGTAACTCAGAAAATGAAACTGATTAGATAGCAAATGTGGGATTTAGTGAGTCTTGGTCCATGTCTTGTATCATGTTTTCCTTTCAGATCTTCTTCTGAAAATGAAGTTTATTTGTCAATGTCTCCTTTATCCTGTAGAGGAGATCAAGTTCAGAATACATAATTTTCTCTTTGTTTTACTCTAAGATTAATAACAGCTTCTGTTTTCTGTCTTTGCTTCACATAACTTGAAAAAAATAAGAGACACTAACATACTTTTAATTTTAATATGCCATGATAGTTATGAATAAAACAAGTTATACATAAACATTTTTTGTTTCGTGAACTAAGAAAGTGACTTATAGTCATTAATGGCACTTAAACAGTTGCATATTTCTGTTTCTCTACATTTTTCAGCCCCTGGACACTATTGTCCACCCTTAAATCTTATGTTTACTATTCATGCTTAACTTTGCATTTTACTTATACTCAAATAAGAATCTGAACTAAAAGTGTATTCTAGCTTTTAACTCTTCCTATACACAGTTATGTTGAAAGGAAATGCCTACTTAAGTAGAATCCCTTAAAAGTTTAGTATTCATGCTTTAGTTATGATTTGCATTTTCATTATGTTTCTAGAATTTATTCTTTTGATTCTGTTTTCCATGGATATAGCTCTTAATCTTCGAATAAATCTCTTGGGAATTTAATTTTCTTGATAGAATGAAGTTACCATAGAGAACACCATCAGTTCTGGAGACCTCGAGAAACAAGATTCTCCTCCACCGAAACCACCTCGTACTCGCAGGTACTCTTAAAGCAAGGAATTGTTTTGATGATTCAGTAGAAATAACTTAGTATGGATCTGTTTGATTTCTACCAGTATGTAAGCCTCATTCAAGTGTTCTTCTCGTCACATGATTGTGGGATGAGCAGGAAGTGCTAGTTAGTTCCACCTCTGCTGTCACATCCTAATTACTGGCCCTGTTGCACTCTAGGATGGGGAAACAAATAGCTGCAGTAGGAATCCCACTGTTTTTATCTAGGTTTCTTGTGCACATTGTGTGCTGTATTCTAAACTTCATGGGCGCACTGTGTCTGAGTAATAGTATTTGTGCTGCAAGGTTTTTCTTTCAAACTGTAGAGGGCATCAGGGTGCAACAGAGGGGGTAGACTTAACTAGGAGGTCCATGCTTTCACCTTATGCACTTTTTGGCAGTTAATAGGAAGCTTGCGTAGGATTTTAGTTAACACATTTGCATGAACATATTTTGCCAGCATCATAGTGTAATGGCCAATAAATAGTTTACAAATTTTCAAAGGGGTAGTTATGTTAATCTTTTTCAGCAGACGTAACAAAACAAACAAAAAATCAAGGTCTTGTGGTATCTTTAAAATGAGGAGGCTTTGAGGGATGTGAGTGGATGCTGGGGTGCTGGAGAGCCCTTGAATTGCCCTCTGTAGGATGCAAGGGAGCTTTTTGAGGCAGACAATTTTTTAAAACTTGGCGTGTATTGGTATGCCTCAGCAAGAGTTATTAATTAATGTAAATACAGTGGTGCCTCGCACAGCGAGGTTAATCCGTTCCGGATTAACCCTCGCTGTGTGAAACATTGCTGTACGGAAGTAAAAAAGCCATTAAACTACGTTTAATGCATTCCAATCGGCACGTTTACTTACCGTACAGCGATGCCGGCAGCCATTTTCGCGCCGTCCCCTCGCAGAATGAGGGCACGAAAATGGCTGCGATCAGCTGTCTGGCGGGTCCAAAATGGCCGCCGGAACAGCCGAAAGGGGCCGGGGCGCAGCGTTTTTGCGCCCTTGGTAAGCAAGGGGAGGGCGCGAAAACGCTGCCGGAAACCCCGAAATGGCTGCGCGCAGCATTTTCGCGCCCTCCCCTTGCTTACCAAGGGCACGAAAACGCTGAACCCTGGCCCCTTTCGGCTGTTCCGGCGGCCATTTTGAAGCTGTGGAACAGCTGATTGTCGGCTCGCAAAGCGAAGGTTGGTAAGCGAGCAGCTTACCGACCTTCGCTCTGCAATTTCCCGCCTATACGGGCACCGTTTTGCGATCGCATTTGCAATCACAAAAACGGCCTCGTAGAGTGAATTCATCGCTCTCCGAGGCGCCCGTTCTGCGAGGCACCACTGTAGTTGGCTGATATACAGAGACTAAACTTATATTTTTGAAGTATTGAACCAATGACATCTACTTATAATAAGCAGTTGGTTGTGTTGAGGCCAGAGTTTTACCAAAGAAAACAGCTGTTGGTTATACACAAGACTGAAGAAAAGCAATCCTGAATTCAGTGTTTCTTCATATTCACCAGGGACAATTTGGACAGATACAGTCGTGCCCCATTTAACGATTGCCCCACATTACAACGAATCCGCTTTACGACAATGTTTTTGCGATCGCAAAACAATGGTCTAAATGGGGGAATTTCACTTAGTGATGATCAGTTCCCTGCTTCGGGAACCGATTTTCGCTTTACGACCATCAAAACCAGCTGATTGTCAGGTTTTCAGAATCACTGCCAGGTGCTTAAAATGGCTCCCCGCTGTGCTTAGGGACAGATTCCTCACTATACAGGCACCGAAAATGTCTGCCGTATGGAGGATCTTTGCTGGTCGGTGAGGTTTTAGCCCATTGGAATGCATTGAGGGGTTTTCAGTGTGTTTCAATGGGCTTTTTAATTTCGCTTTACTGTACGATGTTTTCGCTTAACAGTGATTTTCCTGGAACGGATTAACGTCATTAAGTGAGGCACCACTGTACTGCAGATTGCAATTAAGATAGAAACACACTTCTTATATATTAGGATTATAATTACCCCTGCTAAATTGACCTTTAATTAATAATATTCAAGTACTTTTATAGCACACTGAAGAATCTACCATATTGAGGCCTCGTTCAGACTTTTATCCAGGGTGCAGCAGTGTTTATGGCTGAGGAACAAACATCCTCATCCTCATACATTTGCATTACCTGAAGGCATCTCCCTTTAAGGGAAAAACCTGTGTAAACTGGATGCTCCATATTTTTGGCGGGGTATTGTGATCCCATTCCATCATAATAAGACTGTCATTAGCTTTGTCTAAATCTTCCTTTTTTACTTCATAGTTTTTTTATTGAAAAGTTAATGATGTGTTGATTTTGAGAGTGCAAAAAAGATGAATTAACCAGATTAAAATGTTTCAATAGTTTCGCTACTTCATTTCAATCTTGGGATGATGATTTGTTAAAACAGTGCTCAAATGAAATTAGTTTATTACAGTTTACGTGCATATTGGTACCAGTTGTGTATATGTTTGACTGAGACAAGAACCATTCTTATAATAGTTAACCATATCCCATGCATATTTTTTGTAATTTATTATTATAAAAACAGGGGGAAATAGAAAAGCCGTTGAAAAAGGCATATAATAGAAGTAGTGCAATTACAATGATACATATAAAAAAATCCTAAGATATGTTTCTGTGAAAGACTTCCATATATCTTTACAATATTTCTTTAAGATATGTCCATGTTGCCCTCTTCCATGTTGCCCTCCAGCATTCCATTTGTATGCTGATAGGAGTTGTGTAGTCTTCTTTCCACTGAATAATGGGTGAGCATTTATTTTCTAGTGTTGAAATAGAAGTCTTTTAACCCCAGTAAGAACACAGAGAATCAATTTTTACTGACTTCTCTTTAATGTCCAGGACGTGGGCAAATAATTTAAAAACACATAAATATCAACAAAGGTGAGGGATTGATCTACTACAAAATTAATGAGTAATAACATAGCCTCCAAAATATTCTATATTAATGGTATGGGAGAATTTAGAAATTAGAAAAATCCTCTCATTTGTAAAGGCAAGTTTTAACTCCAACCTGGAAATTGGAGTTCTGTCTTTTATGGACTGTGACATTTATAATGGGGCACTGTCAGTCCCGACTGTGTTACACACTTTTTTTTGCCTTCATATTATCCCTCTGTGAGTACTTAACATGATTTTTTTTTCATTTTTCACTAGAAGCAGCTCAAAAGATTGGGTTGTGGTGATTATTTATGATGCATTCTATGAATCTGTCCTGTTGTAAAATCTTATGGTTTGAGGGGAACTTGGAATTTGCAAGATATAGAAATTTGTGTGTTGTCCACAAAGGTCTTAGGCAGGTCTCCTGGCCTTTGCATATGCTTTTATGTCAGGGATGAGGGTGATTGTTTAGATTAGAGAGGACTGAAATAGAGCCTAGTGTTGTTTATTTTCGTTATTGTATTTATAATTTTTCTTTCTGTCAGTGAAGTCAGAGTAGCTTGCAATTAAAATAATGGTATACAGTGTAACAAGCTTAATATGAACAAAAAAGGGCCCTAGGAGAAAAGCAAATTCAGGTAGCATTCTTATATAGTGTATCTTTGTTTTGTGTATAACTAGTGCATTGTGATTTGTGTACAGCACCTCACTTAACACCATTTGAATATTGACAATGAACTTTTGAAAGTACAGATTTCTATAAACTTCATTACTTAAATAAAATGTTGATAAATTTTGTTTCAGTATGTTATTTGCGCAGTTCTGCTAAGTTTAATTTTTTTAGTTTTAGGAGTCTGCATTTAGATATTGTAGATTTGACACATTTGCTCCCAATACACTGTCCATCAAATTTTAGCACAAGAGGACATGGCTTTCTTGCCAACAGTTTATAAAACTAAAATCAACTTTACATTGAATAAACAAGTATAATGGGCTTGGGTAGTTTCTTAGAGACAATAAAAACATGTCCTTTTCTTAATGGAGTAAATGTGTTCTTAGTTGTTTGTGTATTTCTGGATTTTGATATGACATTTTGAAAATATTTGATGCAATAATTAAAGATCCCTGTATATTTTGAAAATTGCAACTGTTATACCTGTTAATAACTGTGATTGTAATCTCTCGAGTTTAGAGCTCCCTCCCCCATTTCTGTTCTGGATAAATAACTTGTTTACAATACTTATGCATCTTTATTATGAAGTGCTTAATGCAATGATTTTCTTTAGCTGCCTTGTAGAAGGAGATGTTAAAGAAGAAATTTTGCAGCCTCCGGAGCCTCATCCAGTACCACCCATTTTAACACCATCACCACCTTCAGCTTATCCAACTGTCACAACTGTTTGGCAAGACAATGACAGATACCACCCCAAGCCAGTATTGCATATGGTTTCTTCAGAAAAACCAACAGACCTGAATGAGAACTACAATAAATCAGCAGAACACCCAGGGAAAAATGATGTCTCTGAGCATACAGACAAAAAGATGGAACGCAACTTGAGTTTTGAAATTAAAAAAGTACCTCTTCAGGAGGGGCCAAGGAGTTTTGATGGGAACACCATCCTGAATCGTGGACAAGCCATTAAAATTAAAAGTGGCTCATCTTGTGCACCAGAGAAGACCTCTAAACCACATGAGCAAGGCTCAGGAGATGCACGTACAAACACTTTACAAAACTCCTGTGTGGAATGCAGTGTGCAGCCAGTTAATAAAGCTGTAATATCCTCACCAGATGGATGTCAGTGTGTTATCAGTTCTGATGTTCTACAGAGGCCAGACTGTTTACCTCTGAAAGAGAAGGGGCATGCCACATGGTCTATACAAGGAACTCAAAATGCAGAGCCAGTGCCAACAATGGAGAACACAACTTCAGCTATTTTAGGTCATGATATGCAAAATTTGTCTGTAGTATCACACTCACCATCTCAGGTGGAGCCTACTTCCAGTGAATTGGCAGATCACTATGAGAGCAGCACACGAGCACCCCTTTGTTTCACGAATCCTCTGCATTCTGATGATTCTGATACAGATGAAAGAAACTCTGATGGTTCCATTACTCAAAGCATGTCTACTGTTTCAACTGCAAGTGCCACAGTTTCTGCAGCTGCTAATATGGAAAATGTTTCTGCCCGGAAAGTATTCTCAATGTTCATTGCAAGACAGGACAATCCAACTATGGTTCATTCGAAAGGTAAGCTGTGCCTAATTTTACCTAAATAGTTTTGAAAAACGAAATGCATACTGTTGTAATAAAAGTCTGCTCATGTAAGGATGTTTCCTACACTCTTCTCCTTTTGCCTCTGTTGACCAGCATGGCTTGTGATGTGAGAGGGCAGACTCACTTAAAATAGGGTTTGAGATAAGCTCAACTGATAGTGGAACTTTTAAAGAGAGTTTCTACCTCAGCTCCCTTCTTGTGCATCTTTGTTTTCCTAATTCTCCATCTATACAATGTTGAATTGTTTTAAATTTTGAAGGCTTTAACACTCTAGTCCTTTACCCTTTCCTCACTCCCAGCCCATGCATGCTGGAAGATGATAGGATTTTGCTAGCCTGACTTTTTAAAAATAGTTTTATTATTATAAAATTCATACATAATGTTCCGTTCATAAAATAACAAATCCACATGATGTGACTAAAGGATTGCTGAGTGTTAGTGTGCTGTATTAAGACTTGTTTTTTTTAAATATAAAATTTACTGGTTAATATACATCTGCAGCCTGGGTCATCCTAGTGTATAGAAAATAAACTATTCTGTTCTGGAATGGAAGGAAGTAGCTTTTTTACATTTTTGGTCTGACAAATATAGGACCTCCTAAGTTTATTATTAGAGCAAACACTACGGAACATACAATAACATGTTGCAGTGTCTCACCCACCCTTAATAATATTTCTGATCAGTGCTTTACCTAATGGACCACTCTAATGCACTCGTGCGTTGCTTATGTGTGAGAGGGAATCAGGCAGGGGGAAAGAGAGAGAGAGAGAGATTGAGAGAAAGAGATTTCGGGAGGATAGGAAGGGGAGAAAAGTTTTATTTGTTCATTCTCCAGAAACACACCTTGTTAAATGCTTAAAAGTTCCTTTTCAGAGTTAGCTGCTGAATAAGTGTGTTATAGTTGTTATGAGCATTAGACCATATGGAGAGATTCAGTTACAGATTCTCCTCCTGGATACAGAATTCTCTCAGCAACTTAGAAAAATTTTGGTATCTAAGTGGAATAAATGAAAAGGGGCATATTGAGAAGTAGGTTTTCTGGATAAGAAGGAAGAAGAAAATATTCTTTTTCTTCCCCCCTCTTCTGAAATAATTCTAGATAGTGCAGTACAGGAAGGGAAGTATGGTTATCATCCTTCCAGGTCCCTATAAGCTGGATACTTTTAAGGGCTCAGGTAGGCTAATTTATCCCTCCTCGCATAGAGCTCTACCTTTAACATTCTGTGTTCAGCTGCTCTAAACATCCATTATTCCTGGACATTACCCAATTTTATTTAAAATATTTTTACCTTGCCTTTCTCTTCGAAAGGACCCAAATTAAACAACTATATTAAAAATGGTAAATAATACCAAAAACACATTTAAAAGCAACACGGCATAAAACCCCTCTCAGATCACTAGACGTTAATGGAAAGCCTGTCTGAAGAGAAAGGTCTTTGCCCACTTGCAGGAGGACAGCAAAGATGGAGCCAGCCTGGCTTCCTGTGGGAGGGACTTCCAGAGTCTGGGAGCAGTAACAGAGAAAGCCCTCTCCCATGTCTCCACCAAAGGCACCTGTGAGGGTAGTGGGACTGAGAGAAAGGCCGCCTCTGATGATCTTAATGCCTAGGCAGGCTCATAGAGGAGGATGCGGTCTTTTAGATAGCTTGGACTCAAGCTGTTTAGGACTTTATAGGTTAAAACCAGCCTGGGCCTAGAAACAGATTGGCAGCTGGTGGAGCTGTTAGTAACAGGGGTGTTACATGTTCCCTGTAACCAACCCCACTTAACAATCTGGCTGCAGCATTTTAGACCCTTTGAATATTCCAAACACTTTCCAGAGACAGCCCTATGTAGAGTAACTTACAGTAATCCAACTGAGATGTAACTAGGGTATGTGTCGCGATGGCTAGATCAGACCTCAAGAAATGGGCACAGCTGGCACACTAATTTCAACTGTGCAAAGGCACTCCTGGTCACCACTGAAACCTGGCCATACAAGTTTAGAGACGAATCCAGGAGCACCCCATGCTGCACACCTGTTTTCAGAGGGAGTGTAACCCCATCCATCACAGGCTGAATCTCTATTCCTTTGATCTGCCTTCGACTGACCAGGAGCACCTCTGCCTTGTCTGGACTACATTTCAGTTTATTTGCCCTCATCTAGTCCATAGCAGACACCAGGCAATGATCTAGAGCCAACACGGCTTCCTTGGATTTAAATGGGAAGGAAAGATAGAGTTGGATGTCATCTGCATATTGGTGACACCAAACCCCAAAACTTCGGACAACCTCTCCCAGCGGTTTCATGTAGATGTTAAATAGCATAGGGGACAAAACAGAACCTTTCGGGGCAGCACAGGCCAATGGCCAGGGTTTTGAACAGGAGTCCCCCAGCACCACCCTCTTAAGTTCTCCCCTCGAGGAAGGACCGGAGCCACTGTAAAATAGTGCCTCCGAGTCCCATCCCAGAGAGACAGGCCAGAAGAATACAATGATTGATGGCATTACCATATTAAATGGGTATTTAATATGGTATACCATATTTGGTATAATATGGTATACCAAAAGCTGCTGAGGGTATTTAATATGGTATACCAAAAGCTGCTTGATATATTGTATATCAAAAGCTGCTGAGAAGTCCAGCAGAACTAAGAAGAACCCAATCTTCCTGTCCAGTTCCCAGTGTAGGCCATCCACCAAGGCGACCAAAGGCATAAACTACCCCTTGGACCTATTCAGCCAGTTCCTCTCTGGCAACTTTTATAAGCCAGGATGGGCAAGGGTCTAGCCTTCACCTCTCCAAGGGTCCTGTCCACATCATCAGGCTGGAAAAACTGAAATTTATCATTAACACAGGACAAGCAAGAGCCATAGTTACATCTACAGGAGCTGTATGAACTACAGCATCCAAGTCAGAGTGGACTGAAGCAATTTTGCCTGCAAAATGCTGTGCAAATTTTTCACAGCAAGCTATTGAGTGGTCAGTACTATGTTCCTGTGGGCCATGCTGTAACAGACAGTTGACCACTCAGAAGAGCTCTGATGGGCGACTGTGCAGATGCAATGATGGCAGCAAAGAATGACTTCTTTGCTGCCACCACTGGCGTGTAATAGGTCTTCCAATGGGCTCTAGCCCATGTTCAGTTGGATTAACTCTGATTCTTCCACTGTTGTCACTCTGGTCTCCGTCCCATTCATTGCATCAGCTCCCCATAAACCAGGGGGCTAATCTGGCTCTACTTCATTGGAGGAGATGCTTAGGAAAGATTGTGTTAACAGTCCTGACCATTTCCCCATTCCAGAGGTCAACCAGAACTTCAGGAAATTCCCTAAGAGCCATCAGGAAACCATTTGGATCCATCAGCCTCCTGGGGCAGACTATCTTAATTGGTCTCCTGTACTTGCAGAGGCTATGAGTTCCAGTGAGCCTAAACTGCACCAGATGATGATGTGTTCATGAAAATGGAACTACAAGAGAGTTCATCCACACTCAGGTCACCAACACCTACCCCAGTACAGAAAAACAGGTCTAAAGTGTGCCTTGCAGGATGAGTGGGGACAGATACATACCATGTTTCTCTGAAAATAAGACAGGGTCTTATATTAATTTGTCATGTCATGTTCTTCTGGTTGCTGCACAATAGTGGAAGGTGGGGTTTCACTTAACTGGGGCTTATTTTTGGGATAGGGCTTATATTAAAGCATCCTGAAAAATCAGGGGAAACAAGGTAGTTATCATGGAAGATATGAAGTCCTGAGCGACTCCAAGCAAAGCTGCCTCAGCATGGATGTTGAAGTCCCCCAGCCCAACAAGCCGAGGTGACTGCAACACCACAGCTGAGATTAGGTCAGTGAGCATAGGCAGGAAGACTGTTGAGCAGTGGGGTGGGTGGTACACAGAGTCGCTATTATCTCCTGAACCCCCGCTTTTAAATACACAGATTCAAACCCAGAAAAATGGGGGAGCTGGCACCTGGTAAGGGGGATAATATCATGATAGACCACAGCAACTCCACCTCTCCTCCCCCTAGGTTTTGCCTGCTGCTGCACAAAGAACCCTGGTGGACAAAGCTGGGTGAGATCCCCCAGCCTTATCCAACCAAGTCTCTGTGATGTAAGCCAGATTGGCCTGGTCATCCAGGATCAAGTCCTGGATGGCTGTTTCTCCATTTACCAATCTGGTGTTTAGCATCAGTATCTTCAACCCAGGGGGCCTACTACCAAGACTATACAAGCTATTTAAATTGGGGAACAGTTTAGGGGCAACCAAAACCCTTTCCCTCTTCTCTCTCTCATTATGCTGTGACTGATGTCCCCCACCATATCTCTCTGTGTCCTGAACAATTTGAACAGCTGCTGTCCAACTCACCCCATTTTTCCCTCCCATAACAACAGATCTGTCTGCAAGCAAAGACGTAATTGGTTATGACTAGCAAAAATATTCCGCAAAAATTAAATTAAGAGGGGATGGTTGGGAAGAAGCATGACTAAGGCTTTGTCAGGACATTATAAATTACTGTATACTTTGAGGCTTCTTCCTCCCAAATGTGTAGAACTAAACAGGTACTTTGTTTTGGTATGACCTTGTTTTGCCTCCTTGATGCAGCAGGTGCATTAATAGAAGTATTTATGTGTTCACATTCAAGGCAAAAGCAAAGCAAAGCGTGCTGCTTATATACCGCCTCATAGTGCTTCAAACACTCTCTGGGTGGTTTACAAGTTAATTATGCAGGCTACACATTCCCCCCTCCCCCGCAAGCTGGGTACTCATTTTACCAACCTCGGAAGGATAGAAGGCTGAGTCTAGTAACAATGAAGTACCTTATTGTTAGACACTTTAAAAAGAAAGTAGTTGGTAAAAGCCAGACAATCTGTCATGGTTGCATAGATAATTGCAGACTTCCCACAGATTTGGAAATAAATAAATATAATCTGCATGTTTAATAGTAGGCAACTTATGCAGCTAGGGCCTTTTTTCTCCTGCTTTCTTACCTCAGAAATTATGAAGCTGGTACCTGTTAGGTTGGGACTACAAGGATGCTTTCCACTCATGTGAATTACTCATATGAGCAATACATTATGTGAGCTGGTGATTACTGTGTCTTAGAAATAAGTGATCTGATGTGGGAACTGGATGCAAAAAAATTGAAATAATTTATGGCTTCTAGCTGATGGAAATCTATAATTAATAACCCAGCAGGGAGCCAGTTTAACAGGCTAGGTAAAAACATAAGATTGCTCAGAATTATATCCACACAGTTAGCAAATCAGAAACCTCAAGGAAGCCCACAAGAAGAATATGAATGTTGTAGTACTTTCCTGTTCATGTACTTTGGCAACTAGTATTCAGAGGCATGTGGCTTTTGGTACTTGGTGTAACACAATCATCATGGCTAGTACCCATTAAAGTCTTGTTATTGTTATGTGCCATACAGTTACTTCTACCTTATGGCAGCCTTATGAATTAGTGACTTCCAAAAGGTTAACAGCCCTGCTCAGCTTTTGCAAACTCGGTGCTGTGGTTTCCTTTGTTGAGTCAACCTGTGTTAACTCTTCCACCTTTACTGTTGCCTTCAACTTTTCCTAGTATTATTGTCTTTTTGAATGAGTCTTGTTTTTGCATAATATGCCCAATGTATGATAGTCTTATTCTCCAGTAGAAATATGTATCCCACTAAAGCCATTGGAAAAGCTGTTGAGTCAAGTGGAAGTGTTAAGATCTTCTGCTAAGATCTACTGTGTTTGTAATTATGAAATTAGCATGTGTGTAAATAATGGTATTGCTGATGTGTCAATCTGCAGAACAAAGAGTCTTTGGGAAGGTGACAAAATGTTGGATGTTTCAGTTATAAAGATACAACTTTAGGTGCATCATTCTTGCCTGGACTCTACATTTTCTCGGTAGTCTCCAAATGTTCACATGCAAAGAAAATAAGCAATAGGCAGATGAAAACCAGATATGAAATATTTTGACCTTACCTGATAATAAGCTGTGCTTATTAGCCAATCAGTTTTGATGATAATATCTATATGATGATAATATAGATATTATCAAAACTGATTGGCTTTGACATCCTGATACTGCAGTTGTGTCCATGTTTATACAGGAGTCCTATTTAATTGACCAGAACTTGCACCTAGGTAATTGTGTGAAGGAGTGTTGTCAGAGAAATATCACATCCTGTTACTATTACTTCTGTGAATTGTAGTCTTCTTTAAAATGGCTAGATAAATAACTGATCAAATTACCAGAAGAGCCCTTGTGGCACAGTGGTTAAACTGCTGTATTGCAGCCAAAACTGTGCTCATGACCTGGGGTTCAATCCCAGGTAGCTGGCTGAAAGTTGACTCAGCTTTCTTTCCTTCCAAGGTCATTAAAATGAGTACCCAGCTTGTTTGGGGGGGGGGATGTGTAGTCTGCATAATTAACTTGTAAACCATACATAGTGCTTTAAGCACTATGGGACAGTATATAAGCAGCGCACTTTGCTTTTGCTTTGTTTAAGGGCCTACATTCTGTTATTGTAATGAGAAAACATTAGTTTGTTGCTCTAGGTCATAAGCCAGAGTTGATTTGATTTAAATAAAATGATTTAAATAATTAAAAAATAAGATTTTTTGATAATTTAAATTAAAACATCAATTTGATTTTAAAAAATCATTTATTTTTATCCACCCTATCTCTAGTGTCTGCATACTGTAATTTGGCATCTTGCTGGTTAAATTGGTACCTCAGGTGAGGAGTCACCATGGGTTGCCAACCATTTTGTGGCTTTGGGGCAAAGCACTTTTGTACAGAGTAAGCATGTGTGCACCCAGCCATGAAAATAATGTTCTGGTAAATATTTATCATGAATTATTTACATCTGTACTTGTTCTGGGCGTTATTGACACAGTGCCTTACTTTTTAAAGGTGTTCTGAAGGGTTTTTTTTTTTAATTAGCAGCTCACTTGTATTGATAATTTTGCATTACTTTAGATGCAGGTGCTACTGAAGATTCTTCTCCTCCTCTGCCAGAAAGAACTCCAGAATCTCTTGTACTTGCAAGTGAGCAGAGTGAGTTTGTTCCGTTGATTTCCTAAGAATCGTAGATCAGACTTGTGTATTAACAGGGTATTTAACAGTGATGAAACAGTGGCAGCTATGGAGCTAATCAGAATGTGGATAACATATGTAACAACGTACAAGTAGAGAAGTACAAGTATCCTATAGCATTGTCCTGTACAGTATTTATGTTATACTAAGCTTGTAACATAGTTGTCCCATTTTTCCTGTTACTGGCTCCATAAAAGTTAAATTATTAGAAGACAGAGTCCTCACATGTGGCCACCATGTTACAGCTCTGTTTTTAAAATGTTTCAATTATTAATCTGTTTTAAATGCTACTTTGAAAAGCTTTTCGCTTGTTTATAAAAATCCTGTATAGCAGTGCATCTATTGAGCATGGTGTTCTGAATTGTTTTCATAGACACAACTTTGCCCAAAGCTGTTATGATTCCACGATCTGCTGAATGGAGTTTGTCACAAGAGCAGAAACAACCAAAATGTACAGTAAGTGTGAAACAATTCATAGAAGAGGGAGCAATATTTCACAGTGAACTGATGAAACATACTTCAGTGTCTTTTCAGAAATTGCCTTTCAGTGAAGTAAAGAGTAACACTATACTAAATACAACCAATGGTCAAAATTCCTCTTATTAATAGCGTAATTTCTGATGGTGAGTTGCCTTGAGTTATGAAATCACCATAGACATTATCTGTTGCTTACTGAGTTGTGATTCAGTATGCATCAGGTAATATCTACAACTATTTCTAAAGTTAAGGTAATTCATTTTTAACAGTTACACCATTTGTGTTATGCCAGTGTAACTATGCAAGAGGATTTTTGTCAATCTTCTTCAAAAGCTGTGAAGGGTTGGGTCTGGTTGGTACTGGGAGGGGGAACTTCCAATTAGAATTGCCATCTAGAATTGATCATACTGGGCTACATGGATCAGTGGCTTGACTTGTCAATAGCAACTTCATATGTCCCTATCCAATTGCTTGCTTATATTCCCTTCCCCTTCTCTTTTTGCAATTTCTCAGACTGTGTTGACTTCTGAATCCAACCCAAGCTGTTTAAGAACCCTTTCACACTGAATGAACTACTTCTGTGCATAAGTCTTGTCTCTCAGTATATTGGTTGCAGACCTTTTGTTAGGGGAGGGGTTACTATTCACATTAAAAGTACAGTGGGACCTTGACTTACGATGTCCCTACATATGAACTTTTCGATTTATGAACAGCTCCATTCACAAAAATTGGCATCGACTTGCAAACGGAGCCTCGACCTACGAATGAGGTCGAGGCCTCGTTCTCACTTCAATGCCATTCTTTGTGAATGAAGTGATCGGCGCCTTCAGAGGTCTCAAAGGGTTTTCCCCCCACATTGGAGGAAGCCGTTTGAGACCTCCGAAGGCAAAAAGGCAGGGAAAAAGGGCAGGAAATTCAAATTTTCAGCCCTTTCTCCCTGCCTTTTTGCCTTCAGAGGTCTCAAACGGCTTTCTCCAATGTCGGGGGGGGGAAGCCCTTTGAGACCTCCGAAGGTGCCGATCATGGCGGCAGGGACCCCCAGGGAGGTCTCCCATGGGGGCGGGCAAGCCCTGGGAGATCTCCCTGGAGGGACCCGCCACTGCGATCGGCACCTTCGGAGGTCTCAAATGGCTTTCCCCCCGACATTGGAGGAAGCCGTTTGAGACCTTTCTGAAATGCTGGAACGGATCAATTCCGTTCCCATGCATTTCAGTGGAAAACGGTACTTCGACTTACAAACTTTTCGACATACGAACACTGTTCCAAAACAGATTAAGTTCGTAAGTCAAGGTACCATTGTAAGATGCCATGGGGGAGGCAGAGGGCATTCTTTTCTTTTATCTTTCCTATATTTTAGCTTTTATTAAACCCGAGATAACACTCTGTGCTGACAAAAGCGGTTGGGTCTTTGTGTAACTGTAGGGCAAATAGTTTTTGTCAGTTTTTAGGAGAAAAATGCCCTATATAGTCCTTAAGCTTTTAGTACTTTTCATATATTTGGTAGTGATATACGAATTCAAGTGCCTTCAGCATTTTGAAGGAAAAAGTGAGATGTGCATGGGATTACGGAATTACGGCAATTTAATAGTATATCTATCTTGTATGGTAACCAGGCTTAACTAGTCACCAGTGTGAGGATACAAATTTACTGTCACCCTTATGGCTTTTAATGTTAGAATGTCACTTTTGTTGTTCAATGAATTTGTTAAATTCTAGACTAGTTTGTCACTGACAAAAAATCAATGGGAAAATGTGCTTTTCATTTAAATATAAATTATATTAAAATTTAGTATTTAAATTTATATTATATTTAGATGAAACCATGACATTTTCCTGTTAATTTCTTATCAGTGACAGATTAGTCCAGTATGTGTGTGTATGTGCATGCACACATGCATGCACACACACCTATTTTGAGATAAAATTCTTAATTCTTCAGCAAAAACCTACTTTGTGTGAACATAAAAATGTTTTATATTTTCAGGAATTGATAATGACTGAGCCTACCCTGCTTGGTAAGGAATTCTTAATTTAAGAAACTAGATAATTTCTTGTTGGATGTTTCTTTTTCATATATAAAACAATACATAAATGGGTTCAATAAAATAACTACCATGACTTACATTCATAGTAGTTACTGTAATTAATCACTATAAAGATTTCAAACAAAGATATTTAATGAACAGGGTTTTCCTGTAGCTCTAGATACGATGGATGGAGAATACAGCGTATTGAGTTAATATAATCAACAAAAGGGAAACCAAGGCATGGAAATCATTTCCACGTTTGGCACAGGCCATTACTTGTTTTGTTAATTTATTCATTAGAGCTATTCACTGTACTCTGGTTATATATATTCACTTCCCGTTTGTAGCATCTTCTAGCACCTGTTATCTTTATGTGTTTTAATGTTGAGTTATGGCTAGTGAATACATAATTCCAGAACAAATGAAAATTCTAAAGAACTTGCCCATAGATTGGTGTGTTAAGACTAGATAATTTTGTCACAAGTCAAATATGTTAAGCTGTTTTCAGTGTGCTGGGTATTAAAGTGGCCTTAACAAAAGTATGTTAAATCCACCTCCCCTCCCTGTAGTGCTTGGTTGAATGAGTGAAAAGTATTTCTGCTTGTGCATGATGGAGATGGGAGGCATAATTGACCTTTGGCAGCAGTGTCCTAGGTCTTCAGGGAAGTGCTCTGAGGGGGTCATTTGATTGAAAGGCAGAATTTAAAAGCCTCTGTATGTTCACAAAGCAGCTTCTCCTGTTAGTGTCTTTTGGCACTTGACCAGTATTTCTATTTATAGATAGCAGCTGGCTGTGTGAAAATCACTAGGCTTGTTCGTGTAGATTAGCTTGGGATGCAGTGAATAATGTGGCAGAAGGGTGTGAGATCCTTTCATGGTCAGAATATGGGACAGAGTAGCTTCTGAACCAAATATGCCCAGCTGATATAGCTTTGTAATTTTACCAGTGTGAATTTTCAGGGCATATTTGCATTACATGATCAATCAATAGACCAAAGTTGCTTTTTCCCCAAAAAGTTTTTCTTTTTCAAAGGGAACTATTTCATGACATAAGTAACAAATCACACAGGACATAATTTGGCAACACAGCATTATTTATTGCAACTTGGCAGTGAAACAAAGTTGCTTTTTAATTTTGTAGTACAGGGTCTCAGTTGCTTTTTAGTTTAATGCAAGAAGCGAAAACAAGCTTTCTGCTTAGAACACATTTAGGTATTTACAAATGTTTGTTTTGATAATCGGGGTCTTGGACCAGAATTCAGAGGGGTGTTCTGGTTACAGAAATGATCCCTGTTACATCTCTCCAGTGCACTCCCAATAGTTGCTCTACAGATTTTAAAGCCTCCCGAGACTGGCTTTTGAGAGATACAGAGGGCTGCAAAGAAAGAGGAAGAGAATTCTATCATACTGGTGACTGAGACCTGACATTGGATTGGTTTTGTCTTATAATTGAAAGCTGTGCAGCAAGGAATCTTTTTTTTCTTCCAGAGCATGCTGAGATGGGAGACAAATCACAGAATGATTCTATACCTCAAGCTTCTATTTCTAGTCCCATAGCTAAAAGAGATCCAGTATCGGAAGGTTCAGTTGAAACTACAGAGATTGGTAAACTATGATCTAGTATTCTTGTATTCTGGTCAGTGTTCCATCTGAGCTGTGTGGGTGTGCAGCTGTGCAGTGCTTCATTGATGCTGCACACCTGCAGCCAGTGTTGCCATCCATTTGGCTCTGGTTGTGGCCAAACCCCCTGCGAATAGTCCCAAGCTTCCACCCAGCACTGGATTAAAATTAAAGGGAATGTTGATTCTAGTGTTTCACATTGTGCAATATTCTATTTGTGTACTGCACAGATATAAATATTTTGTGTATGTTGTATATGGTAATTATAAAAATATACAATGTACATTATTTGGTCCCATGGCAAATATTAAGCAGGAAATGACACAGGTCTAAGTCCAGTAAGTATAAGATCCCGTTCTTACAATAGCTACATGTTCATTCACAGGAGGTAAACAAGAATATGTTTGGGGAAACTATTAGTGTTATGAGAGTCATGTTAATGGACTCTCAGCAGAAATAGCAATGAGGGATAAATTAAAACTCTTAACATGTTTTATTTAGCATATGCTTTTGGAGACTTCATGGAGTGTTTTCTTGCTTGGCAGATACTTTATCCGCTACCCTAGAATTGACGTGAAGGAGGTGTGGGTGGATAGGGGAATTTAAAGGCAAAAGCTAAAAACATTGAAGATTATTTTACCAGTAGCTATTTTACCAGTAGCTATTTAGTAAATAATATTTGGGAAGTGACACAGATGAGCCACGTATGATAATAAAAAGGCTTGTCAAATCCAAGTTACAAGGGATATAGTTCAACCTTGAGATGAACTCTTGTGAGTAGCAGATTGTAAGCAGTAGAGCCAGAGAAAATACATGAAAATCGCCTAAAGGGTACCAATTTAGAAACAGTTGGCCAGGTGGTACTACAGACATCTGTGAATAGATAAGCTGATAAAAAGTCTGATGAAATAAAAAGCTTTCATCCCTGTTTAAGCCACATGCAATAAAAGTTTTGATCAATTCTTTTTCAGCTCTTTTCTGTTAGAATCTGTCTTTTAAGTTTTTCTGTTCAAGGGTGTCCACCTTGATGGCAAACTGGCCAGAATCCTGTTGCTGACTGTAGTAAATTGCACCAGAATAGTCTGTTGAATCAAAGGGGATGTGGTGAGTCAACTCTGCTGTAAATTCCATTGATTTAGATGGATCTACTCTGTGACTTTAGCATACTAATTAAAAAGTAGACTCATTTGAATCACCACAACTCATGGAGGTGTTGACTCACTAAATCCCCATTGATTCATTGGGTCTACTGTGGTACAGTTTACTATGCTACACAACAGAATAGTGGCCAAAGTGTTCTGGGAGATTGACATGTTCCATGTTTTCAGAATATCTGTTTTTTGTCCATTTATTCTACATAGAGTCTGGCTTGTTTCTCCTAGTTAATATACAATATTCGAATGAAGCATGTATCACTGTGTAGGAACCTGCTGATGTTAGCTCTGGGTTGAAATGTGTAGATTAACTTCCTTCAAAGTTCAGAAGTTTTTTAAACTGGACTGGTGCTCCAGATGATGTTGAATTGCAACTCTCATGGGTCCTAGCCAGTTGACAGAAATTGAAGTCCAGCAACATCTGGAGCGGCCAAAGGTTGTCTACCTTTATCTTAGCTACAGGCATGGGCCTAGTTCAGTAACATTAGTCTTGGACAGGTTCACTAGAAAAAGTATCTTTGAATACAGTCACAGGAGCAAAAAAATATTTCGCCACAATCTGTCTGATTATCATTGCATGACACTGCAGCAAGAGATATTGTGCAACAGAGCAAATCAGCATTCAATAAGGCCATTCTAAAAATAGGGACACTCCAAAGGAAAAAATATATAACTTTGAAACTGGATGGTGGATCTGCACCACATTTGGCACAGCTATAGAAAGCAGTCTGCCCTTGCTCTTTGCCATTTGGGGATGTTTGGGCAAATGGTTTTTGAGTTATAATTTTTTAAAAAATAAAACTCTCCCTCTTTGTGCAGATACCGGCAACCTTTTCTGTCTGCAGAATTAAAACAGATCAAGTATGTCGAAAATACCAAACTTGCTTATCTTAAAAGGGTATGGTTAGTTCCTGCAGCAGCCTTTAAAAAAATTTTTTTTGGAAGGAATCCAGGCATCAGGAGCTGTAATATTGACTTTGCAAAAAAGCCACTTCAGAAGGCAAAAACCTCTGACTTCCTGTATGTTTGATGAATTTGCTGTGGGGCAGTCTAAAACTGCTAAAAGTTCTGAATGCTTCACTTGCCTTTTCAGTGTATAATGCATGTTCCAATGATATTTTCCTTTTTAGGTTTTGGAAATCGCTGTGGCAAACCAAGAGGTCCAAGAGATCCTCCTTCAGAATGGACATGATACAAGACCAAATGGACACTTACTAAACTGTACTGGAATATTCAAGTGCCACTGAACTAGATCAATAGTATTCCATTCATTATTATTATTATTATTGTTATTATTCTTTTGGAACTAACACAGTGAACATGCAAATACACAATGGTACACTCTTATATACATCCACACAAACATTAAACATTCACAATAGTGGATTCTAGTATTGCAATCTTAACTTTTTGCTGGGGCCATCAATCTGCCTTATTACACTTAGGAGAAAGTATTACATGCAGTTTATTTTATTACTTCAAGTATTATTGCCTTAATGTCTTTTAATCCTGTTACACCGTTTCTAGACATGTTAATATGGTGAAACTTTTGACAAATTGAGTTCATGGACAACTTTTTGCTAATGTTTGATTCCATGTACATTTTATTTTGTATATGTACAGGGCAAGCAAGTATATAATTTGTTAAAGTTGCAATCATAAAGTATTAACAGAAGGTGTAAGAAATCTCTGCATGGTCTAAATTTTCATGTACCTTGTAAATTATTTGCCCTAATGTTTTAGTAAATAGTTTGTGTTTTTTTAAAGATGTTGGGCGCACATCTAGAATTACAGGATAGCAGAGATGAAGATTGTAATACATTTTGTAAATTGTAAACAAAAGGTTATTTTTATATTATATACTGTTTTAAGTGTCAGTCTTAATTTGTCTTGATTTTCATCTAGTCATGGAGAGCCCATAAGTGCCTTGAAATATCAGATTTTTAGCATGAATATGTTCACTGATTGACATTACCATATCAACATATTTGACCTGCCAGTAAAAAAGAACACTTTGACTCACTCTTTAGTTATCCTTTATAATGTGTTTCAATTAAAATCTGCAGAATTTCTAAAAGAAAGCATTACTAAATAATATCAGGTTTAATGTTACAGTGTACTAATAAGTGTGTATTTGTGCAAGCTTTTCAGGGCTTCACTGGTAAAGGGACCATTGAGACAGCTTCTATTGTGCTAGTGAAAAGTACCCCCCCCCCCAAGTTCAGTAAGTGTGTTGTGTAAAATTCTGAATTATATCAAAGCCCTTACAGCAACACTGTATACTGGCAATATGCACTGTCAAGGCTAATTCTCATAAGGATCCACTATAAATATGCTTTTCTTTCTGTAATAGAGAATCTTTAAATTAAAGTGAACTCTTCATTTAATGATGTGTCATTATATCATGCAGAAGACAGCACAACAGAGATGGGACTCAAGTTGAATGTAGCATAGTTAAGATGTTCTTTTTATGACAATTAAGTTGGTGTAAAAATAAATGCTTTGGTTTTTCTATTTTAAAAATCCTGATGAATTGTATAGGAACAGGTGTCAGTCTCTTTATAAAGGTACTAAACAAATTTCAGGATTAAAAGGTGCACTGATTTGTAGCTTTCATTTGCTTTGCACAGATTTCTAAGGCTGCATAGTAAGACTCCAACTTGAACCTTAAATCTATTGCTCCTTGTCATTCCAATAATGCAGGGTCACAGAAAATAATCTTGACCTTTTGATTTCAAATGACATCTCTTTCTTGCCACATTTAAACATGCCAACCAATACTGTGGGTACTCCTTAGGCTGTTGCCAAACGATTACCAGAATTATCACCATAGAAATGGATCACCAAGAAGGAAAACTAGTTGATGGGGGGAGGGGAGCTCAAGAATGTCACTTTTGTGTATACTGTTCTGAAAACTGGTCCAGTTAGAACAGTAGACAATCTTTTGATTATGGTTCTTAGTGAGCTGGGAAAATAAGAACAGGGTAGCTTTCTTTCTACAAGTTTGAAGTTACAGAAGATTGTCCTTGGCACTGCACTGGTGCCTGAAACGGCTTCAAAATGTAGGCTGTGTCGTAACAGCTGTCCAGCCATCATTCATGAAGATAAAGTCCTGACTGGCTACAAGGGCTAGTCAACTGTGTGAACTCCACAAGGTATGTATCTATATACATCTAAATGTTTGCCATATTCAGAGAATAAACTCCCAACATAAGCAGGATGTAAAATTCTGTTGAGGTGGTTGGGAACTTTTCCACTCCATCTCTTACCAGAGCAGAGGCTGGTGTCAATCATGTGGCCCTGAGAATAGTATGGTTTGACATAAAACTGCTTTGCTCTTGTGTCTAGGGAGAATGAATGAGGGGGGGGAATGAGAAATGAGGTGCCAATACATCACAGCATGTGGCACCTGGAAAAAATCCTTCCAAGCAGCGATGACTGACAAAAAAAGGTGTATTCAGTTTCAGCGTGAATGTATTGCAGTACTAATTAGACAGTCATACAGGAATTCTACGTTTTCAATTTATTGATGCCAATAGTGACTTGGCTGAATTATGAAGCAGATTATTAGTTTTACTACAAAACATTTGAATTTATAAGCAATGAAGCAGCACATCATCACTGTGTGACAATAGTTTCCCCGAAAATACCTAACCTGAAAATAAGCCCTAGTATTTTTCAGGATGCTCATAATATGATATAGGATGCTACCTCAAAAATAAGTTAAGTAAAACCCTGCCCTCCATTGTGCAGCAACTAGATGACATGACTGTATTTGAATAAATGTAGATAGTTGTACATGAAAAAAAAAATAAAACATCCCCTGAAAATAAGCCCTAATGCGTTTTTTGAAGCAAAATATAAGACCCTGCCATATTTTCAGGGAAACACGGTGTATAAATAAAAGACATTGGTAGTTAACAATTTATATACAGTAGGATCTCCGTGTCAATGGGATCAGTATCCATTGATTCACTTATCCATAGTCTGAAAATACAGTGGTGCCTCAACTTACAAATGTCTTGACTTGCGACCACTTCGAGTTACCACCAGCTCCGGTCGCAAAATTTTGCTTTGACTTGCGACCGGCGCTTTGAGATGCGACTGGAAAAAAGGCGTGGAATTTGAACTGCTTCCCCTCCTGTTAACTGTTGATCAGCGAAGAGGCTGCTTCTCTATAGCTCCTTCACCCCAGCGTTTAGAGAGTGTGGCTTTGGAGAGACTTCAGACTGCCTGGCCCTGCTTTTTAAAATTTTTTAAACTGCCTGTTCTGGGTGAGCACTGTACAGGGTTTTGCAGTGTGGGATTTGGGTGGGTGGGGTCATGTTTCTATGCTCTGACGGATCTTACAGTGTGTGGCTGTAGCATTTTTAGTCCCTGCTGGCATGGGTTGTTTTTTTTTTTTGGGGGGGGGCGGCGGAACGGATTGTGTTTCAATGTATTCCTATGGGAAATGGTGCTTTGAGTTACAACCATCATCCCAGAATGAATTAAGTTTGCAACTTAAGGCACCTATTTTCACATTTATTACCAAAACCAGCCACTAGAGGGAGCCAGAAACTGTGTTATAATTACTCTTTAAATAAGGGGTCCCCAACCCCTGGCTCGGTGCCAGTCTGTGGGCTTCCTGGAACTGGTCTTGGGAAATGGCTCTGTGCCTCCCCGTATGGTGGGCATGTCACGCTTGCGACATGAGTGCAGAGGTGCCCCCAGCCCCCTGTGCACGGAGCCCGCACCCCCCAACAGGTCCGTGGTCCGAAAAAGGTTGGGGACTGCTGCTTTAAATAATACATGGCATGGTTTCTGGCACCATCTAGTGGCCAGTTCTGGTAATGCATGTGAAAATAATTATTTTTCCTCCTTTTCCATGCTATATATTATCTATGGTTTTTAGTATTCACAGGGTGGTGGAACCAATCCCTAGAATATGGGGGTCCCACTGTATTATATGGTACAAAAGTAATTTGTAAGGTGAAATTACAAGAATAAGAATCCCATCTCACAGAAGTGAGTATCCAAGGATTATGAGGCTAGTACTGTCCTGCTGTCTTAGGCTGAGTGAATCTGAGAAAGGTAGAACAATCTCCTTTAATATTTCAGTAACAGGTACCAGCACACCTGTTTTAACTGGTTAGGCTTTGCTAGCAAACCTTTCCAGATAATAAGTTTTGAGGGTATGAACTCAAAATTGAGAGAAAATAGTGCTCTTGAAAGTTAGTTTGCTCTGCCCACTTGGTAGGCAGGAATGTGCAAATTATTCTTCAGATGTAACACCTAGCGGGGGGAGCAACCTAATTCCATTTTTGCTTCTGCCTTGCTCTGATGGATTTGAGGATGATTGTGTCCTGCTAGTATAAAGAAGAGTTTGATTACCTCAGTTATAACCTTTTGTGAAGGAAAAGTAAAATACTGAAAAAAGTTGTCTGAATTTTAGTAGCACTTCATGCATTGTATAGATTCAAACATATCAAGACTTGAAATTCTCTTTCAAGAATGAGCTGCTTCCTGAAGGAAATCCTCAAATAATCACTTTTTTCTCTTACGAGTTAAAAGAAATAATCCTGAGATAGAAATCAATCAGTACCCATACATATTACTTAGACATTTGAAAAGAGACGTTGCAACTTTCACGAAGAAGTCTTGCATTATCTTTTGTTTCTGTAAAGCCTGCTAGAGTGGACTACCAGATAAAAGTTCACAATGAAAATGTGATTGGTCCAAGAAAATAAAGGGGTTTTCATTAGTGCTAACACTGCGTATCTTTACATCCAAAAATCAAAAGCTCTGGTGTCACCATAAAGAAAGTCCTATTTCCGGTCACCACTGCCTTAACGCTGCTAGCAGTGGAAGTTGGGAAGTGACCTCTGAGCCAGATCTTAGTACACAAGCAGGTTCTTAAGGGAAGAGGCAGTCCTTTGGATTCAATTTGCCTTGTCTATATAGCTTAATTTTAGTTTTAATGTATATTTAGGAAAACTGTTCATTACAATAAAAAATAAGCATTGATTCAACCACCCTGAAGGGTTTCCAGGTATATACTTTATCATTTACAAAAAGCAGACCTGAGAAACAGAAATTTAAGCTTTGTTAGTTCCTTAAATCTGCTGCAACCTTTTGCTGTTCTTATGTGCTATCACATAATATCTGACTTATGGCAGACCTAAGGTTTTCAAGGTATGAGATTTTCAAGGAGTGACTTGGTGCCACCCTTCCACACAAGTGGTTCCCTTGGCTGAACAGGGATTTGAACCCAACTCTGCTGACTCCTAGTGCACCCCTCTGACCATTACAACACACTGGCTCTGTTGCACACTTTAACCTATATCTAACTTTTTATAGATACTACTTGCATTTTCTTCAGTTTATATAGTGTTTAACTCCGTTTTCAGCTCCATTCATACCTTGCACAAGACTCTACAGACCCAAAGAAACTTAAAAATTGGTCATCTTTGCTTTTGGTAAAGAATATCACTACCATGTAAGCGTCTAAAGATAAGCACTTGTGGAGGGGGAGGGCTAGAAGAAGTTAACAGTTGAAAAAAGGAAGCAGGAAAGCATTTGAGGGCTGTTTATTTCAGAAGGAGCCAGGCTGAAAGCCCTGTCTTAAGTCTTAAGCTACTCTAACTCCTTCAAGTCCTCCTCAGGGTTTTCGTCTCGGGGTGAAAAGATCTTACTTATATAAAGCTCCTTAAGGGTCCAGTGGACTGTGGGACTGAAAAACAAGACATTAAAAAATCCAGAGGGCTGGCATTAACCCAGGTGTGGGAGCATTTTGGTTGAGGAGGACGCGTCTATTCAGCTGTTCACAAACATCACTATTATAGTTCCAGTAAGAAACAGTTCCCCCTTCACGGACTGCTGCCTTGTCATAGTGAAGGGGCTTGAGTAATTCAGAGAAGCTGTGGGCTAGGCCGTGCAGGGACACCCAAGACTTGGATTAGTAGCAAAACATTTCAACCTAACAAGAAGTCCCATTGCCATAACTCAACTTCCAGAAAGGACCCATTTCTGTCATATAGTATGTGGGCATAAAATGGGATCTGTGATTGGACTGTGTTTTGGAGATGATCCTAGGTTAAAATCATTTGGATCCATATTTTTGCACCATTAGAAACTCATGCACTGAGAGACCCATGATTTCTGTAGTATAGTCTGTGGACACAGATGGGTTCTGTGATTGGACAGTGATCTGGGGATGATGACATAAAAATGATGTGGATTCATGAGGATCCATGCCTTGGAGCGCTTCCACAAAGCCATGTGCTGAAGGATTCATGATTTCTGTTGTAGTCTGTGAGCACAGGTATTTTCTACAATCAGAAGGATGTTTAGTGAGGATTTCATCTAAAAATATATGAAATCATGAGGATCCACACCTCAGATATATGTTTCTGCATCACTGCAGTTATGCACAGAAGGATCCATAATTTCTTTGTTGTAGTCTGTGGTCATAAATGAAATAGATCATTTGATGGTGAATCAGCAACATTCCCACAAAAAAAGCTTTTGAAATAATGGAGAATGTTATTGGTACAGTATTGATGTTACTGTTTACTCAGAACCCTGATCTTATCTCTAGTGATCTTCAGCACACATTTGTTTGAGCAAGCATCTCTTCTGCACAAAAGCACAATCTTATGTATGCTTAATAAACCCTACCTACCATGACATGCCTTACACCCTGGCACCAGTTCACAGTCCTACAAGCTTGCAGAGCTCCAAATTAAACCCACAGCATTCAATAGGGCTTAATTTCTGATAAGTATGCACAAAACTGCCATCTTCTATTTTAATGCGTGTTACCTAGCAAGCCAGAACCATCAATTTATGCTGCTGTGAGCCTCATTCAGTTTGTGACTTCTGATAATCCTATGAATTAATGATCTCCAAAATGTCCTATCATTAACTTCTATTGTTGCTTCTTCTCTTGAGCCAAAGGAGAGGGACTGACTCAAAAGAATCACATTTACATAACATATAATACTTCTGACAATAAAAATGTGCTTTGTTTTTTCGCACAATGCAGTCATCACTGTTGGCACCATCTTAAAATAGGCATTCTCTCTCTCTGTAAGAGAGAAATGTGGTCGAGGAATGCTTCTTATAAGATGGCTGTAGCTCAAAAGCTGTAAAGGCTTACATAAAAAATGTTACTTTTCTTCTACAAGCGTATTTATCCAGTTAGCAAACAGCACCTTTTTAACACGACAACATTTCTTTGGTTGAATAATCTAACCCAATGGTTCTTAACGTTTCTTTACCATGGACCCCCTTTAAATATTTTTTCTTTCCACAGACCATCAAGTCTTAACTCAAGATTTAAAACCGTAAAGGGCATTAAATATTTATTTAAAGTTTTTCATGAAGGGTCTTCAAATCTGGAGAGAAGGGAGATATAAATTAGTCTGTTAATGCACACTCTGCTATTAAAATATTTTAATTGGAATAATTCCATACAAATTTAAAATAATTTCTCGATTTTCGACAGGAGTTCAAGTTTACCTTTTTCCAGTGCGTTTACCTTTTTCCAGTAGCTTTGTAGCAGCCTGTCCTGGTTCCTCAACAGGATCTGTTGAGCCCTGGAGCCCATTTGTCACCAGATGTCCAGGGACTATAGCATCTGATGCAACAACTGATCTGGTATGGAATTCTGTTTATTTCCTCTCATCATAACTGATGGTTGGTGGACAGTTAGTCTTACTTTTCAGCTGAGACCTGTCTGACTTGGGGGACCCTTCCCGTAGCAACACTAGCATCACCATAGCTCTCAACCTCACTGAAACATACAAGCCCCTCCACCACAACAAGCCTGTCCATGGAGGGGCAACTTGTACCTGTTATGTAATACCAATCAATGTTTTTATAATTTTGCTTAATTATGGCATTTTTATAATAATAATAAAAATAATAAATAAATAAATAATAACAATCAATTCTTGCTGGAGAAACTGAAATTACAAGCACATAAAATCATTAATATTATACGTATACAACATGTCACATGAAAATGAAAGCTAGAAAGTAGCATTAATATAATAATTTGTACAACATTGTACCTCACTAAACACAAGTTGGGTGGAGGGAAAAAGGGAAGCTATTAATATACTATCATTTCCCCGAAAATAAGCCCCAATATGATTTTTCAGAATGCTCATAAGTCCTATCCCCAAAATAAGCCCCAGTTAAGGGAAACCCCGCCCTCCACCACTGTGCAATAACCAGAAGATGACATGACTGTATTTGAATAAATGTAGATTGTTGTACATAAACAAAAATCCCCTGAAAACAAGCCCTAATGCACTTTTGGAGCAAAATATATATATATAAGAATCTGTCTTATTTTCGGGGAAACAGTATAATTAATGAGAAGGCTGGTGCTCCATTTCATTTACAAGTTTTGTTATGTCACGCTTAATAGCTAAAACCTGTATTCTGAGTTTTGACTCTACGTTTTTTTCAGAAGGATCTATACTTTTAAGAGAAGCAAGAGTACAAAATGATTTTTTGAACAAATATGTCATTACGAAAGTCATCAATACTTTCATAATTCTGGAGCGTCTGTGTCGCAATCACCTCTTAGTCCCTATCCTCCTGGTCTTCACAAGGTTCTCGCTCTTCCTCTTCGCTGCCACCAGATATTAATGCTTTAATATCAATTAAGTGTTGAGACACATGTGATGTCAAAACATAAGTCTTTTATTTAACAAGGGAAGCTAATAATCAATAAGTACTCATAGGGTAAATTACAGGTTGCAAATCACTTATATTTGAATTGATTAGAATATTGCTTCAGAACTCTTTTAACCCTCTGCTTGTTAGATAGAGTTCGACAACAAATAAGAGCCACGACACAGTAGTAATTCCACTTCATTTACTGAAGACAGAAGACACACATACACACATATATGTATAAAAAAACCCACCCCTCATTTGGAGGTTTCCAACCCTCCCTACTCTATTGGCTAATTGCCCAGCGTCTGTACTAATTGGGGGAGGGAAAGTTAGCCTCTACAACCGTTGTCCTAAGGTTACTACTAAAACCTGGAAGGAACCGCGGTGGAGTTGATCTCTATACACAACAGCTTCAATTTCCACTCTTAAAGTTCTCTCACTCTTCACTACTTTTAAGCCACACACAGCCTCTCTCAGACTCTCTCTTTTTATCCTGCTCCCTTGCGCCCGGCTCTGCCTTCCGTTCACTCATTGGCTCCTGCGTCAATGTTCCACGGTGACGGGCAGGTAAGGTCAGGGCTGTTCACTACAGTCTGCTTGTAGGTGAGCTCAGAAATTTGGAAGGGACTGTTCCTTGAACTGAGTTTCAGAGCACAATCTGTGGATATTTCTATGAGCTTGTCCTCTTCTGCTGCTGTGAGCCCCTCTAGTTCATACACATTAATTGAAAATGGATCTCTAATCCACTTTTTGCCTGAATCAGGAACAGGAAAATATTCACAGAAACTATGCTGCAATTTTTCCAAATGTTGTGCTGTAAGTTTTTTTTAAAACTTTTTATTTTTAACAAGGGGTGACAAAAAGGAAAAAGGGAATTTGAGGTTAAAAGGGAAAAGGAGAAACAACATACTAACATCCATTCTATACATATTACCATATCAAAATTCCAGATTACTCTTTTTACTATTTTCTGCCTTCCAGATTTAAGTTCTCATTTCAATGTATGCTCTATTACAATAACAAATCAACTTTTTGCTTTTTCAGTTTGACTACCCTCCTGCTTTCATCTTATCATTTAATTTAAGTTTAATTCTATGTTACTCCAACAATATCTGATAACTGCAGCCATTTTGTACAATACATCCCATCGTTCAGTTTCCTTTTGAATTCAAGTCTTTCAGCCCATCTGACAGAATATCTATTTTCGTCACTTCCCATATTTTCACAACAAGATTCTCTTGTTTCAGTCGCTGCTTTCTTGAGATTTTTAACATAATTCTTTTTAATTTTGGAAGCTGCATAGGTCACTGGATAACTCTCTATCCCATCTATGTTACCTGGTGTCATGCCCAATAAAGACGGTTCTAAAGTTTGTGCAGCTTCATTTAGGTTTTGTTTGGCATCCAATGTCACCTCTTTCATCACTTTCATCAGATCTTCTATTCTGCTAAGACCTTCATTCACTTGCTGAAACCCTGTTATTATTGTCTTTTGCATAGTCATCTGCCATTCCTTTTCTATTTCTTGTACCACTGTTCCAAAACTTTGGGATTGAACAGACCAAGTCTCCATTTGTTGTCTTAAATTTTTGGAGGCTTTCCAATGAATGGGGTTTGTACAGATAATGCTATGGCTTTAACCACAATGATCGCCCCTTATATATCCTTCAACAGTTTCCACAATTTTATCAACAATCCAAACCCCTAATCGTAAACCTCCCCTTAGATCTCCCTCCAATCTTTTCCAAATATTATAATATAAAAATCAACTTTTAACCCAGAAAATTCAAAATCAAATAGAACGGTGGCACAATTATTTCTTCTTCTCCAGAGTTTAGCAAGCTACTATTATCAGACTCACACGCAGTCCGACAAACAAAACAACAATCACAGAGTCTCAAACTATCCAGTAGTTGTCCTTGAAGCCCGTCTTTTCCATTAACCCCTTGATGCTCCTCAGTCCAGTCGACCACGTCAGCTCCTTCCTTCTTCTCCAGAAAACCACTAGATACTGTTATTAACAGTTCACAAGAGTCCAGGAAAAGGCAAAGAGAAACCTGTCCCAGCCAAACTGCATTCACAAAACTCAAGTCTTTTCAATCCTGTCCGATGGCATTACCGTCTGGGATTCTTTTCCAGAAACATAAGATTTATTTTTCCGTCTCTCTCTCGGCTTTGAAATCAGCCTGCTATATTAAGAGTTCACTTGGGGAGGAGAGTTAGTTTCACTTTTGAAGCAGACTGATAAGATAGGTTCGCCGCTGCTTTTCTTCTTTCAGCCAAATATTTTCATTCTTATTTTCAGCTTAATGGGGCTGTTTCATAAATCAAAGGCTTTAGTTTACTTAGTTGTTATATATTTTAAGCTTATATTGGTTGTTCTTCTCTCCCCCGGTAAAGGGTTACTCACGGCTCTGTGCCAAATATGGCTCCCGCTCCGATCCGTGCTGGGTGATTTCTTCAGAGGGAAGAAGTCCGGGTTTGCCTCCCATTCTTCTGCTGCTCACCATCTCCTTCAGAGAGACTTCTCCTAGACTCTCCTTCGATCCCCATTTCAAAAAGGGGATCCCGGACTGGACAGTTCCAGTATTTCCAGAGAGAGGTCTTCTCTGGAGCTACTGGCAGCACCGCAACAAAGCCCCGCCTCTCCCAAATGTTGTGCTGTGATGAGTCCTCCTCAGACAAATCTTTGTCACTGGAACCAAGAAAATTTTTGAGGTTTGAAAATGTCTTAGTTTTGGTTCAATAGGCGATGCCACAATTCCAACTTTTTCAAACTTTCTTCTACCTTCTCTTTAACTTCAATCTCCTTGAAGATTTAAGTGGAACATATTAAAAGCCACTGGCAATGGTGCGGCTAAAAAATATTGTGAATAAATAAATAAATAAATATTTAAATAAGTGAAGATATCTGAAAGATGGGCTAATATGATTAATCAGGAAAAATCTGTCAAACAATCTCTGAGGTGAAATTTCTTTCCCATGAAGAATAATCTTATCTTGTCTCTCAATTCCCAAAAATGAGAAAAAAACTTTACCTCATGATAGCAAACAAACTTCATAGTGTAACAAAAGTTGGTGTTCACTGTCCATATCTTTGCAAAGCTGTTTAAATTCTTGAATTGTTATTTTCTTTTTATAAAATTGACAATTGTGACTGATTCAAGGTCTGCTTTAGTTTTTCTGTTATCTTCTTAGCAACTAGTTTCCTTATCTATGCAGCAATGGCACCAAGTCACTGACAGCATGATTTCCTTTATCCATCCTACACAGACTTTGCTCCTGCTTTGTCTCTGCTAATTCTAATGCATTTCAATCAATCCATGTCATGAGATGTTATAAACTTGTTTAAGCTGTTAAATGCTTCTTCAGCTGCGGTGTATACCAAGGAGAGCATGAACAGCATGTTTTTGAAAACACTTCTCTCATGCTCTTATCTAACATAGCACAATAGGGTTGTTTTCTGTTATGTCTGTGCTTTCATCCAATAGCAGTGCAAAGTAGAGGGACATGCAAATTCTAATAATTTCCCCCCGATTTGGCTGGAAAACTGTTGATTCACTTCTTAACTGTATCATTTGGCAAAGGTACTAAAGAAAGGTCCTTGGCAGCTTTCTTATTGACCAATGCAGAAACCATGATTTTTGTAGCAGGTAATAAAATTTCTTCAGCTATTGCAGTTGGTTTTCTGTTTTTTTCCTATTAGTTGAGAAACTTCAAATGAGGCCCTCACTGCATTTTCATTGCTATAATAGTGACACTTTTTAAGATGACAGGAAGCTTAATTTTACTTTGAACAGGATGCTCCCTCATCTACATCAGTTCTTTTGTTTCAAATTCAGCCAGTGATCCATCCATTCTGAGGCCCAGCCAAAATGTATTGTTACCAAAATTCACTGCAATAATATTGAAAGTAACCTTGCCCAACAATAACCAAACGGTTTTATTAGCAGAAATCGAAGAAACATGATCACAAAATCCATCTCAACACTCACACTGACCTGATTGACTCCAACTCTCAGTTCTGTCTGGACAGTAGGAAGAAATGTCACATGCTGTCTCTCAGCCACTCAGTATCATTCATTTGCATGTTCTCACCACGTGCAGACGAAACAGTTATATTACCAAGGTTATTTTCATAATGAAATTTTAAACTTTTTTTTAAAAATAGAGGTGGAAGGTTAGAAAAGCCAAGTTTTACACAAACAAGCAAGGGAGATTTAAGATTTCGTTTTCTTTCTTTCATTTTTTTTCTATTTTAACTTCAAAAGACTATAACAATTTCTTCAAGCCTTTGTGGACCCCTGTGAGGACATCATCAGGTCACAGGTTAAGAACCACCGATCTAACTCATCCAAGGCCGGCCAATCCTGCTTGCCACATACTGTATTTCACATTCAAAGTATAATCAGAGGAGAGCTGAGCTCTGTTTAGGATTGCTCCGGAATTTACTAAATGGGCAACGACGTAACCTACTAACGATCCGAAAGCAACCTAGTCATCACGAAGGAAGAAATCAAATCCGTTGCAACTTCTGGTGAAGACATACAACCTTCTATCCCTCCCGACCACCTCCGTTCGTCCACGATCCACGTCTTCTAGGTAGTCAGGCGCCTTTCAAGGGTCGCCGCTTTCTCCCGCCTTCCTTCAGCCGAACAAACCACCACAGACGTCCGCCTTCGCCTCTTCAACTGCGCCACTCGCGGTCGCTGCTGAGGGGAAAAACGGCCAGCCCGCGATGACCCAGTTCCCTTTTCAGGCCTTGCTTATCCATTGGCGGCTCCTGCTGTCTCTCCTTTCCTGGCCTCGTTTCTATTGGGAGAGACAAAGTCGCGCTGGTTAGCAGCGCCCCGCCTCCCTCCCTCCCTCCACCCGCGACCATCGCGGCTCTCTCAAGCGACTAGCGCCGAGAGGTAAATAGAAGCAGGATCTCAAAATGGCGGAGCCTCCTAGTCCCGTACGAGGCGCGACGGTGGCGCCGCTACCCCTGCAGGAGCCCTTCCCTTCGAATCTAGCCGTGGACACCAGGGCCTCTCCGCGCGGATTCCAGCCGGCTCCCAAGCGCTTGAAGGCAGAAGAGCGCGGCCTCAAAGGCTCGAAGCGCGTTAACGGAGAGGGCGGCGGTAGCAATAAGAAGCAGCAACAGCCGCCGCCGCCGCCGCCACAACCGCCGCCGCCGCACATCCCATTGGCGCCTGCCTCGGTGGGTCACGGGAGCCCCGCCGTGTGGAGCCTCACGGCGTTTTCTTCCGGAGCCTGCGGCGGCAACACCACGGCTGGCGGCGGGTCATTTGTTTTCCCGCCTCACTTGCCCCACAAGTTGCTCCTGCCGCCGCCCTCTTCTCATGCCCACCACCGCTTGGCCGTCAGCGCCGAGGGAGGCGGCAGCAAGAGCGGCGGCGGCGGCGGCGGAAGCAGCAACAGCAGCAGCAGCAAGACCAAGAGGCCCAAAGAGAAGCGAGACAAGGAGAAGAGGAAACTCGGGCCCTTGCCGGTGGCGGAAAGAGGGGGAGACGGAGCAGGCGGCGGCGTGGGTCTGAGCGCGACCGGTTGCGAGGAGAACGGCGACGTGAAGATGTTGCTTCAGCAGCAGCAGCAGCAGCACCATCGTCACCATCACCGCCACCACCAGGAAGGTGAGGACTGAGGCGTGGTGACCTCTTGGCGGGGTGGGGGTGGGGGCGGCGGTGGCAGCGGGAGGCCGGGCCGCGGGAGGCAGGCGGGCTTCGTGAGGGGTATCGGTTGAAAGTGCGGCCGGGTGGTTGGGCTGGCGGGGACACGGCCTACTGACTGCCTCGATGCCGTGGGGCTCCCTGAAAGACTGGCAGCCGTGTTGGGGGGCGAAACGTGGAGAGAGAGGTAAGGAAAGATGATCGGTCGCAGGAAATGGATGTTCGCTGTGCCTGCTTGCACATAGAATAAACATGTTGGCTTCTTTGCACGGATCGTTGGCCCTCCTAGACCCTCATCGCCAGGGGCTCATCCCTCCTCTGTAAGGGCTACACCTGGGAATGGTCGCTGGACCATTGCGCTGGTAGTGGGTAAAGGTGACAGTTTATAAATGTTGTCAGGAAGGTAGCAATAACAGCACAGTTGTGCAACTCCTGTCAAAAAGGGGGTGTGAAAACGGCTGTTGCCTTAGGTGGAAGGTGCCAGAGGCCTTAGATTTTCCTACTTTTTAGTCAGATAAGGATTACTTGTACTAGATGGCACAGATATAGGTTGGAATCCAGCAGTGAAGTGCTTTGTTCCATTTTAATGGGAATTAAATTTTGAGAGAACACAAGTATTGATTTTCTTGTATATTGTGGGTTAATGCTGATATACTGTGCCAGATAGTAGATGAAGATACGCTTTTGGAAATGAGCACATCAAGTATTATGTGCAACTGTGTGCATAACCTGACTATTGTGCCCACTGTTTTGCTCTTATAAATTAGAAATTGGGATTCCTGACAAACTAGAAACCAATTGTCTTTCGGGCTTTTAGAGATTAAAGACATGTTTTAAATTAATTGGATTCCAGATGTGTTTTTTAAGCATCCTAATGGAACAGTCCTGTAGAACTTGTTTAATATGTACACCAGGCACAATCCTGTCTAATATGAAGAATAGTGGGTGTGATGGAGCTGGGTAAGATTCAAGAGGCCCAATGTTGTTTGTTTATTGAAAGCAAGTCCCTCTAAATATGATGGAACTAATTTCTGAATAACTGCAGTTAAAACTCATCTACTTTATTTTTCATGGTTATGTAGATAGCCAATTCAGACTCTCAACCTAGAATCTGTGGATCTGGGAATGTTGCAGTAGGGAACCGTTCCCTATTGCACGAAACTTAGGCAGCCAAACTTCCATCTGAACAATGACTTGAGATGAAGTTCAACTGCAAAGACAGAGAATATAGAAAGGAAAGTGCTAAATGGGCAGGGTTGGAAGTTTACCTTGAACTTGTGGAAGGCTGCAGTTGAAAAATGGGAGAATTCTCAAAGAAGTAGTACTTAGTTTCACTAAAAAAAATCACATGCATATCTCCCAGGCATCATTGGCAGGAATGCAAGGAACACAAATACACTCCAGAACTAATTACTGTATTGCTGAACATGATGTTTAATAAATGCTACCGTGTTTCCCTGAAAATAAGACAGGGTCTTATATTAATTTTTGCTCCAAAAAAACACATTAGGGCTTATTTTCAGGGGATGTTTTATTTTACAGTCATGTCATCTGGTTGCTGCATAGTGGTGGAGGGTGGGGTTTCACTTAAACTAGGGCTTATTTTGGGGGTAGGGCTTATATTTCGAGCATCCTGAAAAATCATACTAGGGGTTATTTTCAGGTTAGATCTTATTTTCGGGGAACCAGGGTAGCTCATATAAGCTGTAAGGAGACTAGTAGCCGCCATCTTAGCTGGGACGCGAGAATGGGCTGTGTTTCTCAGAAATTAGCAGAATTCAATAATTTAGCAGTATTAAATGCAAAGTTTAAATGAAGCTACAGTTTAAGAATTATGTTAAGAGATTCATTTTAAAGACATACTTTAGCAGTGGCTAGAATTGCAAAGGTACACAATAACTGAACTTTACAGATTCACTGAGCTTTAGAATTTCTGGATTGTATTAAAAGGGGATTTATAACTTAAATGTTTTTACTCAGAAATAAGGCCTATTAAATCAGTGGGATTTTTTGTTAACTATCTGTTGAATTGCAGTCTTAAATGCTTCAGTTTATTGAGAGTTGATTTCCAAAGAAATAGCTATTTTAGTCTGTTTTAGCATGATGGCAAAACAATAAAAGGAAAGGGGAAAAGAGCAAAATACAGTAGTATTTTAAAGAAGAACAGTTTTATTGGCATTCCTCACCTGCTCAATGAGGAAGTGGATTTTGATCTGCAAAAACTCACACTGAAATGAATTCGCCTTTAAACTACTGCAGTATCTTTCTTTTTTGTATTTTGTTAACATGCTGAGTATTAATGATGGTGAATTCCCCTTATATCCTTAAATCTACATGCAAATACTTGTATGCTTTTAGAGTTTACATTGAAGGAAATTTGGCAAATATAATGCTTCTGTTTTAACCCTGTTATAAATAATAATGTATCTTTTTGTTAGGAACTCCTTAGCCGGGGACTGTGTTCAATGGCAAGATGTCTGGCACAGATAAAGGCTGCATAAACTGGAATAAACACTTGAAGTTCAAAGTAAACACAGTGGTACCATGGGTATTCATAGGTTGGGAAATGTTTATTGCGTAAAATGAAATGCAGAGGTGGGAGAAATGAAAAGACTCATTTTTCATCCAGTATACCCCTGACACTCTTTTAAGCTGACTATCCTGTTGAAAGGGAACCAGGTTTAGGAAGGAACTACTCTAAGGAATGCATAGCAGGAGTATAAAGCAGAGAAGACTTCTGTTCCTTTCATGAAAAAAAAGTCACCCCCACTCAGCCATTGCTTTATGAGTGAAGTGGGTAGGCATGTGAATAATAAATACATGGCCTTCCACTTGCATCCAGTTTAGCACTGGTGTTTCAGTTGTAAAACCATGAAGTGTTTGTCCTGTTCAGAAATTGTTTGCCTTCACATTTGTGTATGTAGCAGGAAGGAGCTTGCTCACTCTAATAGATTTAGAATTCTTCTGTATTTGCATTTTTAGGGCTATAGATATCAAATATGAATCTGAATTCGATATAAAACATAAGTTTCTTGTTTTATAGGTTCCTTAATTCATAATGAATCTTCACTGCCTTGCTCTTTATGTTCCAAACTGTTTCAGCATTATTGACTTTAGAGATAATTCAAAGGAAGTAAAACCTTTTGGAGAACTTGTGAGAACATAAAATGCAGGGGGAAATTCTTTGTAATGGCTGCTCTAGAATATTTAAAGCATTTATTGCAGGTTTTTGACGGCTGTAACATGAGAGAGTATTGCTTTTAGGTATACACAAGGAAATTCTTGTAAACCAGAGAACAGTTAGTTCTGGTTTTCACTATTCATATTTTTCAGGCTTTAACTAGAAAATTGCTCTATGTGATCTTAGGCCGAGTATTATCTAATTAGCTAATCTGATTTGTAGATATTGATGGAAAGTGTAAGAAAGCTGTGTATCCAACAACATTTGATGAAAGGGCTAAAATGTAACACATGGTAATATTTAGACATCTCAGTATCAGCCCTACTCAGCTCTTCCAAACTCAAAGCTGTGATTCCTTTTTTGAGTTAATCCATCCCATATTTGGCTTCTTTTCCTATTGCCTTCAGCTTTTTCCAGCATTATTGGCTTTACCAGTGAGTTTTGTCTTCTAATGTTGTGACCTTAGTTCAATCATTTTTGCTTCTATGGAGAGTTTAGGGTTAATTTGACCTAGAACCCTGTTAGTTCTCATTCTTGCAGTCTATGGTAGCTGAAAAGCTCTCCTCCAGCATCACATTTCAAGCATCAGTTTTGTTTCTGTTAGCTTTCTTCACTGTATGCCTTTGACACTTGTATATAGAAATGAAGAATGCCATTATGTAGATGTTCTTCATCTTGGTCTTCAGTGACAAATCCTTGCATTTGAGCATTTTCTTTAGTTCTTTAATAGCTGACCTTCTGAGTTTCAGTCTTCTTCTGATTTATTGTTTGTAGGCTCCATTTGGGTTGATGGTTGAACTGAAATATAGAAAAATGATTTGTTCATTAGGCATTAAAGTTATATCATTTTTCTGTAGATAGTAGTTTTGTCATGAAATTCAACTGCAGTCCTTATGCAATTTTGTTCTTTAACATTTATTGGGAGTTGTTTCAAGTCAGTGCTTTTTGCCACTGTTATGGATGGTATCATCTGTGTGTATTAGATCATTGATATTTTTTCCATTCATGTTCACGTTTTCCATGTTTTCTATCCATCTGAATTGAATTCACTTTCTGAATAACGTGTTCTGCATGTGGATTGAAAAGATAGGGAAGTAAATACACTCCCGTTTGATATTTTGATTATGGAAGACCATTCTGTTTCTCATGGTCTGTCCTAACAGTGGCTTCTTCTCCTGAGTATGGGTTGAGGAACATGAAATGTTTCTTTTAAAACAATCTGTAGGTACTCATGGTTCACACTGTCAAAGGTTCTGCTGTAATCTGTAAAGCACAGAGTGATTTTCTTCCGATATTCAGTATATTGTTTTTATCTTCTTTTAATTTTATTCAGGCCAGATAATATGTTTCGCTTTTGATCTTTCAAAATCCCTATTCTAGCTTTAAATTTCTCTTTTAATGTTTCAATTTTATGGAAGACATCTTTGGTTTTTCCTTCTTTGTTGTTCTCTTCTATTTCTTTTCACTGATTATTGCAATAGTTCTCTTTGTACCTGATAGCTGCTGAAAAGTTGCATTTAGGATTCTGACCATATTCCTGTCAGCTTTTCATTTTGCGTTTTATGTGTTGATGACAATGGGTCTCGACTTACGAGCGACCCTAGTTGTGAACAATTCAACTTACGAACCCACCCAATAGGGAAATAAGGACTCGACATATGAACGTCCCTCGAGTTACGAACTGGAAAAAAGTGCCTCCTCCCTCCCCTTAGAGGCTTCTGGAGGGGGAAAAAGGGTCAGAAACTTAAAAATAAATAAAAGAAAGTCACTTACCAGGCCTTGGTAGCCCCCGAGCTGCAGGAAAAAGAGAACCAAACAGCTAAAAGCCAACATCCAGCAGGGAGCCTGGCAGCCATTTTGTGCTCTTCTCTGCTCCTGCCCCCTCCTCTCCCCACCTAACAGCTGATTGGTTGGCTCTGAAGAGGCTTCCGGAGTGCTCAGCACCTAAAAAGGCAGAGGTGTGAGTTCCAGACTCCTGCCTGTGTGTCTTTGTGCTGAAAAAATCAGCACAATATGCTTTAAAACATGCTTTAAAATGGGCTTCGTTGGAAAAAAAGGTTTCAAAAGTGCTTTGCAAACTGTTCCCTGCCCCCCCTCCTTTCCTGAACTTTTCTTGACCTAAGGAAAAAAAAGAAAAAATATCCCCCTCCACTGGTAGAAGGCAGAATAGCAGCTTCCCATTAGTTTCTATGGACGGAAAAGAACAGATACGGATTAAATGGTTTTCAATGCATTCCTATGGGAAATGCAGATTCGACCTACAAACTTTTCGACTTACAAACTGCCTTCCAATACGGATTAAGTTTGTAAGTCGAGACCCCACTGTAGTTCCTCTGCCAGCCAAGCTTTTCTTTACTTTGGTTACAGGAAAGGTCTATTTGAATTCTGATACTGCCACTAGTTTCCAGAGTTCTTTTGATCCAGGGTGAACTGATGTTACTAATGCAAATGTATTCCATATGTTGACTTTATATATACCAGAAACTGTTTTTAAACTGTATTTGGGCACTTTGATTCTTTTGATGTTTTTCTTCAGCTTTACTCTAATCTTAGAGTGTCACAGTCTGCTTTGGATTTTGGCAGATAGAATACAGCTTCTTCATCTACTACTTCCAGTTATGAAGTCTATTTTATTTATATATTGGCCATTGGGTAACATCCATTTGTATATCTCTTTGGTTTCCTGAAGCGTTGTTTGGAATAAACAGTTTATTGGCTTCAAAGAATTCTGTGGCTGAAATCCTATACCACAAGTTGCACCATGTAAGGCTGATGACATTATCACTTGTGGTGATTTTTTAAGAAATAAAATATTTTTAATTTCCCATCCAGAGATCTTGTGGAATCACATTTGTTGCAAGAAAACCTTTGCAGGCTGCTACACAGTGTGTGTGTGTGTCTTTAACTGCTGAAAATGGCCACTGCTGGAAAAACTTTACTGGTGGTAGCAGTTTTCAGGAATTAAATACTTTGCTTCCATCTCACAGCCACAAATTGCTTCCCTATAGCACCAGGGGATTTGTGGGACCCTTAGGACCTTTGGAGAAGAACTGAGAATGTTTCATGTCTGAAAAATTGCTGTGGCTGATGATGTCCCCAACCTTACACAGCACAGATGTGCGCTGAATCATTCCCCTACTTCATTTTTGATTCCTAGGCCAAATTCTTCAATAACATTTTGTACTGCTTTGTTTCCTACCTTAATGTTCTAGTCATATATGATTATCAGCACATCCTGTTTTGTTGTATGATTCTTCCTGATTGCTTGCATAGAAGATTTTCATTTCTTGAATCATTATGTGTTGTTTCATTTTAGATGATCATATTCCAGGGTTTTCAAGGTAAGAAATATTCAGAAGTGGTTTACCATCACCTTCTTTAGCATAGTACTAAAAAGAGTGTCATTGCTTTTGTTTGTGAAAGATGCACCACCAGGGTCACCTTCAACTACCACTGCTTCTCATTGACTGTCCTTCAGAATTTTTTCCACACCACCACTGGAAGTATCAATTTTCTTTCATTGATGAGTGGATGTATCTTAGTCTCATTTCTGAGCTTTGACCATTCCACCTTGGGCAACTATTAGGAATCCAGACTCATAACATTATCTAGCCTCCTGACAGCATTGTTGTCAGCTTCCCTGACACACATAAACCTCCTCACCACACGTGGAGACTACTTATAGCTAGTGACTAAACTATGTGCATAGTGTTCTGTTTGTGGATGCAAAACAGTTCATTTGATGTAAGTTATCCGCACCTAGTTTTGTTTCAATGGTGACAACATGTTTCATGTTTCCATTATCTAAGCAATAAATGCTGTTCTGAAAAGAGATATAGAGGTGTTTTCTAGCAGAAAATGCTGTTGTTTAGAAAATGGACAAAAGCTTGACTCTAGGAACTCTACTAGTTCCTGTGGTCCATGCCTGAGAGTGCTGCCTAAGGAATTCCAAACATGTAGAATGGTAAAGTGGGTGACATTTCTATTAGACCACTAAAAATTAAAAACAGATGCTATTTTTTGCTCCATATAGGTCTTCATTAGGTTAGGTACTACAGAGCTGAGAATGGTGCAGGAAAAAACATAAAAGCAACAAAAATGGTAAAAGTTTCAAATTGGGAGCTGCATATTCTAATCAAAGGTGTAGGTTTTAGATTCCATCTTCAAAGGAACCTGGCATGCAAATCTAGCCATGAGTTTTTGAACTTTTAGATTTTGTCTGCACTATCCACACAGCTCTGAGGGACCAGCTTGATTTAAGATGTGTATGAGGTAAAAAGCTAGTACTGTATATTTTTCTCTGCCTCTGTTAGGGACTATTAATACAGAGCAGAAGCAACATCTATATGTTAGGGAAGTGAAAAGTACTTCTGATCTTACTGTGCACCATGTATTGTGTGACCTTAAGATACAGATAGCCTTTCAGTTGTATCCTAAGGTTAAACTGTCAAAGTTAATTGGTAGGGTTATATTAAGGAGAATTTCTGTTTTCATGTTGCCTGCCATAGATTGAAATTTAAGGTGTCATGCTTATTAATTTTAGGATTCTATGAATAATTCTATATTTTATAGTAGTTAAGGTGTGGAGTTGGATTCCCTATTGTCTTATTTCTGAATATGTGTGTTGGACTGAAATGGCATCACTTAGTAGTGATGCTTAAATGCACGATAATGCTTTCCTAATCTGGGCTGCAGGTTTTTGATTCTTTTGAATATGAAAATGGAGGAATAAGGCATTAGAGATGGGAATAATAGTGTCAGGTTGAAAGTGTAGAAGATTGAATGCTTCTCAGTAGAGTGATACAATACTGTCTTCTTTTAAAGCTAAACTATTGATATCCTGTACTTGTGTGAACAGAAACATGAGGGATGAAAAGAAAGGCTTCTGAAGTTCAGAGGACTGCTGTGCTCTTACGTAGTGGACATAAAATGTGACTTGTGAATACTGTATGAATGCAGAGGCCATATAGAAATCCCATTTCTACCTGCTATGGAGGCTGTGGCAGGCAGTAATATCTGTTACTGAGTTGGTGAGAAAATAATTTGGTAGATCTGTTAACAACTGTTCCGTACAGAACTTTGTTCTGCAGTTTTGTAGCTGCTATTTGAAAACATATTTTATCCTTTAATTTGGATTTTGAAATCATTACAAATTGTAATTGTAAGTTAATAAATAAATATTAAAAATGAGTAATGCAAAACATAGATGCTATTTGAAATGACTCACAACTTGTGTTCATTCTTACATTTTATTTTCTGCTGCTGTACCAACAGATATATTTTAGTTTCTGCAGGGCTTCAACTGTGTAAGTACATTAAGGACAGAGAAAACTATTTGTTAGAAATAATTTGTATGTTATAGTACAGTATTTATATAATATAGCTTAGAATATTTGAAGAATCTTAGCTGCTTTATACTTTTACTAGAATGAGAAAAGTATTAATAGATTTATGTTTAGTTGTTACTTTTTCATATCTGATTTGATGTATGTGTGTCATGAATATCATGAAAAATTCCATTCCACTGTTTTGTTTATTTAACATAGTTACTTACTATGTTTGTGATAAATTATTTAGTGAAGTTCTTGAGTACTCTTCAAGGATGTTAGTTTTCTGAAGGATGTTTAAGATACAGTACTAGTCATTAACATCCAGTATCGAATTTCATAGTATTATTTACTTAAACTGAAGCAAAATACGGTTTCAAATATTGGACAGCAGCAGTTGCATAAACATTCTGGTTAAAAGCCAGAAAAAAAACGAACATGTTTTTAAAGCCTTCATAAAAGGAGCTATCAATGGAGCCAAATGTGTAACTTTCGGAAGGGAATTCCATAACTGTAAAGTCTGTGTCTCCAATATCTTAGTGATATCAGTGGTCAGCCATTTACTAGGCTCCCTAAAGATAATTTTAAAAGCATATGAAATATAGCAATGTAGGGGTTTCCAAATAAGTTGAATATGTACTGCCCTTTGTAGGTCAACATCAGCATATTGACTAGGACTTTGAAACGCACTGGCAAATTGATACTTCATATCAATTTATTGATCTGAGTTATTCCAAAATTAACTTGATGTTGACATTGGTTAAAATACCCTTAATTGGTATAGATACAGAGGATAATTTAAACCTGGTTTATACCCATTAATGTCTGGGGCTTTTTTCAGTAATATTTTGTTATAGATACATAAGTTACTTGTGTTTTTAATCTTGCTCTTATTATGAGTTTTAATATATGTAATGCTTTTTTAATATTGTGATTATTATTTGGTTTTTAACTTTATTACTTTTAACACTGTAAGCTGCATTGGATCCTTTAGGAGAAATGTGGCATATAAATATTCTAAATAAATAAGTTGGAGTTAAATCTTAAGTTTTGTAATCATTTCCAAAAGGCTAGTCATGTTAGATTTTTCCAACACAATCAACAAAGAGCCCTGTGATTCCTTAAAAACACATTTATTACAACATAGCCTCTCATGGAGGATGAAGTGGATTATAATGCACAAAAGCTCAGAACTGTAGGAATTTATCAGGGCTAGATCCAGTGTTAATTCCAGTAGTCTAGACCAGAGGTTCCTGAACTGTGCACCACTGCACCAAGAGATGATGCCAAACCCAGCCAAAGGTGCTGCAGAATCCTTGGAACTACTGCAAAATCCGCGGAAGTACTACCCATGCCTGGCTTCTCCCCCCTTATCCACATTATCATATTGGGGAAGCTGAGACCAGCGGCTAGTAAGTCAAGGGAGCCACAAATCAAAAAGGTTTTGGAACCACAGGTCTAGACCTATTGAAATAAATGCATCCTGCATGACAAATAAGTAACAAGCCCTGATCATGTCAGTGGGTCTGTTCTGGTTGGGATTAGTACTGTATTGGATTTGGCCCATAGACCAAGAGTTTGCAATCTCAAGATATCTGTGGGCTGTACAGCCCATCTCTGGATTTTGGAGGACTACACCCATTACTCCCACTATCTTTTCTTTCAAAAATACAGTGGTGCCTCGCAAGACGAATGTAATTCGTTCTGCGAGTAGCGCTGTCTTGTGAAAAGCAGCTTCCCATAGCAATGCATTGCAATGCATTCCTATGGGAACCTCTCAAGACGAATGAATTTTTTCATCTTGTGAGGCATTGGCCTCGGGGGGGGGGGGAGGGCGTCTTGTGAAGCATGGCCATAGAAGAAGCCGACTTGTGAGGCACCATAGCAATCGAAAAAACTATTTGCCTTGCTTTTTTTGTCCTGCAAGGCGTTCGTCTTGCGAGGCATCACTGTGTTTTGTTATGCTGATAAAGCTCTCTAGTGTCCTATATTTTTTCCAAATTGAGGGTTATGGTGGGCCCCCTTAAAATATGGAAAAACTCTTCCAAGTGTCTTTTGAGCTCCCATTTTTAAAAATAATTAAAATGTGTGTATGCTGGAGGAGCTTATTTGGGCCTCTCAGGGGACATGTGTGGCTCACTCCACAAGTGATCTTTAAGCTGTCACAGGATTCTTTGTTGTGTTATAACCATAGTCTTTTACAAGAAGAGCTCAGTAAAATGGAAGGCTCCAGATAGTCTATATTTTATTTCCCCCCTCCAGATCAGAGATATTGCAATAAAACATCTAGTTAAATGTATCAATACACATTTCAAATCAAAATGTAAAACATGCATAATGGAACCTTATAATATAATGTTATATATTTTATAAACATAAAATATTACGTTTTGTTCTTTTTTGAACAAACATTCTCTGTTTTATAGTCAAACTCTTGTATGAACTTTAAAAAGTGAAAATAAGTATAAATATATAGCAACAGTTTTGACCAGGAACAATCTAAAGAAAAACTTACTTGAAATGATTTATTTGTGAAATTTAATTTTGTTATTGGCTGAACAGCTCAGCAAGATAGGCGTTTGTCTACAGAGCCAGAGGTTGAGAGTTTGATTACTCACTATGTCTCCCAGGGGAAGAACCAGCCTGCACAGCCTTAGAGGCAGGAATTTCTACTTTGATTCACAGGAGGGGGGCCAGCTGAGATTAGTCAGAGACCTGTGGCAGATAGATTCAAGTGTCCTAATACCTGTGCAAGCTTCATGATCTCAGAGCAAGAGAAGACAGAGAAAGTGGTACACCACATTTGAGTACTTCATACCTTGGAAAATATGGGAGGGTCACAGTATGTCAGCACGTAATTAATATTTTTAAAATAAGAAAAGACTACAAAACTTGAGTTGGCATAAGATTTTTGATATAATCCCATTCATTTTCTCTTATTGAACATCAGTTTTTGTGTGATAGTATGTATGATAGGAACTAGAGACTAAATTGCTAACATGCGCTGGATTATGGAGAAAGCCAGAGAGTTCCAGAAAAACATCTACTTCTGCTTCATTGACTTCACAAAAGGCTTTGACTGTGTGGACCACAACAAACGATGGCAAGTTCTTAAAGAAATGGGAGTGCCTGACCACCTTCTCTGTCTCCTGAGAAATCTATATGTAGGATAGGAAGCAACAGTTAGAACTGGATACGGAACACGTGGTGGCACTGCGGGCTAAACCGCAGAAGCCTGTGCTGCAGGGTCGGAAGACCAGCAGTCATAAGATTGAATTCACGTGATGGAATGAGCTCCCGCCGTTTTGTCCCAGCTCCTCGCCAATCTAGCAGTTCGAAAGCATGCAAATACGAGTAGATAAATAGGTACCACCTTGGTGGGAAGGTAAAACAGCGTTCCTTAGTCACGCTGGCCACGTGACAACGGAAACTGTTTTTGGACAAGCACTGGCTCTACGGCTTGAAAAACGGGATGAGCACTGCCCCCTAGAGTCAGACATGACTGGACTAAAAATATCAAGGGGGATTGGTTCAAAATTGGGAAAGGGGTACAACAAGGCTGTATATTGTCTCCCTGCTTATTTAACTTATACGCAGAATACATCATGCGAAAGGCTGGACTGGAGGAATCCCAAGATGGAATTAAGATTGCCGGAAGAAACATCAACAACCTGAGATATGCAGATGATACCACATCAAAAAACTAAGACAGGAGGGCCTGGCGTGCTCTGGTTCATGGGGTCAAAAAAGTCGGACACGACTTAACGACTAAACAACTACAAACATATGATACATTATTTTTATTTCAGAACTTAAAAGCTATAGTAAAAAAGAAATGGAACCTTTTCAGGAACCTCTTCAACAAAGGCAGGAGAATTATCTTCTTGCTTAAGCAAATCATCATTTGCTGTTGGTTTATCTAACAGAAAGTCATTAGCATTGCCAGTCTTCCCAATCCCTTGTAAGGGAAAATGCTCACTCTAGAGAAGCTTGCTCTTGAGGACCCCCCTCACCTTGAAGCCTTTTCGCTGGCTGCCACTTCCCGCTCTCGCCTCTTCCATTCCCTTCTTTTTTCACTTCCCCCAATACTTATCAGCTCCTTTTTCTATCTCTCTCCACCTTCTCCTTTTATTATATCCTCAGTCCTTCTTTCCCCCACCCCTCTTCTATTTTTCCCACCTTTTCTTTTCTCTTTTTTCTCTCTTTCCTCTAGGGGTGTTTCTTCTCCTTCCTTTGCTGAGGGCTTGATGATTTGGGCTTCTTTTGTTTTCCAAGGGAAGAGGGGATGGCACTCTGACAGAAGGTGCTGCCTTCTCATCCCCTTGCCCACAGGGAAGAATTCAGAGATTGGCGAATAAAATTTATTAGCGGCATATAAATAGAGAAAAAGCTAGCTGGATAGCTTAGTGGTTTAGGTATCTGGCTGTGGAGCTAGGGGTTGGGAGTTCGATTCCCTATTGTGCCTCCTGAGAAGAGCCAGCCTATGTGGCCATGGGCAAGCTGCACAGTCCCAGGGTGTCCCCAAAGGAAGGGAATGTACATCACTTGTGAGTACCCTTTACCAGGAAAAGGGCCATAAGTCAAAATTGATTTGATGGTACGTAATGATGATGATGAAATAAAGAGAATTCTTTCCCAAATCTGTTCTCAGTACAGTGGTGCCTCGCTTTATGACGTTAATTCGTTCCAGCGAAATTGCTGTAGAGCGAAAATGTCATAAAGCTAAATAAAAAAGCCCATTGAAATGCATTGAAACCCGTCCAATGTGTTCCAGTGGGCTGAAAACTCACCGTCCAGTGAAGATCCTCCATAGGGGCGGCCATTTTCAGTGCCTGTGCAGCGAGGAATCCATCCCTAAGCACAGCGGGGGGCATTTTCTTCAGCTGGCAGCCATTTTGAAACCTGACAGTCAGCTGTTTTTGATTGTCGAAAATCTGTTCCCGAAGCAAGGAACCGATCATTGCAACGTGGAAAAACCCAATCGCAAAAACCTCACCGTCAAGTGGATTCTTCGTTAAATGGGGTGATCGTAAAGTGGGGCATGGCTGTATTTCGTATTTTAAAAATATTAGTCAATGTGGAAGAAAAGTTGTTCTTTTTGTGATACTGTTTTATCTATTGAAGGTTTATTTGAATATCCTTGATCTATGTCAATACATGTAACTTGTTAAGTCAGACCATGCTTTGTTTAGGTAACAAAGGACAGTTCAGAGAATGATGGGATAATATATTAATTCATTCAAACCTTATCCCATATTTAGGGATGAAATATAGGGACCATTTATAAAGTATGTCTTGCTATCAAGGGAGGAATAAAGTGTGATAGAGGAATTATGAGGTATTACTTAAAATTGGACAAGGTGCAGAGGGGAGTAATCAGATGGGGTAAAAGTTTTTTTTAAAAAAATACTGTAACTGTAGATGGAAAAACATCTGAAGCAGTGTTTGTCATTTTTCAGTCAATGGCTCTGTTCCCATCCAAATTTGGCACAGAGAAGCAGTTACTGGTCTGTGGTGATTAGCAGTTGAAAAAAAAAAAAAGAAAGCCTCAACTCTGATATGTGTGGAACAAAACAGAATCATTGACTATCAGTGTGTCTACTTTTAAGAATGCAGGCAAACTGTGTAGGTTTACTGCTTATCTGCTAGGAATTACGGTATGTTGTCATAAGTGACTGGAGAAATGGTAATCTGTGGGGAAATGACTTTGTATCTTTTTGGAGTGCAGTATTAAGAAATCTGCAGGAATCACCCCAGCCAAAATTCTGCGTGTTTGAGCCCTCCACTCACACCCTCTTAAGTGATTGAAATAACATCCTTCTAGAAAAAAAATGAGAAAATATTACTCAGTTTTTTAGCTGCCAGGTTATATGACGATGGAAAAATTTGATTGTGTGGGGTGAAGCTCTGTGGGTGCTGTAAAGCATTAGAGGTATTGTAGTTTCCTGAGAGGCACCCTGTATGACAATTCTACCCATTTCACTTGATAAATTTAAGTATGACTATTTATATCAGGCTTGTATATAAACAGTTTTGGGTGTCTGGATTGTGGATGGTCCTGAGATAGAGTGCTGGGGTGATTGGCAGTTGAGTAGCTGAATGTTGATTGCTTAGCATGATTGAAATAGTGAGGTCTGGGGATCTGGTGAGAAGAGCATTGAGAGAAGACAGTAGAGTGGGAGATGAGAAAATTTGGAGCAGAGTGCTGAAGGGAGTTAGAAGTCAATTGGAGAGTTAGTGGTAGTCTGTAGTAGAGTTTTTGAAGAAAAGTCTGTCTTACAGAGGTTAGTGTGCATGTAAGAAAGATTGAAAGTCCATGACTGAATTATTTTTAACTTTTAATACTGAATAAATATATTCAGATTTTAATGTTTCAACCATAATCGTTCATAACCGACCTGCCCTTTCATACTTATTACATGTGGTCCCTAAAGAAAAGTCTTGTTTGATTGTTTGAAATGATTAATCCTCATTATTTCTTTTATGTTTTATGTGAAACTAAGGACCCAGATTACTAGCAAACAAAAATATACCCATGTCATGTGAAGCTATGTTTTACTAATATGAATACAGTTTAATTAAAATTAAGAAACCCTTTAACAACATGTCTGAATTATCTAAGATAACAGATTGGGATAAAGGAGGCTGAGACGCTACAGAACAACCCAAAAATACTTGAAAGGAGTTTTCGTGGTGGTTGTTCTTGTAGTTCAGTGCCTTTCCTAGTGGTGCTGAGGAGTGGTGTATAGCATTTTAAGTGTTAAAAGTTATTAGAAGGTGCTTCAGGAGTGTGTCACCCACCTAGTGTGAAAATTAGCAGAAATGTCGGTCCCTGCCTGGGTCAGAATGTCACACCATGGACAGAGCATAACAGGCAGGAAGACTATGATATTCCTAATGCTTTGCAGTTCCCACAGAGATTAGTCCTGCCTGCCCAATCCTCCATTGTTGTACAGTCTCTCAGCTCAGAAATTGAGTGATCTTTTCTCATTTATTCTATTCATCATCTGCTGTAAGTTATTTCATAAACCTGAGAGGATTTTCTGGGCGGGGAGAGGTTAAATCCCCTAGAATTCTGGCTAGGGCATTTCTAGAAGAGTTCCAGCTGTAGTCCAAAAAAAATACGAAAGTCCCATCAGTAGATCTGCATGTCTCAAATTTAAAGGAATAACAAGGATAAAGTACTTTTTTCAGAGTCAGGGTTTTTTAGTTCATGTTGTTTTTCTCCAAGGTTTACGCATTTCTCGATTGCTTTTGATAAAAGTAAACAGATTTGGCCTTGTCTGTGACACCCAAATTTAGATTCAGAGTTGGAAGAAAGTGTAGAGGAGTTAAGTAAAAGGGTGGTAGATTTAAGGATCGTAGATCTGTTTAAATGAAGTTTTCTGTTTAGAAATACTGTATATATATTTGCCAAACAAAGTTGCAGGCAACTGGTTGCTATGGCAGTGGAAAGGCACTGGCTTGCAATTAAATAACAGTCTTTATTCAACATCAGAGCATAACCCAAAACAGTTGATTATGCAACCCACATGCCTTTTGGTATGCCAGACTGTATTTGCCTAGATAATATGTTTTGTTTCTCTGTGCACACCTACCTTGATCAGATACTTACTCACATACATGTGTTATACATTTATTTCTGAGTTAGCATTTGGAAAAACAAAAAAAATAGTCTCATTAAAATAATCTCAGGAACTCACTTGGGCTCTGACTCAAAAATACATGGTGAGCTTTTGGTGATTACTTGCAACATTATCTAGATTCTTACACGTATGTTGGCTAGTGGAAGGAACACTATTCAAAATTAATTAGTGATATTACTCAGGCAGGAGAGAAGGCCCAGCTTCCCAGGATACCCACCAAACTTTTACCAAGGTGGCCACCAGTCACTGTTACAGAAATAAACTTACTGTTTTCAGCAATCCAGAAAAATAATTCCCCTAGATATATTTAAATCTTAGGTGGCATTTATTTTAATCACCTTAATTACTTGAATAGATATATCTGGTAGATATTTTCCAGAGAATGTATATCATTAAATGTGCCTGTGTACAAGAAAGGGGAACATAAAAATCTTGCTAATCATGGACCCATAAATTTACTTAAGCTGGCTGGATAGCTCAGTGATTTAGGTATCTGGCTATGAAACCAGAGGTTGGAAGTTCGATTCCCCACTGTGACTCCTATGAATAAAGCTAGCCTGTGTGACCTTGGGTAAGCTGCAGAGTCCAAGGGTACCCCCAGAAGTTGGGAATGGTAAACCACATCTTATAATTTACCTTGAAGACCCTGGAAAGGATTGCCATAAGTTAGAATTGACTTGACAGCACATTATGATGATTATTAAGTTGGTTAATGTTACAGGCAAGCGCTATGTAAGGCAAGCTCTACAAAAGCAAGAGGTACAAGTAACTGAAAATTTACAAATTTCTGAACAAACTGTTTTTAGAGCAGGGCATTCCACTTTTGACTATGTTTTTCTGTTACAACATCTAATTAATACATATACTAAAGGGTTATCTGGGCAGCTGTATATTTGTTTTATTGATCTTTAAGTGGCATTTGATTTTGTTTTAGGATATCATTTATGGAGAAAGCTGATGAAGCTCAATATAGATCTCAGGTTGATAGGATGAATTACAGGATTCCATACTGATAATCCTTTAGAAGTCAGAGTTATCACTTTGGGCCCGTTGTCTAACATAATCAAAATGTCTAGAGAGATGTGCCAAGGTTGTATCTTGGCCCTGTTGCTTTTCTTTTTAAACATAGATGATATGGTGGATTGTTTAGCAGGTTAGCAGTTGTTCCAGTGAGTGTGTCAGGTCAGATACCTGAACATTCAAGTGCCCAGAGATGGTGTTTCACCACTTGGGCTCTTGAATATCTCGTCTTGAGTTTGCCAAGTAGAAATTTGAAAAAGCTATGTTTGGCAAGCTTAGATTCTGTAGAACTAAAAGAGGATGTTTGCTACCTCCCATTTGTGAATTTTTTAAAATCAAAACTGCTCTCAAATACAGTATGGAGCAGGATGTTCAGGACTTAGAAGTTTACAAGCATTGGAAATAATCCAAAATAAATTTGGCCAGTTACTGTTAGCAGCTGCCCCCCAACTCCTACAATTGTAGTTAGATGGGAATTGGCATTAATATCAATAATGATGTTAGTTTATAAAGCAGTTATTAACTATTGGCTGAAAATTCTATTGTATATACACAGAGAGAGAGAGACAAATTGTAGCATTAACATATAGATTAAATTTGGTTCATGAAGAAAATTTTTATTAAATATTTTTGCTAATCTTTTTGGGATTTTCAGTACAATATGTGAGCTACCTTGGCTTCTGCACCAAAACTCATTAACACAAAGACTATTGGATCTCAGTATTGAAACAGATGTAGGTTTATCAGGCACCTGGAGAATAATGCCTCTGTGAAAATATCCTCTCCTTTTGACCCTTCCATCTTATTTTATTCACATTATGAATGGTGATTATTTATAGAAAGGCCTTCACTAACATATACTTGAATATACTGCCACATACTGATATTGAAGGCTAATATAAATGAATTCCATATAATGAAGGAGTATGTTCCTAGCAACAGAAACCGTCCCAAAGAAAAGGAAATGAAAGAAAGCAAAGTGGCTGTCCAACGAGGCCTTACAAATAGCAGAGAAGAGAAGGGACACAAAAAGCAAGGGAGATAGGGAAGGTTACAAAAAATTGAATGGAGACTTTCATAGAATAGCAACGAGAGACAAGAGGGCCTTCTTAAATGAACAATGCAAAGAAATAGAGCAAAATAATAAAAAGGGAAAAACCAGAGATCTGTTCAAGAAAACTGGAGATATTAAAGGAGCATTTTGTGCAAGATGGATATGATAAAGGACAAAAATGGTAGGGACCTAACAGAAGCAGAAGACATCAAGAAGTGGTGGCAAGAATACACAGAGGAGTTATATCAGAAAGATCTGGATGTCCCAGACAACCCATATAGTGTGATTGCTGACCCTGAGCCAGACATTCTGGAGAGTAAAGTCAGTTGGGCCTTAATAATAATAATAATAATAATAATAATAATAATAATAATAATAATAATAATAATAATAATAATAATTATTATTATTATTATTATTATTATTATTATTATTATTATTATTATTATTATTATTATTATTATTATTATTATTATTATTATTATTTATTGTCATTGTAAGTATATACACAGTATACCCATACAACAAAATTCCCAGAAAGCTTGGCTAACAATGCTAGTGGAGGTGATGCCACTCCAGTTGAACTGTTTAAACTCTTAAAAGATGACGCTATTAAAGTGCTACACTCAATATGCCACCAAGTTTGGAAAACTCAGCAGTGGCCAGAGGATTGAAAAAGATCAGTCTACATCCCAATTCCAAAGAAGGGCAGTGCCAAAGAATGCTCCAACTACCGTACAATTGCACTCATTTCACACACTAGCGAGGTTATTCTCAAAATCTTCCGAGGTAGGCTTGAGCAGTATGTGGACCGAGAACTCCCAGAAGTACAAGCTGGATTTCAGAGGGGCAGAGGAACTCGAGAGAGTTCCAGAAAAACATCTACTTCTCCTTCATTGACTATGCAAAAGCCTTTGACTATGTGGACCAGAGGAAACTATGGCAAGTCCTTAAAGAAATGGGAGTGCCTGACCACCTTATCTGTCTCCTGAGAAATCTATATGTGGGACAGGAAGCAACAGTTAGAACTGGATATGGAACAACTGAGTGGTTCAAAATTGGGAAAGGAGTATGACAAAGCTATATACTGTACTGTCTCCCTGCTTATTTAACTTATATACAGAATACATCATGCGAAAGGCTGGGCTAGATGAATCCCAAACTGGAATTAAGATTGAAATATCAACAACCTCAGATATGCATGATAGCACTCTGATGGCAGAAAGTGAGGAGGAATTAAAGCACCTCTTAATGAGGGTGAAAAGGAGAGCGCAAAAATGGTCAGAAGCTCAACTTTAAAAAAAACTAAGATCATGGCCAATTGTCTCATCACCTCCTGGGAAATAGAAGGGGAAAATATGGAGGCAGTGACAGACTTTACTTTCTTGGACTCCGTGATCACTGCAGATGGTGACAGCAGCCATGAAATTAAAAGATGCCTGCTTCTGGGGAGGAAAGCGATTAGAGACCTAGAGAGCATTTTAAAAAGCAGAGACATCACCTTGCTGACAAAGGTCCGCATAGTCAAAGCTATGGTTTTTTCTGTTGTGATGTATGGAAGTGAGAGCTGGACCATAAAGAAGGCTGACTGCCGAAGATTTGATGCTTTTGAATTGTGGTACTGGAGGAGACTCTTGAGAGTCCCCTGGACTGCAAGGGGAACAAACCTATCAATGAAGGAAATCAACCCTGAATGCTCACTGGAAGGACAGATCCTGAAATGAGGCTCCTGGAAAATACCCTGATGTTGGGAAAGTGTGGAGGCAAGAGGAGAAGGGGACGATAGAGGATGAGATGGTTGGAAGTGTCATTGGGGCTACCAACATGAATTTGACCCAGCTCCGGGAGGCAGTGGAGGACAGGGGGGCCTGGCGTGCTCTGGTTCATGGGGACACAAAGAGTCGGACATGACTTAACGACGAAACAACAGCAACAAAGATAATTTGACACATGTTACATTTCACTGTCCCTCCTTTTCAGTTGAGGCCACAAGACTAATGAGCTCCATTTTGGTATAAATCCTTGGAAGATCTGATTAAGATATAATTGAGGTGCTACTCTCAGATAAAGATAAATTTGTCACTTTTCAAATGACAAGGTTTGTTAAAATATAAAAACGAAGTCTGCATATTCTGCTAACAAAACTAATAGATTAATGTATTTACTTAGGACCCTTTATAACTGAATGGCTAAGCTTTTTGTCTGATGCAATTGTGAATGTTTTATGCTTAGATACAGTACATATGTTTAATGTATTTTAAACCTCAATCAAAACCCAGCTTTATCGTGCAAGCACCATAAAACACTGCAGTACGATACAACACATTTACAGTGGTGCCCCGCTTGATGACGATAATCCATTCCAGGAAAATCGCTGTTAAGTGATATTGTCAAGCGAAAAAACCAAACCCATTGTAATGCATTGAAAACCGGTCAGTGCGTTCCAATGGGGGAAATACCTCATCGTCCAGCGAAGATTGCCCATAGAGAACCACTGATCAGCTGTTAAAAATCGCTGTACAGTGGTGCCCCGCATAGCGAGGTTAATCCGTTCTGGATTAACTCTCGCTATGTGAAATTGTCGCTAAACAGAACGTAAAAGCCCATTGTTTAATGCATTCCAGTTGGCCCTAAACTTACCATTCAGCGAAGTTTCCTCCATAGCAGCAGCCATTTTCGCGCCCTTGGTAAGCGAGGGGAGGGCGTGAAAACGCTACATGCGGCCATTTCGGGCGTCCGGCGGCCGTTTTAGAACCGCCCAACAGCTGATCGCCCGACTCTGTGGGAGGTTTGGGGGGTCAGCAGCAAGAGGAGGAGAAGAGGGAAAGTGGGGGGGAGGACGCGCGAGCGCGCGGCTTCCCTCCCTTCGCCTGCCTGCCTGCCTGCCTGCCTGGCAGCCTGCCTTCGTCCCTGGGGGCAGCAGGAGAAGGATGAGGAGGAAGAGGGAAAGTGGGGGGGGGAGGACGCGCGAATGCGCGGCTTCCCTCCCTTCGCCTGCCTGCCTTGCAGCCTGCCTTCGTCCCTGGGGGCGGCAGGAGAAGGCAGGAGAAGAATGAGGAGGAAGAGGGAAAGGGGGGGAGGACGCGCGAACGTGCGGCTTCCCTCCCTTCGCCTGCCTGCCTTGCAGCCTGCCTTCCTCTTCCCGGCCAGCACGGCCCCACATCACTCTTGCGGCGGCGGCGGCTCCTTCCTGGCACCCATCTTCGGTAAGCGAGTTTTTTCCATAGGGACGGACGCTATGCCTCCGCATTAGTGATCCCAGAGAAGGGATCGCTATGCGGATTCGTCGTTATACGGTGCGCTCGTTATGTGAGGCACCACTGTAATGCAGAGCTTCCCTCCGGAAAGCAGCCATTTTGAGAAGGAGGGAAGCCATTTTGCGGAACCAGAAAAATCATTGTATAGCGAACAAACAGTTCGCGAAGCAGGCTCCTAATCAACGTAATGCGGATTTCCCCCATAGGAACCATTGTTTTGCGATCACAATAGCGATCGCAAAATTGTCATCGTTAAGCGATTTTGATGTCATGCCGGGTAAGCATATAGCGGGGCACCACTGTATATTGTAATATTGTACTGCTTTTATCATTCCGTTTACCATGGCCTCTGTGGTAAAGTAATAAAATCAGATTGAATTTATTTTAAGATTAAATCAGATAGTTTTAAAATTACAGTTCCTAAGAGCAAAATCAAATGATTTTAAAATTATGATTCTATAAAAGTTCATGATGAATTAGATAGTCCTTACTATCTAGAATGAGTCATGCTCAGCAGAAGCAACTGGTCTGAAATTTCTATAGCTTTTGTAACCATTTGTCATCAAGTTTCTTCTGTTCCATAATGCTTAATGAGGGCCAGTGTGTTTGCCAGAACCGTGAAGAAAACGACACTTTCCCTGTACGAAATGCAAGTATGAAAGACATAAGATTTGGGACTTCAAACCTGTAGGAAAAAAGAGTGGGTGTCTCTTAGCTTTGGTTGATGTTGGGCAACATCACTTGGAGTGCTGCCACTGCACCACAGAGAAGGAAGCCCTGTCAACCTTTCCTACTTGGGAACGGAAAGGGATGGGTTGAGGGTTTGTTGGCCTGATCTTACCAAGGTGATCTCGGTGTCTTTGCCACAGACTTCCACTCAACCTTGGAACTAGGCAGAATTGTGGGAGATTGCATTTCTGAACAAAATACTTGAAGGGGCTCTGTCTTTTGCTACTTTTGCTACATATGGAAATGTTTTTCTGTTTTCAGTTGCTAAGAGTGTTCCTTGTTTTTATAATAGAATCTAATGCAATAACTTTAAAAGACTGGTTATTTCCAGGGTTCTGTCTTTACCCATCAACAGGTTGAGGACAGACGTTACATACAGTATTTTCCAGAGTATTTTTTCTTACCCTCATGCATATTTACATGTGAGGTTTTGGCACTGTTACAGTAAACCATTTTCTCTGATTTTGTTTCTCAAGTTTTCAAAGGAACAGTTTGATTTGTTGAAAATACATATGCTGTTATTTTTTCTATTCTTGCTGAGAAACTTTTAAAGTGTCTTCCATTGGGATAGAATGAAAAAGAAACTTCCTAACGGATATCTGTAGAGCTAATTTACCATCTACAGCATTTACCATGTAATTTGCTTTTGTTGGCTTCAGTGAAGGGTTATCAAATCATAATTATTGGTTTTATTGTTGTTTATGTTATTCCTTTTATTCTCTTTGCTAAAAGCATTTTTCCTTCTGCCCAGAGTAGGGATTATTTTCATAGAGTCTCATATCGTAATTTGTGATTAGACATCTTAGATTTTACTGCAGTACGGAAGAATTTCCTCCTCTCGCAGTGCCTATGAGAGTTTTTTTTCTGAACTGATCTCAACATTCTTCTGGCACAAACTTTGGCTGCTGGTATGGGATGCCTTGTTGAAGCAGATACACACTTTGACTTGTGCTTTATTCTAAAACAGATTGTGGGAAAATATCTTCTGTATGTTTTGAAATGTTACACACTTGGTCAGTTATCATTTGTTCTGTGTCTCTACCTCCAGTAGTCAACTCTGAATTTGATTTAATAACTGTCATTTAGAAAGCCTCTAAAGTTGTCTGGTGAGGTTGTAGATAAATTAACAAGCTAACCTGATGTGACAGTATTTTCCAAAGTCTGTTTGCTTATTTTCAGTAAGCAAATAAGACTTCCAGTTGTTTAAATGTGCTTGCGTGGGGAGCTTCTTTGAGTCTTAACAGGCAGAATGTTGGGTACTTTATGTAATGTTTTAGTGATATACAGGCAAATAATGTTTTCCAGTAAAGGAATGTTAAATTTTCTGTCATTGATTTCTAGCTTTGCCTTGCCTTGTAATTTGAGTAGTAATATTTCAGTTTGCAACACCAACTGAATTATTAATGCATACAACCTAGTACAACAGGAATTTAAAATCCTCATTTTGCCTTGAAAGTGGTAACTCTTCAAATGTTTATCATGATCCTCTGCTGCTAATAACTTTATTTCATCGTGTAGGGACTCCTAATGGTCCTCTGTAGAACCTCTTTCAAAATAGTAATAATGCCATCTCAGTCAGTCTGGTTCTTGCTGGCCACTGGTAATGGTGCGGCTAAAAATATTGTAAATAAATAAATAAATAAATAAATAAATAAATAAATAAATAAATAAATAAATAAATAAATAAATATTTCTTAAGAGAGTGGTAGGTAATTCTGCAAGGTCCATGGGTCAGTTTTCTGCCACCAGGACCACCTGGGAGCTACACCAGTTCTGAAAAGGAGCACAACTGAAAATCAGAACTGAATGTTGCTGAAAATCTGATTTCATTTTTGTTTTTGTGCATTTGGGGTGTTCTTGCAGTCTGGGGGATGTTCTCCATTCGATTGTGGAAATGCTGCTGCAAATTATTATTATTATTTTTTTGCTGATTTTGTTTCAGCTGAGGGAGTGTCCAGGAGCTGCAAAATTAGCAGCCCCCAAGCCATACTTCGTTTACCCCTGCCTTAACTATTTCCTTTTTTAAATCTCCAAGAAGGGTGTAAGCTATGGTTTTGCCTTGTTAAATAGCCTTTGCATGTTATTCTCCTTCTTAATTTGCTTCTCATAAAATGGAAGCAGTATTAGTCAAGACTGTAAATGCCTTACCTATTTGAAAGTGCTGTTCCAATGATCAGTAATACTTTCTCTTTATCTTTTGTAAGATTATGATTATGTTTATTTTTTATTTTGGGACATTCTAAGTAGTGGAAATGATAGGTTTTAAATTAAACAAGTTCTTGTATTTTTAAAAGAAATATAACAATGTAAAGTCATACACATTTATATAATCTTTTCCTTATCCTTTGTAATGCCAGAAGAGAAATAATTTGAAAGTAATAACAGTAGTGGTAGAACAAGAAGAAATTTGTTTGTTCGTTTGTTTTCTCATTTAGATTTTGTAGTGAGTCTTGCAAAGATTAATTATGTGTATCATCCTCACCAATGTCTTAAGATCTCAAGTATATTTTGCTTTGGAGTTATATAAAAGATTTCCTGAAGTAGTATATAAAAACAACTGTGGTGATTTATCTTTACAATTTCCCTGTTGTGGTTGAGTATGAAACTATTTCCTTTATAGATCAGATCACCAGAGAAAAAATATCAGAAAGGGAAAAAGAAAAACAGAAAGAAAAGAAGAAACATAGATTAATGTCAGAAATCAAGAAAGAGAATGGAGAAATGAAATTATTTCAGAAAGGTAAGTTTGCACAAAAGTGTATAATTTATCTTAAGTGTTTTATGCACTTTATCCATTCCCTAAATATTTGGGTTAATCCCTAGTTTTGTTATCCCCACACTTCATTTTAATTTTATATGTAGAAACATAATCCTTAATTTTTATTTGCTAGATGGTTGATCTATCTAGAATTCCACTGCTTCTTCAACATGATAGAGATATAAAACAATGGTTACTTATCAAACTTGATGGGCAAACAGATTCTCATTCTGTTTGAGAATCAAAGCAAATCATTCCTGATTTATACAGTACAGGCTTCTTTTTTAAAGGGTTAGAAGAATTTGGGACTGTATGTAGGATTTCCCAGCCTATCATCTCAACAGTAGGATAGGGTGTGATGCATTTGATGACCTGGGCTGTGTGAATCTCAGGTAGCTTGAAGTAGTTCAAAGGTAAAGAGCTTCTAAGTACATCTATTAATGTCTGCCCTAATGTCGGCCCCAGTATGGGGTAAGTAGGATGCTAACTGCTATGCAGTGTTGATCACATGACCATATGCCAAAAGAACTGCCAACACAAATCAGGTGGTTTAATCTTTAAGCTTGTAAGCAGCTTGAGTTCTAAAGCAGCCATTCTCAGAGAGGGCCATATGGACCCCTGGGGGCCCCTGGCACATTTGAAGGGGGGCACAGAGTGGAAACAATTCTTCACATACCATCTTACAAGGTTCGTTATGTGACTTATACAATCCTGATTTGGCCTACATTTCTTTTATATTGTGTTTGGGATCATGGCCAAAAAAAGGTTGAGAATGGTTGTTATAAAGGACTACTTGTCTCATTATGAACTGTTCAGATGGGAAAGTCTTTGGGAGAAGGCCTCTTGACAATACTAATAGCTGCAGAGGCCCACTTGACTGGCATGTGGCAAAGGGCTTTTTCCTGTGTGGCCTTCTCTTTGTGGAATCCATCAAACATGTAATCAATTTCCTGCCTTGTTTCTTTCAGGAAGGGTATGAGAATGCATCTTTTAAAACTGGCTTCTTATATTGTTTAATAGGATGGTGATAATATTAACTGTAGATTTAATGGTTTTTATGGTCTTACTTCGTTTCATTTGGTTTTAATGATTGTATGGTTGCATTTAATTTTATCCTAATCATAAACAGCTTTGAGTACTATCTCGTAGAGGGAGAGGTGAGATAGAAATGTAATAAATAATAATAATAATGGCAGTGATGATAGTACTAACAACAGCAACAATGCTGCTGTTGATTTGTTCATCTGCACAGATGGCATGAAGCCTGTTCTAGATGGTTGCTCTGTCCCTTCATGTCTAAAAGATCATACTCACAGGCTGAGCATATTGATGCGACATTGTTAATAGAGAGAGGTTCAATTGCTTGATGGTTACTTGAAGTGTGTTATTGTCAGTTTCAGCTGATTTGCCAGTTGGAACCTTTCCTGGCTGGGAAAACCTCATCCACAGCTACCCATGTTCTGGTGACATCCATAGTGATGCTATAGTGATATTTTGGTTAAGTATCACAGTGCATTGTGCATTGGGCTGCCTTAAAAACAGTTTGGAAACTGAAATTGATGCAGAATTGGGCTTCCTTAACTAGGGTTGGATATTTTACCACAGTGTAACTGTTTTATTAGCTGTACTGGATCCAAATTTTTGTACATAATTTAAAAGGCAGGTCTTAGCCTCTAAAAAAAGGGGGGGAAGCATGCTACCCCCCCATCCCCCTGATGTTTTCTTTAGCCACCACACACATTTTTACATTTCCAGACAATTAAAACAATTTAAACTTCCTTCTCTCAGAAGTTTCCTTAGTATTATCTCAGTGCAATTGGGGCAATTTTACCATGTTTTGAGGGCTGCCACATACTCCCAATCTTTTTAATTGTTTAAACTTTTTATCCCGTAGAGCAAAGGGCATGTCATTAATTCTAGTTAAACTTATTTTTCAGTTAACAAAAATCCATCATAGGAACTTTTACAGTGCATAAGCACTGCATTACTTGTAAAAATAATATAGATATGTAAATTATCTGCTTTAGTCCCACTCCTTAGAAGTATAGCCCTTGAGCATCTGACAGATCTGGAAAATGGCTGTTTTATTTATTTATTTATTTATTTATTTATTTATTTATTTATTTATTTATTTATTTAACTTATATGCCGCCCACACTACCCGAAGGTCTCTGGGTGGCTTACAGCATTTAAAATACAATAAAAAGGCAAAATAAAAGGGCAAAATAATTAAAATGCAATTAAAATATATATTCTAAAATTTGCCATCAGACCTACAGCTGAGATTGAGATTTTCTCTGCTGAGATTTATTTATTTTATTTATTTATTTATTTTATTTCTATCCCGCCTATCTGATCATATTAGACCACTCTAGGCGGCTTACAGTAAAAACAACAATGTAATTTTAAGACTTTATTTATTTATTTATTTATTGACGTTATGAGTCAAGGTGTCTCATTTCACAAATGGCCTGTTCAGTTTTGGCACTCTTGTTATGGAAGAACCTTACAGAGAAGGTTGTCCAGTTGCAACATTATAGTGTCTTCCAGGCAAAGACTCCTATATTCACCAAGTCTTCTGATGGGTGTACAGTCCAGATACCTACTCTGGTACTACAGTACTTCCTTACTCTGCTTTTATCTCTCAGGCAAGCAGGGGAATATGTATGCCCTCTCCTCTCCCTCACTGTTTTTCTTCATGTGAAAAGTAATCATCAAAGAGGTTTGTCCTCTGTCATATTCTCAACACATGAGCAGAAGCTTTGAAAAATCAAGCTTCTAGCGTGTGTAAACAGTGTATGTGCCAGGAAGAACCTTTGCCCTGTAGATGTTTATTATGTTGAAGATTGTAGCGACAGAGCAGGGAAGGAACCAGGTGTTTCCTTGCTCACATTATGAATAAAGACAGGACAAGTAGTAGGCAGGTGCCTTCATTTTTGTTTTTGCTTCTGTTTTTGTTTTACTCCAGATCGAGAGTTCTTCATTCTGGAAGTTCAGACTGCCAGACCAAAACATAAAGTGTGCTCTCCTGGAGAAAGTTCAGGCTGAGGGACTTCATAGCCCAGATTGCTAAACTTGAGCCTAGCTGCATGTTAGAAAAGGAAATTTGCTCTGCTACTGGCTGTAAGTCCTAGAAATTTCATTTTCTAACAGGCAGCTAGGCAAGAGCTTAGCCTATCCTTGGCCATGAAGCTTTCCAGCCTAGCCTTTGTCCAGGAGAGCACAGTGTGGAGCTCCCAGAATGGAGAATTCAGGGATTTTGAGTAAAATAAGTAAATAATGGTACTACTTACCCTGCCTTATGATTTCTTGCTGTACAAGTAGAGACCTTGACCATGCTCTGATTGTGTCCCTTAAGAGGGATTATTCCTAATTTGGAAATTAACATGAGCATGTTTATAGAAAAATAATACTTTCTTCAGACATTTAAAATGTTTATCTTGTCACAAAGCTCACAATATTACTTGTTCAATATGTAAAATATTGTGGAGACCTGTGCTCAAAAATGGAGTGCAAGCAAGCATTACTAGGGCTTCTCAAACACATTTGGAGTTCAGAATGAACAAGGGTAAAGCTAGCATTGCTGCTTTTCAAAATTTGCTGTGCAGTGTGCTTTTAAGTTGCAGTGTTTTGAAACTTCTCCATCCTTATTTGATATTTTACTTCAGTGGGTTTATAAATTAATTTTTCATCTGCTTGCTATGTTTCTTCAGAAAAATTAAAGCAGAAACTTTTCATTTAATAGGTGTGAAGGAAAAACCAAAAAGCAATACAGAAGACCTGCAGATTAAAAAAGTAAAGAAGAAAAAGAAAAAGAAACATAAAGAGTGTGAAAAAAGGAAGCGTCCAAAAATGTACAGTAAATCTATTCAGACCATCTGCTCAGGACTGCTTTCTGATATTGAGGATCAAGACGCCAAAAGCATTGTTGATAATCATCTTAAGGATTTCAATGGAAAAAATATGGATCCCAATAAGGATTCAGAGTCCAAGATACCAGAGAACAGTGAGTTTCCAATTGTCTCGTTAAAGGAGCCACGGGTTCAAAATAAACTTAAAAGGCTGGACATGTTGGAGTTCAGACAGTTCATTCATACTGAGCACCAGCCTAATGGAGGTGCTTCAGTTATACATGCCTACAGTAATGAACTCTCCCACTTGTCTCCTGTGGAGATGGAGAGATTTGCAGAAGAATTTGTGGGTCTGGTTTTTAGTGAAAATGAAAACTGTTCAGCTTACTATGTAATGGGAATTGTTCATGGGGCAGCTACTTACCTACCTGACTTTTTAGACTACTTTTCATTTAATTTTCCCAATTCGCCAGTGAAAATGGAGATTTTGGGAAAGAAAGATATAGAGACGACGACAATGTCAAATTTTCATGCTCAGGTAAGAAGTTGTTTTTTATTTTATAAAAATACATCATTTCATACTATGTGTACAACTGACGTCTTTCCCTCTGTGTAAGTGAAAATCTGTCCCCCACCCCACCCCAAAAGAGAGAGAACGTAGTTGCTAGGGGAAAAAATTAAAATACTAGTACTTCTTCCTAGTGTCTAGTTCTGCAGAAGATGCTTGCTCTTTGTGTAGCGGTAATTTTGAAATTCTGCTGAGTCAAGCTTATGTGCTTGGTAAAATTGATAATTTAAGGCTCATGTGAGTCCAAAGATTCCTCGTAAATGTGTAGGTTATCTGTTGTATGGCTCCTTCCAGTTAGTCTCTGGCTGTGGGTGGCTGTAACGCTTCTATACCCACTACATTGGTAATGGTGGAATGATTCATTCAGATGTGATACAGAGACAGTAGAATTACCCACTGTTAGAAGAAACATGTTAATAGCAGTGATCTTGGAGAAATAAAGCAGGTAACCTTTGTAGGGCTTCTTCCAACTCCTAAACATTCTAATCTTGTATTGTGTTCTACTTCTGGTTTTGGTGAGGAACACATTTCCAGTATGGATAAATACCTACATCCCTCCCACAGTCACAAAGTATTATACATATTATATATTTTGAAGGTGTTCATTTTCTTCAAATTAAGGACTGTATTCCCCACCTCCCTCCAGTGCATTAAATCATTGTGTTAGGAGAACTGCAGTATTTTTCTTCATGTTTCTAATGAGAAGTAAGCCATGCTGAGTTTATGCAAGTGTGTATGAGATTGGAGGCAGCTAATTATATGTGACATGACATTCTGAAAGAAAAAATGGAAAATACAACCCTGAAGTATACAATGCATGTTTCCCTTATGTGAATATGGAAATAATAATATTGAATGGCAAAGTTTTTATCGGTCAAGAAGGCTGTTACACATTTATTTCCTCAAATGGGTCAGGGACAATGGTAAACAGGTTTATTTGGTTTCAACTCTGTGTACAGTACCAAATTTATAGGAGCGGGGTCTTTTAATCCTTAGTGTGCTGTTGCTTACGTAATGAGCAACGAATATCCTCGTTGAGAGCTCTGGAAACTAGCACTGGAAGCCATGTAAAGGAAACCAGTTTAAAACCAAAGGTTAAAGTATATAATGTGTGTCCAAAAATATAGCAACACTGTTTGGTTCAGGATGATATTTGATAATCTACAAATAGTAAAAATTATAATTGCAGAGAATAGTCCGGAGCACATTTCAAATTAGATATCTAATTGTACAAAAAAAAAAGGATAATCACAGCTTCTTCAGTATTGAAAAGCGTAACAATGACATTTTACACATTTGCAGGAGTAGTAAAATCTCAGACGTAGGCACAAATATTTATCTTGCAGACCTTCAGACCTGAAATTATGATAATACTGTACTATTAAAAAACTTAGCAGAACAGATGAATATAATGACTAAATTTAGTTAAAAGATGTTAAATTTAGTTTAAATTTAGTTAAAAGAAGACCTATTCCTGCAAATGATAATCCAAAATCCAGTAATCCATAGAGGGAAGGTGTTGGCGTAAAGTGCTTCAATGTGAAATCTTAAGTAATAAGTAGAATATGAAAATTATAATCAAAATTATTTGGTATATTCTAAAATTCAAAAAATCACTAGCAGAGCTCTGAAGGCAAAATACTAAAAGCTGTATAAGATCATAGAATGATATACAGCACCAAAACTCATCACTACCCAATTAGCTGTTAAAAGCCTGTCCAGAAAGCCAACCTGGTCTATCAAGGGATAGCATTCCACAGCCTGTAAGCACCTGCAGAGAAAGTTATGTGCTCAGCTAGCTGGTAGGTTCACTGAGAGCAGGCAGTCGGTCAGATATGGTTCTGAGCAATTTAAGCCTATACAGATAATAACCAACACCTTATTTTGGGCCCTGAAAAAAACGTAGATTAAACTGAGTCAGTATAATATAATCTGATATTAGGGTTATGTTTTACATGGTTGACATTTTTGAGGATTCTTCAATCTCATAGTACAGTCAACCCTCGATTTACGAACATCCTTAGATACGAACTTTTTGATTTACAAATGGCTCCGTTGGCAAAAATTGGCATCGACTTGTGAACGGAGCTCGACCTACGAACAAGGTCAAGGCTCCTTTCGCAAGTCAATGCCATTTTTTGCGAACGGAGCCACCATTGGAGGAAGCCCTTTGAGAGCTCCAAAGGCAAAAAGGCAGGGAGAAAGGGCGGGAAATTGGAATTTCCGACCGTTTCTGCCTTTTTGCCTTCGGAGCTCTCAAAGGGCTCCCCTCCCCCGACATTGGAGGAAGCACTTTGAAAGCTCTGAAGGTGCCAGTTGCGGCGATAGGGAACCCCAGGGAGGTCTCCCATGGTGGCGGGCACACTCTGGGTGACCTCCCTGGGGGTCCCCGCTGCTGCAGTAGGTGCCTTCGGAGGTCTCAAAGGGCTTTCCCCCCAACATCAGAGGAAGCCATTTTGAGACCTCCGAAGGCAAAAAGGCAGGGAGAAAAGGGCTGGAAATTTGAATTTCCTGCCCTTTCTCCCTGCCTTTTTGCCTTCAGAGCTCTGAAAGGGCTCCCCCCCCCCCAACATCAGAGAAAGCCCTTTGAGACCCCTGAAGCCAAGAGGGCAGGGAGAAAGGGTGGGAAATTTGAATTTCCAGCCCTTTCTCCCTGCCTTTTTGCAGGGAGCCATTTATGAATGGCCTGCTCTCAGTGAACCTACCAGCTAGCTGAGCACATAACTTTCTCTGCAGGTGCTTACAGGCTGTGGAATGCTATCCCTTGATAGACCAGGTTGGCTTTCTGGACAGGCTTTTAACAGCTAATTGGGTAGTGATGAGTTTTGGTGCTGTATATCATTCTATGACCTTATACAGTTTTTAGTATTTTGCCTTCAGAGCTCTGCTAGTGATTTTTTGAATTTTAGAATATACCAAATAATTTTGATTATAATTTTCATATTCTACTTATTACTTAGATTTCACATTGAAGCACTTTACGCCAACACCTTCCCTCTATGGATTACTGGATTTTGGATTATCATTTGCAGGAATAGGTCTTCTTTTAACTAAATTTAGTCATTATATCCATCTGTTCTGCTAAGTTTTTTAATAGTACAGTATTATTATAATTTCAGGTCTGAAGGTCTGCAAGACAAATATTTGTGCCTATGTCTGAGATTTTACTACTCCTGCAAATGTGTAAAATGTCATTGTTACGCTTTTCAATACTGAAGAAGCTGTGATTATCCTTTTTTGTACAATTAGATATCTAATTTGAAATGTGCTCCGGACTATTCTCTGCAATTATAATTTTTATTATTTGTAGATTATCAAATATCATCCTGAACCAAACAGTGTTGCTATATTTTTGGACACACATTATATACTTTAACCTTTGGTTTTAAACTGGTTTCCTTTACATGGCTTCCAGTGCTAGTTTCCAGAGCTCTCAACGAGGATATTCGTTGCTCATTACGTAAGCAACAGCACACTAAGGATTAAAAGACCCCGCTCCTATAAATTTGGTACTGTACACAGAGTTGAAACCAAATAAACCTGTTTACCATTGTCCCTGACCCATTTGAGGAAATAAATGTGTAACAGCCTTCTTGACCGATAAAAACTTTGCCATTCAATATTATTATTTCCATATTCACATAAGGGAAACATGCACTGTATACTTTGTATACGTATACTAGTAGAATTTCCAGCCCTTTCCCCCTGCCTTTTTGCCTTTTGAAATGCTGTAACGGATTAATTCCATTCCCATGCATTTCAGTGGGAAATGGTACTTCGACTTATGAACTTTTCAACGTACGAACATTGTTCCAAAATGGAGGTAAGTAAGTCGAGGTACCATTGTACCAAAATCCTGTTGCTTAGCATAGTAAATTCCAGTAGAATAGGCCCATTCATTCAGTCAGGATGGAGTAAGTCCATTCCTTTGTAAATTCCAATGATTCAAATCGGCCTACTCTAACGGGGGCATACTTTAGCATAGTAAATTGCAGTTAAAGTAGGCCCATTTGAATCAGTGGATCTTATGGAGGAGTTGACTTACCACATCCACATTGATGTGGTCGGTCTGCTCTTGTGCAACAGGATTTTGGTTAGCATGATTCAGTAATCTGATCTGGATGTAATTTACGCAGAAGCTTTGTCTTCTCCAAGATGGTACACAAACCGCATCCAGAAATATCTCCAAACTACAAATTTGGTTCCTCTGAGGGAATATGGCTACATCCCAAATGTATTATACTACTTTCTTTATATTAGTTTTTTAAAAATCTGACTCCCATTTCTTCTACCTGTCTTCCTTGGTATTCCCCGAGCATAAAAGAGTGTCTTTTGTACATCCTCCTCCTCCACCACCACCACCAGCACCACCGTGTCATCAAGTCAATTCTGACTTATCGTGACCCTTTTCAATGTTTTCTAAGTACAGAGTATGCAGAATTTATTTATCATTCCCTTCTTTTCGGGTGCCCTTGGACTGTGTATGTGGCCAGCTAGGTTTTCTCCTGAGAGGCACAGTGGGGAATCAGAGTCCGGCTTTTGCAGTCAGGTCTTACCTCACTGAGCTGTCCAGCCAACCTCTACAATTTCATAGTTGCTTTGTTAAGACTTAGACCAAGCTCTTGTCTCTATATACTTGCTATCTTTATGTTTGAGTCTGCCAAGGTAACATCCTTGTAAGAGAAGTCAAATGAGTGTTTACAGTGGTGCCTCGCAAGACAACATTAATCCATTCCACAGTTAATGCCAGTGAAAATGTCATCTTGCAAGGCACGGTTTTCCATAGGAATGCATTGAAATTTAATTAATGCGTTCCTATGGGGGAAAAGTCCAAAACAAAACAAAACAAAAAATAAATCACTTACCTCAGAACAGCAGAAAAAAGGGCATCAAACAGCTTGGAGCTGGCACCCAGCAGCCATTTTCTGCTGTTCTGTGCTCCAGCCCCTCCCCCTCCCCTCCTTACAGCTGATCAGTGCTGGGTCTTAGAAGCTTCCCCAGACTTGCCCAGCAGGTAAACGGGCAGTGGAAATGAACCGGGGAAGTCTCTGAAAGCTGTGCTTTGCCTGAGTGGGGGTGGGCGGCAGGAGCAGGCCCGACCCCCCCCCCCCGGCAAAGTGCGGCTTTCAGAGGCTTCCCCGGTGCATTTCCACTGCTGAAGAAGCCCCGGGAGGCTTCTGAAAGTGGTGCTTTGCCTGGGTGGGTGTGGGTAGATGAGTGGCAAGGGCAGCCCCTCCCCCGCGGCAAAGCACAGTTTTCAGAAGCCTCCTGGGTGCTTTTCCACTGCTGAACAAGCCCCGGGAGGATTCTGAAAGCGACGCTTTGCCGGGGTGGGTGTGTGGGAGTGGGGGGTTGCAGGGGCAGGCCTGTCCCCCCCGCCCCCCATTGCAAAGCACCACTTTCAGAAGCGGCGCTTCTACTCTAGATAACTAGGGTAGAAGCAGAATTGTTCACTCTTTGTGTTCTAAGATTCCACTCACCTGTCTTCCCCAAACTATAGCTATGAGTCTCAGCTTGGCATGAAGTAGTAGAATAAAATGACTAAATTGCCTTGAGACACAATTTCTCACATAAATTTTAGTGCATAACTAATATTGCAAGCTGATCACGTGCTAGAATAGGGGATATGAATACAGTGGTGCCTCGCTTTACAGTTGCCTCGTTTAATGACAAAACAGCATTACGATGAACTTTTTGCGATCGCAAAATGATGTTTCCTATGGGGAAATTTCACTTTGCGATGATCAGTTCCCTGCTTCAGGAACCGATTCTTCGCAAAACGACAATTTTCCAACAGCTGATCGGCAGTTTCAAAATGGCCACTGGGTAAACAAAATGCCCCCTGCTGTTTTCTGGGACGGATTCCTCACTGCACAGGCAGCGAAAATGGCTGGCCTATGGAGGATCTTCGCTGGACAGTGAGTTTACAGCCCTTTGGAATGCATTAAACGGGTTTTAATGTGTTTCAATGGGTTTTTTTCTTTTCGCATTATGACGTTTTCGTTCTACAGCAATTTCACTGGTACGAATTAACATCGTAATATGAGGCACCACTGTGTCTACTGAACAAACAGTTTAGGGATTCCTGTGTTGGGAGGATTTTCCTGTGCTGTGCAGGGTAGTTCATGTTCCTAGTTGGGAAGACAAGCTTCATGTTGGAGGAAGGGTTCCCAGTAGTATGTCTTGTCTGACATCATAATTTACATTGGGACTTCTCCATCCCCTAAAATTTTTAGTTGGGAAATAGGAGGCAGCAGCGTTTTGCAGTTACCCTTGATTAGGAGTGTGAGGCAGCAGCAGGAGTTTTGCTACTGTATCTGTTCTGAGATTAGAGGTAGCATTGGGATAATCCTGCCCTACTTGCACGTTTCCATTGGAAAAACCAGTGAGGTAGAGATGGAATATTTTTATTATCTGTGATCTGATACTAAATACTCTGTGCAACAAGGAACATAAAGCTATGCCTCTCTCTGCATGAGGAAGGAGAACATGATAACCAGGGTAGAGGCAAATCTGGATGATATCAGAGCTGGAGGTGGGACTTAATCTCATGACATAATTCAGTTTGCTGCCTTAGTGGGGCAGGGGATACAGCTCCCTACCCCTTCAGTAGAGAAGAACTCTTCTTATTTCTGTTGTGTGCAGCACATGCTAGTAACTGTGATCTCCAGATGTTTTTCGTTTACAACTCTTATCAGCCCTAGCCAACATAAGCAGTGATAATTGTAACAATTACAGCCCCCAAATATCTGGAGGGACATAGATCCTTGACCTTTCTGTTCAGGGTTCAGTAACTTTTAACTATTTTTTTAAAATACCAGAGTCTAATTTTACTGGGCATCTCTTAAACAGAGTTCTGTATTATACTGATGTATTTTGGCAGTAATATTTTGAAAGATTGTCTTATCAGATATTTGCTAGGACTTGTTTTTGAATTATTGAATACTTGATTTTTACAAATTGTTTTGTTAAAATTAATCCTAGTTTTCAGTGTATTTATTGGTTGTTGTGGGTTTTTTGGGCTCTTTGGCCGTGTTCTGAAGGTTGTTCTTCCTGACGTTTTGCCAGTCTCTGTGGCCGGCATCTTCAGAGGACAGCACTTCTGAAGATGCCGGCCACAGAGACTGGCGAAACTTTAGGAAGAACAACCTTCAGAACATGGCCAAAGAGCTTGAAAAACCCACAACAACCATCAGATCCCGGCCGTGAAAGCCTTCGTGAATACAATGTATTTATTGTTTGTTGATGCTCTTCAAGTCCTCGACTAATATAGGGCCCATCTTCTGTTCACCCCTTGATAGTAGCATCTAACGTTCTGTATTCATTATAGCTGTAAAAATGGTTACGCTTATAATATTCATCTGTTTTGTAATTTTCATTTGTCATCCTTTAATGTACTTTCATATACAGTGGTGCCTCGCATTACGAGCGCTCCGTTTTACGACGAAATCGCTTTACGTTTAAGGTTTTGCGATCGCAAAAGCGATCGCAAAACGACGTTTCCTATGGGGGAATTTTGCTTTGCGATGATCAGTTCCCTGCTTCAGGAACCGATTCTTTGCAAAACGACTATTTTCCAACAGCTGATCAGTGGGTTCAAAATGGCCACCGGGTAAAAAACATGGCTCCCCGCTCTTTTCTGGGACGGATTCCTCGCTGCACAGGCAGCGAAAACGGTTGTGATATGGAGGATCTTCGCTGGACAGTGAGTTTCAAGCCCCTAGAAACGCATTAATCGGGTTTTAATGCATTTCTATGGGCTTTTTAATTTCGCATTACGACGTTTTCGTAGGACAGCGATTTCGCTGGAATGAATTAACGTTGTAATGCGAGGCACCACTGTACTTAATTTGTATCTCCTAAATGCACTTTCATATAGCCCAGTATAAATAGCCTTTATAAAATACAGTATGGTGTTTTCCTGTATATCTTGTGACACTGAGAGGAATTTAATAATCTCATACTTAATTTATTCATTTCATTTACAGTATTTAAAGCACTTCTGCTCTTCATACTAAACATGCCTCTTGATAATGGCTTACATGCAGTAAATAAAACGATACAGTTCCTGCCCATAAGAGTATGGCCTAAAACAAATTAAAATACAAATGCAAGAATAGGCAGTACTTTTACAGACCAATAAAAATAATCATACAATATGCATAGTACAATATGCATCATACAGTATGCAAGCTTTTGTGGATAAAAACACCACTTCATTGGGCTTGTACCACTGTGAAGAAATCCTGGGAAAATCCATCTTGCCATGAACTTCTGGACTTTAATTTCTTCACACTGGTACAAGCCCGATGAAGTGGTGTTTTTAATCCACAAAAGCTTGCATATTGTATGATGTATATTGTATGATGATTTTTAAGGAGTCTGTAAACGCCTATTCTTAGATTTTTATTTGCTTTGTTTGGACCACATGGCTCCCCTTGATTTCAGTGGCTTAAAACAAAATAGAGAGCAAAGAGAGGGAAAGTGAATGTTGATATTAGTATTTAATACTTGTTATTATAAGATTGGTGGGAATGAAAAACAATTCCTGGTAAAGAGGACCATAGTAGAACTTGTATTTTGATCAAGTTGATGAAATGGCTCTTCTTCCTAATTCCCACAAATGTAGTTTGGCTGTTTTAGTTTTGTTCAATACTTGTGCCAAGTTATGTAGAATTAAATTGTCAGAGTTTTGTGGCACTTTATAGATTACAATTATAGGTTTTATTTGGCACAAGTTAAATTGTTATCTGAAGAAGTAGGCTGCATTCTGTACAAGCCTATGCCAAATAAAAGTTGTTAATCTGTAGAGTTCCACCAGACTTTGTTATTTTTGTTGCAACAGTTTTACATGGCAGTTCTTTGGAAATTAAAATTCTGTTTTGTTTTTTCATGAAATGCTGTTTTGAATGTAGTTCTTACCGTAAACTGTCCCTATATATCCAGTCACGTATAAACACACTTACCATGCAGGTTGGGATATTCAGTTGTTGGCAAATTGGAGATCTGTGAAGGTGTGTCACTGTTAGAGTAACTTTTTACCAAAATGATTTTCTTACATTTTCCAGTTACTATATTGGAAAATAAATACTTGTATGTATGTTCCTTTTACAAAATACTAATGTCATAAAAGAATAGATGGTTTGCTATTGCTGGTATATTGTTACTTTTAAATTTTTATTTTAAATTAATTTACCAAAAATGTAAAGATTGCATGAATATACAGCCTCATGGTACATAACTAAGCTCTATTTCATGCTGAATTACCTAGGAACTATAATGTATCTTAAACTTAAATAGAAAACTATGTTTAGATAGATTTTTTCTCCATTTCATTAAACTAAATTTGATTAAAATTAAAGAACCAATTAAATTTTTTAAAAAAATGATTAAATAAAAAATCAGAGTTTTGATTTTTTTAAATCATCAATTTTAATATGCCCTGCTGCTAAGATTTTTAAGCAACAATATATGTTGCCAAGAAGTTGTGAGTTGTGAAGGACAGATTCTTGACATTATATACATGTATATAATTCCTTTTAACATGTTTTACTGACTTTCTTTAACAAGTGGATAAATCAGATTACAGCCTTTTATAAATGAATTGTCTCTTTTTTAAAAGAATGTGTTTTCTAATTCTAAGGTTTACTTGAATTCATAAAAGAAGAACAAAAGTGAAGATCCTTTGACAGCTTTGTTCTAAAGTCAATGCATAGAGACTTGAATTGGCTACTGTACAACTTTCCCAGAATCATTATAATTTACGACTCAGTGTTAATCTCCTTTTCAGGGCTAGTATTAGCTCTGGAAGGAAGAGAATAATCAAGCTTATTGTACCTAAATTTAGCACATCAACTTTTTGGGCTTGCAGGACTCAGGTGGAGTTGATTCTTTCTGTGGTACTTTTGGAAGGGCTCTGGGCAAATTATGTATAAGACTCCAGGGATACTTCCTCGTGGCACTTCCAGTTTTGAAAAATAGGGCATTTGAAGTGTGGGTTGTAGTGGTTCTGACCTGTTTCAGATATGAATTTGCAGTTCATGGAGACTTTCAGCAGCTACATAAAAACGTAAAGGTTCCCCTTGACAAATGTCCAGTCGTGTCCGACTCTAGGGGGCAGTGTTCGTCCCCGTTTCCATGCCATAGAGCCAGCGTTTGTTTGTAGACAGTTTCTGTGGTCATGTGGCCAGCGCAACTAGACACGGAGAGCTCTTACCTTCCCACCATGGTGGTACCTATTTATCTACTTACATTTTTACATGCTTTTGAACTGCTAGGTTGGCAAGAGCTGGGACAAGCGACGGGAGCTCACTCCGCCGCATGAATTCAAACTGCTAATCTTTTGACCCTGCAAGCCCAGAGGCTTTGCGGTTTAACCCGTAGTGCCACCACGTCCCTATAGCAGCTACATAGAATTCCGTTTTCTTCTTCTTTTGCTAGGAAATAGAGAAGGCTGCAAAAAAGTTGACAGATACACTTTGCCCAACACACCACAGGCCTTGGATTGGGCAGATGTGACTGTATGGCTTCGTTAATCAAAAGAAATGCTTGCTGAAGGAGTATACATATCAGTTATTATTATTACTTTTTTTTAGTGTAGTGTCAACTTGATCTCTTTCTGCAGAGCACCACTGGGAAAGAAATCTTGAGAATTTAACATGGAATTGGAAGAAATAAGATTTTCTGCCTTTGGGTTGTAACAGGAAAAGGATAATTTAGTTCATATAAAATCTCAGTTTCTTCTTAATCATTTATACAAGCCCCCTCTAATCTTGTAATCAAATGTCAAATATATATTTTGTAGTGTGAATACACTCTTCCTCTTTCTTCCTTTTCCTTTTTCTTGAAATAAACTGTCTGACAACATGAGAGTTATTCTCTATTCCTCTGCTTCTGTTTGTTCCTGAGAATAAAACTAAAGGTCAGATATTTTCCTTTTTTTGAGTTTGGTTGCAGCATCATTAAAATATTACAGTTTTATACACATTTAACTGTACAATGTTATTTTCTTGTCACTTCTATTTGTAGTACATTTATTTTGTTACTTTCATTATTTAAATATACATTGAAAGAATAAAGCTACCGTTGTATGCAACCACATTGTATGTAGTCATAATTTCAGGTTTTGTGAGTTAGCAGTACTGTGAATAATTTTAATTTAATATAATATATCTTTGTAAATTATTCTCATTATAACATAACGGAACTTACTATAAATAATTTGGTTTCAGGTAAAAAGAACGTATTCCCATGGGACATACAGAGCTGGCCCTATGAGACAAATCAGCTTGGTTGGGGCAGTGGATGAGGAAGTGGGGGACTACTTTCCGGAATTCCTTGATATGCTGGAAGAGTCACCTTTCTTAAAAGTAAGAAGGAAAGAAAATAGAGAAGACATTTGGCTTTGTTTAAAATAATATTGCAGTCTAATTTTAGAAATCAGATTCAAAATCAGATTAATGACCAAAATATTTAACTGATCAGATACAAATATAAGACATAAGTACAAGTAATTTGTATTGTTCATTGAGCTTGTATTAAACACTTATGATTCTGGATCTATTTTTTCATGTTTGCAGTTGTTAATTTTAGATGAAGTCTAGTGCAAATTTCCAAACACTAGAAATACCAATATTCTTATGCTTAAGCAGACACACCATATGGTCACTTGCATTCTTACAGAAATAGGCATGTTAGAGTAACCTTGCAATCCTCTGTGGTTGATGGAATTCTCCACCCCTAGTTTAAAAACCAGCTGGCACTGTTTTGAAGTTTAACAGATTTTATTTTCTGTTTTGTGAAGTAATTAAAAAGTCTTAAGTGCTGTTCAGAAAATTAGTTCAGTTTTTTTAAACGAATATTTCTTTTTAGTGTACATTGCCATGGGGAACACTTTCTAGTTTGAAACTAGAGAGTCGAAAAGATAGTGATGATGGTCCCATCATGTGGGTGCGTCCTGGAGAACAGATGATTCCTGTGGCAGATATGCCAAAGTCACCTTTCAAAAGGAAGCGGTATGTGGAATTTCAGATTTAGTAAAACATTTATTACAGCTCTTAGATATTCTTCTCCTTTGTTCAGAAAAAATTAAGGACAGGTTACTATAGTTACAAATGTAATATGATAACAAAACAATGAATTTATAATTTATCTAGCAGAACAGTCAATAATCATAACATCAAATTAAAAAGACAGAAACTCTCTGAATATATGTAATAAGTAAAAATCTCTTCACCTGGGGACAAAAAAGCATCATGGTGGATAGATTATTACTAGAGATGGGCATGAATTTTAAAAATGGCAATTCATCATGATTTGTAATTTGTCAATGTCAACATGTGAGGGTCCGACCTTTGGCTCCGTCTTTGACTCAAGGAAATCAGATGTTTTTTGTTGCTTAGAAACAGGTAAAATATTTATTGGTGCATTTAACAATAAACCAGTGTCCTGAATGTGTTGATGATTTCTGTCTCCTTCTGCCAATGGGTCCAGAAGGGGTCTCCATTCTTTAAACAGGAATGGGTTTCCAAAACTATTTTTCCAAGGTCCCAGTGAAACGGGAGGGACCCAGTCTCTTATGGTCTGCCCCATTGGGTCATCCAACAGGGACACAGTCTCCTCGTCCACGCCGTCTTCCCACTCAATCCTTCCATCGGTATCTTGGCTCTCCTAAGGAATTTGTGATCTCCTTCTATAATCAGACTCTTCCCAAGGGACTCTCAATCGCTCTCATACTCCTGTCCATGGATCTTGCAGGCCTGGGTTTTTTTTTCTTTGCGGTTGACGAGGGTCAGCTCTTCAGCGAGTGGGGTACCCCTCTTGCCATCTGTCTCACACAACAAATTACAAATGTATGAGGGTTTTTTTGTGAATTGATAAATAACTCATCTTGACTTTAAAGCCCTATAAAACGGCCTCCCAGGCACCTAGAGACACAAAAACTGTAGAGAAACTTTCGCTGACGCTCCTCTACAGTCCTTGCGTATTTGGTGAAGTTTGAGTTTCAGACATCTAAGGTATACATCCACAAAGAGACTCCCTTCCCAGGAAAGCTTCCTCCAGGTACCTAGAGGCACCAGAATTGCAGATAAACCTCTCCAGATTCTCCTCTATAATCCCTCCAAGTTTGGTGAAGATTGGATTTGGACATTACCTCCAAGAAAGTGCCTTTAGCATTGCTGGAATTTTCCCCAATCTAGCTGCTAAAGGGTACTTTCCTGGGGGGGACGACACACGTTACGGGTGTATAATTCAGATGTCTGAAGCCCAAACTTGACAATACTTGCAGGGCCTGTAGAAGAGAGTCAGGGGAAGCTTCTCTATAATTTTTGTGTCTCTAGCTGCTGAGGGTGGCAGTGTTTTATAGCCTAATGAATCCACAAATCAAAATCATTAATTTGTCAAATGTATTCATCAGGGCTGTTGCTTTGGATAAATACGAATTGACAAAGCAATTCTTAATTATTTTTGCAATTCATATTTTGTTTGTGTCCATCTCTAAATATTACAGTTGAGCATTACAGTTCCTATTCGCAGTGATTTGTTTCCAGAGGTAGGTAGACTCAATAAGGGGTTCTGAGGATGATTTTAATATTTGGGTAGGTTGGTGTGACTTTTTCTAATCCTTGCTTTGTTTTTCCCAAATGCTTCTTGAGTAATTGTTCATTGCTTAAACAGTCAGCAATTATTATTAAATACTAAGGTCTTCATTTGGACGTCCATGGTTGTGTCATGGTCATGCATGCCATGTTTTCTCCTTAGATGCAGGGTGGTTAATCCCAGTGGAGTTGGGGGCAATATTTTACCCCCGTATTTGTTAGTTTAAATATCAGCTGACTACTCTAGGCAGTTAATAATCATGTAAATAGCCCTCCTACTTAACTACTAACCCAAATAAACCTCCTTGCTACCACAGTCAGAACGGACTAAACCTCAGAATTGACAAAATCCAACAAACCACAGTGATGACAGACAAGGTACAACAGTGCTCATAATTAATGCAGGGGAGAATGTCTCTAAAGGCTTCTTCAAAGAAAATGGTCTTTAATAATTTCTAGAAGCTTGGCAGAGAGAGGGGTCCTGGTGGCTCTCTGCTTGGACACTGTTCCAAAGATGTGGGGCCACTATCGAGAATTTCCTTGTGGAAACCTTCACTTCCCTTGGAGTGGCTACCCATAGAAGACCATCCTGGGTGGATCAGGTGGCATGGGCTGATGTTCTTTGGGGGGAGGTGCTCCAAGAGAAAACAGGGGCCCAAATGCTTTATATGATAGTACCAACACCTTGGATCTGTCTCAGAAAGGCCAGTGCAGCTGAGCCAGCACTGGTGAGATATGGCCAGACTTTGCAACCCCAGTGATTAACCTGGCTGCTGCATTCTGTACCTGTTGCAGTCTCTGAGTCAGCTTCAAGGAGCACCCCACATATTTATAAAAATAAATAGTTGATCTTTGAGATCAATATACAGTGGCGCCTTGCATAGTGATCGCTCCGTATAGCAATGAAATCACTTTGCGAGGGACTTTTTGCCATCGCAAGAGCAATCGCTTTGCGATGGCCCCTATGGGGAAATTTCACTTTGCGATGATCGCAGGGAAGCAATCATCACAAAGCCCCCATTTTCGGCCAGCTGATCGGTGGTTCCAAAATGGCTGCCGGGTAAACAATATGGCCGCCCGCTGTTTTGCCTCGCTTTAGAGGCACCGAAAATGGCTGCCGCAATGGAGGATTTTCGCATAAGGTTAATTTTTAAGTCCATAGGAACGCATTAAACACGTTTTAATGCGTTTCTATGGGCTTTTTAAAATCGCTTAGCGATGAAATCGCTTAGCAGCGATTTTTGCTGCACCGATTAACATCGCTAAGCGAGGCACCACTGAATCAGTGACCCCCTGTGGCCAGCCCTACCTGGCTAATCACTTCTTGGCCTGTCTTGCCTTCCCTCCTTGGCTTTCCTTAAGCCCCAATCATAAGAGCCAAGCAGTTTTAAAGTGAAACATAAAATATAATTCTTTATTTAGTAAGCATAGCAGTTACAAGGCACTATCATAAACTTGATGTTTCACATGTTAAAAAGAAGTAACCTTCCATGCTAGAACTAGCTCTATCATACAAAGTAATTATAATAAATAGCTCCCTGGGAACCCACAATCCTGTTGTGAGATACACTCTAAGTGCTTCGCTGTAACTCATTGTTAACTGACTAAACCTTTCCTCTCTTGTTTTAAATGTCTCTTGTTGTCTCTGGATTGGTTCTCTTTTCAGCCAATTATGTTCTCCTTGATGTTGCTGGGTAGGCTTCCGTCACACCCCCCAATCAACGAAAGTATGTAGTTGGACAATCAGCCAAAGCTAATTGAAGGCTAGGCTAACCACATCCGCTATTTGATGTTCCCAAGAAAGGGCTGGGTCTAAGATCACCCCCAGACCATGCACTGGGTTCCTAAGAGGAAGGGTAAATTCATCCAATTTAGGGAGAAAATCCCCCAACCTGTCTGCCCCCCTCCAGCCAACAAGTCCTCCATCTTGTCCATGTTCTATTTCAGCCTATTAACCCTAGACCATTCCAGTATTGAGGCCAAACAATGCTCCAGCACCAAGACAGCATCTACTGCAGAGGATGTAAAGGAGAGATAGAGTTGCATGTCATGAGTGGAACCCAAAACTCCAAATGATCTCTCCCAATGGCCTTACGTAGACGTTAAAAAGCATTGGGGAGATGGACAGTCCCTGAATAACCCCACAAATGAGGCTCCACATGGGTTATAGCATCTTCTCAAGCTGGATTCTTTGAACACATCTGTTGTGGATCAGAACTAGCTAAGAACCAGCCTTCTGATCCCTAGTGCTGATAGTCTGTCCAGGAAGATACTCTTGTATCAAAAGCTGCTGAAATATCAACGACAACTAACAGGGTCATTTCTTTCCCCCATCAGCTTCCCTTAAAATATAATTGGGCAGTGTAACAAGGGCTGTCTCAATACCAGGCTGCATCCTGAACCCCAAACTGGAATGGATCAGAGCAGCTCATTTCCTCCAGGAACACCTGGAGCTATTCTGCCTCTCTCCCTCCCGGCCTAGAATGGTCCCTTCCGGACATGATGTGGTCTGCAGTGAAATGTGGTTGAGGGAGGTGCTCTCAAATAATGTAGCTTTTGATCTGATCTGTTTTTACAATAAATAATGGATTCTGGTGTATAGTAAATCTATGGAGTCCAAGCTCTAATTTCACATTTAAAACACATTTACTGATATGCTTGTATAAATGTCTCTAGCTTTGTATTTCTGCAGTCTTTTAAAATGGTCCGGTAGACATGTTATCGTAAAGTTTGGAGCACTTGTCTTAGTGATCATACGTTGACAACGAGGCAAGAGCTTTATTTAATACTTAGAACTACAGTTTGTCACAATTATATATCCTGGGTAAAAGTGAAACATACTATCGAATATTCATGTGGTAGCTGAAAAAGGTGAAATGAGAAAATTTCCATGTAAGTGGTGGCTTGACTTACAAATTTAATCCGTCCCAGAAGATGTTCATAAGTGGAAATGCTTATAAGTCGAAGCACCATTTCCCATTGAAATACATGGGAACTGGATTAATCTGTTCCAGCATTTCAAGAAAAAAACCTAAAAATAAAACACTACAAGCCACTGGGGCTACAAAAAAAACAACCCAAATCCAAATATAAACATAAACATAACCCCACCAGCCCAATCCCACCTTGCAAAAGCCACCCAAACCAGTAAAAAGCAAAAAGCACCTTACCTCTACTGCCGCCACCCAGCCCGGGCTCCGCCGCCGCTGTGACCGCCGCCTCCGGGAGGCCTCACAGGCTTCTACTGCCGTTGCTGGGAGGCCTCCAGGAGTCCGCCCATTACCTCACTGTCCAGGAGGGGTAAGGCTGGCCTCTGTCCAGAGAGGAAGTCCTGTGGGGATGCACACACAGGTGGCTGAGTGGGCCAGGAGCAAGGCCCCGTCCTCTCCACCGCCTCCATCTCACGGCGGCAAGAGCCCTTCCCCTGGGTCGCTGGGCACTCTGGCGTGCACAGCACTGGGAACCTAGGCGCCCCGGAGCCGAGAGAAGCGGAGCGCGCCTGGGAGCCCCAGCCAGCCCCGACACATTCCTTCTGTGGCACCCGCTTTCCCCAGAGGGCTGGCGAAAGTTGGCCAGGCTGCAATCTGCGTCTGCGTCTGGCAGACCACCGCCCCGGCCAGCCTTCCCTCCCTCCTCCGGCAATAGGGCAAAGTTTGGCAGTGGCGCCTGTCCTCCCTGCGTGCAGGGCTGGTGGGCACGGGGGACTCACTTTTGCCGAGCATCTTGAAGGTGCCGCATCACGTTCCCAAGTGGTGTTCACACCGGGCAGCAGTGGGGACTGAGGAGTCATCTTCATCGGCTGCTAGTCTGAGGGGCTCACTGGAGGATGGAGCAGCCACATTGCGCAGCAGCCGCCGCCGATGGTGGTGGATGCCCCATGCTGGGCAGCGGAAGCCCGGGAGGCCTCCCACCGGTGGCAGTCACAGCAGCGGTGGAAGCCTGGGAGGCTGAGCATGGCTGGGATGGTCCAGTGGCGGTGGAAGCCCAGGAGGCTGAGCCTCCCTTTTCCTAACCATTGGGGCAAAAGTGCTTTTCGCCACCAATGGTTTGAATTTCCCACCTTTCCCCCCTGCCTTTTTCTTTTCTTATGTTGAAGCTCCACTCACAAGTTTAAGCAAATTTTTGCAAGCAGAGTCAAAATGTTTACAGCTAGGGGCGTTCGTAAGTCGAGGCACCGCTGTAGAATAGTTTATTTTTTAATTATTGCATAGTCATTCCAGAACAGCACCGTGTACACCTGAAAGTACTTCTACATCGCATGTGTAATTGCTTCCTAATGGAATTGCAAAACTGTTTTTAATGAAAAATTTGACAAAACTATATTCTCTATGGGTCTTTCTCTTTTTAACAGAACTACCAATGAAATAAAAAACCTGCAGTACCTACCTCGTACTAGTGAACCTCGTGAAATGCTCTTCGAAGACAGGACACGAGCCCATGCAGATCACATAGGACAAGGGTTTGAACGACAGACTACAGCTGCTGTGGGAGTATTAAAAGCAGTACATTGTGGAGAGTGGTATGTATTTCTCAGATTGTGCATGGTTAATATCTGAAAAAATACCTTAACAAAATTGAGAGAGTGGTGACACTTATTTCTGCTAGTACATGCTTAGTACATAACTTCTGGTCCAGAGCTGGCAAAAGAGAAGAGGCCAAACAATACCCAACACAACTTGCCCCTGTGTTGCCTATTTTAATGTAGGAAGTCAAAATAGCTAAAGATATTCATGCAATTAATTTCATGGAGCAATAATATTTATTTAAGAATTTTTGTACTAAGTAGCAAAGCCAAGAATGAGAAATTTGATATGCTTAGAAAAGTATTTGAAAATGATGCGTTTCATTTGTAGATTTTCTGACAAGGTAAGAGATATATATATATATATATATATATATATATATATATATATATATATATATATATATATATATATATATATATATATATATATATATATATATATATATATATATATATATATATATATATATATATATATATATATATATATATATATATTCCTTACCCTATGGGGGGCACTTTAGGGAACTTTAGGGAAAGGGTTGCTGTAAAATTAATATGAGACCTGTATTTCTAAAATATTTACTATTATGTGTATTTTGCATTCATCCTAGTATGTGTCCAGGAAGAAAACCCTATACAGGTGAAATTTGCTTATAAAATAATTTTTTACAAACATTATCTCATATTATGTCATAGCTGTGTGAATGGCAGTGTTGGTTGCTATCATCCCACTTTTTTGTGTGTGTGCAGGGAGTGGCTCATACTCTGTGTCTGTACATAACTTGTCAAAGCTGTGTTAACACATCGGATAAGATGTGATTTGATACTGATCTAGTTGAACATTTAGCTTTCATCCAGTCAGACAGAACGGAACCAGGAAGGATTTCTAAGTTGATGGTTTCTTTCAGTGTCCAATTATGGACTAATCTATATTTGAAATCAGTTCAACTTACTGTATTGGCTGACTTTTTGTTTTGGAGTTCTCCATATTTTACACAGTTCACTGAAAATTGCAAAATGAAAATTAATGATTAAGAAGCCATTATGACAGTTGCTTTTGCTTGCCTGCTATTGACAGAGCTTTGCCTTGTGTAAAAAATGGGCTGAAGCAAATTATCACATTGAGCCCTGCTACCCCTGTTGTACAGTTTTGCTTAGTTTGTACAGCTATGAGGTAAAGCTGAAAAGAGCAGACTAAATAACATATTTTTATTTAGCTGAGATCCATTAAAAATAAATGTGAATATTTGTTTAACTTTTGTAATTTTTCCTACAACTATATCAGATTTCAAACATTGTACTGTGTTGAGTATGTTTAGACTTGCACTGAGACGTACTGTATAGATTTGTATAGTTATGTGCCATCAAATAGGAACTGACTTAAGGCTTTCAAGGTAAATTACACACTTAAGGTATAGTTTTACCAGTTCTACTCCCTCAGTAAGTTTCTGTGGCCAAGTGGGGATTCAAACCCTGCTCTCCAGAGTCCTAGTCCATCCCTCTATCCGCTACACCACTGGTTCGTAACCTTTGTTACTCAGATGTTTTTGGACTGCAACTCCCAGAGGCCTTCACCATCAGCTCTGCTGGCTGGGGTTTCTGGGAGTTGCAGTTCAAAAACACCTGAGTAACAAAGGTTAAGAACCACTGCACTACACCATACTGGGTACCCCATAGATGTGCATTAAATTTATGCCATACCACATGTACAAAAGAAGATTTAGCAAATAGCTGAGAATGCCATTGAAGTAGCCCACTTCTGGTCAAACATACTCTTAACGTTTTTATTTGTTTTTAATTTTACCTATATTTCATATACATCCAGTTTTAAATTCTGCATTGATATGAGTGAAGCAAGAAAGATCTCATAGATTGGTATAGAAAAGCAAAATAAACAATGTATTTAAGGAATGAGTTCTAGTTGGTTCTGATTATAGTTGGTTTTTCTGTAGAAAAATAAGGTCAGTATAGGCCTTTTATGTGATTGGTAATCATATGTGGCTTGCAGCATTTGTTATAGGAGAATGCCACTGTTTTTGAAAGCACCTGAGTACAAGACTTACTTGACAGCTTAAGAATAGTTTCTTTTTATGCTTCCAAATTCTGTTATGTAGGGAATAAGGAGCCCAGTTTTCTTTAGTAAGATAAGACTTTTCAGAGAAGAATAAGTACTCTAGTACACTGGGTGATTAATGTCTTGCTTGAGTTTTATCAGTCTCTGCATTTCGTCCCTCCTCCACCTCCAAATGTGTGTACATTCATTGCTTTTTTGGTACCTCTTTATAGACTGGATCAAAATTTAGATTCGTAAAACTAAGTTGGGAGAAGCAGACTCTTCTACCCCTTTCTTCCTGTGATAGCACATCCACCCCCCTGAAAATGTCACAGAGGGTCAGAGGAGTCTGCTGAATGAGGACAGCTTTGGCATAAGAGGTGAAGTGATAAGGATGGTCTCCACTCAGTTTTGGGTAATCAGCTCCTTCTTGTTAACCCCCCCCCTCCCCAGCATCACGGCTTGCCCTGTTCAGCAGGATATCTTGACCTTGACTGTAGGATCTCTGTGGGGCTCCCATAGGGAAATAGGTGTGGTAAAGTCTGCTTCCACTAACTCCATCACACATGCCTGAATTAGGATCCAACTCAGTGACTTTATTAATATAGTTTCTAACAGTGGCAGTTGGACGGGCATCTTCGCAGTAATAATGAATTACCAACATAATGTATAGGGAAACTTGAGTTTTCTCTTCTTATTGCTGAAGTTCGATTTGTAAACTTTTATTTAGCACATCATGTAACAACAGAAAGCATTCATACTTTTAGTTACTGTTCAGGGGTCGGCAATTAATTTCTATGGGGGGGGGCACATGAAAAATCTGAACTGTATTCGGGGGCCAAACCAACTTTACTTAAAAATAAAGTGAAACAGTGATGTTATGATTGTTTTTATTTTAAACTTGTTAATCTTCACAAATACTAAAGAAGTTTTTTGTGGTATGTTAAAGATAAGCAACTGATCAACTTTAGACAAAAAGCTATAAATGATTTTGATGTTCAAAACTGTCCACAGGCCAGACAGGAGTGGCTCGCGGGCCATATGTGGCCCTTGGGCCGCACTTTGCCCAGGTCTGGTTTATATGCTTATTAGGCTTTCTGGTTGTAGGCATATAAAAAAGTGTGTATTTCATACAAAGTATGTGTAATGTGCTATTTTATATGATGCCAAGCTGGTTTGAACGCATGGCAACCCTAGTAGTATGTTCAAAGTATATGAGATTTTAAAGAGTGTTTTTATCAGTGCAAAAATCCAATGAGTTTCCACAGCTGAATGGAAATTTGAACCCAGATCACTTGAATCCTAGTCTATCACTCTTCTGCTACCCTACACTGGTGTACAGGTTTGGTTTTCTCATACAAATCCACTGTGAGCTGTTGTTTTCTACAGAAATGACAACAATTTCAGTTACTCTTAGTATTTCACTTGGCACTCGTACAGACTGGAAAAAAAATAACATCAAGTATTTTAGTGCTTTATTTTGTGTGTACAAAGAAAGATTCAGAAAGCAACCATTTTTTTTGTAATAACCCTGATAGCAATACAGCTTTTTTTCACCCTCATACAGGCCTGAACAACCTCGTATAACCAAAGATGTTATTTGCTTTCATGCAGAAGATTTTTTAGAGGTAGTTCAACGACTGCAACTGGATCTGCATGAACCCCCACTTTCACAGGTAACTGTTTTCACATACTGAGGGTTTGACTGTTTTGGCATACAGTGGTGCCCTACTTGACAATTACCTCGTTAGATGAGGAAATCGCTTAACGATGAAGTTTTTGCGATTGCTTTTGCGATTGCAAAGCAATGTTTTAAATGGAAAAAATCGCTTCACGATGATCGGTTCCCTGCTTCAGGAACTGATTTTTCGCTTTATGACAGTCAGAAAACAGCTGATCATTGGGTTTCAAAATGGCCGCCCACTGTTTAAAATGGCTCCCCGCTGTGCTTAGGACGGATTCCTCGCACCACAGGCACCAGAAAATGGCTGCCCTATGGAGGATCTTCGCTAGACGCTGAGGTATTTCGCCCATTGGAATGCATTGAGCGGTTTTCAATGCGTTTCAGTTGGCTTTTTCATTTCGCTTGACGAGGATTTTGCTTAACAGCGATTTGAACGGAATGGATTATCCTCATCAAGCGAGGCACCACTGTATTAAGAATTTGATAGAGTTGCCATACTTAGACAATGTCCTTAACTTCCCTACTTTTTCCTTCTAGTGCGTCCAGTGGGTTGATGATGCAAAACTTAACCAGCTCCGAAGGGAAGGCATTCGATATGCCAGAATTCAGTTGTATGAGAATGATATTTATTTTATCCCAAGGAATGTTGTACATCAATTTAAGACTGTTTCAGCTGTGTGTAGTTTGGCTTGGCATGTTCGACTCAAGCTTTATCATTCAGAGGGAGAAAATCAAACCATTGGTGACAAAGACGCACCAACAAATCCTGCATCTTCTGTAATAGGACTTCAGATTGATAATATAATCCATACTGCAAACACAAATGCCACTGAAGACACCAAATTTGTAGACAGCATGCAGACTAAACTTGTGAAACAGGATTTTTCCGATACACTACATGAACCTGTGACATCTCTCCAAATTAAACAAGAACAGATTACTATTAATCTTCCTCAAAAGACAGTGATACCCAATGCTATGGAATATCGGGATATTAAAGCAAAGCTGGATCATGGTCAGTTGGCAGGATCTAAGTTTGAAATGGACTCTGAATTTGAAGCTGATGACAAAGACTTACAGGACAGCTTGTGCCCAGGAGGTTATGTGAACCTAGAGGACACAAGACAGAGCAGTTCAGCATATCCAAGTCTGCATGGCAAAGAAGATGACTTTTTGTGTTAAAGTTGTTGTATGTATGTTTTTAAATTCTTTATAAACATAATGATGTAATAATGTAAAGATGCTTAAATTTCGTGAGGCAGGTTTACCACTTGTCCTCACATCTGTTACAAAAAATAGTTTATGTAGCTTTGTAACATTCCTCAGTGCCTGTCCATAACTGTGAAAGTATCAAAGCACTTAGGGCCAGATGCACTGTAAACACTGCAGGTGTAACATAAAGAAGTCTTTAAATATGAGTTGTAGGTTTTAGAATAGAGCTGACATTTAACATATATTTTTTGTAAGATAAGCCAGAATTCTTTTTGACAATTCCAGGCTTTTCCATAGAGCTTATTTATACTGATTTTTTTTCTTTTAAATGTGTCAGCACTGTAGTGTAAATAGCTTTTTTAAAAAAACAAATCTTTTTAGTGTGATTTATATTGAAATGTGAGCCACCTAATAAAAGGTTCATAATAAGAATAGTGGGTTTTATTTTTGGGTTCCTTAAAAGTCATAAGTTCATTTTTAATGCAAAAAGGCAAAAAATATCTTGTGGGGGGGAAAGTTAATATTCTTATGACATAATAAAATGCTTGGCTGCGTTATTATGTTGTTATGTGCTGTTAAGTTGCTTTCAACTTATGGTGATGTTACAAATCAGTGATCTCCAAAAGGCGCTTTCATTAATAGCCCCACCCAGGTTTTACACACTCAAGACTGTGGCTTTCTTTATTGAGTAAATCCATCTCATATTTGGTCTTCCTCTTTTCCTACTGTCTTCCACTTTTCCTAGCATTACTGTCTTTTAGTGTTGCCTTATGATATTTCCAAAGTATAATAAGCTTAGTTTAGTCATTTTATTGACATTTGACACAATCTTCTGTTTACTTTTCACAAAATATCACTTTTCAGGTGAATTGGAAAAAGTTGTTCTTGTGGCTAAACATGTAGTAAAACTCTTTTTCTGCTTGCATTGACTTTGCTCATAATGCTTGTGCCATGATAAATGAGACTGGCAATTATCAGTTATAGGGTGTTTTTTTTAAAAAAATAAATCACCTCGTATGTGTGCTAAATCTGGGGAGCCTTTTCCTGTCCATGTAACCTGTGAGAATATCTCACTGGCACATATAGTTTGTTGTGACTCGAGTCCAATTATTTTCAAAATGACATACTTTGTGCTTATGTTAAGCAGATCTAGCTCATGGAGTACATAATGCCTTGCTTTATAGCTTTTCCCTAACTCAGATCCTCCAGGTGTTTAGGGCTATCTGTCAGCTTTGGACATCATGGCAGGTCAGGATGCTGGGAGTAATAGGCTTGACACACCTGGAAGGTGTCGTGCTGGGGATGTCTGCACAGTTATTTTGTTGCCCTGCATGAGAACTGGAAAACCTGTTTCTGTCCAGATGCTGATGACCTATTACTCCTATCATCCCTCACTGCTACAGATTCCTTGGTCTGGTGCTATACAGAGAGAACTGACAAGCAGTAAGATAAAGTTTTAAAAATAACAAAAACATTATGATGCTGTAGAAAAAATATTTCTAATCACTGGATATATTTTAAAGCTTTGTTTTGCATCCTGAAACCTCTGTGTCAGTGAAGAAAACAAATAGGAATCCAAGGATGAGGGGCAGCTGGAGTGGCCCACGTGGTATATCATGGAACCCAAACAGGTTTGGTTTTTAATGGTTGGATTCACACTCAGTCGTACTTAGAAATAAATGGAGTTGCATTAGTCATGACTAATTGATTTCATCAGGCTTCTCAAAGTATAAGTAAATCCAGATCCACCCTATAGTTTCCTGCCTACACCAACATGCATAGTTTTGGACTTTTCATTATGGAGCCCAGAGGTCATGAAGGCCAGAAGTACAGTCAGAAGTATACTCTTGGAACTTTGAAGAGAAGCAAAATTTGATGCAGTAATTACCATATGCTTTTAACAATTTGGAAACTAAACCTGCTAGAAGCACTCCCTCCCCCAACTGAATGCAAGAGTCAGAAGCTTTGTGTAGAAGGGCATAATTGGCCATTATGCCCGTGATGCCAAGTCAAATAGTTTATTTGCAGCACATAGATCTTGAGATGGCTTCCTTGACAGATGTTGTCTTATTGAAGTTGGCCAGCCTCTGGGAAAGCATCGCCACTGCTGCTGGAGCTGCTAGCTTCATAGGGTTTAAAACAAGTGAACATACACATTGGCCAGCCACATTGTACTGTAACTCTAATGTTAACACAAAACTGATGGTCTTAATATTAAATGTTTCAGAGTTTGTTAATAAATAGAAATAAACACAAACTATCATGCTGCCCTTTCAGTTTTAGCAATATAACTCTACAGACTAAATGATGTTAAGATAAAATATGATGTAACCAATGTCTCTTAATACAAACTAGACTTTTCTGTACAGTAGAGAGAAGGGGAATGGACTGAAGATCAATAGGAGTGCACCTACTTTGCATGCAGAAAGTCCCAGTTTCCATCCTTAGCTTCTCCAAGTGAGCTAGGAAATACTTTATTGCAAATTTTTTGAGTGTTTGTTACACTGAGATAAATTGACCAATTATTTGCTTTGGTATAAATGCACCATCCATTATAGCCTTTGATGTATTATGCCACTTCACAATGCAAACAGGGAAGTCAGTGTTGGTGAGGTATTTTAAATATACATTTTTTAATCTAAGGAAAGCTACCTGAATGAAATGAAGAGTTCTTCCTTAGTGTTAATATCCTAGCATTTTTGTTCAGAGAGGTGTTGACCCATGAGAGCACTAAATTGTGTAGTTTTCACCTGTAGTATGAAGGGCAATCCTAGAAGCATTATCCAAGATAAAATAATTTTTGGTAGAGATGTTAAAGAGGATTTGCAATCAGTAGTGTCATAGCCTCTCAGCATTGTTAATGCCTATAAAACTTTACTACTTTATTTGTATTCCATATAGAGCTTAATAAATGTCCTAACAATGACAGGATTCTTCTTGAATCCCTAAGAAACTGCTTTTGTGTGGACCTTTTGCACTTCATGAAGTGACTGGGAAGTCTTTCAGTAGCTTATCAGCTCATGGGGCTGGAAACACTATGACCATTTTAAAGTACTGTGACCTGTACTTTAAGCTTCCAGGTTTAAGCTGAACTGAGCTGTCACTTGTGTTTTTCATTTCCATCTTTTATTTGCTTCTGGAATTATGCTCGACCCTACCTTTCAGCTTGCTATAATACTTACCAAGCTCGTATGTTGGAGGACTGAGCATGAAGTAAGGAGAGGACATCCATGATGTGTATTTTGAGCCCCTTGTTCCCCTTTCCTTAGCTTGTCCTTAGCTATCAAGTGGAAATTATTTCAGGCTCTTTATTTTGCTTCTTTCCAACTAATATTTCTAGCCATTGGCATTTTACTCTGTATGCCTTCCCATCTCCGTTTAAAATTCATCCCTTCATAGGATAATTATTAGAACGTATATATGGGCTCACCTACGTAAGTTAAACGTCTTTGGAGCTGTAACAGTGAGACACTCTTTTTCTTTTCTTTTTTAACCATTTTATAGTATCCAGTCAGTTAAGCCACGAACAAAGTTTCTGTGATCTACTCCTTTCATGTGAATAGCAATATTGTGTGAGCTATGCACTTGACAATGTTTATACTGTATAATTATATTTCATCTACATTTGGTCCCCAAAAATCTTCCGGGCATAATCACAGAAAACATTTTAACTCAGGGTGTATATGTGCATCAATATAAAATTTAAACAATGATCCAGACTGTAATCCTATGTATGCTTAACTCTTAAATCCCAGTTAGCATACTGGGTAAATCTGAGTAAATCTAAGGAGGGATAATGACCATGACCAGTTCTTACAAATAGGAACATTATAATTTTACCTTATTGATTTCAGCCATGCTTCTTTAGCGCTACTGTAGTAAGGGACAACTGTTGGCAAATCTAGTTGGTACACCATCAAAACAAATAAAATAACAAATGGCCTAATGTAACCGACTGTGTTTTCTTGATTTCAGTACATGTGCCTATTAGACTCTTGCTCTAATCTTATATTTAATCTTTTGATTCTTAGCATTAATATCAAGGGCTAATTTTACTTCTCTCTTTTTAAAGACTGTTTCAAGGTTTGTAGTTCTATTTAATGTTTATTTTGTGATTCTATTTAAATTGTGGTTTTTTGCTTTTTATGTGCAAAAATCAGATATAGATTTTGACACTCTTGCCTGACTTAAAGTGCTCTAACCATGTGTAGTGGCACAGAATTTACTGGGGGGGCACACCACTTCTTACTTCCTGATCCTCATAATTTATATACAGTGGTGCCTCACATTACGAGCGCTCCGTTTTACGATGAAATCGTTTACGTTGAAGGTTTTGCGATCACAAAAGCAATTGCAAAACGATGTTTCCTATGGGGGAATTTCGCTTTGCGATGATCAGTTCCCTGCTTTGGGAACTGATCCTCGCAAAGCGATGATTTTTGGCCAGCTGATTGGTGGTTTCAAAATGGCCGCCGGGTAAAAAACATGGCTCCCTGCTCTTTTCTGGGACGGATTCCTCGCTGCACAGGCAGCGAAAATGGCTGCACTATGGAGGATCTTTGCTGGACAGTGAGTTTCAAGCCCCTAGGAACGCATTAATCGGGTTTTAATGCGTTTCTATGGGCTTTTTAATTTCGCATTACATTTTCGTTCTACGGTGATTTCGCTGTAACGAATTAACGTCGTAATGCGAGGCACCACTGTATGAGGAAGGAAATGATAGTAGCAGTACTTCACTTGTCATCTGTGTAATTCTCTAGGCAATTCTTCATTAGCTTTCTCTGATCACACCAGGCTTAGCCAATTTATTCTTCTGGCCATTAAATGTCCCATCTCATGTGTGGTTTTCCTTCTGAATAAAGTGCATTTTTGTGCCTCTTCATTGATGAGACCAAGGGGGAAAGGACTCCATCCTGTTAACTCGAGAGTTACTTGTGAGTAGTGTTTCTTTTCAAGTTCTGTAGGGGCTATACTCAGTATATTGGAACCGTATTCACTTTTTGCTACATACTATCAATAGATTTACCAACCTCTTTTCCATATAGTCCACGATCTATCTGGAGTTGGTCACAGTGATTGACCTCCCACCAGCATCTCACCTGACCAATTTGCTGCATTTTAAAAATCTAAAGTGGATGCCATCCACTGGGATCTTACTCCCTCTTTGAAAACAGTAGATTAAGCAGAGACGTCCAGTGCTCCGCCTTGCCTGATGAAATGTAATCATTTTCTGCCTGTGATGTCAGATATTGTAGACGAAGTGCTTGATTTGCTGTCGTGCCACCACCACCTCCCTTGACCCTTGCCCGGCCTGGCTAATCAAGGCAGCCAGCTGTAACAACTGAATGGGCCACTGCGATAATTAATGGGTCTCTCTTGGAGGGTAAGGTTCCCCTTGCTCTCAAGGAGATGCTCATTACGCCCATTAGGAAAAACCAAGTTTGGTGGTGGATGACATTGGCTTCAGGCTGCACTGCGGCATGGAAATGTTGAGGGAGGACGACGGGCGAAATGTTTCTTTGTCCTCCTTGATATCTCAACCGCCTTTGATACTGTCAACCACGTTATCCTCCTGGGGAGGCTCTCTGAATTGGGAATTGGTGGTTTGGTGCTTGCCTGGCTCCGATCCTTCCTGGAGGACCATCCTCAGAGAGTACAGTTTGGGGAGAGTGTATCAGCCCTGTGGAGTTTCAGCTGTGGGGTTCCACAGGGCTCGATTATCTCCTCAATACTGTTTAATATCTACATGAGGCCACAGGGTGGGCTCATTAGGGGGTTTGGGGATTCATATCATCAGTACGCTGATGATACCCAGCTCTACATCTTTTTTCCAACAACAGCGGATGCCATTTCATCCCTCCGGCGCTGCCTGGAGGCTGTACAGTGGGGTCTCGACTTACGAACGACCCGACTTGCGAACAATTCGAGTTACGTACCTGCCCTATAGGGAAAGTAAGGACTCGACATGTGAACTTCCCTCGAGTTACGAACAGGGAAAAAAGTCCCCCCTCCCTCCCCTTAGAGGCTTCTGGAGGAGGGAAAAGGGTCAGAAACTTAAAAATAAACACTGTACTGTTAAATAAAGTCACTTACCAGGCCTTGGTAGCCCCCAAACCACAGGAAAAAGAGCAGGAAAGAGCTAAAAGCCGACACCCAGAAAGAGCCTGGCAGCCATTTTGTGGTTTTCCCCCGCTCCTCTCCCCGCCTAACAGCTGATCGTCTGGCTCTGAGCAGGCTTCCGGAGGCTTGCTCAGCACCTAAAAAGCTTGCCTGAGTGCCTTTGTGCTGAAAAAATCAGCACAACATGCTTTAAAACATTATTTAAAATTGGCTTCGTTTAAAAAAAAAAAAGAGTTCTAAAGTGCTGCCTTTAGTGTTCCCTGCCTTCCCTGAACCTAAGGGGAAAAAAAGAAAGAAAATATCCCCCCCCCCCTAGTGGCAGAAGGCAGAATAGCAGCTTCCCATTAGTTTCTATGGACAGAAAAGAGCAGATACGGATTAAATGGTTTTCAATGCGTTCCTATGGGAAATGCAGATTCGACTTAAGAACTTTTCGACTTGAGAACCACCTTCCAATACGGATTAAGTTCTTAAGTCGAGACCCCACTGTACTACAATAGATGCAGGAGAATGGACTGGGGCTGAACCCAGACAAGATGGAGGTCCTGAGGGTGGGTGGTCCCACCATTGGTGGTTTGGAAAGCTCCCTCTTTTGGGGGAGTAAACCTCACAATGAAGAGTGAGGTTCACAGCTTGGGGGTCCATCTGGATTTGGTGTTTACCATGGAAACCCAGGTGACATCAGTGGTCCGTTCTACCTATTTCCTTCTCTGGTGGATTGCTGAGCTGCGTCCCTATCTTGATGTCGGGGTGCTCACTACTCTAGTCCATGTGCTTATAGTCTTGAGATTAGACACTACTGTAATAAGCTCTATGTAGGGCTACCTTTGAAAATGATGCGGAAACTTCAAATGGTGCAGAACGCTGCGACCAGATTTCTCACTGGGGTGAGAAAATATCAGCATATTTACCCCTTTAGCTGCCCGTTCATTTCTGCATTGAGTTCAAAGTGTTAATGATGACATATAAAGCCCTAAATGGTTTAGGACCTCAAAATCTTGCGGAACACCTCCTCCCACCTAGATCTACCTGAGTAATTTGTTCTAGCCAGGATGGGTGGCCGAGGGGCCTAATGACGAGGGAGACCCAGAAAGAAAGAATAAGAAATCGGGCCATCTCGGCAGTGGCCCCTCACCTCTGGAACAGTCTGCCCACAGAGATCTGCCTGGCTCCCTCGCTGGGTGAGGGAGCAAACTTATGACCTGGCTCTTTAGGCAGGCTTTCCCTCCTGTCATCAACTAATTATTCTTTGCCATCTTGACTTATATTATTAATGTTGTCTTTATTTTAATATATTGCTTTTATTTTTATGTCTTATTGTTAGCTGCCCAGAGTAGACTTTGGTCTAGATGGGCAGGGTATAAATCAAATAAATAATTTAATTGAGAATCTGTTCAAAATAGAATGGAAAATAACATTACTGGATAGATTTGATTTGTTAAATATTGAAGGAATAATTCAGTAGAAACTGGCCAGAGTCCTATTTATTATGCTTACTGACACAATGCTAACAGCATAACTGTCAGCAGCAAGTTGCCATAAATAAAGAAGTTGGTGTAGGCATTTCTTATTGCACACCAGTTGCATGACTTGGTAGGAAATGCCTACTCTATTAAACTTGTAGCTGTTCACTGCAGAAAGTTACGATACTAACGTTATGTCAGAAGAAATATACAATAGAATTCCAGCCCTTCAATGACATCTTCACCATCAAAAGAAGCTCACAGCAGACTTCTACACTGCATCATATTGTCCCAACTAGGAATTCAGTGGCGGGAGCTGAAATGCTGACATGGTAGATAGGGTCGATCAAATCAAATTTCATCTCTACCTGGGAAAATGGCATAGCTCAGACTGTAAACCTTGAAATGCTTTATTAATCTTGCTGGAAAGACAGTAGCTTTATTTAAAACAACTGTTTAGATAAATGTAAATCAAGGATGGGGAACATGTGTTCCTCTAGATCAGTGGTTAGGGGACGGGTAAATTACCTCAAATGGGGTAAAAATGAAAGTCCTGGGGGTAATGGGGATGGTCGCTGCAGGCATTTTACCCCCAGGCATTTTATTTCTGACAATGATTTGTGTAGGTGGGCATTCCATCGCGGGGAGAGCGAGCCCTGGCGAGGAACTGCACAGGGCACCTGCCTGTCCTCCTCACCTCCAAAGTGTGTGGGGGGGAGGGCAGTGGACCAGGCCAGCTGGAGTCTTTGCCCGGTGGAGCCCTAGCCGGTGCTCTCCTTCCTGCCTGCGCCCACCTGCTCAGTGCACTGGCAAGGAGGCTCCCTTCCCACCCCGCCTCCCCTGAGCTCATGGCCAGTGGACCTGCTGGCCCTGCAGTGCCCGCCTCCCCTCTCCAAGTACGTGCTTTCCTAGCGGTGTGGCAGCTCCAGACTGGCTGCCTGGACGATGGCCACAGGTCCCGGGCGAGCGCAGGAGGGGCAGGGGTTGGCCGTGGACAGCAAGAGCCGGGGGGTGGGGTAATGTCAACGTAAATAAATTTTATGGGGGGTAAAAAGTTAAAAAGTTCCCTGACCCCTGCTCCAGATCAGTCATTCTCAATGGGGGGTGATATGCCATAGACTGGAAACAATTCTTCACACACACTCTTACAAGGTTTGTTATGTAACTTACACAACCCTGATTGAGCCTGTATTTCATAATGTGTTTATGGCTGTGACAAAAAGAAAGATTGAAAATGGCGGCTCTAGATGCTGGAGTGTTAAATGGTCATCCACTGCAGCTACCGTATAGTATAGCCAATGCTGGGGGACTGTAAGTTGTAGTCTGGAGGGCTGTGTGGTCCCCACTCCTGGTCTTTTCTTGATAATAGTTACAGAATAGAAAATATAACTAAATCTCTCAACTTTGCCTTAGAAGAAAAGCCTGAAGAGAGGGGAGAGGGTACTACAAGTACTACAAAGACAAACTGAACTGGAAAGATTTTCCCTCTGTGCAAGTTTTACAGTGCTTAATCTAAAGTGGTAACGAGGTCTCAGACATCTGTGATTTCACACTACTGTATCTGGAAAGTGGTAAATGTGAACTCATTTCTTTGATGTTTGCTCCTGAGAACACAGCTTGCAGGTAACATTTGTAATATTTTCCTTTGACAGGGTTTATTCTTTTATCATTCTGGCAACATTTTAACTGGATGGTATATAAATGTTTAAAATGAATCTGCTGGTCTTTTATTTTCCCAATTTCATACATATACCCAACAACTAGTTTTCACTACACCTTTGTTTACTGCTTTTTTAAGTCTAAGGTTTATTTGCTCAATCAGTTGAAAATAGTATAGCTACAAAATTTTACAGTCATGTGAAAAAGAAAGTACAGTGGTGCCCCGCAAGACGATGTTAATTCATTCCATTGAAATCGCTGTTTTGCGAAAACATCTTGCAAAAAGTGTTTCCCCATGGAATGCATTGAAATCCGTTTAATGCGTTCCAATGGGGAAAAATCGTTGTCCAGTGAAAATCGGCCATAGGGAAGCCATTTTGCTAAGCGCTGATCAGCTGTAAAATCGCTCTTGCGAAAAACAGAAGTGCCGAACCCCTGTAAAAATCATCGCCTTGCGAAAAATGGTCTGCGAAGCACAGAACAAGTCATTGTCCAGCGAAATCCCCCATAGGAAAAGCCATTTTGCGAATCGCTATAGTGATCGCAAAAAGTCATCGTCCTCCGGATTACCTGTTTTGCGGGGTAATCGTCTAGTGGGGCCCCACTGTACACCCTCTTGAAAAGCTATGTTTTATACATATCAGGGCATAATAAAAATCATTTGGTCCTTAGAACGTCTGAAAATTAGGATAGATGAAGAAACAACATATGACATATTACACCCTGCCATGATTTAACAAAAAGGCAAAATGGAGAAACCATGTGTGAAAAATTAAGTATAACTTATGATGCAATAGCTTGTAGAACCACCTTTAGCAGCAGTAACTTGAAATTATAATTTCTCAATGACTTTATTAGTCTCTCACGTTGTGGAGGAATATTGAGCCACTCGTCTTTACAATGTTGCTTCATTTTATTAAGGTTGTGGGTAGAGATGGGGCCAAGACTGTTTACTCACGTCTCCAGTGGTGGTGACAACCTCACTCATCCTTCCAACCCAGAGCCCCACTCTCTTCCTGCTCGGCTAGCCACTAGGCAAAGGGAGGGAGGACGAGTCTCCCTGCACAGCTGCTGAGTGGCCAGCCGAATGGGGAGAGAGTGGCGTTCCAGGAGTGATTGGAAGGATAAGCAAGGCCGCCAGCAGTAGATGTGTGAGTGGGCCTTTGTTAATTCCAGCTGAGTGGGGATATTCGTATAGAAATACGAATACCCCATCTCTAGTTGTGGGCACAGCTCTCCTCAGGTCTCGCCACAGCATTTCAATTGGGTTGAGGTCTGGACTTTGGGCCATTGCAACACCTTGATTCTTTTCTTTTTCAGCCATTCTGTTGTAGATTCGCTGGTGTGGTTGAGATCATTGGCCTGTTACATGACCCAGTTTCAGCCAAGCTTGAACTGTCAGACAGATGGCCTCACATTCATCTCTAGAATACTTTGGTGTATAGAGGAGTTCATACTTGACTCAATGACTACAAGGTGTCCAGGACTTGGGCAGAAAGACAAGCCTAAATCATCACCACTCCACCACTGTGCCTGACAGTTAGTATGAGGTATCTGTGCCAATATGCTGCATTTGGTTTTTGTCAAACGAGGTGCATTATGGCCAAACATCTCCATATCTTCTTTTAAGAGAGAAGAGGCTTTCTCCTGGCAACCCTTCCAAACAAATCATACTTGTTTACTTTTCTGCTAATTGTATTGTCATGAACTTGGAACATTTCACATGCTAACTGAGGCATGTAAAGTCTAAGATGTAACCCTTCATATTTTGTAGTTTCTCTGAGCATTGCACCATCTGACCTTTAGGTGAATTTGCTTGAACATCAATTTCTGGGAAGATCGGCAACTATCCTCACTGTTTCCCACTTGTGAATCATCTTCCTCACTGTAGAATGACAGACTTTAAAGGGTTTGTAAATGACCTTATAATCCTTCCCAGATGGATGGGCAGCAAAAATTGCTTCTCTATGATCATTGCTGATGTTTTTCCTCCCTGGCATTGTGTTAACACACACCCACATGCTCCAGATCAGCGAACTGCTAAAACTTTGGCTTTGATAGAGAGGGTCACAATTGCTGATGATCAATTTATTCAAGGGCATTTGGTTAGCAGCACCTAGCTGCTACTTAAGCCTCTTAATTCCTATGGAAGCAGTAAGGGCGTAGTTTGTTTTTCACACATGGCCACTCCATTTTGGCTTTATTTTTGTAAAATAATAATAACACTGTGTAATATGTCATGTGTTATTGTTCATCCAAGGTTATATTTACCTAATTTTCAGATCTGCTAAGGTCTAGATGAGATTTATTATGTTCTGATATGTAAAATCTTAGAACTCAATGAATGTATGTACTTTCTTTTTCACATGACTTTATATTTGGCCTTCGTTTCTACGCTCCTGATCCCTGAACATGCTAACTTTTGTAAAGCCCTGTTGGTGCTGTAACAAAACTTAGTTCTTTTCAATCACTTCATTGAAAATGATAAATAGGAGTGTGCTGTTTTGTTTTTTTGGATTGCAGTTCACAGAATTCTTGGGTAATTTACTGGCACCATTGGCTTCTCCAGCCTTTACTTCATATTGCTGATTTGCCAAAAGAGAGAGAGAGAGAGAGAGCAAGAAAACTACTCAGTACTTCCTAGGAATCAGTTCTTTGGAAGATATCCTCTATAGCAGTGGTTCTTAACCTTGGGTTACTCAGGTGTTTTTGAACTGCAACTCCCAGAAATCCCAGCCAGCACAGCTTGTGGTGAAGGCTTCTGGGAGTTTCAGTCCAAAAACACCTGAGTAACCCAGGGTTAAGAACCACTGCTCTATAGTGCCTCATAGGCAGGGAGACTATGACTCCCAAGAAACACTAAGGCAGTTAAAAAAAACCCACCACCACCACCACAACAATCCCACCCCAGATCCACAACAGAAAGTGAAAGGTAGAAAAGCTAATGTGCAAGAAAAAACAGAAGACGTTTTGAAGAATTCTAGGATTACAGTTAAGAACACAGGAGAGACACACCTCTAATAAGTAAACAACTGTCCCAAGCAATACTATACACAAGAAGTGGCCAGCTGGGAGCTCACAAGCACAGTTTAATCTTCAAAGCAATTTTATGGGCATCTCCCTGGCTCTATAAAATTGTTGATGAAGGTGCTGTAGACAGGATATCAACCACTTCATTTGTAAAAAAGGGGAAAACACAATGAAGTTCTGTGACAGACTGCACACTTTCATGCAACATCTTTCCAAATTTTACCTATTTTGCTCTAGCTATATCTAAGTGTATCTGCCCTTCAATGATGTTCTTTCTGTTACTACTGTTACAGAGCTCAATTATACCATGTAAGGAACTTGTGTGTCAAAATACATTTCCACCCCCTGTTGACTCTTTGAAAGACATGTATGTTCCACATGACCTAAACATCAAAAAAAGCATAGAAAATAAGTTTTATTTACAATATTTACATGAGGGCCAGACAGATATGCTTCACACACTGAAGCACTAAGTCCAGCAGCATAAACATCAACGTAAGTCTGTATCAGTAGTTCTTTTATATGCAGTAAACGTATAGCAAGCTCAGGAATGTGATGTTAATTGCCAAAACGCAGTTTATAGAAAATTAGTCCCTTTGTCCACAGAAGATGTTGTATCCAAGTTCGATCATCCCTCCAACGAGCAAAGCCCAAAGGGGAATAAAGACATAAGCTAGCTTTATTACAGCAACTTGCTCCAATTTTGCACAGAGAGCGAGGCAGAAGGCCAGCTTAAGCAGCATTGCTGCAAGGTACCAGGCTTTCTTCTTGAGATTGAGCGAGCCATTACGAGGGTCAAAGCCAGACTTACAACGACGAGCCATTTTTACAATTATCATGCCTATAAGAATGGTATCAAATATCCAAACTGGGATAAATATTAGAAACCAGTTCCATGGTGCTTTTTCATCCAGTTTCAACACCAGCATGATCAGAAATAGTAAGGTGAAGAGCCATGTGAGCAGTACTCTCTGCGCCAAGGACATTCTCATTTAAACAGCCTTAGGAGGTGGTTGGTAAGAGTAGAAAAGTTGCGTCCTAAAAATAGAGGGAATAAGATCTGTAAAAGATATAGTATTAAATTACATTATGCGCTCAGTTTTTAAAAAATGAGTCTTTAAAGTTGACATACAGTATTCACAATGGTAAGTTTAACAAATTTGGGGTTAATAGTTTTGGAAGAATGTCCTAACCACCTTGCTGAAACATAGCACCAATGTGGAACTGCAGCCTAAATGCATTTTTACTCACTTAGGACTGTAGCCTAAACGTGCTGTACCTCCCATAAATTATATTTTGGCACATAATAACAATAAATTTCTTAACTGCATGTTAATGCTATATTAAAACAGTTTATCTAAAATATTTGTTGCTTTCCTACTCCACTAAAGTATAATAGAAAGACATTATTGGAAACATTACAGAATAAAAACCCTCCTTAAAAACAGATTTTTAAAAATTCTCTAAAGCTTACCACAACACAGAATGGATAAAAATCAATAATGAAAAAACAACATTTAAACTTTAAACATTTAAATTGGACTTTCTTGATTTTTTTAAACTATTAAAACAGTTTTTGCTTTTAAAAACATTTTCTTACATATCTGCAGAAGTAATTTAGCTGGTTTCCAAAATAACAGGTTTTTAAAATGTACAGTAGAGATATTCTTAAAAAATACGAAGCAAGTGTGCACTTTTGGAGAAAGAAATCACATGGTTTATTTATTTAAAATATTTTTACCCCACCTTGTTCCTTAAAGAGGACCCAAGGCAGCTTACCTCATTAAAAGATAATATTTAAAAGTTAAAAATAGTAAGTATACAAATATTTTTTAAAAAATCAAACAAATACCACCCTAAAAAAAACGGGAACAACATCAATACCATAACACACGCAAAGCAACAAGGCAGAACAATCCATTTAAAAACCACCTCAGGTAGCCAGTCACTGAGGGAAGGCTTGCCTGAAGAGAAAGGTCTTTGCCTGCCTGCGGAAGGACAGCAAAGAAGGAGTCAGCCTGGCCTCCTATGGGAGGGAGTTCCAGAGTCTGAGAGCAGTGATGGAGAAGGCCCTCTCCTGTGTCCCTACCAAAAAAGTCCAGTTTAATCCATGATTGAATTCAAACCCATCCTGATATAACCACAGCTCAACAATCTCCCACCATTCCCCATATCTGGTTAATAATAAAAGGTGCTGGCAGCCATCACAAAATCAGAAGATTCCCCATTTTGCTTCCTCTTCACAAATGTCTTCCTAAATGAAATCAGATAAGGCATTTCCTCCCACAGTGCTGTAGTATCCATGCATCATAAAACAGGTAGAATCAATGGCATCACAGACAATATTTATAGCAAAATATCCCATTCAGGTGGTTTCTTTTTACAGACACATATAATGGCATACAAGAAAGCATCTGCAATTCTGCCGTCATGTTAGCTACTGTCTTACTATTTCCTGTTATTCTTATAACACATAATGGAAAATTTGGAAATTCATTGCTACCATGTGACATCATGAAATCTTAAGCATTTTGGGAGTACAAGAATGAAGCGCTGGGCTTCACAAATGTCATCTACATTGCCATTGTAGGAAGAACCATGGTAGATGACAGGTGACAAAAAGATTTAAATGACTGAGGTGTACTTATAGAGTACTTGTCCAACTGTTTGTAGACTATTTTATGCAACACAGACTGGAAACAGTAAAAACCAGGCCAAAGTGCTGACGTAAAATAACAGACACCGTGAGACAAAAGGGGCCATTAGTTCCATTTTCTATTTTAGGAAGGTTTTGGAAGGATAAATAGGTTGGTCTGTCTATAGTGTTTAGCCTGCCGGAAGACATGGGACAAAGCCATTTTAATGATTGTTTAACAGCTTTTTGTGTTACTGTTCAAATTTACACCTTCTTGAGCTCCACAGTGCAAAGACCGGCTCATAAATATTCCAAACAAAACATACAAGAGATGTTTTGAGGGCGCTCCAAGCCTCTTAAATCGTGCCCTGTCTCCCCCACAAAAATACTCGAGACCTACAAAAGCGGGGCATCTACCCCACTTTTTAAAAAGATACGCCTGCGACAGCAGCGTGACAAAAAGATTTAGTATTTATTATTTTAGGAAGGAGATTACGAGATGGAGAAAGCTTCCTTTTTCCCTACTGCATGCCAGGCCGCCTTGAAGGCAGCGACTAGCGGCTGAATCCCCCAAACCAGAAAGGCTTTCCCCCTCTCCCTTCCCTCCAGCGCTTTATTTAACGACTTCAGAGCTGCTCCTTCGCCGCCGCCATTCCCCCCACCCACCCTTTGAGTGGTTTCGACCACAGCAAAGCTGAGGAGAGAGAAATCTATTGGGGCGTACCAATGGTGAGGAAGAGGAGGAAAGCCCACGGTCACCGGGTCTACTCTTACTCACCCTCGCCAGGAATAATTCGCCTCAGGACCCTGCTTGTAGATTACCCACCGGCCGAGCTTCTAGCGGCCACCGCTGCCCTAAGAGGGACCCCCTCCCTGACGTGAGGATTCAGCTCATCCCAACGCTGCGTTGAAGGCCTCCGCTTAATCCGCGAGATGGCGAAACCGAACCGAACGTCTACGCTTCCCCGATAGGCCGGTCCCCTGACCCGCTGACCAAAGAGGTGTCAAACCCGGGGGGAAGCGATCACTGGCTCCGGGAGCTGCCTGTTACGAGTTGTGCCACGCCTACTGGGCTGTATCGCACTAAATCCCGCCCCCGGTAAATATAGCCGTCCCTTCCTGCAGGGAGCTCGGTTTCACAATGGAATGATTGAGGTTGGGGTGGCTTTTTTCCCTCCTCTATCCTTTCCAAAGCCAGCTCTCCATGATATTTTGGACTGCAATCCTCTGGATCCTTGATCATTGACTGAACTGATTGGGGTTGATGGGACTTGAAGTCTATAATCCGGAGAGCTTTTTTTTTGTCTTTTCATTCGTAAAGACAGATGCCTATCAGAGTCGTTCTAAGGATATTAGCGGCTGCCAATCATGTTTAGGTAGTGAATCTTCCCTTTTCATCACTGGGTAAATTGCTCCCTCAATCAAACGTTTCATTCCAACCTTCTCAAGATTTCCTGTCCAATCAGAAAAGCTGTTGACGTCGAGGCTACCCACAGCGCTGACCCGCTGCTGCCGCCGGATTTCCAGCCGCCGTGCAGTATTTACCTCCTTCGTCTCCCCTCCGCCTTAAGGGGCGGAGCGATGATTGACGTGTGCCGCCCCTTCCACGGCGGCGCGCTGTTGCTGCCGCCGCTGTCTCAGGGGCGCGCGCTCGAGTCCTGCCGCGAGCTGTTGCCTCGCGCGCCTTTCGTGCCCTTCTCCAGCCTTCGCCGCTCTTTTCCCACCGTTCGTTCCGCCGCGTGCTGTGGCTGCGGAGAACCGGTAAGAGCCGTCGTTTCCCCTCCCCCTCCCCGCAGCGGTCCTTCCCGCAGGCTGAGGCGCGTGGGGCCGGATGAAGCGAGGAAGGAAGGACTCGGGGGGAGGGGGGTCCGGGGATCCTCTGGGGAGGGGGCGCGTAGAGCGGGAACGGGCTTCGGAAGTGCCCCGGGGGAAAGCGATGAGGACGGCCGCAGGCGGGCTGGTGTGGAAGAGGCAGGGGACCATGTAACGTGGCCTTAGTGCCAAAGGCGAGGGGAGCTTAAGAGAGGCGAAGCGGGTGCCTTGAGGAGAAAAGAGGGTCGTCGTTGTGGTGGCGCGGGTTGGCCTGAGGGGGAGCAGGGGATTCTTCTGCTGAAAAGAGAAGGCGAGATGGGGTCAGAGTGTGTGTGTCTCTGTGTGTGTGTGTGTTGGAGGGGGGGGGTTGTAGAGAGACAGCAGCTGCCACTTGTGGTGGTGAGAGGGCGCCGACGAGGAATGATGGAAAGTGGCGCCTGTCCTTGGATGGGAGGGGGATGTGAGGAGTAGCGCGCGAGGGGGGAGGGGCTGGGAGGGTCGCCGGAGAGGAAGGGGCTGCGCTGGGTCTGGGTCTGGGTGTGTTGCGCGCCCGTAGGGAGGGCGCGAGAGAGCGTGAAGAAGAAGCGGGGAGGAGCGGGGGGGGGACGGCTGGCTGGCTGGCTAGGGTGCTGCTGCTGATGGTGCGTGGTTCATACCGGGTCAGGGGAGAATGAGGCGCCGTAATTGGAAAGAAAAAGGGGAGGATGCGATCAACTGTCAAAGAGTGCAAGGGATGGCAGGCGAGGCAGTTGATGTATGTGGCAGAGGCGGCGGCGGCGGTGGTTTTAGAGCTGGTCTTATTATAGCCGAGTTTCCGTTTGAGCTTCCAGCTCAGAGGTTCAGTCCTCTATCCTTAGAATGAGTCTATTTTAGTATTGATTCCTTAGTTACTTTAGGCGAAGTATGTATGATTTCCTGCAGGGCTCTGTTACGGAAATGTTTCACAGGACTTGCTGTCCCAAACAACTGCAAAGGAAGAAGTATTCAAGAATTTTTGTAGCAGAAACAAGTCTTGTGCATTTTAAAGACAAATGTTTGTTTGACATAAGCTTCCAAAGATTGTTGCCAGTTTCTTCAAATGAATCTGACTGCAAAGGATTTTTGTATTGAATTTATGTTTTTAATAATGCTGTCTTGCTCTCTTTGTAGCAGGGGGGTGATAAGTGCTCATTTTGAGTCTTCAGATAATCATACATTTTAGAGAAGCATTTGAAAAAAGAAAGCTCACACTTAAATAAATATTAAAGTGCCCCAATATTTTGTCTTCCTTCCTTTCTTTCTGCCAACATGCTGAGATGAACTAGCACAACTACAGTACTTCTTTGCATATCGAGGGGGGAAACGGTTATTCACCTCTAGAGCTGTATCCTTAAATTATTATTGTTACATTTGTAGTTATTTTTTGTACTCTTGTTATATTTTTGTACTCTTTTTTGCCCGAGCTATTGAACTAAAACAAGAGTTTTCTTCATAAGGCTTTAGTGGCGTTTCTTTTCCTGATGAATTCTAGCTCCTTCATTTGCTTACTGATCTTTCTTTGGGCCAAGAAAGTATTTTGTAATGGTTAGAGCAGATGACAATAATTCACATTCCTTATTTCAAATAACTAAATCTACAGTTCTTTTTTCCCCATCTCTTTCATTTCAAGGAAACTCTTTTGTCTCAAGTTGTCTCCGTTATGTTACATCAGCACTTTGGTCTGGTTTTTACTGTGTCTGATCTATGTTGCGCAAAATGGTCTACAAACAGTCTTCTGTTTTCCAAGCATGTCATGTTATCTTCTGTACCTGGAATGCCTTCTCTAAAAATAATCTGCTTACCAGTACATTAGAATTTTATTTACAATATTAATTTGGCTCTTCCCTTTGGAAAAAGGGTAAGGATGATTATAGGCAAGTGCAGTGAACTGAAACAACTCAAAGAGAACAAAAGCTATGTTTGATCCTCCTACCCCTACTGCTTTAAAGTCACTTATCTAGATTTTACATGTAGCTTATAGTATATTATACTGTTTTGTTTATTATCAAGTAAGTATAAGTAACCAAACCTTTTGTCTGCTAGTGGCTTGTTACCTTGGCACCTTGTTAAACCTTCATGTTAATTTTCAGCATTGGCTTACATGCCGGTTTCATTTGATCCAATTGATATATATGAGAAGTTTCTTTGAAAAATTTTAGATATACACAAAATGAATAGATTCAGTTAATACAATCTTTCAGATTTTCATTTTCTTTGAATGATGGTAGCCTTTTATGCTAATTTCTGGATTTAATGCAAATATCCAAGCAGTTCTGCTACTAAAATGTTGCTGGAAAGTTGTACAAATTCACACTTGGGTTTTGGATTTGAATTGTCATTAGCTTATACTACCTTCTTCACAACTGATGAATACAGACTCATCTGTGCAAGTGCCTGCAATTGTTGGATTTCTTTTCAAGGAGCTTCACTGATGTGGTTATTCCTAGTTCATCAGGTTCTAATGGCAGGTCTGTTTTGGCTCTTAAATTATCTCTCTCTAGAAAGGATGATAATTTTTTATAGCAAATGAATTTGTGAGGGTTTGTTACCTTGAGAAGTTTTTTTCCCCCTTTACTTCTACATCTAGCAACACACAACTCTTGACCCTGGATTGTACCAACAGGAAACTTTCAGTAGTGACAGGAATATGTAACTTCTCTTCCTCACACAATGATATGAGGAAGGGGTTAGTTTCTGGTTTCTGAAATGGGTTTGAAACATTAAAGTCCAACAATTCAAAACTTTTATCCAAGGAGAAGTCGATTAATGTGGCATCTTGTGGAACTGACAGCAAGGGCACTCCACTCCCTTTAGATGCCCTTGGCATAGACCTGTTAAATCCTACGTATTCCTGAGTATTTTGAAGCATTGGGGTGTTCGGTATTGTTGTTTCTGAGGGCTGCTGCCATCTACCTCCCTCTCTCCTTTCCTTGCCCAGCCAGGCTCTCTCCTCCCTGATCTTCCTTGCCCACTCTCAAGCCTCTTCTCACCCTAATAAGAAGGCTACACTGGCACTGCCTCTCTCCATCTCCTGTCAGCACTGTGAGCCGTTACCATTTCTTTTTCCGGGGATTTTCTAACCAGATCGATTCCCATCCCAGGAGAAGGATTTTACCACATTTACGCAATTCGGCTTCCCCCTCTTCCACCAACCTTTTTCTTCCTCTTCCTTCACTCTTCCCTTCCTTCCCTCCCCCCTTTTCTTTTGCCCCCACCTTTCCCAACTGACTCTCAGGCTCCACCCCTTTTTGTCCTATCATTTCTGGTTTTCTGTCACTCATTCCCTGTTCTGGACCTGTCATCTGTTCTTCTAGACCAGCGATGGCAAACCTATGACATGTGTGCCACAGCTGGCATGCAGAGGCCTCTCTGTGGGTGCGCGAGCCATAAGTCACTGGATCCCAACCTCTGGCATCCACACCTGAGGAGGTGGCTGCAGTGCTAGCACCCCAACAGGAGGCGGGCCAGGATCCGGAGCAGCTGGCGCTGGTGGGCCAGCCGAGCTATAGGCAGTGGTGGTTTTGGGCACGATTGGAGGTGGACCCAGAGTGGGGTCTGGAGGCACCTCCGGGCCCAGGATTCCCCCTTCCACCACCACTTCCATTGCCACCACTGCCACCACCTGCTGCCTGCTGGTGTTCCCCCCCCCCCCCAGTTTGGGCACTCAGGATCAAAAAGGTTTGCCATCACTGTTGTAGACCCTCAACTTCTCTGTATGTTCTACTACTGCCTCCACCATCATCACTAGTATTTTTTCTTTGTTGCTCCGCTCTTGGTTCTCTGTTGAAGGGGTTGTTTTCCTCTCAGTCTCAGGGATCCTGGGCTCACCACTTGCTCCATGGAGGAGGGATGGCACTCTGGCAGGAACATTGTCTACCCTGCAATCCTCACAGATTTGCAAACTTTTAAAGATTTTTTTTTTGAGGGGACAAGAAGCGTGATTAAATAAGTTCTTATGTAATGAGCAGTGGGCAAACTTGCTGCATTCTAGAGTATTTTTCAAAGTGAGGGGAGTTTCCAAGCCAGTTTCCTCTACATCTGTTGAGATTCTTGCTGGAATAAATGGGTGTTTTCGGGATGTAAGCTTCGCAAGACAGCTATTTAAACAGCTGATTGGCGGTTCGCAAAGTGGCTTTCCTATGGCCGATCTTCACTAGACAATGATGATTCTTCCCCATTGGAACACATTAAACAGGTTTCAATGCATTCCAATGGGGAAATGCTTTTCGCTTGACAATGATTTCGCTAAACAGCTATTTCAGTAGAACGGATTATCATCGTCTAGCGAGGCACCACTGTATTTGAATTTGGCACATCAAAATATATAATAAATAGCACATTTTATCTCTGAAGCAAATGACTTCTAAAAAATTGTAGACCAATGTTTTGGAAGTAGAGGTAGGGAATCATATAATATTCATAGGCTCCTCTTCCTCCCTTTTCATTAGCCACATTCCTGCTGTGTTATGAGTATTATCTATGATGCTTCATTGCAAAACACACAAAGAAAAACGTCAAACACATTCCAGTAGACCTCTTCCCTTTTGTTGTCATTAGGTTAGGGAGACAACAAATGAACCTGGTTTAATCATTGGAACTTTTGTCAGTCTGTAGCGACATTGTAAGGAAAATAGCATTCAAAGATTCTCATCTCATTATTGATGGCATCAAGAATGGACATTGCAAGAGTCTAGAAATATTTGACTAAGGCATCCATAAGCACATGGATGCAGCGTTGGATAAGATAACACAAAAAGTCCAAGTGACTGCAGGATAGAAAAGGAGAGACAAATTTATCAACAATGGTATATTCTTTTATTGAGTTTATAGTGATAAATGAATCCACTAATGTAATATAGAAATTCTGGATGGGTGTGGTATAACATCAATATACATGCAAAAAGATCTCTCCTGAACAAGTTGAAAACATTGGAACTACGAACCAGTGTGGAACACAGTTTGATTTATTTTATGTTTATATAATAATTATGAATGCAGTTCATACACTGATTGTTTGCTAAGAATCTGCAGACATATGAGGTTTTTTTTTTATCTTAACGTAGTAACTGATTTTAGTAAATAAAAATGTTTAAACAGCAAGAAAGAAAGAAAGATCTTCCAGGATATTCTGTAGATTCTCTGCAAACTGGGAAGTTAGAAAGCCTTGATGCTCCACCCTAGATGGTTGAATACAATATGCAGACTATAGGAACATAATATGAAGCTTTCCCTTGCTGTCCTCTGCTGACTTGTGTAACACCTTGCCTGATAAAGTACTAATCACAAAAGCTAGTATATTTTTGGGTTGGTTTGTTCTTTTGCACATCATGATAAAGGTACCACTTAGTGTAGGTTTGGAAACATGTTCTGCAACAGTATGGTTGTTGCTTCCTTTGTAACTTTGTACACACCTGGGTTACACAGAAATTGTAATGCTACTGAAGTCTGTACTTTATGCAAATTGTGGCTGTGAGACTTGTTGCACCATTTTGATAACGATAGAGTAGAAGTGATTTCGCGGTTACAAGATATACTCTTCATTTTTTATTGGAACTTGGGGTGCAAAATACACTTGGGATTAAGGAATTCTGAGACCAGGTATTTATTATTAGTACAAGAAATGAAGGCAGTCCATATTTTTCTACATAAAATTCCACACCTGATTATCCAAATGTTTGTTCATTTCAGCAGTATAATTTGAAATGGTAAAGTTGGGAGAATCATATTGTAGATTCTTCATCATACATTTGGAAATCAAGTACATACTGATCTACTGTGAATAATCAGTGATCTGCTTATAGATCCTGATGCATCTTTTACACATGTCTATGTTAGAAGATCCAGATTATGTTAAAGGATCTAATGGTATGGTTCCTTCCCATGTCAGCATGCTTAGTTTTTAGAAGTGGTTATGCTGATGTGAGGAGATACTGTAGTGTGTCTTCCTTATGTGTGTCCAGAGCTTGTCACATTTTCTTGTGATAGCTTCCATGCTGCAGACATAACATCAGACTGGCTTACATGTCTCATCACGATATAATCTTTGATCTTTGAATTGCTATAATGATGTATAGTGTAGCTATTCTTCATAGCCTGAGTTTATCATCTGGGAGGAATGTGAGAAATTTCTCTTGCAGAAGTGTTCAATTGATGCTGTTATTTTAAATTCATTTTATTCCTGGAAAGATTAGAGGCAGGACCTTAGGTTAGTATGTGTCCTTGTTCTGTTGTAGGCAACCAGCATATTTTGAAGAACTGTTTCACCTTTACAGATGTTGAAAGCAAAAACAACCTGTAACCAATTATGAAAATAGTAAAGTCATTATTGAACAGCATATAGCTTGGTTCTAAATTCATTGTCTGTCAAAAAGGACATAAACTCATAAACCTCCACAGCAGAAATTAACTGAAGTAACATTCATCCTAGTAGGGCTTTATGAAGAAAACTTGGTTGGTATGTTGTACTTCAATTTGAACGGCATATTTGTAAATAAATATTTCTTTCTGTAAATAAATTTCTGTGCGGAGAAAATTTTTAGGAAAATACTTTTGGTGAATGTCCCAGTTTTATAGTTGTTCCATGATAAAAAGATGCGGTGCTACAGAGTTTTATTTGGAGCTAAAGTGCATTATATGCAGCCTGCCATGTTGTTTGTTTTAAGAAATGTGAATATTAGCATGGAGTCCTCCTAACCCCTGCCTATATAAAAAGCTGTAACAACTTCTGTTAGAATTATTAAACTTGAATGGAATGATTAAAGCTGAATTCCTTCTCAGACTGCCATCCAACTTGCCGTTCCTTATTTCACAGATTTGCTGTTTGCATTCCTTTAATGCATTTCAATGGTGAAAATCATGTTATTTTGCATTGTAAATTGCACTAGAGTAGTCTCATGGAATTGGTGAGGATTTCATGAGTAAGCTCCTGTAATTTTCATTGATTCAAATGGGCTTGTGCTAATTGTGACTTTCTTTAGCATAGTAAATCACAGTTAAAATGGGCCCACTGAGTCAATGTATGATTTACTGTGCTAAGCCACAAGATTTTGGCCATTGTTTCTTAAATACTATGTTAGCATATATAGTCACTCTCTGTGTTTTCTGTATTTTTTGTATCACTTATAGCATTATCAAATCACTTATACCATTATAAACCTAAAATTAAATTCTTATAGTTCATATTATGTTTCTCTAAGTAGGTGCCTTACAATCAACAATTTCTATTGTTATATTCATAATAAACATTTCAGATTACATAGTTAAAAATTCTCAGTTACCATTTGACTCCAAACATAGTTGAAATTATTTGCAGTAAACAAATCACATCAATTTTATGTATACATGTGTGCCTCTCAATCCATAAATTCTGTTGTTATATTAATCAAGTAACATCCTCCCTTTGTAATTAATAAATCTTAACTCCATGCACAGGCCAGGAATTCCAAATCACTTATAGCAGTGGTCATCAACCCCCGATCCGTGGCCCACTGCTGGTCCGCGGGCTGGCTGGAACTGGGCCGTGGACACGGATCTCTGCCCCCCCACTTGGGGCAAGTGGATGGGCAGGAGCGCGCTCCAGTGATCCTACTGCTTCCTGCCTGGCCAATCCTTCCCAGGAAGAGGTGGGCCAGGCCGGATTGCATGGGATGCTGCTGCTTGTCCGCAGAACTTCCTCCTTCTGGGGCCTCCCGTCCAAGCCTCGCTCCCACCCTTGTGGTGGCGGTGCGGCCACCCACCCATGCTGAAGTGAGGCTGGGCCGCCACTGCCCCAAAGAAGGAAGGATGGTTGGACCAATGGGTGGGCAGACGGGCAGGCAAGCAAGCGACACAGGTGTGGAAAGCGGAGATAAGTCCCATCTCTGTGTCACTGTCCCTGGGGGGAGGAGCCCGGTGCACCCCGCCTCGTTGCCCTGGGATCCCTGGCGGAGCAGGAAGAGGAGGCGAGGGGGAAACCCTGTCAGGCCCGATCCTGTGCCTACCTCCCATTCCGCGCCATCGCCTCCCCTCCACTGTCCCCGGGTAGTCCTTCCACCCGCAGGCCGCGCCACGCCAGCCCTGCTGAGAGAGAGCCCAGCTCAGGCGGGGAGGGGCAGCAGCAGGGGCCCCCTTTCGGAGCTTGGAGGTGGCCAGAGGCTGGTAGCGCTGGCCTCTCGGGACCTTGGCCAGGCAAGAGGCCGCCCGGGCACACAGGGCGGGCGGCCAAGGGCACAACTCAGAGGGCGTCCCCACTGCTACTACGACTACTACTGCTGCTGAGGTGGTGCAAGGCAGGATGCGTGTTCTGGATTTAAAAGCTCCCTGGGCCTGGCCTGGAAAGGTGGGCTGGGCGCCCCGGTTGCTTCTGGCAGCAGCCAGCAAGCTGCACCAGGCATGCCTGGCACAAGCCACCAGGTCTTAATTAGCCCTCCCTCCTCCTCCTCCTCCTGCCCCCCCAATTAAGAGGCCGAAGGGATGGAATGGGGGGGCAGCAGGAGGAGGAGACCCAGCCGCCCCTGGAAAAGAACCCCCCCACCCTGTCCCCACCCCGGAACTGCGCAGGGATTTGTTTGGACATGGAGGAAGGTGCGTCTCGATGGCTGCAGGCTGGCAGGGAAGGGGGAGTGGAGGACTCCTGCACGCTGGCACACATTGGAGTGTCAGTTCCTTCTCCCCCCCCCTTCAAAAAGCAGGGGAGAAAAGGTGGTCCCCAGGAGGTTGAGGACGCTTGGGACCAGTAAGGTGCTGCTTTAAAAAAAAAGTTTTGAGTGGCTTTTGTTTTGTGGGGGGGGATTGAGGGTCGGTGTTGTTTTGTTTTTTGGTGGGTTGTGGTTTTTTTGTGTTTTTTTTGCAATCCCAGCATGGGACTTGCTCTGTTTACGTATTTTTATTTTTATTTTGGTATTTTTCTTTACCATAGCCCCCCACCCGCTTGGGAACAACAAGTTAATAAAGTTAATAAAGTGTGGCCCTAATTAATCCAACACCTGTGTCTTGCCTCTTTATTCTGGGGTGGGGGGTGGGGACAAAGGGCACAATACATGTAATGTGTTTGATTCATAGCTATCCTCGAACAACCTACTACATAACAAGTACCACCACGCACAGACGTCCCCCCCACACCCCCATTCACAGATGCCAGTGGCAGCAGCCGCCCGCCCCGGTCCTTGGAAGAATGGTCTTCAACAAAACCGGTCCCTGACATTAAAAAGGTTGGGGACCACTGCTGTAGAAGGAATGGAGTAGCCCTCATAGTCAACGAAAGAGTGGGAAAAGCTGTAATGGGATATAATCTCAAAAATGATAGAATGATTTCAGTATGAATCCAAGGCAGACCTTTCAACATCACAATAACCCAAGTGTATGCACCAACTACCAATGCTGAGGAGACTGAAATTGACCAATTTTATGAAGATTTACAACACCTTCTAGAACTGACACCAAAGAAAGACGGTCTTCTCATTATAGGGGATTGGAATGCTAAAGTAGGGAGTCAAGAGATAAAAGAAAAATAGGGAAGTTTGGCCTTGGAGTTCAAAACGAAGCAGGGCAAAGGCTAATAGAGTTTTGTCAAGAGAACAAGCTGGTCATCACACTCTTTTCCAACAACACAAGAGGCGACTCTACACATGGAAATCACCAGATGGGAATACCGTAATCAGATTGATTATATTCTCTGCAGCCAAAGATGGAGAAGCTCTCTATTATCAGCAAAAACAAGAGCTGGAGCTGATTGTGGCTCTGAACATCAGCTTCTCATAGCAAAATTCAAGCTTAAACTGGAGATAGTAGGAAAAACCACTGGGCTAGTCAGGTATAATCTAAACCAAATCCCTTATGAATACACAGTGGAAGTGAAAAACAGATTTAAGGAACTACATTTGGTGGACAGAATGCCTGAAGAACTATGGATAGAGGCTCGTAACATTGTACAGGAGGAAGCAACAAAAACCATCCCAAAGAAAAGGAAATGCAAAAAAGCCAACTGGCTGTCCAGCGAGGCCTTACAAATAGCAGAGAAGAGAAGGGAAACCAAATGCAAGGGAGAGAGGGAAAGTTACAGAAAATCGAATGCAGACTTCCAAAGAATAGCAAGGAGAAACAAGAGGGACTTCTTAACTGAACAATGCAAATAAATAGAGGAAAATAATAGAGAAGGAAAAACCAGAGATCTGTTCAGGAAAATTAGAGATATTAAAGAAATATTTTGTGCAAAGATGAACATGAGAAAGGACTAAAATGGTAGGGACCTAACAGAAGCAGAAGGCATGAAGAAGAGGTGGCAAGAATACACAGAGGAAAAAATCTGGATGTCCTGGACAACCCAGAGTGTGGTTGCTGACCTTGAGCCAGAAATTCTGGAGAGTGAAGTCAGTTGGGCCTTAGAAAGCATGGCTAACAACGCTAGTGGAGGTGATGGCACTCCAGTTGAACTATTTAAACTCTTAAAAGATGACGCTGTTAAGGTGCTACATTCAGTATGCCAGCAAGTTTGGAAAACTCAACAGTGGCCAGAAGATTGAAAAAGATCAGTCTACATTCCAATCCCAAAGACAGGCAGCGCCAAAGAATGCTCCAACTACCATACAATTGCACTCATTTCACACGCTAGCAAGGTTATGCTCAAAATCCTACAAGGTAGGCTTCAGCAGTGTGTGGACCGCGAACTGCCAGAAGTACAAGCTGGAATTCGAAGGGACAGAGGAACTCGAGACCAAATTGCTAACATGCGCTGGATTATGGAGAAAGTCAGAGAGTTCCAGAAAAACATCTACTTCTGCTTCATTGACTATGCAAAAGCCTTTGACTGTGTGGACCACAGCAAACTATGGCAAGTTCTTAAAGAAATGGGAGTGCATGACTACCTTATCTATCTCCTGAGAAACCTATACGTGGGACGGGAAGCAACAGTTAGAACTGGATATGGAAAAACTGATTGGTTCAAAATTGGGAAAGGAGTACGACAAGGCTGTATATTGTCCCCCGACTTATTTAACTTATATGCAGAATACATAATGCGAAAGGCCGGACTGGATGAATCCCAAGCCAGAATTAAGATTGCCAGAAGAAATACCAACAACCTCCGATATGCAGATTATACCACTCTGATGGCAGAGAGTGAGGAGGAATTAAGGAACCTTGTAGTGAGGGTGAAAGAGAGTGCAAAAAACAGTCTGAGGCTCAACATCAAAAAAACTAAGATCATGGCCACTGGTCCCATCACCTCCTGGCAAATAGAAGGGGAAGATATGGAGGTACTGACAGATTTTAGTTTTTTGGGCTCCATGATAAATGCAGATGGTGACAGCAGCCACAAAATTAAAAATCGCCTTCTTCTTCGGAGGAAAGCGATGACAAACCTCAACAGCATCTTAAAAAGCAGAGACATCACCTTGCCAACAAAAGTCCGCATAGTCAAAGCTATGGTTTTTCCTGTAGTGATATACGGAAGTGAGAGCTGGACCATAAAGAAGGCTGACTGCCAAAGAATTGATGCTTTTGAATTGTGGTGCTGGAGGAGGCTTTTGAAAGTCCCCTGGACTGCAAGGAGAACAAACCTATCCATTGTAAGGGAAATCAAGCCTGAGTGCTCACTGGAAGGACAGATCCTGAAGCTGAGGCTCCAGTACTTTGGCCATCTCATGAGAAGACTCCCTAGAAAAGATCTTGATGTTAGGAAAGTGTGAAGGCAGGAGGAGAAGGGGACGACAGAGGACAAGATGGTTGGACAGTGTTACCGACGCGACCAATATGAATTTGACCCAAGTCTGGGAGACAGTGGAAGACAGGAGGGCCTGGCGTGCTCTGGTCCATGGGGTCACGAAGAGTCAGACACAACTAAACGACTAAACAAGAACAACGATGGGGATGGTAACTGTAAAGATTCACTACAAGCATAACTGCCCCCCCCCAAAGTGAGACTGATTAGACAAGGTTTTATGTAGCAGAATCGGTGTTCCTATTTCTGTATCACTTTTCTCCTCCTCCACCGCTTTTGGCCATTTCTTCTTGTGAGTTAGGGCCTAAATGTGACATTACAGTGATTGTATGAATGCAGTTAACATGCTTTACTTTCTAGTAAGTAGGTTACTGTCAGAAACTCTCCCAGTGCCCTATATTGATAAATATATAAAACGCTTTGTTTAGTCCAAATCTAATAATTCATGTTAGAATAGATGTTATCTAGAAGGGCAGGGTAAAAATCAATCAATCAATCAATCAATCAATCAATCAAACAAACAAACAAACAAACAAACAAACAAACAAATAAATAAATAAATAAATAAATAAATGTTTGTGTAAAATATTTATTATTGTATTCGTTTATTATTGTCACATATCTAGTGCTCTGAGTGGTCATTGCAATATAATATAAACCCTAACCCCCTGATCATAATAAACAGTACACCCAAACTTATAAACACATGAAGCAGGGCTATCCAAATATAAAATGGGATGTATATTAAGTTTATACCTGTTCTGTCCCTGCAATTCAGGAGCTACATTCAGGAGGGAAAAGAACCTTGCTAAAGGAAGTTGAGCTACACATTGTCAAAGGGATAGTCAGCTTTATATTCCTGGGCGATGATGTCCCAAAATGTGACATTTCTTACTATGAGAAAGCCATTCACTTATACTGTATAATAGAACGGTGTGCATTTAGACACAATGGGGATGGTTACTAAAATCACTCCACACTCTCAGGGACTCCACCAGTTGACAGTCACATTTGTTTCTATTTACATGTGTTTGTTTTGTTTTCTGTGCTTTGGATAGAGACAGTATAGCTGAATATTGAGGAGTAATTTTGTTACATTGCCTGAGAATCTGATAGCACATGTGTCTAAATGGACACCTCGTATATTACAAGGACTACTCTTAGAAGCAATGGATATTTCAGTGTTTTGCATCCACAAATAGTTTGTATGGCCTGCAAGAGACTTCTTAATGTTTGACAGGCCATCCGGTATTAAAAAGGTGAGTTTTTTTACTTTGTCACAACAGTGTTCCCAAGTGCATTACTTCTCTGCATAATGGATGAGTTGCAGCAGAAAAAAAATAGAGCTGTATAGTTGGGTTTGAACACACTTCTTGGATCCAGTGAGCCTGCTGGTTAACAAACAGGCTTGTTCCTGTCTGTTTCTAATAGTCAGTGATTACTATGCTTCTCTGTCTAGTTCTTGTTGCAGTTCACATACTGGTAGATTTGAGCAGATGGGGGAAATAGAAGTATGTTTTAAATTTAAATATTTACATTTATATAAAAATATGCTGTATTTACAGTCGAAAGCGTCAAAATTGTGAAGGAAATACTAGATTAAATTATTTCCCCTCAGACTAAGGGTATTTTGTTTTTTTAAAAAGAGCCAAAAGGATTTTGAGAATAATAGACTTCATTTTCAATACTCCCCAGTTTCTAGCATCTGTCTTTTGAAAGCAGGAAAGAGGAATAGAAATTGGAGTCCAGCAGATGTCCTGCTTCTACAAGAATCTGAAAAATCTTGCTGTCCTTTGCATATTCTACAGAGAATCAGTGTATCGTGGCAGCATATAATGTGCTTCCTCCCACATGGAGTCCCTCCTGCACCACAGCATAACCCATTCAGCAGCATCCTCCAGTCATCTATGTAGCATTTTAAGGAGCTAGATGGATTGCCGGGGGTGGGTGGGTGGGTGGGTTGGCTTTAACTGTCAGCCTGGTTGTAGACGTCTAAGTCTAGTTGTATTTTTAATTTGAAAATATTGTGCATTACTTGGCTAATTTCAAAGATAATTTAGGTTACGGTCTTATACATTTTAACTTAGAATTACATTCTGTTGAAGTTAGTGGTACTTTCATCTGAGTTGATATGTATTGGTTTGCAATGTTACTTTAGTAATACCTTATGTGAGTCTGTATTAAGCTGACTATTAGCAGTTAATTACCTACATTGAAAACAAATGGAATTTTATTTCCTAATCCATTACTGTTTGCATCAGTAAACATGCAGAGTCATTTCTTTTCAGGATAAAGTATTAAACATTTTCAGAAAAAGAGATGTTTGAAAAGATGTGGAAGCATGTTATAAGGAAAGTAGTTAATTGAAAACAATCACAGTTTGAGAATCAAGAAGTTTAGCTTTCTGGAGGACATAAAATAGGACTTTACAGTTTGCAGTGCTATTCACAAAGCTCATAGAAGTGAGTTTGGAATGCTTTGGATAGTATCAGATAATACTGGAATGATTCTAAAAGCAGGCATTATTAAGTCAGGTCTTGTAAGCTGGGGATCCCCTGTATACATTTTACTGAGGATTGTGAAGTTTGAAAACCTAAAGCATTATGTAGCACAAATCTAAAGCAAAATGTAACAAATTTTATGAGTCTGATTTTATTTTAAATCAGGATTTTAACACATTATAATTAAAAAGCTACTGCTTTTATTCATTCTGGCTCAGATCCAAAGCTGTGTGAACAAAAGGCTGTTTACTCAATAGGATTTGCTGACCTTTTCCCTTCAAAAGCCTCTCTGGAGGGTCAGGGAAGTAGAAGACTAGAGTCCCCTATTGTGCAAACAGCTTTCTTCTCATGCATCTCTGGATTTGACCCACTATATCTAATGCACATTCAGTTATACCAGAAGTAGAATATTCACTTTGAGCTCAGGTGTTGTGCAGTGGGTGTTGTGTTAATAAAAATGGCAGCCAAACAACATGAGGTTGTGTGAGATAGAAGGAAAAACAGTTTTTTGAGCAAATCTGTTGCAAGGAGAGTGTTGGTACTTTTAAAATGATGGAAATCAGGTAACATTTTCTATTTTCTTGTAATAATGTTGAAATTGGGTAATGTGAAAATGTGTTAAGATGTGCTGAACAGGTCTGTGACTGCAAATAATTGTGATTGAATGGAAGAATGGAAGTATTAACTACAGTATACCCGTGTGGTATGACTGAGTGGGTAAAGGGAACAGTGAATGACTGTCTTCAGGAAAACAGAACCCTAATCTGCCGAAAAGAGGCAACTATAAAACCATCGTTGAGAAAGCTTTCTCTGAACCCCATCATGCTGGGTAACTGCTGGCTAGTCTCCAACAACACATGTTTGGATGAGATGCATGAACATGTGGTGGCCTACCAGCTCCAAAGATTTTTAGATAAAATGGATTATCTAGATTAGTGGTTCTTAACGTGGGCAATAATGCCCGCCAGGGGGCGATTTCATTTTTCAGGGGGGCGGTAGAACGAAAAGGGGGCGGTGTGGGGGCAAAAGAACAGAAGGGGGGCGGTAGGGGGGCGCTGGAGCGAGCCAAACCTGTGAAGGCGACTGCAGCCGCAGTGCTGGCAGTAGATCTGGTGCTGCTGCTGCCGCCAGATGATCCAGCTCTTTCTACCTGCCACGTCTTGCCTTTCTCCTTTAGGGGAGCACTGAGTGTGGATCAGGTGGAAGGAAAGGTTCTCTTGGGTCCTCATCCTCACCCCGTGAAGCGCTGCCTCGCACCCAGGTGGGGAGGGAGACAAGGTAGGTAGGTAGGTAGGTAGGTAGGTAGGTAGGTAGGTAGGTAGGTAGGTAGGTAAGATATCACCTCAGGGAGGGGGGCGATGATAACTTCCTCAATGGCTCAAGGGGGCATTTCTTTCAAAAAGGTTAAGAACCACTGATCTACATCAGACTTTCTCAACCTTATTTGTCCACGACCCTTTTAGGAACGCTTCTCAGGTTCCAGGGCTACCTGTGAAACAAGGATACAACACAACAGATATCTTTCAGAAACTTCTCACATGTTTTAGTCTGTGACCCCCTCTCAAATGTGCCAGAGCTCTCCAAGGGACAATATGGCTCCATTGAGAATGTCTGATCTAGATTAGAGATAACCACAAACTATCTGAACTTTTTTTAAAAAATGAGGCATGAACTGGTTCGTTTTTTGTAAAGGTTGTGCCTGGGGGGAAGAAAAAATAAACCTCCACCCCCACAGTCTGCTCCCACCCACTTCCCACTGCCCCCCTGTCACCTCCCTACCTGGTTCTGATGCCTCTTCCTCCATTGCTGCAAACCACCACCACCACCTTTGAACTGCAGAGCTGGAAGGGACCCTGTGGATCATTGAGTCCAATCCCTTTCAAGGAGGCATAGTGTGGAATCAAACTCCCAGCCTCTGGCTCTGCAGCCAGAGATCTAAGCCACTGAGCAAATGGTCAGTCTGGGGTTGCACAGCCTCAGTTGTGCACCGTGCGGCACTGGATCGTCCATTTGCAGCCCCACAGTCAGCCCACTGCTGCTGTCACCTCCTCCACTTTCTCCTTCTCCATCCCCACTGCTGACATCTTGAGAAACAGGTCGAGCTTCCCTTCCAGAAGCTAGGCCTGCTGCCTCTGTGCATGTATCTGCCTATCAGCTGGGCTGAGGGCATGAAAAGAGCCTGGAGGGAAAGCCAGGCCTGCTATGTCTCAAGATGATAGCTGCAGTCAATGGATGCACTGGAGGTGAAAGAGCAATAAGGGAAGGTAGAGGAGGACAATGCTGGGGAGAGAGCAAACTTAGTGGAGGAGGAACTATAGAAAAGAGTCAGTTAGGGGCAAAAGAAGGAGACTATCTTCACCAGTGGAACTGCAAACCTGCTTTCAGGTTCTTGATGAAGAGTCTGGCAGACAGCAAGCAAAGTCAAAGAGGAGGCACCGCAGGAGTGCACGAGAGGGACTGAAACTCTGCTAAGCACGGGCACTTAACCCACACCCTAGAGAAAGAGGAAGAAAAGAGTAGTTGTAATAGGAAACTCCCTATTAAACCGTGTGGGATGGAAACTGAAGTATTCTGGGATGATCCATGGACCCACCAGGTGTGCTGGTGGTCCAGGTATGCTGGTCAGTTCTAGAAGGTGATGTAAGTCTTCATAAGATTTGTCAATTTCAGTCTGCTCAGCATTGGTGTTTGGTGCATAAACTTGGATTACTGTGATGTTGAAAGGTCTGCCTTGGATTTGTATTGAAATCAATGTAAGAAAAAATGTTATGTGGACAAAATGGGATGGGAGAGGGCAGCAGCAACCTGCAATTAGGATGAGGAACCTTTGCTATGTATGTCAGTTATAGCTTATGGAAGGTCCAATGTGGCATGTCAGTTTCCCTGCTGCCCAGGTCAGTTATGAGCGATAAAGGGTATCTGTTCCCCTTCAACTGCTGTGAATGTTTCAGAAAGCCTCCAAAGGTGTCAGTGGAAGCTTTCTGAAACCTAAATACAGCATGCTGGAGATGCCTTTTAAAGTGTTCTACTGGGAATGGAAGGGGTAGCTGTCCCCACCATGTAGACCCCTGCAGAATTGTTCTTCTATCACGACAACAAGGTTTTAAAAGAATTTGTTGACATTGATGAGGATGGAACTCTCACCTGTTTTGCCCAGCAAGGACAGAGGAAGTGTGATTGGCTAGAAGGAGTCATAAGGAGATCCAATCCATAGGTTCCAGCAGGTGATATATAAACAAGAGCTGGAGGTTTTTCAGGAGAGTTAACTGAGGGAGTTTTTGAGAGTTAACCGGAAAGAGTTAACAAGATGGAATTAAATTGCATCAAGGGGAAATAGTCTGAGTTTCAAACCGGGCTATGTTACATTTTGGAATACTGTAGAAAAGTTGACAGATACTATTAATGTAACTTCAAACTTAAGAATGTGTATTTTATATTTGTACTATTTAAAGAGATAACTTCTATGTTTCAATTTAAAAACCATTTGTCTCTAATGATTTGGGCTTAAGGTAAGCCTAAGGAAAGGGCAGTTGAAAGGTGATTAGCCAGGTTGGCCTGGTCACAGGGACTTTCTGACAGTTCTGTATGTGTGAAGTGTGTATGAATGGGTGTGTAGATGTGCACATAGACAGTCCCATGTTGGAGGGGGGGTCTGACACTAAAGTGTTCACCATCTCTTGGATTAGAATAGCTTCCCACTATTGCATTGGAAAGAGGGAACTTTCTTCTCAGCTAGAAATGTCTATTGGGCACAATACATATTGATCTTTGCTTCTGCAGGGCTGAAAGCAAAACATCTGCATTTTTGTCAGTCCTAATCAGAAATTCTGTAATAGAATTAAAAGGAAGGCTGTCATTCAGATAATTATTTCATGGAGCATTTGACAACGTTTGAACTTGAATAAGTCACTGGGGATCATTGAAAGTATTTGCTTTTTTGTTAAACGGGCACCCATTGTTAACTAAAAACATCTGCATATTTTAGATTTTACTTCAGAATATGAATATAAATTTATGTCTTTTTTCTTTGCAGCCTAAAATGACTTCTGTATAAATGCCACAGAATAAATGGCGTCCAAAGTAACGGATGCTATAGTCTGGTACCAGAAGAAGGTAAGATTTTTTTCAGATAAATTATTCATGTTAGATCTTAGAAATGTGTTTCAACTGGTTTTGTTATCATTTAGCAGTGCAATTAAGTTTCAAGAAGACTTACTAATCACTTCCTCTTTTATACAGTAGAGCTCTATCACCACACCATCCATGTTTTGGTCTTGTCTCTCCCACTGCTATATTGGTTGTATTTCCTCTTGAAACTGAAGAATTTGGGCAATCTGAGAGTGCAGTGGGAGAAGGAGCCTGCCTTGGATTTTAGCCTCTATGGTGTATGAGTACTGAGTGAAAGGATGTCTGTTCAGCTTTAGGAAATAAGGTTCCTGTTTATAGAGTTCTAATGGCATGGCGCTTGAACAGAGCTACTCTGTTGAAACTCTTTCTGCCTTTAAATAACAAGTAGTTACTCATGATTAAAATGGCGAGAAAGCAATATTTCTTTTCTCATAACAGAGGAGCTCCCCTGGTTGGGGAGGAGGATTTGCATGCAGAGGATCTCCAGTTTAACATCTCTGTTAAGGCAGCAGGACTAATAAAATCCAGCAAGAAAGGACAGTGTGGTATTTCTTAGTTTTTACTGTGACCTTTAATTATTTTGTTAATTAAACCATTTGTGGATTATTTTTGCCATTTATTTTTATTTTTTTCTGTTTTGGTGAGTCATTTGATTTGGGAATTATGCTGATAATCCTCTTTTAGGAGAGCCATTTTCCAATTTTTCCTTTGGTACATGCATCATTGGAATGAGATAGTGTTAGATAATCAATAGATTTTTATTTGGCAAAGGTAAATAAGCTTCAGAAATATTCTTTGGAATGACGTTTTCCATTAATGAATAGTTGAAAAATGATTCAAGATGCCTGGGCAATTTTGGCCTGAGGTGAGCGAAACCTACTTAACTTATACCTATTTCAGTACACGTTTTCTATACATTTGATAAGGCTGAGCATATCATTCAAGCTGAAATGTTAATGCTTCTGTTACATTGGTAGCAGCTAACAAAATAATAACTGGAAAAAACCCCACTAAGTTTTGCTTTTCTGTTGGGAAATATTTTTCATGAGCCTAACTATTCTGACATGATAATGTTTCTGTTAGCCATGCTGGAAAATACAGTAAGTTCAAACAATGGGTGTGTAAGCAACTACTCTATGAGCTATAGCTAAACTCTGTATACAAGAAAAGTCCTGCCAACTCAGATCTGCTGGTCACAACAAATGTCTGTGTAGCCCAGTATCTTGATTCCCACAAGGGAATCAAATCAAAAGAACCAAGAAGGACATGAGAACAAACACTCTCTTTCATTTTTGTTCCTTATGAGTAATATTCAGAAGCATGCTGCTTCAGATTCTGGAATTAATACATAATCATCATGAGCAATAGTCAGTGGTAGGTGTGTCAGTGGAAACTAGCTGGAAGGGAGGGAGTTGAAAGTAACAAATATGTTTTTTAAAAGATCACATTGACATGAATGCTGTAGCCTAAGGATAGCATAGCAGATTCCTGACACAGGCCATTAAAGGTGACAGATGTCAATTCGTAACTGTAGAGCTGGGTACAATTAGGATAGTCCTGGAGCTTTAAAATGCAACATACTGATGTTTTCAAGGTGCTTCCTGGTTAGTTAATTTCATTCTTATGAGTTCTTAAATATCTTCCTAGTCAAGTGACAAATGTTTGAAAAAGATTGTGAAGATAATAACTTCTAGACTGAGGGGGACAAGAGAGGAAAAAGGTGACTGATTCTCTGACTGCCAACAATAATATTAAGCATTAATGTGAACTCTTGTTTGGTGTAATCAAGGTAAATGCCAAAGAGGAAGGTTGATCATGAAAACCTTCTAAACTTGATACACAGCAATCTGTGGTGGATGGCATTGTGTGGGAGACCAAACACATGCATAATCCTTCCAATATGAAATTTGCTTGTCAGATGAAAACATACACATCAGAATGGGATCTAAACTCAGATGTTTAAATCAACAGGAGAGGCCTTTCTCTCAGTCCTATCATCTTCACGGGTGTCTTTGGTGAGGACATGGGAGAGGGACTTCTCTGTCACTACTAAGCATTTATATGGCACATTCAGACCCCTCACAACCATTATTTGAACAATCCTTATAGTGTCTAATTCTGTGAGATGGGCAGTGTTCTTATCCTTGTATTTTAGTTGCCAGGGAGTTAGATATAAGACTACCAAAGATTAACACTATCTACTCAGATGGCATCTGAACTCAGGATTATTCAACTCACAAGTTAGTTTCTGTATTTATATCATCTATGGAAACAGTTTTTTCTGTTTCTGAGAGTAAACATATTTGTGTGTGTGAAGAATGGAATGCCCAGTACTTTGCTACTAGTGTCTTTGATAATAAAGTAGTCCAATATGCCTTTTAAAAATATGTTAGTTATGAGAGATTCCAGTATGTTTGAAACCTGTGGATCTTCTAAGTGAGGTTGTATCATCCTGGCATGGATGCTGCATTACTGACTCCACACACATTATGTGTTTCTTTCAAATGTTACTGCACAGGCACATAATGATAAACTATGGGCTTCTTGGATGCCACTGCTGGTAATGTTTGAATTCAGCTATTGTATTCTCTTCTTTCTTATCTCAACTTTCTTGGTATACTTTATTCTGCGACTGAGTTTTTAGAATGCAAATATTGATATGTCTTTTTGAAGAACAGATCTTTAGAGTTAAGAAATTTTGTTGTTGTCTTTGAGTATAGTATCAGGTTGATTCAGTTTTCAGGACATTGAACATCAGGTGGATGGATGTTGAGAAAGAACTTAGATATTTGCATTTTGTGGGATACACCCTCATCCTTTTGTTACACTTTCTTGACAGCTCCATTTCTTTTAGCTTGGATTCAAAGTTGTCTTGCATGGACAGAAAGGCACTCCATTTATGCAAATAAGCCTTCTTGAGTTCTTCTGATTTCTCTTTCCTGTTGCACTTCCCAGTACCCCATCTCATGCAGTTCCAGATTGTCTCCTGATTCTCAGTAGCAGAATTTGGGATGGGCAGGGGAATGTGAGAACTTGAAAAAGATGTTTATATTATCAGAGTCTGCTTGCTCTGGATCTGAGGTCTTGTGCTATTAAAGATTTATTTTATGAGATGCTTATCCTTTTCATTATCTAAATGTGCTTTTGTGTGATTCTATATACAAAACGTTTTTGTGTAAGAGCAAACTGGTGGCAACAGATATGGCTGATGGTGTTAATTGCTGTTCAGTGCATCTTACCTTTTCTAACAGTAAACAAGCTATTTATAGAAATAAATTGATAACATTTATTTAAATAAAATTTTATTTAGCTAACATTTTTGGCTAAACATTTAGTGTAGGTATTCTGTCATTTATTAGAAGGTATGGAATGGTTAAAAGTAGTGGTGACTTTAAACTATATGCTATAAGTGAAGATACATTAATGCATAAACTTTCCTTTCAGGATAGGTACTCAATACATCAAATTTAGGTGGACTGAAACAGGCTCTAACCAAGTCCTCTATTGTTGCTTCTGCATTTGAGTTGTTATAATCATTCATTAAACTGCAATTTTAATTAGAAATTAAGCCAGAAGTAGGCCAGAAGTAGCAAGATAGTATCACTTCTCTTGGAGCACATGTAATTTCTTACAGATGCTAAATACACATTGCAGAGTTGATACTTTTTGTTCTTTTAACTTTTTAATTTTTTTTTTGTTTCTGTAACATATTATCAGGTTGATTAAAACAGAATTAAAGTAGGATTATCATCTTGGAGGATGGTCATCATCTTGGGCATGAATTATAAATGTCTTCTGAAATATTTATTGCTTCTATTAGAAACACCAGGCTTAGTGAGTATTGGGCTACATGGTGATACCATCACAGTCTATGTTTAAAGTGAATATCGGTGTCTGTCATGAAGCTCAAGTTTACTTCAGTGAACAATATACATTATTATTTCAGCAAGAAAAGCATTGGAAAGAAAAGGCATTAGTTATTCCTGAAGTTCAGAAATAATATGTTCATTATTTTAATTACACCCTTTCCCCCTTCCCAAGGAAAAATAATTAAGGTTATGATCTTGACACTGTTATGCCACCTTCTCTCTCTCTCTCTCTCTCTCTCTCTCTCTCTGTCTCTGTGTGTGTGTGTGTGTGTGTGTGTGTGTGTGTGTGTGTGTTTCTGTTACTTTCAAGTATATTCTACTAGTAGAATTGCTCTAATGGAGACATCCACTTTTGGGAATCAGAACTGGGTTTTATTGTAACATGGGACAACAGGTCCATGTGATCAATCTCTACTTCAGCATTGTTTCCCTGGACCAACGGGTCCCATGAGGGCATCCAAACATCTCTTTCAAACGGGTTATAATTCAAACTATTCCAAGGTCCCTTTATAAAGAGGTTACTGGTCTCTTAAGTCAACCGGTTCCATTTCTGTCTCTAATAACAGGGTGGTCTCCTCGTCTCTCCCCCCATTTAGCTCCCCCCAGGTAGCTCTTATTGTAGATAAGGCTCTGCAAATGTTGGCTTTTTAAAAAATCTAGAGTCTAGAGGGGCGGGGTTAAAATCTAATAAATAAATAAATAAATAAATAAATAAAATATTGCCAATAAAGTTGTAGGAGAAGCATTTCGATGTCAGAGTAGTAAAAAAAATGTACAGATATTATAGGATCTCACCTAGTTATGGTGCTATGAGGAAGGAGGCATGGACATTTGGAGAGGAAGCCCAGGAGGTGGAATATGGGTCCTTGAAAGCCGAATTGGACTCCAAAGTCTGACATTCCCCAGCTTTTAAATTACAGTTTGCTAATAAGCCAGAATAATAAACTGTAGTTTCATTCTTGCTTGTTTGAAGAAACTGTATTTTAAACTAACCAGAGTTCCCAGCAGTTTGATTCTAACCAGAATAGCTCTAAAGAGAAAGTAGAAGATTCAATTCTTCTTGGGATACATGTGAGGGTAAGAGCAAGGTGGAATGCATAAACCTAATGTTGCTGCTCTGGTCAGTTTTTTTTTCTTCAAAGAGAAAACCATCCTTTCTATGTCTGCTTTACTCGTTCTCAGATGAAGAATATCATTTTTAGAATGCTTCCTGTATTTGTCTCCAAATGTTGGTGGCAAAGCTAAAATAGTTTCCTTTCTTTCTCCCTCCCTCCCTCCCTCCCTCCCTTCCTTCCTTCCGATATGCACTTGTCTTGTTCATAGGACTTCTGTTAATCAAGGCAGCCTGAAAAATGAACAAGAACAGATGACATTCATCAACTGTTTGCTCTGTTTGCCAGCAGCTCACTGGCTATTTAAAGAACAATCCCTTTTGATCTGATTTATTGGAGTTTTTGCCTGCTTGGTATAAATGTCAGGTCACTGACATTCCTTAGGAATAAATCATGATTTTTTTAAAAAAACAAACATTTGCATAGCCTTAATTTTTTTTGTCACTCAGCAATAGCCATCTTAGCAACTTGTCCATTTCAGCCAGTACCAACTTGTGTTTTAAACTCAGTGTCACAGTTCTACTTCAGTGTCACATCAAACAATAGTATGACTGATAATGATTGTGGGATTTATATGCTTTGTTTTCCTCTCTGCAGGTGCAATTGTATGGGTTGCCAATATTTTTATTTTGTTCAGTTCTGGTTGACCTGTGGGTATTGGTGGTAAAGTAACTGATGATAGGATATTGTATCCTAATAATAACTAATTATTATGAAGATAAGGCGTAAGAGCTTGGTCATTCTACAGCAGTGGTATTCTGTGCTTCCAAAATTCTTGCAGCCTGAGTGTGATAGATGCAGACAGTCTATAATAAGATTCATTGTTTATTATATCAGATATTTTAAACCAGAGGGTTGCTACAGCTAGAATATTGGGACATTTTAAAGGGGCAAAGATGCTATCCTTCTTCTTTTTCTTCTTTTTAATCTTTTTATATGCACAGGGTTACATCTAGTGAAGAAAAAGGAAAATTATATTCATGTGACTAGATGTTGCTAGACCTGTCTCCTGCTATAGTCAATGTGCTTGCTTGCTTATTTATGTTCTTATTGTGTGGTTACAGGCCAAAGTTAAAAGAATACAAAAGTAAGAACAGAATGATACAGCATAATCATTTAGACATTCAGATATTTAAGAGAATATGCTTAGGATAACAAAGTCTTTTAATGAGATCTTACAATAGAAAACATGAATATAGCTGCAGACTCAGTTATTGATTGATTTATGTTGTTCTGTGCCATCAAGTTGGAACCAAATTATAACAATCCTAACAGGGTTTTCAAGGTAAGTGAGATATTTAAAGAGTTGTTTGTATCAATCAGCAAATAGTCTACCATGTTTCCCCGAAAATAAGAAAGGGTCTTATATTCATTTTTGCTCCAAAAAACACATTAGGGCTTATTTTCAGGGGATGTTTTATTGTTTTCATGTACAACAATCTACATTTATTCAAATGCAATATTGTCATCTTATTCTGGTTGCTGCACAATGGTGGAGGGCGGAGTTTCACTTAACTGGGGCTTATTATTGAAGTAGGGCTTATATTACAAGCATCCTGAAAAATCTTACTAGGGTTTATTTTCAGGTTAGGTCCTATTTCGGGGAAACAGGGTATTTACCATGTGAATGGCCTTCCAGGGTATGTCATCAAAATAGGACAGAAAGATATGTTGCACTCTTCATTATGTTGTTGTTGTTGTTGTCTAGTCGTTTATGCATGTCCGACTCTTCGTGACCCCATGGACCAGAGCACCCCAGGCCCTCCTGTGTTCCACTGCCTCCCGGAGTTGGGTCAAATTCATGTTGGTCGCTTCGATGACACTGTCCAACCATCTCATCCTCTGTCGTCCCCTTCTCCTCCTGCCTTCATACTTTCCTAACATCAGGGTCTTTTCCAGGGAGTCTCCTCTTCTCATGAGATGGCCAAAGTATTGGAGCCTCAGCTTCAGGATCTGTCCTTCCAGTGAGCACTCAGGCTTGATTTCCTTTAGAATGGATAGGTTTGTTCTCCTTGCAGTCCAGGGGACTCTCAAGAGTCTCCTCCAGCACTACAATTCAAAAGAATCAATTCTTCAGCGGTCAGCTTTCCTTATGGTCCAGCTCTCACCTCCGTACATCGCTACTGGAAAAACCATAGTTTTGACTATGCGGACTTTTGTTGGCAAAGTGATGTCTATGCTTTTTAAGATGCTGTCGAGGTTTGTCATTGCTTTCCTCCCAAGAAGCAGGCATGTTTTAATTTCGTGACTGCTGTCCCCATCTGCAGTGATTATGGAGCCCAAGAAAGTAAAATCTGTCACTGCCTCCATATCTTCCCCTCTATTTGTCAGGAGGTGATGGGACCAGTGGCCATGATCTTAATTTTTTTGATGTCGAGCTTCAAACCATTTTTGCGCTCTCCTCTTTCATCCTGATTACAAGGTTCCTTAATTCCTCCTCACTTTCTGCCATCGGAATGGTATCATCTGCATATCAGAGGTTGTTGATATTTCTTCCAGCAATCTTAATTCCGGTTTGGGATTCCTCCAGTCTGGCCTTTCGCATGATGTATTCTGCGTATAAGACACCACGTATAGGTTTCTCAGGAGATAGATAAGGTGATCAGGCAGTCCCATTTCTTTAAGGACTTGCCATAGTTTGCTGTGTTCCACACAATCAAAGGCTTTTGCATAGTCAATGAAGCAGAAGTAGATGTTTTTCTGGAACTCTATGGGTTTCTCCATAATCCAGCGCATGTTAGCAATTTGGTCTCTAGTTCCTGTGCCCCTTCAAAATGCAGCTTGTACTTCTGGGAGTTCTCAGTCCACATACTCCTGAAGCCTACCTTGGAGGATTTTGAGCATAACCTTGCTAGCTTGTGAAATGAGTGCAATTGTATTGTAGTTGGAGCATTCTTTGGCAATGCCCTTTTTTGGGATAAGGATGTAGACTGATCTTTTCCAGTCCTCTGGCCACTGTTGAGTTTTCCAAACTTGCTGGTATATTGAATGTAGCACCTTAACAGCGTAATCTTATATGATTTTAAATAGTTCCACTGGAATGGTAACACTTCCCCTGGCCTTGTTGTTAGCCAAGCTTTCTAAGCCCCACTTGACTTCACTTTCCAGGATGTCTGGCTCAAGGTCAACAACCACACTATCTGGGTTGTCCGGGACATCCAAATCTTTTTGATATAATTCCTCTGTGTATTCTTCTCACCTCTTCTTCATGTCTTCTGCTTCTGTGAGGCCTCTCCCATTTTTGTCCTTTATCATGTTCATCTTTGCTCAAAATTTTCCTTTAATATCTCCAGTTTTCCTGAACAGATCTCTGGTTTTTCCTTTTCTATTATTTTCCTCTATTTCTTTGCATTGTTCAGTTAAGAAGTCCCTCTTGTTTCTCCTTGCTATTCTTTGGAATTCTGCATTCAATTTTCTGTAACTTTCCCTATCTCCCTTGCATTTGGTTTCCCTTCTCTTCTCTGCTATTTGTAAGGCCTTGTTGGACAGCCATTTGGCTTTCTTGCATTTCCTTTTCTTTGGGATGGTTTTTGTTGCTGCCTAATGTACAGTGTTATGAGCCTCCAGCCATAGTTTTTCAGGCACTCTGTCCATCAAATGTAGTTTTTTAAATCTATTCTTCACTTCCACTGTGTATTCATAAGGGATTTGGTTTAGATTATACCTGACTAGCCCAGTGGTTTTTCGTACTCTCTTCAATTTAAGCTTGAATTTTGCTATGAGAAGCTGATGTTCAGAGCCACAATCAGCTCCAGATCTTGTTTTTGCTAACTGTAAGGAGCTTCTCCATCTTTGACTGCAGAGAATATAATCAATCTGATTGCGGTATTCCTATCTGGTGATTTCCATGTGTAGAGTCGCCTCTTGTGTTGTTGGAAAAGTGTGTTTGTGATGACCAGCTTGTTCTCTTGACAAAACTCTGTTAGTTTTTGCCCTGCTTCGTTTTGAACTACAAGGCCAAACTTTCCTGTTGTTCCTTTTATCTCTTGACTCCCTACTTTAGCATTCCAATCCCGTATAATGAGAAGATCTTTCTTTCGTTTCAGTTCTAGACGGTGTTGTAAGTCTTCATACTCTTTTTTTAGCTACATACTTTTAAGCTACATTCAAAATGGACATGGGCTAAAGATTCAGCTACTTCATCTCCAGAGGGCCATAGCCAATTTTCATATGGAATGTTACAATAATGCCCTTCCATACTACAGAATCTATCTCTAGAGAAAGCACGCTGATACTTAGGAACAGTAAGCTATCCAAATATGTAGCGTCCTTTGAAAATTCAGAGCTCAACTCAAAATGCATTAGAGAACATGTTCTCTTTGTAGAGAACGTCGAAAATCAATATCCCTGATTCATTCTTTTAAGATAGTTGTTAGAATACAATGGTTTTGTATGGGGATGAAATCCATAGAAAGGCCTACTAAATGCGGTTTAGCAATAAACCCTTGAACCATGTATTAACAAAAACTTTCTTTTAAAAAGCTAAGCTATAGAGAGGTCAGCATACCAAGCTTTAATCAATATATTAAAAAATACAAGCCTCCAGCTATAGGCCTGCAGTTGAAACACACCTCATGAAAACTCATGAAAAACATAGATCTTCCGAACCCGAACTTACCTGTATCAGCATCTGAACCTGTTTTGATTTTGGCACTGATTTAAGTTTGTTTGTTCTTTGTTTGACTTCTGTACCGTGCATCTGGCTGCCAGGGCCACTCTGGGTGGTTTACAACTAAACAGATAAATGATAATATGAAACAATAAATACAATAACAGTCAAAATCAAAATTAAACATCAAATAAACATAGATTAATAACATAAGTTAAAGCTAAAAATAATTAGGATAGTTTAATGTTGGTGTCAAAGATTACTGCAGAATTGACACCAGCTAAGAGGAAGAAGACTGCCATCGATAAACAAGATAAATCTTTAAAAAGTAAGAGAAAAACAACATGATTTATCAACTTGATCTATGGAAGCAGAGTAGAGTTGGGGGAGGCGGGGCTTCATTGCAGCAAGACCGGTCGGATTTCAGGAGGGCTCCTGAAGTGGACCGAGACCACTCTGTTTCGGCCCCCCCAAACTTGAGCAGAGAAAGGGCTTTTACTAGGAGAAGTGAAAGTCTGAAGTAACAGAATCTGACTGCGAAGGGAGGAGAACTGGGGGCTGCCTGGTTTTTACTCTCTTTGAAGTCTCATCTGAATGCAAAAATCGGGTGGGAGCTATCTTGGCACAAAGCTGTGAATGCCCCTGGCAGAGAGCAGAAAAGTACAGAAGGATTTTGGGAAATAATCTTGACCAGAACTTGAAGTAAATGGCTTGTTTTACATATAGTATTGAAGGACCTAAATAATGGTGGGTGCAATCTGTCAGAGAAAGTGAAGAGATCAATATCTGGCCAGACTAGTAAGCACTCTCTCCCTCTTAAGACTGGGAGAAAGAGAGAGAGAAGAAGAAAAAGGGTGGAGGGGAGAGAGAAAATGATTTTTCTTGTATTGCTGTAATAAAACTCGCATCCACAGGACAATATAATCATAAACTACTTAACTATAAATTTGATGGATGGATTTAAATCTGTGAACTATTTCTGTGAAATAGCCAGAAACAGTCTTGGGGAAAAAGGTGAAAAGGAGGAAAAGCCCTTACCCCTGTCAGCCATTGCTAACTATTAAGACTAGAGAGAGAGATTGAATTGTAAATGTTTTCTGCCCCAAGACACAAGCTACCATTGTGGAACATCTATTGTACCACCTGCTGGAAAGAAATCCAGATAATACTTGCAAATAGACAGTATTGAATCATGGAACAAGAAGTTCTCAAGAATATTCAAAACATCATATATAATGGAATACTGCATATAAAAGGAGAGATGAATCAGCTATTTGAACAAATTAGCCACATAGGTATTCGCGAAGGCTTCCACGGCCGGGATCTAATGGTTGTTGTGGGTTTTTCGGGCTCTTTGGCCGTGTTCTGAAGGTTGTTCTTCCTAACGTTTCGCCAGTCTCTGTGGCCGGCATCTTCAGAGGACAGCACTGAAGATGCTGGCCACAGAGACTGGCAAAACTTTAGAAAGAACAACCTTCAGAACATGGCCAAAGAGCCCGAAAAACCCACAACAACCACTAACCACATAGGGACACAAATTAAATCTACAGTGAAGACGGAGGAAAAACTGGAACTAGGACAGGTAGTCAGCTTATTAAAACGTCAAGCAGAGGGAGAGAATTTTAGAGTTAATTTGTTAACCCCTCTTATGGAGATGTCAGCAGTAGAAGTGCAGCAAATGCTGAACTTTACTATGGAAGGGAGGGAATGGAGATGATGGGACATATGCCATGGCAGATGGGACAAAGAAAGCAACAGTACATGGAGTTGATGAAGCTCTTGGAACAGATCTAAATAAATGTAAATGGTCGATAAGATGGAAGATGAAAGAATGAAATTACATGATAAGAGGGGCACAAAATATTGGTTAGAATACTGATGTAGAACAGTGGATATAAACCTGCCAGAATATAGATAAGATGTTCTATAGATTAGTGGTCCCCAACCTTGGGCCTCCAGATGTTCTTGGACTATGACTCCCAGAAGCCTTCACCAGCACCTCTGCTGGCCAGGATTTCTGGGAGTTGAAGTCCAAGAACATCTGGAGGCCCAAGGTTGGGGACCACTGCTATAGATGATCAAAAGATGGAAATGTTAAATTTAAGAGGGTATTTTGTGGTGAAAGAATATATGATAAAATGGACATAAACTAATGATTATAACATTGATTTAGAGCAGTAGATATAAACTTGGCAGAATAATATCAAACCTATAAAATTAGTAAGTTTAAAGATAATAAGAAATAGAACGTCGAAGAAAATGGAAGATTAGTAACTATAGATACCATGGAAAATTACTATATTTTTTTTCTTTGTATGATTTCCCCTTTTAATATATTTGTATAAGCGGATATAATAATACTTTTCACTCTCTGGAATTTTACCCCTTCCTACCCTCCCCCCCCTTTCTGCCTGGTCCCCTATTTGTACCTTAACCCCTATCCCCTCTGGAAATTAATAAATAAATAAAAGAAGAGAAGAAGCTGAGTAGAGATGGAAGTTTTGTGCTTCGTATGAAATGCAACACCACAGGTGGTGCTGTATTCCATCTCCTTCCACAGCCTGCCTGGTCCACTTACTGGGCTCTGCATGCTGCTGGGGTCCCTCCTTGGCAGCGTCATTCCAATCCAGGCAGGAGCCTAGCTAACCTTTCCCTGCCTCCCCAGGCAGCCAACCACTTGTCAGCTATGCAGGGAGACTCCCGATCCTGCTTCCTCGCCAGACTGATTGGCTACCTGAGGAGGCAGGGAAAGCTGGCTCGGCTCCTGCCTGGATTTCAGCAGCACTGCCAAAGTAGAACCCCAGCAGCATGTGGAGCTCAGTAAGTGGACTAGGCGACCTGTAGGGAGGGAGATGGAACTCAGCACCACCTGTGGTGCCATGCTTTGTGCTTCATATAAAGCACGAAGCTTCCATCTCTAAAGCTGAGATTTGCGCTAGAGGCACTCCTGCATCTCATCAGACCTCTCCATCTGATCTCTGTCCAACTCCTTCAAACCCAGACAATAGAGATGTTGTGTATTTGGGATTAGTGTCAAAAGGAGAGCTAGTTGGGTCACCTCCCTTAGTCCCATCATGTACACCCGTGGTCTCCAACCTTGGGCCTCCAGATGTTCCTGGACTTCAACTCCCAGAAATCCTGGCCAGCAGAGGTGGTGGTGAAGGCTTCTGGGAGTTGCAGTCCAAGAACATCTGGAGGCCCAAGGTTGGAGACCACTGATGTACACCACCTTATTCATCAGGTAGGTTGGTGTGACAAGCATTTGTGGAGCCATTGCCACCAATTCCTTGACAGTGTATCTCTTCCTCTCTGTCACACCCAGTTTCTGATCTGGGTGGCAGATGGGGGAGAACTGCAGGGGAGCTGTTAGGGTGTCTCTCGTCATGCAGGTAGTGTTGGGGTAGAGAGAAAAAATTCTCCTTAGGCTCTGGAAGTTTTCAAGTTTGGCAGGTATGAAACCCATGTTTGTGAATTCACAGATGACCACATGAAAAATAGCAGTTATTGATAAGCAACTTTTCCTTCTCTTTTTTACTCTGTGGTATGATATTGGCTGAATACACATCTACAGTAGATAAAGGATTTTCTTCTAAACAGGGTAGAACTTCTGTGGAAATTACTGACTTCCTGTATCAAATACAAAGTTATATTTTTCATGACCAAATTACACATCTGGAGAATTCTTGATGTACACTAAAACAAAATAAAACTGAGTCTGTAAGCAACACAACTATTAGGTTGAACTAGTTTATTCCTGTTCATCAACATTTCATATTCTATGCTAAGCAGGACATATTGAAGATGCAAACATTCCATTGAAACAATAGGCGTACAGCTTGCTGTAGTTAATTTCCTGGTATGGTAAAGGACAGCAGTATGTTAAATGAATCATTGCAGTGGGTTTGTTTAGTTAGGCTGTCAAAGCTTAACAACAGTTTTTGTTATATAAATGCTGAAAGGTATTCATGTGTTTTGAGTAGCTTGCTCATTAACACTGATGGCTATTAGAATGGTGAAATCTTCCTGCTTGATTTGAAATGAAGGCCTTTTCCTGTGTCTTCATTGTTTAGCAGATCTCCTCATTGCATTTTCCATGCTAGTGAGCCCCTGGACTCAATTTCCCTCTTGTCTTCACCTTGTCTGTCTGTGTCTTCATGATCTGTGAGACTAGTGATGGAAAATGGAGTTGTGAATTCCCTTTCATTGCTGCTTGAAACACACATCCAAAGATGTAAAACTGTAAGATTTCTGTGTGATTTTGAATCTTGACATTTAGAAGTTCATAAAGACTCAAATTGAAATGGAAGTAAGATATGTGGTCCTAGTGTAGTGTATTTCGCCTCTTGTAGACTTTCTCAGAATGTTCAGCAGGGACAGGGAAGGGAGTCAGTTGATAAACATTTCTTGTATGTTTGCAGACTATATAACATGTTTATGTTTTTAAGGATGAAGTTAGATGCTGTGGAAGCAAGTCATGCTTAAAACACTAATTAGATACAGTCATATTGAAAGAGGTTCTTTCTAAAGCTGCAAAATAAGTGCTCTGATGAGAATTCTACTTGTCTGCCCTTCTTGGTATTTCTTTCTGTAATTCTGAAATCCTCACTTGTTCCTTTTTCCATTTTAAAATGAAGCTGTGTAATTTGGCACTTAAGGTTCCAGTTTAATCTGAAAACTTTAGCTTGTTTCAGCCAGTTCCAGTGAAATGTATTGTTGATTTTAATCAGTGTATGGTCTTTACTTAGCACCATGGTAAGTAGGATTGTGTAATAGTCCTGCCCTCCTCTTTAAAACATATAACCTTTTTTCTTTAGATGTTTTATTGGATTCCAAATTCTCTTCAGTTGTTTTCAAAACTGAACAATCTCTTAACCTTTTTAAACAATAAATCTTAATTCAGACAAGAGTCAGAGCCATTGGCAGTAATGCTTATATTTCTTCCATCAGTTCTCTGTACACAGCGCCAGGCATATTCTAGTTCATTACCATCTGCATTACAAACCCTGTTTAATGTTTTATATCACTGAGCATTGGAGTTCATTTAGTTGTGTTTTGTACTGAAGTTGAGCAAGAAAGACAAGTCCAAATGATCTAAGGTTGTTTCATGTCCAGGGCTCACAAAATCCTGGAAAATAAGACTTAATCATGCAGACATAGTTCTCTCTGTAACCATGAAGCTGAGATGTTTGGATATTACTTATAAAACTTTATCCAAAGTTTTATGGAACACAGTTACCACTCTACATATTTATCAAACACATGGCCAAACAACATTACATCCTCATGGCACAGTGGTTAAACTGCAGTTTTGCAGTCAAGATTCTACTCACAATCTGAGTTTGATCCCAATGGCCTCAGGTAGATGGCTTGAGGTTCACTCGGCCTTCCATCCTTCTAAGATAGATAAACTGAGTACCCAGCTTGCTGTAGGGAGACCTGTGTAATTAAATTGTAAATTGAAAACTGCCCAGAGAGTGCTTTAAGCACTATGGGGCAGTATATAAGCAGCACCCTTTCTTTTCCTTTTCCTTTTTGCTTTTAAACCCATATTCCATGTCATCTCATGACTGCTAGCTTCTCTATGGTGTCACCTCACAGCAAATTTGTTTTTATCTAGTTTTAAAGATGAATATAAGACAGAAATAATAGGGGTGCAGTTTATGACATGGAGGCTGTACACACTGTGACAAAGTCACATTCACCTTAATGTTGCCAAAGGAAGCCTTTAATGAGCACTGATTTGTAGCTGCTGATGGCATCATAGAATCATGGAATCGTTGTAGGTTTGGAAGGGACCTTGGAGATCTTCTAGTCCAACCCCCTGCCCAAGGCAGGAGACCTCATACCATCCTGGACAGATGGCTGTCCAACTTTTTCTTGAAAACCTCCAGCGATGGGGCACCCACAACATTGGGAGGCAAGCTGTTCCACTGCTTAATGGTTATCACCATCAGGAAATTCCTCCTTATTTTAAGGTTGGATCTTCCTCTGACGAGTTTCCACCCATTGGTTCTTTGTCCTACCCTCAGGCACGATGGAGAATAAAGTGATGCCCTCTTCCCTGTGGCAACCCTCCAGATATTGGAAGACTGCTATCATGTCTCCCCTCAGTCTTCTCTTTGTTAAGCTAAACATACCTAGTTCTTTTAGTCGTCCTTCATAGGATTTAGCCTCCAGTCCCCTTATCATCTTTGTTGCTCTTCTCTGCACCCCTTCCAGGGCCTCGGGGCCTTTTTTGTATTGTGGTGACGAGAACTGGACACAGCACTCCAAGTGCAGTCTCACCAGCATGTTATAGAGTAGTACTATCATTTTCTGTGATCTTGATGCTATCCCCCTGTTGACGCAACCTAGGATTGTGTTCGCTTTCTTGGTAGCTGCAACACACTGCTGACTCATCCTTAGGCAGTGGTCCACCAGGACACCTGAATCCCTCTCACAGATATTACTGTCAAGCCAGGTACCACCTATCCTGTACTTGTGCATCTAGTTTTTCCTGCGTAAGTTCAGGACCTTACTTTTCCTGCCACTGAACTGCATCTTATTGGATAAGGCCCAATGTTCAAGTCTATCTAGATATTTTTGAATGTTGAGTCTATCTTCCAAAGTATTAGCAATTCCCCCCAGCTTTGTGTCATCATGTCACGTTCCCGGAGGGTTACAATAGCCGAAGTCCGATAAACCAGTACAGGGTCAGAGATATCAAGAATGCAAAGCCAAAGTCCAGAAACCAACTTACAGAATGAAGTCCAATGTCAAAGTCCAGGGTCCGATACACAGTGTAGTTCAGGGTCAGAGTCCAGAGTCCAATACCAGTGTAGTCCAGGGCCAAAGTCCAGAGTCCAATACCAGCGCCGTCCAGGGTCAAAGTCCAGAGTTCAGAGACAGGAACAAGATGCAAGAAGCATGGATGCAAGCCAAGGTTTTGACTCCTTGCTTCCACGAAGTTTCTGGCTTCACTGGAAGCTTGTTTTATAATGAAACAGCTCCTTGAGCTGCTGGAAAGCTTTCTATTCTGCTAGTACTCAGGACTAGATGAACGTAGGTCTCTGTGGAAAGCCTTCTTGTCCTAAGTCTTTCCCGAAGCCTGCCCCGAAGCCTGTCTGCTGTGGAGGGAGAATCTGGAGGCAGTTCAGGTGTTTCTGATCTCTCCACATTCTCTTCAGCCACAGTTAACCCTTCTGGGTCCAGGTCTTTGGAAGCACTCATGACACATCAGCAAATTTGATGAGTGCTCATTCAATCCCCTCATCCAGGTCATTTATGAAGATGTTGAAGAACACTGGGTCCAAGTCAGAACCTTGAGGGACCCCACTGCACACTTCCCTCCACGTAGATGTGGTTCCAGTGAGGAGCACATGTTGAGTATGGTTGGTCAGCCAGCTGCAAATCCATCTGGTAGTTGTGCTGTCTATCCCACTTTGTTCTATCTTACGCAGCGGTAGGTTGTGGTCTACCTTATCAAATGCCTTACTGAATCATCCTGTTGTGCATGTGGAGCTGCACAACAGGATTTTGGGTGGTGATAGTTTACTTTGGAATTCTGTTTGGGAGAAGACAAAAATTAGTTTCTCTTCTTCATTTTGAAAGGGAAAAAAACCTGAACCCTGCCACATATTGTTGGGGTCCCAGTGTGATGTCCATGACTGCCCCTATATAAGTAGATACTTCCTGCAGTACAATCCAAGATTCCTTTCCTCTCTTGATAATTGATACTGCCCATCTGTTTCTAGGCACAATTCAAAGTGCTGGTTTTAATTTACAAAGCCCTAAATGGCTTGGGTCCAAGCTATCTCAAGGACTGCATCTCATCAGCCTACCCAGGTGTTAAGATAATCGGGGGGGGGGCATTTCTCTTGGTCCCATCACCCTCACACACGCACTTGGTGGGGACAAGGGAGAGGACCTTTTCTGTCAATGTTCCCAAACTCTGGAACTCCCTCCCACAGGAGGCCAGGCTAGCCCCATCTTTGCTGTCCTTCCGCAAGCAGGTGAAGACCTTTCTCCTCCACTAAGGCTTTTCCTTAGTCACTGACTGTCTATAAGAGACAATTTTAAAAAGTGTGCTGCTTATATACCGCCCCATAGAGCTTCAAGCACTCTCTGAGTGGTTTACAAGTTAATTATGCAGGCTACACATTGCCCCCCCAGCAAGCTGGGTACTCATTTTACCGACCTCGGAAGGACAGAAGGCTGAGTAAACCTTGAGCTGCTACCTGGTGTTGAACCCCAGGTCGTGAGCACAGTTTTGGGTGCAGTACAGCGATTTAAGCACTGCGCCACGAGGCTTATATTTTTTGCTTCTAAATCTGTTTTAGTAATGCTTTTACCTAACATTTTTATAGAATGTTATTAATTCTTTTAGAATATTTGAATAATTTACTGTTTTTAGCTTTTAATATTGTGTTTTCAATTATGTATGCTGCTATGGGTCCTTTTTTAGGCTCACTAAAAATATTTTAAATAAATAGATTTTTAAAATTGACCAATTCTAACAAAACACAGACTAGCTTTCCATAGAAATGAGTAAGATGTGCCTTTTTTGTTTCATCTGACTTTGTTCTGGTATGTTTTTGTAAGCTTCCATGTTCTCCTACACCCTCCCACACCCAATAGAGAAATATTTCAGAATCTCAAGGTAAACATTTCACTTCCTGACAGCACAATGCTAAACATGTATACCCTGAGGAAGAAAGTTTGATCAAGTACTGAACACTTTTCTTTGTAGTAAATGTGTTCGTGATTATAGATTAAATGTCCTTGCAACATAGTTTTTTTTTTCTGTTTTAATCCATTATTTAAAAATATATTTCAGTCTAAAAATAATGCACAGGTAATTGGTGATAGTTCAGAAGTATATGGGCATATGAAATTTAGCTTCAATGTTATGGTAATCATAACTCTATGATCATTATTCTTTGGAGAAGAATAATGATCATAGAGTTATGATTACCATAAGAGGAGAATTCAGTGGAGGAAAGTCAGAATAGTTTAGTATTTTGAAGCAGGTTTTCACTGTGAATCCTCAATCCTTCAGAAAACCTGACATTTATGAATACAGTGGTGCCCCGCATAGCGACGTTAATCCGTTCCAGGATTAATGTCGCTATCCGGATTCTTCGCTATCTGGGCGGGGAAAACCCATAGGAACGCATTAAACTCCGTTTAATGCGTTCCTATTAGGGAAAAACTCACCGGTAAGCGAAGAATCCTGGATCCGGCCGCCATTTTCGCTGCCCGGTAAGTGAGGGCAGGGCGCGAAAATGGTGCAGGCGGCCATTTTCTGCACCCGGCGGCCATTTTGGAACTGCCGATCAGCTGTTTCCAAAATGGCCGCCAGGTGCAGAAATGATTGCAATGCGATGTTTAGCCTATCTAAACATCGCAATGTGATCGCATTAGCGACCCCAAAAAACTGGTCGCTGTGCGGATTTGTTGTTAAATGGTGCGCTCGTTAAGCGAGGCACCACTGTATAGGATATGGCATCTGTACTCACAAATCAAATCCCATCCAATAGCTCAACATTGCCTTGCATTATCAAGGAAAAAGGATGCCAAGCTTTTATATAGCAAAGGCCAGGCTGAATATTGATGACACCAGCAGTAAAGATGGTTTGCAGGATCCTCTCTTGTAGTCATTCCCACTCACAGACACCAAGCAAGGAAAAAATCCAAGAACCTGACTCCTTTTCCCCCAGTCCATTAACAACTTTTAAAATAGATAAATATACTTACTTACCTTTTTCCTCAGTCACTCTGATGGCAAATTATTCCTGTATTTAGGTTGTTGTTGTTTAATCGTTTAGTCGTGTCCGACTCTTTGGGACCCCATGGACCAGAGCATGCCAGGCCCTCCTGTCTTCCTAACACAAATATTTTTGATAAAATATAGATAAAAATAAACACTTCATTAACTATACATACTTATGTGAACTAAAACAGTCATCTAATTTTAGAATAAATGTACAGAACAGTTCATTTTAATGCAATGTATTTTAAAAGGAAACACCTTTTTATTTATGAATAAATTTTAAGGTATATTTATATTTATACTTCTGCAAGGCATTGCACTTGGCTCTTATAATCACAACAAACCTGTGAGGAAAATTGGGCTGGTATATGAAAATAATAAAATATGAGAAACAATAACTTTTGTTGGATGCATCCAGAAATTTGTTAACAATTTAATAAAAAATAAGAGGGGGTTGTATTCAAAATGACAGTTGCAGATGACCAATAATAATTATAAATTGCAGTAATAATTACTTGTGTTGGATATATAAGGAATAATAATACAAGGACTTTGACTTTTATTTTTCAGTCAAAGAAAAGCGAAGCAGGTTGTAGCAGGAAACATTTCCTTTTAAGGAAGCTGTGGATGGCCTTTGAAAAACAACTATTAAACACTCTACAGGCTGACAGAAGTAGTAGCAGAAAGGAGGGGAGGAGGAATGGCTTTTAAAATCTGAAATTAGATCTCTAAAAGTACCTGTCCAAACTTCTCCAAATTTGAGACAGAGCTACATTATGCCAAATATGGTCATAATTAAAGAACTCGTTTAAAAGTTATAACATTTTGTTTGGACTGTCCCTTCTATCAAAAATGGCTCACAGAATGTTGTTTTGACTGGTCTAATGTGTGTCTATGTAGAACTGAGTGACATTGAATCCAGTGATTCTCTAGGATAAGGTCCAGTAACATTACAGTGGCACAGAACATTTTATATCCATAGATTTGAATAAAATGACTTATTTTATTCAGTATATGTACTCCCCTTACATTGTACAACCTTTTATTTTCCAAGTCTGTTCTAACCTTGAGGGTGACTGAGGTCCCATCGTTTTATCATCCAAAACATCTCCCAGTGCTATTTACAATCTTGACAGACAGGAATTGCTTCATAGAGTTATGGAATTATGTTAAGCACTTGTAACTGTATCTTCAAGTGGAATTTAAGAGTACTGTATTTTCTAAAATCAGATTTAACCGGCAAGAAGAGGATTATAATATTGCAAGACTGTATAGATAAAATCAAACACTATCCTTTAGTGGAGAAAAATGAGTTGGTTTTCGTTGTCTATGCAGTATCTATGCAGTGATCCTTGATTATTGAAAATCTACCTTTCTTTAAAAGTTTTAAATTTATATTTTATATTTTCAATTCTGCTTTGTTGAGAAGATATATTTGCAGTTATACAGTATTACGATTAGTGTGAAGAGTTCTGTGACATGTCATATTTTTGGCAACCTTTATTTGAATTCATAAGTAAGTAAAACATGTTTTTGAATAATCTGGTGAGAATTACATGTTTTTATTTTGCTTGGAAAGTCATATTTTGTTTTTATTTTTTTAAAGAAGTGTTACATCCTATTTCTACTTAATTTTGTAATGAACATTATATCTTGGCCATATTTTAGTTGTCAACAACCTTCTTGCCAATTTCAACATACCAAAAAGCGAATGTAAAATTACGGCATTTTGTTCAAGAGTTTGGGGGAGCAGATTTTTAATAGTGGTGATATTTTGTTTTGTAAATTATGTGAAGTTAAAGTGTCACCCCGAAAGCATTGTAACATTTAACAACATTAAACATTTAACAACATACTTGAAAATTAATCCAAGTATGACCATTTTAGTCTCAAAATGTTAATTTGATTCCATCAATACTAGCACTTAGGGACTGGAAGTGAAGAATAAACCTTTTAATTTTTTATGTGTGTGTATAATCACAGATTTTTAAAAATTGGGTGCTAATTTCAGAAAAAATATAAAGTCATAATTTTTGTTTAATTGGTCACATTTAAATAATTTTAAGGTCATCAGTGATTACATATTTCTGACATTTTAGGTTACAGAAATCTTTGTCTTAATTAGGATGCTTCTGTAAGGTTAAATTAGGCCAATAACTGTAAGCGAACCAAGATCAGAATGGAAACTGAAACCTATTTTCTATAACTATGCATGTGAAAGTTTTTTTTAAAAAATCCATCTCCATATTTTTTTCTCTGTGGCACCAGATTGGCTCCATTTCTGTTGCCAACCACCTGTATTAGAAGAAATGAAGGGAGTTCAATGTTAATATGGCTGAAAAGACAAAAATGGAGTATATAGAAATAATATATGGATGTGAAAGAGGAAGTTTTTATGGAAAAGTAGGCAATCTTGGAGAAAGAGTATGTCATTTTTTTAAAAAATGTGAAGTTTAAATTATGCCATAAAAGTCTTCCGTCACTCTTTGTAAAATGAAGAAATCCAGGATTTTATCCTGCCTTTTGGAGTCTCTTCAGACACAGTGTTAAACTATGTTACTAGTGTTAAGCTTGGGACTATTCAAGTTTCCTTTCCTTTCCTTGTGCATAGTGGTTGTTTATTCTTTAGTTCAGGAGCAAACTATAATTTTCTGTTTTTACTGACCCTAGAAACTGACAGTTCATTCAGAAACCAGAATTGCAAGAGACAGTGGGCTTTTCTTTGCCCAAAACATAGTTTGCTGGATTCAGATGAAAATAGCAAGTCATTGTGGAATGAAACTATGAATGTAGCATGAGAGCTTGATGCTTGTGTGTGCAGCTACCTGATTTGAATAGTTTTTCTGTGCTGCTTTGCTAGTAGTATATTCAGTTCATCGGATTAAGCATTTATGCTAATAAAACCAAAGCACAAGGAAGTCCAGATTCTGTCTTCAGATCTATCACTTGTAGGATCACAGTCTTCCGCTGTGGTCCTTACCACATAGTATGCAATGCTAAGCAATTTCTTGATAGCATAGTATGTCTACAAAGCTTGATAGGATTTTAAAGTTCTATGAATGGAATACAATTCTAGAAGTGTTGTTGTGATTTGTTCCATGTGTTCTTTTTGAGGACCGTTCTTGAAAATGATCTGAACGCAAATAATTTGTTCAGAAGGCTTCCATCTCTACAGTTAATTGGAGCTCTTATCTGAGGACTCAGCCATATACACTATGAATTGTGCAGTGGAGCAGATCCTGTAGAATAATCAAATATGTTAGTCCTAAGATTCCTGTGCAATAAGGTTTAGCAAATCACATTTATACTGCACATTATCTTATCGTTGACCATGCTAAGATCTGTATGTATGCAGATATTTATCTAGTAAAGATTATAGTGTACCGTTACCATATTTCTTTATATTTCTCAGCATTTTGTAACTTGTTCAGTGGCTACATACCTAAGTATTATCATACGGTTGAGTTGGAAATGTACAATTCGGAATTATCTAACTTGCTTAATCAATTATAATTATTACAGATGATGCATAAGTAGGGTGGAGTAGCAGTTACATAGACTTTTAAAGAATCATATTAAATTAATCAAATACATGTGTGCTGAATCATATCTTCACTACCCGGCCAGTAATAATTTTGTACTTGGCATCTGAGACTGATATATGTATTTGTCGCTGTACTTTTTTCTGATGTGATTATGACTTTACTGAGGAAATTGCTGCATCATCTATTTTATAATCTAGTTTTAATTGTGACTTTCCTCTTCTTTAGATTGGGGCATATGACCAACAAATATGGGAGAAATCCGTAGAACAACGAGAAATCAAGGTAAAATTTGTTTATTTTACAGTGGACCCTTGAATTACAGACCGCTTGACTTACAGACTTTTTGAGTTACAGACTTCTCTGGCCGCAAAATGTAGGTTTGACTTGCAGACTGAGATTTGACTTACAGACCAGAAAAAAACCAAAATGGAACAAAAACGGCCTTTTACGGGATTAATCAGTTTTCAATGCACTGTAGGTCAATGGAGACTTGACTTACAGACTTTTTGACTTGAGAACCGCCTTCCAATACGGATTAAGTTCTCAAGTCAAGACCCCACTGTATATAGTTCTTATATAGCGAATTTGTAGTTTCCTGTCTTCAATAGACTTGTTCCGCATCAGTTAGTTGGTAGAGAATTCCTGTGCAGAGGATACTGGGGTGCTGTGGCATATTCCATGCATGGTACGAATAGGATATATTAGAGTAACTCTTCTGTGAAAACCATGTGCATCCAAGAATATGCAGAACACGTTTCTAGGGGATGTCAGTAAGGACAAACTTCTAAGCAGTTTTTTTTCCCTATATTTTCTTGTTGAGGAAACCCAGTATGTTCTGAGGAACCAAGTGATTCTGAAAACTTCAGTTTGAACTCCACTTATGTGTTGAAAGTCAGAATTTATTTTAAAGAGACTATGTAATGGAATGAGAATAAAAATGGATTGAATCCAAATTTGCACATACTAGGAGTAGACTCACTGAAATTTATGGGAGTTCAGTTAATCAAGGCTAAGCTGTGTTCCATTGTTTTCCATTGATCTTTTCTAAGTGTGAACCCAATTCAGCAGCTATATCAGTTGTTAATTTTTGTCCCTGTTTTGTTCTCTGTTATATAGTTTTTTCAGTAATACTTCGTTACTTTCTACAGATCTGCAGTATTTTTCTCAAATTTAAATTATTTTTTATCTTTCTACTGAAACAAAATATTTATTTATTTATTTAATTTGTATGCCGCCCACACTACCCAAAGGTCTCAGGGCAGCTTACAACATTTAAAATACAATAAAAAGTCAAAACAATTAAAATGGAATTAAAATATAAACTCTAAAAATTGCCATCGGACCCACAGCTGATATTATTTCAATTAAAAGCCTTCTGGAATAGGAAGGTTTTGACCTGACGCCGAAATGTCATCAGCGTTGGCGCCAGACAAATCTCAGTCGGGAGGGCATTCCATAGTCTGGGGGCAGCTGCCGAAAAGGCCCTTTGTCTACAAGCCGTCCCTCTCACCTCCTTAAAGGACGGCTCTTTCAAAAGGGCCCCCTGGGTAGATCTTAATTGCCGGGTAGGTTCACATGGAAGGAGGCAGTCCTTCAGGTATCCAGGGCCCAAGCCGTTTAGGGCTTTATATGTCAAAACAAGCACTTTGAATTGGGCCCGGGCAGCAACTGGTAGCCAGTGTAACTTACATAAACGCCATGGGGCAGAGCAACTGTCCCCCAGTACCACCCTCTGGACATGGTCAGCCAGGAAGAAGTGGAACCACTGTAAAGCAGTGCCCCCAACTCCCAATCCAGGCAGCCTATCCAGAAGGACACTATAGTCGATGGTGTCGAAAGCCGCTGAGAGGTCCAGGAGTATCAACAAGGTCACAATCCCCCTGTCTCTCTCCTGGCAAAGGTCATCGTACAGGGTGACCAAGGCAGTCTCCATGCCAAAACCCGGCCTGAAACCCAGTTGAAATGGATCCAGAAATTTGTTTCATCCAGCAGGGCCTGGAGTTGCCCAGCCACAACCTGCTCCAACATTTTACCCAAATAAGGGAGGTTCGCTACTTGTCGGTAATTAACCACCAGCCTTGGGTCCAGGTTAGGCTTTTTAAGGAGTGGGCGAATTACCGCCTCTTTCAAGGTGGTAGGGACCACTCCCTCTCTCAAAGAGGCATTCATGGCCTCCTGGACCCAGGTGCGAACCCCCCTGGCCGATCTTCCAATTAGCCAAGATGGGCAAGGGTCGAGATTTGTGAGATTGGGGGACATTCTTTTCAACTAAGAATTTCTTGTTTTATGGAAGATAGCCGTATCAAGAGTTTAGATTGGATAAGCTCAGAATATTTTCTTGTTTGGTGTAGATGTGATTCACACATACAGGAGTGAGCATTCCCGCTTTCATATTGTTTGTTTTAATATTTTAAGCCACTTCGGGTCTTCTTGAAGAGAAAGATGGGATATAAATATTAAAAACAGCTAAACGTAATAGAGGGAGCCTGACTACATGTTTCTTTTTGAGAGCTGCAATTTCCAGTGCTGTGATAAATATTGGGGTTTTTTAATGTTGCTTTAAACTACATGCCATATGACATGCAATACAGTGGTGCCTCGCTTAACGAGCGCACCGTACAATGACGAAATCGCATAGCGATCCCTTTTTGGGATTGCTAATGCGATCGCTCAACGTTTTTTAGATAGGGCAAAATTTGCTTTGCGAAGATCGGTAAGCGTTTCGCTTACCGATCTTCGCAAAACGAAGCCCAACGATCAGCTGTTCAGCGGCGAAAATGGCCGCCGGAAGCCCGGAAATGGCCCAAAATGGCCGCGCGCAGCGTTTTTGCGCCCTCGTTAAGCGAGGGGAGGGCGCGAAAATGGCTGCCGGCCATTAAGAAGCATCGCTGAACAGTGAGTATTCGGCCCATTTGGAACGCATTAAACCATGTTTAATGCATTCCAGTGGAATTCCCTGCCCCGTTCAACGATGCTTCAGCATAGCGAAGGTTAATCCGGAACGGATTAACCTCGCTATGCGAGGCACCACTGTATTTGTTCCTTTACAATTTTATTTGAATTTTATCAGAAATCATTGGCTTTCATACATTTGCCTTTGTAGTTCCAGTTTACTTTTCTTCCTTTTTCATCTTGTCATTATTTTGAACAGTTTATGAAATTGGTAAGTACTTGACCATGAAGATTTGTTTTATGCAAAACAGCTTTTGTAGATTAACAGTGTCTCTGCATCTTAGTGTGGCTAACAAATTCCCAACAATATCTGATAAGCGAGGACCTGTTTCAACAGCACCTGAATGCTTTTGCATCCTTTATATTGAACAAGCTTTGGCTTCTATTCTGTATGACTTTGTGGTGTTCCTGCCTAACTTCATGATCTAACTCTGAGCAGGACTGTGCTGTTAGGTTCATTTCTAAAGATACACAGAAATGTAATGTTTGGATTATAAGTAACACTGCTTTTTCACAGAGAGTACAAAATTTTCTGGAACTGCTTTCAGATGTTGATCAGATGTTGTCGTGCAGACTGCAAACAATCTGTTCCTCTATATATTTTTAATAAATTCAATTTACCAAAAATCATCTTTTTGCTTTTCAGGAACTAAATTGGATAAAGCCATTAGAATCCATTTCTGAAAATCCTGCACTGTCAAAAAGTAATTTTTAAAAAATTGATTCATTTTATATTTCTAGTGACTGAGGTACTATGAGAAGACTAGTGTTTCCTAATCTTTTTTTCCTTGGAGGAACCCCTAAAATATTTTTTTATATTCTGAGGAGCCCCTCACCTTTGGAAATACATATAGGCCATGAACATTTGATAGTAGGGAACAAAATTAAATTACTGCTAAATAATTATAAAAATATATTTATAAAAGGCTTGCGTATAAATAAGGTTACACTTTGAAGAAATAATTCAAATATTTGTCTTTGGGTTTTTTTCATATTTTCTAATCTTGCCTTAAAAATACCAAACAAGTCAAAATTAAACAGCAAAATGAATGTGACATCCAAAATAATAAAGTTTGCTTCTGTTGTTTCCTCTTTGGTTCTTACTTAGGCAGCAGCCAGCTGAGAGCACAGCTGCTCTGCCCTTTCTGACATGGACTGCAATGTCCCCACAACCTTCCAGCTTATGAACTACAAACTTCCAGTGTGCAAGTGCCACATTTTCCATACCAGCAGCCTTTTCTGAATTAAGCCCCTGGGCCATTGTTGAACAGAAAAAGAGTCATAGCAAAGCCAAACAGCAACTTTCCCTGCTGATGCAAGCTATTCAGTGAAACTTCTGTGCCCTTACTATTTCTGAAATGCACCAGCTTGATGACTCTAGATTTCCCAACCCCAAGTATACAATTTTTTTTGCCTTCCTAAAGCAGCAGCATGTGACTAATATAATGTAGTAGCCGGGCGAGATGAGGAGCAGCTCATGGATAGCTGCAGCAGCAGGCACTTCAGTGTAGCATCTGCACTGGTGTAGTGTCATTTGACTTACTTGATGATATTATAAATCCCCAGGCTGCAATGTCAGACATCACCCTCCATTCCTCTCTCCCTAAGCCCTATGCCAGTCAGGTGAACCTCCATCTTCCTTCATAAATCACTGGCGATGGTTCCTGAGTAATCCCTGCCTTCCCTTGGCTGGAGAGTGTTCTGCCATTGGCTGGTGGTAATCCTTCAGAAGTGAAGGTTGGCAGATCTCTACTTCAGCTTTAAGGGAGTGGAATAGTTTAAAGTTTTTGAATTATTTTTGCATGATTTCTTGCATAACAATTGACAGTGTTCTATGAAACATCACTTTGTAATCATTGGAGAAGACTGTAGTGCCTAATGGCTTGTTCAAGAAGCAGTGGAATGAGTGAGATTGCTTGTCAATAGACAATAAGCCATATTTGCAACTTGCTACTTACCTCGCTGTGCAAGCAGTCATTTGGCACACACGTCTGTCTCATTCTCCATGTTGTTTTCTACTTGCTTGCACATTTTTCAGCGTGACGCTGGCAGATACCACTGTACTTAGCAGCACCAACAAGGAAAACATAGCTGAGTAACAAGACTTTTGTATGTGCCTTATCTCTTTTGGCAGATGGAAACTGAGGAGTGACAGAACTAACCAAGTGATGTACCTGCTGCATGTGTGTTCATTCTTATTCCCAGCAAAAAAAAAAAAAAAAAAAAAAAAAAAAAAAAAAAAAAGCAGTGATGTAATGGGGGAGGGAGATGAGTTACTGGATTGGAAGATGGGCAGCCAACACGTTTCAATTAATTTTTAGGAATTATGACTCTTCAGTAATTTGCTTCTGTTGAAAAAAATGCATTAACAGTTTCCTTTTCGTTGTTGCTGCTCTGAATTTGCTATTTATTTATTTATTTGTTACATTTATAACCCGCCCATCTAGTCGTACCGACTACTCTGGGCGGGTGACAACATATCAAATCTAGGTACAATTTAAAATCATAACAACATATTACTAAAATCAATGATCCAGATGGCAGAAGGCACAGAGAACAAAATCAGACAATGGATGGAGGAAAGGCTTGCTTGAACAGCCAGGTTTTCAGCTGGCATTTAAACTCTAGTAACTTGGAGAGAATATGAATAGTATCTCAGTCTGCTGTGGTGTGGACACTAAATTGTTTTATAAATTTTGCTAACTCTTCAAAGAAAAATGCTGTCTTTCTGAGAGGAAATATTTCAATCCTCTTACCATTTTAATACCTCACTTGTTTTAATTTACAGTCTGTTTGAGTTTATATCTGATCCAAAAGTAGCTTATAGAGTAACACTGAGACTATATTAACAGAAGTTATGCTTTTATTAAACAGTGAAAGCATTAAAATGATTAAAAAGATTAAAACTTTTAAGCCTTAAAATGGAATAATTAGATGAAATTGTTAAGGCAATAGAAAAATAAGGCAGAGTTTTCTGCATATCCTCTACTTTGCGATATGCTTTTGATCAGAACTGAGCATATAGTTCTGTATCTGGGCATGCCATTATTATAAATCTTGCTGCTTAGTCTTTCTATCCAATTTCTAACAGGTTTTAATGTTTTTTATAGTAGCTCTAACAACATTCAATACATTCTTCACTATGAACTCAGCATGTTTCCTGAGACTTAATTCCAACTGTTAGTCAAACCTGGAATAGATCAACTGAACTTATGTAAGTGTTGACTTACTAAAGTCCCACTGACTTCAAGGCCCAGAGTCTTTATCGTTTCATGGCAATTATGGAAGCAATATGCTTTATTTAGCTGTCTGTCTATTGCATGGCCAGACACGTCTGGATTGCAGAGATGGTTGTGTGCATAGGTGTACGACAGACAGATACCAGCCAAAGCCAAACACTGCTTGCATGATTGCCCTTACAGGCATAGCATTTTGTACTAGGGTTTTGGCCAAGGAATGTACTCTGATTCAAAACTGCAATTGAATTTAAGCCCTTGGTCTCTTCATTAGCCTGTTCATAACCCTTCAATAAGTATGTACGTTTATTTGTTTCTGAATTCTTTGCAGTAGTAGATTTTACCAGATTGGGAGCTTTCTGTTTTACCAAGAAATATCAGCAGCTGAAACTGGCAGTGATTGAAAATCTCCAGTCCCATAGATACTCTCATAAACAGTGAGTCTCCTTATCAGTAAGGAGTCAAGTTTGTCTTTATATCAAAAGGAGAGGAATATCCTTAAGTTCCCTTAGGACACAACCACAGCAGCAGTATTTGCCTTAGTGATATTGTCTGTATAGCAAAACAGCTGCTACAGGACCTTTCTAGCTAACCCACAGCAACTAGAAAAGGCCATATCTTCTGTCAGAAATCCAAATTATCAGTATATTTCTACATTGCTATGTGTATGTAACTTCTGACTGATAAAGAACACTCTGAATTAGACAGTATGAGGTGACTATTAAGGACCAGCGCTGAGAGAACGCATCTCATGCCAGAAATTAATGTTTCAGTGTGCACATCTTTGTTTGTTCAACTATTCAGGAATTTTTCTGCTTTATTTTAGTACTGAATGTCTTCATTGTGTAATTGCATAATTGTGTGTTTGTGTTCTCCTGCTGCTGGTTTTCAATTTTTGTAGTTGTTTAGTTGTGTCTGACTCTTCGTGACCCCATGGATCAGAGCACACCAGGCCCTCCTGTCTTCTACTGCCTCACGGAGCTGGGCCAAATTCATGTTGGTCGCTTCGATGACACTGTCCAACCATCTCATCCTCTGTCGTCCCCTTCTCCTCTTGCCCTCACACTTTCCCAACATCAGGGTCTTTTCCAGGGAGTCTTCTCTTCTCATGAGATGGCCAAAGTATTGGAGCCTCAGTTTCAGGACCTGTCCTTCCAGTGAGCACTCAGGGTTGATTTCCTTCAAAATGGATAGGTTTGTTCTCCTTGCAGTCCAGGGGACTCTCAAGAGTCTCCTCCAGCACCACAGTTCAAAGGCATCAATTCTTCGGCAGTCACCTTTCTTTATGGTCCAGCTCTCACTTCCGTATATCACTACAGGAAAAACCATAGCTTTGACTATGCGAACTTTTGTTGGCAAGGTGATGTCTCTGCTTTTTAAGATGCTGTTGAGGTTTGTCATCGCTTTCCTCCGAAGAAGAAGGCGATTTTTAATTTTGTGGCTGCTGTCACCATCTGCATTTATCATGGAGCCCAAAAAACTAAAATCTGTCAGTACCTCCATATCTTCCCTTTCTATTTGCCAGGAGGTGATGGGACCAGTGGCCATAGTTTGTTGTGGTCGACACAGTCAAAGGCTTTTGCATAGTCAATGAAGCAGAAGTAGATGTTTTTCTGGAACTCTCTGGCTTTCTCCATAATCCAGCGCATGTTAGCAATTTGGTCTCGAGTTCCTCTGCCCCTTCGAAATCTAGCTTGCACTTCTGGGAGTTCTCGAGCCACATACTGCTGAAGCCTACCTTAGAGGATTTTGAGCATAACCTTGCTAGCGTGTGAAATGAGTGCAATTGTACGGTAGTTGGAACATTCTTTGGCACTGCCCCTATTTGGGATTGGGATGTAGACTGATCTTTTCCAGTTCTCTGGCCACTGTTGAGTTTTCCAAACTTTTTGGCATATTGAATGTAGCACCTTAACAGCATCATCTTTTAAGATTTTAAATAGTTCAACTGGAATGCCATCACCTCCCCTGGCCTTGTTGTTAGACAAGCTTTCTAAGGCCCACTTGACTTCGCTCTCCAGGATGTCTGGTTCAAGGTCAGCAACCACACTATCTGGGTTGTCTGTGATATCCAAATCTTTCTGGTATAATTCCTCTGTGTATTCTTGCCACCGCTTCTTGATGTCTTCTGCTTCTGTGAGGTCTCTCCCATTTTTGTCCTTTATCATGTTCATCTTTGCACAAAATTTTCCTTTAATATCTCTAATTTTCCTGAACAGATATCTGGTTTTTCCTTTTCTATTATTTTCCTCTATTTCTTTGCACTGTTCATTTAAGAAGGCCCTCTTGTCTCTCCTTGCTATTCTTTGGAAGTCTGCATTCAATTTCCTGTAACTTTCCCCATCTCCCTTGCATTTTGTTTCCCTTCTCTTCTCTGCTATTTGTAAGGCTTCGTTGGACAGCCACTTTTCTTTCTTGCATTTCCTTTTCTTTGGGATGGATTTTGTTGCTGCCTCATGTACAATGTTACGAGCCTCTATCCAAAGTTCTTCAGGCATTCGGTCCACCAAATGTAGTTCCTTAAATCTGTTCTTCACTTCCACTGTGTATTCATAAGGGATTTGGTTTAGATTATACCTGACTAGCCCAGTGGTTTTTCCTACTCTCTTCAGTTTGAGCTTGAATTTTGCTATGAAAAGCTGATGATCAGAGCCACAATCAGCTCCAGGTCGTGTTTTTGCTGACTGCATAGAGCTTTTCCACCTTTGGCTGCAGAGAATATAATCAATCTGATTACGGTATTGCCCATCTGATGATTCCCATGTGTAGAGTCGCCTCTTGTGTTTTTGGAAAAGAGTGTTTGTGATGACCAGCTTGTTCTCTTGACAAAACTCTATTAGCCTTTGCCCTGCTTCATTCTGAACTCCAAGGCCAAACTTTCCTGTTGTTCCTTTTATCTCTTGACTCCCTACTTTAGCATTCCAATCCCCTAGAATGAGAAGAACATCTTTGGTGTCAGTTCTAGAAGGTGTTATAAGTCTTCATAGAATTGGTCAGTTTCAGTCTCCTTAGCACTGGTTGTTGGTGTATAAACTTGGATTATGTGGTGTTGAAAGGTCTGCCTTGGATTTGTATTGACATCATTCTATCATTTTAAAGATTATATCCTATTATAGCTTTTCCCACTCTTTTGTTGACTATGAGGGCTACTCCATTCCTTCTACAGGCTTCTTGCCCACAATAGTAGATATGGTAGTCATCTGAATTGAATTCACCCATTCCTGTCCGTTTTAGTTCACTGACGCCCAGGATGTCAATATTTATTCTTGCCATCTCCTGTTTGACCACATCCAGTTTCCCAAGGTTCATAGATCTTACATTCCAGGTTCCTATGCAGTATTTTTCTTTGCAGCATCGGACTTTCCTTTCACTTCCAGGCACGTCCACAGCTGAGCGTCCTTTCGGCTTTGGCCCAACCACTTCATTAGCTCTGGAGCTACAGTACTTGTACTTGTCCTCTGCTCTTCCTCAGTAGCATGTTGGACGCCTTCCGACCTGAGGGTCCCATCTTCCAGCGTCTCATCTTTTAGCCTTTTGTTTCTGATCATGGGGTTTTCTTGTCAAAGATACTGGAGTGGCTTACCAGTTCCAGCTCCAGGTGGATTGCGCTTAGTCGGAACTCTCCACTATGTCCTGTCCGTCTTGGGTGTCCCTGCACGGCATAGCCCATAGTTTCTCTGAATTACTCAAGCCCCTTCGCCACGACAAGGCAGCAATCCATGAAGGGGTTTCAATTTTAATATCATTTAAATGTGACCATAAAATTTCTCCTTGGCTTGTTTCATTGGAAACTTACATTTTACTTTTGTTTTTATTGGTTTAGAGCGAGTAGTATTGTAGCTTGATTGACTGTGAATGTAACAGAATTATTTAAACTTGTTTTAAAAGCAGTATATGTTTAATCTGAATCTGTATCATTAAAAAAAACTTCTAAGTGTCCCAAATGGGTTTGACTCTCCTAATTTTACCTTTTCATTCTAATTTTAAGGTGTTTTACAAAATGATTTGAACAAATCAGTCAGTTATTTGGGGTACTAATCATATTGAACTGCCCTGCTAATTTTCCCTTCAATTGTATACTGAGTTTGGTAACATTTTTTTCTCCAAAGTGCAAAGTTGTTATAAGTATGAATAAATTCTTTGAACTACAACGCAATCTGTTTGTGCAATTATCAATTTCTTTGAAAATGTATATTATTTGTAGCAGTAAAGATTTATGTTAGTGTCCTGTTGAGCTTCTAATGAACAGAAACATGTTTTGCCATAGTAAAATGGGCTTGTACCATCTGCACAAGCATTGCCGTTGCACAGGTGGAAGATGGGTTTTCTTTGTGAAGATTTCTGTTTGCACAACAGCAACACTTGGAACAACATGTGTGTTACTATGCTTGTGGGACTCTGTGAAGTGACAGCTAAGCAGGATGTGCCCCCAGATTTCTGATTTAAAATTGGCCCATATTTCACAAGACACATACTTGTCCTCCTAGGGGGAGGACCATCATGTATCAATCTGACCACATTTTAGATCAGGCCTGTATTTAGTTTATATACTGTATATTATTTTGTCTAATGAATGAAGCTTCTTCGAAAACAGAAGGACAGAATTAAAGAAGGATCAAAACAAGTATCTTGCTAACTATTACAAGCATGTGTATGTGGACTGTGGCTGCATAACTTAATTGAATTAACATCCTTTGGTGTTGGGAAAAATATAATAGAAGTAAATGTAAATTAATTTCAAGTCCTATTGTGCATTTGAGAAATTGCTTTCCCTGTTTCTGACATTGTTTAATTTTAGTTTGTAATGATAAAATGTGTTGGATCCAGCCCTTCCCCTGCCAGTTGGTGTGTTCTCTGAATAATGCTAAGGATGCTTTGTGTATGTTCAATGTTGCCCATTTCCTGCTTCCTCTACAGCTACTGCTGCCATCACTGATCCTTTGCTGGAGGGCCCAAAGCCCTCTGGAGGAGGTTTTCAGTAAAATTGAAAAATCAGTGTATTCTTTCCCACTGTAATACCTCTACTAAATGAAATTTATGGAGGCACATGCTGGTTTCAGGCCGTTGTAACTTGGAATATTTCTTAAAATGAATTTTAAGTTTCTAAATCAGAGAAACTGAGAAATAAAGGTTTGGCACAATCAATGACCCTTCTGATTTTTAAAAAAAAGTTCTTGGGAAGTAACAGTTACAATGTAGTATGCTTTTCCTGTTACAGGGTTTGAGGAACAAGCCAAAGAAAACTGGACATGTAAAACCAGATCTCATAGATGTTGATCTTGTAAGAGGTAGGGATGGATCTCTTGAAAACAGGATGTAACATTAACCAGTATGTCAGCTTACATACTACAGTGTATTTCAAGCTATGCTTTTTCTTGTTGGAAATAAAGATATATCCACAGTGGGTTAATGAATGCAAGCAGTGTGAACTAGAGCCAGTGCCTGAATGGTGGCCAGTGTTTCATAGCCTAGATGCACTCCAGTTATTGAACAACAAAGAACAGGTGTAATAGAGGAGTTTAATGGGAAGACTGCAATATATGTGATCAGAGCATAGGCAAACACAGCTCAAATACATGTATTTTTTAAAGTCATAGATAACCTGGATTGAAATGTGACCTCACTAATAATGGCATTTAAAGTTTTGCTGCTGTCTTGAGTGTGTATTTTAGCTTCAGTACAACCACTCATAAATTCTGTTTACTGAAAATCCAGTAAAGGTAGTTCAGTTACATATAGTTACTGAAATAATTTGCAAATACCTGAAATCTGTTCAGGAATATATCAGAAAAAGTTAATGATTTTTTAAATATTATGATAACATTTAGAGTAAAAAACTAGAGTCTTGAATACAATACCTTTTATTTTTTGAAATTAAAAAAAATCACCCAAAGGATATTTAGATTGAATCCAATGAACTGCCTTCATATTGATTGAACTAAGGGAAGCCATAAGAAGATGTAGGACTGGCAAAACAGTGGGACTTGGTATCCAAATCAGGCAGATGAAACATTTTGGGCAAAATATAAAGGAATGGCTCGCTCCTTCAACTCTTTATTAACTGCTGGACAAGAAAACAGATTCCAAAAATGTGATGAAAGATTAAAGTAATCACTATACTGAAGTGAGGCAAAGAACCATCAGACTCCAAAAGCTACAGGCCAGTCTCTCTCCTATATTCCACTTAAACAAGGTGTTTGAATGAATGATATTAAATCATTTAAGTCCCTAAAATTGAACCTCTTCTAATTCCAGGATCATAAGGCTTTAGACTTGACAAGAGCTGTGGGGCTCAAATTTTAAATCCATCCCAGCATAAAATAATTGGAGTAGCATTTGTCAACCTTACAGCAGTGTATGAGAGACTGTCCACCATCAATTGCTGCTTAAAAAGCTCTGCCTGCGTATTATAAGATAATTGACTAAAAAAATATATTCACCATTCTACTTCTAAAAACATGCCAAACAAGTGGCTGTAGTTCTTAATTAATCATGCAGGATTATTATTGGCTTCCTGAAGCCTACCCCCACTGAAAATGTTTTATTATTTGGCTGGCATTGCCATTTCAGAAGTAAATATTGCTAGAAAATAATGAACAAAATAAGGTAATACAGCACCATGGATATCAACCCCCTGCACACATCTCTAGCTGTAAATATTAAACCAGGCTAGGCTAAACCGATGGAGAGAGGGGGAAAAAGCAACCTTCCTGAATGGATGAAAGCTGAAGAGTATCTCTCACCAGGACAAGACTCTACGTGAACCATCTGGAAAGTCACTTACTAGACTCCAAAGTTAAGTAGGATGATAAAAGAATAATCAAGAAAAATGGGGCTACTTGAAGACAGGGCAAAATTTCTGGGACTGTGGAGAAATTCACTCTATGCAGCACTTATGTACATGCAATTTATGCCCCATCTGGTGTACAGTAGGACTTTTGTATCTACAGGATCAGTATCCACAGTTTAACTTATCCATGGTCTGAAAATATTAAAAATATTAGAAGAAAAATATCAAGGAAAAACATTTTTACATGTATTACCAGAACCAGCCACTAAAGGGAGCCAGAAACTGTGATATGTATACATAGTGAAGAATACATAGCATGGCTTCTGCTGCCGTCTAGTGGTCAGTGTTGGTAATGCATGTGAAAATGATTCCCCCCCCCTGTTTTTTTCCTTTTAACATGGTAAAAGGAAAATATATGTATGATGAACTCACATAGTTCATCATATAGGAAGAGACCAATTTCATAACTCACATAGGAAGAGACCAATTTCTTCCTCCACAGACAGCTTTCTATTGGATTTTTTGCATTTCTTTACATCCATATCTTATGTGTGAAAGAGAATATTTAGATTTGCATTTTAGAAAATTAGGAACTGAAAATCCATTGTAGTGCAAAGCAAATAAGTAATTTGTTTTTCTTCTCTTTAGGCTCCGCCTTTGCTAAAGCTAAACCAGAAAGTCCCTGGACCTCCCTGACTCGAAAGGGTATTGTTAGAGTTGTGTTCTTCCCATTCTTCTTTAGGTGGTGGCTACAAGTGACATCAAAGGTTATTTTCTCCTGGCTCCTTGTTCTTTATCTTCTGCAAGGTACAACTAAAACAAACACTACACCATAATAAAAGCAAACACTACACCTTGTTTTTTTGAGTCTAAATCAGTCATTGTCATTTATTCCTTTAAAGTGTTAATTACCTGAAAAGTAGAAGTTGTAGTAAAAAAGAAAAAAAAACCTAAATTACAGCCATTGAAGCAATAATGAAGTACTGTGACTGTGTAATAATAAGAAAAGGGATTCTGTTCAGTAGGTATAATTTTGGCACTGTCTGAAAATATCAGAGATTAACATAGAAAACAAAATCTGGTTTGTATTAATGAACATACATTCCACAGATTTTAGCTGTAGAAGGTATCTGTATTTGTATAGGGTATAATATTAATTAGAACCTTTATTGGACATTTTATAGACTTCCTGTTAATCACAATATTTTCCTGTTAATTTTTTTAAAATACTTGATAATAGAACAATATGCAGCCTAGTTTAAGATCCACTGATATTAATAACAAATTTAAACCCTTATATCTTCTGCATTGATACAAAATGCTTTATTTTAGTTTATGTTCATTTCTGGCTTAAGTGAACAATGGTTTCGAGAAATAAGAGTAATTTTTTTTAGTAAGCAATAAATCTGCTGTTTGTTTAATTGTGAATTATTGGCATAACATAGTGCTTTACTTTTTCTTCTTTACTTTTTCTTTCAAAAGTTGCTGCAGTAGTATTGTTTTATACAATAGAAGGCCCACATAATATACCTCTGACTGAAGTAATAGGGCCAGTATGGCTCATGTTGCTCCTTGGAACTGTGCATTGCCAGATTGTTTCAACAAGAACACCTAAACCATCTCCAAGTACAGGAGGCAGAAGGAGAAGGTACAGTTTGTGCTAATGTTGTGGGCCCTTTATGAATGCATTTGCACTGATATAGTTCAGGGAAATACCTAAGTATTCCAAAGGCTTTGCTTAAAGTCTGATATTATATGCTTTTAAAAATTGGATTATATTGTCATTTTTATGAAGTTCTGAATTTCCTTTTATTTGTATTGTCCTTTTAATAAAATTTTATTATAGCCCCTAAAAATTGCAGTGTTTGCCCTGTAAAAATTGTTATGTTTGTTAAATTACACCCAGGACACGTTAGTATCTTACATTGGAGAGTAAAATAATATAGTTAAATATGTGCAAAAGCAAACACTGACTCTAATCCCCTCAAAACTAAAATGACTAAACAAAAGCTTAAAATGCATAATGGAGAGGATTAATTTATGTTCATACATTTTTTATTTTGGGGGGCTGGTGATGTGTAGTTCATAGTATTCTGTTCTTGGGCAGTGAAGAAAAACAATTCTCATATAGAATATGAAAGCATTTATTAAGCCTAGTGTTTGTTTGCATGCTTATAAGATCACTGACCATGTTTTAGTGCTAGTGAATGACATTTACAAGAGACTTTCCACTTTTAATCTCTTCTGATGAAGGAAATTAAGGAAAGCAGCACATTTGGAAGTACATAGGGAAGGCGATGGCTCTAGTACTACAGATAACACACAGGAAGGAACAGTGCAGAGCTACGGTACAAGCACCTCTTACAGTATTGGCGCTGTCTTCCGAGATATCTGGCATGCCGCTTTCTTTTTATCAGGGTTTGTATTTTATTCAAGGCTACGTTTGTCTTAAAGATGCAGTATCCCTTTTGTGACCTCATAAACTTTAATCTGTGTTTTCAGCCTTTGTACATTCAGCTAAACATTTTTATGTCTGATTTATAACTCTTCGATATAACTGTATCACAATATTTTGGCACCTGTGTTCTCCATATTATTGCCAGTAAATCTCTGATGACTTGGATGAGAATTTTTTTGCACAAATCCAAAGGTCAAGAAGAAACAAATCCTCAGGTTCTGTTCTTCTGACCCTGCTTGTTTTGCAGTGCAGGATTCCTTATTCTGTCTTTGATAATATTTGTGGTTCTTCAGTGGGGTGGTCTTCAATCTGTCCAGATCCAGGATTCCTGTGTAAAGTGAGCCTACAAAGTGGAGCCCACTTTTGGTTATTTTCCCAAATTTATTTGAAGATGTAAGGAAAAGTATTATTTACTTTATCAGGCTGATATTTCAGTGACTACATAATTGAAGACTGATGTTGATTCGAGTCTCAATTCAGAGATCGAATATCATCATGCATTTGCTGTTGAATTTTAAACTTTACCAAATAATGACAGTTGGTTTCTTAAAAATCAGTTCACATTCCAGAAAAGATCTTTTTAAAAAAATAGCTTAGAATAGGGCTGAACATCCTATTACTTACACCTGTGAACAAAAGACAATTGGTGTAAATCTCAAGTTGGTGTATAGCAGCAGGCCTGCCCATGCTAACTTCTTAACTTACAGCAATTTGCCAATGAGATCTAAGCCAGTTGTGTTTTGCTGATGTAAAAACCCAATAAGATTTTGACCAGAGCAATGGTAATTTTTTTAAATCTGGAAAGGGATAGTGTAATTTACTTGTATGTTTTGCATATTCAAATTGTTATACTAATCTGTGTCATACCTGTTATCGTAAATAACTGTTATTTGTTGAAAACTTAAATTACTGTCTTTGTGTATTACAGTCATGTGGAAAAGAAAGTACACCCTTTTTGAATTTTTATGGTTACCAGGACATAATAAAAATCATGTGGTCCTTAGCAGGTCTGAAAATTAGATACATACAACCTTGAATAAACAACAGCACATGACATATTACATTGCATCAGGGTTTATTTAATAAAAATAAAGCCAAAATGGAGAAGCCATGTGTGAAAAACTAAATACACCCTTAATGCTTCCATAGAAATTAAGAGGCTAAGTAGCAGCTAGGTGCTGCTAACCAAATGCCCTTGAGTAATTGATCATCAGCAAGTGTGACCATCTCTATAAAAGCCGAGGTTTTAGTAGTTTACTGGTCTGGAGCATTCAGGTGTGTGTTAACACAAGACCAAGGAGGAAACACATCAGCAATGATTGTGAAGAAGCAGTTGCTGCCGTCCATCGTTCTGGGAAAGGTTAAAAGGCCATTTCCAAACAATTTAAAGTTCATCATTCTACAGTGAGGAAGATGATTCACAAGTTGAAAACATTCAAGACAGTTGCCAGTCTTCCCAGGAGTGGACGTCCAATGAAATTCATCCCAGGATCAGACTGTGCAGGGTCAGAGAAATTGCAAAAAAACTCAAGTTGCATCTCAGACTCTACAGGCTTCAATTAGCATGTGAAATGTTAAAGCTCACGACCATACAACTAGAAGACTGAAGAAATATGGTTTGTTTGGAAGGGTTGCCAGGAGAAAGCTTCTTCTCCCTAAAAATAAGATAGCAGCAAGGCTTAGGTTTGCAAAGTTGCATTTGCACAAGACTTCTGGAACAATGTCCTTTGGACAGATGAGACCACAGCGGAGATGTCTGGCCATGATGCACAGTGCCATGTTTGGCGAAAACCAAACACAGCATATCATCTCATACCAACTGTCAAGCATGGTGGTGGAGTGGTGATGATTTAGGCTTGTCTTGCTGCCCCAGGACCTGGGCAGCTTCTGTCATTGAGTCAACTGCAGATTCCTCTGTATACTAAAATATTCTAAAGTTTAATATGAGGCTCTCTCTCCAATAGCTAAAGCTTGGTCAAAATTGGGTCATGCAGCAGACCAGCGCTCCCAAGCACATCAGCAAATCTACAACAGAATGGCTGAAAAAGAAAAGAATCACGGAGTTGCAGTGGCCCAGTCAAAGTCCAGACCTCAACGTGATTGAAATGCTATGGCCTTAAGAGAGCTATGCATAAACAAATGTCCACAAACCTCAATGAACTGAAGTAACATTGTAAAGAAATGTGGGCCAGAATTGTTCCACAGTGGTGTGAAAGACTGATAAAATCATTCAAAAATTATTACTTTTAAGTTATTGCTGCTGAAGGGGTTTCTACAAGCTGTTGAATCATAAGGTGCACTAAGTTTTTCACACATGGCTTCACCATTTTATTTTTGTAAAATAAATCATGACACAGTGTAATATTTAATGTATTATTTTTCATTCAAGGTTGTACGTATTTGCCTAATTACCAGACCTGCTAAGGACCTGATGATTTTTATTATGTCCTGATACATAAAACCATAACATTCAAAGAAGGTGTACTTTCTTTTTCACATGATTGTGTTTATTGCTTCGTGCTGCAATTTTAAGTACTCCAGGGATTATTTCATTTCATTTTAGTTTTTCATAAAGGAGCTTATTTTTCACTGTAGAAGTTTAAAAGAAGCAAGTAAGCTCATATTTTTTTTAAAAAGTTTGGCTATATTTATATTTATTTTTCTGATTTTTAGCACAGACATTCTTCTCAATCTGTTTGTGATTTTTTTAAATCAAATACATATCTCTGTGTGGACATACACAAAAACTCATACCCAGATTTTGGATCTGCATACATGTTTATCACAAAATATATTAATTGTTTTTGATTGTCAATTCATATTCTGTTCTTAGCCATCAGATTTAAAGAAACTGTAAATGGTAAAAAATTCTTGAATAGTAAACTCCTGATAATATATATGTTTCTTTAAATAAATGCAAACTATAATTGTAAATATTAGGGATGTGTGAATACATCCTGACTAAATTTGTATTCAATTATTCATCATACAGATTGTGACTGAGTCTCTCAGAGTTCTTTTGAGTTGGACTGAACCATTTTTTCCTCAGATTTGTGCATGTATTTGTACATTTCTAACTAGCATTAAAAAAAAATAAGAATGAGAAAAAGAAAACCTATGTGGACAGGGAAATCAAATAACAGTGATCTAGGATTGTGATGCTGCACAGTTCCATCAGTTTTGGAAATTTATTGGATCTTAAGTAGAGAGTTCAGTTTGCTTACATTTCAGACTGCTATGCATTTTTTCTGGTGTGGGAAAAAGCCTCTAAGGAAGCATTTTGTACCAGGAAAGGAATAATCTGGTAGACCCCTCTTAACATAAAGCACCAGAGGTGTTTGGCACAGAATCCAGAGATTGTGTTCTATATGGCTGATTAGGATAGATAATCTATCCTTCAATTAGGATAGATAATTTACCTTCTAGAGATATACATGGCAAGACAACAAGTTTCTTATTTCTAGCAACAATAGAATGCGCCAGAGGTCTAAAATGAACAGAAAGGCTGGCCCTGAATTGAGAAACTTAATTTATTCATAAAAGAGTAAGATTCTAAAATGCAACAGATAGTATGAAAGTGATGCTGCAGCCTCTCCTAACACTGTGAAAATGTGAAATGGCTGCCCAAGAAGTTGGAGCAGAATATACAGACTCCAGCTTTCTCACTCTGAGCCCTCGGTCAAAGCAGTTGGAGTTCCTAGTAGGACTTTCAAACTACATTGATAGTTCAGCTGTTAGTAGTCTCCTACGGCATTTCCCCCTATCCCCCTATTTTAATTCCAGTACTACTGGAACAAACTGCATCATCTGTTGACTGGCCCACCTTGGAGGTGATTGGGGATACAGTATGTTGCTGTATCCTATCAGAGGCCAGAGAGAGAGGTACAAGTACCGTTGACTTGGTTCATTTTGCAAGTTTTCTCTGAAGACAGTGCACATCCTTAGTAAATACTGTAACAATTTTGTGGATAATCTTTCAGGAGTTGCAAAGAAAAGAATTCCTGTTCTTATAGGTAACAGAGAAGTTGTGATTAACAATTGCAATAGTACTGATTGTTACTTTCACCCGTGCCCCTGTTTCTTCTTCTCACAAACCCAGGGTTCATGCTGGTGACGTTCCCTCTTTCTTTCACTGCCACCAGTGGATTGCTTTATCCACACTGTAAAGGACTTTACTCTGACATTGGCTGCCAGCACCAGAACTTGTCTATTAAAGGGTATTTTAGAGTAACTCAGTATCACAGATGTTCTTTATTCATTTCATAAAATCACAATCATTGAAGTTTCGTATATGTTCTGCCACACATTCGATCACCTCCTGCTTTATTTATTCTCTTTAACCAGTTTATCTTGTTAGTTACAATTTTCAGGCTCTCTCTCTCTCTCTCTCTCTCTCTCTCTCTCTGTGCAAACCTCTCTCCTGCTCTTCTCACTCACTCTCCCTCTCTAACTGCCTTAACTGACTCTCTGCCTCCGCCCCTCCTGTCCTCTCATAGCCTATGCAAATGAGCTCCCGCTATTAGTGACAGGCGTGACGTGGGCCATCCGTCACACTGATGTTCTAATATTCTGATCTAATATTCATTAACTGTTGTTTCCCTCACTAGTGATATCTTTAATTTAGTGGTATGTCGTATGTTTAATTTATTATTATTATGATTCAAAAACACCAGGCACAGTCAATCAAATTTTTTTTAAAAATTGACTGATATTATATAACAGATATGTTTATTATTATTATTATTATTATTATTATTATTATTATTATTATTATTATTATTATTATTATTATTATTATTATTATTATTATTATTATTATTACTCTTCAGAAACACCAGGCATAGTCAATCAGGAAAACATTGACTGATAATATATAACAGATACAAGTTTTTATCAAAAACCTAAGTACTGTATCTGTTAAATATCAGCACAGTATGCTGTTCCTAATGTTATTTTGTAGCTCTGATGGTGTTGTTTCTGAGATCTGCAAATGCTTATAATACTGTGTGAAACGTCTTGATGTTGTTCCTAAAGCCCCAGTGACTACGGGGACCACTAAAATATGTTTCATCCACAAGCAAGATGTTTCAAATGCCAGGTCTCTGTACTTTGTTAGTCTTTCCACTTCTTTATTTTCAACTCTGGCACCCCCCCGGAATTGCAATGTCAATGATCCAGACATTTCTTCATTCTATTACTACTATGTCTGGTGTGTTATGTTCAAGGTGTCCATTAGTTTGGATCCTGAAATCCCATAAGATCATGATAGCATCATTTTCGGACACTTTCTCTACCTGATGTTCCCATTGATTTTTGGAGCCTGGCAAGTTATATTTTTTGCATAATGACCAATGCACTAATTTTGCCACTCTAGCATGTCTAATTTTATAATCTGTGCAATCTTCAGACATTCACATATGAGGTGTGACAGTTTTGTCTTTTTCTTGGCAGAATCGACATTTGATAGCACTAATTCCTTGGATCTTAGCTTACGTCACATTGGTTTGAAGTGCTTGTTCTTGTGCAGCAAAGATAAAGCCTTTGTTTCTTTCTTAACTGTCACCATTTTTAGCCATGTCCCTATTGAATTATTATCATGCTTTTCATCAATATTTCTCAGGTGTTCTCCATGTTGTTCTTGTTTAGTCATTAAGTCTTGTCCAACTCTTCATGACCCATGGACCAGAGCATGCTAGGCCTACCTGCCTTCCACTGCCTCCCGGAGTTTGGTCAAATTCATATTGGCAGCTTCGATGACACTGTCCATCCATCTCATCCTCTGTCATCCCCTTCTCCTCTTGTCTTCACACTTTCCCATCATCAGGGTCTTTTCCAGGGAGTCTTCTCATGAGATGGCCAAAGTATTGGAGCCTCAGCTTCAGGATCTGTCTTTCCAGTGAGCACTCAGGGTTGATTTCCTTCAGAATGGATAGGTTTGTTCTCCTTGCAGTCTCAAGAGTTTCCTCCATCACCACAATTCAAAAGCATCAATTCTTCGGCAGTCAGCCTTCTTTATAGTCCAGCTCTCACTTCCATACATTGCTACTGGAAAAACCATAGCTTTGACTATGCGGACCTTTGTCGGCAAGGTGGTGTCTCTGCTTTTTAAGATGCTGTCTAGGTTTGTCATCGCTTTCCTCCCCAGAAGGAGGCGTCTTTTAATTTCGTGGCTGCTGTCCCCATCTGTAGTGATCATGGAGCCCAAGAAGTAAAATCTGTCAACTGCCTCCATATCTTCCCCTTCTATTTGCCAGGAGGTGATGGGACCAGTGGCCATGATCTTATTTTTTTTGATGTTGAGCTTCACATTTTAAGCATAGTGTTATTGTATTGTGACTCAGACACAACAAAATTATCCACTTAAAGTTGCTTAAAATTGGCCTGGTTTTTTTTCACCTGGTGTGGCTACCTTTAATTATGAAACAAAACAAAAGGAACTGGTACATCCACAGAAGTCCAGATTATAAATGAGAGACAAAGTCTCAGATGGTAGAAAGTAGAAACAAGCTCTTTATTCTGTATTTCTTTTAAAGAAGTGGGGGGGGGAGCCAAAAAACAAACAGAACCCCCAAGACCCATTGGAAATGGAGAACCCCCCAAAAGCAACCAACCCCCCCCAAGACCCATCAGAAATGGGGGAAAAAAACAACCAACAAACAACCCCCCCAAAACCCGTCGGAAATGGGAAAAAACACACAAAAAGCAACCAAACAAAACCCAAGACCCATCGGAAATGGTGGGAAAAAACCCAGAAAACAAATTCCCCAAGACCCATCACAGCACAGAAACATAACCCCCAGCTCAAAACCATGCTGCAAAAACACCCAAAACAGTTTTTAAAAAGCACCTTACCTTACCAGGCAGCCCGAAGCCTCCCTGCAAACACACACACACGCACTCTCAGAAGCAGAAGGAGGCAGTCCCAAACCTCCTCCAACACACACTCTAATTGCTGGGGTGAAAGAGCTACAAAGAAGCAGTCTCGTCACCACCTACAGTTAGAAATTTGAATTTCTCGCCTTTTTCCCCTGCCTTTTTCTGTTTGTAAGTGGAAGCTCTGATCATAAGTAACAGCAAAATTTTGCGGCCAGAGCTGGTCATAACTCAAAATGGTCGTAAGTAGGGACATTCTTAAATCGAGGCACCACTGTATATTTTAATAGCTAACCTCATTTTAAATAATTGATAGTCTTATTTTCAGTTTGCAGTTGTTTGAAACACTAGACAGATATGCTAGTATCAGGGCTTTTTGCTGATACTTTAACTTCACCTTTTCCTTTAAATACTTGATCCAAATTAATGCATATATGTTTCTCAACATGTAAGCCAGACTTGACAGTGACAGGCAAGTGGAATTTAGGCAGAGGTTCCAGTGTCATCCTCCAATTTTGTCTTCTGCATGATGAAAACATATGGGATGGATTGATCCTACCTAATGTGTAATAAGGCCTGAAGCTGTCTAAGGTTTCCTTTCCTATTTTCTATTGTATTTTATTTAAGGGATGATAAAAGAAAGATGACTTTCAAACCAGTTGCTAGTTAAAGAGGCTGATGCCAGAATTAGGTCCTCTTGTGTACATATTATTAGCCAAAGAATGAAGGAGTATTTTTTGTTCCAGTACACCCCGGACCCTGTGTACAGGGAACAAAAGAGATAGAACACCCTTTGTGAAGTTAAAGAGAATGCTATGTAACAAGTAGCTGAATATGCATTGGAAACTTAGAATGTTAATATATCTTTGAGAATGAGTGTGGCTCATAGTGAAACCCCCTATTATTTATTTATTTATTTATTTATTTATTTATTTATTTATTTATTTATTCATTCATTCATTCATTCATTCATTCATTCATTCATTCATTCATTCATTCATTTAACTTATATGCTGCCCACTCTACCCAAAGGTCTCTGGGCAGCTTACAACAATTAAAATACAATTAAATACAATTAAAAGATAAAACTATTAAAATACAATTAAAATAGTTACTCTAAAAATTGCCATCAGGACCCACAGCTGATATTATTTCAGTTAAAAGCCTTCTGGAACAGGAAGGTTTTGACCTGGCGCCGAAATGTCATCAGCGTCGGCGTCAGACAAATCTCAGTTGGGAGGGCATTCCATAGTCTGAGGGCAGCTGCCGAAAAGGCCCTTTTTCTACAAGCCATTTCTTTTACCTCCTTGAGGGACGGCTCTTTCAAAAGGGCCCCCTGGCTAGATCTTAACTGCCGGGTAGGCTCGTATGGAAGGAGTGTGAGCTTTGGAAGGTTAAGAAGGAGATGCTCAATGAAATGCTGTATTTTTCACTCCATAAGGCGCAGCTCTGCATAAGATGCACCTAATTTTTAGGGGAGCAAAACAGGAAAAAATGTTCTGGCAATTGCGGCCTGCTAGGCCTGTGGGGAGTGGTGGAAGATGGCTGGGAAGGGTCTGGGAAGGGAAGGGAAGGTTGCAGTTTTGGCCTGCTAGGCCCGCGGGGGTGATGGTGGTGGAAGAGGGCTGAGAAGGGAAGGTGGCGGTTTCGGCTTGCTAGGTCCGCAGGGGGTGGAAGACAGCTGGGAAGGGTCAAAAACGCCACCTTCCCTTCCCATACCCTTCTCAGCTGTCTTCCAACATCCCCACAGGCCTAGCAGGCCGAAATCGCCACCTTCCCTTCCCTTCCCAGTTGTCTTTCACCCCCCTGTGGGCCTAGCAGGCCGAAACCGCCACCTTCCCTTCCCAGCCATCTTCCACCACCACCCCCGCGGGCCTAGCAGGCCAAAATTGCCATCTTCCCTTCCCAGACTCTTCCCAGCCGTCTTCCACCACCACCCTGCAGGCCTAGCAGGCCGAAATCGCCACCCCCCCGTAGAACTCCGGGAGCTTACCTGGCCTTCCTCCGCAACTTTGGGGCGAAACAGCTACCAAGAAGCAGCCTCTTTCACCACCTACAGTTAGAATTTAAATTGCACTCTTTTAAAAAATCATATTCACTCCATAAGACGCACACATTTTTCCCCACACACTTTTTTGGAGGAAAAAATGCATCTTATAGAGCAAAAAAATACGGTAAATACTTTTGAAATGTGGACATACAGAAGAATCCTTTGTATCCCATGGACTGCATGAATCAAGAATGAAGAGATAATTCATTGGATGGGGGGGGGAGAAATAGAGTTGATTATAAAGGAACACGAGCTTTCATATCTTGGACACATAATTCATCATGACAAATGTAATTCATTTTAAAACATAAATTGAAGGGAAGATTGAAGATAAGTGTGGAAGAGGTAGGAGATGGATCTCTTGGGTGAGTAGGATCAGAGACTGGCTGAACCTTAATAGACAACAACTAATCCACACAGGGAGAGATAGATGGAGATATGCCATGATGGTTGCCAACCCCAGCAAATTAAATGGCACTCAGAGAGAATGGTCTTGTCAGCATTAGTGTGGTTGCCACTATTTTTCTCTAATCAGCCTGTCAAATATTTAGGTGTATATTACTCTAATTTGCAATCCATGCCCTAGCTCATAAAAATGAGTCTCTTGTAGTAGCATATTAATTATTAAATATGCAGAATAATGTACACTAAAAATCAAGGTCAATAAAACAAATGCAGAATAAGCAATTTAAATTACTTAGCTAGTACTATGTAATTCCATGTGGCATTAGATATATTAGAACAATTTTGGCTTTTTTCCGTTTTTTTCTGTTGCAGTTTCTTATCCTCATATTCAGTGCATGCTTAGGTCATTGGTGGTTTCAGTTACTCCAGAAAAAAAAAGTTTTCACATTATAAGTTAACAGGATTCTTTATATGTGTGTCCATGTATCCACCAACTGTAAACTGTAAACTCCCCTCTGCAAGTGTGACTCTGCCCCCCCCCGTGGGGTTCTCTCGCCACGGAAACCAAAGGGGCTGGAAACTATTACTGTGCTGCGCAGAGGAGGAGCCCTGCAATGAAGTCGCATGCTCAGCCGCACACTTTAGAGGGAAGCTTGCTTGGCACTATTCGGATCATTCACTACTGTAGCCTACGAATGTCCATCCATCTCATTCATCTACCTCATTCAATATTTTTAATATAATAATGAGTATTTCTGGGTTGTTGAGATTATTTAACAGAATTAGCCAGTTTCTTTGCTTTTATAACGAGAAGGGAATCATAGTTGATCCTTCTGCTAAGATACTGCTGCTTATTACTTTGCTCCACTTAACAGAACTCAGTTTCTTGTTTCTTAGGAGTAGACATTGAAATCATTATTATCTAATTCTCTGAGAAAGCAGGATTAAGGAAATGATATCTTTTAATGAGCATGGCCAAATCTTTGCTGAAAGAATATATACTTCAAGACAAGGAGTTGACTAGCAGATAGCTTTACCTGAATCTGTGTCTGACCTTGTGCAAATGTGCCCCATTTATTGCATGCCTAGGAACACAGTACCCCGTTAATGAGAGACAACTTACCAGTACAACATACATAGTTTGCCTTATGCATGTATAATATACCAATAGAATTCTGGCCAGTAATTCTTATGAGGTATTTTATACATTAAAGTGAAACCAGTTCATATTTCAAATGTCAAAATTAGTATACACATTCCTCCTCCTGTTGCAAAGCACTTTGGAAAACTGGAGAAAGCAGAAGCACTGACATAAAAACCAACTATTAATTTCATATATATGTTTAATTCTAGAGCAAAGAAAATGAAGAATTCAATAGATAAGTCAACAGAGACTGACAATGGATATGTCTCCCTTGATGGAAAAAAGAGAGGTAAAAGCAGCGAAGATGTTTTGCAGTCCCATGGGTCCCACTGTGAAGTTATCAGACCAGAAGAGACATGCTGGAGTACGGGAATGGTCAGAAACATATACAGTAATCCAAATCATCACAAAGTGAGTGTCTAATTTTTTGTACAATGCTTTTGTTTTATTTTACTAATTAGATCAAAAGTCCCCTTCCTCCTCCTGTATAATAGTACTTTGTAATGCACTATTGGAAACTTAATAGAATTGAACATCTAGAATTTATATCTGTCCACGTTTTCTCTAAAACTGTTTTCTTCTCTGTAACATTATAAGAATTTTGGAAATCTAGCCCATATGTAGGAAAGGTGGAGATCATATACTTTGCTCCTCTATTTGCAGACTACAGTGGTGCCTCGACTTACGAACTTAATCTGTTCCAGAAGATGGTCATAACCATCTTCCAATGCATCCCATAGGAATGCATTGAAATGCAATTAATCCATTCTGGCCAAAGAAAAAAATCACACAAAAAAACCCCACTGCAAGATCCATCAGAAACGCGGTTAATCCGTTCCGGCCGAAGGGGAAAAAGAAAAGAAAAGTTAACAAACTGTGCAAGGCCCCTTCAGAAATGCAAAAAAGCAAAGCAGAAAGCAAGCAAACCGTGCAAGACCTATTGGAAATGCAAAAAAAGCAAAGCAGAAAGCAAGCAAACCCTGCAAGACTCATCGGAAATGGGGGGAAAGCCCAAAAAGCAAGCAACCCCCCCAAGACCCATCGGAAATGGGGGGAAACTCCAAAAGCAAACACCCCCCAAGACTTATCGGAAATGGGGGAAAACCCCAAAAGTAAGCAACCCCCCCAAGACCCATCAGAAATGGGGGAAAAACCCCAAAGCCAGCAAATCCCGCAAGACCTATTGGAAATGGGGGAAATCCCCCAAAAGCAAACAAACCCCCAAGACCCATTAGAAATGGGAAAAAACAAAAAACAACCCCCCCAAGACCCATCACAGCATAGAAACATAATCCCACCACCTAGCCCAAAACCACACTGCAAAACCCACCCATAACAGTTCATAAAAAACAGAAAGCAGTACCTTACCTTACCAGGCAGTCCAAAGCCACTTCTGAGCGCACTCACTCAAACCTTTGTAGCGATAGGGCTGCAAAGAAACAGCCTCTTCTCCAACCAATGGTTAGCAATTTCAATTCCTTGCCTTTTTTGGTTGTAACTTGAAGCTCCGGCCACAAGTAGAAGCAAAATTCTTCAGCATGGCCTCTGTGAATACACATATATGGGTTAAATCAATGCCTGCGCTGGAATCTCGGAATCTTCTAGAGCTTTTCTGAAAAGATACAAAGTTTAGATTCCCTCTTGCATGCTCCATTCCCCCCCCCCCAGCCTCCAGTTCCATTTTTGCCGCCATCGCGCTAGGAGTGTCTCGGATAGAGCTCTTGCTAATTGTTGTTGGTTGACCAGCTGGAGCTGGTCATAACTTGAAATGGTCGTATGTCAGGACTTTCGTAAGTCGAAGCACCACTTTACATGATTTTTAAATTGTTTCACAAGGAAACAGTCATCTGAATTCCCTGCCCTTATATCATCCTCTTATCTGTATACATGTGTTAAAGGGCGTGTTGGGATACTCAGGTGAGCTCTTCGTTTGGTGAAACAAACAGGGGCCACAGAGTAAACGTCACACCAGTGTTTATGATTGTAAGGGAAATCACACCCCTTGTTTAGTTAAAGAACATAAGAAGTGCATTCAGTTTAAGAGACTGTGCTTACTCACTGTTTTCAAAACAAAGGGGAACAGAGGTATGGAAATAAATCACAATCAGACAACCCAGTTTTCCTCCTTCGGTAAATTCACTGAACCAAGGAATTAGAATTTATCTCTACAGAACTGTTATTTCAAATTGTAAAATACAATTGAACCAGTCATTCTTAAGTGAAGTTTCTAATGGGATACTGTTTCTTATTGGCTTTAGTCTGTCATCTGATGAAAAGGCTAGTAAAAAGCCACTATAACCTATTAAAATAAAAATTTAAAATTCATTATTTCAGCATATAACATTTTCAATCTGTAATCTGTGTATCAAGAATAATTTAAATAAAACCTCATTAATGTCTTTGGAATTATTCCAGAACTCTTTTAAAAGTCTTGCAAATAAAACCCTTCTGTATATTTTTCAATATAAAGATTATCTCTGGAACTTTGAATTTATTGCTCTTATCACTGCACCTCTAATTTAAAGTGCCTCGGAATGTAAACTGGTTCTAGCCACTCTGTTGTCAGTTGTTTATGTCATATTTTAGTGGAGACTATTTGTTTGTTTTGGTTTTTAATTGCTTGTAAACTGCTGAGAAATAGTCCTTTGGCACTAATGGGGTGATATACAAAATAAATTAATAAATAAATATTTCAGTCCCACACCATCCTGCTGCGCCATGTACACAGTGATGAAAACATCAGCAGTGGCAGATTGCTGCTGATTAAAGGCTTCCTTTTGGGATTTGGGAGTTAACGTGACCTTACTGCATTGTGTATGAGATGTGTGCATATTGAAATCATCTTTAGTCAGCAGTGATTTGCCTTTAATTAGTGATGATTCGCCACTGATGCTGACATTAACAGTGCCGTGCATGCAGAATTGTGCAAGAGGAATTAAGCCAGTATAAGTAAATGTTATCCCACAGGCGACCATAGTAGTTTCTAACCTACTCAAAGGTATAGATTGAAAACTTGCTTAGTTACTTCTAACTATATTAAGCCTATATGTGTATTAGAATGAGAAGAATTTGGATAGTTTCAAATGAATATCTTAATTTTACATATTCAGGTTTTACAGAGGTTTGGTTCTAGAATACCATATTTTTTCGTGTATAAAGCAACACTTTTTCCTAAATCATTAGAGGAAAAATTGGGGGTTGTTTTGTACATGGAAGGAGGTGGAGGCAAAGGAGCAACCATGCTCGGCTGCCTCTCAAGGCTACCCATTGACTGACTGCTGCCACCACCGCTGGATTGTCTCCTCCAGCACCATTTGCAGGTTCCCTTTGGGCAGGGGACAAGGCGGCGATGTGATCAGGCAGTGAAGGCAGCAGCAGCAGGAGATGGAGGTGCAGCCGCCCCTCGTGGCTGCCCATTGATTGCTCCTCTGCCTCCAGCAAGGGACAAAATTAGGGGGTTGTTGTATACATTGTCATATACACAGAAAAATACGATAAGTCACATTTTCTCCATCTTCTCATCTAAATTACCGTATTTTTCTGCGTATAAGGCTATACTTCTGTCTAAAATCTTTAGACTAAAAATTGAAGGTCGTCTTATACATGGAAGTAAGATGAGGAGAGAACAAAAACAAATGGAAGGGAAAGGAGGTATCAAAGTGATCCTGCAGGGCTTTGATCCCTGCTTTCCCCTCCACTTGCTATGCCCCACTTAGATTTCTTAATTTTGGGTTAGAAACATGGGGGCATCTTATACACGGACAAATATGGTACTATCCCCAACTGCTGATGGATCATTTTCTTGTGATGGAATATTGTGAACTCACAAATAATTCAAAGACTACAGCTTGGAAAAAATATTTTTTACTTCAACACCCAGAATTCCAAAGTTGTTGGTTAATGGCAAATTCTGGGAATTGTAGTTCATTTGCCTGAACATATATATAAAGTGTAGTTGGGATTTTTCCCCTCTCCTGTGGCTGTTGAGGTTGTTTTTTTCTCCTTATGTATATCATTTAAAGAATAGCATGAAGGTATGTGTTGTAGTTTCATTTTTTATGTTAGTCGGTTATCATCTGAGAATGACATAAGTTTGTAAATACAATCACTAACTTTCTTGAGGAAATACAAAAATTGTATGAATTACTTATTTGGGGAAAAAAGTATTATACTTCATAGTACCTTCAGTGCATGAAAAACACCATGAATGTTTCTTAATTCAGTGTACCACAGAATAATGCTCTTAATACATGCAAGAACAATCTAAATGTGCCCATTATTTTTAAATGTTGGTTTGAATAACTGTATTTCCAACACCTCCCCTCTGTACAAGCTTTGTAGCTTGCGGTCTGCTCTGCTCTTTACAGGAAATGCTGCTGCTGCTATTTGATGAAGAACTGCTATTTATGTAACATGCTTGCCATCTGACTGGTTTCAGCAGCTGCACTATTGAAACTGACATACATTTATTTTTTACCATGAAATATGGCACTCAGTGAAAAGGAAATAGAGCTAATATAGTTGTATGAGCAGAAACATTTGAGCAGTAATAAGATCAGTGACAACCATGAGTTTGTTCCAAGTAGTGTGTGGCCTCACTTGCATTGCAGGACACACTTTAGACCTGGTTTTCTGTACAAGTCAGGATTTTGGTGTAGAGAAGATCTCTGTAGTTTGGCTGTCACAGACAAATCATTGCCTGGTGGGATTTAGATCCTCTGCAATGTGATTTTATGTTCTCTTGGCTTTCCTGCTTGATTTCTGGAATGGGGAAATGGTCATGGTGGAAGACACAATTGCTTGTAAACATCCCTCAGTCATGATATAGGGGCAAACTAAATCCCTGGTTTAGCAAAAAAGACCCTTTTTTGCCCAATAGTAATGTACATATTTCAGCTTTTGTAAGCTGAGTATGTGGACAGGAATTTTGAAGAGATAAAAACCACTAGTTCTATGTTGCACCTTGTGCATCCTGACTCATTAAAACAGCCAAGGAAAGTCTTGCTGAGTAAGAAAAGAAAGTAATGAATGTCTCCCTTTTAAAAAGTCAGAATTCTGGTCTACCTAAAAGAAGCAGTTGCATGACTGCTGTTGATAAAATGCAAAAATTGTAAGTACTAGCCAGTCTCCAATGTTTGTTTCCTAGGCAAACTGCTTGAGCACATGGTAGCTTTCCTGTTCTAGAGATTCCTGGGTGAAATGGATTGTATAGATCAGGGGTCTCAAACTCAAATTACCTGGGGGCCGCTGGAGACAGAGTCTGGGTGAGGCTGAGCTGCATCAGATTTTTTTAAAAACCTCACAGAATCACCTTGCCAAAGGAGAAAAGCCCCCATTGGTACCTGTGAAATTAAGCAGAACAGGGCGCCCCCCACAGGTGTGCGCGTGCGCGCGCGCGCGCGCACACACACACACACACACACACACACACACACACACACACACACACACACACACACACACACACACACACACACTATCTGGGTTGTCAGGGACATCTAAATCTTTCTGATATAATTCCTCTGTGTATTCTTCCTCTTCTTGATGTCTTCTGCTTCTGTGAGGTCCCTACCATTTTTGTCCTTTATCATGTCCATTTTTGCACAAAATGTTCCTTTAATATCTCCAATTTTTTAAAAAAAAATCTCTGATTTTTCTTTGTAATGTTTCACCAGTCTCTGTGGCCGATATCTTCAGAGGACAGAAGTCAGAGCTCTGTCTGTGCTTTCACAGAAACAGTCAAAAGTCCATGAGTTAATGACATCCAAGATGTCATATCCTTAACAGCTCTGCCTGGATCTTTCAAACAAACAGCCTCTCTTGTTAAGTTGTTTTCTTTTCCAACTGTACCCTCCTCTTTGGTAGGAAACTAACAGCTATGGCTACTGCTGATTTTTCAGGTTGTTTTAGTCTGCAGTGTCTCTGAACACACCCTAAAACAAGCTGGATATGAAATTCTATTTCAAAATACTGAATTACTGGACAGTACCAGCAATCATAATGTTACACTGCACAGGGAAGGCATTGAAATCCACAAACACCAGCAGAGCATCAACAAAAAAGAAGAAAGTCTAAACCTCAACAAGCCTGGCTCCCAGCACTGAAAAATACAGCCTACAACGAACGCTACCCAGCCACAAAGACCAGTGATCACTGCACACAAAAGACCAGCTAATCAATCACAGTGACAGATCATCTCTCCCCCTTATCACAACACCCACAACAAAAACATGCTGATCACCATAATCACCCAATCTCCTGAAAAGGACAAAACTGATCCCACAGCTATAAATACTCAACTATCCAACAAACTGCAACAGAGCAGAGACAGAGTTCTGACTCCTGTCCTGTGAAGATGCCGGCCACAGACACTGGTGAAACGTTAGGGGAAAAACCCCTTAAGAACACGGCCAAACAGCCCAGAAAACCCACAACAACCATCAGATCCCGGCCATGAAAGCCTTTGAGAATACAATAATTGCAGCACTTGTAAAATTAAATCAAACTGCTCTTGATGTAAAAGCAGTACACGTTATAGTAATAAATAATTCTTTATTGGCCTAGGATAGTCACAGAACAGCAGTAAATTTATCCGATGAAGTTTCAAGTGAAGAGGGACCAGAAGCTGGATATCCTTTGCGCCGTAATGCAGAACGTGCATCCAGTGATTGTGCATTTCGAAACAGAAAATCCCACCATTATAAGAAACATTATCCTGTGGAGGTAAGCCCTATCAGTGATTGTGAACAGTTTTTCCCCCAAGGAAATTATATATGTGCATATATATGTAATTTATATGTATATATGGTATTTCTGTGTGTGAATGTGAATACAGATAGTGTGAAGAACTATTTTCCTCTTATAAAATGGAACAAGGAATTTCTAGTGTGGTATCTAGTCTCTGCTATAGTCCTCTGACTATATCTTGGCTTCATGTCCTCACACCCCATTTCAATATGAGATTTAAACTTTACTTTTTAAAACATGATTTAAAAACAGGCAACACGGTTATTGCTTTCCATTTCATTTATTGTTGTTATTTTGCATTTATTGTTATTTTGCTCTCATTTCTATTTCGTAGTAAATTACAGTGATGCCTTGCAAGACGATTGCTTCACAAAACAATGAATTCGCTAGACGGTGACTTTTTTGAGCAATGTTGTGCTTCCCAAAACGATTATTCCTATGGGCAATTTTCGCTGGACGATGTTTAGGTCCTTGCCTCACAAGACGTTTCCCCCCCCCAACCCTGTTTTGCAAGACAGTTTTTCCCCGCCCGAATTGGAACACATTAATTACATAAGACCTACTTTTTTATCCCAAAAAAAGTATATGCTGCTGGGATGAAAGTGTATGTTGCTGGAAAAACACCAGCATATACTTTCAAAGCTCTTTCTTTGTTGCTGGAGAGAGAAAGAGGGAGAAGAGTATCTGAGACCCATTGAATTTCCAAAGGCAGAGCAGGTGAGGGGATTGCTTTTCCCCAAGATGTTATGGGGAACTGTGTTTTGCAAGACGATGTCTTTCTTATGGATAATTTTCTCAAGACATTGATTTTTTCCCCAATTGCAACGCATTAAATAGATTTCAATGCATTCCAATGGGGAACTGGGTTTCACAAGACGATGTTTTCTCAAGACAGCGATTTCCATGGAACGATTTAAAATCATCTTGTGAGGCGCCACTGTATTTTAATCTGTGCAGAATTTTGTCTTTAGCTGTGCTCTCACTGTAGCTACCTTTCAGTATTACATTTTCCTTCTTAGGTAAATTATTTCCTTTTTTCCATCTCCCTTTTTTATACCGCTCACATTTTGGGAGGCACTCTTAACATGATGGAGGCTTCATAGCTGCATACGACTCATTTCTCCATGATATTATACCCCGGTACTAGCCACAACCAGGTGGTTGCTTCCTTTTTCTGCATATGTCAGTGACACAAATTCACATCAATGGAATATCCCTCCCATTTTGCTAGGGATGAGGGTATTATGAGGAAGACTTCAGTCTGATTTTGGTCAGAAAGGAGGTAATGATATAAGGAGGGGTAATTATAAGGATACTGTTCCATCATAGGCAGTATTTTTCATTGGGGGATGTGTGTGGTGGTCTCATGGTGTAATTAATATAGTTTGATTTCCTGGAGTTGTCAAGTAAATAGCAACAGTATTTTGCTGAATCAGTTGAGAGCTTGCTATGTATGGGAAATCTGGTCTGTGACAAGTCTATTTTTGTTTATATGTTTTTACATAGAAAATTGTACTGTTTGCTACTGTGACAACATCAGTGAAATGCTAAACATACCACACAAAGCTTCAGATTTGCACCAGCATCACCTGCTTCCCCAAAATACTATAGCAGTATCTGGAAGTTGAGTCATGGCAACTGGACTTCTTTCTTGTTAGGTTGAAACATTTTGCTGCTCATCCAAGTAGCTTCTTCAGTCTGAGGAGAGTTGGTAGGAGATCCGTGATATATCCTCCCTGTTGGTTTCACTTCCCCCTTTTCTGAATAGGCTCCTTAGAAGGACAAAGGACTTGGGGGTGAGGGGTAATCCAACTTCGGCAGTCCTTCTCCACCCGTCGTCATGGGTCGTTAACAGTTATTGACAGTGGTGTTTCTGGTGTGTGTGATCCTAATCTTTCTGGGGACAGATGAAATAGTAGCATGATAAATAGGAGACAGATTGTATCTAAGGCCTCCGCCCCTGCTAAGTGAGAGATTTTCTATATTCACATGTATAACCTCCCCGATCACTCTCTCAAACCACTATGGACAACCCCTTAGTGCAGATCAAGATTCAAAGTACAGGCCTTCACAGACCACATAAACGCAGTGGACTCAAATATTAAGTTCACCATGGAAGACACCAAAAACCACTTGCTGGCTTTCCTGGACTGTGCAGTCATCATAGGATCCAATGGCACCTTAGTAATAGAAATCTACAGGAACCCCCCCCCCCCCCCACACACACACACTGATTAATACTTGTGATTTGACTTGCATTGCCCATTGCAACAAAAACTAAGGCGATAAACCACAGAGCAAGAAACATCCCACTGCCACAGAAGCCAAGAAGAAGGAAGATGGACATCTGAGGACAGGCCTGTGGGTATCCAAAATGGGCCTTTAACAAGGTGATGTCCTGACCCAGGAGGACAGTGGAAGAACTTGGTCATTCCTTACATGGTGCGTGTGTCTCAAAAGCTTAAAAGGATTTTTGGTAAACACCACATACCTGTGCACTTCAAACCCACAAAGACACTCATTCACCCAAAAGGCCGGACACCAAAACACTCCGGAGCAATATAGTATATGCGGTCCAATGCAAAGAGGAGTGTTCAGAGCTCTACAGTGGAGAAAACAAACAGCAACTAAATAGAAGAATGGCCCAACACAGGAGGCAAGGTGGGTCAGGACTGCAATCAGCAGCGTTCCTTCATTTGAAGGACAAAGGAAAATCATTTGATGACTCATTTTGGACCGAGACGGTAGGTAGTTTGAGAGAGGGGTCAGGGAGGCCATACATGTGCATATAGAAAATCCCTCACTCAACAGAAAGATTAAGGCAACACACACCAGAAAAACCACTGTCAGCGACCATTAAGGACCCATGACAGTGGGTAGAGAAGGACTGCAGAAGTAGGATTACCCTTCACCTCCAGTCCTTTGCCCTTCTAAGGAGCCTTTTCAGACTAGGTGGAAGTGAAACTAATGTGGCGGATATATCAGGGATCTCCTACCAACTCTCCTCAGACTGAAGAAGCTACTTGGATGAGCAGCAAAATGTTTCAACCTAACAAGAAAGAAGTCCAGTTGCCATGACTCAACTTCCAGATACTGCTATAGTATTTTGGGGAAGCAGGTGATACTGGTGCAAATATGAAGCTTTGTGTGATATGTTAGCATTTCACTGATGTTGTCATAGTAGCAAACAGTACAATTTTCTATGTAGAAACATATAAACAAGTTTTACCATGACTCAACTTCCAGATAACCACACTGGGATGACTGAGAATCTTCACAGATGCACGCCACATGCGCTTTCTCAGATTTTAAGATATTCTGGGGAAGCCCTTCTCTTGGTTCCCCAACCTTTCCAAGTGTGCTTGGTGAGGACATGAGAGAGGTCCTTCACAGTGGCTGCTCTCAGGCTTTGGATTGCACTGCCCTGAGAGGCCAGGTTGTCCCCTTCCGTCATCAGGCAAAGACTTTCCTCTTCAGACAGGCCTTAAACAGCAAATTATCTCGGGAATGCTGATTTTTAACTTACAAGTTTTAAATGTTTTTACTTGATTGTTTTATTCTTAATGTATTTTTAATTGTTTTTTTTATTTTGATATTTATGTAATGTTTTGAAATTTTTTATTTTACCTGTTGAGAGCCAACTCTGTTCCTTATGGGGAGAAGGGCACCCACTGACTGACTGACTGACTGACTGACTAAATGAATAAAGGATGTGGGTTTGGTGTGGTGTGAAATCATGTAGAGACTTGCCTTGGAGACTACTATAAAAATGATAACACAAAGTGTTTCCTGAAAATAGGAGCAATGCTAAGCAGCAGCATTAAAGCAAGAAATAGGACGATACTGTACTGTGAACAAAGTGGTGCCTCCAGTGCTTAATTTTCTAGCACAAAAATACGGTATAACTTTTAACAGAGTAGAAAATGTAGCAGAATTAGCAGGAGATATACTATTTTGATACCTTAATTACTCTGAATACCTGTATTGAATTTTATGTAGGAGAAAAGCTTCTGTTTTATCACACACTCACTAAATATTGTATGTTTTTGATTGCCATTTGAGTTAGCTGTTGAGTGTGGGGGAAAATAATTACATGGAATAATTACATAATGTGTCTTTTTAGGATGTCCCCAAATCAGGTACTAGTTGCAGTTCACGATGTTCAAGTTCCAGACAGGATTCTGAGAGCACAAGGCCAGAATCTGAGACAGAAGACATATTGTGGGAAGATCTTTTGCACTGTGCAGAGTGCCGCTCATCATGTACCAGTGAGACAGATGTGGAGAACTCTCAGGTTAATTCATGTATGAAGAAAGAATATAGAGATGATCCATTTCATCAGGTTAGTGCAAAAAAGAACATTATTATGTGTATCTTATAAAATTCAATAATTAGAATTGTGACATTAAAATGGTAGATGAAATGAAATATAGTTACTTGTAGATATGCATTTTTTATAACATTTAACATATTTTTGTAATGATAGGTCAGGGTTTCATTTATAAGACACTCTATCATCACAATGCAATATTAATTTATTTGGTTTTGCAGAGTCATTTACCCTGGTTTCATAGTTCCAATCCCGGGCTAGAAAAAGTAAGTGCAATTGTTTGGGAAGGTAATGACTGCAAAAAGGCTGATATGTCAGTGCTTGAGATCAGTGGCATGATAATGAACAGGGTGAGTATTTTAAATTCGCTTTTATTTGTATTTTTATGCATGCTTTATCCCAGGTTGAAGACTGCAGTATAGAAATATGTCTGCATCTTGTTGCACTGCTTTGGTTTGTTTATTTGATCAACCATGTCAAGAATGTGCCTTGTTTGCTCTATGTTGTTACGTAGAGCAGTTGACCAGAACTAATTGTCCTTTTGAAAAATATCAAACACCCCCAAGTATTGTTTCTATTAATTGGAATTACAAAATATAAGTAAGTTAATTTGTTCTCATGTGAGTCACAGTGACATACAGTACATGGGTGGTAAAGGCTGACACTGGTGAAAGTCTAGTGTGAACAGTTTCAATAATATTTTCTTACTTGTGGAAAGAGGAGAAGGAATGCCTGATTTTGTTGATTACCATGTTCAGCTGTAGTTTTGTACAAACTTTCACTGATTACCAGGATTTATTTTCAGAGAGGAACAGTGCTTACAGTGGGAAAGAAGAAGCAAGAAATCTCTTTTGAGTTTTTTTTTAGAATTCAGACTTAATTTCACACTCAGACACTTCATAAACTAGATGCAATGGTTTTTGAAATTTTCTAAACTAGATGTTCAGAAAATGTTTTGTCCGCTTTTGTTCTGTGCATTATTGATGGGTGCCACCTGTTTTTATAGTTATTTATAGTTATTTGCTAATTTGTTCTCACTGTCTTTAGTCTTTCATTTTTATCTCTCTCTGATGTTTTATCTATTGTAAACCACACTAAGTAGTATCTTGGTACTAATGGAAGCAGTATACAAGCTAAATAAACTAAACTGAAATGAAATGAAATCAGAATGATTTTTGCTCTCATTTTGACTTCTAGGACCTATTTTAGTAAATATTTTTTTCAATGTTATTCCTTCTAGGTATATTTTGAAAACAGCCATTAATGTCCATCAATATTAAACCTGATTTGTTACTTTGCATTATATTATAGTGTCATTTTTCATATTTTCTTTTTATATCTTTAGGTTAACAGCTATGTACCAGGAATAGGTTATCAGATTTTTGGAAATGTTGTGTCTGTAATCCTGGGTTTAACACCATTTGTATTTCGGCTTTCTCAAGCTAAGGATCTGGAGCACTTAGCCACCCACTCTGCTACTGAACTCTATAGTATTGCATTTGGGTCAAATGGAGACATAATGGTTATTGCCATGGTTACAGTATGCTTCATTGTTCGTGTTTCCCTTGTATGGATTTTCTTCTTCCTGCTATGTGTGGCAGAGAGAACATACAAGCAGGTAGGTAATACCAACAAATGCCTCATATTCTTTCACTTGAGAAAAGTCATAGCAATATAAAATTTTTGACAAAAATATTTTTCTATTGCAATACTGTTTGAAGTACTGTTGGTTTTGATATGTGTTAGATTTTATTATTTGTTATAAATGTATACATTTAGCCTTTTATTTCTTACAAAGGTATACATTCAGACCTTTTTACAAAATAGTTTGCAACATAATAAAACAAATGCAATTCATTAAAATATATAACATCCAATTGGTTGAGATCATATTTTTACCATTTATTAATTAGTGTATGCAGTGATTTTTCTCTTCTCAATAAAAGTAGCCCAGCATGATGAACACATCTTGGCTAAGCTGTATTTCTGCACAGCTATTTAAAACCATTTTTTTCTTGCAGAGGTTGCTCTTTGCAAAACTCTTTGGCCATTTAACATCAGCAAGAAGAGCACGAAAATCAGAAGTTCCTCACTTCCGATTAAAGAAGGTGCAGAATATTAAAATGTGGCTTTCCCTGCGCTCCTATCTGAAGGTTTGTTGGCCTTTACTTTTCTCTTCTTTTTTCTTTTCTTTACAGAAAAGACAGCGAAGTTCAATGAGCCTCCAGGTAAGTTAGTATAGTATAGCATTTCAGCTGTCTAGTTTCAATACTCTAGTAATATTACCTGTTGAACATTACTCTCTGGATCTTTCTTTTCTTCTTCTGCAAATAATAGCCCTGTAGGTCTTGCTGAGATGGAGAAACCAACAGCTGAAATGTATTTTCAATCTTTATTTTAACAGGTTACTTTTTAGGAAGTTGATTTTCACATAACTTCTTGCATATTTCTGGTAGTGCCAATGGAATTTATTTGATTTAGTTCATTATTACCTTTTATCTTAAGTGAGGTTTTTCTGGTAGACTAACATTTTGCAGAAATGTAAAACCTATACAGTCGTGCCTCACTTTACGATTGCCCCGCATTACGACGAAACTGCATTGCAACTATCTTTTTGCAATCGCAATTGCGATCATAAAACGATAGTCTGAATAGGCGTTTTTCGCTTTGTGATGATCGGTTCCCTGCTTCGGGAATCGATTCTTCGCAAAAACGACGATTTTCGGACAGCTGATCGGCGGTTTCAAAATGGCTGCCGGGTAAATAAAATGGCTCCCCACTGTTTTCTGGGACGGATTCCTCGCTGCACAGGTACCAAAAATGGCCGCCCTATGGAGGATCTTCACTAGACTGTGAGTTTCCAGCCCATTGAAATGCATTGAAGGGGTTTCAATGCGTTTCAATGGGCTTTTTATTTTCGCATTACGATGTTTTTGTTCTACAGCGATTTCGCTGGAATGAATTAACGTCATAATGCGAGGTACCACTGTATATAGATAAGAAGCCCCTCCTGTTGTTTTTGTGTGTCATCAAATTGAAACCAACTTATAGGTATCCTAAAAGGGCTTCCAGAGTAAGTGAGAGATTAAATGATTTGATTTACTAGTTCCACATGCCCAATGAGCTTCCATGGCTGAGTGGAGATTCAAATCCAGGCCTCCTGAGCCCTATACCATCACTGCACTAGGTATCCTAGGAGTCTCTTTGTGCTATTTTTCTGGGGGAATGAAGTTCTTCTCTTTCTTTCCTAAATCAACTAAGACTGCACTTTTGACCTCACTTGATGTACTGTTTAATCTTGCATTCAAGCAGTATATTTGGTGTTAATTCATCATAGCAAGACATTTGGATGTTGTCCATTTGTGAATTGCCTCATGTAATGTCCAGTTACACATGCCTTCTGGGATGAGGACAACTATCTGCATTGCTGATAAACCACGATTTTCGGACAGCTGATCGGCGGTTTCAGAATAGCCGCCGGGTAAATAAAATGGCTCCCCGCTGTTTTCTGGGACGGATTCCTCGCTGCACAGGCACCAAAATTCACACCTTCTCTTTTGGGTCTGTGGAAAATTCTGTGCAGCATTAGCCAATATGTTGTTATTGGAAAAACTTGCAATCCAGCAGAGGGAGCTCAAGTTTAAAAGGAAAAAGGATCTTAAAATAGCAGTAATGAAATGTGAAATTGATGAATCCTTCCATTTCAGGTTAGCAAAGCCATTTATTTTGCCACAGTGAAAGCTCAAAATACTAGATCAGTGTTTGATTCAGTTTCTTAAAGATCCAGCATAGCATTCTCACCCTCTAATGTTTTGGTACATATGCAGGATATATAGTATTTATAAGCAATAGTATTTATTGATTTATAGTATCTCCTAAGGTATTCTGATTAATTTATCCAGAGAATCACTCAATACTTACTTTTATTTTTATTTTATTTTATTTTCAGCGTCGAGGTCCTCAGCGATCAGTCGATGTAATTGTCTCATCTGCTTTTTTGTTGACCATTTCAGTTGTCTTTATCTGCTGTGCACAGGTAACGAATGACTGACAAGACAGTTTACTTCATTTTAAAACCATGCAGGGAAAAAAATTAGCCAGGAAATGTGCACGTGCCCACTCCTGCATCAGTAGCAGAATTCTGAATTCTATAATCACGGAGCAAGAGCAGATGCAGTGGTAAAGTTTATCTGTCTCAATCCCAGAATGCCCCCTCTGCTTTGCCTGATCTTAGGCTTGACAACCCCTCCCCAATGTGGTCAGATACATAAATGGAGAATTACATAAGGCAAGAAAGGAAATAATGTATATTGCCACTCAGACTAAATTGTTCTGTTGCTTCCATAACTAAGGGTGTGTAACTACTTTGGGAATTGGTGTTCATTGGGTACCCTGTTGATAAATATCTCAGAACCTTCACAAAATTAAGTTAAAACAATTGTTCACATTCATCTCAGTTTTATCTTTAGTTTACTGTGATAAATAGTGCAGCAACAGAATCAGAAATGAGATCTGTCAAAGAGCAATGTGATAATTTTGGAGTGTACCTCAGCACAAGCATTTAAATTCTTAGATAATCTGATCTGTTAAAATGTATCTGCATCTTTGGCTAAATTAAATCTATGTAAAGGCTTCCTACTTTCTGGAATATCAACTTTTCAGTTTTCGTTTCTTTTTAAATTTGTTTTCTTTCAGTTACTTCATGTACACGAGATCTTCCTTGATTGCCATTATAATTGGGAACTTGTGATATGGTGCATTTCTTTAACTTTGTTTCTTTTGAGATTTGTTACACTTGGATCTGAAACAAGTAAAAAATACAGTAATACCTCAATACTACTTACAGAACAGGTGAGAAGTCTTCTAGTAAGAATGATGATTACATCTAGATATTTCATTCTGTATCCATTCAAGAATAGTGACTAAAAATATTCCTTGGTAATATAGCAAGAATGTACTGGAGTTTTAAAATTACCAATTATTATTTAATCAACGGGAGAATTCAACTAAGGTAGTCAGAGGTTTATATAAATAATAATTTTATTATTCCTACATACTTAGCACATAAAACTGGAAGATTTAATCCTTCATATTATTTCACTGAGGAACATTAAAGGTTTAGAAACATCTAGGTTTTTGAATATTGCATGGACACTGTTGCTTGAAGGTGTAAAGACAGAAGTCTTTTCAAGCAAAAAACCTCTATTATCATCTTCAAAGAGCTACTCTTTGTCTGCTATATCTAAGTTTAGGTGGGTGATAACCAGTGGGAAAGGCTTTCTTGGCCTCCCTTCAGGTGGAATAGCTTTTCCAGAGTAGCTTGCCTGATGCTAAGTATCCTTTGAGTACTAGGTGGATTAGTCATTTTGGTATATTGCTTGTAACTGTATTACTGATAACTATACTGTTTTTAATTATTATTTTATTGCCATTGGCTACTGCTTTCTGCTGCTTTCGATTTATAATGTTATTTCAAAATTGTGTGCTATGTTCAAATGCTTTTGCTGAAGGATGACATAAGCATTTTTTCTGAATGAAGTAACTCTTATGTGATAGTAAGAAAACTGTGGTGCATATACCCAGTGTCTTAGAATCATGCCATCAACTTCCAAATCAGACTTAAATTGAGGTTACAAATGTTAATGTTTTTGTTTTTTGTTAGATAAATTTGTACTTGAAAATGGAAAAGAAGCCGAACAAGAAGGAAGAACTGACATTAGTAAACAATGTTTTAAAACTTGCTACAAAATTACTCAAGGTAATAATAAACATGGGATATCATCATGCGTGCCTAAAACTAGTTTTTGTTTGATGAGCTGTTTGTGTTTGATTATGTTATCTCTTTTCCCAGCTCCTCTTACGTAAATATGCTTTTTATTCCCAGGAACTAGATAGTCCCTTCAGGTTATATGGATTGACAATGAATCCTCTGCTTTATAACATCACTCAAGTTGTTATTTTATCTGCGGTTTCTGGTGTCATCAGTGATTTGCTTGGATTTAATCTAAAGGTAATTTTTCACACTTTCTGCCTTAATTGAGAAATATATACTTATACACCCTATACTGATCTCACTACCCAATGTGTACTACCGCATTTTTCGCTCCATAAGATGCACCTGACGATAAGATGCAGCTAATTTTGGAGTGAAAAATACGGTACATCGAAAGCAAAAAGGCAGGGGAAAAGGAAGGGAGATTCAAATTTCCAGACCTTTCCCCCTCCCTTTTTGCCTTCGGAAGTCTGCAAGGGCTCTCTCTGATGTTGGGGGAAAGCCCTTGGAGACCTCTTGGGGGTCGGATCCGCCACGAAGGCAAAAAGGCAGGGGGAAAGGACAGGAGATTTGAATCTTCCATTCTTTTCCCATGCCTTTTTGATTTTGGAGGTCTGCAGGGGCTCCCTCCGATGTCAGGGGAAAGCCCTTGGAGACCTCCTGGGGGTCAGATCGTGGCGGCAGGGGACCCCCAGGAGGTCTCCGATGGCTTGGAGGAAGCCCTTGAAGACCTCCTGGGGTCCTCCGCAACCACGATCCGACCCCCAGAAGGTCTCTAAGGGCTTTCCCCTGACATCAGAGGGAGCCCTTGCAGAAGTGTATTCCCTTCATAAGACACACACACTTTTCACCATTTTTTTTGGGGGGTGCGTCTTATGGAGCGAAAAATACGGTATTTGAAAGATTTCAGTCAGCAGGAGAAAGATAGATTTTTGTGTTGTTTTATACTATACTCATTTTATGAACTTTGGAATATTTACAGTAACACATTTGCCATGGACCCCAAAATAATATAAGAATGAGATTATTCTTCTTGTAGTCCTTAAAACAATAGCACACTGTTGTGCTAATGGTCTTATTGTATGCTATTGAGGGGAGAGTCAAAGTTTAATAATAGAGTCTCAGGTTAAATTCCTGTTATTGCCATTTAAAAGGACCACAGAATCATAGAGTAACAGAATAGTACAGTTGGAAGACTACCCCTTAGGTTTTCAAGTTCAACAACCATTGGCAAAGCAGGAAATCCACAGCTAAAACATTCCTGACAGATGGCCATCTAACCTCTGCTTCAACATTTCCAATGACAGATAATCCACACTCTCCAAAGCAGTCCATTCCACTGTTGAACAAGTTTTACTGTTAAGTAGTTCTTCCTACAGTTTAACTGAAATCATTTTTCTTGCACTTTGAATCCATTACTTTGGGTTTTAAGCAATTTAGATTGCCTTGAATCTTGCTTTGGTGTTCGCTATTCCTTCAAGTTTAGCGTCATCTGCAGATATGATGAGCATCCTCATAGCCCAACTGTTGAATGATCCCTCTAGGATCTTTATTGATGTTAAACTGATGAGTTGGTAGTTGGCCAGGTCTCTCCCACTGCCACCCCCTTTGCAGATGGGGATGACAATTGTTTACCTCTACACTTAAGGGGTCTCATCTGTTCTCCAGTAATTCTCTAAGATTGCAGGCAGAGGGCCTGAAATTACATCTGCAGGTTCCTTTAATACACTTGAATGCAGTTCATCTGGACACAGAGACTTGAATTCATTTAAAGTAGCTAGATATTCCAATATATCACCTCTTTGCAGCAGCCCCCTCTCCTCTGGCTTTCCTATACCTGCTCTATTGTTGAGAACTATTTTCCTTCTGGGAGAAAACAGAGGCAAAGCAGGTGTTCAGCCCCTCTGCCTTCTCTCTGTTGCTCATAAGTATTTTTCCATCCCTTCCTCATGATGGACCTTCTCTTTCCTTGTTCTTCCTCTTGCTTCAAGCATAGCTAAAAAAAAAACCCTTTTTGTTGTTTTCAAACTCTCTTGAGCCTTTGTTTGTTTGTTTGTTTGTTTATACAGCCCATCTGGCCAAGGGCCACTCTGGGTGGTTTACAAAAGACACAGTAACAATATAATTAAAATACCAGTTTGACAGGATATAAAATAAAAATAATAAAATATGGATAAACAATACAATCAAAAGCATTAAAATACATATACAAAAATAAACATTTAAAATGGCAGACTTGATCAAATTAGCACTGCTGACTTCCTGATAATTTCTCTACAATAATTGGCTATTTGTACTCTTAGTGATTAGCTCCTTATTTCATTTCTTATACATACTCCTTTGAAATGTTAGCTACCCCAGTTTTTCAAAGATGTGTTCCACTTTTCTTTTTCATAGTTTTTTTATTTATTTATTTTTATTTTTATTTTTGCAATTATACCATTGGTATTTCACCCTTACGAAACTGCCATTCATTATGGACTCCCTTCTCCCTGGGTATTTCTGACCATAGGCTGTAATCCAGAATTTCCTTAAGATTACTGAGATTAATATTCCTGAAGTCAGTAGTGCTCATTATACTATTCTCAGTTCTCCCCTTTTCCCAGTGTGACAGTTTCCAAGAGGGTAAAGTTATGTACACCAAGGTTGAAATTATGTCTACCTTATTGACCTGTTAGTTAGGGCTAGATTCAAGATACCTGGTCCTCTTGTTGCTTCTTCCACCTTCTGGAAGATGATATTGTCACCAAGTCAAATGAAGAATTTGTTGGACCTTATAGTGGTGGCAGAGCTGGACTGTATCCGGGTAGCTAAAGTCTCCCATTATGATGATGAAGATTAAAGTTTGGTAATTTGATCTAGGAGAAAATTATCCATATGCTCAGTCTGGTTAATAGATCTGTAACAGACCCTGGTCACAACTACGCATATTACAGAATGTAGAGTGTTTCAAGCCCCAATGTGGTTTTAAAACTGCACTTTGCCGCCATTTTAAAACTGCACTAAGGTTTCTGCCACCAACCAGCCAGTGCCAGGATACTTCCCAGCTACTGACACCACTGGGGTATGTGGCAAATACAGAGCCGGTGGAGTTGCACTTAAGGCAAGAAAACCGTTGCTGCCCAGCCAGTCCCTAGGGGTCTTCCCAAACCACCTCAGCACTGGCTGGCTGGTGACATTGTTCTTTTGCAAAGGAGAGGCTCCTTTTCCCCTCCATGCCAATCAGGTGAGTTGTTGCCCTGATCCCAGCACTCTCAGTAGCTGTGGGAGGTCTCTAAGACTATCAAACCAGTAGCTGCTCCACATCTGGTTTTAATGTGAGGGATCCTGGTTTAATGTGAGCAATCAGATTAAAGCAGGATTTGTGAGACGGTGGTTTTCTCCTGTTTTCAGATAACCTGCAGTACAAAACCTACCACGAGTAATTCCTGCACCCCACACTGATAGTTGTGTAGCAAATGATGGGAAAGACTTGCTTAAACACTTGAGAGCCAGTGCCAGTCATAATAGATAATGCAGAGTTCCTGACCAGTGGTCTGACTTAGGATCAGGTAGCTTCATATGTTTTCTATTTGTGTACCACCCATGCTTGTGTACAAATGTGTTTTGTACACACCAAGTTTATTCATGTATATAGACATACAAGGAAAAGTATATTGGTGTGTGCATCTGACCAAAAGGCAAGAGAAACAGAACACTGGTTCCTAGAAATTATGGTTTCTGAGCTTTCACCTTTTAAAAAGATCCACAGCTTTAAAGATGGTAAATATTTTCTTCTCAGTGAGCTTGTATACTTATACAGCATGATGACATATAGGAGAAGACCAAACTCAAGATAAAAGCAAATGGTAAAACTGCTGTTTAAAGGAGCTTAAACCTGAATAAATTCACTGCTGCTTTAACTTTCAGCTCTGGAAGATAAAATCCTGACACTTCTCAAGAAGGAGATAGGGCATGATGCTCTGAGAAGAAAATTGATTGAATAAGCTGCCTCAAAGCAGTCACTGCTTCTGTATTTCAGATGTTGCAGTCTCTTCAAGGATATCATTTGAAAAAAAATGGATCTGTTTACATCTGACTGTCTTGTGCAATCTTTATATTTATTTTACCTTTTCTTTTTTTGTAAACATTTATTTTAGCTGACATTGTATTTTATTTTGAAATATTAATATGTGTTAGTTATTGAAAGGGTCAAAAATCGATATCCAGCTACTTGAGGTCCTGGTAATTGGTCACACAAAATTGCTCAGACATGCTTCATCCATTATGAAAGATGAAGTATTACTGGTGGTTTTATGCTTCAGAAGTTCTCATTACAACAATGTCATACTGAAGTCACTTTATTGAATATGTACTATAAAATGTTTAGAACATTTTATTTTGTACCATTCTTTCAGGGGTAGTATCAGAGCACCAGCATATTGTTGGTTACAGTAGAATGTGACATTTACTGTAATGACAATGCAGTAGGCCAGGTAGCTAAATTTTTATATAGATATATAGATAGATATATAAAAATATAAATACTAGAGCCAGCAGGTTTCTTACTGAAGTGATTCCAGGATCTTAAACACATCAAACTGGAGTGTAAGCATTACTGAATATTAATAAGGTATTACATAGCAGGTCAACAAGTGCTCTTTGATGACATTTTTATTAGAGCAATAATTGTACACTGTTACCATTCTGTAAGATATTTTGATAAATATTAGCTGTAGTATTTATTTCAAACACTGGGCTGTTTGCACAGGCCTCACTGTGCCGCTCAACATGTGCACTTTTATTGTAATGTTTAATAATGAACTTTATATATACTAAGCAGAATATATTATGGTGGACTGTGGTGCAATAGTGTTACCTTTGCAAGATGGATACATTATGTATGCTCAAGATAAATGCTCTTCCATAGTACACTGTAGTATATGTGATCTATACCACACATAGGCCAAAATCCTATTAAGTACACCTACAATTAATGTAAATTTCAGTAGCAAATTGCTGCAAGGTAAAAAATCAGCTTAGGCATTTGCTGTTGCATGTTGAGTTGTGTGACTTGGCATGTAACAGCAGAATACCTGTGCTGACATAGCTCATGAGAATTCACTGTTTTAAGCTGATGTTGTTATGCCAGCATAAAAATGTGATAGGATTTTGGCCATAAACATTAAACGTTACTGTTACACCTTACAAATCCCAAGTTGTATAAACTGTTTTTATACTCTGACGTCCTAGTCCTGTTTGTTACTAAGTGGTGATTGTTTTATTTTTTTCCAGCAAACTTTACTCGGTTTCAAATTTAGGTTGTGCTTCTCTTCATACTGCCTTTGAAATAAGTTCTGTTGAACTTCCTCGGCTTACTTGAGAGCACACATAGCATTAGACCATTAACATAAACACTCTGATTCAGCTTCACTGTTTTTACTCAGATTAATGTGTTCAGTGGGGTGTATTTCCAGGTAAGTGTATGTAAGATTCAACTAAAAAGGAATTTATGCGGAATAGAAACATATGTTTTCAGGGCTAACATCAAATATGTAATTTTAAAAAAATGAAGACTGCAATCTCATTCACACTTAGTTGGGAATATATTCCACTGAAGTCAGTGCAGCAGAGAGCTCATTTTGAACACTAGTGATGCCTGTAACAGAGTGACTTTGTTCTATAGATGTGCTATTGTAATACATCAGTGCACACAAAATACTTTGGAATTTTTTCTGTTCACTTCAGTGGAGTGGTGAACTTCACACGCACAAAGGTATACACAAAGGTGCCTCTCCCTAAGTGAATGGCATAACTCACATACTCTGTGTGCACTAAAAGCACACAGAATGTTCCGGGTGAAGGTAAGTCATCTGTCTAAATTGACCTGGGTTTTTGTTTTTAAATGTTAGATTGAATTCACTATTTGGAGAGAATATTTGTTCATTTTTTAATATAGCCAAGCTGAAAATTCTTTAGCGTGATTAGTTCAGGCTAAACCATGAAACCTAACAAGAAATTATGTAAAAATAAATAATATCATGTTGGGCATATCTAGAGTATTATGCACTGGAGAATGTATGCATTGTGCTTGCTATTCCAAAGTATCATGACTTAAGTCATGCTAGTTGTACTTAGAGCCAGCTTATTGAAATCAGTGATACTTAAGTTAGTTGTGACTAACATGATCCATTAATTTGAGATGCCAGTTGTACACCATTTATTTTGTACCATAAACAATTACAGCAAAAAGAAATTATATAAAAAGAAATGAGGGGAAAAAAATCTCGAACTCTCAGTCCTTCCCTTCAGAATTATTGTGATATATCATAAACTTGTGTGGTATAAGGTATTTTTTATATATAAAGCAACACAGACATTTTGTATTTTATTTTTTGCTGTACTAATGTTTAATAATGACCAAAGTGCATTCTCTTGGTTTTGTTCCCCCACCCACCTGCAGAATGTATTACTGGAGCTTTAAGACCATGCTATGTCTAGTTTATTGTGTAAAAAACTTTGATCTGTTCTTCTTCCTCTATGTTGTCTGATGTTGGGGTTGTGTCTAGGAATTATGTCTATTTTATACATTCCCCCCCCAAAAAATACGGTACAATCTGCACACTAAATTTTGCACAAAATGTATTTTAAGAATTAAAAATTTTAGCATGAGTTGTGTAGAGTAAAAATGATTATGTATCTCTCCACAATCTGCTTCTCATTTTTAATAAGAGGACAAGCAGCTGTTTTTAGACAATTACATATTGACTGTGATCTTATTAGAAGGCACCAGTTTAAGTTCAGCAAGGAAGTTTGATTGTAACAATTCAATACCTCAGCAACTAGCATTATGCTGGATTGTTGCACTAATTATTGCAGCATGGGGAAACATAAAACTGAAGGCTGGTAAATCTGAAATGTACCTTGCAATAAAGACAGATACGTTTAAACTTTTATTGCTTCAAGTATCAATCATGAAAGTGAAATGCTAAGTATGTTTTACATTCCATGATTTGGAAAAATTAGAGGTAACTAGAAATGTGGCAGATCATATTTCTTAACTGTTTTGGACACATGTTTGTAACAGACAGCGTGATCAAGCTTGGAATAAAACATTCTGTGGCTAATGGTATAAAACAAGCATTTGGGGTCTTTTTTGTGCTTTTTTTGCATGTGTGGGTTTTTTTTCTGCAGCAAACTAACAGTAGCTTTCAGGGAAGCAGACTAACAAGGAAAACTGAGCATGGTTAATTCAGTTCCTAAAAGTTTGGAAGAATAAGAGAAGTAATTAACTCACTCACTGATTATGGAACTGGATTTTGATACATGAAAGGTAATGCTGAACTAAAACTGTATTTTAAAAAGTGACAGGATATTTCTTTCCCCCCTTTTTTGCCAGTATAGAGCTGAAGAGTATGCACTGATGTTGCACAGAATATGCATCCTGCACTGAGGCACCTCCCACCTCAATCTTAATGTGACCACCCTTGCAACCTGAATGGTGATGAGATCACACTGCACCTTCCTCAGTCCCTTGAGGCAGAAGGTGGACCAAGGCAGGATGTAGACTCTGTTGAAATACAGTGTGGTATAGTAAAAGCGTACAGAAAAGCGCTTCAAGCACTTTCTGGGCGGTTTACAAGTTAATTATGCAGGCTACACATTACCCCCCCCCCAAGCAAGCTGGGTACTCATTTTACCGACCTTGGAAGGATAGAAGGCTGAGTCAACCTTGAGCCGCTACCTGGGATTGAACCCCAGGTCATGAGCACAGTTTTGGCTGCAGTACAGCGGTTTAACTATTGAACTAAGACTCAGTAGACTTTGTTTGGATCTTGAAATGTACAGGTGGGCAATGGTAATCTTACTGAGGTTGCTATAAGTCAGATGAAATTTGCTGATGTATGACAAACATACTGATTATGTAAAGCAGGAATGGGCAAGTTGGCAAGCTCAGGGACCTATAGGTTTCCAAAAGCTGCAGTTAATCTCTTTGTCGATGATGATAAAGTTTATTACAGTTATATGACCTATATACAATGATGCCTCGCATAACGAGCGCACCGTTTATTTATTTTTATTTATTTATTTATTTTATATCCCGCCTATCTGGTCAAGCGAGGACCACTCTAGGCGGCGAATCTGCATAGCAATCTATTTTTTGTGATCGCTAATGCGATCGCATTGTGATGTTTTGAATGGGAAAACATCGCATTGCGATGATCAGTAAGCGTTTCGCTTACCGATCTTCGCATTGCGGTGTTTTTAGAACAGCTGATAGGCGGTTCCAAAATGGCCACCGGGTGCCCAAAATGGCCGCCACAAGCATTTTTGCGCAACTTCCTCGCTTACCGAGGGGGCGAAAATGGCGGCGCTATGGAGGATCTTCGCTGAACTGTGAGTTTTCGCCCCATAGGAACGCATTAAACTTCGTTTAATGCGTTCCTATGGGGTTTTTAGTTCCGGATAGTGATGATTAATCCGGAACGGATTAACGTCGCTATGCGGGGCACCACTGTAAATATGAAAAGCCAATCAATGCAAAAGAGAAGAAATTGAAGGAAAGGGGGGGAGAAGAAACAAGGAGCACATACAATATTCAGACGTCTGCAAGTAACACAGTCCTTCTGCATACTACAGCCACAAAGACATTAGCAACTTGAGCCATTATATGAGAGTTCTGGTCTGACAGATAGTACAAGACCAGCCACATATCTGAACAACCTTGAAATTTATGCAGCAGAGTGCAAATCAGATCACTCCTAATTTGTTCATAAAATGTACAGTGTAAAAGAGTATATGACAAAAAATCAGGTGACCCTTCTCTGCATGGGCAATGTCTTTCTTGGCATGGGATTCCCTGAAATCCTGGAGTAAGACCAAGGGTAGGACATTAAATCTGACAAGCATGAATGCTCTGCAGACCTGAGGTGTTCAAAGCATGGTTAGATAATCTGCAGGAGTCCCATATGATGGGAGGACGCCACTTCCCAAAGGGGAGTAGGTTCTGTTTGCTAAAGAGACCAATTCTTGTTCCTTGATATCGGAAGTCCAAATGAGTGTTCTGTAGACCTGTTGCTATCCAGGCATTAGAATACAGTCAAGGGCATATCCGTGGACCTAATTTTATGTTGGATCAGAGATACCCACTTTTTGGTGTAGGAATCAGTTACCATATACTGTAGTACACACAACTGAGGTGCTCAGTTAAGTTTAGCTGCAGTGTTTCCTATTTTGTCTGCTTTGTTGTGTTTTAGTTTAAATAAAATTTTATTTGTTGTAAAAAGAAGAAGAAGAAGTTGTTTAGCTGCAACCAGAATTTTAGAGTCTGGGTCCTTGCTCTGGTTTCCAGTTGCCCAATTCCAGCTTCTAAGTACAGTGGTGCCTGGCACAACGAGTGCCTCACACAACGATGAATTCACACAACGATGCCTTTTTCTGTTAAATTTGCTGCCTCACACAGCGATGTTTCCTATGGGGGATTTTCACACAACGATCTCCCTTTTCGCTCCTGTAAAAGTGTCTTACAATGTTTGGACGCTGTTTTAAATGATTGCAATGGTTAGTCCACCTCCTGAAACCTATGCAAACTGATTTTGGTGTTGTTCTGACACTTCATTAATTTATGATGATTTTTTGAATTTTCTCCATTGGAAACCATTGGATGGTCTGTCTAATGGTTTCCAATGGAAAAAACAAAAAATCATCATAAATTAACGAAGTGTCAGAACAACACCAAAATCAGTTTGCATAGGTTTCAGGAGGTGGACTAACCATTGCAATCATTTAAAACAGCTTCCAAACATTGTAAGACACTTTTACAGGAGCGAAAAGGGAGATCGGGAAGAACTTTAAAAGGCAAACGGAGATCAAAGAGCCCTTTCCCGATCTCCCTTTTCGCTCCTGTAAAAGTGTCTTACAATGTTTGGAAGCTGTTTTAAATGATTGCAATGGTTAGACCACCTCCTGAAACCTATGCAAACTGATTTTGGTGTTGTTCTGACACTTCGTTAATTTATGATGATTTTTTGTTTTTTCCATTGGAAACCATTAGACCATCCAATGGTTTCCAATGGAGAAAATTCAAAAAAATCATCATAAATTAACGAAGTGTCAGAACAACACCAAAATCAGTTTGCATAGGTTTCAGGAGGTGGACTAACCATTGCAATCGTTTAAAACAGCTTCCAAACATTGTAAGACACTTTTACAGGAGCGAAAAAGGACTTTGCAAAGGCATTGAAATGTATTGAGTCAGCTTCAATACATTCCAATATAGGAAACATTGTTTCACTCAACGATGTTTCCTATGGGGATTTTCACTGAACGATGGCAATCCGTTCCAATTGGAACGGATTAACCGGTTTTCAATGCATTCCTATGAGAAATGGTGTTTCACAGAACGATGTTTCACACAACGTTGATTTTTTTGGAACCAATTAACATCGTTGTGTGAGGCACCACTGTATAGGGCTACATATCCTACACAATTAAGAACACCCAGGACATGGCACAAAAAGGAGGTTTGTTTATTCTCTACCTGAGAATTAAAAGCACTATCCAAATGGTTATACCGTAAAGTAATCAAGCCCTTGTTTTTGCTTTTAAAACACAAGTAGATTCACTATTAATAACAAGCAATGGCTGTCATAATATATTTGGCTATGTGAAGAGCATGCTTGTGATCGACAGTCCAGCTAGAATTATACTTGAAGTTTAGTTGCAGATACTTAAACTCTTTAACTTGTTCTAGGATGTTCCATAGTGTCCAGTGGAACCCTGCTATGAAAGAATCAAATGGCCACAAAAGTTGGAGGGCAACATCAATCATATGGGTTCTACCTTTTTTGTGAACCTGAAACAAAACCTGTCTAAAGCACAACACGTGAAGGGTGCCATTTATCATTAAGATTAATTGATTTCTAATGTCAAAATTCTATACTAGCAAACCTCAGTGGGTGCTCATAACAAACCTAGAATCAAATCCAACCTGTGGTGTGATAGAGAATGCCTTTTGAAAAATCAGATATGTGCGTTGTAGTAATCTTGCCAGTCATATCAAATGGATCCCAGGTTGTATTTGGATCCAAGTCAATATCAGCTAGAAATGCAGTATACTTTTTTAAATTTCTCATAAGAAAAATAAGCTACAAAAGGAGAGGTGGGACCTACTGATTAATGCTGCCCTATCTAATAATAGCAAACAATTCTGGGCTTTGATCACCAGTCCCTTGGCTAGTAGGTCAGGCCCTTTGGACTGCTTGGTACTGCCACATGTATGGAAAGAGCACTTTTCCAGTATATTATAAAACCCACTAGCCTCTGAGCATGTTCTTACAGATTTCATACCAGTTAATTTACCAGCCTTGTGTCCAGTGAACTCAAAGGAAATAAAAGCTCTAATAGGCAGACTAAAGCTTGGGAAGGCACCAGGCCTGCATGGGCTTCCTCTTGAACGTCTAAAAAAAGCATTTGGAACTATGTCTTTAGCCACCTGGTTTACCATAATAGATAAAGTCGGGAGGACCCTTTTGATGTGGACCAAAGCAATCACAGTACCCATCTTTTAAAAAGGAGATCCACATTTATCAGGGAATCACTGCTACCTGACAACCTGAATGGAAATCCAGAAATTCCTGGAACAGACTGACTTTTGTACTCCTAGATTTACACTGGACCACTGTGCGATCTTAGCTCATCTGGCTGGGAAATACAGTAACACAGGTGAGAGAAGAGTTTTGCTGCTTTTTTGATCTAGAAAAGGCTTTTAAATAAATTCCTAAAAAACTACTGTGGGGCAAATTAGATCATACTTTGATCAATAAGAGACTGCTGTTTTTTATTCAAAAGCTGCATTGCCACACCCCCTGTCAGGTCCATTATGTCCTGCAGGGAGAACTAGTGGACAAGATCTTGTGCAATTGGGGGGTGAGTTAAGCAGGGGTGTATTCTAAACCCCCCCCCCGATATTTTAAATTTGTTCATAAATGATTTGGGCTGCTACCTAAGGTCAGTCAAGAGTCATTTTCCAAAACTTGGCCCCCAGCAAATCTATTATTATAGGCAGACAAAGCTGTAGTTTTATTTATTTATTTATTTATTTATTTATTTATTTACTTACTTACTTACTTACTTACTTACTTACTTATTTATTTATTTATTTATTTATTTATTTATTTATTTATTTATTTATTTATTTATTTATTTTGCTCTTGATATAAAACTTTGGCGTCTTCCTATTTTAGTCTCTAATTCTGGCAAAAAACAACTTTATCAGCTGAAAGTGTTCATAGTGTAATGTACCTTGGGAGCCCTCCTATACACACATGGCTGGTAAACATTGTAATAGTGTAAGAAGAATATTTCAAATGTTGTCCCCCACCCACAAGCTCTGGGTAAAACTGGCTGTCTGATCCATGTATTTGCAATAAGAAATTTGCACGTCATCTACTACAAAATCACCATGACCTAGTGCAAAATCCCCACATGTAGGTGCTGTGGACTAAGGGTTGAAAAGCATAATCTGGGAGGTGTTTTAAATATTTCTGAACAAGGGGTGAGTATAAGAGGCTTGCATTTGGCAAATACAGCATCAGTGTCATTCATGATGGATAGTCAAGGCTATGCAATCATTTCAACTCCAGGACAGTTCTTCTTCGTGGTCTCTGTGAATGGACACTAATGGGTTTAATCTGCGCTTGCACAGAGTTCTCTGGAATATTCTAGCACTCAAACATGCGTTTGCTAGAACCACCCCCCAGTACACGTGATCCACCCGTCATTGTGATTACCTCAGTTCCTTTTTGCCGCCACTGAGGCCTCATCTTTTCTGAGCTCTCCGTTTGTGCAGATTGGTTCTTTTTCCTGAGGAAGCATAATACATCGTTCTTGTTTAGAAATAGACTGTTCTATAATACTATTTTCATTACTCCTTGTGATTTTTTGTTTTATTTTTTCTCCGTAATCCGCCCCCCCTTCACCCCTCCCTTCCCATCTTTTATGTCCCCGACAGGGCCGTTTAAGAGGTGCAGTTCATGCACTCATAAGTTGCCTGTTTCTGACGGCCACGATTCTTGTCTTTTTTGTTTGGGAGAATCACATCAGCCAGCCTCCTGCTCCTACTGTAAGAACTTTACTAAACAAGCCATCAAGCTCCGTCAACAGCATCTCAAAATCTTTCTTGTGGGAGCAGTCTCTTCATCCACCATCCAAAATGGATGAGACTCAGGCTTCACAACCACTACTGGTTTCTTCAGTTACTAATTCCCTGTTACCAACTCCTAAATCTAAGCCAAAATTGCGTAAGTCAAAGTCTTCTTAATCGACGTCATAATCGACCCCGACACCGAAAACTACTTCAAAACCGATTGGTACCAAACCGAAGAAATCTAAAAAGTCTTCTGTAGACTCTCAATTGCCGGTACAGCATCCTTCCGTATAGGATCAATCTCCTTTTGATCTCGATACTGATCGTAATTCCATTCCACCTCCATCTGGCCAACAGCCCTCTCCTGTGCTGGCTCAATCTCCATCTTGGGCGGACACCCCTGCTGAAGTGACTGTACTGCCTTATTCGGCCTGTTCGAGCTCTAAAACTTTGGGTCATTCTGTGTCTGGGTGTGAGTCTGGATCAATATCTGTTACTATTCATCCAGTTCCTTTGCAGAAGAAAAAGGCTAAACTCCACCACATTGAGGACGCTGGCCATTCTGATATCGTTCTCTCGCAGCCTACAATACTTTCAGGACTGTTGGTATTGCGAGGCTCTCAGGCTGAACATCATCGGCCCAAACCAGTTACAGTTTATGAGCCTCCTGTCTACTATGATCTGCCACCTAAGCGGTATCAACATTGTCCGCACCAGTATTGGCAGCATGATACTGAACATTACATCAAACCCAAGTGTTTTTGGTATGCATACTATTATCCTTCAGACTCTTCAGAGTCCCCCTCGCCTCCTCGATACTATTCGAGCTACTACTACAACCAGTCGTTGGATGATGAGAGCATTTCTCCCGCTTCAGTACCGAAGCTCCATCAGAAAACTCACAAACAGCATGCTTCAGCTGCCCCGGCTCCATCGACTTTGATACCAAAGAAATCAAAGCCGTTGGACAAGCCCTCTGTGCCACCGGCTGATATGGCTGCTCTTTCTCAGGACTGTTCATCATCCTTACAAGTCACCACGACTTACACTGGACCCCCGCCCAGTACTGTGGACTCTAAGAAACCTCAGAAGTATAAGCCAGATCTCTCCGCCCAATCGATACCTGGCAAGCATGATATCGTGGCTCTTAAGCACCACCGGCCAGACACCCCTCCTGATACGTCAACCTCTTCATATCAGCAGGGTTCCTTGTCTTCACCAGCACATTCTTCAGACCCGGAGTCCTCTGATTCCATGGCCTTACAAGAATCACCCCCCAATCTTCTGACTCCCGATTCCGATGTAACTGATGCTAACCCTCCATCACCATTGGAGGATTTCTCCTCCTGTTCTCAATTAGTTCTCCGTATTGCCAAAGCCATGGACCTTGATGTCCAGCAACCAACCCAATCTGAATTTGACAAGGTATATGAGGATATCAATGAGGATCAGACACCCCCACTTTGTATGGGGTTCATTCTGTTGCTGCTCAAGCTTATTAAGCAGTCTTGGGCCAAACCATCTTCAGTGCCTCAGATCTCTTGCAGAGTCAGGAATCTGTACAAGACCCACGGTACTAACATGGAATTTCTCTCCAAACAGTCTCCTCCTAATTACGTTATTGTCAGTGCAACACAAAATCATGCACGTAATCATTCTAACACCACTCCAAACAATAAAGAGGGTAGGAAGTTAGACATTATTGGACGTAGAGTTTACTCCCTCGCATCTTTCACCTTATGTCATTGTTTAGTCGTTTAGTCATTTCCGACTCTTCATGACCCCATGGACCAGAGCACGCCAGGCCCTCCTATCTTCCACTGCCTCACGGAGTTGTGTCAAATTCATTCTGGTAGCTTCGATGACACTGTCCAACCTTCTCATCCTCTGTCGTACCCTTCTCTTGCCTTCACACTTTCCTAACATCAAGGTCTTTTCCAAGGAGTCTTCTCTTCTCATGAGATGGCCAAAGTACTGGAGCCTCAGCTTCAGGATCTGTCCTTCCAGTGAGCACTTAGGCTTGATTTCCTTTAGAATGGATAGGTTTGTTCTCCTTGCAGTCCAGGGGACTCTCAAGAGCCTCCTCCAGCACCACAATTCAAAAGCATCAATTCTTTGGCAGTCAGCTTTCTTTATGGTCCAGCTCTCACTTCCATACATCACTACAGGGAAAACCATAGCTTTGACTGTGTGAACGTTTGTTGGCAAGGTGATGTCTCTGCTTTTTAGGATGCTGTCTAGGTTTGTCATTGCTTTCCTCCCAAGAAGCAGGCATCTTTTAATTTCGTGGCTGCTGTCTCCATCTGCAGTGATCATGGAGCCCAAGAAAATAAAATCTGTCCCTGCCTCCATATCTTCCCCTTCTATTTGCCAGGAGGTGATGGGACCAGTGGCCATGATCTTAGTTTTTGATGTTCAGCTTCAGACCATTTTTTGCACTCTCCTCTTTCACCCTCATTACAAGGTTCCTTAATCCCTCCTCACTTTCTGCCATCAGAGTGGTATCATCTGCATATCAGAGGTTGTTGATATTTCTTCCGGCAATCTTAATTCTGGCTTGGGATTCCTCCAGTCCAGCCTTTCACATTATGTATTCTGCATTTAAGTTGAATAAGCAGGGGGACAATATACAGCCTTGTCGTATTCCTTTCCCAATTTTGAACCAATCAGTTGTTCCATATCCAGTTCTAACTGTTGCTTCCTGTCCCACGTGTAGGTTTCTCAGGAGATAGATTCAGAAATGGTGAGGCACTCCCATTTCTTTAAGGACTTGCCATAGTTTGCTGTGGTCCACACAGTCAAAGGCTTTTGCATAGTCAATGAAGCAGAAGTAGATGTTTTTCTGGAACTCTCTGGCTTTCTCTATAATCCAGCGCATGTTTGCAATTTGGTCTCTAGTTCCTCTGCCCTTTCGGAATCCAGCTTGTACTTCTGGGAGTTCTCGGTCCACATACTGCTCAAGCCTACCTTGTAGGATTTTGAGCATAACCTTGCTAGCGTGTGAAATGAGTGCAATTGTATGGTAGTTGGAGCATTCTTTGACACTGCCCTTCTTTGGGATTGGGATGTAGACTGATCTTTTCCAGTCCTCTGGCCACTGTTGAGTTTTCCAAACTTGCTGGCATATTGAATGTAGCACCTTGACAGCATCATCTTTTAAGATTTTAAATAGTTCCACTGGAATGCCATCACCTCCCCTGGCCTTGTTGTTAGCCAAGCTTTCTAAGGTTTCTCTGGAACAAGCCCCTTCTGTCCCTACAGTGAGCCTCGGGGTCTCACCTCTTACCAAGAGGCTATGGCATTGGCATGACAAGAGCACATCACAGCACGACATATAATTGAGGCAGCTTCTAAACACATGGCTGCAGCGGTAGCCTTACATAGACATACCTGGCTACGTTCCGCCAGCATCTCAGAGGACTCTAGGATGCAAATTGAGGACTTACCTTTTGACGGTGCTGGTCTGTTTGACGAGAAAAGGGATGAGATTCTGGACAAACTAAAAAAGATGAGAAAAACAGCACGCTCCTACAATACTCAGCCCTATTACAGGCCTCAAAGGTATCAATGGAGTCTTTCCCAGAAAAGCAATATTATTTACCTCGATCATCTTCCACGTTCCAACCTCGTCAGCACACTCAGAGACAACGCCCTCGCCAGTCCTTCAGGCATGCTGAGAAAAAGAGCAAGCAGAACCTTTGGCTCCCCTGCCATTCGGATCCGTACTCTACCCCCTCCCCTCACCACCCGCCTCACACCCAATTTTCAATCTTGGGTGCGCATAACCACAGATTCGTGGGTCCTGTCAATTGCATCCACCGGGTATGTAATATAATTAGTTTCCGTACCGCCACCATGGATCATTATAACTTCACCATCCACTACTCTCAAATTAGAGATTCCATCACTCCTCTTAAAGGAGGCTATTTCACTCATCACTCCAAGTGCTTCCGACCTGGGTTTCTTCTCCCGGTATTTCCTCCTTCCAAAACGAGACGACAGTCTACGTCCCATTCTTGATCTCTGCGACCTCAATTACTTCATCAATGAAAGGTGCTTTCATATAGTGACTCTAGAACACATCATTCTCCTTCTACAAGAGGGAGACTGGTTCTCTGTCATCGACCTGAGTGATGCCTATTTTCATATCACCATCAGACAGGACCACTGCAAATTTTTTCACTTCTCTCTTGGTCAGACCACCTATGAATTCAACGCCCTACCGTTCAGCCTCTCCATTGCTCCGTGAGTATTTATGAAACGCATGGCCCGGTAGCAGCACACCTTCGCACCCTAGGAATTTCAGTGTTTCCGTACATCAATGACTGGTTACTCGTGGCTCAGTCACGTGCACAAGCTCTGACGGACATTGCTGTCACTCTTTCTTTACTGGCAGATCTGAGCCTCAAGGTCAATGTTGACAAGTCAGTACTAATTCCTTCTCAAAGAGTCACTTACATAGGCACGGTTCTAGTCTCACATCACGCGAGGGCTTTTCTCCCTCGAGAATGTGCAATCAAGATAGTACTCTTGTCAGCCACTTCCAGCCTTATGCGCTGGTCACTGCTCATCACGTACAATGCCTCCTCGGCCTCATGTCCTCCACTACATCCGTTATTCAGCATGCCCGACTGAAAATGTGCTTGTTACAATCATGGTACCAATCCCTATTCGACCCACTTCTCGACCCACTCACTATGCTTCTACAAGTCACTCCTGAGCTTGCATCTCAGCTGATTTGGTGGATCACCCTGGCCAATCTTTTCCTTAGGTGACTATTTGCACCTTCCCAATTGGCAATTCAAATTACAACCGATGCCAGTCCTGTCGGTTGGGGTGGACATTGCAAGGACCTTCAACTTCATGCCACATGGTCCCCTTACAAAAAACTCTCCACATCGACAACCTCGAATTGCTGGCGATCTTCAAAGCATTCCGCGCTTTCAAACCAATCATTACGGGTACTGCAGTCCAGGTGACCACGGACAATACGACAGCACTCTACTACATCAACAAACAGGAAGGTACACACTTTCTACCCCTCCTCTATCTTGCTGTCCAATTTTGGAAGTGGTGCCTGGGTCACCACATTTTCCCTTTAGCGGTCCCCATTGCCACACAACACAACCAATTAGCAGACTCTCTCAGCAGGCTGAATTCTCAAATGCAAGAGTGATCCCTCAACAACACCATTTTTCTCCAACTTTGCAACAAGTGGGTTCATCCCGATATAGATGTTTTCACCACAGCAATCAATGCCAAATGCACCCATTACTTTTTGGGAGCGGGCATCAGCCGAGGGTCTCTTGGCAATGCTCTCATGGCGAGTTGGACCTCACGCTTCCTTTACCTCTTCCCACCGATACCACTTCTCCTGCAGACCATTGTCAAATTGAGACAGGACTGCTCAAATGCCATTCTGATCACCCCCTGGTGGCTGAGGCAACCTTGGTTCATGATGCTCACATTGATGGCCTCTCAATCCATCCGTCTACCTTGCCTTCCTTACCTGCTCACCCAGCATCACGGGCAAACTTACCATCCCAATCTCCAATCCCTCCACCTAACAGCTTGGAGGATTCTCCCTCCCTAAACACCATCCTCACCCATGCAAGGAAACCGAACACAAATCAACTTTATCCTTACAAATGGTCTGCTTTCCAGAAGTTTGCTTGTCAGAATGATCTTGATGGCTCTAACTACTCCGAGCAGTGTTGGCCTTTCTTTCTTATCTTTTTGACTGCCATCTCTCATTATCTACAATCAAGGTCTACATGTCCGCTATTTTGGCTTACCAACCACAGGACTCAGAGGCTGCCTTGTTATTCAGGCTTCCCAGGTTGAAGTGGTTTCTACGGGGTGTGGCTCATCTCTATCCATCCAGGCCCTCTCCAACGCCACAGTGGTCGCTACACACTGTCCTCCGGCACTTGTCACTGTCGCCCTTTGAACCTCTTGCGACTTCCTCCAAGCATTTGCTCTCCTTTAAAGTGTTGTTTCTCATAGCCATCACATTCGCCTGTAGGGCGTTGGAACCGGTGGCCCTGCGTGTAGTCCCTCCATTCCTTCAATTTCATCCAGATAAAGCCACACTGTATCCAGACATCTCTTTCCTTCCTAAGGTCATTTCTGATTTCCACGTCCACCATCCTATTATTCTGCCTACTTTCCGTCGCCATCAACGGGTGTTGAGCGATCCCTCCATCTTCTAGATGTGAGAAGGGCCCTCGCCTTTTATATCAAGAGAACTGCCTCTTTTCGTAAATCTAAAAGGCTATTTGTTTCACCTCATGTACCGTATAGAGGGGCACAGGTGTCCCCCCAAACTGTTTCACGATGGATTGTGCAGACTATACACCTCATTTATCGGCTTGCCCGAAAGCCTCTGCCTACTGATGTCAAGGCTCACTCCACCAGGGCAATGGTCACCTCCACGGCTTTTCTTTGAGATGTACCCGTTCCAGATTTTTGCAAGGCTGCCACTTGGTCAACTCCGTTGACATTTTCATCCCATTATCGTTTGCATGTAAGGGCCAAGTCAGATGCGGTTTTCGGTCATGCAGACTTGTCTTTGGTTTTGCCATGATGTCCCTCAACCTGTGAGGTAAGCTTGTTAATCACTCATTAGTGTGAATTCACAGAGACCACAAAGAACAAAGAGAGGTTACTTACCTGTAACTCTGGTTCTTTGAGTGGTCATCTGTGAATTCACACTTCCCGCCCGCCCGTCATGTCTGTCTTATTATTGCAGGCAGCAGCAGGCTTTTTGGGAACTGAGGTAATCTCCACGATGGGCAGACCACATGTACTGGGGGGGCGGTTCTAGCGAACGCATGTTTGAGTTCTAGAATATTCCGGAGACCTCTGTGTAAGCGCAGATTAAACCCATTAGTGTGAATTCACAGATGACCACTCAAAGAACCAGACTTACAGGTAAGTAACCTCTCTTTCTTGAGCTGAGGTACTAATATAAATGATATAAACTTTTTCTACCTTAATAACTCAGTTTCTAAGGATCTACGGTTTCCCCCCCAAGTTGTACTGACATGGGGCTGCTTCCTTTATTAGTGTTTTAAATGATTTATTGCAAATGAAAAAAAATGGATCGTGAAGATTTACCAGTTAAAAACAAGCCAAAGTTCATGTTCAGTAGATACACAATTTCTTGAACTCTTATCAGTCCTGTAGAAAGTATGACTGACTGATATCTGCCAGGCCAGGTGGTTGGCGGAAAAATATCTGTAACTGGTTACACACACACACACCGCCTGCGCAACGTTCAATGCTAGGTTCTTAGGATAATGACTTTCTAGCCATTATGGGGGAACACTGGGTTTCTTTAGTTCTTTTCATTGATTTGTAATGGTGGACAAACTTGTGAATTGATACCAGTGTGTACCCACAGCAGGAGGTATTGTGGATTCTGTCTAGGACATCTGCATTCATCAAGGAAACTATGCTAACAACACTGTTTAATTTCATTCTCAGTTTCCTCCAAAAGAGGAATTAAGAAGCTGGAAAGGAACTTTAAATGCTTCTAAATGGATTAGCCCTTTCTTTAGATAAAAATGTGTTTATTTCCAGGGTCTGTAATCAAACAAGGACTGGACTTATTCCCTTGTTACATCTAATTTGACCTAATATCAACTATTTTACTGTTCAATAGCATCAAGTTCTCTTTTATGTTTGTTCAGTCCTTGGAAATCATTATTTACTAACAGCTCCCAAGTGAGCTTAATCTATCTGTTAATGAAAGTTATTTATGAGGGATTAGGTATCGGCCTTTCTAACACAATCACAGTCCAAAGCCCTAGAGGCGTAATAGTCAATTAAATGAATCTTTTGCTTTCTTCTTTTTTTCCTTCTTCCTGAAAATGTATCCAAATAGGATGGAAGTAATTTCGTATAGTCCAAATCGCTGGTTTTCTACGAAGTCTGATAATGCTAGTATTAGGGTGTATGCTTCACTGCCTGTGTGACAGAAGCATAGAGGACCTAGAAAACATTACCCTGCTGAATACTACTTGGAAGATGCTCAAAGTAATTGTCATTGGCAGTCAACTAATTATAAACCACTACAGTTAAATCTTAAATATGTGTTAACTACATCAATCATGGCTTCTTATTTTCACTTGTGCCTTCAGGTGTCTCCTGTTTTTTCTCTGTTGTGTTATTTTCTAGATTGTAAATTGCTTGGGATGGTCCTCTCCTTATCCTTTTGTAGGGCACCACATACATTAAGGGTGCAGGATAAATAATCATGTGCCATAGATAATCTGTTATTATTTGGGAACCTAAACAATCACTTTTGAGGGGTGCTCATGGCTGCGAGAGACAGAACCAAGTTTTTGAGCACTCCTGAACCTTAGACTGTAAGGTACCTCAGATCTTTTAGCCACCCTATTAGAGTTTTCAGTAGAATGAAACCAGTTTAAGGCTTCTATCCTTATATGCCCAGGATAGAGAACTTGTGGCCTTCCAGAAATTATCGGATTCCATCATCTGTCACTCTCAGACATTGATCAGGGATGGTGAGAATTGGAGTTCAATGATATCTGGAGGACCACAGGTGTGCTATCATACCTATCTGATTATAAAATCTACTTATCTCAGTGGAATTTAATTTTGACTAGACATGCCTGGAAAGGGACATCGGTACAGGCGTTGTTGTGCAATAACACTGTCTCAATTTCAGAATGTCATAAGGCTCAGACAACAGTGTCTTACACTTGTAACCCTCTTGTGTTTTCCAACTATTTTTATCTTTTTCCTTACTACAGAGGGGTGGGCACAGACCAAAATGTGCAGCTTGATTTAGGAGCTGTTTCTTCGAAGCACTTTTGAGTTGTTTATCGGTGAAGTACTCGGTATACCAGGTTTCACAAAATCTAGCTAAGCAAAAGCCATATTCATTTGTTCAAAAATGACTCTGGTATAGCATGAGAATGGAGCAATGCTAAAGAGCCCTTGTGTAGTGTGTTTTTCATAGGACTCCTATGTTTACAGTGCAGACAGCTGCAGGGAGAGAAGGTATTGCACATACTTCAGAACCTTGCACTGTTGGCATTCTGGCTCATGTGGACACTTATGCACATGAAACCAGTAAACTTGTTTCCCATGCATAGATATGTGTACATATGGATGCTGCTGGGGGAGAACTGTGGTTTTTGAAGTACAATCGCCAGAATCCCACCCACCCCCCAAGCTGAGAAATTCTGAGAGCTGTCATTAAAAAAAAAAAGCTTTTCCAACTCAGGATGAGGCAGTGTGTATGATGTCACTGCTACTCAATAGAGCCCTAAAGTAGGATACTACTTAAATGCCTTAGGGCTAGCTAGCTTTCTTGTTTCATGTTCTTTGTCTTGATAAGACAGTGTGTGTCTGCTCTACACAGCTGAGTACTATCTGCCATGGCGCCATTCTACACAATCCCAGGATTTAAAGGTGAGATACTTTAGTGAGGAATTGCTTTCCTGTGCTGGCTGAATTCCTCTCTGCAGCACCTGGCTAAAGAGTTCAATTCCCAGGGGGAGAGCCAACTAGCCTCGGGAAAACAATTCCAGAGTACTCTCCCCCCCCCCCCCGAAGAAGGCACTGGTAAAACCTTTCTGAGCACTTCATATGCAGGAAACCCTGAGAAGGGTCACTATAGATAAGAATTGACTTCATGGCACACACTGATAATTAGCTCAGTGGAACACACTAGAGCTTTCCGGCTGAGAATGCTAAGCACCTTGTGTTCTGTGCAGTCAAGCTGGAACTGAGTCATAGCAACCCTAATAGGGCTTTCCAGGCAAATGAGAAATGTAAGGAGTCATTTTACCAGTTTCACTCCCCCAGTGAGTTGGCCAAGTGGAGATTTGAATCCTGTTCTCCAGTGCCCTGGACTACAAACCCCAAAATTCCCCTTGGTGCAGCCATGATAGTTAAAGTGCTATTGAAGTGCTCTAGTTTTGTCATACAGAAGGACTCCCAGTATTTCATTCCACATGATAGTAACAAAATTGGACCCAGAGCAGGAGCTTTACAGAAGGAATAGTTCCACTAAGGTCCTATTGGGCAAATGGATATCCCTGGAGTCACGGAGGGGCCAGTTTTAGCCCCCAAGCCAAATGGCATTCCTACTTTCCCCCCAGGGAATGGCTGGCATTAATTCCAAATGAGGGACAGAAATACTTTGAGGATCGGGGCAGGTTCATCAGAATCCTGTTGTGGAATCAGCCATTCCTCCTTTCCATGCCCCAAAGAATCACACCACAGGTGGCGCAGTGGTTAAACTGCTGTACTGCAGCTAAAACTGTGCTCACGACCTGGGGTTCAATCCCAGGTAGCCGGCTCAAGGTTGACTCAGCCTTCTATCCTTCCGAGGTTGGTAAAATGAGTGCCCAGCTCGCCGGGAGGTGGAAGGGGGCAATCTGTAGCCTGCATAATGAACTTGTAAACCGCCCAGAGAGTGCTTGAAGCGCTATGGGGCGGTATATAAGCAGCACGCTTTGCTTTTTTGCTTTGCTTCTTAGCTAATTTGACTTGCTCTCTTAGGAATCAAATTAGATCAGAAAAGCAAGGTTCTCTGAAGTGTACTTGATTCTGTCTTTTTAATTAAAATGGTGCACTCAAGGGGCAATTGAGTAAGATAGCCAAATGTTTTCTGCACAGCATGACAGTAACTTTATATGCAAAGAAGGTGGCGATGCAATTGCTTAACTCTGCACTGCAGGACATCCAGACGTGAAGTGCACCTCAACTTTGGCAATCCTAAATCAGAGAGTTCTGCCAGAAGGTTGATCACTGGGTGGAATGCAAAATACATCAAACCCCAGTTCTATCTGATGTGTGAAACAGGAACATGAAAGCACTGAGATTAAATATTAAAATATGTTGATAATTCATGAGGACCATTTCCATGGAGTGGTGTGCAATCTAATCCTAGAAACAAATGTTTCTGGAAATCCTCCCCAAAAGCCAATCCACTAATTGACCCATTTGCCTACAGTTTCCCAGAGTCAATAAATTCTGCCATTCTTACTGGTTAGTACAAATTATTGTGGAAACTTTATTTAACTCTTCTCCACAATGACCTATTTTGGAGCTGTAAGGGCTATAAAAACTTACATGGTAATAACTTCTGTAATGAGAATTTTACACTATTAAATGTTTTCCCAACATGGTTACAGTTTCCACACGGCTTTGCCGTCATGCCTTATACTGTCCTCCTCTTGCTGTTGCTGCTGAAATTAGCAACAGCAATACATATGTACAGTGGGGTCTCTACTTAAGAACGTCCCTACTTAAGAAGAATCCAACTTAAGAACAGCTCCATTTGCTAAATTTTGCTTCTACTTAAGAACAGAAATCCAAGATAAGAACAGGAAAAAAAAAACCCTTTCCTGCTCTTTTTTTAACCTTAGGTCATCTTAGGTTAAAAAAAAATTCTCCCCCTAGTGGTAGAGTACGTATTAACCAGCTTTGCTCCATAGGAACTAATGCTTCAATGTACGAACGCATCTCTACATAACAAAAAAACAGCCAGAACGGATTAATTGGTTTTCAGTCCATTCCTATGGGAAATTTTGCTTCAACTTAAGAACGTTTCAACTTAAGGACACCATTCCAAAACCGATTAAGTTCTTAAGTAGAGGTTCCACTATAGTTTCTATGGACAGAAAAGAGCAGATACGGATTAAATGGTTTTCAGTGCATTCCTATGGGAAATGCAGATTCAACATAAGAACTTTTCAACTTGAGAACCACCTTCCAATACGGATTAAGTTCTTAAGTAGAGACCCCACTGTATGTATGTATGTATGTATGTATGTATGTATGTATGTATGTATGTATGTATGTATGTATGTATGTATGTATGTATGTATGTATGTATGTATGTATGTATGTATGTAGGTAGGTAGGTAGGTAGGTAGGTAGGTAGGTAGGTAGGTAGGTAGGTAGGTAGGTAGGTAGGTAGGTAGGTAGGTAGGTAGGTAGGTAGGTAGGCAGGCAGGCAGGCAGGCAGGCAGGCAGGCAGGCAATGCAGTCAATGAAAGTTGTAATTACACTGGAAAAATGCAGGGAATGGACTGATTTGCAGCTAAGGGCAAAGCAAACCCTCTCTCACAAAGTCTTAGCAATACTTTCTTTCCTTCCTTCTCTCCCTTTTTACCCCCAGCTAAGGACAAACAAAGCATCTCTCAGGAAGACTTTGTCTTACAGCCAGAAATGGCTTGCAAAGCTGACAAGACCATATTTTTTTAACAGCTTGGTGCCAATGCTGATAAACTAAAGCAGTTAAAGTACCACCCCAGTGCTAACAAGAGGAGGAAATGAGAAGAGGAACGTTTGTTACAGCTTGTGAAGGCAATTTTTTAAACCACGCCTACAGGGATTCAACAGAGCTGCAAATCTATTCATTGCATGATCTTTACTTTCTTCAGAAATGTTATTTATATTTTGACACTTTGATTACCAGCTCTAGTAAATTTTATCATATATCCCAGTCTTGGTGTGCCTTCATCAGTTCCCTGTTACTTTTCATGTTCAATTCAAGGTGCTGGTTATTACTTCTAAAGCCTTTTATACTTTAAGACCTCAATACTTGTTGGAATATCTCTCCCAGAAATCAGCGAAATCAGCTATCTGTCCCACCTGCTCCTCTCAATTTATGTTGTTAAAAGTTGGTACACTGAAGCCAGAAAGGTGAAAACAAGGAATTGTGCATTTTCAATTGTGCTACCAAGTCTCTAGAATAAGCAGAGACACATCAGAGATACACCAAGCTTCTTCCTTCCTTATATTTGGAAAGCTTGTAAAGATTTAATTCTTCAATGCTGCCTTTAATAACTGACATGCTGGGATGTTGTCATTAACAACTTTTAGAAATCAATTTGATTTTTAATAATAATAATAATAATAATAATAATAATAATAATAATAATAATAATAATAATAATATATTGTCATTGTAAGTATATACACAGTATACCCATACAACGAAATTCACAGACACCCAGAGACCAGACACATGCACACACATAAAATTCCCCAAACACTCCCCACCCACTAAAAGTCCCCCACTAAAAATACAAACATCTACACCGCAGGCCAAGTAACACAGTCCAACTAATTATTCACTACTGGTGGTCTTTAAGCTCATTATTAATTGCAATTATAGCTCTGGGATAAAAACTATTCAGAAAACGTGTGGTCCGAGTCTTAATTGTTCTATATCTTCTGCCAGACGGTAACAGTTCAAAAAAGTTATAAGCAGGATGGGAAGAGTCTCTCAGGATGCTGTGTGACTTCCTCAGATAGTGGGATGTGAAGATGTCATCCAGGGTTGGTAGCTGGAGCCCGATGATATTCTGGGCAATTTTAATGGTTCTCTGTAGAGCTTTTTTGTCCGCTACAGAGCTACTCCCAAACCATGCCAGAATGCCATAGGTTAGGACACTGTCAATGGTGCTACGATAGCAGGACAGAAGTAAATGCTGTGATAAATTTAACTTTCCGAGCATTCTCGGGAAATACAGCCTCTTCTGTGCCTTCTTTATTAGCATGTTGGCATTTATAGTCCATGAGAGGTCCTCTGAGATGTAAGTACCCAGAAATTTAAAACTACCAACTCTCTCCACTTCCTCACCGTTTATGTACAGTGGTAAATGTACATTTCTCTTCCTCCTAAAATCAATCATGAGTTCTTTAGTTTTTTTGATGTTAAGTGTGAGATGATTTTCTTTACATCATAGTATCAATCTTTGTACTTCCTTTCTATAAGCAGACTCATTGTTCTTATTTATGAGTCCCACCACTGTTGTATCATCCGCAAATTTAATAATTGCATTGGTGTTATACAGTGGGGTGCAATCATGTGTGTAGAGGGAATAGAGGAAGGGACTTAGCACACAGCCCTGGGGAGCTCCTGTACTTAGTACCAGGGTAGAAGAATGGTGAGATCCCATCCTTACTGACTGTGGCCTATCTGTCAGAAAATCCTTATAGGGTTTATGATTATAATTATTGTCTGTTGTATGATCATATAATTGTTGAATTTTATTTTTTATTATCGTGGGGTACTGAGAGTTTGTGAGTTTCAATCTTATGTAAACCATCCAGTGTAGCACTTGTACTAGTGGGGTGATATTTAAATCAAATGATTGAATGAATAATTTTGAAGTTCTTCAACTTTACTTTCATTTTTTGAACACCCAGTTAATAGTCTTTACCATAATCTACCTCTGTTTTGTAGTGAAAATAGAGCTTCTCCAATCTCTGCTTTGAATTATATAGTCTATTCTATTTCTATATTGGCCATCCAGTAAGATCCATGTGTATAGCAGTCAATTTTTTTTGCCTGAAGCACATAATTGCAGTGAAAGAATCATTGGCTTTGTGGAATTATCTTAGTCATTCTCCTATTTCGTGTCTAACAGTACAAATTGTTCAACAAGTTTTGTTTTGCTTTAGTTCCTACTTTTGCCTTCTGATCACCTATAATTTTTTGTATATTCCATTTTGGTATGCGAGCATTTTCTTCTTGGACACATGCATAAAAGCTTTTGAGTTCTTCATCTGGCGGTTGGCATGTCTTCTGATATGGGAATTTCATCTTCTAGCACTATATTTGGATTCATTTTGAATGACCTCATCATAGGGTTTTTTTAAAAGTACGTATGAAGATATTCCAAAGTGATTTCCCTTTGCTGCACAGTGCTAACAAAAAAAATAGTTGTCAAAATTTAACTTTTAGGGACAAAAGTCATTGCCTTTGTCCATAAAAGATTCTGCACCAGTGTCACTTTCCAGTACTTCTCCCGTCCGATAGCTATCTTTCAAGAATTTATTTGTCCCCCACCACTGCTGAAATTATGAATTATTTTCTTCTCACGTGGACATTAGTTCCTGAAGAACATGGATGCATCATAGTGGGGTGATTCAGCTTTGACCATTTCATTTTGGATGAGTGCTACGAGATCCCGATTCAGGTCCCCACTGAGCCATGCTTAACTAGCCATGCATTTAGGCCAGTTATATATATAAAATTGGGTGCCATTTATGCCACTTTTTAGGGTTCCCTAGGTAAGGAGTACTTAGCAGTAGTTAGCCATTTCCTTCTTCTGGGGGCACTTCTGGAACTGTGCAACCCGCTGGAAGGTTAGCTTTTCTGGGATGCACAGAGAATAAATGAACTCCCAACTTCTGGCTCCACAACCAAATACCTAACTCATTAGGCTACTTGGACATGATAAATTCAGCCATAGAGTTGCAGAACTTGAATATAGTCCACGAGCCAAGCATTTCCAATGCATGCAATCTACAACAAGAATGTCTGTAACAGATGTCCATCTAATCTCTGATTACTAACTTAAAATCTTACATCTACTCACATCTGGGATGGGGAATATTGGACTTTCCAAATGCTTCTCATGAGCAGCTTCTATTAACTTTCCCCACTAGTGTGCCACCGAGGGCAGCTGGGAATTGTATCTCAACAACTCCCAGAAGAGCATTGGTTGCTAATTTCTTTGCAAGTAAGGACAAATTTAAACTGGAGAAAAAATAGTGTAGTGGAGCCAGGGATCCAAGAGTTGAAGTACTGGACCTTCTTGATTAACAGGGGCAATGATCTGTCCTTTCAACCTACACAGACTTCCCTGCAATTCCCTCTGAGTTCAGCTGCCGTCTTCACACTAGTTAGTGGGGAGCATGTTTTTTCCCCAGAAGCAAGGTATTGTTGCCATTTTGCTCTCGTCTGCTATAGCTACAAGTGTCACCCATCTTATATTTGTGCATTTCATTTTTCTCTAGTCTAAATTTATATTTTCCCTATTGTCTCTCTTTGTATTTGGTTGACCCATGTCTCTAATCTGTTTAAGTCATCTTGAAACTTTCATCTTAGTCATTTTAAATATGCTGAACAACCATAAGCCCAAGACAGAATCTTAGGGTACGCCTAATGTCACTTTTCTCCTGAATAATGTCCTGTCGGGTCAGGGAATCTGACACCTGAACATCTCCCTTGGAGCCCAGCAGAACTTTATTGACCTCCAGGGAAAAATCAGAAGCCTGCGTTAGTCAAAATGGCATTCATCCCAATTAAGGATTAATTCCAGAATGAAATCAGACAATAATTTCCAATGATATCAAAAATCAAGGTCTTTTCATCCTTGCAGTGATTCGAGACAACATCAGTTTGTCTCATTTTACAAGCTATATTCTACATATGTTGCTTCTATGTTCCATACACACAAAAATAAAATCCAAAATATTGAAAACATCCAAAAGTCTTATGGCTAGGGAAAAACTATAGGCAAGAATACCTAAACAGATATCCATCTTTGCAACTTGAGGAATGTTGCAAGAGTGACTGACATCAAAGTTCTTACAACTATGAGAAGCTGAAAATAAAAATTCAGTCAAAACTAAAACTTAAGTTGCAGGCAGATAATTAAGTCAAAAACATATTTCAATTGTAAGTTTATACCTACAGAAGTTACAGGCAAGAACTTAAATGATACTTGAATCCAAAAACAGAGGAGCTTATAGCCTAAAAGAGGCATGTTGAAACAGCAGAGAAAGCTTATCCAAAACACCAAAGTTCTTAAAAGAAAGAATATATAAAATAAAATTCATTTTTTAGCCTTTAAGTTTATTATAAACACACACAGAGACACAACTGCTCACCTACCAAAACCAGTTTGAACTTATGGAGGAAAATGCATGTTCTCCTTGTCTGCTTCTGCTGTTGTTGCTACATGATTGTTGTTGGTATCCAGTATGTGTGTGTGATGATATTTCCTACTTTATATTTCTATCAATGTCCACATCTCCCCTGATCTGTTAACAATCTGTTTTCCAGGGCCTGCAATTTATAGGAGTCTGATGCACCAAGGAAACATTTTTATAGGAATCTTGGTGGCGCTGTGGGCTAAACCGCAGAAGCCTGTGCTGCAGGGTCAGAAGACCAGCAGTCATAAGTTCGAATCCACGCGACGGAATGAGCGCCCGTTGCCTGTCCCAGCTCCCGCCAACCTAGTGGTTCGAAAGCATGCAAATGCGAGTAGATAAATAGGTACCACCTCGGTGGGAAGGTAAACAGCGTTCCGTGTCTAAATCACACTGGCCATGTGACCACGGAAAGATTGTCTTCGGACAAAACGCTGGCTCTATGGCTTGAAGAGCGGGATGAGCGCCGCCCCCTAGAGTCGGACACGACTGGACAAAAATTGTCAAGGGGAACCTTTACCTTTACCTTTACCTTACTGTTTTTACATCTCTTATAACTTCAAGGATTTGTAACTCAAAATTTGGCAAGCTGCCCCAAAGATAATAAATATCCTTATAATGGCTAAAATTCATAAAGCCTGGAGGAATAAAGGTATATTCAGTGAAGAATCTAGTATGCCAAAGTATTATAGAACCAGAACACAGTAGTTACAGAAAATGCAGATTACAGGATTTGCAAACACTCTCTCTGGTCATATGAATAATTGCAACATAAATACGTTCAACTGTCAGCCATAACCAAAATTCTTTTGTAAAACTATTGTATAATAATCTAGCTCCCAGGCCTGGCTGGAGAGCTGTGTGTTTTTCAGCTACCCTTAACAAACTGCTGTTCAAACCTCATTTTTGAAATGCTGTACATTTCCAAGATTGCATTTTCTATACCCCCTTAATTATTTTAGTACACACTATCACATCTTGGCATTTCTCCCTCCCCACTTGCCAGACAGCTGAATGTGGGGATGGTTTGCTCACATATTTGTTCAGTTGTTAAAAAGTCCATTGGATAACCTCTAGTGCTGGAGTTGAATTGCCTCTGTTCAGATGTCATCTGCTTTTGATGACTTGTAACTTTTCTTGCTAGGAGAGCAGAGTCATCATTCTGCATTGATCTTCTCAGCTCTGGATTCAGCAAACAGAGAAACCACTGCTGAGTGAATCAGCAAGACCACAAAGGATATAAACATTTGCATGAGCACATGTGCCACTGACATCACTAGGGCTTACTTTATAAGCTGCCACATATTTAATTGTGAAGAAAGTTACTTAACCACCCACAGTGGTCTTTCATGATTTTAAACCCCACATCACCATCTTTCTCCTCCAAATAGGTTTTACCTGGGCAGTCAACCTCACTACCATGAAAAAAGAGGGGAAAAGAAAACTTGTTTTAGTGAATCATCTCAGTGATGGATTGGGCTGTGTAGCAAAACAGTTATTTGGGGCACCATCTCTGAAAACTTAGAACTGGAGAAACCTGTTTCTAAGCTTGTTCAGAGTGCTTCCCCCCCACCATTAGGGGTTTACTGCCCACTTCAATGGGCACGAAACTGAAACCTGAAAATAAAAGGCTTTTGTTTCAATATGGAGTGGTCACTTGACTATTTAAGAATGATATCATTTGTTGAATTGTTTTAATTCCTCCAATACTAAAACTAGCAGGATTTGATGTCCTACCATTTGACCAACTGCGCTTATAATATCTGGTTTCACTTACTTGATCTCTTGATGCTTTGGTTCCCTTACCACAAGATGGCTCTGTGACCCAACAAATGGGTTATCAGCCTGACTTTCTGCATAGAATTCACTCAGTGGTACGGATTTTATTCACCTGGAATTAACACTGTTCACCCAGTTGGTCTGTCAATCTGCTGTTTGTCGAATACGATGAAGAATTCTGGCTTCACAACTGAAATAGGGTAGGATTGACATCACCCCCTGCCACTGAGGGAAGATCTCTCCAGAAAACATCGCTGTCTTGGGAAGGTGTTGTTATTCTGCCTATATTGCACCTGATGGGTGGGTGGCAGTGGGGATACCTATTGCTATATATTGTCTCAGCTCAGTGTGTGCAAGCCGCTCTTAAAATGGCACAGCTTGGGGAAAATTACTTTGTGGACTAGAACTCCTCACCAGTATGGCCAATGATATTCTGGGAGGTGCCGTTAAAAAAGTTACATTTTTCCAGGTCTGGAAAAGGAAACCCTTTATGCAGCTGGGAGTTAATCTTTGCCGTTCCTGTCTCTGTGAACCCTCTCTCTGTGTCTCTTTCTCCTGGCCAGATACAGCTAGTGTTGATGCTGAAATGACACATTCAGCTTGTTTCAACAGTAGTAGGGCAAGGAAGCTCTAAACACACCTGCTTTTTCATTGGAAAAAGAAGACAAAGCTGTTGTGTGGGGAAGAAAATGATAAGAAATGTGACAAGGCTAATTGAGAACATTATCTAGTGAGCTCTAGGGAAGGTACGGGAGTCAGTGGTTGAGCATGTACTATAGTTCAAATTTTTGGTATTTCTAGTGTATAGGATCAGGTGGTACATGACTTCCTCCTAAGGCGTGGAAGTAATGTGCTGTTAACATTGGTGTTATCTCTAACAAGAGAAGACCATTTGGAGGGGTAATGTGGCCAAAGCAACTTTTATTGTTCTGAAAGTGTCTAGCCGTGGAATTACCTTTTTTGGTAGCATATAATCAATCAAGATATATAATCAATACTTCTAAAACTTTTGTGTGGAAATTTTTCTTAACTGTTTTTTAAAAAAATACTGCTTCTTCTACTAACAATAATAGAAGCAATAACATAATTAAAAAGTAAGACATTATAAATGCACCAGTGTTAAAGTAACAAGCAAAGAGGAATGAGTAATGTGCTTCTTTCCAATAATAATGATGTCTAACACAGAACTAAAAAAAATTACATTACAACTTCTGCTTTTTCCTAAGAACTGAGAGAAATGCCACCTGGAAGAGTATATTGCCCTGGGTCAGCTCAACAGGTTGATTTGCTGTATATCGGCTGCCTTTGTTATTTCCCAAGATTGGAAAAGGGGAATTTGAAGACGAGCTACAGTAAGTGCCAAATCCTGAAAGTGGTACAAATAGTTTACCTTGAACTTTAAGCCAATTTTCTCTGACTCTGCGTCCTCTAGATGTTTTGGAGTGTGATGTCCATTATGGTGAATGGCCATGCTGGCTAGAGATGATACGAGTTAGAGTCAACACACTTGAATAGTGCTATACTGAGTACCCTTCTAAGTAACTAACTAGTGGGCAGGAATGAGGACCATGACATGTATGCCAGTGTAATCATCAGCTCTGGTGGAGGATAAAGCAGGAAGAGAAAGGAAATACTGTATTTGAGAAGGAGCCACCAGTTTGCATGATCACCTTGGAGAGCTGAGCAAAGATGAGGTGCTGGGAAGTGGAAGGGGATTACTCCAGCCCTGTGGCTCAGAGGCTGTTGACAGAACTGGGTTTATTTGCTGGCAGCAGCATCTGTCAGTTTTTGCTGTGCAGAGATAATGGCAAGTTTACATTTACATATCTACTGGTGATCTGTATGGGATTGGATTGTAGAGAGAATTTAATTGGGGTTTGGGGTTTATGCATGTTTAACAAGCCTTTAAAAATATGTTGGTCTGTTTTCCATGGTTCAGTTCTAGATACAGCTTCACCTGTCTGATTTGTGTCACCTCAAAGCCTGATGTGCACCAAAGGTAGGTTTGTCTGATGCATGGTGACCTGTCTTCTCACTTGTGGGCATGAGTGAAAACTGAGGCTTATCATTCCTGCCACCAATGGCTCAAATGGAAACATGTGGCTCTTGGTAAGGAGAACCCTTGATGCCAATTCCTGTCTAGATTGAAAGCAATCTCTCACTGATTACAATGGCAATTTATAGTGAAGATACAACCATATAGGAAGCTAATCATAGCACCCACACTGCTTCTCTGGGTTTCCAATGGAGGGTGCTCTTCACTCCATTGCCGAATCTCTACTAGTGTTGCTACTGCTTAGAAAATGGATGCCTCTAGGTTTCTATTTATTGAAATACAGGCTTAGCAGGAAAGTGGATGTGCAAACATACACGCATAGTAGAGTTTGTGTTGTGCTATTATTTCTCTGTGGAAACCCTTGAACCCATTGGAAAATGCTTATGTTGCTGCTTTTCCCCAAACCTGTAGGAGACTTGCCCTAACAGCCCAGTGTGACAGGAGGGAACAACACTGTATTAATTATGCACATCACCAGAATAACAATACACTATTAGAATGCCGTTTGGACAATGAACCCTTGATTATTTTCCTGAAGTTTTTTTTTTTAAAGACAAGCCATTTTTGCTGTTTTTCAGCAGGTTGGTATAATGTACCATATTGTTAATCACTGGAATTATTGTATTTGGAGATAATAATTGGTGGTAAGTGGTGGTGGAATAAAAGGCGTGTTTTGTGCAGGGAACTAGCAGAATAAGGCATCCACTTTCATCTTTTCATCTTTTTGTTGTGTGTTCAGTTTGTTGCAAACCAGTGGAATCAGCCCTCCTGTAACAAATAACAATTTCAGTGTCTGTAATTTCAATTGGGACCATGCTGTCAATGAAAACAATACGACCTTCCTCCAGATACGTTGTTGTCCTGATTATCTTCTCCAAACACCCCAACTGCTATTTACAAGTTTAGTTTTGTTTTTCTTTGCTTGTTTTCTAGATGATTCAGACACCAGGAAACATTTTTTTAAAAAAAAAATTATGAAATTGTCAATATTATGTTGCCTATACAAATCTGTAGTGTAGTCACATCTGGAATACTATGTGTATTGTTCTTATCACTGTACTTGAAAAGGGACATTGCAGAGCTGGTTAAGGTATAAAAGAGGACAACCAACATTTTCAAGCAATTGGAACAAGTCTCCTAAGAGGCTGTTACATTGTTTGGGCTATTTAGCTTAGAAGAAAAGGGGAAAGGGCAATGGTGCGTTGAGAGTTGGTAAGGAGATTCCCACCACCACGACTCAGACCTGGAAGCTGAGATCATCTATGGAAGCTGATGGGAGATTTGAGGCGTGTTAAAGGAAGCAATATTGGACACAGCCTATAGATACGTAGCTATGAAATTTGCTACTGCCAAATGGCAACTAATATGGGTCCCATTCAAAGGAGGTGGAACAAAATTTTAAAAGGATAGGGCTATCAAAGGTTGCTAATCATGATGGGAAGATATTGCCCATCCCCTCTCCTCAAATCAGAGGCAGTAAGGAACACAAACAGGAAGGTGCACCTGTGCTCATGTCTTGTTCATGGATTTCCTCTAGGCACCCATTTGTCCACTGTGGGAACAGACAGCTAGACAAGATGAGCATTTGGCCTGATCCACCATGGTTCATCTTACATTCTGATGCACAGCTCACTCATCATAACAGAAAACAGCATTTGCATACAGGAGACACTGATGTCAATGAAGCACTCAATCTACTCCAGATTAGTCCAAACTCTGAAATGTGGAATCTATTGGTGTGTGGGGAGGGGTTTGGGTTTGGCACTTTGGATAGCTGCTGTAAAGTGAGCAATAAAATCCAGCATGGATTCATGGACCCAGCAGTCTCCATGACTCTATGGCAATGACATATTGCATTTGTCACCAGTGTGTGTGCGGAAGGCAAGCAATACTTTCCTAAGATATTTTCTCCCCCCCCCCCCCCCAATAATAAATTCCACAGTGTAAACAGTTGGGAAAAAAAGATTCTTGGATATATATTTTATTTGAGTGGTTTAGAATATCATACAGTAAACAAGATTTCTGTAAAAGTTAATTTATCCATAGTGGTGCGTTTCATAAAAATAGTTGCTCACTTACAGCCTTTCTGTGACTATTAATACATGGAATTATATTTATAGCAATAGAGCTGTACAAGGTAAATTCACAGCTAACACTACACAGAAATATTATCTGGAATGGGGTTTAGATGATGTGCTGTCTTCACAGGTTATCAATTAAGCTGCATATAGCAAGAATTGCACAAGGAATTGCTGGCCCCTGTGCAAATTAGAGTTTATGCAAGCATAATCTCAACTGTTGGTTGGTTTTCTTCCCCATTGATTTTTTTCCTCCTGTTCCTTATGTGTAAGAAATAATATAGCCGGACATGCATTTCCATTTGGATTAGGAATGCTCTATCCAAAATCCAGATTTAATAAATTAACTGCAAATTATGCCAAATATCTAGATTGGGGATAAAGATATCTCTCTAATTTCTTAATTAAAAACTATATATATATTTTTGTAAACAGCTACATATCTTTGTGCTTTTTAAAAAAATTATAATGGGACTAGTTCTTAAATAAGCATTTTGTTTCCAAAGGTGCAAAATCCTTTCATTCCTCTTTTCTAGCTACTTTGATAGAAATATGTCTCCATACCTCCTGAATGACAAATGGAATTCCAGTTGCTCTCCCTGAGAAATGGTTTGGGAGAGTTAGTAAGATACCGTTCTCTTCCACCACTTCAGATCTTAAATGGCTAACACCTCCTCACCTCCTCACACTCTTCTCCAACGCAAAATGTCCATTGACCTTAAACAGCAACTGGACTTTGCTCGGTCAAGGAGCAGTGTGTTCTCCAGATGGCCTGAGGGTTTGCTAAAGACATGTCCAAGATATGCCCATCTTTGTGATTTTTTTTTTAAAAAGCCACTACATTATTACTGAGTGCATTTTTTTGCTCTTGTTTGTATTGCTGTTGCTGATTTTTAATTATTTTTACCATTTTTTTTAGCAAACCTCTCAATGGACTAATGGAGCTCATTGGAGAAGCAGCATTTCATCAGTGCAGAATGAAATGTTCTTATGGCACATGAGATTAGAAAGTTGAAAGAAAGAAAGAAAGACACAAGTAAGACTGGAAAGAAGAAAAGCAAAGCACAAGACAAATGCCTGGTGAACATATACCTTGACATAACAAACAAGGTGGGTTAGAGTTTTTTGGATCTCTGTTCTCAGATTCTTAGAGTGTGATGGCGGAACAGAAGTAAAAAATGGTCATACTAAAAGAAAGCTGACCAAGTGCTGAAACAGTTATGAGTTCCTTCAGGAGACAGAAGTTGTTCTGAAAGGAAAACGCAACTTTGAATCTTTGAAGAATCTCCCTCAATATCATAGTGGTCAGGCAACTGTATGTTGCAATTGTCAGTGTTGAAACTGGTGTAGTATCTGGTAATCCATATGGGGAGGGGCAGGGAGTAACCTGTGGTAGACTGCTTTTGAGGCTAGACAACTCCACCCTAACTCTTTTTTTCCTAACGTACAGAAATATGATTTATTCACACAAAAAATGGCAGTAGAAATGGTATCGCACCAGCTAATCCACTAGAGTTTTTCACCTTGCATAATGAATTATGCTACTGGTACTGAGGGGCCTATTCCGAAGTGTTAACAGTGGAGACATGTCATGGATGTACAGTTTCAAATGCTTCAAACCCTCATCTGGATATGTTGAGAACAATTTATATACAACATTTAACTCAGGTAAAAGATTCTATTTCCACTTTCAGCTTGCTTCGTGCAGTTTTATTTTAAGGCGATGTTCCAGTTTGTGATTGCTCTAACTTCTTCCAGTTTCTTGATATAAAGTTTGAATGAAAATCCCAAGTCCTTCATGCAGTGGAAAACAACATACTAAAGCTACACTGCACTGTCCTTGTAGTCAACTGTCCTTCATATTATTTTGGTTTCTTCCATAGCTGCCAAAAGTCTCTGAAATGAAACTGGGGACTGTAGGGTCACATTTAAATACTGTGTGACTACATGTTGGATCAAATGATGGAGATGCTATGCACGTTGTCATGGAATTACACATCACTGCTTCCATTCCTCAGTGTTTTGAGTGTGTATGTGTGTGACTGTTAAAATAAATAAAACTAAAAATGTGAGACAGAAGCTAGGAAGGATGCTCTGCATCACTGTGAAACAGTTAGAAGACAACAGTCACAAATTTATCTGCTCATGGCAGAAGTGCCAGATTTTAGTACACCAGGTAGCTTATCAGAACCTGGAATCTTCCATGGTCCTGGTGAGACAGTTGCCTTCCGAGCTGTCGTGTTGGTGCTGCGTGTGTTTATGGAGTGGAGATGTCCCTTCCGTGGGAACTCACTGGGCTTCCTGTCCAATTCCTTCTGATTGTGATCCACATCACTTCTATGGGAGCTGCAGCTATTGCTACTGTATGCCTTCATAGCACCAGTGGGATCTATCTTGGTGTGTTCAGAAGCTGCAGCCGATTTCTTCTCTGTAGCAACATCAGCATCTTTTGTACCAAGGCATCCTTTACCTTTATGGCCTTCCAGCCACTTTGATCTCCCAGCCAATTCATCATTGGTTCCAGCGCACCCATGATCTCGTACTCCAGCCTCGGCCATCACGTTCAGTCCAGCCGCCTTACTTTCTGACATTGGCCTGCTACTTTCGCTGGTCTTACTTTTTGCTTCTGAGCTTCCTTTCCTAGAAGCCTCTTCATGCTTTGACCTGTCTACCTTCTTAGGACTCGCAGACCTCTCTCTTTGCTCTCCTAACCTTTTCTTTTTGTGGCCATTTGCAGAAAGCTCCTTTGGTTTTCTCATTTCATGTTCCCTCTTAATATCCCAGGTTGGCTCTGGGTTTATGTGGTGGGAAGGGTCAGAGGGTTGGGCTAGATGTGATGAAGATAATGGTGAGACAATGTCATCAAGGGAAATGGTTACTTCCGGCAGACCTGGGGAGGTGGCAGCGGGAGAGCTCCAGGAGTTTGGTTCGTCTGTGGTGACAAAAGAGAATAAGTGTTAGTTCCATGAGTCCTTTGCAGAATACACATTCCAACGCTTACTATTTCAAAAACTTAGATTAAGTCTCCATTAAAAAACAAAAGGGGGCAAAGTGTGGTCCTCCAGATCTTTTTGGATTACAACTTATATCAGCCCTCATCAGCATCATCAATGGTGATAAGGAGTAAAAGGAACTTCAGTCCAACAACAGCTGGAGGGGCTTATTTAGCTCACCCCTGATTACAAGGTTGACATATCGTGGAGCGAACACGGGAGCAACATCAATGGAACTTTCAGCTCAGTAGCGATGGTTGTTTTTTGGAAAATGAGCACATCTAGATGGCACTGTAACTCTCTAGCAGACAGATTCTAAGTATCTCATAAAACTAAAAATTATTTACGATGAAGTCCTGTGAAACTGTTATAACTGGGTAGAGAAAGAACACTCACAGAAAGGAATTCTAAATGTTAGGTTTCAACATAGTTCTTTTAAACTGTCAAATCAAAGCTATAGTTGGCAAATTTGGATACAAACTGTGGCATACAGTGGGTGTTGCCTCTAGGGCCAAAATGCAGCCCCTGACACTCCAGGGGTTGTCACACAACTCAAGTGAAAGTTTTTTGTTGTTGTTTTTTGCTTTAAAAAACCCCTCCCATTTATGCCCTCCAAGTAATGTAATTCTGGCATATTTTGACCTCTCAGCACACTTGCTCCCTCCCAACCTCAAAAATCCTGTAAATATTCTTAAAACTTATTTGGCCACTTGAGGGCAGGAGAGAGCTTCTTAAATTTTGCAAAAGAAAACAATCTTTTAAGAAGAATATTTTTGGTTATGGGTTGTGGTACAGGAGTGCCACTCACCCCCCCATCCTAAAGCTAACTACATGCCCTTTTTGCAGCTAACAAAAGGGGGACTGTTAAAATGAGGAAATTGGCCGATTTGGGAATACTCACTAAAAGCATCCTTCTGCTACAGCCCTACTGCTGCCTGGCAAAGTTACCTGTGCCCATAGCAATTTCCAGTGAGACACTGGTCATTATGTTTAACTTTGGGGGAATGCACCAGATTTCCTAATTCAAATGGCTTACTTTGTCATCTAGGCTGCAATCCTATGTATGTGTACTGTACTTGGAAATAAGCTCCATTGAACACAATGAGATTTGCTTTGGAAAAAATAGGTGCAGTGGTGGGTTTTTAAACTTCATGGTGCTTTGAGTGCCAACTCAGCCAACGAACCAACCTTCCAACCAACCAACCAGTAAGAAACCACAGTTTAGGACCTGTGTTTTCTAGAACACACCTCATTAATAACATTCCTAGGCTTTTATATGCAAGTGCAGAACAATAAAACAGTACATTACCAGAAAACCAAAAGTAGACTGGGGAGGTTACCCTTCTGGGTCTACCGCTTGCTAAACTCCAAACTGTGGGGCTATGGGGTTTGTAGTCTTAGAAACAAGCTCTGTTGGTATTTGTATTGCCTTGGGGACTCAACTGCCACCCAGTTCTCCTGTGATCTGCTAGGGCAATGAATGAGCCATACATAGTAAAGCAGGGTGCATTGTTCCAAGTGTGCATTTGGAGCTTTTGAATACAGGTACTGTTTCTTGCAGCATGCAGCTGGACCATCACAAGGGTGTATTGAACGAGACATCTCCTTGAATCTATACTGCCATAAGCAAGAAACCTAAGTGTATCCGTATCATAGCTTTGGGCTGATGACAACTTCCTTCAGTCTCACTGGTGATACTTTGCAGCCAACTATGAAAACATATGTGATTCCTGATTGGCTGGGCTCAGATAGTGAAGGCAAGCAAAGCATCACAGTTAAAGCATAAAATATGCCACCAAAATGGCAGCAGTTAACAGAACAACAGTTGCAGAAAATGAGAAAGAAATACTGTAGGTATTAAGTATATTACGAACACGTAGAATGCAGGGCTTTAGTTGGCCGGGTTTTGCTTTGCTTGTTGTGATTTTCACACTACTTAAACGCATACTTCTTGCCTTTAAAATATTCAAGGGTACAACATTAGCATCACTCTTCTTCCATCTTCATAAAAGCTGCAGTTTGCTTTTTCTCCGAGTCATCATTTATAATGTGTTGATGGTGGAGGAAAAATCAAACCATCCACAGTGCTGGTCTATTCATTATTTACTGAGCCAAGGCTGTACCAAATGACTGACCACATAAGGATAATTATTTAACACATTTAAGGCTAATTTCATAAATTATATTCATGTTGATGATGCCAAACAGATTTTAATCCCTGCCTCTTCAAATTATCTTTAGCAACGAGATCATTCTGTGCCCTGAGGGATTAAACTCTCAAGTGTGACAATGAGAAGAGAGAAAGAAGGGGAGGGGGGATGAGAGAGAGAGAGAGAGAGAGAGAGAGAGAGAGAGAGAGAGAGAGAGAGAGAGAGAGAGAGAGAGGAGTCTGTAAAGGATAAATATGACAGAATGAACTTCATACTACTTAGGTTTTCATGCATCTAGGAACAGGCCCCTGGGTTGGTATAAACAGGCCTCACTGCCTACTTCTGCCCGTGGCAATCCCTCTAGCTCTCTAAAGAGCCCACATGGCAGGTCAGAGATCCTTGCTGAATGAGGTGAACTAGCAGGGAGAATGAGTTCGTTGAAAATCAGGTGGAAGTATATTTTTCTGTGAGCAGAGCCCCTTCCTCCATAGAAAGCATATCATGGATCTGACTTAATGAAATTGTTCGTCATCTGGTTGTTTTGAACTATTTGTGCTTTTTGTATTCTGTGACTTTTAAATTTTTATTCTTTCATTTTGATTCCTGTGCAGTACATCTCCCATTCTCTTGGCAACACAATTGCTCAATCACTTGCATTATTCTAGAGCAGTGGCAGCAAACCTTTTTGGGCCAGAGTGCCCAAACTGGGACGGGGGGGACACCAAAAACCCAGCGGGTGGCGTGCTGAAGCGGAACCGGAAGTGGCGGCAGAAGGGGAAATCCCGGGCATGGAGGTGCCTCGAGATCCCACTCCGGATCCGCTGCCTGGCCTGCTGCCTGTCGAAGTGCCAGCACTGCAGCTGCAGCTGCCTCCTCAGGTTTGGCTGCGGTGGGGGGGGGGGGAGAGCAGCGATCCGGTGACTTATGGCTTGCGTGCCCGCAGAAAGGGCTTTGCGTGCCAGCTGTGGCATATGTGCTATAGGTTCATCATCACTGTTCTAGAGGCATGCTGCCAATTTGGAAAGTAAATTAAGTGAGATGGAAAAAATGGGCTTATAAAGCTGCAACCCATTCTTTTGGATTCTGTGGCTCTGAATGTCCCAGCTTCTCAAAATTCTTTTGTGCTTTAGCCAAAACGCATCCTTGTGGATAAGGCAGTAAAAGGAAGACTTGTAGAGTTAACACCTAAAGCAAGAAAAAATAGGAACGGGGCCTGTCACGGGAACAATCAGGAGCACAATTCCAGACAGGCTCAACTGAGTACCATGGGACTTGATCCCCAGTAAGTGGTTATTAGGCTTAATAATGTACATAATAATGTAACTTCCTTGTATAGTTACATATGATAGAGATGTGTAGGAGGCCCATACGGTCAGATGAAGGCTACAGCTGCTTCTTTTGATCAACTCATTCAGAGCAGGAACAGACATAACAGAGAGTCCATAATTAGAAGATGAGATTTCAGAAGTTTCTGAAAGCACCTGAGTGCACATCTTTTTCATCTTAAGTCACGTGTAAATATGCTTTGATCTGTTATTAGTCTTTGGGTATTAAGCTCGTGAAGTGTGATTTAGTGAACAAATAAACTGCCTGAATCATTTCTCTTCAGTACTAACATGGCTTCACCTTTAATCATGGACTGTCCATAACATATGCGAGATCCAGTGTGGGGTAGTCGATAAGAGTGTCAGGCTACAACTCAGAGACATAAGTTCAAACAGAAGCTCTTGGGAGTGGGGAGTAGGCAGGTGGCACCAGTAAAACTACTCCTTAAAACATCTCATACACCTTGAAAACTTTAATAGCGTTGCCATAAGTCTCTCTCACAATATCACCTCTTTTGAGGACCATAGTTGTCACCATCTCCTATGAATCTGAATATAGGGAGAACTGGGCTGAATCAATCTGGAGCAGAACATGAACATTTTACTTTCTTGGAGAACTCCCAATAAGTTGATATAAGTTAATTCTTTCCAGCTCTGACTTGGTGACATGATTTTATATGTGCACTCATCCCTGCCCTCATCTGCCTGGGAACCACTTAGGCCTTTCTTTCTTCAGCTGAGAACACCCTGGCAAGTTGTCGTTGTTGTAGTCATCATCGTCTTCTTCTTCTTATGGAACAGTTAAAAAAAACTAGGGTATATTACAGGACGTTAAGATCAAGTGATTAGGATGGACGTCCGGCTTGACGCTGCGATGAGACAGCAGCAGGAGGACAGAGCTCTGTCCCCTGGGCTGAATTCTGACCTGTTTGGGACACCCCAGGGTGTCGAAACCACCCCGAAGAGGTGGTGAACTGTGGGGGGAAGCCTGTTGATCACGGAAGGGGGGGGGGAACGGGACGGTGGTCATCCCCGTTTGATCCAGGAAACTCCATAATCAGCCAACGGGCAGAAACAAGCAGCTTGGAAGCTTGCTTGCAAGTCGTCGGCAGCCGGCTAAGAGAAGCAAGAATCAGCTATCTGGCATCAGTGTTACTATCGGGTGAGATATATTTTTACAACTAATTGCTTATGATTACCCCTGGAGAAGACAGTTCCTATATACAGAAAAAAGAACTTGCTATCAATCTCAGCAATCATAGAGCAGCAGAAAATCTGGAGAGAGGGATAGCTGATGCAAAGAAAATAATTTAAAGATTAATGGGACATTAACTACTCATTCAAATACATTTAAAATATACTTCAATAATATTATAATTTGGCGTTATAAGTTAAGAAATTTTCTCATAAGTTATACTTGAGTCTGGAGTTTGTTTTGTCTACCTGAAGTCTTTTGGCATAAAGCCCAGGACAGTGACCTTGAGTACTCTACTGCTGCTTAAAGCTTGGAAACCTGTTTATTTCTTTTTGATTTTTTTCTGCCTGGCTAGATAAATTAACCCTAAAGTGGACTTTTAAAAAACTGTGCCTTGGGAATTAGTAAACCTGTGGGAATTAGGCCATCAGGCCACGGATACAACCACTGCATTCTACCCTGGTACTTTGGGGGTTTAAATTTGGTTCAGGCCTATTTTATTTATTTATTTATTTATTTATTTATTTATTTATTTATTTTATTTATATCCCGCCTATCTGGTCTGATTGAGACCACTCTAGGTGGCTTACAAAACATATAAAACAGCATATATAAAACAATTCTACGTTAAGAGAGGGTTTCAACAATGAAGGCAAAAGGTGAGGAAAGGGAAAAAAAGGTCAGGAGTTGATTAAGGGCAAGGCCTGCCGGAACATCAATGTTTTTAGTTGTTTTTTAAAAATACCCAGTGAGGGAGCCGCACGAACATCAGGAGGTAGATTATTCCAGAGGCGAGGAGCCACCGCCGAGAAGGCCCGATTTCTTGTCTTTTCCTTCCAGGCCTCCCTCGGTGTTAGGCTCCTCAGCCTCACCTCCTGGCTCGCGCGAGTGACACGGGTAGTTCTTGGTGGGAGAAGGCGTTCCGCCAAGTATCGAGGCCCTAAACCGTTTAGGGCTTTATACGTAAGCATCAAAACTTTGAAGTCGATGCGGAAACGGATGGGCAGCCAGTGCAATGCGGCCAGAGTGGGTGTGATGTGATGGTATTTTTTCACACCACTGAGAAGTCTGGCAGCAGCATTCTGCACCACGCCAAAGCGGACTTTTTGAAATGACTCTGGAAACTTGGAATATCTGTTTAGCTGGCATCAATTTGCCAGGGATCAATTAGGACACAGATACAATTATCGATCTGGACTGTGAGACTCGGGGACTTCGAATCTTGGCCTAAGTGCTTGGGCAGCTGGAACAGAATGGCACAAAAAGGACAATTTTGGGATGAAACAAAATCTACCCTTCAAACAATACTAGAAATAGTGAGATCCCATTACCAAGAGGCAAAATTATTCAATCAACATCTGAATTGTTATAGTCAACAAGTGACAGGGAACAATGAAGAAGGAAATGAGACTGTGCCGGATGATGTATGCCAATCAAAAGAGGAGCTGGAGAAATTTAATGGGGAAAACCTAAGAGAAACAACGTCAATCTTGGATCCGAAGAGAGTATTAAGGGAAGACAAGGGGAGAAAATCAGCAAAATTAACAACAACAAAAAAAAAGCCTGGAAGATCTATTGAAGATAGACCAAGTGCATAAAGAGCTAGTGGACATAAATCAGATGCACAAAATGGTTTCAGAGGGCATGAAAAATGGCAGAATGCCTAGAGACACAGAAACACAAAGTGAAAAAAGAGAAATGAGAGAGGGAATTACTTACAAAGATGAAAAAGGGGAAAACAAGAAGGGGCCCCTTAATGTTGAAAAACATGTATATATTTAACATTGGGAATAGTAAAGGGGTATATCCTTTATATTAAAAAGGAGAATTAAATTGAAATAAGGGAGCCCTAATCAGGGTAAAGATGTAATATGGTGGGTTTTCATTTTAGGTAAACTAAACTAGATTATAAAGCTGGGGCATGGATCTGGAACCACTTTCAATAAGAATGTTATTAGAAGACCTTGATAATATTGTACACTATGAGAGTAATATTATGATAGTAGTCATATTATATACTAAAATATGTACATGAATGGTTTGAATGTCTGAAAGATGTCTGGAATTTGGGGGGACAACCGGGAAGACACTGAGATGTAAAAAACAAATAATTGTAAGCAAAGCATGTAACACGATGTTTGACAAGCACAAACCAATGTAGATAGATTGAAAAACTAATAAAATGTTAAAAAAAAGATCAAGTGATTAGCTTCTCCAAAGGAAAAATCTTCAAAGACCATTATTCAAACCATAATGGTTCATTTGAATTTATTCAACCACCAGTAAGAGCATTGTTTTTCAGAACATATCTAAATATGAAAAATGCACGATGTTATGCATTCAGATTAATCATTTTGCTGTTTCTGTGCTTACAGGAAAATTTCAGGGACATTTGTTACTACTCCTGAAGCCTGTATTTGTCTTAATTCTTTAAGATGTGGCAGAGAGATAAATACAAACTTTCACTATCTGCATCAATATCATATTTTCCCTTTCCCTAGTAAGCTTATCAATTGTTCAAAGAATGTCACAGCATTTTTCTCGAGCAGAAAATGCAAAAATTTCAAATTCTACAGGCTTGCAATACCTTTATCAAAACCAAGTTGAATTCAATGATTGTGGGAGAGCTTTTGAGTTCCCCAGAACTCCTTAATCAACTAGGGCAGTGTTTCCTAACCTGGGGGTTGTGATCCCCAAGGCAGTTGCAAAGTGTTTTCTGGGGGTTGTGGGTCACCATACATGTTTTGCAGTCCTTGTTAAATAATTTCTTCCTTGACCTTTCAGAGCGGGATGTTAAAGTTAGCAAGTATGTGTATGTATGAGAAACAGGCCCTTTGAGGAAGAAAGAAGTCTCTACTTTTGGAGAAGGAATGACTTTACCCTATTAGAAATGCCTTTTTATGCAAGCGTGGCGGGGGGGGGTATCGGTGGTTACTTGGCTATTATAAAAGAGAGTTGAAACTTGAAGAAGACTAGAAACCACTGGGCTAGGTGGTTGGGGAGGGGAAGCAAGTAGGGGAAAGATGTAGTCTAAAATATGTAGCTAAGACAGAGAGTGCAGGCTTGATTAGTCATTGGTAGGTGTGCAGGTATCATGTCATAGCTAGCTATGCTTGTGGGAATGAAGTGAAGATGGTGGGTTGCCAGATGTGGAAAAGTAAGTCTGGCAGCAGTTCAGACATCTGCAGAGGTATGCTTGCTTTCCCACAGACTCTTAAAAAAATCACCTAGTCTGATAAATCCTTCTTTAGGACAATAGATTATGGGTGACATGCAAAAGCAGCAAACATTAACTATTTGTTTGTTGTATTAGAGTAGTTTTACTACTGCAGCTGTGAAGAGGTTCTTGAGGGATTTTCTACCTCCTCTGCCAAAGGACACTGGCTGGCGGTGGAGGAGACATTGCTCATTATTCTACCTTAAACAGTGAAATCTCTTGGGACAACTTTCCTTCTAGCCATTATTCCATATGAGGTCTGCTAGGCTTTAAAAACATTCCCAGATGTCAGTGACAGAGCTGGAAAATACCATGCTACAAGTAACAATATTTGCCTGTTAACATGTTGTTTTTGGGATAGCAATGCTATTAATGCTTTTATTATATTAAACAAATTAACAAAATGCCTAGCAATTTTCTTAATTTGTATTTTGCTTGTTTTTAACATGCCACTGTTTTGCTTCCGACTTATGGTGGCCTTAGTAGGTTTTCAGTGGTTTAGGTATCTGGCTATAGAGCCAGAAGTTGTGTCTCTGTCCGTCCTGGGAGAAGAGTCATCCTGTGTCTCCTTGGGCAAGCTGCATTGGCCCAGGATACTTCCAGAAGAAGGGAATCATCAAATGAGTATTCTCTTCCTGGAAAACCCTGGAAAGGGTTGCCATGAATCAGAATCAACTTGATGGCACACAGTTATTATTTACTAATGCTCCTTGCCAATGAGCTTCCATGGTGTTGCAGAGATTTGAACTCAGGTCTCCTGAGTCCTAGTCCAACACTATTATACCACACTGGCTCTCCACTATTGTTTTCTTAGTTGTTTGTATTTTAATTGTATGTTTAAATGAAGTAATAAGGAACTAACAAGCAATATAAAATATTATGCCGTTTTTATACAAAGAGTAACTAGAACAGCTAACGTCTCAGGAGTAACTACTAAGGAGTTCCACTTAAAAGCAACTTTCCAACCTTTGAATCTGCCTTCACAGGAAAACCAAAGCAAACCTGCATTTGAAAATCAAAATAGCCTACATAATAATCATGTCTACCATGAAGCAAGAGGTTGGCAGAAGGCAGGACACTTTACTCTTTTGCAGCTATAATTATGTAGAAAACTTGTTGATTTATGACATGGCTGCAGTGGTGTCATATCAGAAATTATATCTGAGCCCTTTGCCATGAAATTTAGCTTGTGACTGTCATAAAGCTGACATCTTGTAGTCTTTGATGATTCCTTTCTGGTAATGTGATGTCCATTACTTATTTGTTTGCAGCTTTCACAGCTCTTGAAAGTCTGTGGTTCAATCAATCAATCAACCAGTCAGTCAGTCAGTCAGTCAGTCAATCAGTCAGTCAATCAATCAATCAATCAAAAAAGCTTAAGTGGCAGGAAAGCTGCATCTGGGCCTAGTGTCCTGTTCATAAGTATTGTGGCCAAATCTAGCACTTGGTTTGATCAGCTTCAGTACATGAAAATCGAGGGAGGCATAGACCTCATCTCTTTCTTCACCTCAGGCAAGCACAATGGCTCGAGTTAGCCCTGGGTCACCAGTGGGTATGGGTAAAGTTACATTTGGAAGGTGGGCTGGGGGATCCTGGGCCTTCTAGCTTTGGAAGCAGCTGGCTTCTGGTTAATGGCAGGGAGGGAAGGGTTTCCCTCTCCTTTCTCCTCCTATCTTTCAAATGCTACGATACCGGGGTGTTAACAAAAAAGATGAAGAGACAGAAGAAGGATGAACAGAAGAAAGACAGAAAGAAAGAAGAGGGAGGAAAAAGAGGCCTCACATTCATTCTTACCAGTCCTGCAGTTGCCACTATAGCCAAAGCTGGCTTAGTAGCAGCTGGGAAAGAGCATGGGAGGGGAGAGCCCATCAGGCTATACCGCTGGGAGGTACAAGTGCACTAGATTCCAAATGGGGCTTAGCTTAACAGAACCATTTCCCCCTGTGGGGGTCCGGAGCAGCTTGATTGAGCACACCCAGCTCTGGGCGAAACAATGTGTATATATGCAAGTAAGCACACACATGTATTTGACACTAATCTCTCAGGGAACACCCCCCCCCCAAGGAGAACAGCTGACAATGCTAACCATTGTGAAAGCATTGCAACAGTCAGTTGGTATGTGCAACCAGATACTTTTTGAATTTCCTTTTTTTGCATTTTCTTCCTTTCAAAAGAAAGAAAGAAAAAAGACATGAGTCATAACAGCACTCTAAGAGCCTACTCTATTCACCTTTGCTTATCTTTACTCAAAAGAGGCCATTGTGTGTGTGTGTGTGCACGTGTGTGTGTGTGCTACGTGCTGTTAGGTGAGAACTTGAACTCTCGAAAATCATTGATGCCTCCTGTAAATTGGAAACACTATGTCGGAAGGCGAGATGCTTGCTTAAAGAGGAATGAAGATGAATGTTCTGCAGAAATTACTTCTCAGCAAGGTACCATGAGATGGATATCAATGTATCAAGGGGGAAAACACCTTTCAGTTCAAAGAGAATGTGGCCTTAATGAGAAGAACATTCTCAGGCAGCCTGAACGTTGTTTTGTGCATCCATTTTTTATAGAAAAGTTGCTCTACCAGGAAAGGAAAAAGGCATGGATTTGATTCTGATTAGCCAAGAGATGATGACAGATCAGGAAGAAAATCATTGCAGAATTTAGGTACTGCAATGAATGACCTCATTTGGGGAACATGGAACTCCTCTGATGAATATTATTCTCATGCAAAGCCCATTACTGGGCTTTTGCTATCACTCCATTTACAGGGATCCGCATTATTTCTTAATGGATAAATCTGAAGCAACAGCGAAAATACATCATGAATTTTCAGCGCCATCTCTGTTTCCAGGATCATTTATCCTTCTGTAATAAAGTTAATGACAACTATTCTGCCTCATGGCAAAGTCAATTTGAATGTTGGCTTTTCTTTAACAGCCAACTACAGAGGGAGTTGCTGCTTTTGAAGAGTAAAGAGCTAGCGGCAAACTTTAAGTCCAGAAGTTATTGCAGCATTTGAAAGCAGCACAGTGTCTCAGACTGAATCCATTATGATAATCTGTGCAGCTTATTACCTCTGCACACCTATAGTCGTTTGTGGGGATGGACACAGAAATGGATTCTAAACACCTTGGAGCAGGTGGCTGGACTAAATCCATACTGCTGGTCAGATGCTGAGCCCAGCAGAGCGTTCCAATGGGCCCCAAACTCACTGTTCAGTGATGTTCCTCCATAGCGCAGGCATTTTCACGCCCTCGGTAAGCGAGGGCAGGGTGCAAAAACGCTGCGCGTGGCCATTTTGGGTCTTCCGGCGGCCATTTTGGAACCGCCGAACAGCTGTTCCCCTGACATCGCAATGCGAGGATTGGTAAGCGAAATGCTTACCCATCGTCCCAAAGCAATTTTTGCCCATTGGAACCATCGTTATGTGATCGCATTAGCGATCCAAAAAACGGATCGCTATGCGAATTCGTCGTTAAACGGTGCGCTCGTTATGCGAGGCACCACTGTATCAATAACATAAACCAAATGAGCACGGCCTTTGGAGGGAGTGTATCCAATGGAACACTCAAGCACTGAGCAGTTCACCTGCCTACCTGCTCCAGAGTCCACATATGCTGTGAATCCTTATTAACATATTAGAGGAAATAATTTCATTTCTAATCACATGTGCTAGAGCCTTGACTAGCTGGCAACCATGATAGCCTTTCTTTTACCATGCATAGTGGAAAGTAATGGTCCAGTGAGCGAGCAGGAAGGCAGTGCCAGCAAAACAGGCTTCAAAGGAGAAAGCAGTAAGATGGCAGGGAGGTCCTCCCTCTGAAAGCACGTTGTCTGAATTTCCGTCAAAACCAGCAGTGCTTCTGCTCCTTTGTTTCACTTGGTTACATGATAGCTACGGCAAAATATCTGAATCTGCTGGGTATTCTGCACATTGAGTCCAGAATCCTATCAGAGATTTGCACCAGCATAAGGGTAACTGCATAAACTACAGTTGAGTATTGCCGCTTGCCTTCTTGGTATTTTGCCAGTCACATGAATCCTTTATTTATTTATTTCATTATTTACTTATTTGTTTTTCGGCTTTTACTCCACCCATCTAGATTCAACGAATCTACTCTGGGCAGCTTACAGTCTGAATATAAAACAAGAATTAAAACAAACAATATCAAACAACAAGATGGCAAGATATAGGGAACTAAGAAATGGAAGGGGAGGGGGAAGGCCTGCCTGAAGAACCAAGTCTTCAGCTTGTGAGCAAATTAGTGAGCAGCAACTCCTTAATTAGGGTCAATTCACTGCCACAGTTTACCCAATTACACTTTTCCCAATGTAAATCCCAAAGGATTCTGGCTCTAGTTACCTTGCTAGGACCCTATTTTGATTCTACTCTCTAGCTGATCTCTCTGTTTGAGCTTTAGCACCCTGGTTATTCACATTCACAGTTTGACATGTTAAAAGTAATTAAAAAGGCAACTTTCATATTAATAATTCCACTTTCTTCAAAAGCATTTTGGCTAGGGAGAAAGAAATTCTGCCAGAATGTCTCTTACACAGAGCAGAAGGAAAGCCGTGAAACCTATATCCCAAGTTGCTGTAAAATTAGAAATTATAATGAATTTTAGATTAGTTTTTGTTAAGGTAATTAAGTTATGTTCAGTCACAAGAGATACTCATAAATAACATCACAATATTGTTAACAGTAATAAATTAATAAATGAACTACACACACACACACACACACATACTGTATATATATATACACAGTGGTGCCCCGCATAATGAGCGATTTGTTTAACGATGAATCCGCATAGCGATGAGGTTTTTGCGATGTTTTAGATGGCAAAACATCAAGCGTTTCGCTTACCGATTATCGCATAATGTTGTTTTAAAAACAGCTGATTGGTGGTTCCAAAATGGCCTCCGGGTAAATAAAATGGCCACCCGCAGTGTTTTCGCGCCCTTTCCTCGCTTACTGGGCAGCGAAAATGGCGGCCGGATGGAGGATTTTCACTTAAAGGTGAGTTTTCCCCCCATAGGAACGCATTAAATGTGTTTTAATGCATTCCTATGGGCTTTTTTGCCCTGTATAGCGACGAATCCGTATAGCGACAATTTTTTCGGAATGGATTATCGTTGCTATGCAGGGCACCACTGTGTGTGTGCGCGCGCGTGTGTGTATCATAAGTATCATAAGCATATTTATTAACAAAGTCCATAAGGGGCTGTTACTTTAAGCAATCAAAAATGCTGCTTAAGTGATCAGCTACTGAAAAACTATGAGTTAGTGAGGAAAACAGGAAACTATGTTTGCATGTATAGTAATAATACTGAATTATGTGCAGAGATAATAAGCTGAGATATGAACATGTTTTGAGGCCCTGTGTTCTGGATGTTTGCTTCTGCTTTGGGTTAATAGGGAAATAATCTAAGACGTCATCCATCAAGTTTTGTTAGCTTATTTTGTTGAAACCAGGAAACTATGATTAATAGTTTTGGTATTATCCCAAATATTATGTCATGCCTGGAAACTGGTTTAATATCTTAGCTTGTCTCAAGCCTGTTAACCATGTTTTTCAAGTTAGGGCAGGAGAGGAAACTCTAGCTAATAGAAGACTTCCTGGTTTGCTCACCTGCTCACAGGAAGGGAACGGCAAAGTTCTGCACAGATAGCCATAAGGTTTTTTTTCATATCTCAGTTTAGTAAGCTTACATGTGATTGTTCACCATGGTGAGAGACAGTGTCACATTTTATTCCATGGCTGTTTTAAAATAGACACTTAAAAAATTTACAGGGTAATTAATTACCATTAAATATGATAATAGCCACCAACCTAGAAGGTTGAAGACCATTTTCTGCACTTATCTTCATCTTATGAAAGTAATATAATGGCTGAAATCCTGTCACTTAACATAGTAAGCTGCAGATAGAGTAGGCTCATTAAATCAATGGAACCTATGGAGGACTTGACTTACCAAATTCCCACTGATCCAGTGGGCCTAACTGTAGTTGCTGCTTACTACACTAAACAACAGGAATTCACCCATTGTTTAAAATAACTACCCTCTTACTCTCTTCACAGGCGCGGTACCATTTATTATCGACACCTGTATTTTTCACCTTGAATAGTGGTTCACTCAGAGGCATGAGACTGTTAGAATCTTTTGGATATCATATTTTAATTGAGGGCTATAGAACAATATTATTCACTCCCATTCTAATCCATGTAATTAATCTCTTCTTTTCCACACCACAGGTTTTTGAAATTGGTATTGATAGAAATGAGAGCATTGCTACTGGGAATGAAACATTAATATGAATGAATAGTTTGAGCTCAGTCAGGGCTATCATACGAGCAAATGACAATATAAATTTTTTACTTTTTTTGTCGCATCCAGTGAGGGCGCGAGAGATGGTACCTTAGGAAGTAAGAGGAAGGAGAAGGCTGCCATCGTTAAGCAACAACTAAGGGGTGCCTCCTCCCCTTACCGGTAAGAGACCTGAAGTAGACAGAAGTGGTGTGAGAGAGTCAACCGTCTGGGTCCCCATGCAGCCCCTGTGGCTATAGTTGGAACTGCTAGGTAATTTCCCTGGTAGTGAATGGAAGTATTTACTTGAATTGGGGCTGAGAGCTGACCTGCCAAAGAACGACTTAGTGCGAGAGGAAGCACCTCATTTCCTGGCAAGCAGGCGCCTTCCCCTTTTCACATGTTTTTGGCAAGGTAGCCTCTCGCAGGCAAAGGAAAAGAGAAATTTCTCCATTTACTTGCAGAAAGATCACCAAAGAGAGGAAGGCACAGAAAACAGAACCAAGAAAACTGAAGTGAGAGAGTAAAGGATCCAGAAAAAAATGAGAGAGAAAAGCCATAAAGAGGAAGAGGGAAGCAGAGACAAAGAAAAAAGAGAACCAGGAAGGGCGGGTTGGTGGGTGGAGGGAACCACCCTACTTTTTTGTCATTGAGCAAGCTCTGAGAAAAGACATCATATCACTCCAATCACCCTGGGATTGCAAGTGAAATTTGAAGATGCAGCGTAGACAGGTGGAGGTTGTCCACAAGAACTTGTAGATGGAAATTTAAGAAGCAGAAGAAAATGTTCCTTAACAAACATATCTCACTGTTTGAAATATAAGTCTCGCGAAACAGTCAACAAAACAATCTGTGTACATCTGAAAATAAACTACACTTCCATGTGGTACTCATTAAGAATTTCGTGCCATTTCCTTTTTATTCCTCCAACAAGAACAAAAAGCTGGTGCTTATTTCACCACTGAGTCTCTGGTTACCTTGCATACCTAGCTATTATGCTTCATTAACGTCAATTTACTAAGCGAGCTCATCTTTGGGCTCAGAAGACAATTCCAAGGGTTTTGGCAGGGTGATTCATGCCTTTTGACTAAGCATGTGTCAATTTGAAAAATGGATCCCCTAATAACACAGTACATTTCTCCACAAATCATTATTTGTTTATACCAGTCTCCACTGCCTTTATAGTAAACACCCACTCCACAGTAGATACACAGATATAAAATTTATGAATGATGAATAATTCTGGTTGTTTCAAGATTACAGATGACATCCATCTCATACTTCTTGAGATTCATTGCAGACAATGTGCTGCCTAACTACAAAATTCTGCACTCCTGTGAAATCTGCACTGCGTTTCATGTGTATTCGGTCATGAACCCATTTAAAAAACATGAACAGTTAAAAATGGGTACAACCGAAAACTTAATTTAGTCAAGGGAGGCAAATATGTACAACATCATACCTACGGTGGATAAAATACCAAGACCAAAATCCAATTACAAAAAACAATGCACACAAGACTAATTGTGCAGAAACTATTCTCTGGTGTGTTGACCTTTGTGTGATTGGTCACACTAGTGGTGACTTTTCAACCTGTGCACAACTAGTCACATGACAGAGAGCCTGCTGGACAGGAGGAAGAGGGAGGCTTGTGCAATTCCCTCTTCCCAACTTTGCAAGTGAATGGGATTCTGGGTGAAATCTTAAGAACAATTGCAATGCACTGTTGTGGCTTTTTGTTTTGTTCTGAGCTGAAAAGCCAATTTTAACAGCTTCCCTTTTGCCAGTGAGCTGTTCTCTCAAACTGTCCTGCATTATGGGATGCACTGATGAGTCTGGAAGAAAAGAAAGGCATAGAGAATCTTTTGGCTACTACACCTCTTATCTCTATAAATTCTGAACGTGGAATTTGGAATCAAAACTATAATGTCTAAACTTCTAAATCATCAGTTTTGGCTACACGAGAACTGTAAATTTGCATTCTGGAAAACTTTGTGATGGAAAACTGCATCTGAGTCGGAAGGTCTTTTATTCTGACCTCTTAATTAATGGATGAAAAGTGCATATGGTTCAGTGTATCGTTCTGCCAACAGCTTGTTAAGCTGCGTGTCAAATGAACTGAATAAACTGAGGCCTAATGTATATCCAAATTATCTTTGCCTTCTAGCCATAATCTGTATGCTGCCCTGCATCTTTCAGTACAATCCAGTAATATTAAACACCAGGAGGAAGCCCACAAAATAAACTCAAAAATAGATGAAATCAAAACCAACCACGACCCCCCCCCTTTGAGCCAGCTACAATTTGCAGAAGCACTCAGTACATGGGCCACATAGGGCCACCTATTCTGGACCTCCACATCAAATATGAATATAGTAATAAAATCCTGTTGTTTTGTTCTCTGAAACCAGAAGTGGGCTAATGGTCTCATTTGCTTTTATCGCCGAGGCATGCTGTGATCTGCAGTAATTGGGGTGGGTGTGTCTCCCCCAGTCCCTTCAAGCATGCCCATGTTTGATTTATAGGAAACTTAGAGATAAATACTATGGATGTTTATTCTAGTTTCAGTTCAACTGAATTCAAGTAGACTTTTCCCCAAGCAATATGTACAGTGGACCCTCTACTTACGGAATTAATCGGTATTGGAATGTTGGCTGCAGGTCGAAAAAATCTGTAGGTCGAGTCTCCATTGACCTACAATGCATTGAAAACCGATTAATGCCTTAACTGGCCATTTTTGTTCTATTTTTGTTCCATTTTGGGTTTTTCTGGTCTGTAGGTCGATTCTCTGGCTGCAAGTCGAACTTAAATTTTGTGGCCAGAGAAGTCTGTAACTCGAAAAGTCTGAAAATCGAGCTGTCTGTAAGTCGAGGGTCCACTGTATAGGATTGCAACCTTAAGTTCATGCTTAACTCTAGAAATCAATGAGATGACAAAGTGCACATTTTTAGCAGAGTAATTTTCTATGCTATCATTTTGTAGGCTTGAAAGGGCACTTCTAGCTCAGAAATTTTTGATAGCACTGCAAGGAGAGAGTTGAGCCAATAAAAGCTGATACAATGAACCAGGTTTTTAAAAAGACATTAATTACAAAAAGCATGGAGGAAAGCAGCAAAAATTCCATACACATTATTCTGCAAGTGGAAATGGACTATTTTACTTTGGATCAATTATGAAGATGATGCTATAGATAAGACATACTAAACTGAACATCAATGAAGATAGTACACATGTTTTAGGAAAAGTGGAAGTGGACAAAAATACAGCCAATTCAATTTAAATTGCAATCCTAAATGCTGAAGATACATAGGAGCAAGCACCAATGAACACAAAACCTATTCCTGAGTAAACATGCATAAGATTTGTGCCCAAGACACCTAAGAGACGTCACAACAGAACAACCTACTGATTTCTACCAGTTCAAGTTCCATGAAACTTTTCCCCCACCACCATTTGTATGTTAAGCAGCATATGAACTTCAACATATCTGAACTTGGGAAAACTTATCAGCCAAACCATAGTTCAAACAAAGCAAGTTCAATCCTAGCTTGATAACAAACCGTGGTTTAGCAACTAGTATTCCTTCAGTTTGAGTGTAGTAAGATACTCTGGTTAATTTGAAAGTTTTGTAGATGTTAACCAGTTAGTTAGTTGCAGTTGGGCCAGAGAGCAGCTCAGAAGACAAATCCATGGATCACTGCTTCTAATGGATATACATAATATGAGCCATGGTTTAACATTATGTTCAAACTGGGCCTATGAATTCAATGAGGCCATCTAACCATATGTAAGATTGCAGCCTTAGAACATTTCATGTTTGCATTTTGGAATTTGTGTTACAAAACAAATATTTTTATAAGTTTCATAAAAACACATGAAATATCCTGAAATGTGGTGGAAATTAAAGGATCAAAGCACAATCTTATTTTTTTTAAAAGGTCATGGTTTTACTTTACACTTTTGTATTATAACTTTATTAGTTTATTATATTTTCAGCTTTGAGGATGTTTTAGTATTAAAAGGCAAAAAACAAGTTAATATGTAAGAGAAAACTTGGCAAAGGCTAGTTAAACTATCCTGTAAAATGAAGGTATATTAGTGAACAGTAAATATACATGCAAAGTTTACACACCGTGTCTTTAGGATGGCCCAATAAGTAGAAATATGGGGAGCCATGCTTGTCACTTTTCATGCACATGGAGAGGCTGGAAGGTACCATTCCTAAAGGAAGGGGAGGAACAGCCTAGGACCAATCATTAGAATTAACAGAACCAGTGACATAAAGACATTTATTATTACTACTACAGTACTATTATTATTATTGCAAAGAATTATTAGAACAGCTCAGTAAGATGTTTATAAGCAAAAGCCAACATTTTATAATACAGATTAGACAAAGAAGCATGCAGACAGTTAATATTAGTGAAATAATGACTAGCTACAAATATATTACAGAAGCAGACTCTAGAAAAAAACCCTGAAATGTGACATTCTAGAATGCAACAAATGTTTTCCCCCCAAAAGTTGTCCTGAGTCAGAACACTGAAAAAAAGAAGGTTACTTACCTGTAACCATAGTTCTTCGAGTGGTCCTCTGTGAATTCACACATATGGGTCTTGTCTGCGCCTGTGCTGACGATCTCGGAAGATTCTAGAGCCAAAAGTAACAATTTTATGGTGTGATCTCCCATGAGGCAATGCTCCTCCTACCCACCATCGCCCTCAGTTCCTAGGATATGTCCGCTGGGCTAAAGTTATGGAATTATAAAGGCACCATGACGGACAGAGGGGAGGATGGGTGGGTAGCGTGAATTCACAGAGGACCACTCGAAGAACTATGGCTACAAGTAAGTAACCTTCTTTTCTTCATCATGGCCTCTGTGAATGCACACTTTTGAGTGACTAGCAAGCTTAACTTACTGGCAGGTGGGACATCATGGTAGGAAAGAAGCTAAGACAGCTCTGCCCAAACCAGCATCAGTGCGTGCTCTGACATCTAGCCAGTAGTGCTTGACAAAAGTCAATGGAGTAGACCAGGTTGCAGCATGGCAGATATCTGGAATGTCTGTGCCACGTTGGAAGGCAATTGAGGTGGAAAGTGCTCTGGTGGAATGACCCTTGAGCTGGTCAGGTGGTGGTTTCCCTGACATTTGGTAAGCAATAGATATAGCCTGCACTATCCATCTGGAAATAGACTGAGAAGATGCTGAGTTTCCCTTGTTGGGGCCATAGAAACAGATAAAAAATCTGTTCGTGGTCCGGAAGTCCTTAGTTCTCTTCAAATAGAATGCCAGGGAATGTCGAACATTAATTTTGTGGAGCATGTGTTCTAGAGAAGATGATGGAGATTTGAAAAAGGAGGGTAGAATGATTGGTTGGTTTCTATGGAAATCAGTTACAATCTTTGGGAGAAAGGAGACATCAAAGTACAGAGTCACCTTGTCAGGATGAAATTGAATGAAGGGAGGGTCTGACCTAAGGGCAGCGAGCTCCCTGGCTCTCTTAGCTGAAGTGACAGCTACCAAAAATGCTGTTTTCTAGGTAAGTAGTTTGAGGTTGCATGTGGCCATGGATTCGAATGGAGGGTGCATAAGCAAATTCAGAACAATTTGCAGTGACCATTGAGGGGTAATACGTTGAGGTGAAGGGTGGGTGTTTTTAAGTTCTTTGAGAAGCTTTTTTACAGCTGGATGAGAAAAGAGTCTTGCAGAAGGGGAGTCATCAGTTTGGTGTGCGACGATCGCTGCAATGTAAACTCTGAGAGTTGGGAGAGATAAGCCCAAATTGAAGAGATGAAGAAGGTAAGTGAGTAAAGTTTTGATGGAAACAGGTATGGCAGGTAAGTTGTTGTCCTTCGTGTATTTAAGGAAGGACTTCCACTTGTTTTTGCACAGGAGTCTGGTGGGTGGCTTTCGAGCTCCATCTATGACTGATTGAAGGTCGGGAGTATCCTCCAAGCTGTCAAGTGAAGGGACGATAGGTCAAGGTGGTAGACTATCCTGTTGTCTAACGTCAAAAGATCGGGGAGCAGAGGGAGTCGAAGTATGTCCGTCGAGATCGATTGCAGGTAAGGGAACCTCAGCCGCCAGGGGGCTATCAAGATTGCATTGGAGTGGAAGTGATGGATTCGAATCAAAGTTCATTGTATTAGTGGAATCGGGGGAAAGAGATAAAGAAGTCCCCTTGACCAATTGATCATGAACACATCTCCTATGGAACCGGCATCTGTTCCAGCTCAAGTGCACTAAGTCGTGCATTTTGCGTTTGATCTCGAGGCAAAGACATCGACATCTGGTTTTCCCCAGAGGTGGCAGAGGAGGTGGAAGATCGAAGTCTTGAGGGACCACTCATGTGATCTCAATGTGAGGCGACTCAGATGGTCTGCTAGATAGTTCTCCTCTGTGGAGATGTGCACCACAACTGGAAAAATATGGTGTTGGTAGCACCATTCCCAGAGGTTGACTGCTGGGTGGAAGAGGGAGGAGGAGTGGGTGCCACCCTGTTTGTTGACGTAAAAAAGGGCAGTGGTGTTGTCTGTTGCCAGCTGGTCTACATGGCCTCGAGTAAGTGGTAGGAAAGCATGGAAAGCTTTTATGATTGCCATGAGTTCCAGATGATTTATGTGTAGTGTTGATTCCCATTTCATCCAGAGTCCGTGAACTTTGTACCGGAGGCAATGAACACACCTTCTGGAGGGACTGGTGTCTGTGGTGATTTGTACTGTCGGTTGAAGAGGACGAAATGGACAGCTGGCAAGACAATTGGATGTTGTGGTCCACCAGGTAAGTTGATATGAGAGTTCCAACGTTACTTGCTTGTTTGTTTGCAGATCGAATTATGCGAGGAACCATGCTTGAAGAGATCTGAGCTTGAGTCTTGCATGTTGGATGACTGAAGTTGTCGAGGAAATGAGTCCCAGAAGATGTTGGGTGTGCCGAGCTGTGATCAAAGCTCAAGGTCGAAATGACGCTATGGCATGTTTTAGTTTTATGATTCTTTCTTGCGGAATGAATGCTCTGGCTTGAATGGAGTCAAGTCGGGCTCTGATGAAGGTAGTCATTTGGAATGGTTCCAGATGTGATTTGGAATGATTCACTTGGGGACCAAGGTTTTGAAGAGTGTGTAGGGTAATGCGAGTAGCTCTTATGGCGTCAAGATGAGAGTGTGCTACGATGAGCTAGTCATCGATGTAAGGGTAGATGTGGATACCCTGGAGGCAGAGGAAAGCCACAATCAGTGCCAAGCACTTTGTAAATGTTCTTGGGGCCGTTGAGAGTCCAAATGGGAGGGAACAGAATTGATAAGCCGAGTTGTTGAAGTGGAAGCGGAGGTACTTGTGGTGGGCTGGATGGATGGATATGTGAAAATAGACGTTCTTGAGGTCGATCAGGATGAACCAATCTCCCTGTGAAAGAAGGGGAATAACAGTGTCAAGTGTGAGCATTCGAAACTTTCAAGGTTGGATATAGGTATTAAGATCCCTGAGATCGAGGATTGGATGGAGACCTCTGTCTTTTTTCGGTACTGTGAAGTATTTGGAGTAGAAACCATAAAGGGAGTCACTAATTGGAACCAAAATAATGGCTTGCTTGTTAGGTAAAGTGGAAATTTCCTCTTGAAGGATGTCAGAGTATGGAGTAAATTTGAGATTACTAAAAAGAGGAAGGGAATCAAACTCAATACAATAACCTGATGAAACACTTTTAAGAACCCACTTGTCGTTTGTGATGTGTTTCCAGAATGGGAGAAAAGGTCGCAATCTTGGGGAAACTGGACCAGAGAGAGTTAGAGGGGCATGGATAGGGGTATCAATAGCGTCGACAGCCCTCACCCTTCCCTTGTGTCTTTGGTAGAGGTTGTTGTTGTTGTTGCTGGTTTTGAACACGGGCCGGTCGAAGTCGATGGTCCTGGTGTTGAGAGAGGTGTATTGGATTGTTGGTGTCCAAAAGGTCGGTATGATTGAAATTGTTGGAATGGTTGGAAAGGCTGTTGATAATATTGGGATAATATATTGCAGCTTGTAGGAACGAAAGGATGACTGTTTCATATATGTCTTGGCTGTTTTATGAATTTTATGAAGATTCTCCAGGATGTCATCTGTTTTTTGATTGAAAAGACCGATGCCATCAAAGGGAAGCTGCTCTATTTTGTGTTTGACATCATCATTAAGAAATGTAGACCTGACCCAAGCGTGTCTATGAATGGCTATAGAAGACACTAGAGATTTAGAAGCGGCTTCAGCAGAATGTCAGGCAGCGATCTTCTGTTGCTTTGCTAAGGAGGTGGCTTCCGCATGGGAAATCATGAGGTCTGTTTTGATGGATTCTGGTGCAGACTCAAGGATGGACAGGATCTTTGCCCAGAGATGTCATTGGTAGGCGCCCATCACTGCCTGGTAGTTAGCTGTTCTGAGCAGAAAGGACTGTAAAGAGTAGATTCTTCTGACCAAGACATCAAGTTTTCTCCCCTCTTTGTTAATTGGTGAGATTGATGATTTACCTCTCAATTTGGGTAAATTGGATTTGACTATGATGGAGTTCGGGGTGGGATGCTTGGCTAGGAACTCCATGTCAGGACTGTGGGTTCTGTACATGTTGTCTGTACGTCTGGACATACACAAATTTGAAGATGGTGTATCCCAGGCATCTCGAATTATTTGTTTCATGGCAGGTATAAAAGCCAGGCTGAGAGGCTGTGATTTCTCACTATGGATGTCATCGAAGATGATATCCGCTTCAGGGGAAGGAGGTTCTTCAACCTGGAGCTTTAGTGCAGCAGCCATGCGAGCGACCAGATTGGAATATGAAGTAAAGTCCTTCGATGGAGAGGATGGGTGTGTGTCAATAGAATCAGATTTGGGAGTAGGGATGTTGGGAGGAGATTCTGGTGATGATTCTGCATCGGTGTCATGATCTGAGGCTGATGGAGCAGGTGAGGAGTCATCACCTGAGTGGGAAGTAGTTTTAGATGTGTGTATTTTAGATGGTACCAGCTGAGATGTCGAAGTTGGTGTAACATGCCAATCCTTTAAAGAATGCTTAGGTTGCTTGAGTGGTTGGGCACTGGCGGAGTGAGAATGGCATTTCCTTGATGTGGAGACTGATGTCGATGTCGAAAGGAGTTCCGTAGGCTTCAATGTCAGTGTTGAGGGTGGAACCTGCGAGCGGTGTGGCGGAGATTCATGGACCGTTTCGCGGGGGTTGTTTGAGAGAAGCCATGATACGCTTCCATTTGAAATTGGTTAGCAAAAGGAAAAAAATTGTCCATGCCAAGTTGTTGAAAAGGAAGTTGTTGGTAGGCTGGGAAGAATGGAAATTGGTAACATTGACCAAATTGAGATATTTGGAGCTGGTGGCTCGACATGCTTCTTCTTCTCCTTATGTTTCTTTGGAGACTGAGGAGGAGATTCAGGTTCGGATGGCTCGGTGTCAAAAGCCCGCCCTGAAGTCGGGCTCGAATGGGCAGTGGCCGGACTGGATGGAAACTCAGTCCCGATGTGGCCAGTGGAGGAAGAGAAGCTACCAGGCAGGGTTGGAGTTTGTGCTGATGGAATATGCACCTCATCCCTTTCCACTAAAGAGCCTGGAGCCTCCATAGTTGATTCTTCCAAAATCGGAGAAGGTGTATGTTCTCCGGGTGGATCCAGGCGAACAGATGTAACTTTTCTAGACTTTTTGGTCACAGGTTTTTCTTTCTTTTTCTTAGATTGTTCGTGCTGCTTCGTGGCTTTAAATTTGGAAGCCCTGGATGTATTGGAGCCTTCCTTGGAGCGGGGCGAAGGAGTAGAATGCCCCGGTGTGGTGGATGATGCTTGCCGTGGAGGAGCTGCTTCTGAATGCGGAGCCTCGCCTGGAGCAACGGCAGCAGGGTTCATGGCTGCTTCCCAAATGTGTGATCTTAATCTTTGTAGCCTGTGTTTAAGCGCAGGTTTGGTAAAGCTTTTACAAGCTGCGCAGGACTGGGTTTTGATGTTCCTCACCCAGACAAAATAAACACTTATCGTGGCGGTCTGTAGATGGAATTTTATAATTGCAGCCAACGCAGTGCTTGAAAAGAGCTGAAGAGGCCATAAAGGGCAGGAAGGGAGGAGAGGGGTGGTTGAAAGTCCCGGGGAGGAGAAGGAAGGGGGAAATTCTGGATAATTGTAGGGTTGATCGAAGAGGCAATAACTCATGGGAGATCAAACCAGGAAAGAAATCATTGAGAAGATAATTGAAAGAGGTGATTGATTATTAGCAGCAGAAAAAAAGGTCAAATCTCTCTCTCTCTTCCGTAGAACCTTTCACCATGGCGGAAACTGAGGGGAATGGTGGGTGGGAGGAGCATTGCCTCATGGGAGATCACACCATAAAATTGTTACTTTTGGCTCTAGAATCTTCCGAGATTGTCAGTGCAGGCGCAGACAAGACCCATATGTATGCATTCAAAGAGGCCACGATGAAGAAGTTTAATTTTGTGGTTCAAACCTAATATTTTAAAAATGCAATTTTGGCCCTTACAAAATTATAGGATGGAAATCCAAAGGTCACTTGAGATTGGTGCACTCACTTCCTATATGGGTTACACATGGTATGATCCCTCACTTCATATGCATGTAAAGGGACTATCGTACTCAAGGGAACTACAAACTACCCAGCATTCAATATTAGTGCAATCACTGACTACGTATCACTTCTCTTCCTCATCTTCCCCTCTGACAACACATGATTGTACTGGGAGTCTCCAGTTCGCTAACTGGAATCCTGCCAAGAAAGAGAATAACTGTAGACTAACTTGTAGTCTGCTTTAAAAAAAATAGCTGGTGTCCTACAGTGTGCACACTTGAGTTCATGTGCCGTGGGAAAGAAGGTAGGCATAAAGGTTGAAGTAATCGGTGCAGTAATCCTCCTAAGGGAACATGGTTGCTTGTGTATAGTCATAGAAGCACAATGCACTGCAAGCTATCTGTTATGGTCTATTTATTTTATGGGAAACCAGTTCCATAGTTTGGCCATATTTCTGGATCCCTAGGATTCATAGACTTGGATGCCTAGTTCAAGGCATTTATAAGAAGTTCATAAATCACGTCTCCATCCAGAAAAAGGATTTTCGGATATTTACTACAATTTTTGAAAAATACAAAGCCTGAACAGCAATACTGTGAAATAGAGGGGCATGAAACCAGTTTCAGTTTCCTGAACTTTTTTTTTCTAGAGGTATTTGATATAACCAATGTAACATTCAATGAGTAAACCACTTGTGTCATATAAAGGAAGGAGAATATGAGGCAAAGATACCAGCATCTGGAAAAGTTGTTGATTTCAACAACTTCCAGAAATCTCCTGATAGTGAGATCACAGGAACGCTGGGAGCTGTTGCTGAAAGAAAGTATTTCTACCAATGTCTGAGACAAGCCACTGCTTCCTATGCCCCACAGGGTGGGAACCAGCACGATAGAAAGTGTGTGTGTGTGTGTGTGTGTGTGTGTGTGTGTGTGTGTTTTGATTGATCTGTCTCACAGCCTTTGAGATGCCATGCTAGGAAACATATAACTGTAGACTCAATTGCATCTATTTGGTTTATTGCATGATCTTCAGAGGACATGATTTCTCTTTTACAACAGCTATACTGCTTTCTCCATAATTTCTGGGCACAATTCCAAATGCTGGTTATTATCAGCTATAAAGCTCTAGATGGTCTTCATACTGGGTTTGAATGCAGGCTGTGATATGGAAATCATCTGACTGACAGGTAATTTATATTATTACCATCTTTCAGTTTCTGTCTCAGCCATTGGCTGGCACATAAGAAGAACTGGTGTTTTCTAAACTGAGTTTAGGAGAACAACATGAAGGCCTAAATGACCACAGATCACTTCATGTAGCTTTTTACAATCAAGAAAAAAATTACTACAGCTGTACCACTATTGATATGTACTGGTGCTGGCCACAGGGATCACATAATCCTTCTGTTACAGCAGCTGTGCTGGCTGCCGATCTGCTTCCAGGCACAATTCAAAGTGTTGGTTCTAATCTATAAAGCCCTATGCAATTTGGGTCCAAGCTATCTCAAGGACTGAGTTGCTCACTATGAACTTGTTCAGGAGTTAAGATCATCAAGAGCGGCCTTTCTCTTGGTTTCACCACCTTCACAGGCATTTGTGGTGGGTACCTCAGACAGGACCTTCTCTGTTACTGCTCTCAGACTTTGAAACTCCCTCCCACAGGAGGCTAGACTGACTCCATCTTTGCTGTCCTTCTGCAAGCAGGCAAAGACCTTTCTCTTCAGGCAAGTTTTGCCTCAGTGACTGGCCACCTTAGTGGGTTTTTTAAAGACATGCTTGTACTTTGCTACTATATTTTGCTGCTGCTTTTGTTTACTATTTTTCGTGTGGTTTTTTAAAATTCTTTTTAGTATTTGTATATTTACTGTTTTTAGCTTCAAATATTATTATTTTAACTATACAAACCATCTTGGGTCTTTTTTTAGGAGAAAGGTGAGGTAAAAACATTTTAAACAAACAAACAAACAAATAAACAAATAGGCAGAAAAAAAATAAAAATCAGAACTGCCTTAAACAACTTGTACTGCTCACTATTTTGATTCTCAGAAACTTAAAAAAATTCCTCATTACACATTACCTCTAAACATGGGGAAAAACAATGTACACATTGTGCATGATATGTTATTTGAAAATTAAAACCAAAAAAGTTAATTCTAATTTTCAGTTATTTGTTCCATTGTAACAACTGGATTGCCAAATCAGCAAAATCTGATTCTTTAAGATTTCAAGGCCAGACCATGAAACTTCAGCAGGTGCACTTTTGATGTAACTGGCAGTAAACCATTCAGTAATAATTAGAATATTGTGTGTATGTGTGTGTGTGCACGCGTGTGTGCGTGCATGCATACATATGTTTGTGTGTGTGACAGCGGGAGAAATAAATGATTCCTCAGCCTGAGACTTGGGGCTAAAGCCTGAGAGGTGCCACTCCTATATCAAAGCAAGATTACACTTGGGGGTGGGAAATACATTCAATGAAAGAGATAGAGTGCATCTGTATTGCACAGTTATAACAGTCTGATCACACTTTAATGACTAAGAATCCATCTACAGAGTATATGTAGTTTGGTGGGGTACTTAGAATTCTTCGCCATGCTTCTGGGGAGGGCACTGGAGCTCTTTAGTAGATAATTCTAAGTACTCTTCCAAACAATAAATCCAAAGAGCCTACAGGACACTCAAAATGTTATCAAATGGTTCTAAATATGAAGCAGAGATACTCTCATTCTTATTCTGACTTCTGGAATGCATCTATTTCTCAGATATATTTCACAAGGCCTTCATTCTTCCTTTCAGCATACCTGAGCAAAACAATCTGAGCAACCTGGACATCAGTTTCAGAGGGTTTTTCAAAACTGCATTTCTAGTCTGTGTTTATTTTAGAATACAAATTTACTCTTAGCTGAGATTCTGTTCTCTTCCCCAGTTTAAATGCAAACATGGTACATAAATATATGCTCTTTGAGGTGGGTGGGTGCCCAATTAGCATTTTATTTGGCTAGCATGAAAAGAAAATGTATTTTTGGTCTTGAATTCTATTTGCAATCCCTGATCAAGCCTATAAGTCTTAATTAGGGCATTTTGCAATGCAGCACATCTCAGAAGTCTCCATGTTAGCTGAAAAATTGAGCTACCTTCTGAAATACAAGATAAGGGTTTGGGCAGAGAAGTCAGTGCCAGAGATGAAATGAAATTTTCAGAGTCAGGAATTAAATCTTCAGGATGCCACGCTGAATTTTAAGTACAGCTTTGCAATCCGAGAGGCAAGCCGCCATTTCAAAACGAGGTAAAGCAAGCAAATGGCTTTGATGAAGTGAGAGCTTACTTCCATCCCCCAACAAAAAGAAGGGGGGAGGGCGGGCAGAGGAAGGAGTGGAAGGATTCCAGTGAAAAACTGTCAGATAATTTAGCCTAGAGTGGATCTCTCCCATCCCCATATTTCCCAGATACAACAAGGAAATTACATCATTGGACTAATTGGATATAAAATACCCTTTTCAGTCTATAATCAGCAAGAAATCCCAAAGAGATGCACAGTTAGTCAAGCCAAATCCCAATCAGCCTTGTTTTGGTGTAAAGCCTGGAATTCCCAGTGTGGCATTTTGTGTAATGCCACAAGCAAGTTGTTGTTGTTACATGCTGTCAAGTTGACACCGACTTACAGTGACCAAATATGGCTTTCAAGGTAAGTGAGGTATCTAAGGAGTGGTTTTATCAGTTCCACCTCTCACCAGTGAGTTTCCACGACTGAATGGGGAATCAGCCATTGATCAAGAGTCCTGGTCTGTCACTCTATCCATTCCACCACATTGGGTACCCCCATGAACAAGTTCATGCAGGGAAATTGACATCTGGACTGATTAACTATGCAGCTTTTCAAGCCAGAAATCTAAGATCGGACTTTGGCAAGAACTTAGGAGTTGTGGTCTTGTCCCTAGAATGGTTACATTTACAACCAATTCTTTCCCATGAATGTGCTTATCACTTCACTTCTGCCATGGACCACCAAATCAGCCCTTAAAAATGCAATGGAATGATCTCAAGTGAAAAAAGGTTTTACTGTATCTTCTGTTTGAGTTTGTGGCTCATGAGCCAGAAGCCAAATTGGGGATATTCAGCTCCTGCCTTGCAATGCCAGAGGTCCTTTTAACAGCAACAGAGCAGGAGGCATGATGGACTGCATCATATATGGACTGTTGCTTCTTCTCTATGTATGTGGTTCCAGGGGACCATGGTCTTAGCCTATCCACCAACATGACTTCACAACAGCAATTTTCGCTTAAGGCTATTGCTTCCAGCGATGTTCAATCCCTTTGTTCCCTTCTCTGCCTAAATAACAGGAATGCTCCTTACCTGGGAAAGTACCCAGTGTTCTGTTCAGCCACAACTGTGTGAATCAGGACTTTTCAGAACTGTGGGTCAAAAGGGGGAAGCCCTGAAAATGGGTTCCAGCCCACCAAGCAGCAGTTCAGTTTTTCAGGGAAGCAACAGAATCTCTTTCACTGAAGATTCTATTTGGAGAGTCAGGATAAGTCTCAAGCAGGAATGGCCTTCAGAATGTACTGTTTTCTTTTTCTTGCTAACAAGACATGTATTTTCAAGCCAGAATACCTACAAAAATGCAGGGAACTTTAAATCATGGATGCAGCTGTGTAATAGTTAGAGGTGGCAAAAAGTTGCCTTTGTACTAGTTTCTGGAGCATCTCGGCCACCATAGCCAGTAGTCAATCTAGCTAGCTGTTCTTGGACTTGAAGTTGGAAAAAAAATTCTCCCCTCCAGTAACTGCAAAACTGATTTGAGAATTCTGGATTTCATAAACCTGCGATCAAGTTTTTGTTAACTATTTATAGAAAGCATTTACTTATCATTTTTCTGTGCTTAATGTATAACACATTCTTCAGCAGGTTAAAAACAATTTGAAAAACCCGTTTTCAAACCAGCCTTAAAGACTAAAGCCAAATGGAACACTTGATTTTGGCTGCCTGTTGAAAGCTCAGCAGGGATGGAGCTAATATGATTTCCCTTGGGAAGGACTTGTGCTACCTAATTTGCATTGTCAAAGTTTCTGTAGAGAAAAACCCCCAGGCTCCTGGGATGGCTGGATGTGCAACAAGGCTTCTACTGAGGAGCTTAAATTCCAGATAGGCTTAGACTGGAAGAGGTGATCTTATAAATATTCTGACTCCAAGTTCTTTAGGACTTTGTAGATCAAAACCGGCACCTTGAATTGCGCTGAGGAACAAATGGGACGGCAATGCAGTATGTACAAGACTGGTGATGCATGGCCTCAAAAGTGCTTACTAGGCAACAGTCTAGGCGCTACCTTTTGCATTAACTGTAGCTTCCAGACACTTTCCAAGTGCAGGCCCATGTAGAGCACATTATAGTAATTAAAGTAGGAAGTAATTAAGGCATGATTCATTGTGGACAAAATGGTTTTCCCTAGGAAGAGGTGCAGCTGATGCACCAGAAAAGCTGGGCAATGGCACTTCTTAGATTAGGTATTGTAACAGCAAAGCCTTGAAACTTCAGAGGGATAGTAACTCCACCCAGAACAGGCTATAATTCCAGTCTGAAGCTTTTTTTTGTTAATTAATTAAACTTCTGTCTTGTCTAGATTAAGCCTCTGTTTGATCACTCCTATTCCACCCATCACTGTATCAAGAAAGGCATTCAATATTTCCACAGCCTCTTTTGTATTAGTTGTGAATGAGAGACAAAGTTGGTTATCATCAGCATAGTGGTGAAACTCAACCCCCCAACTCTGGATCACCTCTCCCCATGGCGTCATGTGAAAGTAAACTATTCTATGGGAAAATATTTAGCCTATGCTAATAACCATGAAGCCAAACAGCACCATCTTCTGGGAGTATTTGACCAAATATAATCAGAACCTCCAACTCTGATTTCAGCTAAACAATCCAGAAGAATACCATTAACCATGGTACTAAATGCCACGGAGAGGTCTAATAGAACTAACAAGGATGCACAGCCTGTGTCCAGTTCCTGGCATATGTCTTCCACCAAAGTGACAAAGTCTGTCTCCAAACTAGCCCTGAAGCTATACTGGAAAGGAGCAAAATAAGCAGCTACATTGAAGAAAGCCTACTGCTGTGCTGCCACCACTAGTTGCCCAAGGCCCAATAGGCATGCACATGGTCAGAATCGTCTTGTTTTTAAAAAGCATCAAGGAACCAAAGTTCTTGTCATAATCTGTAGTCATATGCTTTTATTTGCCTAACAAAAACTGATGCTCTAAAGGAACCAAACATTATGTGTCTTAAAAAAATTATAGATAATTATTTAAATCCCCCTTTTGAAAATAAGATTTTGTTTCAGTTCTGAAAACTAACAGTTGTTTTAGTTTTGAACAGATTTATGGTTTTCTAACTGTATCTTCCTGAGTATTTGTTAATTTTTTAAAAGTCACAAAATAACACTAGGGGTATATGTGTCCTATGCAGAATATTACAAAGGGACGCCTGGTTAGAATAAAATGACATCTCCAAACATATATTGATGGCTTCTTGATGGTTATATGCTGCAAAAACCTATATATGGATCATCATATTATGCCTTCTTATATTAAATTGTACTTTAAAAGCGCATTACAATCACAACAATAAAATCAATTAAAGCCCCTACAAACAAAAGAAAAATAATGGCCAAAATTCTATTTCTTAGAATAGTAAATCACGCTACAGTAGGCCTACTGAATCAATGGGGATTTAGTGCATCAACTCCTCCATTAGTTGCATTGATTCAAATTGGCCTACTCTAACTGTGACTTACTTTGCGATAGTCACAGTTAGAGTAGGCCATTTTGAATCAATACAATGTATGGAGGAGTTCACTCACCAGATCACTATTGATACAGTGGACCTTCATTAGTGTAATTTACTATGCTAAAGGATATGAGTTGGCCAATAAAACTAGTGCAGAAACATCAACTAACTAAAAACTAAGCATCAACAGACAAAATAAAATTCACATTCTGGAAATTTCTTATGATGAAAATGTTTACAAATATTTGATTCTAGGAAAATATTGCTTTGGTTATCAGTTGCATTAGATATTTTCCCCACCTAACATGCATATAAAGTTCTGTTCAGGAGAAGGTTGTGAAAAAATGATTAATGAAATGCCTCTTTGGAGCTGATAACATATTTTCGCATATATCTGATGGATCAGAACATGCAAATGTAAAGCAATTGATTCTCTTTTGCAGGCAAATATCTACAGAAAGCATACAACTATTTATGTATATCTATGCCTGGTGCTGAATTAGACCGTTTGACAGTGATGCATAGCACTGAATGACCAGAATTGTACTGGTGTTTGTGTAAAGTTTGTGTAACTTGTACAGCTAACTGTGGTTAACTGACAAGCTACCAGGGTGTGTCTCGGTCACAGGCTTGGTTACAGAACCAGCTGTGCAACTCAAGATGCACCTCAGGACATCATCAATTTGCCACCATTATCTAGGACAAGTTACACAAATCTTACACAAATGACAGCAGGATTCAGACAATGGATGTAGTCAACTTTGTCAGTGAAACAAGCACACTTGTAAAATGGATTTTCTTTTTCTGCTGTAATACACAGGCACCCCAAAATCTTCTCCAAAGGGTTGAGGCACCCTCCAGAGCAGATCTGAAGGGGAAACAGAAAAGAGGAAAGGAAAGCCTCCTGAGATAGCATTGGCTAGTATCCAATAGATATAATCTAAAACATAAGACCATATCATCATCACCACCACCACACATTCAGAGCTACAAAAAATGGCAATATTAGGAACAGCATACATACTGTGCATTTAACAGATACTTAGGATTTTGGTTAAAACTTGTACCTGTTCTATAATACCAGCCAATGTCTTTATAATTTTGACTGTGTCTGTAATAATAATAATAATAATAATAATAATAATAATAATAATAATAATAATAATAATAATAGGAAAACTCACCATATTCTGGGACCTGTCCAGTTCCACGTTTCAACAGCAATCGCACTCTCCTGCCACCAGATTTAATTAGTTCTATTGCTCTGGCATGTGTCATGTCCCTTGTGCTTTCCCCATTAATTTCAATTATTTGATCCCCTACCTGCCAGGTTAAATTTAAAAAAAAAAAGCAAGTTAGTCAGCGGTAAAAAAGGACATGTCATTTTACATATGCACAAACAGAAATATAAAAATATAGCTATCAATAGAGCTCAGTGGTTTAGTTATCTGGCTGCAGAGCCCCCAGAAGAAGGGAATGGTATACCACTTCTGAGTATTTTTATTTATTTATTTATTTATTTATTTAATTTATTTATTTACAATATTTTTTAGCCGCACCATTGCCATTGGCTTTCTCTCTTGAAAACCCTGAAAAGGGTTGCCACAAGTCACAAATGACTAGATGGCACGTGAGTATTATAATACAGTGGTGCCTTGACTTACGAACGCCCTGACCTATGAACAAATTAACTTACGAACAGCTCCGGACACAAAATTTTGCTTTGACTTGTGGCCGGAGCTTTGACCTATGAACAAAAAAAGTCAGAGGAAAGGGGTGGGAAATTTAAAAAAAAACTAACCGTTGGTGGCGAAGAGGGTGTTTATTTGTAGTTCCTTCACCCCAACAGTTAGGGAAAGGGATGTGGCGGTGGTGGTGGTGGGGTCTGGCCGGGAGGCAAGGACCCATCCCAGCCGTGCTCTGGCTCCTGGCCAGATCCCAGCCCGAGCGGCTGACCATGGCCAGGAGGCTTGAGAGGAGGCTTCATGGGGAGGTAAGCGTGCTCCTTTTTACAGTTTTTGGTGGCTTTTGCAGGGTGGGACTGGGCTGGTGGAGTTATATTTGTGTTTTGTTTTGGGTTTTTGCAGCCCCAGGGGCTTGCAGATTTTTATTTTTATTTTTTTGGGGGGGTATTTTTCCCCCCGGCCCATCCCAGCCAGGCAGCAGTGGTGGAGCCCAGGCCAGGCAGTGGTGGAAGGCCGGGTGAGCTCCCGGACGGCTCCCTGCCGACAATGGTTTTGATGGCGGTGGGGCCCGCACAACTGCGGGGAAGGCCGGGTGAGCTCCCGGACGGCTCCCCACCGATGGTGGTTTTGGCAGCAGCGGGGCCCGGGCGGCCAACCATGGCTGGGAGGTTTGAGAGGAGGCTTCATGGGGAGGTAAGTGTGCTGCTTTTTACTGTTTTGGGTGGCTTTTGCAGGGTGGGATTGGGTTGGTGGGGTTATGTTTGTGTTTTGTTTTGTTTTTTGCAGCCCCGGGGGCTTGCAGATTTTTATTTTTATTTTGGGGGGATATTTTTTTTCTTCAGCTGGAACGGACTAATGGGTTTTCAATGCATTCCTATGGGAAATGGTGCTTTGACTTATGAACATTTTGACTTATGAACACCATTCCAATACGGATTAAGTTCGTAAGTCAAGGCACCACTGTAGATGGTTGGATCCATGATCCATGTGCTGGTGATCTCAAAGACTATTGCAGCACTCATGGGGTTTCCCTTGAAGCTGATTTGGGAGCTGCAGCATATGCAGAATGTGGCAGCCAGTTTAATCATTGTGGTCGCTAAGTTTAATCATTATCTCCTCAGAGCTAGCTCAGCTGCATTGGCTTCCTGTGTCCTTCTGAGCCAGATTAAAGGTGTTGGTACTAATGTACTCTTAATGGTTTGGGAACCAGCTATCTGTTGGAGTACCTACCCCAAAGAACAGCAGCCTATGCCACTTGATCCACCCAGGCTGATCTCATATGAGCCAAGGGAGGCACAGAAGATTTCCACGAGGAACTGAGCCTTCTCAGTAGTGGCCCCATCTCCTTGGAATGGTCTTCTGGTAGAGATCCGGCAGGCTCCCTCCTTCCCAGAAGGATTTTATTTTTTTATGTAAAAATCCAAACTTTTGTCTTTAGAGATATTCCCCCCCCCCCCATTAATTATGGCCACTATGTCACCTTGATTGCCATTAGTGTGTTCTGTGTTGGTTTTGGTATTGGCTTGATTTAGGGTGGGAGAGAAGTTTGTTTGGGTTTAGAGGTTTGGCTGGAAAGGTTATTTTATATTATTGTTAATCACCCTGAGTAATGCATGTCACTATACGGGTGGTATATAAATTAGTGAAGTAAATAAAAATAAAAAAATAAATAAATAAAAACCATACATTTGAATTGACATGGCCACACATAATTATTATTACAGATATACAGTAGACATAGCACTTCACAGATAATATTACATTTGTTCCCAGCTGCAGTACAGGATTGGTCCAAGGTATTTTGTAGCTAGAGGTAGAACAGCAAATGGTGCCACCTTTCCTAAGCCAAAACTAATCACAATATTTTGACGCTTGGTCTAGAAAATCCTGGAAGGTCCCCACCCCCTCTCTCTAGCAGTAAAAATACAGTAGCAGTTCAAGAACCAAATAAATGTCTGGGTTTTTTGGGATTATTTTTTTTGTGACTTCATAATTTGCTTGAGGGGGCCTAATGGTGTACTTGGGCTTGTTGAGGTACTGAAGAATTAAAGAAAAGAACTTTTTAAAAAGGAGCCATTGTGTTATATAATTCAGAACAGAGAAAAGAGGAGTTACCTTTGTGGACTACACTTCCAGAATATCTCAGCCAGAGTGGCCAGTGACTATGTATTGGGGATACTCTGGGGGATACAGACTGAGAAGCAACATTTCCCATCTCTCGTTGAGAGTATAACTTGCACAGGCATGCAGGAGAAGAAGTATTCTTATACTGAGCAATTGATGAGCATTCTATAAGTATTCAACAGAACAACAAAATAGATGGCACCACCCCAAACTGAGTGGCACCCTCCAGAGCAAACAAGATGTGCACAAAAATTACAGAAAATAAATCCTGAGAAAATCTCAGCAAAGGAGCAAATTTAAACCCACTTATTTCAACAGGACAGGGTTAATTATACACGTAACTTTCTTTTTCCGAAATATCTGCATAGCCCATTCTTTTTATCCCACCTCTGCCTTGGAAGCCAGAAAAATTATGGGTCTCATGACTAGTTTAAATTATGTTTCTCAGTCCCTCAGAGTCTGTATCTCTGACTGCAAACATCCAACTCTGTAATTCTTGATTCTAAGATCTCAGGATGTAGAGCTATCAGTGTAGATGTGATGGCTGAAGGTTAAACCCTCAGACTTAACAATAGAAACTGATGAGCTTCAAGTGAAATATAATAAGCTAGGGGAGGCTGAACTCTGTCTAGAAGCAAAAATGGCTAAACCGAGGCTTTCAAACTTTGGGTACAGCATGAGAAGACAAGATTTGCTGGAAAAGACAACAGTGCTAGAAAATGTTGAAGGCAACAGGAAAAGAAGAACAAATACTGTATGTGATGAATGAGCTCAACAAAGGAAGTCAGGTCCTTCAGCTTGCAAGAGCTGGGAAGGACTATCAATGATAGGATATTATGGATGTCACTCAGACATAGGTCACCAAGCTGGAGGTAGCTTGATGGAATATAACAAAAGAGATGGGGGTCTCTGGCTGCCACATGCATTTGTGAAATAAAAAGATAAGCCAAGTAGATAAATAAATATGTCTTCAGCTGTAACATAAGTAAGCTTAAGTGTAAGAATCCTAAACCACGCCTGTGATCATTTATCTGATTTTTTTTCTCTTTTGAGAAAAAAAAATTATTTGACATTCTTTTGAAAAGGAATCTGTTCTCTATCAAACTGAATGAAAATGATCAAAACTGTCAAGAGAGAACTTTAGTACATAGCATTAGTGTGTTTTGGAAAAGCAGGATGGAGATTGTGAGTTGTCACTTGTCATATCCTGTTAGGAAGAAATAAGTTGTTCAGGTGGACCTCTTTCCCTGCTTGTTTATGTTCTTTAATTCCAGTATAATTTTAGATTATGCACTGGGTTAAGACAAATCACGAAGTCTGAACTGAATCATACAATCATAAAATTGGGTTGAAAGGGGCCTATAATGCTGTAGAGTCCAATCCATTACTCAATGCAAGAATCCAAATCCAAATTTATCTGATAGATGGTTGTCTAATTTTCTCTTGAATGCTTCCAGTGTTAAGAGCATTCACACCATATCCAGACAACTGTATGATGTCTCAACTGAAGAGGAATGAACAGATTCATTTGCAGGGTGAAGTAAACCAAACTTACAAATCATTATGGATTGGGGGAGGGGAATGGAATCAGATGGGGACAAAAAGCTTTTCAGCCTAGGATAGCAAACTTTAAAGTGGCAGTTTATGCAACCCCCCCGAAACTAGTTCTCTGAAATTTGGCAGGTTTACTCCTCGCTGTAGGGCTTATTGTGTTGCCAAATTTCATTTATATCAATGCAAAATGAGAAAAGGTTATAGCCCTTTTATTTTTCCAATGCATTGACTCTGAAACTTTATAGATCAGTTTTGATCTGGGACACAAGTTAAATTTGATGGGATGCAAATTGCTATGAACACATCCAGAAGCTCTGAACCTACAGACTGAATTTGGGGGGGAGGGACTGTGCACAACCATGATATAATTCCTATTTAGCAAAATGCTTTTTTATACTAGAAGTACAAGCACACCCTTAAGCACAGGCACCACTGGCATTGTCTCTCTTGACAAACAAATAGAAACCAGAACTAGTATGGTCATTTGTCAAGCAAGGCTGTCCAGTGAAGAACAGACAATGACACAGAATGGCTCCCTGAAGCCCACCACTGAGCTACCTCTTGAAATACTGTACCAGGGGTTATCACTCACATGGGTAAGTGAAGGTGGCATCAGTCAAAGAAGTGTGGTATCAATACAACAACAGGCTGCTCGTCAATATTTTCCACTCCAGCTAAAGAAAACTGCAATTCATTTGGCTGGGACATTTGATTGTGGCAGCACAGAATGACAGGTAACTGAAACAGGATTTTAAAAAAAGAAAAGAAAAAGGCAGTACTGCTGGAGGAGATGACACATGGCCAAGCTGGTTAGATAAACACATTTATCAACAGTAGCGCAATATGCCTGGTGTTGCAATAGCTTCAGGTAGGAAGGGGTTTCCTTGCCAGCACAGAGAGAATTCTCACTATAGGGAGTAGTATCTGGCTATGAATTGTGTCATTTTAAAGATGATAGATTGCATGAAGGCACTCTTTTCAGACAAAAAGCCCCCCTGTATTTGTTTATGGAATTTAGTAACCACCCCATATCAAATATTTCAGAGTACTGTACAAGAAACGATGGTTTACAACAAAACCAGAGTCCACAAAGTCTTTGTTGTCCTTATTGGTATTTGTTGCCTATTGAGAAACAGCTGCTCTGGAGACAAGAGGATTCTTGGTGGGCTTTGGAATTACTTATTAAGGTGTCTTGCAGTGTTAGGAAAGCCTAGACTGGTGAAAATGAGGAATGTAGTTTTTCACACTCCCACACATGATCAAGTCTAGTTCTGAGGCTTCCATGTTTCAAGCCCGCATTCCCCATATCTCAAACAGAACAAACATGAGGAAGGGGGAATGTGGCAAAATAGCCAATTGTGCCTCTGAGGTCATGTAATCAGCTGTTTTGAAGCTATTTTTGAGATAGATATTTTGGGAGCAAATAGGGGTTCTAGGGGATGCATGGGGCTTGTTTCACTCCCTCCTTTGCATCCCGGGACAGCAAGACTGAATGTGGGAATCTCTGCATACAAACCATGCATTCTCCATCAGTAACTATTTCCACCTAACTCTATCTCAGGCTGTGGAGGACCACTGGAATGCTGGGCTACCACTATTGTTAGGTAAAGGGGAGGTGGCAGCATTATTCTTGACGGTATTTGAGGCCCCAGTTTTAAACATTATCTGTTCAACTTGTCTAAAAAGTACTTTATAACCCGAGCTTCACCCTCACCTGAACATCTCCTGCCTTTTGTTCTTCAGAAGGGCGTTTTGCCCCCTTAAGCCCTGAAAACACTCAACTGTGTGCACCAAACAATGCTCCTAGTGATTTGCAGTCAATACCAAATAAACAAAATATCATGTTCCAGTGAAATAAAGTAACCAGTGAAATCGTCAATGATTTCCATTTTCTGTATAACTGCAAGTTACATTTTAATTACTCTTTACTTTTACACTTTTCAGAGCAGGGAAATGCGATGCTTAAAAGAAAAAGCCACTGTGGTTCAGATTAATTCAGATTCACCAGCCATGCACTAGAACGACTGAGCTATGAAATTGGGCAGCCTGTTTTGTGACAATAATGAGGAGATAATATTCCTAGGGAACATCTAAGTGACATTATTATTGATAGGTTAATTACAAATAAAAGTGTAAAGCTTTTAAAAACCACTAAAATAAAGAGACTTAGATGCATACAACGTTTGCATGTATGTTTTTTTAAAAATGCCTCTGGTTAGTAGGTAAATCTACCAACTTCTCCCAGTGAGATCAGGAAATGTTTATTGATTTTCTTTGACATATCAGGTTTGCTCAGACAAGCATGTTTATATTGATCCTGCAGAACTCCGTATCTCCCAAGTTTGGCCTCTATCACTGTATGAGAAGTAAGGGAAGAGTGTGTAGAATAAATAAGTACTGCGCCAAAGGATCCCAGTGTAATAATGTAATAGAGCTGGGAAATTCACTTTTTTCAGACTACAACTCCCACCGGCTATGCTTTGGATTCTGAAAGTTGTGGTCTAACAAGTAACTTTTTCAAGCTGTGCATTTTAATATCCAGTTGTGCACCCACACAAGTCTGAGGTGGCTTGCTATGACTACAGTTGTCTTTCAGCTTACATGGGATATTATTGTATTGCACATTTATACAGGCTAGCACAGACTGGCCCATGGACAGTCTATAAACTATAGACTGAAAGAGATGGGTAATAATGCCCGCTGGAACCTACTCTTTCAGAACAAATGTGCAGATGTACATTGGGGTAGGCAACATAATCCTCCAGCTGTTGCTTGACTGCAGTGTATAGGGAGCCAGTGACATACGTAGACTCTAGTGCTGCCTCCTCTACTTACAATCTCTCTGCATTGTTGGGGAAGACCTGAAAAGCAGTTTAATGAAGTTTGGCTGAATGGTAATGTAGAGGCTTCCTATCACATACGGCTTTGTCAGGTACAGCTGAACAAAACTAGAGTTCTTTTTCAGATCTTCCCCAGCAATGTAGAGAAGTCAAGAGTGCTGCAGGAGACTCTACAGCATGCGTCCCCTCTGCTTGCTTATAAAGTTTAACAGGCCACTTGATCAGGACTACTGCAAAATGCATGAGATAATTCTACAGTACGACACTTTGGAAAAGTGGCAGGACCATGGCAATCTGAAAATAAGAGCAAAAGGAAATATTAGGAAGACTGGGGAAGAAATGGACTGTGATGGGGTCAATGGGAAGGGCAGGTCTTAATGGAAGCCTCTGATAGCTTGTGACAAATGTAAGTTATTACAAATATGCAGTGGGTTAGTAAATATTGCATACCGACATGCACGGTTATGCTTATGACGTCTCAAAAGTAATTACAGTGACCTGGCGTACACCAAGCTGCTTACTCTGCCATTCATGAATTAGCTATTCTCTGCCAACAAAAAAACTCATTACAGGTGTACTGCTTCCCTGCTGCACCAGAAATAAATGCAATTGCAGGCGCAGGCTTTCAATGTATGTTAAGTGAGGAAATGTAATGGTAGAAACAGTCTCAAATGATTGTACATGAAGGACACTGCTGTCTGTCACCTTCTTAATGCATTTTATAATTAAACCTCTTGAAAGAGACGAAGTATGGAACATGACATCTCCTGTTTCTATATACATTGAGGTTTCCAAAGTCAATATCTGATACCTTATTATTATTTCCCTGCCCTGCCCTGTGGGAAATTCCTGCCTAAGGTTGTGGCTGTGGTTCTGTTTCAGTGAAGTGCATACGACACAGCATTTGGCCTCAGCCATGGCTACCTCCTTGAACCCCACCTGAGATTGTAAATGTTTTTCCTGTGGCAAGGAGGGGCACTTCAGACAGGAATGTAGATTGACCCCCCCAATACACACCCTTCTAAAAATGCCCCCAATGTCTGATCACTTAATGACTACGTCAACTTATCAAATTGCTTTTGCAGACTATGTTGGCGACATACGTTTTAATCCACCTAAAGACCCTCGCTTAACGTTCATTCAGCAAGTAAACCCTCTACTTTTCCTCCCTTTTCATTTCTACTCTTCTCCCTGATGCACTAACTGTTTTCACTGATGGTGCACCTGCCCAGCGTGCAGAATTTGCTGCCGACTCTGTTCTTTGTTCCTTATTCAGTTCTATTGACAGCCATTCCTTTTTTCATCAGAGTGCTAAAGAACTCCATAAGCAATTTTCCACTTTCTCAAGCTCAAGACATCGTTTCCTCCTGCTCTTCCTGTTCCATGTCTCTCATTTCCTTTCCTTTTGATGCTTGTTAACCCGTGAGGAACGGATGCCAATCAGCTCTGGCAAATGGATGTCACTCATGATCCCACTCTTGCTCCTCTTTCTTATGTTCATCTAAGTACTGTATTGATACTTATTCAGGATACATCTGGGCTACCCATCTTCATGGCGAGACCTCTCGCCATGCCATACAACATTGTTTATGTACGTTTGCAACTATAGGCCAGCCTCAAGCTGTAAAAATAGACAATGTTCCTGCCTATACCTCTCACACCTTTACCACTTTCTGCAATGAATGGGACATTCCCCCTTCCCATGGTATTCCCTATAACTGCACAGGACAGGCTATTGTAGAATGAGCACACCACTCTTTTAAATTTCTACTTTCAAAGCAAACAAAAAACATTAAGGGATTAAGCCCCACGATGTCCCAGATGTAGTATCAATAGCATTATTCACATTAAATCATTTAACTGCATCTACAGGTCAACATAGGTTGTTGCCAGTAGAGAAACACTTTCGTAAGAAATTCCCATGGAATAGACGCTGGTGACTTATAAGCAACCCTCAGTGGGAGGGTCCAGCCCCTTTACTAACATGGGGCCGTGACTATGCTGCTGTGCTTACTCCCACAGGTCCCTTGTGGATCCCAGCTCAGTGTGTGAGGCCATATCGTGGGAAGAATGAGTTGGCTGAATGCTGATGCAAAAAGAACTCTAAATCAGCAGCAGATCCCAGAAACTCCTGAAACTTTTCTAGCAGCCATTATCTCACAGCTGAATGCCAACTCCGTAACGCTGTTGTGTTGTGTTCTCATTCTTGGAACTGTTCCAATAGGTGTCACAGAGGCTCGAGAGTATTTGCATGCCTGTTTTCAATGTAACTTATGGGAAAGGTTGGCAGAAATTGTGAACATCTCTCACTTCTGTCTGCAGGAGGCATACACTATGCATGGATTGTTGTGGTCTGGTCAAACCTGCATTTGTTCCCTGAGCTTCTGGAAGCCATTCTTGGAAGGCAGCTGTAGCTCACTACAGCTGCAGCTCATCAGAAATTATGTAAATAGGCGTCTCGGTCCTGTATACAAGGAAAAACGCCAGCACAGTTGGTGTGGGTTAGAATGGATGTGTAGGAGTGCACGTCTGCTGTTATTTTCTAAAGTAAAGTGCCTCTGAAGAAGACTTGCTTTGCTTGTTGTGCTTCTTTCTGCTGGAACCTTTGCTGAAAAGGCATAACCCTTACATCCAAAACACAACAGGTTATGGTCCAGCCTACGCTTCTGAACGCTGCAAACAACAAGAGAAAAGCTGTTGAGAGCAGTAAGTGGCTTTGGTGAGAAAATAGTGACAGAATGTCGGACACAGACGATGGACCAGAGGTGTCTGGAGGAGCGAGAGCACCAGCCCAGGTGCCAACTATAATTCAACAGACTACTCCTTATCCAGTCTGTCGCCTCACTGAGACAAATTATGCAGCATGGTCCCACAAGATGCGTCTGCTACTGAAGAGGGAGTCGTTATGGTCAGTAGTAGAAGCAACACCCACCCCCTTAACGGGAGAAAATCTTCAAAAAGATAAAAGAGCACAAGCCCATATCGGCTTAAGCATGGACGATGAATTGCTTGTGCACATACGAGGCCTGACCACAGGAAAACAATGTTGGGACACGCTCAAAGAAATCTACACACGCCAGTCTGTGGCCTCGAAAATAAGCCTGTCCAGACGCCTCTACAACACGAAATTAGAGCCTGGAGGTGATTTACGAGCACATCTACGTCTCATGAAGCGAACACTCAAAGATTTAGAGGACGTAGGAGTGAACATTCCTGAGCTGCAGAAAGTGCTAATTGTGCTGGGCTCATTAGATTGCAGCTGGGATGTTTTTGCTCTGACCCTGGAGGCGATACCAGAGAACACATTAACCCTTCAGTATCTCACTAGCCGATTGCTGGAGGAGGAGAAACGACAAGAGCAAAAACAGGAAGGGAAGAGGGGAAAAGCCCATCCCTCTACAGCAAGGACATCGGAGAAGGAAGAGACACCGCACGTATATGCAACACGGAGATGCTATTGCTGCGGCTCGACCTCTCACATTCAGCGCTACTGCCCGTCTAAAGAGTCAAAACACCGTGGAAAGACTGCAGGACGAGGCAAAGTTGCAGTGGTGAGAACACAGGATCCAGAGGAAGGACAATGGCTAATTGACAGTGGTGCCAGCTGTCACATTTGCTGTGACCCGACACGATACACCAGTTTGAATCCCTCCGAGAGGACTCACGTGAGCTTGGCTGATGGAGCCTCTGCAAAAGTTAAAGGGACTGGTAAAGTGTATGTACCTGGTTTGCAAGCTGTAGTATCTAACGCTTTGTGTGTACCCTCCCTCAAACAAAGTTTATTAAGTGTGTCATGCCTGTTGCAGGACGGGTTCATTGTGCAATTTAAAGGGAAAACATGTAATATTACAAAAGGGGGCAAGTGTATAAAGGTGCCAATGAGAGACAATCTCTTTGTCCTCGAAGCCACTCCAAAGGCTGAGATGGCTAGAGCATTGTGCACAAATAAAGAAACCCATAAAGCATGTGCACATCTGTGGCATAATCGCCTAGCTCACTTAAATTATAAATATATTCAGAAAACAGCTGAATTGGCCCGTGGTATCCGCTTGCAAGAGTGCCATAATTATGTGGATAGAGGAGGAGAATTTATGGGCAGTGCTATGCAATCCTGGCTTGAAAAGACAGGAATCCAACATCGGACCACAAATCCGTATTCACCTGCCGAGAATTCTGTTGCTGAAAGAAAGGCAGGAGTACTACAGGTCATGAAAGATGCTTTGCTAACTCAGTCAAGGCTTGGTCAAGCATTTTGGGGGGAGGCTTTGCAATGTGCTACACATTTGACTAATCGCATATATAGTAGATCTATAGATAACATTCCCTATAACTTGTTATATGGGAAAACACCTGACCTATCCTACTTAAGATGTTTTGGTGCTAGTGCTTTTGTACACATACCAAAATCCCAAAGAAAGAAAGGTGCCCCCAAAACTCAAAGACTTTTGTGTGTCGGATACTCTCCTTTTACTAAAGGTTATAGATTCCTAACCAAAGATAAGCGTGGTATAGTGATATCTAGATCTGCAAATTTCTGTGAACAGGAGCTATTGCCTCAAATAGAAGAAACTTATTTCCCTACCTCAGACATGCCCTTCACATTACAGGAGAGACAGAGTGAGTTGCCAAGGCAATCTCTCCCAGCAAAAGCAGATAGCGGGGATGAGGAATACAAACCCTTAACCCCTTCTGTGACTCCAGAAGCTATAAAACAGGAGGCAACACCGCCTATTGAGCACAGCCCCATAGTACAGAAAAGAGAACTCCCACCAAGAACGATGAGGGGTGTACCACCCCAACGGTTCGTTATAGGGGAAGCTGTGGCATATAATGTACAGCTTGAACCCCAAAAATATGAGGACATTCTCGAGTTACCAGTCAGTGAAAGGAAAAAGTGGTTTGAAGCAATGCATCAAGAGATGCATGCCATGAAGACACTTGGTGTCTTCACCCCCTGCAACCTACCACCAGGAAAGCAAGCAATAGGCTGCAGATGGGTATACAGAATCAAGCCCCAGGAGGGGGCAGATCCCATATACCAGGCCCGCTTAGTAGCCAAGGGATTTTCCCAGAAGAAACATATTGACTATGAGGAAATATTTTCGCCCACAGTAGCAGCTCAGACCATTCGTTATGTTCTAGCACTGGCAGCCCAACGACAGTGGCACGTGCATCACTACGATGTACAAACAGCATATCTGAATGCCACACTGGAGGAAAATTTATATATGGAACAAGCACCCGGTTTTGAGCTACCAGAAGTAGGCACAGAGCATAAAGTCTACCACCTGAATCGCTCGATATATGGGCTGCGACAATCAGCTAGAAGATGGGCTCTACATCTAAAAGCAAAATTGGAAAGTTTGGGCTTTAAAGCCACAAAAGCAGATGCATGTCTATTCATTAAAGGAACAGGTACTAACCAAACAATACTGATCTGTTATGTTGATGATCTCCTAATAATGAGTGCTGATGTACAGCAAATAGAACACACGGCACTATGCCTAGAGAAAGCTTTTACTTTAAAAGCACTAGGTCCAGTAAAACAATATCTGGGTGTAGAGATAGAAATAATACCAAAAAAGGGGTTTGCTCTACATCAAACCCAGAAAATTAAACAACTCCTAGAAACATGGAGAATGTCAGAATGTAAGCCGGCTAGAACTCCTATGACGGTAGGAAGCCAAGTTACAGAGGAAAACACTGAACAATTTCCTCACGTAGAACAATACAAGTCCTTATTAGGCAGCCTGCAGCATATAGCCATATGGACAAGGCCTGATATTTGCAATGCAATTAACATACTAAGCAGGTATTCCAATAACCCAAGTCACAAAAACTGGACAGATCTAAAAAGAGTTTTAAGGTATCTAAAGGGTACAACAGATCTGAAACTGAATATTACACCAGTGGGTGCACTAACGATTAAGTGTTATGTAGATAGTGACTGGGCAAATGATACAGAGGACAGAAAATCCACGTCTGGTAATGCCATAATGTTTGGAAACACTTTAGTTGATTGGTCTGTAAAGAAACAAACATATACAGCCTTATCTACATGTGAATCTGAGTTTGCATCACTTTCGCAACTATGTACAAGTCTAGTATGGATAAAACAATTGTTAACAGATCTAGGCATAGACCAAAAGGAACCAATAATTGTCTATGAGGACAATATGGCATGTATCAAATTAGCCAGCTCCGAAAAGGTGAAAATCAGGAGCAAACATGTGGACATTAGGTACCACAACGTTAGGCAAACGGTACAAGAAGGAATAATTACCTTGAACTACTGTCCAACAGAAGACAATCTGGCAGATATACTGACAAAGCCTCTGTCAGAACCCAAATTCAATAAAGGTATACAGATGATGGGTATGAAATGCATATGATGTAATATGTACAATATTTACCGTATTTTTTGCACCATAAGACACACTTTTTCCCCCTCCAAAAGAGGGGTAGAAAGTCTGTGCGTCTTATGGTGCGAAGGTGGTGACTTCGCCCCCACTGGCCCCGTGGAGGGGAGCGTCGCAAGGGTCCGAGGGAGCCTTCCAGGACCCTTGTGATGCTCCCCCACCCCCCCACGGGGCCAGCACAGGCGAAATCGCCAGCTTCCAGGTGGGGGGAACGTTGCAAGGGTCCTGGAAGCTCACTCAGACCCTTGCGACGCTCCTCCCACCGGCAAAATCGCCAGTTTCTGGGAGTGTTTTGAGGCTTCCCAAGCCTTCCCAAGCTTTCCAGCCTCTCAAAAGGTCCTGGGAGCTGGCGATTTCGCCAGGGCTGGCCCCCTGGGGGGGTGGGAGCAGCCTGGCAAGGGTCCTGGGAGGCTCCCAGGACCCTTGCCAGGCTGCCCCCACCCCCCCACGGGGCCAGCCCTGGCGAAATCGCCAGGTTCTGGGAGTGTTTGGAGGCTTGGAGAGCCTCCAAACACTCCCAGAAGCTGGCGATTTTAACCCCCCCTGGCCCCGTGGGGGGGGGGGTAGCGTGGCAGGGGTCCAAGGGAGCCTCCCAGGACCCTTGCCAGGCTGCCCCCACCCCCCCAGGGGGCCAGCCCTGGCGAAATCGCCAGCGCCCAGGACCTTTTGAGAGGCTGGAAAGCTTCTCAAAAGGTCCTGGAAGGTTGCTATTTCGCCCATGCTGGCCCCGTGGGGGGTGGGGGGTGGGAGTAGCGTGGCAAGGGTTTGGAAGGCCCCCTCAGACTCTTGCCACGCTACCCCCCCACGGGGCCAGCGCAGGCGAAATTGCCAGCTCCCAGGACCTTTTGAGAGGCTGAAAAGCTTCTCAAAAGGTCCTGGAAGGTCGCTATTTCACCCATGCTGGCCCCGTGGGGGGGGTAGCATGGCAAGGGTCTGGAAGGCCCCCTCGGACCCTTGCCACGCTACCCCCACCCCCACGGGTCCAGGGGGGGCAAAATCGCCACCTTCTGGGGCTCTTTTGAAGCTTCCCAAGCCTTAAAAGAGCCCAGAAGGTGGTGCATTTGCCCCCTCTGACTCCCGGGGGGGGGCAGGGTGAGTCTCTAAAGGGTCCTGGAACACACTCTAGGACCCTCTGGAGGCTCACCCTGCCCCCCCCACTAGGCTAGAGGGGGCGAAATTGCCACCTTCTGGGGCTCTTCTGAAGCTTTCCAAACCTCAAAAGAGCCCCAGAAGGTGGTGATTTTGCCCCCTCTGGCCTTCAGGGGGTCTGGGTGAGCCTCCCAAGGGTTCTAGGTTGTGTTCCATAAGACAGACCTCTCCATAAGGCTCACCAATTTTTAGGAGAAGAAAACAGATTTTTTTCCTGTTTTCTTCTCCTAAAAATTTGGTGTGTCTTATGGAGAGGTGCGTCTTATGGAGCGAAAAATACGGTAAGCGAAATGTATCTGTACAGTATACCTTAACCAAATGAAGTTTTGTATATATACAAAATGTACTGTAAACAATATATGTATCAACCAGTGCAAATGAGATATAACAGAGAAAAAGACCAGAAACTCAGAAACAAATGGGAGGAGTGTTGTGGTCTGGTCAAACCTGCATTTGTTCCCTGAGCTTCTGGAAGCCATTCTTGGAAGGCAGCTGTAGCTCACTACAGCTGCAGCTCATCAGAAATTATGTAAATAGGCGTCTCGGTCCTGTATATAAGGAAAAACGCCAGCACCGTTGGTGTGGGTTAGAATGGGTGTGTAGGAGTGCACGTCTGCTGTTATTTTCTAAAGTAAAGTGCCTCTGAAGAAGACTTGCTTTGCTTGTTGTGCTTCTTTCTGCTGGAACCTTTGCTGAAAAGGCATAACCCTTACATCCAAAACACAACATGGATTACCAGGAACTTGTTTTAATTCCTGTCTGTAAAGAACCTTGCAACATTGCTATTGACACTGGGCTAGAAAGTGGTTGAATGCTACTGCCATTACAGTGGTGCCCCGCTAGACTATTACCTCACAAAATGGTTTATTCGTTAGATGATGAGTTTTTGCAATCACTATAGTGCTTCACAAATTGGTGTTTCCTATGGGCGATTTTTGCTGGACAATGTTTTGGTCTGTGCTTTGCAAGACTTTTTTTGGGGGGGACCAGTTTTCGCAAGACGACGATTTTGATAGCTAGGTCCGCGATTTGCAAAATGGGTGTTTTTGGGACTGTTTTTCGCAAGACAGCGATTTTGACAGCTGATCCGCGCTTCGCAAAAAGGTTTTCCTATGGGTGATTTTCACACAACAATGACAATTTTTCCCCATTGGAATGGATTTCAATGCATTCCAATGGGGAACCACATTTCACAAGATGATGTTTTTGCAAAACAGTGATTTTCGCGGAACGAATTAACATTGTCTTGAGGGGTACCACTGTAGGTACACTAATTCTCCTAAAATACTTGTATGTAGTTCACAAATACATGAAAGAATATGTGCCTTTGCTTAATAAACAACAAAAAAGGGAGATGTGGGAAACTCCTGCCTAAGGTTGTGGCTGTGGTTCTGTTTCAGTGAAGTGCATACACTCCTGACAGGATGTAGCAGCGGCCAAGAGGTGGGGTAGCTCCTTCTTCTGCCCTACCACTTAGAGATAGAGCATAAGATCAAAGAGTGATTTTAGTCAATCCTAGTTAATGATTAGGTAACCACTATCCTATCTATTGTGCAGTCATGCTAAATCAATAAAAAGAGCCCTCGGGGCGTTCCATGTTACTGACAGAGACAATTGATAGGAAGCTCAATCTTTCATCATCCTGCATAGAATTATTGGACTTGAACCATATTATTTTCATGTCCCTTGTGATGGTAGCCAGGAACTGATGGTTTGTTTGCTTTTTAGGTTAATACTCGAAGAATCTTATTATGTTCATTTTTCTGGAGCCCTTATGATTACCCCTTGAATGTCTATGAAAAAATTGGAAAACATGTAGTAGCAATGTTTTCCAGGTTCCAGTTAAAATTACTTAGAAGGTTAAAACAACAGGTATCTTGCCCATGATGTTCTGCCAATAGAAGCCTTAAAGAATGCCTGTTTAAAATCTTTCATGGATTCTGTAATTTTGCAGACATCATTCCAGAAATTTACTAAATGCCATAATGATTCAGTCTGCAGAGCCAAAAATGTATGTATTAATGCAGGCTTTAAAACAACTTTACTTGACATTTCTGTGTATTTTAGTTTTTTATAAATATTACATTAAATATGATTAAAGCTCAATTTTCTTTTATGGAGGTTATTAAGGATTTGTCTATGAACTTATGGAATTACAAATACATTTTGTAAACAACCTGGGTAGGTTTTCTGCTAAGTAAGTTAATAAAATCTGTAAAAAGATAAACCTTTCCCTGTTCTCTTTATCTTTCATTGAATAAATGCTATGGAATTTTCTCAGCTTTGGTAAAAATACAGTATAACATCACTCAATTGCTCCTGATTTTGAATGGAATCAACTGTAACTGTAGAGCTGAAAATAAATGTAACGTCCTAACTATTTTGCATTTCTTTGCGGCACATGTGATACATCCAAATAATTGTGTCTCTCAGTCAATACACACTTCCTTGGGATCTGCCAATTGTGGAATACTGGGGAAATATATGTCTCACCATATTTCAGGGTGTTACATAGCTATAGCTTCAACATTCACATTGATGCCAAGAATTAAGAGATCAATTAGAAACCAGTGTCAAAATTAGTTGATAACGATGGATACAGCAGAGAATTAGACTGATGTTAACCAAACATCTCTGACATCAGTGCTTTAGAAAGCAAATTATGCCAAAAACAGACTGCAAAGACTATTGGGATTTATTGGAAGTAGACTTTGGATTAAATGTACACTGTAGAGAGACAGACAACCTTATGAGGCAGGATTTTATGCTGAGAGTGGCTTCCTAAGCAATATTCAGATATTTATGGAGTTGACTATATAGATGCAACTCCAAATAGCTCTCCTGTTTTATCTTTCCAACAGCCCTGTAAGGCAGGTGATGCTGATCGGTCAGTGGTACTGAAGGGCTGAAAAGGGTTGGACCAGCCCAAGTCTAACACTTGATTCATGACACCAGGAGGAGTGAACTGACAATGAAGCGTGCACAGAGGATATGTGGAGGGAAGCAAGCTCTGGCCATTCACTAGAAAGTGGGGAAAAAACCAGTGCAAATGCAAACTGTAGACAAAAGCCCTCAAGAGAACCCTTCAAAGGCAGCAAAAAGCCATCTTTCAGGATTTGGCATTATAGAAGACTCCTCAGCAGCTGAGAAACATGTCAAGAACAACCTCCTTATATCACACACATTGATTACAGATACAGAATCACCTCTGCGTGATCTGAGTTGGTTCCCTGTTTGTTTTCATGAGGATCTCCACATCGGTATAAAGCTAACTTTCTTGTTTTTCTCAGATATCTCAGTAACTAAATGTTTGGATGTTCTCCAGGGCAAGCAGAAAATGAGATTTTACTGCTCTGTTGTCTTCAGAACTCAGGGGATTTTGATTTATTGCACTTGTTGAATGCAGACATAATCTGTTTTCAGAGTAGAGTATGTCTACATTCAACAAGTGCAATAAATCAGGATATTTGTGTGATTCCAGAGTAACTACAACACAGCTTCCCCTGGAGGTGTGCGTGTGTGGGGAACATCTATGGATCGTTTGTTTTCCATTCAGCACTCTTTGGGTTAAAGAGTTTTAAAAGAAGCCCAGCAGTCTGAACTGAAGAAACAGGGAATGGAAAGTATACACAGTGCTGGAACTGAACTGCTGGTGTCAAAGGAGAAGTTGAGTGACAGCTGAACCCACCAATGAAGTCCAAGACAACCCCAAGACAGGGAAGGCGAAGACTGAAGTCACCATGTAGTATATCTCCCCTTGCAGCTGCTTGGCCAGCCCTTGTCGAGCAACAGGAAAAAGTGAGGAAAAAATCTTCACAATCCCACACAACATGTTACACCTGCCTGAAATCAACCATTCACTATGAAGCACTTTAAGCAGCTCCACAAAAGCTTAAGCATCACCTGTATTACGAAAGCAGTTACAACTTCTGGCCTGTGCTGATAAGTGCAAATAGATACTGAAAGACAACAACATCCATGACTCACATGGCATCTTGCAAGACACTGGTGCAATATATGGAAAATATATTCACTACTCTTTAATCAACTGGTATTAAAATGGAGGGCCAGATTGGAGAAAATAAGTGGAAGAATGAGGAATAGTGCACACCAGTTCCTGGCACAAATCTTACATATAAATATGAAATAGGTAATAGTTCCCCTCCCCTCCCCTCCGTGGGATGCTAATACATTGTCACAAAGAGTAGACACATGCATAATCTATGATCAAACAAAAGATGTGTTTATCTGTGTATTATGTCTTCCTTACAAAAAGAGAGTGCTTTTGCATTGTTATATTTCAAAAATATGACTTCTCGCTCATTACTGACACAGAAAAACCAACAGCTTTCTTGTCTGTAAGTTTTTCTAAAACATTCTAGCTTTTCTGCAGTCTGTCGGTGCTATCTGACATTTTAGCTCCCCAAGAAAACTCTTTGTTGTGAAGCTATTACCAAGAAATCATGGTTTTAAGAGCTCAAAATAATGTTTTCCTTAAAATATTTTTCTGTATCAAGAATAAAGGGCATCCCCTAAACATCTGGAAACAATCATATAGGAGTAAACAGGCACAGGTTTGCATCTCCCCCTCCCCTTCTTACAGGACGATTCTTTACACGTTTACCCACACATAAGTCCCACTGAATTAAGTATATACAGCACAGATAACCTGTCACTAGAGCTGAAATCAGTGTCCAAGAAACAAGAGTGAAGCAGCATCTTGTATTTGGAAAATCAGAGTTACAAAGGAGGAATGTATGGTTTGAAGAGCAATCATAAGGCAAAACAAGCTAATTTTCAAAGTATAGGAAGTGAGAAAAGTTCCTGCTGGGACAATCACACACAATCAGCACTCCAGAAATCCCCTCTCCCATCAGTGGGTTAATGTATAGTTTGGTCCTTAGAAGGAAAACTACTGAGGAACCTACTTCCAACTAAGTATGCAAGGAAATGCAGCCTTACAATTTGATCCTCTCCATGTTAAATTGGAAGTCACTTGATATTTATTTTACTACTGGAAACTGCCCAGAGTAGTGGAAATACGACTAGATGGTATGTATGTATGTACAGTGGTGCCTCGCACAGCGATCACTCCGCTTAGTGAAGAAATCGCTTTGCTCTGGACTTTTTGCCATTGCAAAAGCGATCGCTTTGCAATGGTCCCTATGGTTTTTTTCGCTTTGTGATGATTGCTTCCCCGTGATCATCGCAAAGCGCCCATTTTCGCACAGCTGATCAGCAGTTTCAAAATGGCCACCGGGTAAACAAAATGGCTGCCCGCTGTGTTTAGGGACGGATTCCTCCCTTTAGAGGCACTGAAAATGGCGGCGCTATGGAGGATCTTCGCTTAAAGGTAAGTTTTAAGCCCATAGGAATGCATTAATTGTGTTTTAATGCGTTTCTGTGGGCTTTTTTATATCGCTTAGCGACGTTTTCATTCTGCAGCGATTTTTGCGGAACGGATTAACGTCGCTAGGCGAGGCATCACTGTATGTATATATGTATGTATGTATGTATGTCTATGTGTAGATATGTGTGCATTATGTATGTGAGTGTATGTATATGTACGTATGTATGTCTATGTGTGTGTGTGTGTATGTCTATGTGTAGATATGTGTGCATTATGTATGTGAGTGTATGTACAGTGGTGCCTCGCACAGCGAGGTTAATTGGTTCCAAAAAAAACATCGCTATGGGAAAACATCGTTAAGTGAAACGCGTTTTCCCATAGAGATGCATTGAAAACCGGATAATCCATTTCAATAGGAACGGATTATCCGGTTTTCTCCCCCACTATCGGGCGCAGCCCTTTGGGAGAAGCCTCGGGGGAGGGGGGAAGACGGCATTGGCTCCTGCCTTCTCCCCCACCATCCGGCTTCTCCCAAAGGGCTGCCCCGACTGTGCTTGCAGCAGCGGAGGAGGTGCCCAGTGGAGGAGAAATGACAGATCGGCTCCTGCCTTCTCCTCCACCGGGCACCTCCTCCGCTGCTGCAAGCACAGTTGGGGCAGCCCTTTGGGAGAAGCCGGGCTGTGGAGAAGAAAGGCAGAAGCCAATCTGATCTTCCCCCCTCCACACTGGGCGGCTTCTCCCGCTGCTCCCGATGGTTGGGAGGGGAGATCAGATCGGCTTCTGCCTTTCTTCGGAGCAGCCCGGCTCCTCCCAAAGGGCTGCCCCGAAGTTGCTTGCAGCAGCGGAAGAGGTGCCCGGTGGAGGAGAAATGACAGATCGGCTCCTGCCTTCTCCTCCACCGGGCACCTCCTCTGCTGCTGCAAGCACAGTCGGGGCAGCCCTTTGGGAGCAGCCGGGCTGCTCCGAAGAAAGGCAGAAGCTGATCCGATCTCCCCCCCCACACCGGGCAGCTTCTCCCGCTGCTCCCGATGGTGGGGGGGGGAAGATCGGACATGGCTGGGAGTTGCCGCTGCAGGTTGGATCCAAGCCGCGAGGGGAGGGTGGGAGGGAGGGGTGATCTGGATGCCTTTCAGGCATCCCGGGCTTGGATCCCACCCGCCGCCAGTTACCCATGGCTTGGGTAACTGGCGGCGGGTGGGATCCAAGCCTGGGATGCCTGAAAGACATCCGGATCCCACCACCCTCCCCCCACGGCTCGGATCCAAGCCGCGGGGTGGTGGTGGGAGGCATGTAGTAGTCCACCACGACTAGATAGGCGGGATATAAATTAAATAAATAAATAAAATAAATAAATGTCCGACTCTTCGGCAGCCGCCACGGCTCGGATCCGAGCCGCGGTGGCTGCCGAAGAGTCCCGCCATGCCGCCCACCCTCCTCAAGCCGCGGGGGGAGGGTTGGGGGATCCGGATGCCTTTCAGGCATCCGGATCCCCCCACCCTCCCCCCTGCGGCTTGGATGCGACCCGCGGCAGGCTACCCCAGGCATGGTCGGACTCCTGAGAGTCCGACCATGGCTGGGGAAGCCGGCCGTGGGGAAGGGGAATCCCGGCGGTGGCCTCAGAAGGACCCTTCGGAAGGGTCCTTCCGAGGCCACCGCAGGCATTTTCCCCCAGCTGAGCTGCGGGAGCGCTCCTTCGGAGGCTCCCACCGCTCAGCTGGGGGAAAATGGTGCCTATGGGGAAAACATCGCAAAGCGATTTTTCCCCATAGGCAACATCGGTATGCGATCGCAAAAGCGATGGCAAAAATGCCATCGCTATGCGAATTCATCGTTAAACAGGGCACTCGTTATACGAGGCACCACTGTATATGTATGTGTGTATATGTGTATGTATGTATTTATGTATAAACAAACAAATAAATAACGTTTGCACCTTCTCCATTCATCTTACCCTCATTCTCCCATTTCTTATTGCTGGCCCATCTTCTGCCAACCTCAACACATAAAGATCCATTTTGTACTCCCGTCCTCCTCGAATACTGAATCCAAATCCTTTGGCTCCTTTTTCCATGTCAACGGTAAAATAATCAAAATCCTGTATAGTCAAAGAACATTGGAAAAATAGATTAATGAACAAAAGCATTCTTTTTTAAAAAAATTGCGGATAAATAACAGCTTGCTTGGATATAAACAGTTGAGCCTAAATCCAATGTAATGCTAGTGGAGTGAAACCCTCTCTCTCTCCCAGTACAGTTGTCCTCAATTTTGCTGTTGCACAAGAGCATCTCTTGCCCTCTTCAGAAGAGCCCCCCCACTTAAGCCTTGAAATCATTTAGGTGTGTGTACCATGGTGAGGGTTCAAGTGGAAAAGTTGTTTTTAGACAAGGTGGATGGATCATATTTAAAACTGATTTTGCACAAATGCTTCTACAAAACTGTACTGCTGGCCACATTTGTACTGCCTCTGAAAATATCCAGTTACTCATACAACAGAACTTTCCCTTTGTGCCATAATATCATTGAATAATCAAGATGATTGACTGGGTTCATAGTAGGGCCCATTATGTACACTTATTACTTTGTGGCAGTCTTGGTGCTGTGGAAGGAGGGCACCTAATATAACGTACTCCAAGTGAAGCCCCCATAAACATCATTAATCTTTCATTCCATTTTTTAAGGTGGAAGAATTATGCAAGGATGGTGTCCAGGTGCCCAGCCCTCAGAATGGTGTACCTTTGTCTAACACTTAAGGAGGACATACCTACTTTATCACTTGTATGTATGTATGTATGTATGTATGTGTGTGTGTGTGTGCGCGCGCGCTCTGCCTTTCTCCTGAAAAGGACCCCGAACGACTTACAGTATTAAAAAACAAACAGTATTAAAATCTAAGAACATTAAATTATTGAAGTATTTAACAAGAATGAAAGATATACAATGTTAAATCTAGTAGATGAAAAGAATTCTAAAACACATTAAAAAACAAAAACACAAGTCTTGTTTTAAGGACTTTCTCTTAGGCAGACGGACACAAAGAGAAAGCCTACTTGAAGACTGTGTAGACTGTTGCCATCCAGTAAGCATTCAAACAAGGCCTAAGATTTACTGACTGCATTTAAGGATAACATTAAATCAAAATTTGTGGTGATGCAAATAGGTCTAAGTGAGCCACAGGCTCTTGTGTGCCATACTCTCCACACCTCTTCTCAGGCTTTTAGTATGGCTGAGAGAAGATTGTTTTTGATTAACCCTAACTTGCTGTGTTATTTGAACAGGACAAAACTGTGGTTGACCTTAGCAATAGTTTATGTGAAACAAGGCAGCTTCAAATAAAGTCCAAACAAGCTCTCAATCACAGGCTAAACTGAGGTTAACCAAATACAGAAGCAGGGAGGTTCCTGAGTCCTCATGTTCACACCAGAGGAAAGGAGGGGAGACTGGAAGTATGCAAGTGCCCTTCCTATCATTGTTTATTGATTGTGATGTCTCAACCCAGACAAAACACTTAGGGTATCAGCAGAATATGTTGCACTCACCCCCTCAAGAAATTTGTGTCACTAATTTCTATTAGTAAAAGGATAGGCGAAAGCCCCTAAGCAACAATCAATACAATTTTGGAAAGGAGGTTTGTAATAAAGAATTCCCATAAAAGGGTCCCGTGGGTATGGGGGTACACTGTGTTTTAGATTGTATTAGTAAGTATTTTGTATTGTTGTATTTGTTTTGGAAATTTAAATTTTTTTTAAAAAAATTGTGTCACAAAACATATTATTCCAGCATTGTGGCTCATTAAAATCTGCCTCAAGCGGGAACGTCCATATAAATAAAACTGAAGAGAGTGGAACAAGCTTACCTAGCAGTAATCCCAGTGAATTGCATGGGATGTACTTCCAATGAAATGATACAGGATTAGGTTTCAGATTGGTTTAAATCTTAGTGTTTCAATTGTAGATTGCTGATAAGGCTGCCAAGGAGATTTTGGGAAGATTAAACACTTCTCTTAGAACATTTGGAAAGGCTGTTTACGCCTAACTTTCAAATGCGATGTTTTCTCATCCTGAATCTCTGAGGAACACCGATTTGAATTATACAACCATGTGTTATACAACCTGTATCACTGCATGCACAGAGTCTCTTTCCCACACATAGTTCAGACATGATCTACTAAATTAACCAAATCAAGGAAAAAAGCTTTCTCTAGATTGTTTGGAGGATGGCAAATGTTCTCCCACTAAGAAACCCTTTGCCAGCTTAGAAAATTTGGAGAGATCCCACACTACATGCCTGCTCTGTTAATTGCCAGCTTCCTATGGGAAGAGAGCTTAATATCATCATCTTAGAGTGGCAGAGCTGGAAAACCCTATGGATCATAACTTCCAGCCCCTGTCAAGGAGACACAGTGGGAAAGTGAACTCTTAATCTCTGGCTCTGCAACCAGATACCTAAACCTCTGAGCTATCCAGCAGTTCATATGAAGGAACATTCAAACATGGTCTTCACCAAGTGCTGTCTAGAATCAGTTCACTTTGGGAAATCTCTAGGCAATTCTGTTCATGTCAATAAACTGGTCCACACAGAATTACACTATTCTTAAAGCTTTTTCCTATGTTCAGTGCAGTGCAAATGATTGATCCAGTTTAGGTTCTAGCAAAAAAAAAAAAAAGAAAAAAGAAAAAAAAAGGATATACATGTGAGTGCATGTTACTTCCTTAATGTAAATCACAAGCCTTTGGCTTCATCCATCTGCCCAGTTCCTAACACTTACGTCTTAAAGGTAAAGGTTCCCCTTGACAATTTTTGTCCTGTCGTGTCCGACTCTAGGCGGCGGTGCTCGTCTCCGTTTCCAACCCATAGAGCTAGCTTTTGTCTGCAGACAATCGTCCATGGACACGTGGCCAGTGTGACTAGACACGGAACACCATTTACCTTCCCACCGAGGTGGTACCTATTTATCTACTTGCATTTTTGCATTTTGCATGTTTTCGAACCACTAGGTTGGCAGGAGCTGGGACAAGCGACGGGGGCTCATTCTCTGTCGCGTGGATTCGATCGTAAGACTGCAGGTCTTCTGACCTTGCAGCACAGAGGCTTCTGCAGTTTAATCTGCAGCGTCACCACATTCCTTTAATATTTATGTCTTAGGATCGGGTAATTAGACTGCTGAGAATGAAAATGACAGGATCTGAGAGCTCTGTGAAGAGAAGCACCTCTTCCATTTATGCACAGATAATGGCAGCTTGCATAGTTCAAATCACAGCGGAAGGACATGCACCCACATGATCTTTGGGCACGGAGTAGCTTCCCTTGAGAGCTTTTGTAGGAAGTTTCTTGACTGCTTAATTACAAGCAGCCCACATCTACAGCAGTGATGAAAGATAAAATACCAGGCAGTAATTCCATTTTGTTTGTATTTGGGCAATCGAATGACTGTGTCTGCTTAAAGGATTCATATTTACTTATACTGTATATAAAATAATTTTCTTAGATTTTTTTAAATAGCTGTGGCCTCCACCTTATGCCATATGTAGGACCTGAGTCTACCAAATATCACCTCTTGTATGGATGGTATAAAAGAAACCATTTTTTAAATTTCTAGGAATTTATAGTGCATGTTTGTAATGTTGGCACTAGTGACTTCCATTAGAAAATAAATAAATCAATGCTTTGATTCTTTAATATATTTAGATTCTACCCTTCATCTCAGATAAGCTCTCAGACCAGCCAACCTTTAAACCAGTCATTCACAACCTTTTTTTTGCCACGTTTTAGGAGCTCTTCCCAGGTTCTATTAAAGCAACAAGGGTCAAACTGTTGTTCAAGTGTAGAAATAACTAGATATTAAAATACAAATAAGAGAATACCAGACACAGAGTGGGGTTATTAAAAATGAACCCAGAGCCAGCAGGATAAAAATGCGTAATGAGGAAAGCCTTCGCCTGATACTAGCAAGGTTAGTCAGCACCAGGTTTGCTTCTCTATAGAGGGCTTTCCAAAATACACCAGAGAAGAAAGCCCTTTCTCATCTCATCACTCATCTCACAGATGGCAAGAGGATCTGAAAAAAAGGCCTCCGAAGGAGATCTAAGGGTCTATGTGTGTGAGCAAGGTTTTTTTTTCTTAAGACACTTATTTTAACATTATTAAACATGGGATTGTGCTTGGAAACACACTGAAAGCTAGTGCAGAAAGGATTTCATTCACCTTTGTGTGAGAACAAGAAACCACAAAAAGTTTCTCCTGGCCTATGAGAGCACGAGAGACCACCTGTAGGTTTTGTGGCGCTGCACAAATGCAGAAACAATTTTAACACAAATAACCCATGTTGTGCAAAACTATGATGGCCGATTTTTTGTTTTACGGACATTTAAGAATTAGAAGCACGGGATGAGTTGTCTGCATCTTCTTGAAGAAATGCCTCATCCTTCTGTGTTTGCCATCAATTACAAGAGAAGGGATCAGGTTACCTCTGTTCAGGAGGGATCAGAACTGTCACATCTGCTTGTGAAAGATGCTTTGTGCCTTGGAAGTCCCTTGGGCCTTAAATGGTAGGTAGAATATGATAGCGTTCACAAGAACCATAGAATAATTGAGTTACAAGGGGCCTATATGGTTATCAAAGCGTGCTGCTTATACACCGCCCCATAGTGCTTCAAGCACTCTCTGGGCGGTTTACAAGTTAATTATGCAGGCTACACATTTGCTTTATCAAGGTGAACCCCCTGCTCGATGCAGGATTCAGACCAAAGCAGATGGTTGTCCAATTTTTTCCTGAATGCCTCCAGCGCTGGAGCACTCACCACCTCTTCAGGAAATTGGTTCCATTTTTAACAGTTATGAAATTTTTCCTGATATTCAGTCTAAATTTGGCTTTTTGTAGCTTGAGCCCATTATTACTTGTCCTGCACTCTGGGATGATCAAGAACAGAACCTGCCCCTCCTCTGTATGACTACTTTTCAAGTACAGTGGACCCTCTACTTAAGGAATTAATCCGTATTGGAATGGTGGCTGCAAGTCGAAAAGTCTGTAAGTTGAATCTCCATTGACCTACAATGCACTGAAAACCGATTAATCCCATAACCAGTGGTTTTTATTCTATTTTTATTCCATTTTGGTTTTTTTCTGGTCTGTAAGTCGATTCTCTGGCTGCAAGTCGAATCTAAATTTTGCAGCCAGAGAAGTCTGTAACTCGAAAAGTCTGTAAGTCGAGCCGTCTGTAAGTCGAGGGTCCACTGTACTGAAATGAGAGCTTGAAGGTTATTTTAAATAAGCAAGTAGTTTCTGTTATAGTTGAAAGTTTTCCTTAGAGTTAATCAGTTATTGTAATGACTGTAGTTTTAAAAATGAAACTCAGCATGACTCACTTAATGAGGCTATATTCCATGTAACCATAAAAGTAATTTTAAATACTAAATTTAACACTGCAAAAGGAGTGAAATCATCCCATATTACATTAAACTGCATCCATTGGTTCATGTTTATCATGACTCTGGAATTTGCAAAGCATGCTAAAGCATGCTGCTTATATACCACCCCATAGTGCTTCAAGCACTCTCTGGGCAGTTTACAAGGCTACACATTGCCTCCCCAGCAAGCTGGGCATTCATTTTAACAACCTCGGAAGGATAGAAGACTGAGTCAACCTTGAGCCGGCTACCTGGGATTGAACTCCAGGTCATGAGCACAGTTTTGGCTGCAGTACAGCGGTTTAACTACTGTGCCATGAGGCTCTATATTTGTGCCACGAGCTCTCTAATTTGGAATTTTTCTTTACCAAAATTTTTATTGCTTTCTATTATTTATTATTTTATTGCTTTCTGTTATTGTTATGTTTGGTTGTGTTTGCTGCCCAGTAGCTTTGCTACTAGTTGGGCTGGATAAAAAATGTAAAGAAAGAGATGAAGAGAGAGAAAAAAGAAAGATTTACTTTTGTAACTTTATAATTAAAAGAAAGGAACTACCTGTTATCTGTAAGTTGTTTCTCTTAATTTCTGCAGACATGTTGATGTTTAATGGGGAGTATGTCAACCTGTCCTCTCTCATTCTTCCTTGGAACTCTTTTCAGTTGTTTAAAGCATCATTCAGTCCCCAAAAATGCTTACACATGGATATGTCCAGAATGAATTGAATGTAAGAATTCACCTCCTACTGAGTCAGGCAACAGTTCTATCCAATTGTGCTAATTGTCTGCTCTAATTAAAAGCATTTTTCATAGATCTCGGGCTTCAGACTTTTCCATTCCCTCCTTTTAAGGAGAGTGTCAGTAGCTTTCTCCACATAAAATATTTGTCCTATCATTCAGGCTGTTTGAGAGTTCAGATGAGGCTTGGGCCATTTCATGTTGTGAAGTGCCCTTATTATTTAGGAAAAGGAGTAGAAATAGTTTAATATAAAGACTGACCTTTATGTATAAAAATGTGTAGAAAGCATGACAGTCATGCAGCCTTGGCTGAGGCGAGCCCCACTGTGATATGAGGCCTGGGCCAAACTGTCTACCATCATTAAACTGTGCCCCTCTGCCTCCCTCTCTCTCTCTCTCTCTCTCTCTCTCTCTCTCTCTCTCTCTCTCTCTCTCTCACACACACACACACACACACACACACACACACACACACACACACACACACACACACACACACACACACACACACACACACACACACACACACACACACACACACACAGAAGCACCAAGTTTGAGTTTTCCATTTTACGTTAGGATAAAGAAAGTCTGAAGTTCATTCCAAAGTGCTTTGCTTTCATGCAAGAAAGGCTAAGAAAACTAGATACGAAAGTAAACAAATACCTGGGGCTGCCTGTAATCTGACAAGGGATATTGCCTGGTATCAGGAGAATGTTGCCTGTAGTCTATCAAAGGAGGCTGCCTGTAGTCCAGTGGAGGTGGTTGCTGGTAATCCAACACTGGAGGATGTCTGTAGTCTATCGGAGGCTGCCTGTAATCCGTTGAAGGCTGTCTATAGTCTGTAAATGGAGGTTGCCGGATGTCGGGTTTCACATCCTGCCTTGCTTTTACCTCTGACCTATAACTAAGTACAAAAGAAATGTTATATTCAAGCCTCTCTTTCTTATGTGAAAAGCATATTGTTGGATTTTAAAACAGAGTCCAATGGACTTTTCAAAGCAATAGAGGCGTAACATTTGTGGTACTGCATGTTGAGGATGAAACCACATAAATGCTTACCTAGCGCCAAGTGGCACACTGCTTTCCGGCTCACAGACTATTTCCCAGCAATTTCCAATAAGCAATTCTTCCCTTTACTCTTCTTTCAGTTGCCCCATCAACAAATAGTCTTCTGAGTTGCCCCTTTGAACCCCACCTCTCTTGCCACCTTGGTTTGCTAATCTCTCAACTGAAACAAGTGACAGCCGATGACTTTTGGCACTAGAGAGGCATAAAGGACCTCATACCTGAATTGATGCACTGCACAGATGTGCCAGAGATGTCAAGGACCTGATATTTGTGCTACTAATGGGTTGCCAATGTACCAGGGTCAGAAAAATGGTCATTAATACCAGCAACGGACTCCTTGTTATAGATAACCACAAGGTAATTATGCAGTCTGGTAAAATGTCTTATGTAGTTACTGACGACATAAACACATACTGTACATTCTTAGAGCCCAAGCCTAGATGTTATCTCCTCAGCAGTCAGTCAGTTGAATTTAGTAGGGCTTGCTCATAGGTAACTGCATATGGGAATACAGTTTTTACAGCAGAGCCATAGGGGAAAATTCAGCTGACTTCCTTATAGAGATTTGGGAAATGGATACTCATTTGGTTAACAAAAAGAGGCTACACTTGTCATATATTGATATATTGGACATATGTAGACCAATGGCAAGAAAGAATCTCTACTTGATTCAAGAGAACTTCTCCCTCCTTCTGACACTTCATCCATCCTGTCAACAGTGCTCCCTGACTTTCTGTGTATAATTTCCATGGGGTGGAGGGGCTGCAGTGTTTGGGAAGACAAGGAAGTATGCTTCTATGAGCCCAGTTGCACACACAGGGATCAGGATCCCATCCACGAAAAATTAATAGCTCCTACTGGGTCTACCTCAAGCTATTTGAAGCCTAAGCTTATACAGATTTTGCAGAACTTTCACCCCAGCCTCCACTATATTACATGAAAATAAGTCCATACATTTTACTGAAATGTGTATCACCAGGACAATGTGTTTAGAATTGTAGCCTAAACCTTGTAGGCACGTTAAATAAAGCTGACATGCAGGACTCTGTACTTGAACCACTACTAATTAGTTCTTTCTCTGGCACAGTCCAGAAACTTTGAAACTGTCATATACTGTTGGGTCAAGGTTTTAATGAGGTACATTGGTAAATCAATGATGTGAAGTAGGTATAAAGATAATGTATTTTGTCATGTTTTAGAAGAGAAAAGTTAATCCAAGGACAAAATATAATTGTCTGAAAATTATTAAATGATCAAAGAATTTTTTAACCTCGTAACGTCTTCTGAACTAGCACTTCCATACTTTTACCTGTGACTGAATGGATGGTAAACAGCAATAACGAACCAGAAAAGCTATTTAGACTGAAACTATGTCACAAAGAAAGCTCTTAATTGTCTCATGAAATGGATTTATAAGACTGCTTTCTTCTTGCAGATGGTGAAGGAGTCAGTTTTAGGACTGAAAAGAAGTAAAATAATCATGACCCTAACAGAGCTGATCTTCTTGTCCACTTTTGATGTGGCAAAATCATCAAACATACTTTTTGTAAATAATTCCCACCCCCCCAGGTTTTTCTGGGACCTTATAGCAAGTCTTCTTTACCAGAAAAAGGGATAATTCTATTTTGACTAGTGGCAAATGAAAGCATTGGCAATTATGACACAGGCTACAACTTCTCCTGCAGTATTTTCTAGATTCCTCATCTATTGCATTCGACTAGTACTGCTGGAAAAGTAAACATCAAACACTTTCACTGACTTCAGGGGTTTGATCCAGAGATTCTATCAGAAAGAATTCTGATCACAGGAAAGGCGAGAGTCGACTGATTTCCCATTCCTTCTAATCTACCCTGTAAAAAGTGCAGTTGAGGATCGGAAGAGCTTTCAGAAGAGTGTGAGAGGTAATGTTGGAGACTCCACAAAGAAGAGGGAAATGATGAAACTCCCCTTCCATTCCTCTCCATGAATGGCAGAGTCTGCTGGTTCACAGTAAGAGGGCTAGTGTGGTTACATGATAAAACACTGAATATAACTGAGCTGTCTTCATTAACCCCCCACCCCCCATGAAGTGGGGCCCAAGGTGAACCATTGAGTTTCATAGCCAAATGACAATTTGAATCTACAGTAGGTCTCTGGAATCCTAGTCCAATACCACCTCTCCTACACTGGCTCTCCATCATGGTCTTGCATTGCACATGTTTCAGACACTGTTTTACCCTGTGCATCACATGAAGCAGCAAAAAGATGGGTTGTCTTTTTCCCCTTACCTGTTTTCATGTCCTTGAGGCTGGAGCGGCTGTGGAGGTGTTGGCTGTGCTACGGGGCTTTGCTGTGCTACAGGACTCTGCTGCGAAAGGGGACTTTGCTGAGCCATGGGGCTGTGCTGTTGCGCCATGGGGCTGTGCTTCTCTGAGCTGGGTGCAGAAGCTGGGCTGTTCAGCTCTGCACAACAGAACAAAAGAGAGCAGAGGGCTGACACAATAAGGCATTTAGTAAAAGGGAAAAGTGAGGCAATTGGTGCTGTTTCTGCCTTTCACTATCTTGGACTGTAATTAGTTTTTAATGCAGTTATACCGAGTTGGATTTGACACAAAGGTTCCCTTTCTCATAACTCCTTTTAAGGCCTGGGAGAACTTAGGAAACGTATGATGTCCCCAATGTGAGAATTTTATTCACAGTGAACTCTATAGTGACAAAGACTAAATGAACCTTAAATGACTTTAAAAGCATATCTTATATTGAGTCAGACAACTGGTCCATCTAACCCCAAACGGGCAACTCTGACTGGCAGAAACAGCTTTCCAAGAGCATAGGGATGGTCTATCTGAGTTGTGTGTGTAGACCAGGCCTCCCCAGTTAGAGGGCATGACTACTGGGGCCTGGTAATGCTTCTGGAAAATTAGACATTTTCTCATCCCATTCCTAAAAAATCCTTTTAATCATCAGGAACTTGGGGGGGGGGGTCCACAGGACAGAAAGAGAGATGACTTTACTGGCAGCTGCAGTTTCCTGTATTTTAGTACCTCCTCCCTCTGCCCTGAAGCTGCCATGGGTTCCCAACAATGAAATGGCATTACTTAGGACCACTGGGGACTTTGAGACAGGAAGGGGAAATGTTTAGTTCCCAACAAATGGTCCTGACTGAAGATAGCATCAGCCTTACATTGAGGTAGACTGACTAGTGGGGTTTCAGCCAATGTCTGGTAAAAATATAAAAACAAAGCGACTGATCACTTTTTTTGTGTGAAATCACCCAAACCTGCCAACTCAAACAGGTTATTTCAAAGAATTTGCTGGAAAGGTCCATCCTGCTATCACTGCACTGCACAAAGATTATACAAGTTGAATATACTAGGAATCCTAGTCCTACTAGGAAAGTTCAGTGGTTTAGTATCTGGCTGGCAGGGTCAGGGTTTGGGAGTTGGATTCTCCACTGGGCCTCCTTGACAGGGGCTAGACTTGATGATCCATTGGGTCCCTTCCAGCTCTGCAGTTCAAAGATTATTATATTATTATCCCTTCTAGCTCTGCAGTTTTAAAAATGATGATGACGACAACAACCTATTGAACCCAGTGGGATTTAAGCCATGGCTAGCTTTTCACACAAATTTCACAGGGAGCTACGTAGGTACGACCGAGTCTGACTGCCACCCTTATTAGTATTGAGCTAAGTCAAAAATGCAGATAATCAAAAATGTTAATGCTCTCACTCATTCCAGAAACAAACAAACAAACAAACAAACAAACAAACAAACAAACAAACAAACAAACAAACAACCCCACAGAATCACAAAGCAAACAAATAGGAAGCGGGGAGGGGGGGAACCCAAAATAAAAACACTCAAGCACATTAGCTGACATCAGTAGAACTGCAATAATGTAAAATGGGGTGAGGACAGAAGAGGGGCTGTGAGTGATGATCTCCAACTACTGCATAGTGTTCATTCTCCCACAAGGGAAAAGAACAGGCCTTGCAGTGCTTTATCAAGAGTCTCCCCCCCCCCACCCGGGTGGTTCAAATATACTTTTTTGCCATTTGAAGTGCTTTTGCAGGGCTTAGGCTCTCTTCAGGCGAGGTCTGAAGGGATCAAGCAGTAACATTTATATAATACCCCACACTGGCTGCCCATATAACAACTTCCCAACACTCCCAAAGGCACAGTTCAGATTAATTGGTTGCTACTTCTATTTTCCTTTTGGGTTTTAAGGGTCAATTACTTACCCTCCTGAGGAATGATGCGAAGAGTTACACTAAGACCAGCATCTTTAATTAGCTTCACAATATCTGCATGAGGCATGTTAATAATAGACTGGCCATTCACAGCTAAGATCCGGTCTCCAACTTTCAGTTTCGCACAGCGGTCAGCAGGGCTCCCATCAATTATCCGACCTATTTTATGGGGTACAGCTGGAAAAGAGAAATATATATATGCATGGTAACACTAGTCAGCAATCAGCACAACATTGTAATACATACAAATGTTTATATACGGGTAAAATGGCTTGCACTGGGAAAAGTCTAGACTGTCTCACTGTGTTCTTAAGTGGCTGGTTCACCCAGCATTTGTCTTTCTCTATCTCTCCCTTCCTTTTCTCTCATACACAAGCTTCCATCTTCAGCACACTTGCCTTTTTGTTTAGCATTTAGCTGCTAAATCAGTGTTACTGGAGATAACGCCAGTAACATGACAGAGAACCAACAGTCACTTTGGAAGCCATGATATTCATTATAATTGACTGCTCTTTTTGATATATCGACCAGATAGGTGGGATATAAATAGAATAAACAAACAAAGAAATAACTATTAATCATGGATAAAATGTCCTTCTTTTTCCTGCACTCATATCTTTGCGATTCATGTATTTGGCTGAGGAAGGTAAATTGAAAGGGCAGAGGTGCAAATGCCCTTTGAGTGCTGGCTATGACACTAAGTAGGCCAATAAAATAGTTTTTTGTCGTTTCCTCTCATGGGACACATGGATGGAAAGACTCAAAAAACCAAATGTGGGGTGCTATATGTATATCCTGCTTCTAATGAAATGCACTATATGGCTAACTTCTACTTGCTAGCACATGTGTTTAATTCAGATTTCAGCCAAAATAAGCGCTCAAGTGTCCTATTTAAGCACTATTAAATGCAGATTAAGTAAACATGTGTAGAGGGCAAGAGTATGGAAAGGAATCCATGGAAGTGCTTTACACAGTTTGGAAACCCAGTTTTCATATGAAGTTTCTCCATGGATAGAGGAGGCTCTCCCCTTGAGATGGTCAGTCTCCACAGCTGGAAGGCAACATAACTGGTAACAGAGATGAGGCAGTGCTAAAGCAGTCCTCTTCCTCCTAATTTATTTACTTAATTCATATTTAACAATGCCTGAACAGGACTAAGGTCGGGTCATGTTTCCTTGCCTGCTATTGAGATAGCTCACAAACCTGCAAATTTAAATGGACAGATCTTTGACTTACAGCAGCCTTGTGTTTAAAAAAAAATGGGGAGGGAGCGCTAAGTCTTCATCCCAGTATAAACAGCAAGGTGTAAGGTGACATCTACATCCCTGCCTATGGTTCATTCTGTCTATAGTTTCAGCATTGGGCCTGATTCTGGCTGTAGACCTCATGACCACATCTTTGGAGCCTTTGGTTGCTCTCCAGTACCTGCCTTTTGTTTCACCTATTCTGACAATGAATTCTGAGGAACTCAGAAACTTGTGCATATTTATGGCATTTTGGTTGGCACCTATTAAAAAACGGGTTCAGTTTTGGATTTTGTTTCCACTGGCATAGCAGTCAGTTGTTCCCTCATGAACAAGTTAATCATTCATGCAAGAAAGCAAAGTGCAGACAGTTAGCAAACTATTTTGGACTGGGATGTATGTGTGTGTGTGTGTGTGTGTGTGTGTGTGCATGCGTGCGTGCACGTATGCGTTTTCTCTGAATGAGCAATGCACCTTCCTTTTTGTTTAGGGTAGGAATATTTGAGTGATCTTGGTTTGGTGGAAACGGCTGCATTAAGGCTGAGAATCTCAAAGCTCATTCAGGTCCTAGATTTAGACAGTCAAAGAAGTATGAAAGTAACAGTAGTAAGTCAAGCTGGAAATCTAGGTTAGAGGCATCTGCTAAATCCCACTCAGTAATTCCCATACACTTTTGTATGAAACTAATTAAACAAGATGAACCAGTGTTCTCTGTCCAGAGAAGAAGTTGCCTGCTTTTGGTTCCTGCTGCTCTGGTTTTGGTTCTTTCCAAGCAATGGCCATTGGGAATTGATCACTCTGATATACTACTCAGCGTTCGATTTTGGGTGATGCACTTTGAGGTCAAAAAGGAACTTAGTGGTCCTGCTGTACCATCTGTCCATCATCTTGCTTTCTACATCTCAGTCCAATCCAGCAGGGAGAGGCAAATCAAGAGGGAATGGTTTCTTCTTCTTGCTTGAGAATTGTTGTTGTTTAGTCATTTAGTCGTGTCCAACTCTTTGTGACCCCATGGACCAGAGTATGCCAGGCCCTCCTGTCTTCCACTACCTCCTGGAGTTGGGTCAAATTCATACTGGTAGTTTCGATGACACTGTCCAACTATCTCATCCTCTGTCGTCCCCTTCTCCTCTTGCCCTCACATTTCCCCAACATCAGGGTCTTTTCCAGGGAGTCTTCTCTTCTCATGGGATGGCCAAAGTATTGGAGCCTTAGCTTCAGGATCTGTCCATCCAGTGAGCATTCAGGGTTGATTTCCTTTAGAATGGATAGGTATGTTCTCCTTGTAGTCCAGGGGACTCTCAAGAGCCTCCTCCAGCACCACAATTCAAAAGCATCAATTCTTCGGCGGTCAGCTTTCTTTATGGTCCAGCTCTCACTTCCATACATCACTAAAAGGAAAACCATAGCTTTGACTATGTGGACTTTTGTCATCAAGGTGATGTCTCTGCTTTTTAAGATGCTGTCAAGGTTTGTCATCGCTTTCCTCCCAAGAAGCACGGGTCTTTTAATTTTGAGGCTGCTGCCACCATCTGCAGTGATCATGGAGCCCAGGAAAGTAAAATCTGTCACTGCCTCTATATCTTCCCCTTCTATTTGCCAGGAGGTGATGGGACCAGTGGCCATGATCTTAGTTTTTTTGATGTTGAGCTTCAGACCATTTTGGCTTGAGAATAGTTTTGCAATTTCTAGATGGCAGAGAACAAAATTAAGAAATCAAACAGGGCTAGGAGGCTCTAGGAGTCAGAGGTCGGGGCTCTGCTCTAGTATAGCCCTTAGCAAGTGTCTAAGATGCCAGTCCTTGGCACCAACCTTACTAATACATCAATGACACTTGCAAATTTGTAATGTGAGTTGTGCTGGTCATCGACCATCTGGGTAAAGAACTGATCTGATCTGAACTGAATGATTATATCTGCACCAGGAATTATTGGATTGTTCAGTCACTACTAATGTATTATTGAGGCCATTCTACAAGCTAGTGCATGCATGTCCTTGTGGTGAGGGTCCCTCAGAAGTGTTAAAGTGTGTGTGTGTGCGTGTGTGCGCGCACATGGCTGGGATGCTCTACAACTATTGCTTTTCAAAATACGTGCCCAGTGTAATTCTGTGGGATTCTGTGGGACATGACTCATCAATGTGCATGCTTGCCACACAGTTGCCCACGAAAAGGGAAACCTTCCTGTATACAGCAGGAGTGACACTTCGCCACATACAACCATCGGAAACACAAGTACTCAAGTCCTTGATATTCCAACTTGAAACTAAGGTGTAATTTCATAAAGATATGAAAACTGCCTCAGATACACTCTTGTTTGTGTGCATTTCCAGATCCTGGCATAAAATGAATGGAAAGCATTTTCTTCTACTCAGTTTCATCACATTATAGATGCAAGGGATGTAAAAAGGAACTTTGAGAGTCATGTGCCAAAACTTGCAAGATCAGCAAACTGACATTGTTAAGTAAACAAATGAATTGCACTGATCACTGTGCTAGTACAATACAGGGCATTTTGTCAGCACTTGCCAGGGTATATTGCTTGCATGGCTGAACAGATCAGCCAGTGCATACTTTTTTAGTGAGTGAAACAAGTAGCTAACATTAATTTCATGATTTGCAAGACCAGCAAAGATTCTAGGTTTTATAGTGAAATGAATTGGATGTTTGCAGTTAACTCTGAATACTTAACTTTCCCATTGCCTTTACACTTTCTCAGCCTGCATGTTAAACCTGAGATCCCCCATCCTAAGCCAGGGATGTCTTTGTGACTTTTAGAATCATCTTCAAGATAATGCAAGACAGTTGAGCACATTGATAATAGAGTTAACCCTATGACATCATAATCATCTTTTTCTGGAGCTGACACAACCAAGTTGTTTATCCCTCTCCTCTGCCATAGAACCATGTTTGCAATGCTTGGAAGTATGTGTAATCTTACACACATAGTTCCTGGGCAACTATGGAAGATGTGATCAAAAAAAGTAAATTATCAAGCATTGCATTTTTGCAACAGGGTGCCGCTTTGCTGTCAGAATTGCATAGCTTGCCTCTCCAATTCCTTGTGAGGCCTTGTTTACAGCCCCAGATCCATTTTTGCTTTTCATAAAGGCCTGTAAGATAGAGGTCATGATGTTGCTTATTATGACTCATTTCATTGAAGCTATAAAATGGCTGTAAAGCTGACTCCAAAAATAGGTACCTAGATGTTTTTCCACCTAAAACAAGAACAAGATGGTGCCTCTCCCCATTCCTTGTACAGAAAGCTGGCTGAACTGACACTTGTATGTCAACATTAAAAACAGGTGAATTTTTTCCACTATACCTGAGGACAGCTGATTTTTGTAGAGTGCATAGCATGTGTACAATATACAAGGCGCAGCCCTCTAACACTTTGCCACCCTCATCTGAAACTTTGGTTCTTGAGGTGACTGCCCCATTTTTGCCTAACAGTAGGGTCAGGAAGTAGTAGCAAACAGTAGCGTGGCAAATCTGTGTAGTAGTGACATAGCAGTCGAAAGGAGGGCTATTCATACTTCTACAGTGTGACATCTTACAGATGTTGGCACAGCAGCTTTGTACCCTTTGTATTCAGAATGGCTGGAGCTTAAATGACTAAAGCTCTTCCACAGTGACAGAATTTAGATCGCAAGAGGTGCCATTAAAATTTTTGCCTTTTTCCAAATGAAGGAACTCTGTGTCACAGAAAATATCCATCTTTGAAAACAATACAAGGTCAGTAAGAAAGTAAGTTTTAATATCAGTTTTAAACTCATTTAATTTTGTACCACAGAGTTTAAAACTCATTGGTGCTAAACATTAGCTTAAAATGGAAGTGTCACGTTGGGAGCGTCCCTGCCTTTTCATCACAGTTTTCCCCCACTCCTGAAAACTTCCTGAATCCATATCAAATACAACTTCTCAAACTTGCTGATAAACTAGTTTTTCGAACAAAAAGTGCTTTCATCATGTTTTCTTCTAGCAACAAGATAATGATGCAGAAGCTTTTAGCACAGAATTAACTCCTTCTCATTAATTTCTAGTGATTTACTTTTAAAAGCACTTTTAATTAAGCAAACTGTAGTTTGATCTAATGCTCTGGTTTAGTAGAAGCGACTTCATTGTTCAATGGCAAACAAATACCAGACAGACTTTGTCTGGTGCTGGACCAGACGTGTGAGACTGAATGGACATTTGCAAATTACTAGATTTAAATAATCTCCTGTCCTCAAAATCTGTTAATTTAGCAAAGGAAAAATTGATGTATGCCAGGAACTGAATTATAACAGATGTATTACATAGGTGAAATGACCTACAGCAGCCATACGTGGCACTAATTTTAGTCAGCCTTTTCTCCCTTGGTCTTGTACTGTTATGGGCTCCAAAGGTTACATGGGCCTCGACATATCCATTGTTTTTCTGTGAAAGATAACCTGGATGGGCTGTTTGCAAGCTTTGAGGAGTAGTTATAGTGAAATTCTGTAAAGTGTAAAAATAATGGGAAGTTTCAGTCCAGCAGTTGTTGATGAAGTTTCCAAGAGTCATCCTGACGCATCTCAAAAATGCACACCAAACAGTTGGACTTGTGAGCCCATAAAAATCAAGAGAAGTCCATGTGGAGGCATTGGATGCACCACTTCCCCTTAGAACTGGATCATCTCTAGAACGTACAACACACACACACTCCACATGCCATGATCTTCACAATTGCTTTGGGCCTAGTGAAATCTATTTATTTTATTTATTTATTTAAAGTATTATTACCCCACCTTTCTCTTTAAGAAGAGCCCAAAGTGGCTTACATCATTAAAAGATAATATTTAAAGCTAAAAACAGTAAATAAATATTAAAAAGCATCAGACAAATATCACACTAAAAACAGTAACATAAGCAACACTAACAACACATTCAAAGCATTTGCCACCCAGAGTAGACCTTTGGTCTAGCTGGGTGGGGTAGAAATGTACTAAAATAAATAAATAAATAAATAACACATAACAATCCATTTGTTAGTGTGAGCAGGACAGAAATTTATTAAATAATCAATCAATTTAAAAACACCACTCAGGCAGCTTGTCACTAAGAGAAAGCTTGCCTAAAGATAAAGATCTTCTTCTGCTTGTGGAAGGACAGTGAAGATGTCTCTCTCTTTGGTAATCATAAAAGTATTACAAAAAGGTTACTGGTAATTATAAAAATCTCTCTTCTTTTGATAATTATAAAAATAAAATTTTCAGCTCTACTCCAGCTGACTGCCATTTAATCCACTTCATAATTTTAGGCACTGCATAGTGCCTTCCTCTTTGGTTCTTTTAAAATATTTATTGCAATTTATCATCTTTCCATTTTTCTCTTCCTGTTGCTTCCCCAGTCTTCTCTTTCTCCTTCACATTGATCTTGTACCTACATTGTCAGTGTCATTCTGAAAGGAATTATACATAATATGAAGCTGTGGGCATATTTTCCTTGGCTTCAGTTTAAAAAAAAAGAAACAAAAATAAAAAATGGCCTAAAAGGGCACAATCTTAAGCAGAAAGCAGGAACGGTGCTTAATCCTTTCTCCTATGGCCATTTTGCTCAGTCTACTCTCCCTGGCTTTTAGTTGTTTTCTCTCTGCAGGTGAAAAGATAATGACAGGACCCTAAGCTATTCCACTGAAGGTGTGGGTAAAAAAACAGACCGGAAGGGCAGAAAAATATCTGAGGAGAAAGAATTAGGCATTCCCCTCTTCTCAGTCCCACACTCAACAAAGCCACCTTCAGTTTTAGAAAGAAAGAAACGTAAGGGTAAACGTACACAAGAGTGCATATAGTGTGACATTTCAGTTTTGTCCATGAAGCAATCCATTTACTGCAATTTATTCTTCTGTCAAAATTTATAAACCAATTAAATCAGGAAGACATGGAGAAAGCTTCTAGAGTGATACAACAGATTTGCAGAGCACTGATGTTTTTAGAAGAGTACATGCCTTCCAAAGGGGCTTCTCTGAGGTGATTCAAAGCCACTTGATTTGGTCTAAAGCAGTGGTTCCCAGCTTTGGATCGCCAAATATTCTTGGACTGCAACTCCCAGAAGCCCTTGCCAGCACAGCTAGTGGAGAAGGATTCTGGGAGCTTTAGTCCAAGAACCAGGGAACCCAAGGTGGTTAACGACTGATCCAAAGGGACTGAGAAACATTTGCTCTCAGATATCATCGGGTACAACTCTCACAATTCCTCATTATTGGGCAGGCTGGCAGGGACTGATGGGACTTATAGGCCAGGAGCACCCCATTATTAGCCCAGTGAGGAAATAACCTCAAAGTGTGGTGGGTAAGAGTGGCTAACTCATTACTCCCCTGGCTGCCCTGACAGAACCCCTACTGCTGCTACGCCATGCATCTTTCCACAACAGGCTACTTCATTAACTCCTGCCTTCCCTACCAAAGATAGCAAGGATAAGGCAATGCCACAGTGTCCAGCAGTGAAAAGGGGGAAATTTTCATGTCCTTAGACACAGTTCCTATGGGCTCTTCCTCTGAGAAACCTCAGAGCCAGGCATTTTAAGGCAAACATATGCCTCTGGGCTGGCTGGCATTTCCTCTTCTTGGTGGTGGTGGTTTTTTCCCCTCTCCTTATGCTGTAGTCCTAGTTGCCACTGATGCCACTACTACTGCACCACATCCTTATTTCTGGTAGCCAAAGAGATGGCCACGGTGCCCTCGCTTGCCATGGTGCCCTCACTTTATTTTCTTTTGTGAAGGACTTTGGGGGGAGGGGATTAGATTCCAACACGGCACACTGGAGGGCAGCGCTTTGCTTGTCACCTCAGGCAGGAGCAGACCATGGGTAGCTTCCGTTGCAGGCCAAAACATCTGGAGGTCCAAAGATTCAACTCCTCCACTGCTGTGCAGAAAGGAGCAGAGTCCTCCCCAGGTGACAGCCTCCAATGTCTCTGGATACATTCTTGGGCAGAATGAGCAGGGCGAGTAAATGCCACACATTCTCTGCCCCGGTCCTATGCCAATTGAGGAAGGCACCCTATGTCCCCCTTTTTCACATTTGGAATGAGCAGAATATGGATGGTTTAAATTACAGTCTCTTATATTAAAAGAGGCTTAGTGCATATTTCATTAGCACGATAATAATGAATCTCTTTTTTACATTAGCCTGGTCTCCTGCAGTCATTCCACACCCCACAAGACCTTTGGCTGCCAATTATCTGAGCTGTCAGCTGCAGGTATGGGTTCCAATCTAGAGAGGTTTGCAGTTCGTTCTGCAAGTGCCAAGGGATTTTTTTTTTTATGCCTTCATTCCCTGACAGCGAACTTCCTTGCCCCCACTGCTTTTCAAGCAGCTTCTGAAATTCACAGGAACTTCAAAGCCATTTTAAAAGACTCTGTAGCACATTACTAGGGGAAAGCCCCCTCTCGGCATAGCAATGACTTTCTGTGTGTCAAAGGGCCCTTGGTGGGCTGCAATCACAGGTCAGAACAGAAGGCTGCTTTCAAAGACAGAACATCAGACAACCCCTGATTTCTTATTTTTCAACAATGGAAAAAGCAAAATATGCTGTTTATTGCCAAATTTTGGCAATACTTTAATGATATGATCTAGACAAATGTATTTACTGCATTTATATCCTGTCTGCCTTCCACCATGGAACTCAATTGAGCAGGTAATGAATACTCAAAAATTTTCCTTGTCCCCCATTTTAAAAAAAGAAAAAGAAAAGAAAAAGAATAAGGAGGGGAATCACTGCAGTATAGCGAGAAACTGAACGCCTGACCTCTGGCTCTGCAGCTAAACAACTAACTTACTGAGTTACCCAGCCACCTATAAATGTAAACAAATATTTGCAAAGTGCTGCCCCTCAAGTGAAGCATGGATAGGATTGCCAGATACATGGGTACCAAAGGGAGGACATAGAAAGACAAAAAAGAGGACAGAGGAGGACGTACTGAATGTTTCATTTGAATTGTTCCGGATTAAATGCGCAATCAATACAATTTTATTACAATAGCTGTCAATAAATGTCTCTTAGTGAACCGACCAAGAAACAGTCATGTTAAAAAATAAAAATAAATTCAATGGAGGCTTTTTTTCAAAATACCAAAAAGCATTATTTAAACAGCCAATTGTACCCAAACCCACCCCGGCCCGGCTGTGGGATCCCCCGGCTGCTCGCATTCTGCACAGGCTCAGAGGCAACCTTGCTTATCTGGATGCCCAAACAAGGCTCCGGCGGAGGCAGGGGGAAAGCAGTGTTGGGCAAAACTGAATGAGGCAACCTCCCCTCCCCCAAGGGTCACATGTTCAAGACTGGGGAGTGTGGGAGTTGGAGTCCCCAAAAGGGACTTTGAACACACGGAGTCCGGATGCTTGCCTTCCCATTGATGTGCTCGGGTGCTGCTTGCTCCTGCTTGGGTCAGCGGGTGGCGCTCTGCTCGTGCTGCCTTTCTGGGCTCCACGTGGGCTGGATGGGCATGGCGGATCACTGAGCAGCTGCAGAGGTGGTGGGAGGGGCAAGGGCTGTGCTCCGGCACCAGCGGCAGGTAATGGGCAGGCAGGCGGGCAGGGGCGGGGAAAGAGAGGGGGAGGGGGGTCCTTCTATCTCTCCCCCTCCCATCCAAAATTATAACATAAAATATACAAAAGCCTGACATTTTTAAAGGTTTTTATTTTTGCCTGCCAGACGGAGGACATGAGGCTAAAAAGGAGGACATGTCCTCCGTTTGCACGACACCTGGCAATCCTAAGCATGGAGCATCCTTTGTGTGCATAACAGCAAAGGGTTTCAGTGTAAAAAATCTCCTTAGATTTTCACAGAATGTTCTCACTTCTTTCAAATCTCATAGTTTCTTCATGGTTTGATGGAAAGTTAAATGCCAAAAAAAAAAAAAAAAAAAAAAATTTACAGACAGTATTTTATGATTACCATGATATGCTTGTTTCCCTCAACATTTGATTCCAGAAAGCCCAAGGAAACACTGGGTGTCATATACAGGATGGTACTTTTCTGTTTGTTTGTTTTACAAAAAAGAATAATACTCTTGACAGAAAATCACTAAACTAGTAGTGAGCTCCAGCTAATATTACAGCATGGCCGCAGACGGCGCTGATCATTACAAGCTGGTGTCACTGACAAATACTGCTTCTCACTTTTACAAGTACCATGCCTTTTAATCCCTTCTGTATGTATTTCACCTAACAGTTGAGGGCATGTTTTGTATATATATTAAAAAGCCTTTTGCTGTCTTCTCACATCGTTTTCATACAATCAGCAAATGTCAGACATTATCAGTTGAAGAGGAGTGCACTGCACACATGTGTAAAAACCCAAATGAAAACCCAAAAGATCTATATTTCTATATGTACTGTATGTCAGATAGTATTTCAATGTTTTAAAAGAAATGTAAAGTAAAAATGGAAAACGAAGCAAAGACTCCAGAGCCAACTGTCCTTTCCTATATATTAGTACTCTGTCCTCAATTCTCCACAGTCTTCACTAACAGAGTGTCACAATTTAATTGGGAGAAATAACATATAATCCATTATGCTAGCTTGTTCACTTTGTGGGTTTTTTGCCATCTAGTGCCAAATCTGTTCGGGTATGAGGTCTAACCAGGATACAATATCTTCATCATGCAAGTGGCAGGCACATGTGTGCTGGCCTTACCCCTATACCCCATAGTACTGGCTCAGTGCTTTCACATCAGGTCCTGGAGCACCACTGTTGGAACTGCAAGACATGGGGCCAATGCACCTGAGGGAATAGGGATGAGGCCAGCATGCATGGCCCTATGTCCCACTCATGTACTGGTTAGGTAACACAGCTGAATACAGTGGACCCTCTACTTACGGAATTAATCCATATGGGAATGGTGGCTGCAGGTTGAAAAGTCTGTAGGTCGAGTCTCCATTGACCTACAATGCATTGAAAACTGATTAATCCTGTAACCAGCCATTTCTGTTCCACTTTTGTTCCATTTTGGTTTTCTTCTGGTCTGTAGGTTGATTCTCCGGCTGCAAGTTGAACCTAAATTTTGCGCCAGAGAAGTCTGTAACTGGAAAAGTATGTAAGTCGAGCCGTCTGTAAGTCGAGGGTCCACTGTACCGCTAGTTTTTCCTGCAATCTTGTCTCCAGGTTTCCAAAATTTGGAAGCCCAAGCAAAGACCCTAAATGTTAAGCCACTGAATTTTGTGGACTTACTGTGACATGGACCTGTATTTACAAAGCCTTAAGAATCCAAAACAGTTGGCTGGAAACATTAGAAGCTCCTTTGTTCTCTGAGTCCCTCAATGTTATGGCCTAACAAAAACATTATGTGGACAGCACTTCATTTCATCAGAAACATAAGTTGCCTGATTTAAATAGGTTTACACAGGCCTAACCCTGCACTAGACTTAGACCACAGCACTGAAAACAGAATTATTGATGTTGCTACACTAGTCTGTTGTGATGACAATGCAACAATTCCTTTCAGACATCTATAAGAATAGTTCTGTGGAACAGCACATACTTCCCAGCATCCATCCCCAGTATCGTCTAACTAAAACCTTGGAAAACTATGGTTGGCTGGCATAAACAACTCCAAGCAAGATGCAACGAAGCTCCAAGTTAGTCTACAGAGCCTCCTACATTTTCTCTACAACGGGTCCTCTACATCAATTCCCAGGATACTGAGAAACATCACTAGCTGGACTTTCCAGGCCAACAATCACTGCAGTGGGGCAGAAGGAAATGCAGACACTGGCAGAAAAAATGCTAGGTTATTAAAGCAGTTCAAAGTTATTCTAAGGCACTTGAAAGCTCCTTGGGCAGAGTACCATGATTAGGGGCCCAAGTAATATACTGACTACTCTTTTCCATTTATGATAAACAAATACACAAATGCACATTAAAACCATACAAATATGACGGCACATTGTTCAGTTCTACACCTATTATAAAAGAAAAAACATGCTTTGTTTCTCCTAAAAAACCCCAATGAAAATCCTATAACAGAAATTCAGATTAGTCCTAAGATTGCAGCCATTTTGTTGCCAAAGCTCGTCCTTCCTCTTTGCTCTTCATTAACTAGTTAGTAGGATAGTCATTCATAGCCTCTGACAAGCTGTTGCTTACAGCTATTAAAGTTGAAGATTTTCACTTCAAATCTCACTTCCATTTGCATGTGTCTGTGGGGTGGAGGTAATTGCTTCATACTATTTTTCAATAGCTAAGCACAATTTTAAGAGTATTAAGGGCAATTAACTATCTTTTTGCTATTCCATGCAAAAAAAAAACACATTGTGCTCTTGATAATCTGCTGGAATGTGACAGGGATGATGGGAGTAATAACCACCATAGACTGGGAATCCTATCCAGAAAGGTACAGCCAGACATTTAAAAAAAATGGAGGAATCAGGTGAATGCTCAAATATAGTGGGCACAATCCAGAGAAAGTGAACAATGAAATCAATGGGACTCAAGCACTTATCTACAAACTTAAATCTCATTGATTTCAACTGAACATTAGCTCACTTAGCTTTCTCTTGATTGCATCCAGTGGCGTCATCCAGCCTGGTCCTCTTAAAAGGCTTCTGGGAGCAGCAACAGTCCCAGTAATTTCCCAAAACATCATGCCTTCACCAAGGGAGCTGAAAAAACAAAACACTTCACAGCAAATTCCTACAATGAATTCCAGCCACAACTGCAGTTGAAAGCAATCAAAATTAGATAATATTCATATTCTTGCAAGAATTTGTAGGATTTTTGTTGGATTCCCCCCCCCCCAATATATTTGTTGGATTCCACACACACCCCAGCTTTTTCTAAGGGCCACACTAATGTTACAATTTCAGTTCATAAGACTTATCAGACGGGTCACTCTTGGGGCAAACACTACAATGTGAATTTTTTTGTATCCCACAGAATATGTTCTTATGATGGACTCATAAGTGGACATTGTATATCCTTCCCATCATATGATTTTTCGTAACAAATTATGCAAATGGGGGCACAAGTATCAAAACTTGTAATGCTATAAGACTTGGTATATTCAATTTGTAAAGTATTGTTTTGGAGGTTCAGGGGAAAATATAAACATATTTTGCATGTTTAATATTTTACACAATTTGGAATATAATTTCCTATATATACTTCTTTCTTTAATCAGATCAGAGCATTGCACAATTTAAAATGTATTTACATTAGATATAGATACACAAACACTTCAAGTTATTACTTTCTGGTCTTATAATTTAAAAGTAGATAGTTGTGTGCGCTAAGCAGTGAAATTTGAAACAGCAGACTCATTGGGCAGATATATTGAGATCAATGGGCAAAATCCTGCTGCATAGCTATGTCAGCATAATTCCAGGTGGTAGAAGCAGTTGCAAACTTTGCAGGAAGGCAGAAGTCATATCTAGCAAGAAGTTCTTCAAATGTAACTGCACAACTAGTTGTAAATTAGACACCCAGACTGCCTGGTATAACTCCTTGTGAACTTCCGCAGCCAAAATCTTATGCTACACCAAATGCAATAGGATTTCAGCCCTTAGTATTTAAACAGGTCATGACTAACTCTAATTCCAGTGATTTAAATGGGTCTACTTTCTATAGAAAGTTAGAAATCTATGAGAAAAGTCTTTTGATCCAGAGAACATCTAAGAAGAGACAGCTTTACAGATGCTTAATTCTTTGCTTACACAATATCTAGCATATGCAGTTGACAGAAGAAGGCTCGTGGGACTTTTGCAAAAAAAAAAAAATAGAAGAATAATTGAGAGAAATATTCCACTTACTTATTGTAGATCCCGATTCAGGTCTGTTCAAGGAGCTAATGATAACAAAGCCAAACCCTTCACTCTCTTTGCGATGGATGACAACATCACTTGTTTGCAAGCTGTGCGAAGCAAAGCCCTCTGGGGGTGTAGCGTTGCTACTCGATCCAGCATGATTGCTGTTCGCATATGTGGCATAATCACTTCTTGGAGAACTGTGGTGTGTGGATACAGAGCCTGGACTTCTACCATTCTCTGGACATGGTTCTCCTAAAACATAAATTATACAAGATTATATCTCATTTGTTTATTGTTAGAAGACATGATCACCAAACTCAAACCTCTCCACCCCTACTTGCTTCTGTAGTGAAAGAGTTAATCTGAATTCATGAGCAAAAGGAGCAGCCTAGCCTTGCCCCCTTTCATCCTTCCCACTTCTCATATGTGGAGAACTAAATCTGAAGAGGAGGGTAGTTTCTATGTGAACAGGAACTTTGATGCATCAGGGCTTCCTGTCAGATGGATAGCTTGCATGGGTAGAGATAGCTCTCTTTCTCCATTCAAGAGTCACCTGTAAGTTGATGGAACAAGTTTATACCTCAACTCATGGATTTGGATTCACCTTTTTATTGAATGGCCGAATAGGGCTTCTCCCTTTCTAGAACACAGATTACTGTACTAGAAATAGCTGAGAAAAATGATTCCACCCGACCACTGTATTTTGCAGAATTTCCTAGTAAGCATGGCCAACTGGGGGATTCTAGGAGTCCAAAATTAACTTTACCAAGCTCTGGCAGAGAGTACTAAAACAAATAGATCAGGCATGGAATATTGGGATTCCTTTTGGATGAGAAAGACAATATGGAGTCATCCTCCTTGTGTTCCAAAATGGAACTCTTAATATGAAGAATAGATGAACATTGGCGACACATGACTCAAATGAAGCACCCTCTGGATTTCTTTGAAACAGGAAATATTTTCTTATAGGGCCTAACCCGAAGATAAGTCCTGTACCCATACAATTAACACTCTTTCTCCTTTTACTGGGTTTCTTAAGATACTAGTCAGTCAGACCCAGAGCGTGGAAGTAAAGCATTATAAATAACAACTTGTAATTAAATACATTCCCAGTAATTAATAAATAACTTTGCGACACTTCAATTGTAACACAATGGATAGCTTTTTTTACAATATAACTGTAACCGTTTTTAGCTACTTTTAAAGTAACACGATGCGGCTTCACTACTTAGGGTATGTTTTGTACCATAGGGCAACAGCTTGCAGTATCCTCATGTTACTTTTTTTAACTAACCAAAGTAATGTTTTAAGTTGTCATATATAAATACGGTAATAAGAAAGTAAAAAAATATTTGAAGTTAAAAATTATAAGTTTGGCTACTTCAGGGTGCTTGAAACTATAATTGTAATGAACCATTTTTGAAAGTAACTTTCCAAGCATTACTCATACTATGACTACAGTTAACACCGACAAGCAAGAAAGGAATTAAATGTTCTATCAAAGCAAGGATGTGAAGATCTATGACTAAGCAAAGAGAAGCAATGAAATCAGTGGTGGCCTCACCAAGATGGTGCTGATTTTAGTATCATTTCCTCAGAGACATTCCTCTACCTGGTGTTAAAACTCGTATGTTTTCAGATGAAATCCTTTTAATTTTCCAAGGCCTTTAATATGTCACTTCTTGTTCTGTTTCTAGCTAGCTGTGTTGTTGGTTGGGCTTTAGAACCACTGGCGTTGTTTTTATTTGTTTTATCTATATAGATTTTAACTTTTCCTGTAAGCTACTCTGAGACTCTCCTTGAAAGCTCAGAATCCAGACTAAATGAGGTATTTACGCAGGCACTAACTGGAGATGAGTTATATTCAGGCTTCTGAATAATGTGGCAGTCCTTTCACTACTATTGACCTTAACATATCTTTTGACTCCAGGGATAAACAATAACTAAATATTATGGGGTTTTGGTTATTCTGTAGAACACAGTGTACATTAATATCACAGTGAACAGTGTTATAGTTATGATATATTGCTGTGATAGGATGGGGAGTTTCATGAAAATGAATCCGGTGTTTCCTTGACGATCCTTGTCTATGTGCTCTATCTCATAAGAATGTTTAATTAAACATCTAGTTCAATATTAAGGTATTTGCCTTCAAACTAAAAGAAGTTCATTAGGCAACTAACAGAGTAATTAGGATTAGCTGCATGGTATGCTTTTAAGGAAAGAAGCTCCCATTCAAAAAGATTCTTGTGTCTGAACTAAAGGCATGATTGAAGGAAGACTAATCCTAAATAATTATTCTGTTGTCAAAGATTGGGTGGTTATTTGGTTGGGAAATAGGATGCTGATCATGCATACAGAACTGGAATAATTAGCCCTATTTATGTGACAGATCAGAAATACTCAAATAAATGTAGAGACAATGTAAGAAGAGAGTAATTGAGCTCATAATATTTTTATCTTTAGTGTTCAATGAAAAGTGAAAGGGAGTGAGAGAGTGCATGCTAAACTTGTATTTTGGACAATGCATTGACTTGTATCTCAGGCAGAAGCTTTATTACAGATGAATCTGAGCACTCTGCGGCCTAATCCATTCTACAAGCAATAATGAAAATGGTCTCAATAAAGGAATAGAGGTTGCTTCACTATGAAGACTCACCACTACCACTCATTGACTTTTTCGGAACTTTGCTTCTGCCATGGAGTATGGAGGCAACAGTCTCTCTTGAGCCTCAGCTTGCCAAACTGAGGTGAATAAAGCTGGCAGCACAATTGTATAAGTCATGGAAGGCTCAGAGGATGCACCAGGTAGACAATCATTTTATTGTCTTGCTAAACTACTAAAAAGAGCCATGAATCCAGCAAAATTATTCCGCTAGCACAAAGTCTCCTGTGCTACTGAAAGTGAATATACAGAATTACTGCAGGAGTGGGATCCATTACAACTATCCATTTTGTAACCTGGCACACAGGATACAGTATTGTACACCATCTCCAGCACGTATGGAATGGGTGCTGTGCTAGTGAAGATTTTATGTCACACAGCATATAGGTCAGACAACCTTAACTCCACAGTTACTGGCAAATCGTGTCCCACTTAGTGACTGAAGTATACACAATGCTGTCTATGTCTCATGTGTACCTACTCAGAAGTAAGCTCCTCTGAATTCATCCCTAACTTTATATATAGAAGAGCTACACTCAGGAACTAGCATTCAGAGACAGAACTGCCTGCCTGCAGCTACACAACAGAGATTGATCCCATAGCTGGATGGCTGTAGTTTTATATAAAAGCAAAATGAATGGCTTCAGTGATAAAGAAGCTTATTAAAAACAGCTGACTTGTTTTCTTCCCACCAGACATGTCATATATAAAACAAGCAATATTGTCAAAGTGCAAAATCATGTTTGGTTTCTCTGAAGCAAGGTAAAGTTGTTCTTTTCTCCAGCAAGCAGGTATGTCCTCTAGCCTTGGGCCTCCAGATGTTCTTGGACTTCAACTCCCAGAAATCCTGGCCACCAGAGGTGGTGGTGAAGTCTTCTGGGAGTTGTAGCCCAAGAACATCTGGAGGCCCAAGGTTGAGGATCACTGCTCTAGTCGCCTTCCTACAACTTTGAAATAAAGTGATTAGCACAAGTACAAGGAAAGGAAAACAAACAATCCATTATGCCGCTATGTTTCGAATTGAAAATCTCCAGAAGTTACTGAACCAGAGCAGCAACTAAATGCTGTAGACAGTGACAAGAAAGTTCTCATTTTCTGGCTGTCACGTTTTAGAAGGCTGAATGCGGTTTATGTCACTGCCAGTGCAACTAAAAGAAAATTATCTTACCCTGCTGAATTACCAACTGCTGCCTCTGCTATAAATGAATGGAACAGATTCCCATTAAGTACAGGAAAGAATGATGAACCAGGCAGAGCAGATTTTATATTGCTATTGGATTTCCATCTATTCTCAAAGATCTATTCATGGGGAAAGGAAGGAAATGGGAAAGTTTAGTTCTGTTCCCTGCAGAAAGTAGTATTTTAATCCCTCTGTCCCTTAAAAAGTCACTCTTTCTTGACTATTCCAGTCTGAATAGTTGGCAATTCTCTTCATTTCTTTTGAGTTTGGAAGGTATTATGACTCTTTTTTGAAAAATGTATGAACTAACTCATTCTGAGAACATTTAATAACCTGGACTGCATGTTTAAATGTAAATCCCTGTATGGGTTTCATGTATGGGCTTATTAGATGTCTTTCCTTCTCACAATATTCTCCACTATACCTATTCTTCAGAGGTAGCACAATGTTTGAAATGTGGGGAAAGGTATTTTCCGGCCGTGACATGCAAGGTGGGAGTCCTTCCACTTAGGTTACTGTTTTTAAAGAAAGACTGCATACTTTTCAGCTTAAGATCCCACCCCAACCCCCTTTCTCCCCAGCCATAGAGTAGCCCTGGGTTTGGCAGGCAAACAATCCAAATGACTGAAGGGTTGGTGTCTTCTGCCTCTGTTAGTTGCTATGCAGGGATGTCTCAAGCTCTCCCACTATTTGAGGAACAAAATGAGGTGCCATCCCCCACAAGCTGTGTGCCCCACAGTGCAAGGAGGTGTTCCTGCCCACTAACATAGGAAGGACGAGATGGCGGTGGCAGCAACAGAAAGGAACTGCTTACTCCCCTTTGGAGAACACTGAGGGAGAGAAGGGGAAGAGCAACACTGTCCTCCTGGACAAAGGCAGGAAGAGGCAGCAAGCCACCTCCTCTGAAGAAATTTCGAATGACATGTGACGGCAGGTAGGAGCAGCCAAGGCCATGTGAAAGTTTTGCCCGCTCTCGCTGCTAGAGAAGAAGGAAGATGCTTGGGAGGCCACCTCCCACCATAAGTCAGCTCTGTGCAGAGCAGGCCACTTTTTTAGTTTAGGTTTTGAGTGGTCCTTCTTGTTCCAAGCAGAGACACTATGGAAGGAAAGATCAGGAAATTTGCCCACTGGGATTCTCAAGAGACAATCCTCCCAATTGGTTCTCCCTGGCACTTAAAAAGATCACAAGATCTGTAAAGAACTGACTTTTGAACAGAAGAAAATTTGTCTATAGCCACCTTATCAACCATCTTAGAAATGCAGAGCTGGAAGGGACCCTATGGGTCATTGAGTCCAGCCCCTGTCAGGGAAGCACAGTGGGGAATCAAACTCCCATCCTCTAGCTCTGTAGCCAGAGGCCTAAACCACTGAGCTATCCAGCAGCTCTGTTTTCTTTTCCTTCTTCTGGTGGCCAAAGTGTACAATGTACACAGCTTGTCCTGACTGCTATTACCTGCTGTCCCTTTTCATTGTTACTGCCTTTGCTGCCACTCATTTTTTTTAATTCTTCAGAGTAATTCATTGTCTTCTGTCCCTCCTCTCCATCTTTCTTGTGTGTGTGTCAAGAGATGAGACCAATGCTGAAACACAGCCCCAGATGAAGACAGAGAGGGGTAGAGCAGAAGTTACATTACTCTGGAGCTGCTGGTAGCATTTGTACTCTTCTGTTTCTTGTCTCTTTGTTGAAGAGGCAGTGACGCAGCAGTACTACTCCTTTCTCACAACCAGGTCAGCTTGGGCCCTTCCATGGCAGTGGCAGGGATGGGACAGGAGCCCATTCACAGCCCCCACCACTGCTACTTGAGGCAACCATCACACCTAGCCTAATGGTAGGGCTGGCCTCCATTGCTAACTCTAAAGATATGGGGGGGGGGGAGAACCAACTTTTAATGTCTCGGCCTGCTAGATGGAGTTCTAGACATAAAGGTCCACCCTCTCCACATTCTGCTAGATGGCCACTGCCTCCAAAAACTCTAAAACCCTTTTCATCTAGCCTGATGGACTTTACCAAGAAGGCCCTTCACAGGGCCAAGAGATTATCTCAGCTGCAGCCGCACATCCAAATCTATTTTGGAATCAAGATACATAGTACCTGTAGCCAAACTATTCTGCTACACAAAGCTAAGGTTTGAAAAGTGCAAGAAGAAATAATTCACTATGAAACTTGTTGCCCTGTTCTTGCATTCCAGACCTATGCGGAAGCAAGCTCATTCTGAGTACCAACCTCAGTAAACGATCCTAAAATTCCTTAAGCTGGAACTATGCAAGTTAAAAGTAATAAGAAATTAATTTAATGGTGGTACAATTACACCTTTTTGCCTACTGGCCTGATGAAACATCTTGGGAAGGGACAACGTATTCCAGATAACCTGCAATAAGCTTTTTACTATGGGTTATATGCAAAAAGGCACAAAAGAGTAGTCAATTGACTAGATGGTCAGGGTGTAATTGCGATAGATAGATAGATAGATAGATAGATAGATAGATAGATAGATAGATAGATAGATAGATAGATAGATAGATAGATAGATAGATAGATAGATAGATAGATAGATAGATAGATAGATAGATAGATAGATAGATAGATAGATAGATAGTGGCTATTTTAATAGCACCTTTTAATTCCTCACATGAACATATTTTTAATTGCTGAGAATTATTTCATGAGAATTACAGCCATTCTCATTCAACAGATGGAGGGGGAAATCCTGTAGGGAAGAATGTCAAAAAGCATAAATTATGAGGTAAATTCTTATGAATAAGTTTCAGTGTTCTTGCACTTATCTTACTTGTGAGGAGGGCGAAGCAGCATTTGTGTGTGTGTGCGTGCGTGCATGCATGCATGCCTTGTCTTTCACTATATAGTCACCTCCCAGCTCCTACCAGTCCACACTTCCTCAGAAAGATGTCACAAGGTAAATTGTTTTATGCGACTTCCCACTGAGGAGTTTGGAACATATACACTTGTTCCTAGTAGTAAACTGTTTAGTGCATTAATCTAGAAAAGAAAGGTAAAATAAAATTCTAGGAAATGGATCCTGCCTAGCAGCGATGATGCAGGTCTTTCATGTTGCTGTACCCTTATGTGAAATGCTTGATGGAGCAGCTGCATGGGAGTATATAGCATGTTGTGACTCAAGTCTGAATCTTCCTTAGTGCTTCAGTGGTTGGCATGTCCATGGGAGTTCTTGGGATTTATTGGGAGGTTTGGCTGTCATGTATTTTCTCTGCTAGCACCAATAGCTCAGTCTTTTTTCATTTCTGTTTCCTCAGTTAGTGCCAGAACTACTGTCTTTGTTTTAAAAACCCCATGAATGCTGGACAGAACACAAAACATGTATGAGGGTATTTCTCTGCCTTGTGGGCAGCGTGCAGTGCTTTAGTCCATCCCATAGTTCTCTCAGAACTATGATTTGGTCTTCTTCCTTCCCCCCCTTACTTGCACACTTCTGTTATCTATGATTAAACAGCAGCTTTCCTCTCAGAAATTCATTCTCCCTCTAGTCAGCAGAACTTACTACTGAATTTTACTGATTTGGCTGAGAACTTCCAGAATCCCATGGGCAGTATGACCTCTGCCATTTTGAGTAGAGGATTCTGGGAGCTGCTGTTGAAAAAGTATCATGTGCAAGCTCTGATTTATTCACTACAGACAAAAGCAGTTCTACTATAACTACTGCTGACATATCTAATGATCACTTCCACCAAACATTCCTTCCACAATTTTACAACCCACAATGTATGCCTGCTTACCCATGTATTATTCCCGTTACTTCAACTTGCACCCATTTTTTTTGTCATCTTGGCAGACCGAACTCAACTGCCTATTTATCAGCTTGTTTACCTACTGTGAGCACCAAACGTCCTATTTGGCAGATTCCAGTATGCCATTTGGCTCCGTAATAAGACAACACAACTGTGTGCCAAACTTTGTACAGCTGTGCAGTGCCAGCACTATTTCGAGCCAGAAAATTCAGTCAGCAAACTGCTCATGGACAAACTACCAACAGCAAATTTGTCGAATGAGTTCCAGACTGGGACCATCATCACACGAGTGTCCACCTGCTTGGCTCATTTTGCTCCACCCTCTGGGAATAATGGCACTGTGGCTGGTTGGCAGAACTATCATCTTTACATCTGCCCTGGGTCTGTGCTACAGAGATTATGAGCAAACAGATTCTTCGCTTCCAAGATGTTGCTACAATGCAGAGGAGGGGAATGTGTGAACCTCCAGATGTTACTGAACTTGTACTCCCATGAGCTCTAGCCAGCCACCAGTGATGGGAGATGGTAGTTGCAGTTCAACAACATCTGAAGACCCACATGTTCACCATCCTATCTATAATGGAAAATGCGACTGGGGCTTATTTTCAAAGACAATTATCAACTGACACTTCCAAACATGTGTCTGTGGGGGCAGCAACAAATAAAAGTGGACAGTCTCACAAGCACTGGCACAATTTCCCCCAGAGAATGAACCACCACCTGCCATATCTATTACCTTGGTTACTGGCCATTTTCCTAGGGTTTGGGGAGCTGCTAGGGGGCGTTGCACCAGGTTGGAGAGCATTTTTCTGACTCCAGGAGTCTAAAATGGGCAATAGAAGAACATCAGTCTTCAAAATGGAATGACTGCGACAACAGGACGGGGGGCTGGGGAGATTGTGCCCCAACAGAAGATGGCACTGTCAACAATGAGATGGATTTGAGTGTATGAGACTTTGGGGGCATCTGAAGAACATGTGCTGGGAACATAATGCAAAGACTAGGCAGAGAAAAGGGGAAAGGCGAGACTTTTAAGGTGAAAATAGGGATATACACAAGGGACATGTCTGCTTATTTCAACATTTCCTAGGCAGGGTGCCTTCAACTGCTATGTTTATAGGTATCCTCCTACAAATGTAAAATGCAAATGTGGATGAACAAGCATTAAATATACATGTAAAATACAGGTGCACTTTTTAGAGACTTGCTACAGCCTCTTGCTGAGTGCCTGGTTTGTTGTTGTATGGTGTGTGGGATCGCTCACATCCCTACCTTCTCTTGTTCTAGTCAGTAAACATAACGTACTACAGAAATATCCTCCTCAGCCTGTTGGAGGGCAAGATCTGCTGCAGATGACTTTTTATACAGATTGTACCTGCTGTGCAAATTACATGGCTTGGGCAATTTGAGTTACAGTACTTACTCATGACTGCAATTATTGCTGCATTGTTAGGTGGATTTAGGGGAATCAGAAGCATTGGGCAAGTAGTTTGCATTCAAAAATATATATATTGCCTTATCATTCAGTGCTTGTCATGTATGCATGCTTTGCATTTTAAAGAGACATGACACTAGATTAACTCTTCATTTTTGATCAAGAGAAGTCCTTGTTATCTCGCTCTCATTCTGGAGGCGAGGAATCTTGCAGGATTTAAAAATTTCTCACTAAGGTAGCATTAAGACTATCCAAAGTCATGAAAATAAAGTATTTTGTGAACATTCTTCAAATCACTGATGTGAAGGTTATATAGCCTGATGTTAGGTTATGTAAAATCTAAAATAAAACCAAAGAAAATGTAAAAAAAAAATCTAACTTCTTAAGACTGAAATAATCCCATACCTATTCTCTAGACTTCAGTGCAATAAAGCTTTTTAAATAGAGATATGCATCTGTTCTATTTTTGTTTTTTGTTTCTCAGTTTGGGTCCAAAGGTTTATAACTGTGCTCCTACTGAAAGGAGTGAGTAGAAAATTCATGAGATGATTTTTTTCCTTGAAGATCTAATAGTTATAATGGTTATTTAAGCTTCCTGCATTCTATTGGTGACATATGGATGTGAACAAGACAGTTGGTAGCAGTACTTGTATGCAGTGGCACTGCTGCTGATGGAAGAACATAGAATAATATAACATGGAACACAGAAACTCTCTTGAGGGTTGTATTTCAAGTATTCTTATCATCCAGAGGATGGAGTTATCTAGTCTTGCCCTACTTCGTCATATCTATCAGCATCTTACATGTTTTTTTTTTAAATTTAACAAGGGGTGACAAAAAGGAAAAGGGGAATTGAGGTTAAATGGGAAGAGGAGAAACAATAACATACTAATGTCCATTCGATACATATTGCCATATCAAAATTCCAAATTACTCTTTTTACTATTTTGTGCCTTCCAGATTTAAGTTCTCATTTCAATATATGCTCTTCATACGCTGCCTGTTGACTCAGTCCATTTGTAGAATAAGTCCCATCTTTCTGTTGCCTTTTGTAAAGGACAGTCCTTCATCACTTCTGATAAAAAGCATCTTGCATGTGAAGGGCAATGAATCTGAAGAGAGAGTGCTCTGTTATTTCTACACACTCTCTCCCACAGGAGGCAGGAGCCGGAGCCTGATTCATATAGTGAATGTGGAAGGACCATGGAGCTCTTCCCTTTCAGACTTCCAACTTTCCACATTTAGAAAAGTCAAAGTAATGTTGGCTTGGGGGCCAGAGTGAGAGCACTCCATTCTCACAACTGTTAAATACTGTCAGTTTAATGTTCATACTCTTTACTCAAACCCCTCATTGTATGTGTCACAAAACAAGCATTGCAAGATGAATACAAATATTTTCACCATGTTCCTTCCGAAAAGGTACCTACTAGTTTTCTGCTCGCCAAAACTTCATACAACTTGTTCTTGACTGCATTGAATCTTTTAATATGAAACAGCTGAGTTCCCTTCTCTTCAACATACCTGTGGGTAGCACCTTTCTTCTCACAGTTAAATTCACTTGCCCATTTCGAGCTGCATTATGCATGAGATCAATCACATATCGGTGGGTTTTGCCAGCCACTGGAATTCCATCCACATAGACCAGCTCATCACCAGGATGTAGTCGGCCATCTCTGTCTGCTGAGCCCATGGCAATTACTGCTCCAATCAGAATCTAAGACATAACACAAAAAGAGTATTACAAACAGAAGTTCAAAATGACAAGGAACAAAAGAAATCCCAACATGTTTCTGGAGATGAGTAGATGGAACTTTCCTTTCCTCCATTCCAAAGGCAGGTTGGAGACACTGTAGAAGTTCTGCACCAACTTCCTGTGGGTAGTTCCAAATTTTTATGCTTTTATTGAAGTACCAAAGTCTCATGGCGGATGTTGGGGCTGGGCTTAGTTTCTTAGATGGAAAGAGCTGCAGTCTGCAAGAGGCCTGTGGGAAGAGGGTGTGGTTCAAACTCTTCCTTAGTTGGTCATTTGGAACACATGGTCTTTTCCCGATTTTTTTTCTGAACTGTTTGTAGAAGATCAGTGAGAAGTATCTCTAATCCTGCAATAACTGGAGAAATCTGTAGCAATTAATATTATAGACCAAACTCTGCAAGTGACCTTTGGAACCCAAGTTTAGCAGAATAGTGATTTATTTCTTCCCCACTCTTGCTTCAACAATGAATGATTTTTTTTTTAAAAGAAAGGAAACAGAAACCCAGTTCCAGGGAGTTCCCCGGACTTCTCTAGCATTTTTAGGGTGCACAGGGGGCTGTGGAGAGGGAGAGGAAATTGCTGATCCTAGTGGAAATCAAACAGAAGCACATCACTGTATTGTGATAGCTCCTTTTCCTAAAGAGCAGTCAGTTTCATAATTCAAATAACAATGAATTTTCAAGAATAAACATGCTGGTTAAGTGCTTTTTGGAAGGTTCACTCCATTGGCCATACTGCTTCCAAAATTGATGCTAGCCATGTCTGATTATTAGACTCATGTACCACGCATAATTCTGGCATACATATTAACGTTAGGCAATGGTATGGTGTTGCGGCTGATTTCCATGCAGAATGAGGTTATGGACAGCCCTCTGCAGCACAAATATGAGCTCCTCATTCTCAGCCTGTCAGACAAATTAAGTTGTGCCATAACCTTCCTTAGGCTGAGACAAGACATTAAACGATCAGCTGCTGCTGAAAATAGCAACCATGCATTTCATTCCTTCTGTCAAAACATATAGTAAAACTAGGCCATATCCTGATACTGAATCCCATTAGCCATCAATGAGATATGATGTGTATATTCAAAATGACGAGGTAGCAAAATATGAATCAGTTTTGCAAGATATTAAATCCATAGGTAGTCTGTGGCACAAGCAGAGCAATTAACCTGAAGTTTGGGGTGGGCTGCTGAAACCAGAGCCACACCAATTAAATGTCCAGTTGATACTAGCGGCATCCATGGTTTTAATGTTGCTATGGCCATGACTTCCTTCACAGTCAGCTGCAGACACTTCATAAAGTGAAACGGTGTGCATTTCACCATAAAACAGATGTATGAAGAGGTTTTTGAGGTTAATACAAAGAATACAAAGAACAAAAGTGCCAGAGACTTTTATTTTACATTTTTTTCTGTATTCAGCCATGTCTTATTCCTTATTTTAGGCTTCCCTAATTTGCCGTAGGATCCCAAAGGGCTAAAAATATGAGCAGAATATACCATTGTGAAACAAAATAAATAACCTTCCTTCTTCAATCCCTAATGCACTGTAGGCTGTAAATCCTTATGGCTGTCATTGATTCCAGAGAAATATCATGGGAATTAGAAGCATAACATTTCTATTCTTATACCATCATTTTCAGTACATGACTAATGAAAGTCATTATCTGATGTACTTTGCAATGCAATGTGCATCATTCTAGGATGTATTGAATGTTTTCAAGAATGAGTAATATGAATAGTAGACAGTTTCAGACTTCAGAATGACTATATTTGTCAAGCAAGACATCTCTCAGGGCTGGAAATCACAACATGACATTCATTTGCTCCTGCAAAATGTGAAATGTTATTTTGCTGCTGCTGCTGTTCAACAACAGGGCCTCAACCATCCCCAGAAACCAGCCGTGTCCTGTAAGTCAGTAACTGAAAGATGCCAAGAAAACAAAGGACACTGTGTAAAAGGCTGGGGACTTAACACAGGCTGATTCACAATGACAGCTTGTAGATGGAGATGCTGATAGCTTGAGAGTCCTGTCTTTTTCAATGTCTGAACAAGAAAAAGTACCATTCAAATATGACCATTATATGAAGTGATATTTTTCTGACTAATACAAAGATACCAGAGATGCAGAGTGGAAAGTTACAAGAAAGCAACTTACTGGCTGTCCAGGTTCATCTCCTCCAAGAATTCTGAAGCCAAATCCAGACTCCATTCTCCGAAGGTGAACATCCAATTCTTTATAATCTGGACCTGATTCAAAATAAAATCTTAATGAGTTGCAGTATGTTTTGGGTTCCCTTACTAAAAACCTAGCTGCCTGATGTTTTGTTCATTAATTAGTCTCGCCAGAGCCAGTAGAAAGAGCAACGAGACAGTGGTTTCGAACACTCTGAGGCAGGAAATACAGATACTTGAGCATGAAGATAGCTTTGAAAATTAAGGTACATGGGAGGATGCCTGAACCTGACACAGAAACTCATTATAGATTGTCCGACATTCTCCAAATAAGATATTGGGAAGTTACTTGGAGGAAGAATGGGTATAATTACATGTTAAAACCATTGTAACTGAGTAGTAGTAGAGTGACACTCTGGGTCTCAATGTATCACCTCTCAGTTATGGACAGCTTCATCATGCCATTGTATGAACTCTTTTTACTAGAAAACCAGGTTCAGACCTAAATATAAATATGTATGTTTAGAAAGTATTGTTTGCTATGTTTAGGAAAATGTGGCTTTGCCACAATGTCTGCAGTGAAATACAAATACTTTTCCTGCCATGGATGCCCAGATTGATTGGGGTGACACTATAGGAAAAGATGTAATGTGCAAAGTGGCTGGAAATGCCATAGTTTTTAATGCATTTACATCCAAACCTGTTTAGAATTGCTGCTCTAATATCTTCTTGGTGCTGTTTTTCTCATTATTTCCTGCCCCAACCAAACTATCTCATAAAAAAATGAGACGTGTCCTCCAGGATCAATTGGAAGCCTATCTAGTCTATACCACATAGTGGCCAAACAGATGTCTTAGAGAAGCCCATAAACAGGAATAAAGCTCGGAAAATTATAACTTTTAAAAAAGCAACTATATTGACTGGGAGGTCCTGGGAGTTAACAGTCCCAAGAAGTAACTTTTCTAAGTTCAGAGTAGGACATAAAGGTAAAAGCCTTCTTCTTCTCCCCAGATGCTACTATTCCTTGGCAGACTGTTTCTGAATATGGAAGTTTTATATAGCCATCAAAGCTCCTAGCTATAATAGACTTGTGTTATTCTAATATCCTAAGACATTTAAACTTGTGATCATTGCCAAATCATCTGGCAGCAAATGGCATAATTTAACACAAACATATAGGCATTTTATTTTAAATTATCATCATTGTTAATTATGTGGGTTTTTAAAATAATAAATAAAATCATATTATTGTTAATTATGTATCTGTAAAAGTTATTTTATTGTATTAGTTCTTTTCCCCTTTAAAAACAACTATGTATGTAGTGCATGAGAAAATTAAACAAAATAAATTCATTGCAAAGAAGAAAAGCATTTTTTAAAAACCAGAGTGGTTTTGTAGGACTCTAAGCTTGCTGTACACTTTTTAATTCTGTGGTTGAGAATGTGTGACACCAAGAAATGACATCAATTCTGCTAAAAAAAAAATGGCAAGAGTAGGCGAATTTTTCCTGTACTCACTGTCAACGCCTCCATCTTGAGAAATGCTAAACTGCTGTAGCAGCATCTTCCCAAACCAAATATATGAAACAGAGTGGGTTCTTTCCAACCCATTAAAAAAAACCTGGTATGTAAAATATCGTATACATTGCCTTTGCTAAGAAGATGCATGGATTATGTTTCCTTTTTTTCACATAAAACTAGACAGGTTCAGTAGAAAATCTCTGTGTTTAAACCTAGTTATTTTCTATGTGATTTTAAGAGCAAAAGTGAGTTTTACATAGAGAATACTAACATCCTCTCTTGCGTTTTAGCGCCCAACAATCTCTTGCCTACAAGCATGTTCCCATTAATGCAGATGCCAAAACAGAACTGGACCTGCCTGAGAGAGTAGATCTGGATTTATAAGTTGCCTGAAAATAATAAACCAAGGGCAAAAATGAAGACACTGCTGCATCATGGTACTTTCACAACTGTAGCAGATGTGGATTGAAAAACATAGAATTGCTGTAATTTTATCTGGTTTGGGCCTGAACTATTGAAAAGTTGCCTTAAATGCATTCAGAATGCTTTACAATGTGAATAGTTTTATAATTCATGATGACTGATGACAGATAGCTCTTTAGAACACATGTATTGTTTTAATATTGATCTTGAAAACAAGGTAATAGTGCTTAATGGTCAATGGGACAGATCAAAAGATTTCTACAGATGTTTCTTAATGGTCACAGATCTATCACTGCCCTCTAATGAAGTTATACTTCCTGTAACCGAGTAACTCATTCAACAACATAATATGGTGGAGCCCCTGCAACAGCATCAGACAACAAGGTAGCATATTACATTGCTGAATTTTTTTCTAACTTCTGGAAACTAAGAAGTAAAAAACTTAAAACAAGCACACTGTAAGAAAATGTTCTGTCCTACCTTCCCTCTGATATGCCAATGTGAAAATGTAGTGTTCTTTTTAAAATATGGACAGTGTTGCACTGGATTAAAATTTGCTATCTAATGTGATATAACAACAGCTTTATTATAACCTAAAAAAGTAAAGATTCCCCTTGACAATTTGTCAAGTCGTGTCCGACTCTAGTGGGCGGTGCTCATCTCCATTTCTAACCCATAGAGCTAGCGTTTGTCTGAAGACAATCTTCCATGGTCACATGGCCAGTGCGACTAGACACAGAATGCCGTTACCTTCCCACCATGGTGGTACCTATTTATCTACTTGCATTTTGCATGTTTTTGAACCGCTAGGTTGGTGGGAGCTGGGACAAGCGACGGACGCTCACTCTGTCATGTGGATTCGATCTTACGACTACAGGTCTTCTGACCTTGCAGCACGGAGGCTTCTGCAGTTTAACCCACAGCACCACCACGTCCCTTTCATATTATAACATACTGTGGTTAAATCATCCATGAACTTACTATGTGTTTCATGAAACATGCTCCAGATGCTGCCATTATACACATACTCATTTCTACCCATCCTACCAAATAACTTACAGTTGTGTTCAAAATTATTCAACCCCCACTGAAATTGAATGTTTTGGCCATTTTGACATTGATTTTGATCATTCAGTCATCTTGCTTACATTTACATGAAAGAGGCACTTGTAGGTCAGAGAAATATAACCTTAAGTTTATAATGAAATAACCACAAATGTCTTTTCTGTGCTCACATCATTATTAGTTTTTATTCAACCCCCAAGTGACATTCAATCTTAGTACTTAGTACAACATCCTTTTACAGTTATAACAGCTTTTAAACATGAAGCATAGCTTGACACAAGTGTCTTGCAGCGATCTACGGGTATCTTCGCCCATTCTTCATGGGCAAAAGCCTCCAGTTCAGTCAAATTCTTAGGCTTGCGCACTGCAACTGCTTTCTTTAAGTCCCACCAGAGGTTCTCAATCGGATTTAAGTCTGGTGACTGCGATGGCCACTCCAAAATGTTCCAGCCTTTCCTCTGCAACCATGCTCTAGTGGACTTGGAGGTATGCTTGGGATCATTGTCCTGTTGAAAGGTCCAACGTCTCCCAAGCCTCAGGTGTGTGACGGACTGCATCACATTTTCATCCAGTATCTCCTGGTACTGAAGAGAATTCATGGTACCTTGTACACGCTGAAGCTTCCCTGTACCTGCAGAAGCAAAACAGCCCCAAAGCATTATTGACCCTCCGCCATGCTTCACAGTAGGCAAGGTGTTCTTTTCGTCATATGCCTTGTTCTTCCTCCTCCAAACATAGCGTTGATCCATGGGCCCCAACAGTTCTAATTTTGTTTCATCAGTCCACAGAACACTATCCCACAACTTTTGTGGTTTGCCCACATGACTTGTGGCATACTGCATTCGACTCTTCTTATTCTTGGGAGACAGCAAGGGGGTGCACCTGGCGGTTCTGGCATGGAGACCTTCATTACGCAGTGTGCGCCTTATTGTCTGAGCTGAAACTTCTATACCCACATCTGACAAATCTTTTTTCAGTTCCTCAGCAGTCACACGGGGACTTTTCACCACTCTACGCTTTAGGTAGCGCACAGCAGTCGAAGTCAGCATCTTCTTTCTTCCACGACCAGGTAGCATTTCAACAGTGCCCTTTGCCTTGAATTTGTGAATGATGCTTCCTATGGTGTCTCTTGGTATGTTTAACTTCTTTGCAATCTTCTTATAGCCATTGCCCTTCCTGTGAAGACAAATCACCTCTTCTCTTGTCTTCCTGGACCATTCTCTTGACTTCACCATGTTTGTAACCGCACCAGTAAATGTCTAGAAGGAGCCGAGTATCACAGTCATTTTAAAGCTGCCTAATTGGTGGTTATTATGCTTGATTGGTGCTCAGTGACATCCACAGGTGTTTTCAATACCTGATCGAAAACACCTGAATGAACCTCTCTTCTTCAGAGTGGTAGTCTTTAAGGGGTTGAATAATTGTGGCAATGAAGAAACCACAAAAGAAACATTTACTACTGTATTACACAAACAATTGATGTTATTTTAGTTGCATTTGGTTCTTTAAAACGTCCTTGTAGGATTTCATTCTGAATACAATTCCAAATGTACACTATAGCCCCTAAACCCCTTTACAGCATTGGGGGTTGAATAATTTTGAACACAACTGTAAGTAGCATTTATGTTGAGAAGACCACACAATTACTAAAAGGTGCCTTGTGGTGCAATAGTTAACCTGCTGTACTGCAGCCAAAACTCTGCTCGCAACCTGGGTTCAATCCCAGGTAGCTGGCTCAAGGTTCACCAGTCCTTCCATCTTTCTATGGTCAGTAAATTAAGTACCCAGCTTGATAGGGGGCAAATGTGTAACCTTCATAATTAAACTGTAAACCACCCAGAGACTGCTTTAAGCACTATGAGACAGTATATAAGCAGCACACTTTGCTTTTGCATTTATTTATTGAATCAGTGGAGATTTGGTGTATCAATTCCCACGTAAGTTCCATTAGTTCAAATAGCCCTGTTCTAGTGTAACTTAGTGCACTAAGCAAGAGGATTTCAGCCACTGAGTAGGAGTTCCCTTTACTCATAAAGAGTACTAAATATCTTCTGCTAGCACGGTTTTATCTGTGCTAGCAGAATTACAGCACCGAATAGCTGCCATTGATTTCAATAGGGATATTTTATGGTCAAATCTAGTGGTGTACTTCTGAGTGGCAATGTTTGCAGTGCATCTTAAAAGCTGTCCCAGAAGGCTAGAAATCCCATGGAGCACATTCGCTGGCATTCAGGCAGTAACAGGAGGGGTAGGAGAAGTCCCTATTATATTGGTGTTGAATACCAAAGTGTATTGGTGGATCTTGAAATAAAGATGAAGAATAGGGTTAATGGTGTCTGGTGACTCCATTTTGAGGGGTACTGTGAATCCATTGCAGCTTTTAATTTGCAATTTACAGGAGGTATCCAAGGTGCTGAATCTATTTGGGGGATAAGTTTCAACACACTGGATAACTTTTACAAAGTTCAGACTAAAACTCAGGGTGGACTCATGGCACTCCCAAAATTGGAGTCGCCGGCCACCTTTGGCACATGTCCAACCCAGTATTTTCTGTTCAGCAAACACTTTTCTTAAAGTTGTGCAGTTTTCATATTAATAGCTCCAAACTGGCAACAATGCAACCAATTCTTTTTTTCTAGTGTGGAGGTGCAAGTTAAATATGTAAAGAGATCTGCCAGAAGGAAAAAAAATACAGTAATCTTCATTATTTCATTGCCTGCCATTATGAGATATCACCTTGATTTGTTTGCATTCTTTTTCAAAAAAAGAGAAATGTATTAAGATCAAGTGTTTCCAATACATTGTTCTTAATGTTACGTCCAAAAGGGCATAGCTAGCACTTAGTGTAATACCATAATGTCAGGGAAGTGAAATGGATTATCTTAAAGTAAAAAAATAAGTGGTACTTCAGAAAGATGACTGCATCAGATTTATTATAGGTTTCATTCACAAAAGTGCGATGTCCAGAGATTAGGGAACCAGGGAAGTTGGCTTATTTTGTTCTTTCTGTAAGGGAGGTTAGTCTATATTTTTGTATACATTTTAAACAACAGTTAACATAAACAATAATTCTTTGTTGTTACTGATCATATGAAAATGGACATGGTTAAATGTTTTCACATATATATTCTTTGAGGGTTAGAACAGTTGCTCCTTCAAACAACAGGGCCAGCCCTACCATTAGGCAGTAGATCATGGATGGCGTGAAAGGACAGAAACGTTTTGGTTACTTAGTTAAAACTGGATTTTTACTGTTGAAGAGAAGGAGAGGTGAATGTGGGGTTTTCTGCCTCTTGTGCTAAAATAATGGGGCTGGGGTTGTGTATGGTGCATCCATACTTGGATGGATATGGGGGACAAACAGCCCTATTAACTATACAAACTAAAAGGCTATATTATGCAGAATGGTGACTGGACACTCATGATGAATCATGCCTCTGAGCCATGATTAAAAGAAGCACAGTCACTTAAGACATGGAGGACAGTTACGTTACAGCACAATGAAGGCTGAAAAATACTTGCCAGAGGAATCCATTCGAAAACCAGTCCTGGGCGGCACTTGCTCTGAATAGGAAAACGTGGAATTAAAGGTGATGTACATTTTTTCCAGACATTTAAATATGCAATACTGCCCTCCCTGCTTTCATATGAAATAACATACTATCAATTCAGTAGCTTTGAACAGGTAGCTTTTACTTTGAAAACTTACGCATTCAGTTTTAAGCAGTGCTTTGAAAGAGAAAAGAAGGTTAAGAAAGACCTTTAATTCAATAATGTGGTAATTATTGTATTTTTTTTTTTAAAAAGATTATGCTTTGTTTTAAAACCACAGCTATCAGGGTCATTCATATGAAAAGAAAATGTCCTGCTACATAAATTTTCAGTGGTGTAAGAGTCGGATAGGTGTGTATGCTGCTGATCACACTTGGATATGGACAAAAGTTATTAAATTTAACAAGTTCTGGCTTGGGCTGAATAGTTGTAGAATTACCTGTGTCTGTACAAAGTGAAATATTGATGCGTGAGGAGAAATATAATCAATCAATTGTTATCAGGACAGTTTACTATTTCTGGCAGCATCTTGAGAGTCTTTACTCTTTTTGTTACCTGGTATCTCTATACCCCTACTCAGGCATTCCTCTCCTTTAGCATGGTGAAAACGCTTATGGGTAGTACCTAACTCTAGCCAAGCATTCTGCAACCCAGGGCTGTTAACTATGATTAGAAGAAAACGCCTGTTCCCTCCCCCTCCAGATTGCATTCTTCATAGCTACTGAGCTGGGTCTGAGAATAGTCCTGTTCACATGTAGGCTCCATATGTGAGGAAGAACCCAGATTTTCTAGGGAAATCACATGAAACTCTTCTCTGCAGACCAAGCAATAAAACTTGGAAGATGGAAGGATCAGGGCTGGGCACAGCCCTCTGAGGGTGATCAAAGTGCCTGCACAGTAGAATGCCTGAACAGGCTGTGGCCAATCCATCAACTTGATCCTCGGATGAAAAAGAGATTGCCATGAATTCCTAAATTTTTCTATTCACTACTAAGCCCTATTTGGTGAAACACAGCTCTTAAATTAAGTATATGTGCATAGCGCTGCAGGCTAAAGTAGCATCAAGTTATTACAGTATGATAACTGAGACAAAATTGTCTCGAATGGTGACGTTTTTGACAGAAAACTGCATTATACGACACTATAAAATAATTATATTCAGCCGTCCATTGAGAACACTTTTGCAGTCAAGATTGGGTGAGTCAGTTAAGATATTTAACTTGAGTACAATGGTGGGTGACCTTCCTTGAAAAAAATCACTATACATTTTCTTAGAAATGCAAACAAAAGCACTACCACACCGCAAAACAGGCTTAACAAAAACCTACCCCACCAGAACACACAAATTGGCTTAGCTTCAGCAAGAAGCCTTTTCAGGCGCCTACCAACTATAAGATTTCAGAAGGAAAAACAGGAAGCAAAAAGTTGTTTCTAGCTTACCATACTTCCCCTTGATGTTTTAATACGTAGTTTATAGCTTATTTGTGTCTGATGTGTTCCCAAGTGATTGATCTGATTTAGCCCCCAAAGTGATGCACATCTGATCTTTCTTCTCCCCAGGAAAACCTGGAAATTGTTATCTCCACAGGAGAGTGTAGCAATTCTCAGCAACCTTAGCAAATACAGTTCACAGGATGCTCTGGGGGAAAGTCATGACAATTAAAGGGATGGAATACAAGGTAAATATATATTATAGCTACATTCCAAGAGTCTGTGGGAGTGCTTTTAAAAGTTAATCATTGGGAGCAGGGGGAAAACCATGCTGGGATTTGTCCACTAAGAGACAGGCATATTTTGATTAAGCTAGTCAAATTGTAAATCATCTTGTCTGCACTAGATTTACTCGCATGCCTTCTGTACCCATTTCAGGATTCACTCATAATGTAAAGACTGGAATATTGAAAACAACAACAAATTAGGGGGAATCAATGATATGAATATGAATGCTTATCAATCTGGAGCCTTTGCAAGTGATCTATACATTTCTGTTCCCCCTTAATTTCAATTAGGTAGGTTAAAAATGCTCCTAGGCAATTTTTATTGGCACAAGAAATTATTACTTGAACATCAATATTTGTTTTATAATTCATTTTCATCCCAGGTATATTCGCAGTAAATCCTATGATACCATATTATGACTTATTTATCATTTATTTCTAAAGCACCAAAAATCAGTCAAGATTATATAAATCCAATTTCTCTTTCTGGATATATAGTAGTAAAGGTAAAAGTTAAAGGTTCCCCTTGACAATTTTTGTCCAGTCGTGTTCGACTCTACAGGGCGGTGCTCATCCCCGTTTCCAAGCCATAGAGCCAACGTTTTGTCCGAAGACAATCTTCCGTGGTCACATGGCCAGTGCGACTTAGACACGGAACGCTGTTACCTTCCCACCGAGGTGGTATCTATTAATCTACTTGCATTTGCATGCTTTCGAACCGCTAGGTTGGCAGGAGCTGGGACAAGCGACGGGCGCTCACTCCGTCACGTGGATTCGATCTTACGACTGCTTGATCTTCTGACCCTGCAACACAGGCTTCTGTGGTTTAGCCCACAGCGCCACCACGTAGTACCATATAGATATGTAGATATCGGATACTTGTTTAATACTAAGGTACTGAAATTTAAAATTTAACTGCTATTATCCAAATCAATCAATCAATCAATCAATCAATCTCTGGGCACATTTCCCCCCATCAGACTTTCCCCCAGAGCTTATTTATGAATTAATGTGCATAATTAATGTGGGGGTAAGGAGAAATAATTAGAAATTGTTTGATGACAGTATTAAAGAATATTGCCTATTCTATCTACCTTGTTTGAAAACCTTTTCATTATATCATTTTTCTCATTTTGATGTAAATTAAATGATTTGAAACATGATCCTCTGTTGGAGAGCAAATCAGAGCAAGTTACAGTTGTTTCACAGAGCTCCAAGCCCTGAAATTAATCTTTCGCTAATATGGGTATTGCTGGCAGAGGCTGACTGCATCAGGGCACGACACAAAGACATAACAAGCAACAAGTTTAAATGATTGTCCAGAAACACTCCTGGCTGCAATAAGACAGACAAAGACTAATCAATGTAAAATAAATAATTGAAAAATTTAAAATGCATGTAGTCAATGGGGCTGACATTTAGAGCAAGAATCTAATATTCGGGGATTCTCTCTACACAGTCATTTAAGGAACAGTCCAATACTCTTGAACCTATACTCTTGAACATCGTCGTAAAGCGGATTCGTCATAATGTGGGGCAATCGTTAAGTGAGGCACCACTGTATTTCTGAGTAATCACAAACAAGATAGATCCATGTGGTGCCACTCCAATGCATGCTTACCTTGGGGTAAGCCCCAAAGAACAAATAATTATCAGCAAATGTTATAAGATTCAGTGTTAGAGGATTAGAAACAATGACTTTAAGTTTATGTGTCCATTCACCTAGCTACATGAAGAAAACGCATGCATTACACCTTAGCACCAAGAACTCTTCTAATTTTCTAAATGTGAATAAGGACTTAGGCAACTTTTGGTAAAGCATACAGCATTTAAGGGAAACAGAGTGCTGTATTTTAAATGCAGCCATCAATTGTAGAGCTGACAGTTTCTATTAGCGTAATTCCTCTGGGGCCTTCTTGCCAGCCGGCAATCAAAATCACTTCTCATCCATAGCACTTTCTCTAGCGTTGATATTTTCATAATCTCATCTGAAAATGCTTTTGGATATATTGTCAGCTCCTATAACCAACCAAAATATTTTGTCATGATGAGTAACTCTTTTTGCCAAGATGAAGAGTATGGGGGAAACAGTCTTCACAGTTTCCATTTTCCTCTCCATTTGAAGTGTATTCCCTGGGATGTCAGGAAGGTTAATGCTTATTTTGTATTCACAAAATGTATCTGCTCTCCCACTGTGCAGATCTGGAGTTGGGGAGGGAAAAAATAGTATCTTTGTGTATTTGCACATGTATGTGTGGAGTGGATGTGACACGAAGGTTAGGCTGCTTGAATGTGACATGTTTTGGAAACACTGTCCAAAAAAATGCACCGTGTTTTGTATTACATGTCAGAAACCATGCTTGGCAAGAAGTGGCTTAGCTTCCTTTTTATAAGAATAAAGGCCAATAAATGATAAATCGTAAAAAACAAGATAGCGCCTTTAAACATTCATTTTTTCAACCTGCCTTTTTTGGATAGATACATAGACTACAATGTTGGCATAGCTGCCGCCAGAGCAACTTCCTTCCACGAAGACAAGATGCTTCAAGTCACATGACTACTGCAACATTACATAGCGTGGATGCTTTACTTTAGGGACAGTGTCCATCTGGAGAGGACCCTAGGCTAGGTGTCCTGGAGGGTCTTCCATAAGACTACCCACCCTGTCCTATCATAAGGGGTAGCACTCTCCCCTTGTAATAGATGTAATTTAAGTTGGCATTCGTCTGCTTTTTTTGTCTATTGTCTTGCTTGTCGTTTGCTGTTAAATCTTGGTTTGTGTTGTGAATGCTTTTCTTGCAAGCCGCCCAGAGTAGTGGCCTTGCTACTAGATGACCGGGGTAAAAATTGAATTAAAAAATAAATAAATTATAAGCTGATTAAACCAGTGATTTCCAACCTTGGGTAACCCAGGTGTTCTTCCACTGCCGCTCCTAGAAATAGTGGCCAGCACAGCTAGTGGTGACGGCTTCTGAGAGTTGCAACACATGAACACCTAGTTGGAACCCAAGGTTGGGAACCACTGGACTAAATGATAGAGAATGGCAGCATTTCAAACAATAACCTTTTTGAAAAACAAACAAACCACCCTGTACTGATAGCTAAGCCAGCCTGCCATAGCCATAATCCCTTTTTCTTTTCTTTTTTGGTTAATCCTTCTGGACCAGGCTAGCACTGGAGTGACATTATACTGGGGACCAGAGGCATTGTAGGAAACAAAGATGGCAGTGTTGGCTGCACACTTCCTATCCATGCTGGGCTGTATAGAATAGCTTCAAATTAATTTTGTTTATTTCAGTTTCATAAATAGCTTTTTGCAAAGCAAGCATTTAACAGAAAGAACCTGCATAACCAAACAATACCTATGTTGGCTTAGATAAATCTGACACAAATCTGACACAATAATAAACCTTAAAAACTAGCTCTCTGTGCTATTCTCCATTCAAAAGTCCTTATTTTAACATATGGAGATAAATAAATTTTGCTGAGTCTAAATAAATGAGACGAAACCAGTTATGAATGTAATATCCAGAATTTTCATGAGAATACAAAGTATATTCCTTTAAGAATTGCCATCGAACATTAATCCGCCACTACACTGCACAAAGGGTCATACCAGGGACGTGCGACTGATTGCCCAGTTCCACAGAGCAATGCCTTGTGGCCTAGCACATTTTTGCCAGCCTTACATTATACCAGCATGAACAGGATACAGGTCATTATGTAATAATTTCTACAAGCATCTACCCACTTTAAAACATGCTAACAGGTATGCTCAGAATATGGCCTATTCCTGTATCCAGAACTTGGGGAAAGGTACTTTTTTTGGACTACATCCATGGCTATCAGCGAAATAAGCGACACGTTCCATACAATGGGTTATAGCAGGCACTGTAAACTCTGCCGCAGCACTCTATCCATCTATTCTGGCATCTCCGTGTACTGATTAGAACCTAGATGGCCCAGGTTATTTTTATTTAAGATAAACTAAGGTGGTTTGACTGTAGCTGAGATCGCTACAGTGACTTGATTTTCCTTTTATTTAATAATCTTCTCTGAGAGCCATGCTAGACATGTTCTTCAACTAATTTGCTTGATTATATATATAACAAATTTGCAAAGTATCATATGCGGTTATATATGGTATGATATAGAAAAGTGTGAAGTATACATGAAAATGTATGAGCACATCATTTGCAGAAAAGGATATGCACTACATTTCTATAGACATTTTCTCAAAAATTCAGTTCCAGGGAGCGTGGTGGGCTTTAATCCCAAGAAAATGGATACAGAATTGCACCATGAGTTACCTGTTCATTTTTGTAGACTAAAGCCAAATCACTCATGGTCTAATTTCATTTTTAATCCATTCTTCTCACTCATTTATAGCATGCTCATTTAACAGTATCGTTATGGCACACCTCAGTCCTGGATTTCAGATTCAAGTGCTAGAAGTCTGTAATAATAACATCTATATATTTTAAACTCACACAAAAAGGCTCACAATATTGTTTTGTGGGGCGAGTAGGAGAGGAAACCACAGAGGATATTCCACTGTACACATATGAATTTGTGTGGATTTCTAACAACTTTATACTTCAGTGCATTATTGATGTTTTAATCTAGGAAGCTTCAGGGAAATTCTCACTTTCTATTCAGCAGTCAGTTTTTAATGCAAAAAAGAAAAATGAAGGAAGGAGAGGAAAACTTACATATTATCTTGGGTTCATTTCATATAAAAGACAAAGAAAAAATAACAGCGCTCTACTTCTGCAAACCATGCCTCGCTCACTTCATTCCACCTATATGATTTCACATGGCCTTTCCTTTGCTTTCATCCAGTTCGATGAAAGGAACACAGTTTATGTTGCAAGAAGAGGTGGATGACGTGCCTCCATTGGGTAAAGATTGTGGAGTCTATAAGCAGTGAATTCACGTGAGCCTGGATGGCATCTATATGGAACATTAATTTAATTTCATTAGTCTACAGCTCCCAGAATCCCACAGCCAGCACAGCTGAATGCAGAGGGATTGGTTACTGCTGGGGTAAGTGACATAATATTACGTATTTCTATTTATTTTATTTTACTGCTAATTGTTCTATACTATTCTTTTGTTTGATTCTTCATCATTTTTGATCCATATGTTTTAAACATACCTCCTCTTGCACAGAAGCTGCCTCTTCCTGCCTTTGGATAAGTGCATAATTAAAGTTTGTTTTTAAAAAGCAAGAGAACTTAAATACTGATACTCTTAGTTATTTCCAGCGCATTGCTGCCCCAAAATATATTATACACAAATTTAAATTTTATTGAGTTCTTAATTTACTTGGCTTTTGTTTTGCAGTGAATCTTTTGTTTTGAAATTTCTCTGGAGACTGAGTGCTCCTTCCCCTCAAAAGTATTTCCTGTATTTCTAGGAGATACATTGGAATCAACCAAAGGACTCACCTTGGTACTTATAGGAAGTGTACGCCTGGGAACTTTCACAGGATAAAAAGTTTTGAAAGCTTCCTCTAAAGACAAGCTAACATTATTTCTGTTTTGCAGTGGTCACCTCATTTTCTATTTAGCTTTAAGGTTTGGGATAACATTTAGATCTAAAGACAAATTAAATACAACCCTGTCTTAACAGTGCGATTCTATAGATGTTTAATCAGGAGTAAGCCACCCTGACTTCAGTGAGGCTAACTTCTAGGCAGTAATTGTGCATAGGACTGCAGGCTTAATATGGCTGTGAAAATCTTGAAAAATGTCTCATTTATCTGAAGGTTGACAGATCTGTCTCTCTCCCACTGATTCATGCCTTTCTTCCTTCTTCACATCCCTTCCACTGATTTGTCCTTTCCTTCATTCTTCTTTATAACTGAAGAATGTGTCTGTGTGTGTGTGTCTGTGTGTGTTTGTGCTCCACAAGCACACAGGCTGTTTTTCCAGGTCAAAGATAGTTTTTACTCTCCACCTTCCTGCTCTGTGGACAATAGTTTTATTCAAGAGCCTCCCTGCTGAATAGCAAGTGCAAGAGTCTGTGAAAAGATTCCATTTACTACTGCGTGACTCCCATACAGGGAGCAATTATTGGGAAAGGACTGCCCTGTCTTTAAAGTATTTAGATCAAGTCAAGTATCTTTCAAAGAAAGATGCTGAGTTACCACAAAAGACTTTTGCTAATTACAGGCCCTCCCTTCATTCCTTCTGACAGCCATTCCCAGGAGGGGGATCACTGGGGAATAACCTTACAATACCACATCCTGATTCTGCTGCTCAAGTCAAGGCTGTATAGGCAGATTTTTTTTTTTAAAAAAAGCCAAAAGTCAATTCATCCTTAAGAGATTTCCTAAAGATAAGATTGAATAAGGCCATCGCTATTTCCATTTCAAGACTCCCTATGCACATTTGCTAACTAGGCCTAGGGGGATTTTTTAGAAACATCAGGGACAATTTTAGAAACATCACAGCCCAGTCTGCACACTTATTCTTATTCTTTACAAGACTCTGCGTGCAAACAGCTTCCTCCACAAAATAGGCTGTGGGGAAGGCCACCGCAAGTGTATCTTTCTCCAGTCTTGGAAAAACTCTAATATTTCTAAGACAGTATTTCGCTGATTGGTGGGCAGTATTCCCTCTCAAGAGAGAAGCGCAAGCACTTCAGGAGGACACAGATCTCAGCTAAATGTTTGGACATTACACTGAACCACAACTCAGCGTTGGGGGAACCAGAGAAAGCGAGCCTTGGGTTTATGCACCACTTCTCCTCCTGTCGTGCAGTTGTGAGAAGCAGATGAAATGTTTTAACTTACTACGTCCAAGCTGAGAGCTGTGGTTATCTTCAAGTATAGCTTAGGGAACACGCATGGATGGTAAATATAGTTTGGTTTCATACTTCAAACTAAGCAATCTGGGTGAGTCCAGGCCTTTGAAATCTAGGAAAAGGTAAAGGTTCCCCTTGACAATTTTTGTCCAGTCGTGTTCGACTCTAGGGGGCGGTGCTCATCCCTGTTTCCAAGCCATAGAGCCAGCGTTTGTCCAAAGACAATCTTCCGTGGTCACATGGCCAGTGTGACTTAGACACGGAACGCTGTTACCTTCCCACCGAGGTGGTCCCTATTGATCTACTTGCATTTGCATCCTTTCGAACCGCTAGGTTGGCGGGAGCTGGGACAAGCGACGGGCGCTCACTCCGTCGTGTGGATTTGATCTTATGACTGCTGGTCTTCTGACCCTGCAGCACAGGCTTCTGCGGTTTAGCCCACAGCGCCACCACGTCCCTACCTTTGAAATCTACTGTAAGCCATATCTTGACTACCAAAATTCAGCAACAAACCAGAGACACCGCTTTAAAAAAAATAAAAAGATGCCCAAAGAGGTTTTTCACAGCTTGTGTTTAAACTTCAGAGTCAAACTGAAAATCCTTTAAAAACATTTTAAAATGATTTTAAACTCCTGGTTTGCCCCTGCAGCACAGTCTGCCACTAAATTTTAGTGGTGATATTTGAGGAGAAGGGGCTGGGAGCCATATATGGTCCATGGGTCAAATGATGACCATTGCAACCTGAAATGCAGTAGAGACTCTGTAGAATTTGATAGATGAGCTGCTGTTCACTGAAACAGACACTGAACACCTTCAATTTTCTTGGAGTTGCACTGTAAAATTGGGTAGTGGTGGCTGCACAAGCTTATGTATAGAATGCTATGCGCTGCCCACTACGTTAATGTGAAGTGAACTAAAAAACACAATTTAGGTTTTTTAAACAGGAACCCATATGAACACCTGGGATGCTAAGAGACTCATTTTTTAAAAAAGATGAAATGTGATACAGGACAAAGTATTGTTTTCATTCTAAAATCAAAGGCCTCTTGATATCCAAATGAGGACAGAAAAATGAAGAGGACACACCGACATTGCAGCACTACTGGCATTGCGGAAAAATGTTGGAATCAGCTGAGTGGATTGGGATACCAACTTTGCAATTAAAATGGAAATGTCATATTCTAACACGAATCTGCCTTGAATCTGAAGATAGGCTAATGTCAACAGAGGGAAAGCACACTGTAACATCAGACCTCCACCAGATATCGGTGAAGCCACAATTCAAATCAAATTATGTTTAAACAAAGTCCTGCTTCCTGTCCAGTGGCTTTTTGCACATAGCATCTCCCGAACACGAGATGGCCTGTTTCTCCCACTGTCACATCTAATCTTCCTCTAGGAAACCTGGAGAGATGTGCACAACACTCTTTGTTACATGCCAGTTGGAAAGATATTTTATATCAATGCAAACCTATGGGCTTCATTTTCCCCTGTGCATGATTACAAAAACATCAAAGAATATACAGCAGATGTACATATTTAATGACTTTGAAATCCAAAGAAAAGTGGCATAGTAGAAATAGTTTGATTTCGATAGCTCTAGGTAGAGATTCAGAGCAATCAAGGTTAATGAAGTGCCTGTTTTTATGAGAACAAATTACTAAAGGCACAAAGCAGAAGACACAGCTGTTGTACACTTCCCCTCCATTTCTACCAAAAATTACCAGCAGAAATTTTCATTTTTAAATGAAGGCAAATTTGGGATAAATGTATGGTTTATTCCCCTACTATCCAAATTAACTGAATTCTTTCTTTGGTGCCAAGGTATGTATTACAGATAGCCCATGTTTAGAAGAGGGAATGCCTTAAATGCTGAGAACATCATAGCAGAAATATATCCTATCTTCTCCAATTGCTTGTTTTGTTTCTGTCCATTCAGTGCTGATTTATATGCAAATATTATTTTTCAGTTATAATATCAGTGCAAACCTATGGGCTTCATTTCTACCTGAGCATGATTATCTATCTATCTATCTATCTATCTATCTATCTATCTATCTATCTATCTATCTATCTATCTATCTATCTATCTATCTATCTATCTATCTATCTATCTATCTATCTATCCATCCATCCATCCATCCATCCATCCATCCATCCATCCATCCATCCATCCATCCATCCATCCATCCATCCATCCATCCATCCATCCATCCATCCATCCATCCATCCACCCATCCACCCATCCACCCAATGCACTATTCATTACATTTTATTTACAAGAGTAAATAAAATGTAATGAATTATAAGTAAACAGTAAAAATTAAAACATTGAGACATGAATCATGTACTTCAAAACCTGCTGCATCTCTGAACACATTAATGGATTTCTTCTTCTAATAATGGGCTATTTATAACACAGAGTTTCATTTGCTGTAAGCCAGGTGTAAATTCATCCATATGAACCCTTGGTTTCCTTTAAGTTCTAAAACTAGTGCCTTTGTGTTGGCTTTGGAGCTTGTAAAGACCAAGGTTTCCAAGTGCTCTGCAGAGGGAGGGAGCGGGGGACTACAGTTTTCACTTACGCCTACTTTCATAAATAGCTCGTGATTTCTCATACAGCTCATATGGGTCAGGTTTTCTTGGGTCGAAGGCCTCTGTTGAATCAGGAAAAGAACTCCTGTGAAGGGTAGGTGGAAAGGGAATATTCTGTGGTATAGCTGGAGCAGATAAACTTGTCTGTGGACTCCCTTGATTCTCCCATCGTTCTATCATCTATAATAAACAATAGGAAGACAACAAAACAACTTTTAGTTGGAAAACCTACAAGCAAGGTCTAGGTCTTCTTAAAATAAAACCAAGCAAACCAACAGATGTACAACAATGAGATGTTTTGCAGTACAGTTCTATTCAGCTTTACTCAATATTAAGTCACTATGAGTGTAACAGGACCTACTCCCAGTTAAGCCTTAGACATTTTATAAATAATAAATATTATTAATACACAAAACGTATTTTACAATTAAATGTTTTCTATGCTTTCAGCAGTCACATGCCAGAACTCATGCCATTTCCTTAAGAAGTTTCAAAATGGGGTGGACTTGTAATTTGTTGGGGAACTGCTGAGCAATGTAGCTGAAAGAAAGTAGCATTTCTCATCTCTTAGCAGTCTTGAAAAGCAGCCTATTGAGATGTGAGGCTTTGGAACTTAATTTCCCAGGAAGTCTGAGCCTTATCCGTTTACCAGAATAGGTGTGGCAAATCTATTATGTAAAAGTCACAGTGGCATACCTGGGAAATAAAAACAGCTGAATCTAAAAGCATTTACACACACACACACAAAAGAAAAGCCGAATTTGTAGTTGTAAAAAGTTACTGTAACAAAGTACTGGGAAATCAGAAAAAGTAAAAGCTATATCTTTTATTATGTTTACTTTCTTTTGGGCTTGGGCTCTTCTTTAAAAAAAGTTGAGTCTGCACAGCGCAAGTGTTCTTTATTGTATTAATGGAGTACACCAAAGAGGCAGGGAATCCAGATTATACAATATCCACATTTAGTTGCCACTAGAAGCAGCAAATATAATGGCTGGCTGGATAGCTCAGCGGTTTAGGTATGTGGCTACAGAGCCAAGAGATAGAGAGTTCAAGTCCCCACTGTGCCTCTTGTGAGTACAGTCAGTCTGTGTGGCCTTGGGCAAGCTGCAGAGTCCCAGGATGGCACCTGAAGGAAGGAAGGGTAAACCACTTTTGTGCATTAGCTACCTGGAAAAAGATTTCCATAAGTCATGAAAAATGCAACTGCTACTTTTATTTAGCAAAGGGTGTCACATTGAAAGTTATGATTCTAAGGTCAAAGGCATGAAATGTTGAAGATATAAATGTTACAAACAAATGGGCATAATGAAGACCCTATACTATTTTTAAATACAAAGCCATTTTACACAGGACTAATTTTATGCGGAGAAGAGACAGGAAGGAGAGAATAGTGAGAGAGCTTAACTCCTTCCCTGGTTGCCATATGCTCCCTATGGTTACCATAAGCATGCTCAGAGCACAAGTCTCACCTTCCTCTGCCTGCAAGTACATACTTTTTCAAGTACATACTTTTTTTTTACAGCTTGAATGGAAAGATATGGTTTACCGTAAAATGTACAAAAATAGAAATAAAGTAAAATATGCAAATAAAAGCATATATTTAACCATTAACTGCATATAAGAAGTATACTGTATTTCACCATAAGCATTTTATGAAGGCATGTTTCACCACAAAATACATAGCAGGTGTATACATTGACAGCTGTTCTCCACTTCCAGTTTAATGCAGGATCCAATGGACTTGTGAATAAAACTATGCAAAACCGCAATGGAACAAAAATAGTTTGATTTGTCCATTCTTATTCCATAGACGGCCATAACAGGGACATATTCATCCATATGGGTTTCCACAAGAGAGCTCAAAGCAGTAATAACTCCTGCAAATCTTTGAACAAAGACAGTGCTGGTAGGACACTGATACACACAGGATACATGTCTAATGGCCTGTATTGTAGCACATTCAACCCTGAGCAATTCTTTCAGTGTTGGACAGAAGCTAGAAATAACAGTCAGGGCCTACGTCACCTCCAAAGAGGTGAAGGCAGTCCAAGGCATATTCTGTTAGAGTCTATGCTTTCTTAAAGTCAAATGATGCTCTGTGCTCCAGAAGGTTTTAATATTTACTGTTATTGGCAATATCTCTGTGTAGAGCCCATTTTCCATGTTCAAAACATTATTACACAACAACATCAACAATGTGCCATCAAGTCAATTGTGATTTATGGTAACCTTTTCCAGGGTCTTCTAGGTAGAGAATACACAGAAGTGGTTTACCATTCCCTTCTTCTTGGGGCACCTTGAGACTGCACAGTTTACCCATGATTGCACAGGCTGGCTTTCCTCCCGAGAAGCACAATGGGGAATGGAACTCTGCAGACAGATACTGAAACCACGGAGCTAAGCTTGCTACAGAAATAGTTTGACACTCAAGAAGTGCTGGGAAGTGTTTGTTTTGTCATCATACTACAAATGAAGGCATTGCCTTTGGCCTTTATTTCTCATTATATTGCTCAACTGATTAACCCTACTTCAGTTCTTACCCTCACTTCTGTGAGGCAAAATTAGCTAAAATGGGATAAAAATGATTAAAAACCAGCAGGAATGGTTCCTTCCTTCTCAGTATAACATCAAGACAAACAACTCCAAGCATTTCCTGCAGTGTTGCTTGACCAAGGACACCTTCAGGATTCTCAACAGTCAAAGTCTGGTTCATGTTGTGCTTCTAAGTTCTTAACAGAGAAATGAGGCACTGACTTGAGTTGATGGCAACTCAAGCACAACATTAACATGGATCGGGTCAGAAACTATGTTAATAAAAACCTTTTGTAACCAGGCTAGGAAAGAGCTAAATATTCCAGCTCCTCTATTTCCTTGATTAAACCAAAGAAAATGGCTTAAACAAAATCATTGTTTAAGACGCTCCCGGACCACGCATCTAAATTGTTGTTATCTAGCTACATAGGTCTGAAATACTTGTCTGCAGCTAGAGCTCAAGGCAATCAGGATCTCGTGTAATTTGCCTATCTGTGGCTAAACCTGCTGAGAAATGGTTTCTGACTTATCCTGAGCAGACTGAAGGATGCAAAGAAGACGGTTAGTGCATATTCAAATACTAAGCTAATTGCCTTCCTCAGAGGTTAGACCTATCCAGTGTCATTCTGTTTGTTTCATGAAGAAAGTAAAGTAGTTAATTATTGTTATAGCTGAGTTTTAAAAAGAAGCATTACTTTCTCTGGTTCTATAAAGTAATTATTGTGTTTTTAATGATGTAAGCTGCCTTGCGCCCTTTTTAAGGAGAAAGAGGGGGTAACAATATTTTAAATAAATACATAAAATAAAATAGTTATCCTTTAATTAGTTTTAAAAATCTTACTGCTACAATGTTTAGGCGTGTGGTATCAATCTGTATTCCTTCCAACTCACCTTGTTGTGGCCTTTGTACCCATGGATTCAACGTATTAACTCTAGTTGAAAGAAACAGCAGCATCTATCTCTTGTCTAGCTATCCATGCTCTGATAACCTTCACTACATGCTAAGTATGACAGTGCCCTGTATGCGGAACTGGCTTAAAAACAATGGACTGAAGCTGGTCCAGAACAAGGCTGTAAGTTTTTTTTTAACTGAAGTTGGGAGGTTTTCCCACATTACACCTATCCTTTGTCAGCAGCACTGGGTTGAAGCACTCATACATCATCAAATACTAATAAGGTAACTGTTTTTCTCAGAGCTTAGACCTACTCAGTATAGTTCAGTTTGTGTCATGAAACACAAAAACCTCCACACCTTTCATGATTATTACCAAAACAAGTTGTTGTCCCCATCACTGGCCACGTCTCCTCTATATGGAATGGTAGTGCAGCCCTTGAAGGGGCCTGGCCTAGAAAAATGGCCACCAGATCCCTGGGTCTTGTTAATGTTTGATCTACAGTATTTATGAACTGCTTAAGATCCAATAAATTCTGGGGTGCTGTCTAACCGTTTTTTAAAAAAATCTATAAAAGGATACAAATATGTATTTTTAAAACTCACATAATACTGTGGCTGGGTTTTTTTCCCCAATTAGGAGAAGCTTTTTTGAATAAAGAGGTATTTCAGCAGCTGCATGAAAGAAACACTGGTGCCTCGCTAAACCACCCAGCAAAGAATTCTACAGAGAGGGCCCTCCTACACGAAAACCTCAGGTTAAGAGCGGTCTCTGACTGTATCTCAAGCCCATATGGCATCACCAGGTGTGCCTCTTTCCAATGACCTCTGTGACCAGGCAGCTTAATGAAAGATAAGGTGTGCCTTCAAGGATATCCTAACAACATAACCCTAAACCTGGCCCAGTAGGCCACCTTCTTATGCAAATATACTAGAAACAAAGATGTACATTTTACTGATCAATCTTAGGCATTTAATTCCTATAAACCTCAAATTAAATATTGTGGGATTCAGCGTCTGGTACTTCTAGTGAGAACAGCATCATCATGAATAGATGCCAGGATCCTGCTGGCTTGTGTGGTTGTGGAAAAACTGTTGTACAAGCGGTGCTAGCTACTCTGGCAATTGTCCATGACATATCTGGCTGTGCTCTGGTTGTGTAACTGAGTACATGATAGACTGATGGCAAAATGCAAGGACATCTTCCACAGTCATCTTTATGCATGTGGTGATACCCGACAGGATTTTGGACAGTGTTGCAACCGAATTAAAATAAGCACGAACTGCTTTCAGTGAGAAAAAAACATAGAGCTAATTCTATCCCAGTAAAATTGGTGAGATTGAAAAGCACTTTAATTCATGCCCACAAATTCTAACATAAGTAATTTCTCAAGAAAACTTACAGGCTTTGGAGTCTTCCATGGTGAAAAGAATCCTAAAACAGAGAAAGAAAAAAGAACATCAGTGCATCTGTCTTTTATTTTTATACCCCAGAATGGACAATAATACAATGTTTTTCTGGTTAGTGCAAATGTGCATATTATGTTAAGGTACAGAAGAGAGCATGCCCCTGGGAGAACATGACTACTGCTGAACAAAAGCTGAGTATTGCAGGTCACCATGACTTGCACTCAGTGAAGTCAGAAATACATCTGCTGTTATCTTTAGAAGCAGCAGTTCAAGCACACATCAGCTAATACATGCTTGGCTGCTTGTTTGTTAGATCGTGACAATCAAGAACATTATTCTCTATATTTTTGTTGGTTGCCAAACTAGAGATGGGCCCTTTGTATTTGGGAGACGAGTATGAAGCTTGCCACCACAGGTGGCCATTCCGATTGGACCCTTCCCCCTGAACAGGGCATCCATTTACCGTTTGTGACATGGTGTGTGAAGCCATCATCCTTCATGCCACACCAATCATGGAAATAGCCTGGGTGGGGCTTCTCTGCACTGCTGACCAACCCAGCAAAGGGGCAGGATGACAAACCTCCCCCTCAGCTGCTGATTGGTCAGCAGCACAAGGAGGCGGGGAAGCCCTAGCCAGGCTACTTCTGTGAAGGACGACAGCCATGCACACTGCACCACAAGTGATAAGTGGACGCCTGGTTCAGGGACAAGAGGGTCCAATCAGACTGGCCACTTGTGGGGGTGAGCTTTGTATTCGTCTCCCCCAGGAGCCAAATACAAAGCTCCTGTCTCTGTTCCAGACAGCTGATTTCAACATACCCAACAGAATAATATTTAATCTGGCCCGCAACTTGGAAGACCTGCAGTTGTTAATTACAAACGATGCCAAATGCTTATATTAAATGGTAACGGTATGTTTTCTGTCAGGCAATACTGCCTACAGAAATCAAACAAGCATGTCTTTTTTTCTACACAGCAAAAATCATGCAGTTGTTCCTTTAGTTAAATGTATTATTTTAAATAACGTCAATAAGAAAGCACCTATCAGGCCTATGACAATGATACTACAATATCATTAATTTCATTCAATCCTGAGAAAACACCACAGTATTTTATCTGTATTGCATACAAGTCACAAAACTAAATTTTAAAAGCTCTATTTTGCAACAGAATTAGATCACAGGGAAAAGCATGGCTTCATATACAATTTAAGAACATTTTAAAAACAAAAAGATATATGAAAATCTGCATTAAAAAACTTGAAAAAAGGGCTTTATTTTAGCATACTTATTATTGAGGAGAGAAATAATTTCCCCAACTATTGCATTCTAAGCTTCAAGGCATTTTGCATGGCTTTTCTTTCCAATGTATAAGAAACCCACCACCCCTGCAATTTGAATCCTAAATTTATTTTCTTTTCATAGAAGGAGCACTCATTTGTAGAAATACAATTGTGCTCATTTTCTTTAATCAGAAGTGATCCTTGTACGAGCAGAACTCTCTTCTCAAAAATGGAAGCTCCTTGTTTTTAACAGGGAAAAAAACTGGGATTCATACCTGCCAGGGAAAACATAAGCTCTCCTGAAAGCTGACTGATAGGAGTCGGCGTAATTGCTCCATCTGTGAAGGGGCCTATAAGATGGTCCCATTCATAACAGAGGATGCAGAAACCCCATGGGAGTGGACATTTTGCTGATAGAATGGGCTGAATTTCGGGACCTGCTAGATCTAGAGTCCCTCAGACTGGGCCATAAGACCTGTGCGTTAATTTTACTTCCACAGTTGAGTGTGGTTGTTTGTTTTTAGGGGGAAAAGATTTTCCTCACTTCCCTCACAGGATTGCCAGCAGGTTTTGAGAACTGGCAGATCTCCTGCTGTGTGCTTTCCATTCTCCTTTAAGATCACTCTGCTCATTGTTAGATGTATTCATGAATTTACATTTGTACTGGAATTAGAGATGACAATGAAAACGACAACAACAGCAATGACAACAATAGTTGTTTATTATTATTATTATTATTATTATTATTATTATTATTATTATTATTATTATTATTATTATTATTATTATTATTATTATTATTCCTCAGACACCTCTACTGTGGGCTCCTGATTTGGATGCCACTGACATAGAAGCTGACCACTCCCATTATGGTTATGTTCTGGTCAAATTCTGCCATTTTATCCTATGCTAATGTTTGCCTTCTCTTGCATACAGACCCTGAGTATGACTTCTCATTGGGGATCACGGCACTAAAAAAAATTGCAAAGCCTAAGATTATAAGAGCTGCTGGATAGGTCAGGGGTTTAAGTATCTAGCTGCAAAGCCAGACATAGTGAGTTCAGTTCCCCGCTGTGACTTCTTGAGAGGGGCTGGACTCTATGATCCACAAGTTCCCTTCAAACTCTGTACAGTCGTGCCCCGCTGGACGATTACCCCATTTAACAACAAATCCACTTAACGTTGAAGTTTTTGCGATCGCAAAAGCGATCGCAAAATGATGTTTAGATTGGTTTTTTTGCTTCACGTTGATCGGTTCCCTGTTTCGGGAACCGATTTTTCGCTTTACGAGGATCAGCAAACAACTGATTGTCGGGTTTCAAAATGGCCGCTGGCTTTCAAAATGCCCCCCCACTGATTTCTAGGATAGATTTCTTGCTATACAGGCACCGAAAATGGCCACCATATGGAGGATCTTCACTGGCCGAGCAGGTATTCAGCCCATTGGAACGCATTGAACAGTTTTTAATGTGTTTCAATGAGTTTTTAAATTTCGTTTGATGACGTTTTCGCTCTACAGCGATTTAGCTGGAATGAATTAACGTCATCAAGCAAGGCACCACTGTAGTTCTAAGCGTATTGATGAATCAGTGCTCATATCTATGCAACTATAATGCACACTGACCCTTGTAATAACTCTTTCTGTCTCAGGTAGTGCTACCTTTGTGCTCTATGTTTTTTCTTCTAGAAACATATTTTTGATAAGTAGAGAGAAAATGCAAAGAGTTCTACTCCCTTGTTTATTCATGTCCAACTTCCAATCTTGTATGATCTCATCTATGGATGAAGTTTATCTCAAGGAACCAAGTGAAAATTAATGAAGAAATTCATACTTGTTCTTGAATCTATAAATATGTACAATTCTTTTTTTGTATTATAGTTGGGCTTTCTACAAAGGATAGAAGGATCATGAATTTCTGTCCTAAGGCATAGCACCAACAGCTGTGCAGCCCTTGAAGCTGAAGACCAGTCCTGTCCCACATACTACCAAGTAGCCTGTCTTCTTTCCTCATCTGACAGTGCATATTGTTAGCTTAGGTGACCTCCTCACAGTCCTGGAGTCAGCATGGTCTGACAGCAAACAATGCATTGCCTGGAAAGACTCCGTATCAAGTGTGTCTTGTTTACTTCACGCTGTTAACCCATTCTAATGCCAACTCCCAGCAAGCACTGGGGGCATCTTCCTTTTCCAACAGGAAATCAGGCCAGAGCTTAGCCTGTCCAAAGCCATGAAGCCTTCCAGCCCAGCTTTTTCCAAGATGAGTACAATTTAGGTATCTGTCTGGCATGTGAAACTCTAAAATGGAGAATACTGGAATTTGGAGGACAAAACAATGATAAATGAACATGCCAATTAATGTCTCCAATGGTTTGACAGCACAAAGAAAGGTATGCTATATTTCTCAGAATTTATGCAAGCAAAGTAACAGAATATTTTTCAACAAAAGTGCTTAGATAAATCATATCATATTCATAGCCTTTTCTAGACATATTGAAACAGCTCTTCTGTTCAAACTATCCTCTCTGAAGAGTCTCTATTCATCTTCTCTTCTGCTACCTCATTTTGTCGCCTGCAGTTTCTCCAGTTACCATATTATCTATCTAGCAATCCCAGGTTTCTGTACAACACAGTTCTATCCACCTTTAGTTGAATGTGAATCCCATTGAATACAAGTAAGCTCAGTGCTTCAAAAGTTACTTTTCAAGAAGAATTCTAACTATTTGTTATTGATACTGTATTTTCCACCAGTGTGAATTTCATCATTCACTACAGGACATTGATAATTCTTGCTTTCTATTACTGTTTAGTTTCCCTGGCTGGGTCAGTGGGTGGGAATTCATTTGATTTTTTAAAAATGTCTAAAAGTCTAGGCAACAATCCTCTCAATATGTGAGCCAAACACTATCTGGCCCTCAAAAGTAATAGGACAAAGCTATAAATATTCATTGTTTACATGTCTGTTCTCATTCTCCCAACACTCAGTTTGAGTGGATGTCCCCTTGTTCTGGTATTGTGTGAGAGGGAAAAGAGCTTCCCTCTCTCCACATTATCCATCTTCTGCATAATTTTATACATCTCAATCATGTCCCCCTCTCAGGCACCTTTTCTTTAGACTAAAGAGCCCCAAACACTGTAGTCTTTCCTCATAAGGGAGGTGCCCCAGCCCAGTCATCATTTTAGTCACTCTCTTTTGCACCTTTTCCAGTTCCACTATGTCTCTTTTTAAAGGTACAGCAACCAGAACTGTATGCAATACTCCAGGTGCGGCTTTACCACCGTTTTGTACAATGGCATTATAATGTTGCCTGTTTTATTTTCAATCCCCTTTTTAATGATACCTAGCATGGAATTGGCTTCTTCACTGCTGCCGCACACTGGCTTGACATTTTCATTGAGCTGTCCACCAGCACACCAAGATCTCTTTCCTGATCCATCAAGAACAGGTCAGAACCCATTAGCTGATAACTAACGTTTTGATTTTTTGCCCCAATGTGCATTACTTTACATTTTCTTGAAATGCGTTTGCCATTTTGTCATCCGTTCTCCCAGTTTGGATAGATCCTTCCGGAGCTCTTCACAATCCCTTCTGGTCTTCACCACCTGGAAAAGTTTTGTGTCATCTGCAAACTTGACCACCTCACTGCTTATCCCTGTCTCCAGGTCATCACCTCTATCCATTGTGAAAATTGCCCATTGACACCTACTCTCTGTTTCCTGGTTCTCAACCAATTCTCAGTCCATAAGAGGACCTGCCTTCTTACTCACTGACTGTGGAGTTTTCTCAGCAGCCTTTGGTGACGGATCGCATCAAACGCCTTCTAAAAATCCAAGGATTTGAAGCCTGTTGAGGTACTTAGGATTCTCTTCTGTGGTTTAGGGGAGTTCACTGGAGTTCTCTAGGACAGTGGTTCTTAACCATGGTTACTCAGGTGTTTTTGAACTGCAACTCCCAGAAACCCCAGCCAGCACAGCTGGTGGTGAAGGCTTCTGGAGTTGCAGTCCAAAAACACCTGAGTAACCCAAGGTTAAAAACCACTGCTCTAGGAGATAACCTGAAGCCCATGTCAAACTGTAATTCCATAAGATGAAGCTGTAGCACTTAAAGTGACATCAAATTGCTGTCGCTGTATAGAGTAGGTATACCCAGTATTGCAAAATTTCTCCCTTGTAGGCCTACTTTTATATGAATTCTGCTACAGAACATGACTCTGGAGAAACTTAACGTCCCCTTCAGAAACAGAAGGGTTAAACTAAAGTTTGAGAGATGCCATCTCCTGTCTTGTGAATGATCATGTAGGTAACACTCTGATGATCATAGTGCCTTTTGTCACAAAATTGCATCCTCACATATGGCTTCCTTTGTTTATTTGTCTATGGTACTGCATAGAACCTACATTACCACAAATGAACAGATGGCTTTCCAGCAGTTTCTTGCAGAATAATTGAGTCTTGGCATGTACTTTTAAGGCCTTGGGTAATACAGGTTTTAGTTAATTTATAACAAAAAGTTTCCATAAATGTCATTGGTTTCCTGCTCAGTTTACATTTCATTTTGTTACAGAATTGGATCTATGTGCAAAAGGACACATTCCATACTTCATCTTTGGCTTTACAGTGTTAAAGTGGAGGTACTTGAATATTCAAAACCTAGGAAAGATTCTGAGTTGAATCTTAAAGATACTCCAGTGTTCATGACAGGGCCTTTGATTATGCTGATGTGAGCAGCTAATGGAAACAGGAAAGCATTTTTAAAAACTAAGTCTAGCTGCTCTAATTCCCCCTGCACTCCCAGCAGGACTCTCAGTATATATAGATGTGCATGGAGGGGCACATCATGAAAATTACCTCCCACTTCGTTAGCAGATACACTATAAGGAGTGCTCTTTCAATGAATGGGAAATAAACTATAGCGATACAGACCCAACAACCTACATGCTACAGGTTTAAGATTCTTATTGCAAATAAAAATAAGAAGTTAGTTTGATATTCAAATTCAAAGTTTACAATCATTAAGGAATTTTAAAAAAATGCAAATATGATGGTTACACAAAGCAAAAGAATGAAAAAGATGGATGGCAGAAGAAAACAGTCCAGGCACCAAGCACAACAGGCTAGTTCAACTTTTATCAAACTCTGCTTGGTTGCTTATAGAGTACCTTCAGAGGAAATGCTTCCTACTATGCATAAAACCAAGTAATATGGATGAAGGAGGTACATGCATATCATCACATATATCCAGTTCTGATTACTAAGTCTCTATTTTTGAGATAGAAGGTTACAATGGTTAGGCACTGTGGGTGTAATAACTCCTAACCCTTTCTTTATCAGCACAAAAGAAGATGGTGTGGCTGCATCTAAGTGATGCTTGGAAAATTATTTTTAAAAGAACTAAATTACAATTACCATACTAAGGAAGGCAAAATAGTTAGTTACTGTTACAGTTAAGTTTTTAAAAAGTAACATTACTTTCCCTGGTTCTACAGAGTAATTAGTTAACTTCTAGTTACTTTTTAAAAAATCTTACTGCTACAGTTTTTAGGCCTATGACAAATATGTACTCCTTCCATCTACCTAGTTTTGGCCTTAATATCAATCTCAGAGCAGGAAGAAGCAGCACTTAGCAAATAAATAAATAAATAAATAAATAAATAAATAAATAAATAAATAAATAAATAAATAAATAAATAAATAAATAAATAAATAAATAAATAAATAAATAAATAAATAAAGTATCATAGATTCAATACATCTGTTCTAGTTGAGACTAACAGCAGCATTTTTCATTTGTCTAGCTATTCATGCTCTGATAACCTTCACCACCTGCTAAGTATGACAGTGCATTGTATGTGCAACTGACTCAAAAACAATGGACTGAAGCTGGTCCAGAACAGGGCTGTAAGATTTTTTTACTGAGGTTGAGAGATTTTCCTCCCCTTAAGCCTATCCTTTGTCAACTGAGTGACTCCAAGTTTCGAGGTCCTATTTACTTTACTCTTTAATGCAAAAAGCACATGGAAACAGCTGTGTGGTTCCCCAGAGTGGGGGATACCTTTTATTGGACCACTAAAATCAAACAAATTGTAAGTTTTCATAGAGAAAATGCCATTTCTTCTGGCTTAGCCCAACCCCCTCATGGATAGTGCAGAAAAAATAGTACACACCTTTAACACAAGTTGTCTTAAAGACTACCTTCTCTCATTTCTACATACCCAAATTGAATGTTCTCCGAAATGAAAGGAGGGTTTATTTTGATGATGGCACCCTGGAAATAGAATAGCTTCACAAGGTAAGTTAATCTGGCACCTAATTTATGATCTTTTCCCAGACAATGATCTTCATATTCACCCAATCCTTTGAAATAAATGATTGTCTGATTCTCTCAGAAATCAGTGTATTATGTGTTTGTTACTAATATTTTTATTAATTTATTATGTATTTACGGATGCCTCTTCTCCTACATAACTACTGTTATGGGGCAGGTGTATAAATACAGTTTATAAATAAATGATATTAATAAATTGTAGGAATGTACACCGAGATCTATTGATACAGGGCTGCTTAGGAATAATTTAACTAATTGAATAAAAGTAAAGTCACATACACAAAAACAGATAACAGAAACCGATATAATTACAAGTGAAATCTTTATGGCCTAATTGCAATTAAAAGGTTCCTTTTTAATCGAAACCTTTCTGAATAGCTGTTTTGGAAATTATAGCTGCCTACATTGACACCAGGTATGAAATATGGCAACATTTAGACATCTATTAGTCTCATGAATAAAAGTAATCACCACAACTTCCCACAAGCAGCTAGAATTAAAGCGTTTTACCTTGCAGTCAAGAGTAGATTAGAGGTGATTGAAAGCTTTAAAGCTCTTCATAAACAGCTAACTGGTCTTTCCAGCTTAGAATGATGATGCTGTGCCATCGAGCGTGGCTAGGCTGACTTCAGCCTTCTGTGATCTGTGTTTTGTTCTTACCAGAGCTCAGGGTCTATGAAGTAGAGGTTGTCCTAAAATGACCACCTCTGGGCAGACTGAGCCAATCAGAACAGGGTGGCTCAGATGCAGAACCAATCACTGTCACCTTCTGCAGCTTCATACACCTTCCTGTACAAATATTGTGTCCACGTCTGCTATTGCAAGGTTCTAAAATAAAGCAAAGCAAAGCATGCTGCTTATATACCGCCCCATAGCGCTTCAAGCACTCTCTGGGTGGTTTGCAGGCTACACATTGCCCCCCCCCAGCAAGCTGGGTACTCATTTTACTGACCTCAGAAGGATAGAAGGCTGAGTCAACCTTGAGCCGGCTACCTGCGATTGAACCCCAGGTTGTGAGCACAGTTTTAGCTGCAGTACAGCAGTCTAACCACTGTGCCACAAGGCTCAGTTATAAAATAAAGCCCTCAAAAATGCACCAAGAAAACTCCAAAAGTTTTTGGGCTTAGTTTTAACAAAAGGCCAGTCAGAGCAAATAATTTTCTAGACACTCCAGCCTCTGATCTGGAAATCTTTGCCCATAATTTATATTCCTACAGCTAGTTATAGTTACTAATCCCTAATGAGGGAGAATAATCTGTCAGTGTTCAGGTTTTGAGAGTTACTTTTTAGTTGCAATTATAGTTCCGAGGCCAGGAACTAGTTAGTAAGTGCTATGGTTGTATTTGTTTTAAAGTGACCATTTAAAACCCTTACTGTTAAATTGAAAAATAAAAAAGCATTATCTCCTTAGTACGTTAATTACATCTGAATGCTACAAACTATTGAGCACTATCTGTGGCTACAGTGCTCCCAGCAAACTAGGAGGTACATCGTAAGCCCAAACTTGAACCGTGTGATATTTCTCCCCATCATTTAGTGAGGCTATTTTTTCATTACTACTAAAGTAATGCAAAATTACAAACACACTATAAAAGGATGGATATTATCTTTTGTTAAGTAACAATTGCAATGGAATGTAGTTATTCCTTTTTCATTACAAAAACACATTTCTACAGGTAGCTAGTTATTTGTAACAGGTTGAAATATTTAACAGCTTAGGAAGCAGATAGTTGTTTGTAACACATTAGTTTCAACCTGCTGTACTTAATACATGCAGCTGTTTCATGTTTCTAGAAGTTTCCTGTCAAGCAACACCATTTGACACATGGGATCATCTGCACAAATGGCAACACAACTCAAACAATGACTAGACTGTGGGACAGTCTGCTGGCTGAGGAGTAACACCCCCTCCTCCATCTCATTGTTTTTTATCCGTTGAAGACTTTAATGCTGCTGAGCTTTAGCTGGAAGTGGCAGATGATGTTTTTATTTTAACTTAAGTCTCCTTAATTGACTGCTTTATAGTATCATTCTTCTGGGATAATAATTTTCAAACATTGTACGTTCCCTGTGGTAAGAGCAAGATATAAATGTTTTAATAATATGCTAAATAAAATAACTTGCACCAGAATTAGAATGTGCTGGGTTTTTTTTAAAGAAGCAAAAACCCATAACATATGCTTGCAGAGTAGATAACATGACAAAGTGAGCCAAGCCATTGATTATCTAAATCATACAAGCTCCCACCCAATCCAACATATGGTTAAGGATGAAAACATATAAAAGATACTAGGAAGCATTTTTTTCCCGCTTTCAAGATGTAGAATAGTAAGACTGAAAGACAGTTTGCCCAGCCTTGTTAGGTACATCTGCGCCACAGAATTTTTAAGCTCAACCAATTAGCAAACCAAGCAGCATATCCATGGGCAAAATAACATTATGACATCCTGGGCTTGCCAGACACTCATGAGTTCAAATGCTACAAAAAGATCCAGTAAGACTAGACACAATTCTTATTCACGAAGGGTCAGTCCTGAACACAGAATCAGTACAATTTGTATGAAACTGACTTACATTGTCTTGCTTCACCACCTTCCTCCTACAAAAAGAGTCTGGAAGCAGAGTGGTCTGAAAGTAGGGCATCTTTGCATATGCAGGTTTCTCTTCTTACAAAGCTTTGACTCTGTGAAGGTTCATGAAGCTTTCTGGAATTTTATATTTTCTAAACATGATTTGAGGAATACTCAAATTTAATGGGTTTAAGTTGTAGGGGGATAGATGGGAAACAGGACTATGCACAGATATATTCTCATTTATTATAATATACTGGAACACAGAACAACATCCAATTTCAAGGAAACACAAAACTTAACTTGCTCTATCTTGGCCTCTCTGGAGATGACACAGGTCTCGGCTGTTCCTCCCAGCTTCTGTCCCAAATGGAAAGCATTCCCTTCTGTTCCTCTCATGTTAGTCCTGAGGTCTTTGGGGCATGCCTTGTAAAAAGGCAGCACAAAGCAGGTTTAGTGTTTTAACAGGCAAAGCAGCCATTCTACCACCAGCCACATTGTATAGTCACTCCTATGGTCTCCAGGCACTACCTGTTTCACCATGTGCCACGAAATTCACCAAACAAATGAAGGAAGACAAAAGCAGCCTTTTCACATTTATGGTTTTCCAGTCTAAAATGGCAGCCACCAAGTGCTTCTCAGCAATCACATTATAATAAACATGTGACATTAGTTGGTTTGATTTATGGGTTTACAGATTGAATCCATGAGACCATCCTTGTTATGTTATGTGGAAGTTAAGTCACGGCAACTAGACTTCTTTCTTGCTAGATTGGAACATTTCGCTACTCATCCAAGTAGCTTCTTCAGTCCGAGGAGAGCTGGTAGGAGATCCCTGATATATCCTCCACGTTGTTTTCACTTCCCCTGATCTGAAAGGCTCATTAGAAGGACAAAGGACTGGAGGTGAGGGGTAATCTCACTTCTGCAGTCTTTGTCATGGGTCATTAACAGTGGTGTTTCTGGTGTGTGCTCCTGATCTTTCTGGGGATGGATAAAAGGGAAGCATGATAAATAGGAGACAGATTGTATCTAAGTCCTTCACCCCTGCTGAGTGAGGGATTTCTATATGCACATATATGGCCTCCCTGACCTCACTCTCAAAACACCTATCTTCTCCATCCCAAATGAGTCATCAAATGAGTGTCCTTTGTCCTTCAAATGAAGGAACACTGCTGATTGTGGTCCTGACCCACTGTGCCTCCTGTGCTGGGCCATTCTTCTATTTGGTGGCTGTTTGGTGTCTCCAATATAGAGCTCTGAACCAATGCAGTCTTCTTTGCATTGGACTGCATATACTATATATGCTCCTGCTGTGTTTTGGTGTCTGGCCTTTTGGGTGGGTGAGTCTCTGCCTTAGTGTTTGTGGGTCTGAGGTGCACAGGTATGTGATGTTTACCAAAAATCCTTTTGAGACACACCTGACACGTAAGGAATGACCAGCTTTTTCCGTTGGCTCTGGGTTGCAGACTGTTCCATTATCCTCCTGGGTTGGGACATTGCCTTCTTAAAGGTCAATTTTGGATATCCACAGGCCTTAAAGGCTGTCTTCAGATGTCTTTTTTCCTTCTTTTTGGCTTCTGTGGAGGTGGGGATGTTTCTTGCTATGCGGTTTAATGTCCTGATGACCCCTAGTTTGCGTTGCAATGGGTGATGAGAGTCAAACTGCAGATATTGATCAATGTGTGCGGGTTTTCTGTAGATTTCTATTCCTAAGCTGCCACTGGAACCTATGATGAGTGCACAGTCCAGGAAAGCCAGCCAGCTGTTTTTGGTGTCTTCCCCGGTGAACTTGATATTTGGGTCCACCGCGTTTATGTGGTTTGTACTTCCTGAATCTTAATCTTACCCCAGGTGTCATCCACATAACTGAACCAATGGGTTGGAGTTATCCCATGGAAAATGTATAATGCCTTCTTTCCCACTTCTTCCATGTATAAATTGGCAATAATGGGTGACACCAGGCTCTATAGGTGAAGTAAGTGGTACTCAGACACAGGTCCAGGAGCAGGCGTATCTGGTCAGGGTTGAGGCTGCTTCTGGTAGAGAGGATATTGCCTTTTTCCAATCTCCTTTTGACAGATGTTAGGGCATTGGAGGTGGGAATGCTGGTGAAGAGGGATGTGGCATCATGGTTTCATCAGTATTTAGTTTCAGTTCCCTGACCTTGGACACAAATTCCTCTGATGTGGTGGTCCAAGTGTCTAACCAATGGTGCTAAGATGGTGTCCAGGTGTTATATGTTACCGAGTTTATGCTGCTGCTGCTGCTGGGTCTGAGGGAGGCTCGTTCCTTGTGTATCTTGGGAAGTCCATAAAGGCAGGAGGGGCCTTCCCAGGATACAATTGGTGGTAGGTCACCCTGTCAATGACATAGTCCTTTTCTAAGTATTTCAAGCATTCTACCGTTTTCTTCCTGTAAATGGTGGGGTCCCTCTTCAGTTTCTTGTATATGCGTTGATCTTCCAAAAGTGACCTTGTTTTTCTATGGCAATCTGTAGTGTTGGGGATGACAGTGGACCTTCCTTTGTCCACAGGCAGTATGGTGATGGTCTTATCCCCGCTGAGGGATGTCAGAGCACTTATTTCCTATCTGGTGAGGTTTGATGGGGGTGGTTGAGTGCTGGAAAGTGCTGTATAAATTTTATCCGGAGTTGTTCAACTTCTGCCACTGGTATATTTTTGTTCCGGACAGCCAATTCTGTGGCTGTACTGAAGTCCACAAATGGAATCTGTTTGGGTCTGATAAAGGTAAAGGTTCCCCTTGACATTTTCAGTCCAGTCATGCCCAACTTAAGGGGGTGGTGCTCATCCCATTTTCAAGCCGTAGAGCCAGCGGTTGTCCGAAGACAGTTTCCGTTGCCACCTGACCAGCGTGACTAGGGAACGCCGTTTTACCTTCCCACCGAGGTGGTACCTATTTATCTACTCACATTTGCATCCTTTCAAACTGCTAGGCTGGTGAGGAGCTGGGACAAAGCGACGGGAGCTCACTCCGTCACATGGATTCGATCTTATGACTGCTGGTCTTCTGACCCTGCAGCACAGGCTTCTAAGGTTTATCCCCAAGACCATCCACTCTGACTAAGTTCCCTGTCTGAGAAATTCTTCACCCATTTGTCCTTTGTGTCCTCTGTTGTGGTCCCCTTGTCATCTTTCTTCTTGTTGAGTTCCCCTGCTGACTGTTTTCAGAAGATAAGAATATCAAATTTATTGGTTTGCCTCTCTGCCTTTGAAATGCCAGGCCAGTTGTGCTTTGTGGACAAAATATCTAGGACGGCATCCAGTGCTGGTTTGGGTACCGTGGGAAGGAGTTCTTCGTAAAGACGGTCTACTCTGTGTTTCAAAGTGTCTATGATGAAGTGGACCAATCTGATCCTTTCATTAAGCAGCTGTTCTTCTGCCTTCTGAATGATCTTGTTCCCCTGTTGGCTTCTTACAGCAGAACGCAGGTTCTTCTTGGGATGATGTTCGGTTTTCTGCCTCTCAGGTTGAATCACAAGTGGTTCCTGTAGTCTGCCAATTTTCTTGCTGTCCTTTCATATTCTCACACCAACTTCAGGGTATCTGCCCCAAATTGTATGGCAATATATCTGTGAAGATTCCCAGTCAGCTATTTTGCCATTTGTGGTGGAAAATCCCACAAGCACCTCTCCCTATTTCTGACACTAAAACCACAGTAATAACAAATGAAATATCTATCCATTATCTGTTCTTGCATAACAGTTAAAACTCCCTGAGGAGATTGCCTTACTCTTCCTAATGGTCGGGCTGGCCTTGGGAATCAGCCAATGTTTTGATGATACTGAGTCACTATAATAATAATTCAGAATATCTTAACTGCTGCTGAAGCAATCCAGTGGGCTTATGTTTCCCAGCAGGGATGTGGCTGTCAGTAAAGGTCAAATGCTGACATACTGGTGATTATGAGCTCATTTCCATTGGAATGAGCAGCCTGCTATCCATTTTATGTGGCTTCCCATTGCTCTGAGAATTGCCTATCAATATCTTTAAGAAACTTCCTGGATAATCAGTAAGGACCCCCAGTTTCCAAGGACTATGAATATAGCACAGAGTTTTTCAAGCAAGCTCATGTTCAAAGCAGCATAAAATAAATGCTAGGACTGGCCAGAGGTGTTTTGTTTCCTGAGCCAAAGACAAAATGGCACCCACTCTATTCCATGCTCCTAAACAAACTGGTCTAGAAGGTGAATTTTATTTATGCACTGCTGATGTAATTGTGTCCTCCATGACATCTAGTTTCAGAGTCTGCAGAACAGACTGTGTGACACTTTCTAACTGCGGCAAGAAAATGTAATGGCTGAGAGAAGGGTCCATAAGGAACACTTTGTTACTTGCTATTGCCACTCCTTCCTATCAGTGTCTGTCATACTACTTCAGATATTTGTCAGAGTGTGCCTAATGTTGGGCTGGGACCTGTTCTTGTGTTTAATTTAATCTAAACTGATTTAAAAAAACACAACCTATCAAAGAACAAGCACTTGTCACTCAAACATATTTTTAATATAAAGACCTATAACTAGACTGACTATTGAGTTTGCTTTCAGAAAAGTATTTTGAGATCAAATGACTTTAACCTGGAGGTAGAAAACTGAAGTTCAATTCCCTGCTCAGTCTTATTGGGTAATATAATAGTTTGCCTTAGAAAACTTTATTATCTCTCAGCCTCATAGGCATACCTCTCACTTTACAATGTTACTTTACAATAATAGATTTGAAACAGAGCTTGAAAGGTTGCTTTTTTGGACCGTAGCTGCCAGAATCCCCAAGCCATCAAACCCCTAGATCTGGTTTTTAGACCTGCTACATTTGACAGCATTATGCTTACACAAAATATGTCACTAGGTAAATTTGAAAACTCGAACACATGTCAAATGAAAAGTCTGGGAAAGTCCAGAAAGCATTTTCCCCCCTATGGTGAATATTACCTTGCTACACAATGGAAATTAACAAGCCAAATCTCTGCAGTTACTGGTGGGAACTGGCTTGTCAGAGTTTCTTTTCCCATCCTCTCCACCAACTATCAAAAGGTGATGCTTCATCAGCTTCTTACTGAAAAAATGGCTCTCTGTGTGTTTTGTATGCCCACAGGAGATTCTTCTCAAAAGCAGACAGAATTTCACAAGCAGATGTTAGATAATGATCAGTGACAATCAATCTCCTCACAGTTTCCTTTGCAAAATCCTCCTGTCAAAAGCCTTCAGAGAGCAGCAGCTAACACCTCATTAACTAAAAGCACATACAATGAAATGTTTCTGTACTGAACAATGCTAGCAAATGTGAGAGTGGGCTGCCTTATGAGTCCCATCATGAGCCTGAAAGAACTCCCAAGAGCACAGGTGATCGGGCTGCAGAAAAGACAACGCAGTGCTGTGTACATTGTGGCTACAGACAGCAGCAGAAGCAGCTCAGGTCAATGTACATAGATTTTAACCTACTAAAAGTTCTGCCACCATGACCAGTGAATGGTGAGAGGGAAGAAATAATATTGAAAGGTATTGAAAACAAGGCTCACATAACAGGGTCCATGCCAATATTTTCACTGGAGCGTTGACAACACCCAACTATAATTCTCATGAGCTTTAAATTGGCAGAAAGCCTCTAAATGGTGAACACTGATTTAATGAATATGTTGAACAGCAGCCCAATAAAAATGGATTCTAGGTTGTGACGTCTACATAGCGAAACCACTGTTCTTAATGGTAAATAGGGAACTAGAGACAGTTGCTACTCCAAAGGCTTGTCTATAAAGGTTACGTATCTGGTAGCTGAAAACAGCCCCCCCCATTTGTATTACAATAGCAAAAGGAATACTTATATTTCTTATTAACAATGCATGGATTTAGACATCCATGTGCTCTAGTTTGTGCTTAGGCCCAATTCTGCTAGTAAAATACACACAGAAAGCAAACACGCAGAAGAAGAATGCACTGGCATTCTTAATAGACTAGCCTATTGCCAGGCACAAAGTGGGGTGGGATGGGGAAAGCATCCTTTGGCAAATCAGGAGCTGCAATTAATACTGATAAAGAAAGAGTGTTTCATTATCTGTTCTAGAAGATTTTCTGGTACTGATTTCAAGCTGGATGGCTGGTAGTTGCCAGAATTTTCTCCCCTCTCCTTTATGGAGACGGGAACAACATTTGCCCGGCTCACCCATTTCCCAAGAATTCTCAGTGATTATAAACAGTGGCTCTGAGATCACATCTGCAAGTTCTTTTGGTACCCTTGGATGTAGTTCATCTGACCCTGGAGACCTGAATTCGTTTATAGTAGCTGGGTGTTCCTATTGATACCCTTTTGCATAGCTGGGGCTGTAAACCTCTCACTGCATCACTGGTTCTGTTTTCCCCAAGTTGAGCACTACTTCTCTTGGAAGTGGTGGGGAGGGAGGTAAAGCAAGTACTGTACTGGGCAGTTCTGCCTTACCTCTGTAACTCATTATTAGCATTTCTCCACACCTTCCACACTGCAGACCTGTCACTTCCCCTTTCTTCCTCCAGCTTCACACAGAGCGTTTCGTTATTTTTAACCTTTCTCAAGTCCAAACTAATTTTAAGAATCAGTTCTCCTCACCTGGGTACCTAGAAATATTGGCCACACTTCTGTACTCCTCCTTGGTGTTTGCTCCTCCTTCCTTTTCCTGTATATGCTCCTTTTAAGCCTCAGTTCATTTAAAAGTGCTTGGTGCAGCCATTTTTTTCCAGATACATCTCACTTTTCTTTCTTGTACGAATTGTATGGGATTGTGCCTCCAGCATCTCACATCTAAAAAGCTCAGTTCCATTGCTTTGAGTATGAATGACCATGAGATCTTACTCAGTATGTCTTGAAGCTTATTAAAATTAGTCATCTTAAAGTCCAGTGTGTGCATCACAGTCGTCAGTTACTCTTTCCTTAGACTGATGAATCTGAAGAGGGCATGACCACTTCCACCCAAACTTCCCACTATTTCAATCCTGCTACTGTAATTGATTTCTCCCTATGGGTGAGAACCCTGTCTATAATAGTTTATCTCCTTGTAGATTCTTCCATCTTCTGGAAGATGATATATAATGCCAAGGAAGTGACAGATGACTGAATAGCTCAGTAATCTGTATGCACGCAGAGCCAACAACTGGGATTTGATTCCCCACTGCTCTTCCCAAGAAAAGAACCAGACTTTGTAGCTTTGGACAAGCTGCACAGACTCAGTACCTCCAGAAGAAGGGAATAGCAAACTACTTTTGAGTATTATATATATCTATAAAAAGTTGCCATAAGTCAGAATTGACTTGATGGTGCACCATGATTATTATTATTCAAAAATACCAGACACAGTCAATTACATTTTTCAAAACATTGACTGGTATTATATAACAGATGCAAGTTTTAACCAAAAACCTATCTGTTAAATATTGGCACAGTATTATGCTGTTCCTAACATTGCTGGCTTTAGTAATTCTGATAGTGTTATTTCTGAGATCTGCAACTGCTTATAATACTGTGTGAAATTTATTGATATTGTTACCAAAGCCCCAATGACTATGGGGACCACTGAAGTGTGTTTCTTCCAGAGGCGAGATGTTTCGATTGCCAGGTCTCTGTACTTTGTTAGCTTTTCCAATTCTTTATTTCAACTCTGGCATCCCCTGGAATTGTAATGTCAACCATCATTCTTTTTTGGAAACCATGGGCTGTTGGGTATGCCTCGTAATAACATTTCATAATTTCTATCTTCGGCGAGAGTCCCAGTTTTATTTATTTTATTTATTTATTTACAATATTTTTTAGCCGCACCATTGCCAGTGGCTTCTGGGCGGCGTAAAAAATTTTCTGTTGGAATGAAAACACACAATCTTGTTCCAGTAGCTTTGCAGCAACCTGTCCAGGTCCATCAACAGGGTCTGCTGAGCCCTGTAGCCCACTTGTCACAAGATGCCCTGGGGCTGTAGCATCTGGCACGGTTTATTTCCTCTCATCATAATTGATGGTTGGTGGACACAGCTGGTCTGGCTTCTCAGCTGAGACCTGTCTGGTTTGGGAAACCCTTGAGCACAGCTCTCAACCTCACTGAAGCACGCAAGGCCCTCTGCCTCAAAAAGGTCCATGGAGGGATGATGATGATGATGATAATGGTGGTGGTGGTGGTAGTCATCTTGGCAGAGTTGAAATTTCAACAAATATGAGGGCAATTGAACTCATTTGTTACTGTTGTATCTCTCCTTTTTGAGTGTTTAGTAATCTGATCTAGGAGTGCATTATCCAAGTGTTTACACTGGCTAAGAGGTCTGTATCAGCCCTCCACAATGATGGCACAGTTTTTTACTACTTCTTTGATCTTTACCATAATGCTCTCCCCTATGAGGAAATATTAAAAGAACTTGCCATGTTTAGCTTTGCGAAAAGAAGACTGAGGGGGGATATGACTGCACTTTTCTAATATTTAAAAGGCTGTCATTCAGAGGAGGGGCAGGATCTGTTCTCGATCATACCAGAGTGCAGGGCACATAATAATGGGTTCAAGTTACATAAATCCAGATTTCAGCTGAATATCTGGAAAAAACATCCTAACTGTTAAAGCATTATAGCAATGGAACCAATTATCTCGAGAGCTGGTGAGTGCTCCAGTACTGGAGGCATTCAAGAGAAATTTAAACAACCACCTGCAGATATCCTTTGATTGCATTCTTGTATTGAGCAGTGGGTTGGACTTGATGGCCTTGTAGACCCTTTCGAACTTCATTATTCTATTATTCTATGAAACACATTTGAAAAGAACTCTCAGCAAAAGTCAACTCAATTCAACAAAAGAAGATGGCAAAATTTCATTGTACTTCATCTCTGCCAGACCAGGTGATACATTCAAAGACATCTTCAGTTCATACAAATCACACAGGAAGTTTGTATCATGGAGAGGATGATGGTAGTAGCATGAATAAGAAAACATTGTGGAAGAACTAAATGTTGCCAACCACAATAGTGGGCTATACCAGTAATTTCCCTATGGTGCATTAAATTTTGGTTCCTTTGTCTAAGATATCTTAAGATACCAACATACAGGTATTTTGGGATAATGTTAATTTCACAATAGAAACCTATTCTTGTAACAATGGGGAAAAAAATCAGAATTAATTGTACTGTAGCCTGTTTCTAGCTTGTCCATTTTAAAGGAACAAAACCTAACAATTGACATTAATGGCTAAATCATATTTTTAAACAAAGCAATGTTGTATAAGTTCAAGCTAATTAGATCTTGTTTGAACAAAAACAATTTACTTAAATTATCAAGTTAGTTTGGCTTCTAGATTGTTTATTTGATTACATCTACTTGTTTGGACAAAAATGAGTCCAGTTTTTTAGTGCTATAAACTAGGTTGAAGGTTCTTCTTCAGTATGTCACGCCTGTTCTTAATTAAAGCTGAAACTGGATGTTTACATATTGGTGGAGCATGCTATATATCTTATGCTGTTGCAACTGTAAAGGTCAGGGAAGTACTTTGGGACCAATCAATCTATCGTCTATAGCCTACGCATAATTGAACTGTCTCCTCCCCTGCCATCTTCTTTTATTGAGATAAATTACGTCCAGCAAAACAGATTAGTAAAGTACTTGCCAATAGCAAGGAAAGCATGAGATTACATCAAGCAAAACTTTAGGGGCTTTTAATCTAAATGTTCACTGGTATTAAATGATTGCACTCTGGTCTTCTGAGCATGTGACTCTAATTTGCAAACAACAAAAACTGCAGTGAGTATTTAGAAAATAACCTGCCTTCTTGTTAGGTGTAACATGTATGTAAATCTGGATAAACATAGAGATAAATAGATTTTCAGTGGTCAAAGCAGAACTTCAACAACTGCTACGACAGCCAGTTGCAGCTGTCTATCCAGATTATCCACAAGTTCTTGATTTTCTTTTCTCTGCCTTTCTGAGAGTTTTTCAATCCTTGCAAGCAAGTTAAGCAAGCAAAAAGCTAACCATCCCATATAATTCCAGTCTTGTGGGGACACTGGCTTCTAAAAGTTTAAATTAAGAGATAGAATTTCTTCCTTTTCTTTAGAAGTATGGCTTCTTTCCTATGCTCACCTTGTAACGCAGGAGTCTGTGGGTTAATCGGAGTGATCCTGAATAATAGCTATGCAAGATAACATCCATAAATAGGGGATATTTTCCCATTGCATCATAATTAATCTAGGAGCTGTGTACAGATCAAATAAAGGAAAAAAAGATCTAATACAGACAAAAAATCAAGACCATTTATAAAATATAATGGCTACATCTGTCAATTAAATTTAATAACATGCTGGAAGAATATTGTCTTGGAAGAATCTTTCTCTCTCTCTCTGGTTACATGGAATGCAATGTAAACATTTAAAGATGGTAATGTGTTGTCTCCTCCCCTCTTTTTGTTTTATTTTGTATACCCCCTGAAGAAAGCCTTGAATTCATACTGAAATACTTTGGGAAATTTTAAATCGAAATAAAGGATTTCTTTTTCTTACATCCTGAGGCTGCAGTTCTTCCTTCTAAATCAGTTACAGTTTTTGAGAGGCACATTGCTTCTCCAATTGCAAGGGGTCCATAGTTCCATATTGTACATTAGGGGCCTCTAAACAATTCCTTGAAACGTCTCCATATGGCCTCCCATTCCTGACTGATTATTTTGTCAATCCGTAAGAAAATGTCTGCCTTTAAAAAATTATAATATTTATTTTATTGTTCTAATGTTAGCATTATTTTTATTTGTTTGTTGCTAGCCTTCTGGTTTTTGTTCTCGAAGGAAGGCGAGATGACAATGCCATTACAACCAAGGTGGGCTCAGCATGCCATTCCTTTCTCCTATAGTCATAACACATAGGTCACAACCCTAATCAAGTTATTATTTACACAAGGCTGGTTTGTTCTTTTTCTTGGCCATGAAATGATATGCAGTCCATCACGAACTGGCCCATCCCTGATCCATGCCTATCCACACCTTTCTGGGTCCTTGTCAGGGACTATTTTATTTTTGTGTAGATTGGGTTACTCTCTTTTGGTTTGGTTTTAGTGTGTGTGATCAGTAGGACTGAACCAAAACTCATGGCTTAAGATGTTACTTTTCTTAAGCCACCTGATGTCAGGAAATTCAAGGCTTCCTTCTGCTCTCCCATGGAGAGGGAGGAGGAAAGCCCTCACCAGGCACTGCTAATGTACTATGCCACTTAAATTTTTTTTAAATTTAAAACTCCCTCTTCCAACCTCACGCAGGAGGAGATAGGAGGGAACAAGGAAGAGGATTCTGCCTCCCCTTCCTTTCCTCTTAACGGCAGGAAGGCCAAATAAGTTTGTTTTGAGATGCAGTGTAATTTCCTGCCCCCACAAGCCACCCTCGCACATGGATTTAAAGACTGCCTCAAGTGACATGCCACACCTTAAAGAAACTCTGATTAGGATGATCTAGCCCAATACAGGGTGGGACAATTTGGCTATCTAATCAAACCGTCAGACGTCCTAATGTTTATTGGCAGATTTTCATGTTATACTAGATTTTCTAATGGGCTCTGCTTGGCTATACTCTGACTCACATTTGAATATAATTATACTGAATACACAGATGGCTGAGGCTTCTGATGATACCTTTTCATTATATTTTGTATCACAATTTTTTAAAAGTTTTGGCTATTATACCCAGGTTGTTACTATTTTGGTAGCAAAAGATGATGGAGGCCAAACAGGTGTGATATTTTACTGGTCTATGAATTGCTGCATAGGACTGTCATTACTTCTTCTACTTCTACAGCAGTACTATAACACGAGACATTCCAAGTGCTTATATTAACTAAATCTTTGAAGTCTGTCTTTTGGGTGGAGACACTATTTCAGCAGTAAAAAAAACACACCTGTCAATATGGAAACCATTTCCTCAGGAACAGGAAATCATACTCTGAAGAAAGTACTATTCGCTGCCCTCCTATTTTTTCAGAGCACAACTCAATCACGTCACTGGATAAATCCCAGTAAAGGTCAGGCATGACTGGGAACAGAGCTACGTATGGGACCCACTGAGTGCTTCACGGTTGTCAGCACCATAATGTTCTTCATTTAACTTGTCATGTTTATGTGCCATTTCCTATTTCTCTAGTATTGAGGGGTTATTTCCATTTTGTTAGGCATGTCTTTTAAATCTCAACAGTCTGAATCAATTTCTGTCCCAAAGAGATATAGAGTACTGTCAGAGGAGGAATGTCACGTGTTCACTGCTTTCAATATTGATATTAAGCTCTCCTCAGGCATATTGCTTTATTGGGGCAGACCTTTCATGTGCTTTTTAATTTTTTTAAAAAAATTAGCACTCCACAAAACACCCTGAATGAAATTTATGTAATCTTTCCAGTCACAACAAAGCTCTGATTGTTTCTAATCCCTCTTTACTGGACAACATCATACAATTACTTGGAGCTTCGGTAAATATGAATAGCATAGTTACCTGGAAAAAAAGTCTTGAGGGAGGTTAACAAGGGCATAATGAAAACATGTCAAAAGTAACAAAATTAGGTAGAATATATTTGTGAAGGCTTTCACGGCCGGGATCTAATGGTTGTTGTGGGTTTTTTCAGCTCTTTGGCCATGTTCTGAAGGTTGTTCTTCCTAATGTTTCGCCAGTCTCTGTGGCCGGCATCTTCAGAGGACAGCACTCTGTGCTCTGGTGTAGTTGGCTTGGGAGTGCACAGAGTGCTGTCCTCTGAAGATGCCGGCCACAGAGACTGACAAAACATTAGGAAGAACAACCTTCAGAACACGGCCAAAGAGCCCGAAGAACCCACAACAACCATTAGGTAGAATCAGTTTTAGGGGGAGTGTACGCTTATGTAATAAGTGAAGTTAGTAGTAGTAGTAGTAGTAGGAGTAGTAGTAGTAGTAGGAGTAGTAGTAATGTTTTTGTTAAAAATTTGTATCTGTTATATAATACCAGTCAATGTTTTTATAATTTCCATTGACTGTGCCTGGTATTTTTGAAGAATATGCCATCAAGTCAATTCTGACCTATGGTGACTCTTTTCACAGAATACTCAGAAGTTATTTATTTCTTCTGGGGGAACCCCAGGACTGTGTAGCTTGTTAAATAGCATTTTCAGAGGCACTTTTACTTGAATGCAGCAAATTCAAAGCAATCATTTTATCATGCATAGGCCTCCTCCCCAAGTAATGAGTAATGTAGCACGTTACTTTTTTACACATTGTACTGAGCAAAATCCATTAATTATTTTCAAGCATTGCATTAAAGGAAACTAATTGGTTTTTAAAAGTAAATTTCCAGATTCTCCTTTACCACTGGGGAATCTTCAACTGCATTCTTGTCAGTTTTTATATTAAAAAACAACCACTGCTTGTCCTTTTTTACATATTTGTTTATTATGTGATAGAACATCATAATACCTTTCAATTTTATATGTTCTCCCATTTCCTGTCCTCTTAATTTTCTATATATATTTTTTGCTTTATGCTCAGTGTTTTCCTTGGTCTACAGCATAGTTATGGGGAAGTGCTTCCTCATTCTGAAAATTAGAAACCACACATGAGCTTGTCTTGATCAACTGAAATGAGTGGGAAACATATGTTCATATTAGGCAGAATTCAAAGAACAAAAGAACAAAAATTACAACAGAAACCTTGTGGCATTTCTTTGTTCTTTGGATTTTGCCTGATATGCCTGCACATTATATGTTCAGAATGTGTAGAGCACATTAAATTGTAACAAAATGCAAGAAGTCAAGATAAACAGACATTGCTGTTTAAGTTTGTGCAATGATGTTGTCTGGACTTGTAAGCCATCTCTCTCTCTCTCTCTCTCTCTCTCTCACACACACACACACACACACACACACACACACACACACACACACACACACAGAGAGAGAGAGAGAGAGAGAGAGAGAGAGAGAGAGAGAGAGAGAGAGCATTTGCGCTATGGAACTCTCATGGTCAGACCATGCACTACATCAACACATTGTGCATACTAAAACCAATCTTTTTTTATTCTAAATGTCCTGTATGTAGACTTGATCCAGATCAGGACCAACATATACAACATTTTCAAACTTCCTCCTCCATCTTTGTTTGTTTGTTTGTTTGTTGAAACTATCCACTCCCTTCACTGGAGAGGCTCAAGAATTTGGAAGAAAACTCTGCTTGGCCTACGTTGCAAATTGGGACCATTTGCCAAATCAATCAATGCAGGCTCATTAAAAAGCTTTGCTAAGGCTGAATGGTAGAAGTTGTTCAGCTTGCTGGACACAACCTGGGTAATGGGGACAAGAATACTCCAAAATGAATAATACTAAAGTATGGGCAACTGAAGGCCATTCAATAAGTCTTCCCTTTCAGTGTATCTCCCTTACAGGGAAAAACATTTACTGAATTTCTGCCTGAAGTCAGCTCTGAAAAATACTGGTCAAGAAAGCAGTGACAGGTAATCTCAACTCCTCAGAGAGCAAAACAACTCTGCTTTCTAGCCCCCAAAGTGTTGCACACAGAAACATTAAAGTGTTTGTTTCCAAGATGATGCAGATTTACATATGCAGATATATTTCAATATGCATGTTTAACATATGCTGTAGCTATCATTTTGGATCTTGTCAGGAAGTGGCTTTTTTCCCAAACGTATGCATTTTCTTAATTAAGTTTCTGTAGCATCAGCCTCTGGCGCTTAATTGCTTCTTATCTAAAATATTTGGTGCTATGCCATAAGTATGACTAGATTCAACTACATCATGACAGAAGCATAAGGCAATATGGCCAGAAATAGCGGCTTCTATAATGTAGAATAAAAAAACATGAATAAAAGACAATTTAAGTGTTCTAACATTTAGTGTTAGGAGATTTAAGGCAGCAATCATACCCTTTTTGGGGGGAAGAGGAGACCCACTGAACACAATTTTACATAAAGGAGAGAGACCCACTCAACGTACTTTTAAGAAAAATGTTTCAGGATTGTTCTATGAATAGATTTGTATTTTTAGGCTACTAGGGAATCAGTCACATTGTACACAATGTGATCTACTTTTCAGCAAACACACCTGGGATGTTTCCCATTTCAGAAGTGAAAACAAGAGGAACATATAGTGTCCTAATTGTTATACAGTGGTGCCTCGTTAGACAGTTACCCCGCATTACAGTTTCTTCACTAGACATTGACTTTTTGCGATTGCTATAGTGATTCACAAAACAGTGATTCCTATGGGGGAATTTCGCTGGACAATGTTTGGTCCGTGCTTCGCAAACCGATTTTCACTAGATGACGATTTTGACAGCTCCCTCCGCGCTCGCAAAACAGGTGTTTTTGGGACCTAAGCTTCGCAAGGCAGAGATTTAAACAGCTGATCGGTGGTTCGCAAAGCGGCTTTCCTATGGCTGATCTTCGCTAGACAATGACGATTCTTCCCCATTGGAACGCATTAAACAGGTTTCAATGCATTCCAATGGGGAAATGCTTTTCGCTAGACAATGATTTCGCTAAACAGCAATTTCAGTGAAATGGATTATCATAATCTAGCAAGGCACCACTGTACCGAGTTTCACTGACCAAGTAAATAGCAAGGCACTTAACCTTATCAGTCACATTGTATTTAGGTGATCTCGGTTAGCCCCTCTCCCAAGAAGCACAGTGGGCATTTGACCTGGTGCCTCGCTCCACAGCCTCATACTCCAAGCAACTGAGCAATAACATCTCTTTTTTCTAAATAGTTGTGAAAACAAGACAAGACAAAACAAAAAACTCCACACATGTCGTAATCTAATAATAGTTCTATGCAAGATGACTCTAGAAAGCGAACACAAGAACTTTATCCAGTGTCTAGTGAATACTTAATGCTGCCTCCTTTGTGGCCGAGATCTCCACAGAGGGTCAACCATCTGAGGTAAAGGATAAAATGGTGTTCCCTATCCTGTTCCATATGCAAAAGATGCCAAAACTGGTAGCTGGATCTTACTTTAGTGATGGCAGCCTCAGTACAGTACTGTACTAAAGGTGCAAACCATGTTGTATGACATGTATTTAGTTTTGGCCTCTCACATCTTACAACTTCTTCCTGTCTGCCAACATCTGTCACCTGAGATGGCTGCCTCATTTGCCAAATAGTAGGGCTGACCCTGGAGCCAATGTTCAAAGACTAGGATCAGGATATCTAATATTAGGACATCTAAAGGACTCACAGCAGGCAAGTGGAACCTAGAGTGAGATATCCTGTTCAGAAAAATATAGCACTATTTGTGCATTATTGCCTGAAACCATGGAACAAGGAGCTGGACTCCGCATGTTAGCACACCCTAGTCCTACCCTTGACTTCCCATTTTGAGCAGCAAGGTGTCCATACATTCACTTAAATGTGCTAGGAATCTTCTCCCTATTCTGTAACTCTGATTTATCAAAAGTGTCAGCTATAGTAAGGATTATTTGCAAAGGTCAGAATGAAAGAGGTATGTGCCAGGTCTGCCCTACCCTTTAATTAAAGAGCTGAATATGGCATATATAAATTCAAAATGAAAGAGTAGGAGAAAATTTGGTATAGTAGCACATGACGAGGATCAGACAAACTTAATGTTATGTAAACAACTGTAAAAAATCAGATCAAAATCAAGATTTATTTAAAGTCACTTGGATTTAACAACCTCACATCATGAACAACTAGATTGTACAGCACTGTTTCATACAACTTTTGCAATTCGAAACATAACCCATTTATACTAAAGTTTGGAAACGGTTTACTTTCTTTCTGCAGCTCACTAATCCTGAATGAATTATTCTACATATATTTACTTCCTTCCTCCACAGCTGCACTGATTTATGTTTCCTAGCTATTAGCGGACCATTCTCCTAGAAATGCTGAAATGTTAATTATTTCTGCTCCCAAGAAATGGCAAAGGATGTGCTTTAAGACTCGTGTGTAGAGATTCTGATTACGTTCTATTTTGCAGATACATGTATGGATTTTTTTAAAAAATAGTGACAATTATGTAACTAACCTCATCTCTACTTTGATTAAGCACAAAAGAGGAAATAATTTTATTAAAAAAAACCAAATAAGGATCTTGCTGGAGCCCGCAAGTAGAATTCACATAATAACACTGTTACAAAAATAGAAATGTATTATTTTCCATATATATAATAATAATGTATTTTCAAGCTGATTTTGACTTATGGTGATCCTTGACAGGGTCAAGGGGGTACAAGATAAATTCAAGCAGAATTTGCCTCAGAAAATTGTTAAAGCATGCAGCATGAAAAAAGGGGAATGAATGGATTAAGATTGTGACTATGAACGGTGAAGTCTCCCCTGCAGATTATTTTCATGATCATATTTTGGCACATGCCCATTTTCCAATACCTCCTATATCAAATTTCCCTGAATATATGCTTCTTTGTATTTTTCCTAATTGTATGCATCCTTGCGTGCACGAGTAAATGGAGAACTTCTCACAAACTCAGGAGAGTGTGAAAACCAAAAGATCATTTGCATTCTGGCTTGTATATTCATTTGGGGAATGCAGATTAGTTTGGTTTGCATTAAAATGTCAAGCAAACAATTTCTCCCCCATCCCTTGGATAGAATGGAAGTGTCCTGTACCATCAGAGTAACACATAGCACTCACTTCTGATACATTTGCGAAAGGTTCTGGTTACACCTCTCGCCATAATGGGCCCTGAAACTGGTTGTTTGGGGGCATAAAAATGTCTGGGTATAAATCTTTGCATGCCTCATGTTTACATGTGAGATCAATAAACTACCTTCCCCCCACCTTGCCTGCAAAAATAATGGCAAATAATTTTTTGCTGGTTTCAAACAATTTTTGCACAAATTCACCAAAATCTTGTTGCTTAGTCCAACAATGAGAAGCATAATTGTACAAGTAATTGGAACTATGAAAGATGACATTGGAATAATGTTGGTGTGATGTTTATTTTCAATAATACTGTATGTGACAAATGCCCTGTAAGTATTTTTGAAAGAATATTTGCTGGACCTTGCAGGTGTTACATCACTATTGGCAATTTTGCACTTCTTTTCATGCAAGATGTTGTACTCTTATAACAACACGTGCCAATGTCACTGAGCAGGCTGGATGGAACAGAGCTCACAAAGTGAGAATAGAGGGGGGAGAACTTACTCTCTGAATGTTTTTTTTTTCAGCCCCTTGGTGTCAAATGTCAGTGCAACTTTCTTCACCTTTGACATCCCTATAACTGGTTGTAACTGGGTAATTGCTAACAAGTAATGTTAAAGATGGAGGAGTCCACTTCCTGTTGCTGTCTTAGCACAGGCCATTCAATGCATTACTTGCAGGTAACTGTATTTAAGTGGAACGTATGAAAGATCAGGATCAAAGGCCATTTCCCTCCAGTTTATTTTAGACTCACCCTCCCAAATTCTACCTCTGATATCTATCACAATAATGATATCACTAGTTTCATAAAATCTTAACACGTTTTATTTCTGTTATTTCTACAAAATATTGTTCTGAGATTACAGATCACATTCTCTACAACACAATGTACTCCAACAAGAGCTTGAGAAATATAACAGAGAGATTATTAAGAAGATAAACACAGGCCATGCAGATCAAAAGAACAGACATTCAACGTATTATCTAATCATTATATATGCCCTAAAAAAGAAACAGCATTCTTTTCTGTTTGTTTAATGTCAGGTGTCTCCGATGACATCCCAGCATTAAGTATCATCTTAACCAGTCTCCCCAGATGTGAAGAGTAAATTTGCTCTGGTTTTGGATGACAAGCTGCAGGTTAGTTTACTTTCACCATATATCTGCCTCATTCCACATCACAGTTAAGCCACATCTCACAATGACAATTGCTGATGCCCCCAAAAGTTGCCATTTCCTCCCAGGACCCATGACATGGAGATCTCAGGCACTCCACAATAAACAATTACAAAGCTTTCAAAAAGGACACAAAAGTTCAAGCCCTTCTGCTCTGACCCACTGTAAGCCTTCTGTCTAATGAAATAGTTTTGCTGCTTAATATGGAAAGAAATGTTCAGATTCTGTCCCGAAGCTCTTCTTGGCAATATTTGAATAGCTACATAATTAAAATTGCATAACATCACCACCATTTGCACACATAGGCTTTACCGTCTAATTCTGCTATTTTATGTAACAGAAGTGCCACTATCTGCATAATGGATATTTCTCCCCCCTTTTTAAAAAAAGCTTTCTTTATAGATTTGCTTTTCCTTCTGAATACAATGTAACTCTCATTAATGCTAACAAAAGTTACACTAGTTGTATATGTTTATGTATATATTTATATGTACGCTATTCCCCAGTAGCTGCACCTTAAATGAACTAACTACTGCTTTTTGATATACGTTTCTTAATATGCTTGAATAACACTGCTTATAAAGACAGAGACCATTGTAAATACTAAAGCCTACCTTAAATATGCAAGAAAAATACATGGCTAACACAAAAAAGCATTACTATACATAAATACACCTCACAAAGGGACAATAGTAACAAATGATATTCATTTCATCTTGCTCATATTTTGGGTGCAAGTGACACAGTTTTTATTGCTAAGCACTACTACTAGTTATACTTAGGTTAATAGCTTCATTACAATAACCTAATTCCAACATATGTAGAAATTACATACTGTTATATGAAGATGTACGTCAAAAGTATGTCAACAATTAGTGCACACTTTGGTGTTTAAGTCTGACTATATAGGCAATATGAAAACCTATGAATATTGGCTCTCTACTGTATATATTTGACCCTATGGCAGTAAAGGTGGTTAAGAATAGAATATTACCAGCTGAGAGTTCTGGAAAGATTTGCACTGACCACTGCTTTAAAAAAAAATGGTAAAAGTGCTACTGCCAAGATTTCCAGAATACCTCTATCTGTGGAACAAAACAGGTTTGAAGCTGATATAGCTGAACTTTTGACAGAATATTGAGATGAAAAGTATTGAAAGAAAAAGTAGAAAGGTAAGTATTTCTTAGGCTGGGGAAAATTAGTGACAGGCTAAGGGATAAATTGAAGGATGCTGATATCACATTGCATGCTACCAGAGAGATTGGAAAGATAAAATGTTCATGGAATTGGATATTTAGACAGTATGGATAAATATCTTTATTTGTCATCTTTAGTTGCCCAGCAAGTCTCCAGATATCTTTCCCTGCCTATGAATGTATGCAATGTATTATTTTGCAAAGTTTTTGTTTTGAAGCCTGTATTACACATGCTCATTTTTGTAACAAAGTGACTGTTTTTCCTTTTCTGAAAGGCCTTTTTTGAGTATCAGTACTTCAGCCCCTGCAGCCTGGATTCTTTCCAAATAAAATCATGTGAATGAGGCCAAATATTCACTTTCATGATAAGCAAGATTAGTAATTTCAGTTTATATGATCTTTTTAAAAACTGGAGTCATTTAGGGCCACCTACTTCTGAAGGGGGTAGTTAAAACAGTTTTATTGTTAAAAAACTCGTAACTCAAAAATCCTTTGTTCAAACTTCCCCAAGTGTGTCACAGAGGAAGAACAGACTGTCTGTGACAATTGTGCCAAGCCTGGTACCAATCTGAACTGCAGTTTCAAAGTTATACTTTTTTGCTTGGGCTGTCCCATTTTTAGAATTGCCTTGTAGCAATCTGATTTGCTCTGGTGCAGAGTACCACATCCACTGTAATACAATCAATAAATATATATATAAGGAATGAATAGGAAGCAAAATGGAAAAGTTATAACTGGCACTGTAGGACATGATCTAAGGAGACAATAATTATTTTTTCTCAGACCAACATATTTCTCTAAATTATAGTGTTGGTTTTATACAATTTTAATGACTTGATTGTTAAATCTGTTTTACTTATTTTTCTTTTTTTATGATTTTTTTTTTAAATGAAGATGCCTTAAGCATCACTTTGTAGTGGAAAGGCAAGACAGAAATGTAATAGCAAAATCCTATTGAAATCTTAGGCTGGCATAAAGCAAATATTGTAACTTTTTAAAATGAATCACCTCAAATTAAGAAATCACTATAGACATTAGCTGTTGCATGCCAAGTCATACAACTCAGTTTCATTAGCCCATAGAGGTTGCATGTATAGAGGAACCTGTCCTCTTCATACTGTCACTCTGGGCCAGGGTATATAAAAATTGGTGATGTTTTTAATTTTTTAAATTTAAATCACAATTTAAGTCAAAAATCATTTTTAAAACTTTAAAATGATTTAATTGTGATTTAAATCAAATTGATTCAAATCAAATTGATTTAAATCAAATCCACCCTGCTCTTGGCTTTAGAATAATAAAGATATGTGAAGAAGTCAACAAGTTTTAATGCAAACCAAGCATACGACCACAGAGAAGAACTTATTGTTCATCTTTCTCTTTTGTGTAGCACACAGAGTAGTTCCCAGATTTTGAAAATTGATTCCTAAAGAGATCTATTGATCTAACTCACTTAGTGCTTACAAAAGGAAATTATGGGTTGCCATCCTAAACATAAAACATTGTGGGACTATTAGGGGAACACACATAAGACTGATCATTAAAATCTCATCACTAAATCTCTCACCAGATTACAGGGAGCATATACAGAGGACAGATATTCTTCTGCATTGGTACTAGAAATAGGAATTCGTTTCTGGATTTACCTACTTTGGGGTACTGAGATCTGAAAAGCTGTGGGACATTTGGTTTTGTCTAATAGCTTTTCTACTTTTGCTCGATGTTCAGTTTTCCTTAGAATCCACTTTGCTCACTTTACTCTTTGGTCAGAATCCAGAACTGAACTTGCTAGAATTTGAAGAGCAGCCTTTGAGACCTTGTTTTCTAGTCTGTCATAAAGAACCATGAGATTAGTGTACACCAGCTATTAAGGCTTTTCTAGAATAACCTCTTATCTTTGAAATGGTTTACTTGGGGAAAGGCCAGCATGGTTTCCTTTTTGCTGGCCTTTATAAGGCTTTTAAGAACCTCTTCATTCCAATCTGCCTTTGGTTTATTTGTGACATTATTTGCTGCTATTGTCTTTGTCTTTTTATCTTATTTACTATTTTTATGATAAATGTATTGAATATTGTATTTCTTATGACTTGATTACTTACAGTATTAATAATCTTCAGTATTAATGAAAAAGAAACAAATTTGATTATGGGAAAACTAGATTTTAAGCAAGAAGTAACAATTGGAAGATGGATGATACTATAATTGCCTTATGACAGTGTTATCCTGAAGAACAGGCTAATCTATGAAATAGATAAATAAATGTATTCAAAAACACTGTTATGGGGACAGCATTCATATGCAGAAAATCCTGAGGCATACTCCAGTTATTTTCATCTTTACTTCCTTCTTAATTAGCCATGCTCTTCATCTTTAGATTTAAGAAGGAAATGTTCATCAATTCAGTTCCACCAGATAATCAGTTCTCTTTGGTAGACTTTTCATTCCTCCCATGACTAGCTGTTTCATGATTACACTAAAGCTGAGATCATGTGTGCAAGATTTCCAGATCACTAAGATCACCAGCAGAATTTTCCAAACTACCAGATTGCCAAGCCATACAGAAATACCAAGACTGTGATTAGCTTTGTTTCTGTCAGTCCCCAGGAGTTGCTGACACTCCAGATGTGCCTATGCTTTCTTGATTTACAACAGCAACAACACACACACACACACACACACACACACACACACAGAGAGAGAGAGAGAGAGAGAGAGATCTGTATTTTAAAACAAAACAGATCACTATTCAAATTAATATAAAAATAGCATTTTGAAGATGGTAAACCAAAAGAGTCTTGAATGTTAAGTGTGCTGCTGTTGTTTCATGTAAAAAAATCCAATAATAATGCTGTGAGAAGTCACTTTTTTTCCACCTGAGATATCAAATATCTGTAATTAAGCTGCTTCACCATTGGATTAAGTACTGTATTTCATAAATACAGAAAACCAAGAAAAAGCTCACTGGCAATTTAAGCATAAAATTCTAAGATTTGTCAGGTTATATTATGTTGGTTGACCAAATGTGAAGTTGAGGAAAAAGAAATGGACTGCATATCTTCAATAATCTACATATCTTTTTATCTTTTCAACTTAAAAAAAGTATTTTTCTTTAACTGAATTGTCAATTTACTTTGCTATTCATTGCTTAAAACACTGATTTAAAAACTATTGTTATTTTAACGAAAATGCAGGCAGATTAGTAGTTTAAGGATAGATATGTTCCAATGTTTGTTTAAATATATTAAGAAAAAGTTGCTTTCCCTTTTTTTGCAGGAGAAAAACATTACTTCCTGCTGGGGCATTCCATGCAGAACAAATATTCTGATGGGCAAAGATTAGGCAGATGTACATGTACGGTAATAAAAGCAAGTTACATGTAATTAAAACATCCTTCATCTTCAGCAATGACTGAACCATACATGCACCTGGATTGAATTTTAACAGTTTGTTATACATTTTATATGCATAAAACAGTTAAAATGAATTGTGCATCGTAAAATGGGAAAGAACTTGTTTTCAGGAATTTATGAAGTCAGAGTACTAAACTGGACTATTAGACTAAGAATAATATTACTTTTGCAAGTAATTCCTATAAAAAGCAGATGAGAAGGGAATTTCAATGGGGTATTTTCTCCAAAAGAGAATTCAGAATAGCTCCAACAGAGTCCTTTAGATTATCTGGTTGACAGATACTGTAATCAGATTATACTCTACCTCATAAACCTAACAAGCTACATTAAACATATTTTTTACATATCTTAAAATAACACTAAATTAAGGAATATTAAGAGAGATGCTAATAATTTTGCATGTCACTATTGTAAATAGTGAAAGCTTATACTTAGAAGTAAGCCCCAATGTGATTAATAGAGCTTACTCCTTGGTAAATGTGGATAAGATTGCAGCCTCACTCCCATGCTGAAGTGCACCTAAGGAAAAATAATAATTTTTTAATGTTCCATAAACGGTATAGTTTTTTAAAACATAGAAGAATGGTTTCATTTCAACATTTCTCCAGTTAGGAACTGAGTTTTAATATGCTATTGAATTTATCAGGCCTTTTGTGGCAGAAAGAAAGAGAAGAAACTATTACAGTAATTTCAGAAGAAGACCCAAATATTAGAATGTGAATACAAAAAAAAAAAAAAAAAAAAAAAAAAAAAAAAAAAAAAACCTGATCCCAAAATGTATACAAAAACCTTCTCGAGCAGCTGGGCCTAGTATATGATGCAAAGGCAAAATAATCTTGAAATTAAAAAAAAGCTTTGGAAAACTTAAGAAACCATATTGCAAAGATGTAGAAGGAGGTACGAGAGGTAGGGGTTTTTGGGGGGGTTGTGTGTGCAAGCAATGTAATACAGTCATATGTTTGCAATGAGTTGCCAAATAATTGCATAAGGACTTTGGCAACTACTTAAATTTAAAAAAATACATAGAAAGAAAACCAAGCAGATACACTACTAGAGGTGCTTCTCATACAGATAGCATGATATGATTTTGGTATGGAAGATGCATGAGATTGACATGAAATAATGACTTAAGAAGAACTGTGGCAATGACATGGAAGAATAACGAAGCCCCTAAATAAGATGGCGTCAAAGGAGGCTAGCATAAAACATCTTTCAGTTGATACGAAGCTAAGAAGAGCCATACACCAATCTACTTCACTATTCTCTTCCCATAATGATTAATCAGATGTCTATCAGGGCCCATAAGCAAGATATGAATGTAACAGTATTCCCTGTTCATGTTCCCTGGCAGATGTTATTCATAGACATATTGCCTTTGCTAGTGGAGGTTGCATCCACCCATTACAATAATAGAGCTTTAATAGTCTTCTCCTAGGACTCCTTCAATCTTTTTCTAATGACCTCCAGGTTGTTACTACACACTACACCTTTTGGTAGCAATTTCCAAGTTTAGCTATAAATTTCCAAGTTTAACTACAAATACAGAGGTATTTTTTTCTTGTATTTCCTCATTCAGCTTCTATGGAAAATTCTTAGGTCCTAGCATTATGAGAAAAAAAATTAACTATCTCTCTTTACCGTCCAAAATTTTATACTTTTCTTTTATGTCCTCCCTTAGCTCACTTATTTCTTAAATTAAAGAGCTTCAAACACTCTAATCTTTCCTCACTGTTGTTATCATTTTGGTTGCCCATTTTTTGACCTTTAAAAAAAATCTCTGCAATATTTTTTCTAAGATGCAGTAACTTTAAGTATACACAGCATTCCAAATGCGGTAGCACTGTAGATATGTATAAAGACATTATGATGTTGACAACTGTATTTTCAATTTTTTCCCTAATAATTCCAAAGATGGTGGCCATTGTCAGTCCTTTTCAATGAGGTTATGCAGAAGCCTATATTCTCAACATTTCCCCCCAGATAATATAAATATAATGTAATTGGGGTGGAGGAAAAGGGATACATTTAGTCTGAATCACAGTCTTCCACATTGATGCTACTCTTAAACCAGGATATATAATCTGGAAAATCTGAATTTTAGTAGGATTGTCAGGTTTGATACCCTATTTGTTTAGGAAAATTAGAACAATTAGGGGTGGAGGAGTTAGACTGTTTCCTAGAAACTGTCCTAAAATTATAGTACTTCTAAATTAGTGACTTAAAATGATTGTTTTCTACAATCTTGTCCAGTAAGCAAAGTCAGTGAGATCATAACAATTCTTTGGCAATCTCTTATTTTGTTTTGCTATCCAATGTACACACAAGAGATATGAAAATAGTAAGCACCGACGTAAGACTTGGTGTAAATACAGGCAATTAACTGCTTGCCATCAGAGATGATAACATACGATTGTTTATTCTTCTGCTTATAGGCAGATAGCAGAAAAAGTAAACAAAGCAAATATTTGAAAGCAGTAGTCGCCACTGAGAAGCGGGGGGGTGTATTCACTGCTTTATACAGTGTAAGATACATAAACAAAGATTAAACTAAAAATAACCTTGGAATTTCTCACTCAGTGTGAGAAGCAATATTTTTAGAGACAATATAACAAGAGTGCATATTGTAAATTGACATGAGGCATGAGAATATCTGCAATGGATTTTACTTAGTGAACTGTACTCTCGCTGATTTGGGTGAGAACAGTTTGGATTGATTTTGTGTGTCTAAACATGCTTAAAGGCTCAGAAATATTTTTCATTTTATCTTTTTGAGAAGTTTGCTATTTCTTCATGAAATTTTAAGAAGTTTTATAATGTTTTAATTTTTAATTGAGTGCTTTTATATGGATTCTTTGCCCTTTGGGGTTATAAGCTTCTTAATTTTATACTGAGTGTTTGTTAAGTACAATTAAAGTTTGCATTTTAATGTCTGCAACCTTTCATAGTTGTGAGACTTTGAATCTTGTTTAATCATATGTGCCTACAGCTTTATATTTATTTATTTATTAATTATTTATTTATTGTCATTGTAAGTATATACACAGTATACCCATACAATGAAATTCACAGACACCCAGAGACCAGACACATGCACACACATAAAATTCCCCAAACACTCCCCACCCACTAAAAAATCCCCCAACACTCCCCACCCACTAAAAGTCCCGACTAAAAATACAAACATCTACATTTTAAGTGTATGTGCCTACAGTTTTCCTCACAACGGTAAGACCGTACTCAACATATTCTGAATTTGTTATTTTTGATGGATGTGTAATATGGAGGAGAAAGGTATTCTAAATAATCAAGCTGAGTTTATTAGTTCAAAGCACTTCTGTTATATTTAAACGTTATCCTACATTGCCTACACATGACCAAGATGCATATTTGGATGCAAAGAAAATAACTGGGAGTAATTCATTAAAAATCTGATATTCCTGCATAGGAAGAAAGATTCATTAAGATGAATCATATTACTTAAGATGTACTACTGGATTTTGAAAGGTTTAGGAAAATCGAGTCCAGGACATTCACCCTCAGCTGCAGCTCCGGGATAAAAATTTCCGGAAAAACATACAGCGTTGGGGGGAGATAGGTTTATTAGAGGTCATAGATATGTGAATGGATGATACAAAATTATCACAAAAAACCCTAAGAGCTAACATTCAGGAACAATATAGATTTTCATAATTTGAATAGTTTCCAGTTTAGACAATGATATCAGTCTGCTGATGTCAGCACTACTGGGAAGCAAACAACTACCTGCATACTCTCTCTGAGGGCCTGGGAAACACAAAGGGTATATATGTGTGTGTATATATATATGTGTTTCCTTTGTGTTTCCCAGGCCCTCAGAGAGAGTATATATACCCTTTGTGTTTCCCAGGCCCTCAGAGGCCCTCTCTCTATATATATAGGGGAAGGGAGGAAAGCTCTGCTGGGCTGGTAGCCGTCCACTACTATATACTCATAAATAAACTAAACTAAGTTATTTAATGAATAAATGCACAGGATTACTTTACTGTTTCCTCTGATAATCAATTTGCGTTAAGACAAAGTTACAAAATCCTTACTAGACAATTCTTACTAGGGATCTAGGCATAAATATGGCAGATGATTCTTTGACATGAACAGTCCCCCATGAAAATAAATCATACTTAAATCTAAAAATTAGCTTATATAATATTCAGCAAATATGACTCATAATGTCTAAGAAATTTACAATGCAGTTGGATAAATGCACACTTTGAAATAAGCCCCACTGAGTTCAATAGTACTGTCAGGTAAGAGTGCATAAGTTTGCAATTTAGGAGTAAAACAGTGTATGTATCTACTCAGAAGGAAGTCTTGTGAATTCAATCCCAGGTAAGTATATACTGTACAGAATTACAGTTCAAGTCATAGTTATCAGGGTGTAAAAGATATGTCTTGGTGAGGCAAGAGACTGCCTTTATCTACTTGAAATGGTCTATATTCAATATACAGTGAACTTTGATTTTGAAAAATATAAAAGATATGATATGGAAATTATTATTCATTTCTTGACTGCTGCCAAAATGATCATTAACCACAGATGGAAGCAAACAGGTACTCTTCCCTAATGAAATTATTGATCAATATGGAAGTGATTATGATTGCTGCAGCCATCCTACCACAGTCAACCAAATATATTCAAGGTACTGTACAAACTCTTTACATTACATCAGCAGGACTTAATTAATTCTTACAGCTGAGATATGGGATTAGTTTGCTTATTATTGACATGATTCAGCAGTTATTTGCAAAGATATAGAGTGGGGTTTTTTTTAATAGAAAAAAACCTCACCGGCACCAATGACATACAGTAAGTACTAAATTATCCTTACCCCCCATCTACCCAACTGCACCTTAGAATCCAGTTTTGGCAATATATAGGAACAAGAACCAAACAAAAAGTGAAACTAAACCTCAGATTATCAGATGGTATTTGTTCAAACCTTCTCTTTATAAAGGGCTAAATCCAACATCAATGGATTGCAATGGATTTTTTTCCTCCTTTCTCCCCTTCCCCTTGCTCTCTTTGCCAGTTGAAAATTGACTCTGGAAGGTTTCCCAGTTTTCTGGAGGTAGTTTTCGGGCTGCTTGGGAGGCTGTAATGGGAAGGGAAACCACCCCTCTTCTGGATCTTACACACCACTGTTCTACCAGCACTGGATCTTGTTTATATACATTCCCCCCTTTTATCATTTTCAAATCTAAATTAGCAGGGCTTTTATTCACTGATTGTTGTTTTTGGCTAGCTGGTCCAAGTTGGTCTCAGTCTTGCCCCCCCCCCTTTTCACAGAATAGGACATGGTGGGATTCACTGAGAAGTCAAACAGCAACCTCTCTCCACACAATAAGCCATCCATGTCCCCAGATAGTTACATCCTCATGTTAATTGAATGAATTTCTTCCAAGTTAATCATGTGTCTTGCTCAGCCGACATCTTCCCCCAGCCACTGACTTTCCCCAGAAGTAGGAGTGAAATTGGGGAGGACTGAACTGACAGTTGACCCTATGTAAGGATAATCAAGGCCTTTGCTTAAAGTACATGGCCTGCACACATTACAATGTGCCCAACATGCCAGCAATTTGCACTGGATAATAATGGTTTCAAGATGGGAAGTAACCTTTTCTCTCTGTATGAAAAAACATATTGTAAGGATGCTTAATCTCTTATTACTTAAATTAAGTCATAGGTTGTATGTTTTTTCATGTGCTGCACTTTACCATTTATTGTTTAATAGAAGTGCTGAAATTCACTTTAATGACTACAGTTCATTTAGGACCAATTTAGACTTCTCCTCAGATCTGCGTATTACAATTACTTTTCTTTTAGGGGGATGTCTCCATCAATTTTGATTTCATGGGATAGCTTCTAATTAAAACTAATCTGGAGTAATTGTTCATGTATTATTATAGATATAAGTAATAATATGTTTTATGCCACAGGTATCATGATCAAATGTGTTATCAAACCTCCTAAAATAGATTGAATCAGACATTAAAATTTCCAAATCAGAGAATGCTCTTAGAACCAACTGCTATGTCTAACACCTGTAAAAGTTTTATATGTGTATGTATAACACAAACAACTTGGCTTCTGGAGAAACCAGGGATTTTTAGCTAACATACTGGTAATCATTAGATTTCCAGTCCACATATGAAAGTTATACTTAAATACTGCAACACTGGGCAAACCCAAACGTTCTACATACATAGATGTCATGCAGAGGAATGGGATGGGTTTGGCGAATAGGGTTTGAAACAATCAGAAACACCTTCATTTCCACTTACAGAGACAAAAATGCTCATGAGTGCTTAATGTCCTGAAACATAAGAAAGAGGGGGTGTGGTTTATACTATAGCACTACATCTTCCCCGTGTGCCTTATTATGTTGGCATTTTTTTTTCCAGAAGAAGAATTTTCATTCATTTAGCACACAGTAATATAGCAAACATATTTTAGATCCTTTCATACATATTATTGCAATTGTGCAGACTTTCTAGACTTACCTCCTCTATGGATAATCAAAGAAGTCTCACTTCCAACTGGACATTCTTTAAGTATATCCACTACTTCTGCATGGCTCAGGTTCTGTACATTCTGCTGGTTGATCTCAACAATGAGGTCACCTTCACATAAACCAGGGCACCCCTGAATGTCTAGAATTTGCTTCACTCTCTGTCCTGTGGGACTGTCTGCTATAGTGAAGCCAAAGCCCTGGGCCCCTTTCACAATGGTTAAGGTCATGAGTTCAGCTTGCGTGGCCCCCGAAGAAGCCATTGAAACATTATCATCATGAGCGGGTGGTGGGAATGTGCTATCAAGCTGACTATCTGCTGGAATGGAGTGCAAGGAATGTGGTGGCCGATCTGTTACATCTGGAACAGACTGAGAAGTTCTAGAAATGTATTCCAAATAAGTTTCATAGTTATGTCTTCCATTTACTACTACTGGAGGCCTCTCCATGACTGCAAGTGGTGGCACCAAGCTGTTGGCAGGATCTTCAGGATCAAAGGGCAGAGGGTATCCACGACAAAGCACCAGGTTGACACTCTGACCAATGGGAACAGACTGGAAGAGTTTGACTACATCTGCGTGAGTATGCCCAAGGACACAAACTTCATTAATATAGACAATGACATCACCTAGAAAGAGAAAAAAAAATAAAGTCATGAGAAAACTTCAACTAGCCCTGAACTTTAAAAAATGAATTAATTTGGGATCTCCAAGATGGATCACCACTCTACTGCAGCTTCGGTTGCAATCAGTTTAAAACAACTGGTCCTGCAGTTGTGTTTGCCTGCAAAAATAATGCTGGTGTCTTGAGACTTTGTCTCAAGTTTAGAAATATTTCTTAATGAAAAATAAAGACTTGAAAAAGATAACTTATTATTTTATGCACAAAGCTGCAGTTTATGTTTTCCCCTTACAGGACCTGATATTTCAGGCTGGCTTATTTTAGCTAACATCTAAGCCTGTGCACATCAGAATTCACCATCATTTTACATCTGACATGCTCATATATTTTATTCTCACAAAAAATGAAGAATAAACTTTTAGTCACAGATATTCTAAGTAAGAATGTGATGATCGCTTTGTCCCAGTATCCACTATTAAACCCAATACATATAACTCAGATGTATTGAAGGCTAAATATATCTACATACTTCTACTCTACAGCTAGGAGAGTATCACAAGAACCACAGTCAAGCCTTCTAATACAATTGCATTTACTCCAGCTGCAAACAGGTCTTGCACTTTAAAGATTCACAAAAAGCTTTTAAACAGTACAGTATATATCTGATGAAATGAAAAAGCACACCAACAAGGCCATAACTTGCAGTTAAAAATAACCTACTTCAAGAGTGACCCTGAAGGGAAAGTGACAAAACACTGCTTATGATCTACAGCGCCCAGCTAAAACCATTCTAAGATCTTATCAGTGATCTACAGCTGATTATGGACAGTGAATTTCCCATCTCACTGGCCTTGGGTGATAAGCTGAGTTTGCTAACATAAAGCCTTCTAATTTAAAATGGCTATTCAGCATCAAGAAGCCACCATATAATAGGGACACAAATACAGAGAAGAGATTCCCCTCAGATGCAAGCTCTGTACTGTGACAAGGCCTAATAACACAAATCATGATGTCAGGGGATGGATTCATCTGATTATCCTTCTGCAGGAGGTACTGATTGTGAAAAGTAGCCCCAGAGGAGAAACACATTGACTCCCATTCCAAAATTAAAAGGTAGTGAGGCATGCACATGAGCTATGCACTTGTGCAAGGAGAAGTGCTCCTGCTGATTTAATGTATGTAGTTCATAAATCATAAGCAGCATTAAATACCAGAAGGTAAGTCTATAAAGCACACACTGAATCTATAGTGACTTAGCTAGCTACATTCCCAGGGGAGTTTAACATCTCTTCCAGAGCCTGTTGAGGTTTATCTTTTTCTTCAACACCTGTCCATTATCCTCTGTCTTGAAATAAAGTACCCATGTCCAGGATCTAATAATTTAGCTCTCCCATTGATTGGAGATTACTGGAGACTAGTAGCTGAAGCTTCTAATCCAGCTGGCTGCAGGGAAATGTAGACAGGACTATAAAATGTAGACAGGACTATTGCAGGAGCCCACTTCAACCAGACCAGCTAGGAGTTCTAATGGTAGTGTGTCTCAGCACCAGTGACAAAGTACAGTGGTGCCTCGCTTAATGAGCGCACCGTAGAACGATGAATCCGCATAGCGAGGGGGTTTTTTCGATCGCAACTGCGATCGCAAAGCGATGGCCCCAGTGGGCGAAACTTGCATAGCAAAGGTCGGTAAGCGAACGCTTACTGACCTTCGCTTTGTGACCCGCGGATCAGCTGTTCGGCAGCTCCAAAATGGCCACTGGAAGCCCCAAAATGGCCGCGCGCAGCGTTTTCGCACCCTCGGTAAGCGAGGGGAGGGCGCAAAAATGGCTGCCGGCCATAGGAAAACATCACTGAACTGTGAGTTTTCGGCCCATTTGGAATGCATTAAACATCGTTTAATGGGTTTTCTTGATCCGTTCAGCGATGTTTTCACATAGCGAGGGTTAATCCGGAACGGATTAACCTCGCTATGCGAGGCACCACTGTACCAGGCTTAAGAAGGAGGAGGAAAAGGAAGAGCAGCACCACCAGCACCCCACAAACGAGTGTGTGCAAGTTTAGCAACAGGGGACAGAGAGTACGTCAGTTCTCCTTTTCTCACCTGTGCCCAGTAAGTAACTTCCTCTTCCTGGTATATAAACTGTTTTAAAAGTCTATGATGGTGTGCTGGTGATAATAATGATGAAAAAAGAAAAGAAAAAGAAAACTAGCTCAAAATGTATCAAAACAGTGGGGGGTGGAAGATGGCCAGTTTATTGCTCTATCACATAGTGTTATCTGCCTGGTACACAAAATTGGTGCAATAATCTCCTAGACCTGAGACATGAAACATATTCCCTTGGAACCGGGATTGCTGAGCTGGAGAAGCTGAGTGAGGCAGAGACAAAGGATGATTACTCCTGTGTAGTCCTGAAATAATTCGGTTCTTGGAGAAGGAGTACGGCACTCTTTAAGAGAGTGAGTAAGGACCCATAGTTTGGTGGGCAAACATATACTAATTTGTGGCTGTGAGAGAGTTGATCATAAGAAACACATTCAGGTAGTTTCTTTATAATTTTGTAGACCACGTGGGTTTATTATGGGCATGTAGACATCAACCTGGTGCAAAGTTTTTGGTTCCATGACTCAATTTGAAGAACTCAATGAATGGTAAAGCTAGCCAAGGACGTTTTCAATGAAATGTAACTTGTCCTATATCCAAGTTAAGCTACATAGGCAAGGTTGAAGCCTGGCAATAACAATGGTATGAAGAGGAGGGCTTTAGGCATATTAGGCATTGGGAAACATTTTAGATAAGCTGGGGATATACAAAGAGTTAGCCTTAACCTAAAATACTGCTGGCATTTAACATTACAAAATAAAAATATTTTTAACATTGTCAGAAAGCTGACAAGAAATGAGTAAGAAAGGTAGTATCACTTTGTATAACGAAGAGCGCGTAATGTCAGATAAACAGGAAATCTTAAAGTGTGCTGAATAATCCATAGAATGACTGCACGTCAAAATACCAGGCCCCAAAAGTGACTTAGTTCTCAAGACATGCTACCATCCCACTCACTAAAAATAGTCTGGATGATTTTAAGACGAGAATGAAATCAGAGAAATATCCAGAGAAGAAAGTCTATTCATAAAGCCCTAAATGGCTTGGGTCCAAGCTATCTCAAAGACCGTATTGCCCATTATGAGCTGGCTTGGGTGTTAAGATCATCAGGAGAGGCCTTTCTCCATAGGTGTGTCTGATGGGGACACAGGAGCGGACCTTCTCTGTTGCTGCTCCCAGACTTTGAAACTCCCTTCCCACTGGAGGCCACACTGACTCCATCTTTGCTGTCCTTCTGCAAGCAGGCAAAGACCTTGTTCTTCAGGCAAGTCTTTATTTAGTAACCAGCTACCTGTGTGAGATTGTTAGATAGATTGTTATGCATTACTGCTTTGACTGGATGTTTAGTACTATTTGTGTTTTCCATGTTTGTGTTTTCCATTTCTCAGTGACATTTTTTTAAAAAAATGTATACTTATTGATCTTTGCCTTAATATTGCCTATTAATATTGCCTGTTTCCTTAGTCATTGTTCTTCTAATGATGTTAACCACTGTTTTATACTCATTGTTTTCAACTTTAAATATTATCTTTCATTTTTGCAAGCTGACTTGGGTTCTTTTCAAGGAGACAGATGGGATAAAAATATTTTAATTAAACAAATAAATAAATATAAATTCATAAATAGCGTCTTCTGTTTTCTTACACTGACAGAAATCTAAATCTGTGCTCCAGTCATTACAGCCATAATATTCTAAATTACTCTGGAACAGAACCATTTGCAGGGAGGTGACTCTTCTAGATGTAATCTAAACCAGTGTAATCCAGTACCTAGTGCAAAACTAGTGAGTGTTGTGGAACCAAAAGAGAAGAGTGCTGCAACACCATCATATTTAATTCATTATATAAAGTAGAATGTGTAGAGGAACTGTAACAGTCACTTTGCCTTTGAATGAAAAACCTTTTCCCAAAGGAAGGAACTATTGCAGAGAAGATGAAAGGAAAAGTGAAAAGGGTGAAATCTTTGTGGAGTAATTGATTGTTAGTTAATCACAATCCAGGCCCAGCTACAGCGTATACTACAAGTAAGAGCTCACAGCACAATGTGGAAGAGGGCACCAGTGTGATTAACAAGTAGTATCAAGAAAGGTAGTAGAGGGAAGAAAGTTAATTTTACAAACTGAAATCTTGCCCAAACAAGAGAAACAAAAAGGAATATAACATGGACAAAATAATTACAAACAAATAATATAAGATTAAAAAACAAAAACAAAAAAGAAAAAAGGATTTTGATGAGTCAGTTGTTAATGACACCAAGACTGACAATAAATAACTCTTTAAATATATTAGGAAGAGAAAACTGGCTAGGGTTGATTCCCACAAAATTAAAGGAGTGCTCAGTGGGGGCAAAGAAATCTACATGAATTGTTTTCATCTGTCTTTTCTACAGAAGATATAGGGCACATGTGTAAAAAAGTCGTGATAAGAGAAGTTCTACAGTCTAACAAACAAAAAAATTACAAACCACCAGTTCCAGATGGGTTCCATCCACAAATATTTCAAGGACAGATGTGAAATTGCCGAATACAAAATATGTCACATGTTCCTGTAACAACAGAGATGGGAGAGTTCAGGGGCTCCCTTGCTCCAATGTTAGATAAAAGCAGGGTATGGCGTACCTGAATATTGCTTGTGAGAGTGGGTTGTCAGTGATATACAGCTCCTAATCGTTCTCACTGGGCAAGCACAGGAAATGTTTTCGCCTCTTTTCACAAACCATTTCAAACAGATAAATCAGTGGAGTGACTTTATGGAATAAAACTAAATGCCTACATGGAATCACAATGAAATACTTGACAGTTTACAGGTTAAAAAGGGAAAAGGAGAAAGCAGAAGAAGGAACAAAAGGCCATTTCTCACACCACAGTGGAAGCGCTTACATGTTAAGGAGGGAGGGTTGGATCCAGACTAAATTAATTTTAATCAGGACATGTCCAGATGGAGGGAGGTGGAGCTAACTGGTTTATGCTTAAAAGGTTCTTATCTTTAACGCAGTCTATTTTATCTCACACTTGAATGATCCTTTCACTCACACTGATCAACATGTCTTCCCCCATGGAAAGGGTCCAGACAAGTCTTTGGAGAACTCCAATTTGACCCTCTTTCAATTAATATCATTTCCGCTCCCTTCCCTGAGTTTTACTGATACCATCATTCAGTGGGCTGCAGCAACATTTCTTTTTTGTTGTTGTTAAATGAAGTTACATAGTGCAACATCAATGAATAGTGAACCATATGCCCAACTGGACCATCCCTCTGTTTCCAATGAATCCAACTGGAGGTGAATTTAGTTATGAATATGCTGGCTGAGGCATTGTGGGAGTTAAAGCCCCCACCCCCAAATTTTCCATTTTTGCTCCTCACGACTAACACATCCCATTGATTTCATGTTCTCTAAACTGACAAAGAGAGTACGGCTCAATAAGAAGCTGACAGCATATACCAAGATCCAGGTCTATAGAGACTGTGTCCTGAGTACACTCCTGTACTGCAGTGAGTCCTGGACCCTTTGTGCACAGCAGGAGAGGAAGGTGAACATGTTACATATGTGTTGTCCCCGACACATTTTTGGTATCACCTGGTAGGACAAAGTTCCAAATAGAGTAGTCCTAGAACGAGTTGGAATTTTTAGCATATATACATTACTGAAACAGCGATGTCTATGTTGGCTTGGGCATGTTGTGAGAATTGCTGATGGTTGAATTCCAAAGGTTCTTGGAGAAGGAGTACGGCACCTGTATGGAGAATTAGTGCAGGAAAATCACCCCAGAGGGAGACCACAGCTGCGATACAAGGACATCTGCAAGTGGGATCTGAAGGCCTTAGGAATGGGCCTCAACAGATGGGAAACTTTGACGTCTGAGCTTTCAGCCTGAATTAGAAGAGACCCTTGTCCAGCAGGTAGAGGCAAAAAGACAGTCCTGAAATCAGCAAAATCAGGGAGCTGGACAGGGGACATATTGTATTTGTCTTCAGTGTGGGAGGGATTGTCACTCTCGAATTGGCCTTCTCAGTCACACTAGATGCTGTTCCCTGACCTCTATTCAGAGCACATTACCATAGTCTCTTGAGACTGAAGGATGCCTACACTCCATGTTTCTGTCAACCTGCTTAAACTATGTGTCAAGAAAAGGCATCACTACATTCCTCCAGAGATGAATGCAAAAATGTTCCACGCGTCATCTCTGAGAATTTAATGTCTATTAAAGCAGCAGCTATTGATCAGGAAACAGCTGCACTTTTTACACTCACCACTCTGTGATTAACTCAATAATACAATAAATGATATTTTTACAGCCATCTGTAGAATTAAGTAGGCACAATGGAAAAGAAGAAATCCACAGAACTGTTTGCTGCTTGTCTACTCAAAAAAAGTATCATGCCCTCAAATTCTGCCTGATGTAATTAATTTCAGGCCTCTCTAGCTTCTTGTGCAACGAGGGTTCCTGCTTCTCCCTTGAGGTTCAAATCTCTTCATAAGAATCGGCAGGCAAACCAGAAATTTATTTATTTATTGGACTTTTACCCCGCCCCTCTAGACCGTGTCTACTCAGGGTGGCTTACATAGATAAAACAGAACAATATAATATATAAAATATATAAAATTATAAAATTAGAATTACAGTTGGACAAATAATTTGAAGATTACCAAAATGGCATAGCATAAAAGGGGAGAAAAATAAGAAAGACTTAATTGGCTGGAGGGAAGGCCTGCTTGAATAGCCAAGTTTTTAGCTGGCTTTTAAAAATTGTGAATTATTTTCTCCAGCGGTGGCTTATGGATTGAGAGATGAGCGAGTCTCATCCCAAAATTTCCAGCAGCTATTCCTGTTCCAGTCATGAGCCATTTATGTTTCTGGAGGTGAAACTACATTGTCAGTTTACCTCACAGTTTGTGTTGGAGTTGGCATGATTAAAATCAGATTATTTACTCGTGATTACATGGTGTAAAGCATGAGGGAAACCAATCTTTCACATGAAGAATCATAGCTTTTTGTTCAGATGGCGGAGGTGGTTTATTTTGCTCCAATTCTGCTGGGATCCATTTTCTCCATTTTCTGACATGAATTATTGCATATCCTGATGCAACGGGCAGCCAAGGGATGTCTATGGTGATGCTTAAAGCAAGGCACAGTATTATAACAGGATGATTCCCCTCAACTGAGCACTTCTTTTCTCCCCTCCTTCAAACAAGTGTTCTAATTTTTTTATTATGCATGTCAAATTTACTGCTGCATCAGATAACTGCTATGTCACTTACAAAGAAAAAATAAAGTAAAAGAGGATGAAGGGAAGGGGTGGAGAAGCTGGAATACTTTCTTTCTTTCTTTGCTGCTTATTCAGAAATGAACAGGAACAAGATTACATGCAAGACAAAATGTGAGGAGAAGGGATTCAGTGACTTGTTTTTTTGCTTAGAGTCATTGGGAGGGAGGTGGGAGGACAGAAAGCCATGCTAAACTTGTTGCACTATTGTACGACAGAAAAAATTTAAAAATTGAAAAAATATAACCTTCCCACTCTGCCGAACGTATCACCTCAAAACATCACTCCAGGACACTGCATCGCCCCCCACACCCCTATTGATTGCTAGGAAGCTATTGATCCAGGTGAAAATATTATGTGGTTGAGACTCTAGGAATAATCATTTACTATGTAAATAATTAAAACTATCTGAGCAGCAGAAAATCCTACCAATGTGGTTTTATTATGCCCAATCAAGTTGAATAAACATGGGGAAAACTTCTCTTTGTAGTCGCACCCTCATACTAACAAAATGCTACCCCAATCACCTCCTTCTATCATTCTGCACAGAGTGAAATGCCTGAAAGCTGGTATTATAATCCTTAACCTGAGAAACAATGAACATGGTCACATAAAATAAAAGTTGACACAAAGTTCTGGAGGTAATAGGTTAGAAGAATCTACTGATAAGCTACTGAGTGGAATGCAGGAGACCAGTATTTCTAGAACACATGACCTCTGAATATTTTGGATTTCATCGTGGCCAATGTTCAGGAATGCTAGAAAGTATTGTCCAAAATATCTGAAGTGCATCAGATTGGGAAAAACTCTTGGAAGTGATTTGCTATCAACCAGCAAGGGCAAAACAATTCTGGCCAATAGGTTGCAAAATGATGAAATCCAAATTCTGACAAGTAGCAGATCAACTAGGTTTAACTGTATGTGTTGATCCAGAAAGGTGCCACACATTAAGAGCCTGCTCAAATGAATTAAGGCATATCAGGACAGGACATCATGCCAACTGCAGTGGTAGCTTAATGCAGATACACATGTGCCAATTGAAGACAGGTAAGTGGCACCTCAAGCTAGAGAGGGATGCTCTTTGCCAGCTCTCACTGGTGAAGTTCTGAGGCAGCCACCTAGAAGCAGGAACGGTCGGTTCATCTACACTAGAAACTGGACAAAAATAGCTATAACAAAACCGTAGAAAAGTAGTAATTCAAAATCAGTATAAACACAATAGTTGCAACTTTATGGAAAATACAATTGTGTTTGGAGTGTTAAACCTGTAAAACACCAGTGGGAATAATATATTCTAGTATGTATGCTGATTTATTTATTTTTCTTTTAGTACCTTTCGAAAAGACCTGCAAAGCTCAAAATGCTTTGAGACATTTTTGAAAAATAAAAGTACAGTAGTATTAAAAGAAAAAGATTTTGCAACTCTGAAAAATAAAAGCAGCACTTTTCCTTTTTTTAAAGAAAAAGATTGTTGGATAGTCTTCTCTTGCTTCTGCTAGGTTACTGTGCTTGTCACACTGTTGTGGCAGAAGGTGGTTCAAATAACTTTCTGCAGCTCCTTGGCACATATGGGCTGGGACAAAAAAAAAAAACCCCAATCCTAAAAGGAATACAGAATAATTTTTATAAAGGTAAAGGGACTTTGGGGTTTATTTGTTGTCAATTTAAAATGTGGCTGCTGAGTGTAAAGAAGAACAGGAAGCAGATATTTCCTCTGTGGAGCAGTCATTATACATAGCCTTCCCTTTTTCTTTTATACAAACCTGGTGTAATACTGCTTCTACCCTATGCACATATTTTAATTAAAAAAGCTGGATTTTCAAAAATTTTGTGCTAAACCAGCATGCACCTGGTAATTACGCCCAGGCAGATATGGATTAGTCAGAGAGGCCATTTACATTTCTATTGTGTTCTGCATACGGTTGTGAGATCTATTTAAATGAGAGCATTTAACTCTTCTCTCTCTTTTTTTTTGTAGGAAAAGAAGAATAAAATAAATTAGGAGATTCTAAAGTCTTTGATTATTTGCTGATGTGATAAACATGAAACAGTGTGGATTAAAACTGCAAAGACAGCACAAAGGTAGAACAAAAAAAAAGCTAGAGTGTAAAGAGGAGGCAGGTCCCCTTTACAGATTCCAGGCAAAGAAATGGTCCTTGAAATCTGAGCTCTGCTAATATATTAGAAACTGAAATAATAAACCTTTTCAAATAAAGACTGCTTGAAATAACAACAGTTTTACTTGCTAAGGAAGCATTCATACCCATTAAGTAAATAAGGCTTGACGTTTGGAAGCCGTTTATCATAAAAAAAACAAACCTTGTGGCTAGTGAACTGCAGGACAAAGCATCTGTGGATTTGAAAACCATAGCAAACATTATCTGCCACACTTGCTCCACTGCTTAGAATCACTTGGAAATGTCTTACCACATGTGGAAAAAGCACACATGTGGACAGGCATGCATGCGTACACATTTTTTAAAGGTAAAGAGATCGGCATTTATAACACACTACTCAAGAAGCTATGGTGTTGTTTCTCCCCATGAAGTTTCACACTGATCTAGGTAACGGCTTTGAGCAGCAGGGAAGTAGCTCAGCTAGCCTCCCAGCAGCCTAAAAGCTCACAGGAGTAATGACAGAGCATGAGGTAACTACAAAGCAGCCACTGTAACTGCCCAGGAAGCCTGGCAAGAAGCCATGTATCCTCAACAGATGAAAATCTTTAACTGCTTTCTTAGCTGTGCTGCCCTGCAATTCTCAGTTCTCCTCAGAAACAGCTCGGTGGGAAAGGGAAACAAGAAATGGCCATAAATGAACTGAGATGGAAAAGAGGGAAATTTAGCCACTGCAACACTCCAAAAAGTGTATAATTTAACCTGAAATGTTGACCAGTTTTACAACAGAAAATTAAATTTCTAATTTAGTTGAGTACAAAATCCTTTCAGTGGTTATGAGACAGGAAGTTGGTCTTATTGGAACGATCTGTTCCTGGTAAACTCTGTGAATTAAGTCTGTGCCTTAATTCTCCCAAAGCATTCAACTTTTTCCGACCAGTAAAGCCTGCCAAACAGCCTGCCAAACAGGAGAAGCCAAAGTGGTGTGACATAGAAGATAAAGGAAATGTACCAGGATGAGAGGCCTAACTAAATGGATATTTTAACCAATGCACCTAATAACTCAATCTAATCATTATTATTTTGCAACATGGATAGGATGTCCCGTACCCAGTGCAATTACAGTGCCCCACAGTGGTGGCTCAATCCCCAAATTCTAGTTTGGGGTAGCTTCCTTGCTTGGACCATGGGCTGCCTACATCATCATAGGCATCCTTCAGTCTCGAGAGACTATCGTGACATGCTCTGAATTGAGGAATGTCTTCTCCAGAGCATGAAGCCCGAGTAAGGTAATATAGAGGATAGGCTGTTACCCAAGCAGCAGATCCCCCCTCTCCACATTGCTGAAATGGTCCAATGGAAAGGCAAGAGCCAATACAACTGGTTCCAGCAATGTCGCAGGAGTTGGCAGAATGACACGAGCTGCCTTCGGGACTCCAGCTCTGGATTTTTCCTCTAGGTTAACTCCTGAAGCCTTTTCCATGAGTGGATATAGCCACAAGGCAGTGGAGGTTTGAAATTGGAGTTTTCCTTCTCCTAGATGGGCTGCCTTCATGGCTGACGAGCCCCACCTACCCGGCCTGCTCTTTATTAGTGTGGAAGTATGATCTCACCCTTAAAACTTTCCTGCCTCCCAGGTTTATGCAAATCTAATTGGATTTCCTATTTACCATATTAAGGCCAGAGATAGAATTTGAGAACGGTGCGCGGGACATGCTCTTTTAAAGCAGAAAGTCCCACCCCCTAGGCCCCACCCCCAGGCCATGTGGTGAGGAGACAAAAAGAAACCCTAGAAAAAAACCTCAGCAAAACATCCATGCAAACATACCTGGCCTTCACCCTCAGCCAAGCTTCCTAGGGAAAAGGGTCCAGGGTCCTGGGACATGCTCTTTTAAAGCAGAAAGTCCCACCCCCTAGGCCCCACCCCCAGGGGGCTGCCTACACGGCCCCAATAAAAACAGTAAGCCTTCAAAAACTTAGATTGCTTTAGACATCCTAAATAATGTCTACAGAAAGAGTCATGAGATAATTCTTAAGTTTAATCACATACATCTTTTATAGTAGTGTAGGATCAAAACACTGCACTTGAAGTCATACAGACAACATCATTCTGTGTAATAATATTTTAATGTGATTGAATAATTAGTATTCTTCTGTGCTCTCAAGTTGATAAAGAATATATGGAGCAGAGTTTGCTATGATCCAATACAGCAAATCTTATGTTCCTGCTTTGATTTTTAAAAATAATTTTCACATTAATTAATGTAATATCCACACCCTTCTTCCTGGGTTTTAATAAATAAAATGGCACCTTTAAAAGTCATATTTAAGATATCCAGTTTTAACAGTTTACATCTAAAAATGTGTCCACACCACTGTAATTTAATTCATAATCACAATAGTTTAGTGCTTCGTGTCCCTTCATCATAAGTTGTCTGCATGGCAGCACAGCTACCATGCATTCCCTCCCCCTCCTCTCTCCAGCTCACCCACTGACCTGCCGATGCACACCGCTCCATCCCTCCCCATTGTATGATATTCCAGTCCAGGCTGGAGCCCAGAGGTCCCTTCTTTGCCTCCTCCAGCAGCTGGCCTCTCAGGTGAGTTGGTGGGACAGGGGATTCTCCAGCTGCTGGAGGAGGTGGAGAAATGAAGTCGGGGCTCCTGCCGGGACTGGAAGAATGCACGATGGAGAGGGAAGGAGAAGCACACAACAGCAGGTCAGTGGGTGAGCCAGTGGGGGAGGGAATGTGCAGCAGACAACTAATGAGGAAGAGGCACAAAGTACTTTGTGCCCCTCCCTACTCCGGATCTCTGTCTCATGGAAGACCAGACTGGTCCCCTCCCTGCTGTCCTTCTGCCAGCAGGCAAATTTATTATTTATTTATTTATTTATTTATTGGACTTATATACCGCCCCATAGCGCTACAAGCACTCTCCGGGCGGTTTACAATTTTAATTATACAGGCTACACATTGCCCCCCCAGCAAGCTGGGTACTCATACCTTTCTTTTCAGATAGGTTTTAATCTATAAAGTTGCTCAGAAAGGGGCTTTAAGGGGGGGAATTGTCATTGTAATTTGTTTAAAATATGTTTCTGAATGGGTTTAAAGGGACTTTACTGAGTGTTTTTAAAATTAATATGATTGTTTCTTAAATAAAGTAATTTATCATATTTGTAACTGTTTTGATATTTGTGTTTTCAAAATCACTTGCAAGCCACTTTGGGGTCCTCAACAGGGAGAAAAGTGGGGAAGAAATAAAGATCCATCAATGCACCCATCAGTCAGTCAGTTATTTTAACTTTGACTTAATATCACACAAAAGGTAATCTTATTTTAAAAATTCCTTTAAATTTATATCTAATATAAACCTGTTACATATAATTTACACTTGATAGGTTAAAGCAAAACGTGTGCAAAGAACTAAAAAAAATCTCCCTCAGTATTTTCCCTATGAAAAATTAAATCCTTAGTAACCCTATTTCTATTACTTTACACCTTCTAGAAAGATTATCCAAAGATAATTTGAATCAAACTGCTCTGTTAAAAATAAGGAAAATATTACTGTTTTCATCCCTTCAAATATGCATTTTGATATGTAAGGTGACAGCTGAGTCTCAGATTTTATCACTGCCCAACTGGAAAAATAGGAGCTGAATTTAGCAAAGGAAGCTGATTAATCCTTAATGAATTTCAAAGTTCATTTCATGAAGAAGTACAGAGAATTTAAGCAGTAGAAAATGGGAGCAGCTTTTTTCATCTTCTTTTAGCTGCAAATATATCTGCGCCATAGATTTTAAGAGGCTGCTCAAAAGGCATAACAAGGAACAAATTAAATCGGCTAAGTCAGGTGCACATGTTCTCATACACCAGAAAAACACTGATTAAAAGCTACCTTTGTTTCTTTTTTTTTTTCAAAGAAAGAAATTGCTTATGTGAACATTGTATAATGTCTGCAAACTTCCTGTCTCCTAAATTAAGTAACAGAAGGTTTGCGTAATTCAAACTCAAAAATACATGAGATTCTAATGGGCACATGAATAAAGCAGAGTTTTAAAACAAGTGACTGAAATTTAGATAATGCACAGGGCAAAATACTTAGAATTTTGATCTCCACTGCATTTGTATTAAACATTACAAGAAATAGCATTTCATTTTAGTAAACATTACAAGAAATAGCAATGAAATGTAAAAAAACATTTACAATGGTGCCTCGACTTACAGACGTCCCTGCTTACAAACATTTCGAGTTATGGAAAGCTCCGGCCGCAAAATTTTGGTTCGAGTTGTGGCCAGAACTTCCACTTACGAAAGGAAAAAGGCAGGGGGAAAGGGTGGGAAATTCAAATTTACTAACTGTTGGTGGCGAAGAGGCTGATTCTTTGTAGCTCTTTCACCCCAGCAGTTAGGGAAAGGGGTGACCCAGAGCCGGGAGGCTTGAGCCTCCTGGGTGCTCTGGTGGCAGCAGCGGGAGCGTCGGAGGCAGTGATCAGCCAGCGCTGGGAGGCTTGAGCTTACCAGGGTGCTCCAGCCACTCGCCCCCAGCCGCAGCGGAGTGCAGGGAGGCTTAAGCTGGCCGGGGTGTTTCGGCTTCTCACCTCTGGCCACGGCAGAGGCAGTGGAGCGCCAGGAGGCTTGAGCTGGCCGGGGTGCTTTGGCCACTTGTCTCCTGGCTTGCCTCCCGCTCACTCCTTGCCACCCTCCGCCATTTGAATTTCCTGCCATGGACAGAGGGTGGCGCGGAGTAAGCAGGAGGTGAGCCGGGAGGCATGCGGCCGAAGTACTCTAGCCAGCTCAAGCCTCCCGGCGCTGGGTGACCGCTGCCTCTGCCGCAGCCAGGGGCGAGCGGCTGAAGCACCCCAGCCAGGCTGAAGCCTCCGGATGGCGGTGGTTGCGGTGGCGGTGGAGCCAGGGCCGGGAAGAAGCAGTGGAGGTAAGGTGCTGCTTTTAACTTTTTACTGTTTTTTTACTGTTTTGGGTGGCTTTTCAGGGTGGGATTGGGCTGGTGGAGTTATGCTTAGGTTTATTTTTAGGTTTGTTTGTTTTTTTTTTGCAGGCCCAGGGGCTTGCAGTGTTTTATTTTATTTTTTTGGGGGGGGTATTTTTGATTTGGCCAGAACGGATTAATCCGTTTTCAGTGCATTCCTATGGGAAATGGTGCTTTGACTTACGGAAATTTCGACCTACGGCTGCCGTTCCCATAGGGATTAATTCCATAAGTCAAGGCACCACTGTAATTGGCAATCCTCTATTTTCATGTGAATAAGCCTTATATTATTTGAAATGTAATGTTCCTATGAATTTTTCTATTTAGGTTTTTTTAAATCCCAAACTCTTAGAAGGAAGACTGAATACGGAAATAGTGTTCATACTTCAAGTAGACCAATGTGGTCGCAGCATTCGCTTAACACCAACATGGCTATACTGGCTGAAGGATTCTGGAAGTTGTAGCAGGAAGTTGTGGTCCAAAAGGTAGCTTGCTTGAGCTGTGTACTCATAATAGCCTTGACCAGATCCAGGCAGGAACACAACTTTGAGCAATACTAGCACAAACAGTACAGTTCCAGTTTCAGGGATCCACAGTGTGCTTTTCTGCTAGAGTCTTGGTCCCACCAGTTGGGATCAGATGCAAATCAATGGTTCATAGCAGAATATGCTTAGCAGAGTTAAGACAGAAAGTGCCTCTTCTTTAATAGGCTTAGACTCAGAATTCCCAGGATCAGAATGAATCAGAATGAATCAAAACAGAACGTGCAATTTTCACACAAACCCTATCTCACCAGTTTTCCTTCACTTCAATGACCCGATTTGTAAAGGGAAAGGAAACCTTCTGGTTGTTTGAAGTCCTATTGCTTAGAGATATATTGAGAATCACTCAGAAATCACCAATAGATGCTGATCTATCTTGTTATCCCAACTAAAGGAAACAATAAACTAATTTCAGATCCCGTTTTGTCATGTATTGGTGGACCTGGGACAGGACCACATCAACAGTACTCTGAGGATGAATTGGGGAGAAGGACTCCATAGACATCCTCTTAAGCTCCTTGGTAGAAGGGAAGGGTACAGACAAACAGCTACAAGAAATATGATAATTCAACAACAAATGTTAGATACAGATTTCCAGAGCATTTTTACCAGCTTGTATTGTCTATCTTTAAAATTGGTTCTTTTTCATTTAAGGGGATTTCTTTTAACTATCTAAAATTTCTTATAGTTCAAAATAGAGGAATGCCTTGGAATGGCATTTTAAGTCCTGCTTTTTTGTAATTTTTATGGTAGCCTTACATAGTAACTCCCCTCTCTTATGTTCCTTCCTAGCTTGAGCAATTCAATGGCTGACAATTTATTTAGTTGCAGACATTTTTTCCCATCTCTGAAACAGTCTTGTTTTAGACTGTATGCTGTAATGTATGCTGCAATAAAAGCAATGTATGCTGCAATAAAAATAAGCCTTAAAAGTTAACCTGATTTGGATAGTGTTATTGCACACTGCATGTATGCATGCGTACATGTCTGTCAAAATGCATTTTAATGTAAATGAAATTATTCTGTATGCCTTTAAATCCAGTTGTTTTATTTAGTTCATGGACCATAATACATTCTTGACCGAGTGACTGACTGACCAGGAGAACTGGTCTGAAATAATGAGATGAGTGAATTATAAAGAGCAAGAATCTTGCTGATTTCCAAGTTCTGAAAGACCTCAAATTACATTAGCATTTGGAGGAGCCTGGAAATGATCCAAATCCACACAATCAGTCTCCTAATGCATTTTTTTTTGGCCACAGACTAGACATCTATGGATTTCTGATATAAGTGGAGTTCTCACACATGTATGGCGATGTCCATGTATTTTAATGGAGGACTAGTTCCATCCTGCACTGAAATGAATCTACGAGTCTGCACATGCAAGATGCCCAAAGAAACTCCAGTGGAGATGTTTGTAGTCATAATGGTCACAAAGTGAAAAAAAAACCAGAACCAGCCATGTTCATCCTTGAGTGAAAGCATAGTTATATGGAAGTATAACATTATTGTTAAAATGTAGAAGTTAGAATTGTGCTCACTGGGAGGACAGATCCTGAAGCTGGGGTTCGAGGGATAATCCCACTTCTGCAGTCCTTCCCCACCCATTGCCATGGGTCGTTAACAGTCATTAACAGTGGTCTTTCTGGTGTGTGGGGACAGATGAAAGGGCAGCATGTCTCCTATTTATCATGCTGCCTTTTCATCACTCCCCAGAAAGATTAGGAACGCACAGGGATCCCCTACCAACTCTCCTCAGACTGAAGAAGCTACTTGGATGAGTAGCAAAATGTTTCAAACTAACAAGAAAGAAGTCCAGTTGCCATGATTCAACTTACAGATTAAAGGTAACATAGTACATCAGCCAAAGTTTTCATCTGAACTGGGGGAGGGCGAAGCAACCTGAGAGGGTTTTTTTTCCCCAATGGATGTTTGTGATTTGGTGTTTTTAAATGTTTTTAGTATTGATTTTATTGAGCATTTTTAATATAACACTTGTTTAATTTTTAAAAAATATTTGTATATTTACTGTTTTTAGTTTTTAAATATTTCCTTGTAATTGTTGTAGGCTGTCTTGGGTCTTTTTAAGGAGAAAAGCAAGGTAAAAGTATTTTAAATAAATAAATAAATAAATAAATAAATAAATAAATAAATAAAATATAATAAAATATAATAAAATATAATAAATAAATAAATAAATAAATAAATAAATAAATAAATAAATAAATAAATAAATAAATAAATAAATAAATAAATAAATAAATAAAAATCAGGAGTGAAGTCATAAAAGAACGGAAAAATTGCTGGAAACACAGTACCGTAATATTAAAGCAGAAATGCAAGATGGGATATTTCAAACTTAAGTTAAATTTCAAAAAACTGTTCTGTGCTACTAATCTGCATATATCATTAGAAAATCTCACTAGCTTGTCATTTCTTTAAGCAAGGTAACTGGATCTTTTTATTCTGTTGACAGTTGCTGTAGTGAAACAATATTCATGATTCACCATTAGTGAATAGGATGAGTAATTAGTTGATGACAACTTTAATTTCCATCACAATTTTTTACACATTTTGCAAATAAAAAAACACAAAGGAACATTACTATGATTTTCACAGACGTGATCCCCTGCTTTGATCAATGTTCTTGACACAATTAATGCAAAATGATAGGATTGCATGTTAAGTCTATGCTACTAGGTTGCAGCTAAAGACTCATCTGTTGGGCTATTTTTGTGCCTTGCTTGCATGGTCCAGTTCATTTCTGTGTGTCTGTTCTTCAATGAATTGCTTATCTGTGAAGCCTACAAAAAAGTAAATACCGGTAGATTCTGTAGTTTTTTAAAATGCTGGATTTAACAAAAATCATAAAGCAACCAATGATGTACTGCTATATTCTGCTTGCATTGAGGCTTTTTGATCTGTTTCATACAAGGTATATATCCCCCATCTATTTGAGGACTGCTGTTTGCTGTACATTTTTATGGCAGTAAAGGTGATGATGACGATGACGATGATGACGATGACGACAGCCTTGTTAATCAACTTTCAAATATCGGGTTAGCCAGGAAGTCCAACAACACCTGGAAGGTAAGGCTACTAAACTAATGACAAATTAGGAAAGCAAGGTATTCCTTTGTTGTTTATGGGGATTCTTCTCCACACACGCTTCACTTGGACTTGTGGTTCTCAACCTTGGATCCCTAGATGTTCTTAGACTACAACTCCCAGAAATCCTGGTAAGCACAGCTAATGCTCTGAAGCACTGGCTATCTTATCTATCTTATATATCATTTTGGTATATATATATATGGGCCCTGTCCTGACTGTATGGATTTCCTCTTGTAATATTTTTGTTTTGTTATTCTTCTATTAAAATAATAAACTATGAAAGATGGGGAAAAGACATGGTGGATTTCAAATACCCCCCCCCCCCCGCTCTATATGTTTTGCTCACAGTCTCAATTCAACTCACAGTATTCCAGGCACCAGGAAAACCAGTTTAGTTGTTCTATCTCTCCTTCTCAACCTTCAAGGAAATTACAAGCCCATCCATCCTTAGATTAATCACTGTTTTTTTTTTTTTTAAAGAAGGCATGTGTACACTTCTGTGACTCATACCATAAGGGAAATAAATACATTTTGTGCTGTCTGCCCTGTCTAGATAATCTGATATTTACAAACCTTGGTGGGTTTTTTAAATCATGTATAATCAAGTAATGCGATGCCCTCCTTCTCCAGAATGTATTTCCATTCTGCATAAGAATGCAGGAAGGCAAAGAAAGCAATGTCAATTTATTATGAGAAACACGAACCCTCAGCAAGTACAAGACAGAAAGGCTGAATAATTTATATTATTAAATCTTAACACCAGATGACTACTTTCTGTGTTGCATGATTTATTAGAAACAAAGTGTTAACTATCCATAACAGCATGTTTAGAGCCATTCCCACAGCTTCAAAAACAGAATATGGTCAGTTATTTAATAAGAAGCAACAACATGGCGTGGGGAGGTAGCCGTTATGACTAATTCTCTATTAAATCCCCAGATCTTACTCCAGGAAGAGATATGAATTACTACAGGCATTCTTTTATTACACAGTACAGAGGGTAACTATAATAAGATGCCATTTCATAAGTGTGGAGCTAAATTAGGCCTCAAATAGAGTAAACTGGAACATAGCTCACAGCAGCCTCTCCATCTTCTACGCTATAATTCCCAGTATTCCTGGCCAGTGGCCATTTAGCTGAGGCTGATGGGAACTGAATTCCAGAATACCCGAAGGGCACCAGCTTTGTGAGGACATTTACAAATCATGGCATGTCGCTGCTAGCCAGTAAGAGTATCAAGCCTAATAAGACAAAGGCCCTACTCTTGCATTGTGCTCCCACAGAGGCCAACCAAAAAATGCCTGCAGTAGGACATGAGTAGAGTAGCATTCCTCCTGTTCATGTCCCACAGCAACAGATATCCAGTGACATACCAAAGGAAACAGAGAGCCATCATGACTGGTAGCCATTGACAGTGTTTGTCTCCATTAAGTTGTCTAATTTCATTTTCAAACTGTCCAAACTGGCCATCAGGATTACATCTTGTGGTAGCTATATCACTGCATATCCTGAGGCAAAAAGATGAGCAGAATACCTTTTCCACACATCTGACTTATGCTACCTGAGTGGAAGCAGTAAATAGATGCCTAGTTACCAAGGTTAGTCACATTATTCTGGCAACTGAGACAGAAAATCTCACCCAGTGACATCTGTCTTTGAGATTACAAATACAGCAGCAGTAACAACAACACATTAAATAACTAGTAATCTGTTGGGTTTTGATAACACCCAGAATCAGCCACTTGATGTACCTGCATCAGTCTGCCTAAAAATCTGGACAGTCCTGTTAGCCAGGGCAAAATGAGCGCGTGCAAATGGCTAAAGATGTCTGTTTCAATACTTGCCTTACCTTTGGAGATTGGTGGATGTTGGTGCTAGTAGGGAAGGATCCCCCCCTCCACTTGAAATTTGGCCAGTGTGTTTTTAAAAAGCCTTCCTAAATTGTTTCGGGGTAGTTTGACCACTTGCCCTGGTGTTATACTACCTTTACTGGCCCACTAGGGAAATGTTCAGGAGCCCCTATTTCCCACTACTTTTTATGTTACTCATTGCCTTTTGTTACCATGGTGGTGGGGTTGGGGGTAACCCATGCTCAAAATTCCTTGCCCAAAAGTAATAAAATTTTTTGAATGTTACAGGTTGTACAGGGAAAGCTAGTTATCTGTCATTACATCACTTTGCAAAAGACACATCATTATGATCTCATCACCCCCAAAATAACATTACAAGATTATTTTTCTTGTAAGACATTACTTTCAAGCTCCCTGCAACTGCCTGGAGGGGCTTAAACTCCTATGTACATACAACAAGCCAAAGAATTGCAAGAGAAAAAAAAATCTGTGCGTAGATTCAAGAAAGAATGAGACAGTACAAAATATCAAAGAGAAAGGTAGCATAGAGAAATCTATACCCAAACTGAACTGAAAACCCAAACAATCATGCATGGACATGCAAGGACGAAGATAATATTTCATATAGAAGAAGAGGGGAAAGGCAAAAATGACAAAGAAAAAATGGCAATGGTACAGTCAAGATCAAAGAAAATACAGGAACTTTTGGGGAAAAAAGGAGGTAAGTAATTAATTTTTTTGCCTCTAGAAGCACACATACTGATGGAGTGCTGAAGCTTTTATTTGAAGATTCTGTCTTCTGCAAATTTAAACTCTTCCAGATAGGCCCCAAACCAATGCCTCTCATATGATATTTCACTTCTGATTCATATCCCATTATTTTTCATCACAAACGAAGAAAGTCCTGAGCTCTGCAATATTTGAAATCTTATTTGAAACTGTGGCTTATCTTAGGTTTTCAACAGTGTGCAGAAAATATAGAGAACTGCCTGGTTCAGAAAGCCGAAGGGAAGGGGTGGGCATCTCTGAAGAAAATGCAATAAAACTGAACCCACAAGGGGATTTGAATTCAATAACTTGGAAATACAAGCGAAGACTTTATCCAGAGATTTTACTTAACATAAATGGGAATATACAGGTATTACATTGGCACTGGAGAGGGCTCAGATTAAATGAAAGTGATAGAATTTCTGTGAGGTTTTTTTTTTTAAAGACACATGTGGTCTGTGAGTTCCATCTACCCCTCCAAGGTCATATCAATACAGGCTGAAACAGGTATTTAGAGAGCATCTTCCTTGAAGAAACATAAGAATTCAAATTTCTGTGCACATTTTTGATGTGAGGCTCTGCGGAAATGTCTAACATGCAAGAGAGAGTGAGAAAGGAAGGACTTTGAGGAACACTGATGCAAGCACTGTCTATTTATAGAGAATATGACACTGAACTCTGAGTTCCACGGAGTTCAGTATCAGAACGTCTCCCTCTGCACCTTTCCCACTCTTTTTGCCCTGTCTTTTGCTATCCAACAGTTGCCTCCTCTTGCTTCCAACACGGCCCCCTCTAAACATGCTCCAAGAAAGTACATCCCAGTGAAAACATACTATTAGCATAATTCCCAATGCATTCTGGCAACATGCTATGTGGGGAGTAGAATGAATCACCTGCATGAACTTATTTGCCTGTTAGCAAGTTATGTTTAACTTTATTGACACAATCCAATGCTTCCTATTTATTATTGAAGGGGTGGACTGGATACGAACTGGTTGAAATAGTGGTTGAAATCTAGTAGTAGGTTGCAATTATATTAGGCCCACTGAATCAACAGGGTTCTACCAAGTCAATCCCTCTATAAGTTCCACTGATTTTAATGTTTGTATTCCAGCTGTGACTGGATTTTAATCAGTGTTACAAAAAAAAATCAAGTTTTACTTTTCTAAATGTGTGCATGTATATAGTAAAACATAAATGCAATCCAAGTGTTCCTTAGTCTGACTGCCTTGAATTCCCAATCCTTATATGCTCGCTGAAATCCTTTTGGCGCAGTTCCATGTGCACAAGGCTGATGACATCATCAGCCATGGCCTTTTATCACTAATTTAAAATTCCCAACCCTCTACAGGGCCTGAGGCTTCCTAGAGATCTCTTTTATCAAGGGTTGGTCTTTGGAGGTCTCTGGTTGGGGGTGGGGGGCAGTAGTAAGTGTCTAAAAACCACAGCCCCTGGTCCCAGCCCCAGCCACTTTTCATCACCAATGCATATTGCTTGTGTCTGTTTTATTGTTTTATCTGTAGTTTCGTAGCAAACAGCCACCTTAAAAGGACCCAAGGTGGCTGTTTGCTGTGGAACTGCTAAGGTGTACACAGGCTACCTGAAATAGACCTGCTGGACTGTGGGTGTCTGATAAGATTACTGAACATGTAAATACACACATATGCTACATAAAGTTGCCACTGCCCAAATAGTCTATGAGTCCTAGTGTCTTGTCTTTGGCCTGATCAAAATAGCTTTCTCAGTTGTCTTGGCTGCTCAGGCGATGAAAGAGGCTGAATTTAAAAAACAACTTGATTAGCTACTACTGTACTTTTGTTTCAAAGCTTATATATACGTACACAAACATTTATATAGAAAGCAATAACTGAGAGCTCGAAGTGTTATTTTCAGACTATAATGCACTGGTCTTACCCATTGCTTTTTAAAAAAAAGACTCCTTGCTTTTCGTTTTAACAATGGTAGGCATGGTGCTTTTATAACTAAATTTCAAAAATATATAATATGATTCCCATGCAAAATAATGTTTTCTCGAGTGTTTAATACACAGTTCTCACTTCGCTAAAAAGTAGCAGTTACTAGTCAGTATGGAACTTTTCAAAAGTAACAATATTAGTAAAGTTATTATACAAAAATTAGCACATTACAAACACTGTTAATTGCAATCTGCTTTTCCACCCCAAGTTCTGCTGGGAAATGACACACCATACTTATTATAATATTTTCTGTCCAGTTGATGTTGCTCAGTCACCTTTGGCTGAACTCCTTCAGATGAAAAACAGTGTCTGACTTACCTGTTTCCATTTTGCCATCCTGTGCTGCAGGCCCATCAGGAATGACACTCTTCACCTGGAGAAATTCATCAGGCTCATCTCCACCAATGATGGTAAATCCAAAACCCATATTGCTTTTTTTAAGAGTTGTGCTGAGGAAAGTCCCCTTCAGCTGTGAGGCATCTCGGGTGAAGAGCGGTTTTTCTACATCAAGTCAACATAAAGGGGAGGGGGGAACAATGTTTGGGTCATGCTGTAAAACATAGATAATAAGGATTGGGTTTCGAAACATCAGCAGAAGCAATAGCAGGCAACAAGGTGGCATTTTGGGAGTGGGGAGCAAAATAAAAGTGCAAGCATTACCAGAGAAACAAAGCATTGGTGAGTTATCTTCTACTTAAGATAAAAACCAGTAGGGGAAAATTTTGTTTATCTAAGGTAGTATTAATTTCTGTATCTTTAATGAACTCTCTACTAATTTGCAGTTGGATTCTTGGGGTGCTAAAAAGCTGTCAAAAACTGAAAAGGTGGTACATAGCAGTTAGTCATGTTATTTTTTTTTTAAAAAAACTTTTCTTGTTGAAGTAGTTTTCAGTAATACTGAACAGTTGTATAACTGAATTCTTCCAAAGCACTACACAACGTATGTAAGTTCATGTGTGCATGTGCTTCTATTCTCAACGAGCAGAATTTTAGTATCTGATAGATGACATTTACAATTTATGAGACCATTCAGCAGCCTTGATATCACCTTTCAGTGTGATTCTTGGTAAAGTGTGACAAAGACCAGCAGGCAAAAGGAAAACTTCACCTGACCCCCAGTGCCTTTGTTCTGTGCTTTAATGTGTGAGAATAGGTATGGAAAAAGGTGAAAAGGTTGGTGACTTTAAAAAAAAACACAACAACTTAGCTCACTACTTTTTACAAAAGTGCAGCCTGGGTAAGTAGCAGCACTCGGACATACCATACAGCCTGTACACTCCAGCAATGTCCCGCCGACACTGAGACAGGTCACTCACACTGCGAGACCTCAGAGGAGCAGGGCGCGGGTGAACATGTTTGGGCCTAGGTAATGTTGATGAGGAGCTTTCTACTGTTATAAAGGAGAAGAAGCCTCATTCTTTGCCTACAAGCTTATGTAAATAATTTAATCTCTACAATACAGACTGTTAACAGCTTCCCCCTTATGTGCATTGAACTCTTCAACACCAATGTATTCATTCTTGTAATTTCCACCAAACAGGACTAAGAAGCCCTTTATATCAGAAACCTGAGGTGAAGCTCCCTCCCTAATGAAACTGAGGCAGTTTCAGTGGGAAGAACATTACTCTAACACAGAGATAGAGAACTTGGTGCCCCTTCAGATGTTTTGGACTACAACTCCCATAAGTCCAGACAGTACTGCCACTGATCAGGAATCATGGATGCTGTAGTAAAAAAAACCCATCTAAAATAAACGTATCCCTACTCTGACAACACACCCCACAGGTTGAGGGGTATGTTCATGAACAGAAATCATTCAGTGCTTGAAGACACCTAGCATTCCTTTAGCAATATCATCTATGTGGGTGCGAACTGGATCAGAACCATGTATTTTATCCCCTCCCTGCTGCAAATCATAAGCCTTGGAAAAGATATTTCCACTGTCAGTGAAGGAAGCTTCCCTCCCAAGGCTAAGAGCAGCTCTGATGGGGAAGGGCCAGGACTATTTTGGCAAGCCTACCATGTGTAGGAGAAGGCTGAAACCCCTTCTGTTCTGCCAAAGTACCTGCCCCTTTGCACCTGTAGTTGTTAAAGAATAAAAATGAAGACCTCCAATACTTTTAAAATCACATCTGTTTTGAACTTACAATGAAGAAGAATCAGTTTCAACCCCAATATATATCATCAACATATTATGAATAACTGTATATCTACTTGTTGAGGTGAAAATACACAAGTTTAATGAGTCAATCTTTCTTTCTTTCTTTAAATGGGTACTTGCCTTTCTGATGGTCCCTCCCTTTGGGGCAGTAAAAGCTTTCCATATTGCCTTATTGCTCCTTTGGCAATAAAAGCTTTCCATTGTATAATTTCCGCATTACTGTTTTGGTTTGATATCTTTTGCCTTCTACCCAGAACAACACATCTCCCCAGCTAAATAGTTTGGCTTTTGTTTTGTCTTAACTGGGCTAGAGATGTTTTTTCTTCTTCCTTGAAACTGTTTTGTTTACCATGGATCAGTCTGAACCACCCTTTGCTAGATTATTTGGTTTTAACATATTTTTTGCTAAATCTGTTATTCTGGAAACTAAGATTGTAAACTGAGCCCAAGTCCCTTTTTGTTTTCATCAGGTTTTTATAATAAAACATGGTGTAGTTTTTAAAACTCTGCATTATTTTAATGTTATAAAATAATGGAAACTTAAGGGAATGGTTTTATTTATAAAATAGGGCACACTGACATGATACTGTACCTCGGAAACCTTGAGCCGGCATAGGCTTGGTCCCAAGTTCTGCGTTGGGCATGGTACGCTGCTGTAGCTTCCTTTTTGCTTCTAAAACTGGGTTTTCAAATTGTGTCCTTCTGTTTATGTGGCTGAACAACAAAAACATTAATTATCCATCAGAGTCATTACTTTTCAAGACTTATATTTTGAAGAAGAACGATTGGCAGTTGAAACAAAGCTGAACAAATGGAAAAATACTCTGCCACTTCTTATGTGAGAAGGATCTTGCAATTTTTGTTGATCACAAACTGAATATGAGCCAAAAGTGTGATGATGCTGCAAAAAAGAGGCTGCATTAACAGAAGTATAATCTCCAAATCACACAACATATTACTTCCTCTCTGTTTGGCACTGGTTACACTTCATCCTGAGTACTGTGTCCAGTTCTGATCACCTCACTTTGAGAAGGATGAAGACAAACTGGAAAAAGTTCAGAGGAGGGCAACCAGGGTAACCAGGAGCCTAAGAGAAAAAGACTGAAAGGTGATGACTCCTTCTACTGTATAAGGGGACTCCTTGGGAAAAAGTTTTTCTTCCAGGGAACACCATATGCCAAGATGCCTATAGGCTGGAAGAGCGGTTGGAAATTTCCTCTACTTAGACCTTCCTGGGCAGACCTTGTATTCCATAATTTTTTGTGACTACTCTGCCATGTATGACCTTGAACTGTTTACTGATTTGTTATCGGATTCTCCTTTTATCATTCTGCTCTTCTGGTTTATTTTTGAACTATCTGCTCTGCACTGACTTGATGATTGGTAGGATTTGACTTTGTCTTCCACTGTGTCCTTGACCTTCCCTTTGGATTGGTCTCTTCTCCACTGGGAACTGAGTGGTCCAGCAAACCTTGAACTGAGCAAACACTGTTGCTGGGTTTCATCTAAAGAGGAACAGGGCACCACAGCACCATAGCGAATCACATGACTTTGCATGCATAACATTTCAAGTTTACATCCTGCAATCTCTATTCATCTCAATTCAACAGTATCAGGTAGCAAAGTAATGGAAAAGCCATTTGTGTAGGATCCTAGAAACACACAACACTGACTAGATGGCTAGACATATGTCAGGTTTCTATCTTCAGCCAGTTTCAGTAAGAACCTGTCAATCTAGTTGGCCATGGTTGCCACTGAGGCAGCACTCATGGCCAAATGTATCAGCTTCAATGGTGAGACATTTATCTATTTTTATGGTTCTAATATTTTGCATTTCCAAGCCTCGGAAGTCCCATCGAGCATGGACAATAGCCAGGGATTCTCGAAGAAGTTGAAATCCACAAAACGCCACACAGAGGGAAAAGCTTGAATATCTAAATTAGGAATGGTGTGTTCAAATCCAAACAAGACAGCATTCACTGTATGGCAATATCATGTCAATGACAGCCTTGCCACATACTGACACAGGTAAAAAAATATCAGACCAGGATGGGGAGAAACTAGGATGTTTATAGGTTCCAAGAGTGGTTTTAACTGGCCACCAGAAAGATGAACTTGTCTTCAGAAGCAGACAAGAGTGGGTTTTCTTCCCTAGTGATGAAATTTGCCAAGCAATCTAACTTTTTATGATTTATCAATTTTTACGATATAATTAAGACACTATATTATAATGGGATATTGTCGCCTTAAAACGAAGTCATCTGTTAAACACCAGTAATAAAAGGAAGTGTAACAGTGTCACTTTTTATAATGAAAAATGGGAAGCAATTTTCACTTCAAACCTATTGAGCTTAGACAGCAGATTAAAACACAGATCTTTATGCTGACTATAAAAGTCTTTATGAACACAGTACGGCTGCACTATAATACCTTTGGGGTTTTACCCTATTATTACAAATCTTAATTAAAAAAACCTTAATTGCTTAAAAAATAAAAAAAACAATAAATGCTATAATATGTAGCAAGACTTCTCCATCCACTAACTTTAAAAAAACAAAAGATATATGGTAGTGGAAAAGAATTAAAATTTGCAGAAGAAAACACATTGTTCTCACGTATAGTTTCTCAAACTTTTTGGACTTAGCTGCCCCAATCTTCTAAACTTTCCTGGCCTCCAACCTCGGCCAGTGTCTTTGGTGAGTGAATTCACAGAGTCCCTGCAGACCTTCTATATACAGAATGTAAAGTGCTTTACCCTTCCCTTCTTTTGAGGGTGCCCTGGGACTGTGCAGCTTGCCATACAGGCTGGCTCTACTTGCAAGAGGCACAGTGGGGAATCGAACTCTGTCTCTGCAGCCAGATAACTGAGCTATCCAGCCAACATACACAATCACCAGAGTTGTGGTCTTTCTTGGACCACAGCCCCAGGCTGGAAGGCAACTGGCTCAGGTATTTTGAGAGATGTACTCCTAAAAAGTAAGTTCTCCTATCTTTGTACATCACCTCTATGGTCTATGTTGCCCCTGCTGTGATTACAACCATCTCGATGTGATCAGAGCTGGAAGAGTTACTTTAAATGCACAACTCCTAGACTCTTTCAATCAACTCAAGCAGTCAGTGATTTATTCCAAGAATATAAAATAAACATTTTGTTGGTGTTATTAGAAGAGGACTAGAAGAGGACTGTAAGACTAGCCAGGAAAAATGTAGGAGAAGAACATGTTATGATAGCCAGAAACTCTCCTACATTTATTCACAGGCTACAGCTTCTTCAACTAGCACAAGGGTTGCCTGCTCTATATTTAATTTCCCTTACTACGGAAAATATAGTTCTAGCTGCAGGATCTGCGGTCTCACTAGAATTTCACATATATCTTTAAAGCGTCCAGCACCTCCTCATGCTACCAGTTCCGGGAGTTCCCAGTAAGATCAAAGGGAGGCTTTCCTTCCAGTACAAATAGTGACTTCAAGGGAGGGTTCATTTCCCAGTGGCCCTTAAGATCTGGAAGTCGAGTGAACTCAACATGGGCCTGGCTTTTGGCCACAACGATTATAAGCAGCCGTGGCCTATTCCAAGGTTTCCTGCACCTATGACAATTACAACTGGGTCTAAACCTTGCAATGCCTAACACCTAGGTGTGGTTTGGGAGTGGGTTACGCAAGGGGAGAAATTTTGTGTGTGTGTTTTGTTTTTTCTTTCTCCATTGCTTTATTTTTTCCCTATTTACTTTTTCTTTTTCTGGTTGTGACAGGGGGGAGGTCTGGGTGGTGGTTTCTTGTTTTTAATTCCCTTTCCTTTTTAAGTTTTGACTTTTAAGTTGCTTAATTTGATTATTGTTTAATTTAAATGTGTATTTTTATGTCACTGTTTGGATTAATTTTGTTAACCTTGTTACCACTGTATTGTTTACTTTTATTAATTTGGTAAATTTTTCAGTCTTTTCTTTTTCTTTTCTTTTGTTTGACATGGAGTGGAAGGCTTGGCCCTTCAGCAGGGGTCCTTTGAACATCCAAGTGATTACAGGTAGAGGGAGGTATGGTGATGGCACAGTTCCTACTCATTTCAGAAGAATGGTGAACAGATGTTTGAAGGCTGTTCACTGTTCTGGCACTGTGAGCAACCGTCAGTCTTGAGGTAGTCAGATCAGGTGTCCCTCCATTCTAAATCTGGTGCTGTTGAATGCCAGGTCTGTATCCAACAAATCCCAGATTGTATTCGTGAAGACTTTCATGGCCAGGATCTAATGGTTGTTGTGGGTTTTTCGGGCTCTTTGACCGTGTTCTGAAGGTTGTTCTTCCTGACGTTTCGCCAGTCTCTGTGGCCAGCATCTTCAGAGGACAGCACTCTGTGCTCTGGTGCAATTTGTTTGGGAATTGAGTATTTATGGCTGTGAGATCAGCTTTTGTCCTTTTCAGGAGATGGGTGATTATGGTGATCATTGTGTCTTCGTGTGGGTGTATTGTTGTGATAAGGAGGAGAGATATCTGTCACTGTGATTGATGGGTCTTTTGTGTGTAGTGATCACCGATCCTTGTGGCTGGGTAGAGTTGAATGACCTTTTGCATTATGTATTTTTCAGTGCTGGGAGCCAAGTTTTGTTGCTGGTGTTTGTGGATTTCAGTGGCCTCCCTGTGCAGTCTAACATAATGATTGCTGGTGTTGTCCAGTATTTCAGTATTTTGAAATAGAATTTCATGTCCAACATCCAATGTTTCTTTCCTCAGCAAAGTGGTAGAGGAAGGTGGTGGCTGACCAGCTCCAGGTTCTTTTGGATGAAACCAATGCCCTGGATCCATTCCAGTTGGGCTTCAGGTTGTGCCACGGTACGGAAACAGCATTGGTCGCCCTGTTTGATGACCTGCTGAAGGAGGCTGACAGGGGCAAAATGTATTTGTTGGTCGTCCTCGATATCTCAGCCGCCTTCGATACCGTCGACCACGGTATCCTCCTGGGGAGGCTCTCCGAGTTGGGAATCGGTGATCTGTCTACCTCCCTCACTGGGTATTTTTAAGAGCAAACTTAAGACCTGGTTCTTTAGGCAGGCTTTCCCTCCTGTCATCACTTGATTTTTTTTTCTTTTCCCTATCTTCAACTATATTGCTTTTTAAAAACTTTATTATATTGTTTTTATTCTGTTTTTATTGTTAGCTGCCCAGAGTAGATTTCGGTCTAGATGGGCGGGGTATAAATTTAATAATTAAATAAATAAAATAAAAGGGCAGTTGAAGGGTTAGGAGCACAGACAGCTGCCTTCTACAGAGTCAGATCATGCATCTGTCCAGACGGAGTTTCAGCAGACAAAGACAGAGCCCCTGTTTTCCATAGGAGCTGACATTTTGCACAGGACAGCTGTCCAAACTATTGTGCTATTTATTAACTGAGCATTAAATGCAAATATGCACTTTATAAAAGGTGTATTTAATACTAAATGCTATTTGGCTATCAGACTAGCAGGTTAAGAATGAGAGCTTAGCAATAGCTGCCAGGTAAGACTGTCCTGTGTTGCTAACAGTACTGTGTATATGAGGAATTCCAGAAGGATATTTGAATGGATTGTCTCACCACAGCTTCATAGGCATCCTTCAGTCTCGAGAGACTATGGTAACGTGCTCTGTATGGAGGACTTGGAACAGCATCTAGTGTTTTGATGCTGTACACGAAGCTGGATTGTCCTCTCCAGGGCACGAAGCCTGGGTAAAATAATTTGGAGGATACGCTGTTGCCCAAGCAGCAAATCCCCCCTCTCCACGTCGTTGAAATAGTCCAATGGAAAGGCAAGAGCCAATACAACTGGTTTCAGTGAGTTTCCAGAATGACACGAACTGCTTCCGGGATTCTGGCTCCGGATTTTGCCTCAAGGTTAACTCCTGAAGCCTTTTCCATCAGTGGATATAGCCACAAGGCAGTGGAGGTTTGAAATTGGAGTTTTCCTTCTCCTAGATGGGCTGCCTTCCAGGCTTTGGACTCAATAGTCCAAAGAATTTAAAAAACAATGTTTCCAAAGCAAAGACAAGAGCTTTCTGTATTTTTAAGAAACAACTAAAAACATTGATGTATAGGCGGGCCTTCCCAACAGAAAACCCTTGACGATCTTTTTTCTTATTCTGTTCTTTATTATTAATATTTTTTTATTTACGTTTCTGCTGTAAAGTTTTAAAATTACATTGTTGTTTTTACTGTAAGCCGCCTAGAGTGGTCTAATATGATCAGATAGGCGGGATAGAAATAAAATAAATAAATAAATAAATAAATAAATAAATAAATATACTTGTGTCCTTGTTTCCAATTTGCTACCAGTAAGGAAAACAAGGCAGGCCTCCCATGTTTGGCCTGCCAGCTAACAATACCTTGACCAAACTTTGTCATCCCACTTTGTGATGCAGTTCATCACCTTTATAAATATCTGGTCCAGCAAAGACTTTTTGCCCCTCTCTGAGGTAGAGCCATGTTGTCCTCGAGAGACAAGAATCTGGAAAGCAGCAGAGGCTTGCTGTCAGCATAATCAAAAAAGAGAGAGGAAAAGACCCCAGAAAACGTTTCCTCAAGCAAGAGATCCAGGGTGGGGAAGTTCATTATAACTTACTGCTTATGTTGCATTTGTGCCTCTCCACCGAAATCACCAGCAGGGCTGGCAACTGATGATAACTCCAAAGAGGGAAAAGAATCAGAGGCATAACACCATTACCAGGTAAAGTATTCTAACAGTTTGGGGCTGAAATAGGTGGCAGGGAAGCCAGGGAGTCTTCTGGAGGCAGACACAGCTTTCCCGGGGTGGGGGTGTTAGACCAGGCCTACCAGAGAAGACCCAAGACCTTTTGTTGGATAAAACAACTGGGGTCAGGGAACCAAGGGTTTTATACTTCATCTGTTGCAGCTGCGTTTATACCTCACCAAGGGAATCACCAGGAGACAAGAACAACGGTGAATGATCCAGAGCCGCCTCGCCTCTCCTTCCTCCTTCTGTGCCACAGGAGTAAAGAAATTCCCTGACTGCCTGCAATATTTTTCTCGGGATTGAGGTGGGGCTGTGATTCCCAGAGTCCTTTGAGGCAGCTCAAATGATACCAACATCAGGTAAAGTATTCTAACAGTTTGGAGACTGAAATAGGTGGCAGGGGAGGCCAGTGAGTCCTCCGGAGGCGGAGGCAGCTTTCCCGGGGGGTTAGACAGGGCCTACCAGGAGCTCTGTTGGCAAGTAGATTCAAAATTTTGCAGCCGGAGCTGTTCGTTTCTTGGACTGACTCATCATGGAAAACAGCTTGGCAACAAATTCTAAAAACAAAAAAAGAGGAAAAGACCCAAGACCTTTCCTCCCCAAAACAAGTGGGGTGAGTAAGACAAATCTATTTTACAGCCCTTGTTGCAGTTGTCTTTATACTCCCCCCCCCAAGGAAATCACCCGTTGCCAGAAGTCACAGCTCCTGTGAACAAGATATGGAGGCACGATACCAACATCAGGTGAAGTATTCTAACCGGAGTGGGTGGGTGGGTGTTAGATCAGGCCTACCAGAGAAGACCCAAGACCTTTCCTCGGATAAAGCAACTGCAGTCAGGAATCCAAGGGTTTTATACTTCATCTGTTGCAGCTGCGTTTATACCCCGCCAAGGGAATCACCAGTAGACAAGAACAACGGTGCATGGGTGCAAAAACCATTGAAATGATTCATATATGATTTCTTTGGGATGTGTCTTATCCATATGTTCAATAGCAATCTTTCTTTTTCTTCTGCCCTAGAATGAACATGAGCAGATCATGACCACCAGCGTATGGCTCAATCAGGTAACCATCCCATGGGTCTTCAGTTTAAACCTCCCAAACTGGAGCAGAAACAATGAAGCAGCTACTTCATATTTACAGCATCTGATCCTGATCTCCCAGTGACCATGTACATGCCCCTCTTCATGCGCAGGACGCATTCCAAGAAAATGGAGCCCCCAGCAGTAAACGGGGCAGTTTAATATTGCACTTTCTGCCAGGGGTCTGGAGGCCTAGGCACAAAGTGGGGAGATAGGGTTTCAGATATTTTGGCGGTCTGGTTTACCACTAGCACAGGGTGAGCTGCCTTGGGTCCTTTTGGAGAGAAAGGTGGCATAGAAAAATCTTGGGTTTGGATGGATGGATGTGGAACAATGATTGAAATGTCGTGCTAAAAGCCCAACCTGCCTAGAGTTCAGCCACATGCTGGAATGTACCAAAGTCCCAAACTAAGAAGTATGGGAGCTTTTTATAATGTTTTCAACCCCCCTCAAAATCAGCCAAAAGATAACTGAAATAAAGAGAGGCCTCTTTCACTCAGTACCTTTTCATTTTCAGGAAGGCATCTTGTTGCCCCACCATTAGATAGTCTCCACAGTTGGTGGAGACACAAGACCGTATCTTCTCCATGGTGTCATCCTAACATTGGAATGCTGTCCTCCAGCTCAGTATCAACCAACTGAACACTGGACCTTAGTCAGGTAAGACCAATTTATCTAGGCACTTATGAACAGTCTGTTGCTCTCTGCTTATTATTCACCAAATGTTTATGGTTTTATCAAATATTTCTTGTTTTGTACTGTACTGCATTCCTGTCATTCTGATATAGCTATGTTTATGAAGGTGGAATATAAATAGAACAAATTACATGCATATTTCCCCCCGAGGGGATATGGCAGAGAAAAGACGTAAGGCAGAAAACTGCATAACATATAGTTGGAAAAACCCTCCCCTTTCCTGCTGGTGTTTATATTAACACCACTTTAAAGCATATATTTTCTCTTCCTCAGTAACGTCTCTTAAGTCCCCCCCCCAAACTGGATGCATGATTATGTTACCAGGGAAAATGGAGTTAATTCAAAGCAAGGGTGATTCTCTTTTAGCAAGAATTCTGCCTTCTAAATACTTTTTTTTCCACAGTGGAGGCATTCAGGAAAAATTTGGCTCAGGCTTGGAAAATCACATGATCTTTTCTTTACACATTGAAGGGGCTTGAACACAGCCAGCATATTTTTCAGCAGAAACTATGAAGAGAAAGAATGGTGGCTTAGGCTCTAAGGCAGTGGTCCTCAACCTTGGGCCTCCAGATGTTCTTGGACTACAACTCCCAGAAGCCTTCACCACCACCTCTGCTGGCCAGGATTTCTGGGAGTTGAAGTCCAAGAACCTCTGGAAGCCCAAGGTTGGGGACCACTGCTCTAAGGGGCTAACTACTACTATTTATACATAGTATACATTTATACATATACATGTGTTACTGAGCTTGGATACTTTTTAAAAAAATGTCTCCTCAAAACACACATGCACAATAGAGAGATTTAGACTAAAGCAGCAGCTGCTAGAGGGGTGCTTGATCGTTTCCCCATTCATTGTTTTTCTACTACAACTTGACACTCAACACAAAATTTGCAATTCAGTGGTAGAACACTGGTTCTACATTCAAAAGTCTCAGGTACAATCCTTGTCTCCAAGATGGGCAAGAAAAGTTCAGTGACTGAAACCCTAGAGGGCTGCTGCCGGTTTGGTAGATGAGTGGAGCTCAGCCTTTAGTACTCCAACTGTTCTGGAAGTCAACTCCCAGAATTGCTGAGCACTAGATATGTTTGTGAGGGTTCATAGGAGCTGAGGTGCTAAATACGTTGTGGGTCAAATGTTGAGTTCCATACCCTCCCTCCAATGTAGAACTAGGTGATCCAGTAGTCTGGATCCATGTAAGGTGGATTTATGCGTTCTCCAAGTTTACTTGCTTAAATGATTGGGAGAGCAGAACAGCGTGAGGAGAGATTTATGTTTCCCATTTCTCTCCTCCCACTCTTCTGCTTTAAATTCCTTCCCTCCATTAACAGAAGGTGGGGAATCAGCACAACAGCCCTTTGTGTGTAGTTAGCCCCAATGTCAGAAACAAGTAAGTAGCTCATAAGCTCATGTGACAAATTTGACACCAAAATTGGAAGTGCTAATAGAAACAAAACTGCTTTTTCACACACACACACACACACACACACACACACACACACACACACACACACACACACACACACACACACACACACACACACACACACACACACACACACACACGGGGAAAAAGGAATAAGGATAAAAGGACCTGTTCTCATGAGGAGAGTAGGTAATGATTTACCTAGCAGGACTCTCCATTTTTTCTTCCAAGGCATAGCTTTCAAGTTAATTAAGGCAGAATATATATTACTCAGTCTTCTTTGTAATTCATTATATTATGGAAGGATTCTGGGCCCTTTGAAATATTGCTTCCTGGAACTTAAATACATAGATTTCTTTTCATGTTCATCTATGCTTTTCTCCCTTTTTTATTAAATAAGATATGAAAGGCATATAAAAATAAGCTAAAAATAGAGATAGGATACTACTCATTGCAAAATAATCCTTAACAAGCATACAATAGTGTATCAGGCACTTTTTATTCTGTTTTCTATAGCTGCAGTAATTTGCAGTGCTCGTACTCTTCCCTGAGTTGGTCCCTCACAACATTCTCAGAAGAAAATTAACAGCACAGGAAACTAATGTTTATACAAAGACAATGCCATGAAATAATGTAGCACACGTCAGACAGTATTATTAGCTGACTTTGCCAGGTAGGTTGATGATCTCTGCGAACCTCATAAAATGTTGTCAGCTACCATACAGACGAGCATATGGAGAAATGAAATGGTGTCTCATAGGCAAAGGTGTCAGATAAAGGTGCTATTTTATCTCCCTTTCTGTTCAATCTGTATAAAGAATATATCAGAAAGCTGGATTAGGCACAGATGAAGGAGGAGTGCAAATTGGTGGAAGAAACATCAATAATTTAAGATGTGCAGATAGCACAGTATTACTGGCAGAAAGCAGCAACAACTTGAAATAAAAGTGAAAGAAGAAAGTGCTAAAACAGCAGTAGAACATTAAGAACACAAAAATCATGACTCCAGAACTATATAACTTTAATTATGACAGTGAAGAAACTGGAACTGTTAAAGGTTAAAAATCACCACTGCCAGGCTGAGTTCACTGGCAGCTCTGATATTTGGTAATGAAAGACTTGATACCAACATCTTGCACCTTCCAATGGCTTTTTGATGATGAAAGAAAAGCATCAAACGGAGCCAGGGTACCTTCAGGAAAGAAACTGGATGTGTTTTATTTCTGAAAAATCATCACAGCTGTTGACATCCTGGGCCTTAATGCAACAGGATTTCAGCCTGAGACTCAGAAGGCAGCTATGAAGGAAGCAGAAAAGACTGTAAAATGTAAAGATGTGTCATTGGAGACCAAAAGCCAAGATAGTCAACACCATTATATTTCCAAGTACTATGCATGAATGTGAAAGTTGGGCAGTAAAGAAAACTGACAAGAAAAAAAACCTCATTCAAAATATGGTGCTGGAGGAGACCTTTGCAGATGTTACAGACCACGAGAAGGACAAACAAGTGGGTCCTAGGCAAGATCAAGTCTGAACTCTTTCTAGATGCAAAAATGGCAAAATTGAGGCTTTCAGAGTTTGGACACCTCCTGAGACGACAAGGAACACTGGAAAAATATAATATTAGGAAAACTTGAGGGGAGCGGAAAAAGAAGACCTAATATGAAATGGCTTGACTCCATTAAGAAAGCCAAGGCCTTGAGTTTGCAATAGCTTAGCAGAGCGGCTAATGATATAATATTTGGGGTTCACTCATAATAAGGATCAACATGGGTCAGAGCTGACTTGACGGCATATGACAACAACCTTACAGAAACTGAAAACAATAAAACAAAACTATTTCCCTATCTGTTCAATATGTATAAAGAACATATCATATAAAAAACTGGATTAGACACAGATTGAGGAGGGAAAACTGGTGGAAGAAAGAAAAGTTACTTACCTGTAACTCTGGTTCTTTGAGTGGTCCTCTGAATTAACACGAATAGGTTAATCTGTGCTCGAGCAGAGTAGTCTTGGAAACTTTCACAGCTTTAAGCACTTAGTGCTATGACCTCCCCTACACCCGGCTATATAACTCCGCCCCCAGCATCCAGTGCCTCAGTTCTAAGAAACTGACTGCCGCTGCCCAGCATGCAATGGCACACGTGACGAACAGTGGGGAGGAGGGCGGGACATGTGAATTCACAGGCGACCACTCGAAAAACCAGAGTTACAAGTAACTTTTCTTTTTCCTTTGTGACCTCTGTGAATACAAACTAATGGGTGACTGGCAAGCTGACTAACCAGGAGGAGGGACGTCACGAAAGTGTAGAAGCCAGGACAGCTTGACCTACCGGCCTTGGGCTGGACATCCAGGTGTTAGTGTGAAATAAGGGGAAAGGAGTGGCGCATGTGGCAGCCATCCGCAATGTCCACTCCACGGAGAAAGGCCTTTGAGGATGCTACAGCTCTAGTAGAGTGAACTCTCACTGATTTTGGAAGAGGAGTCTGTGCCAAATCATAGGCAAGACAGATGGTCTTGACTATCCATCTAGAGATGGTCTGAGAGGAAGCTGGTGCTCTGAAGGAGGAGCCAGCAAAGGTGACAAAGAGAGGCATGAAAAGTGGTTGTGCAATACACATGACAGAGCACGCTTCACCTCTAGAGTGTGCAGAGCTGTCTCAAGTGGTGAAGATGGTGTGCAAAAGAAAACAGGAAGAACAGTTGGCTGGTTCAAACAGAAGGCAGAAAATACCTTAGACAAGAAGGTAAGGTCTGGCTGTAAGCATACCTTGCAGAAAGGAGGATCTGCTCTTAGTGTAGCCAGTCTTCCAGCCCTGCAAGCTAAGGTTACCGCCAGGAGAAACACAGTTTTGAGGTTTAGCAAGTGGAGCGATGCTGACACCAAGGACTTGAAGGGAGGCCTCATAAGTTGCCAAAGAATTGGTTGGAGAGACCGCTGAGATATTAGTGGTCTATAGGCAGGGCGCATATTCTCCAGGCTTCGGAGAAATAGCTTGCAGGTAGAAAGCGCCAGTGCCAGGCAAACAGGTGAAGGAGAAACTGAAGGAATGCATCCGAAGACATTGGCCTAGTAGGCCAATGTCGTCTTGATGCAAAGTGACAGAACGCCTACTCATTATAGGAGCAGGTAAAGGTGGTAGAAGGTTGGCAAGCATGATTGAACATGTCTGTTACAGACGGGGAAGACTCCAAGCCAACAGGTGGAGGGACTTGAGGACCAGATGAAATATCCGACCCTTGTCTCAAGCCAGTAGATGAGGGACCAGCTGCAGTGTGATGTACTCCACAGCTCACGGGAGCAGGATCGAGAACCATGGCTAGCAAGGCGCCCAAGCATGACATTCGCACACTTATGTTGGACTTGAACGACAGTTCTTTGAAGAAGGGGGAAAGGTGGAAACATGTAGAGGAGGCCCCGTGACCAATTCATCAGGAAGGCGTCCCCCAGGGAGTTGCAGCCGATGACAGCTCAGGAGCCGAACATGGCACACTTCTTGCTCGTTCAAGATGTGACAGCGTCTATGTCTGGAGTGATTCATCAATGACAGGGGCAACAAAAGATGGTATCGTCAAGAGTCTGCTCATGAGAGCAGGACTGTAGTCTTCTGAGATGGACTTCCACGAAATTGTTCTTGCCTGCCAAATGTACAGCCACCGGATAAATGTGGTGAGCATAACACCATTCCGAAAGGTTGATGGTGTGAAAAAGAAGGCGTAATGAGTGAGTGCCTCCCTGCTTGTTTATATAACAAACTGCAGTGGTATTGTCTGATGTGACCTGGACCACCCGACCCTGGAGTAGGGGCTAAGAGGCCCGAAAGGCCTTGGTGATTGCCAGGAGCAACAGCACAATGATATGCAGGCCGGCTACTATCGTGGACCAGCAGCCAAGGGCAATGTGGTGGTGTAGACAAGCCCCCGCAGCCTGGAGGGCTGGCATCCAACCCCCAACTGAAACCCTGAGAAAGTGCTGATAGTCTGGCTAGATGCCAGCATGAAAATGAGCATCTTATGGTAAACCAACTCCCTGGACGTAACATGTGAATAACAGAGTCCAAGGAAGCCATACGGAATCTACATAGAGTAATAAAAGAATTCAGGCCTCCAAAATCAAGGATGGGCCAGAGGCCTCCATCCTTTTTGGGGGGTGGCCTTAACGTGGCCTGTGACAGGAGGTACATCGAATTCAGTGCCATTGCTGGTAGCTATGATAGAGAGTACCAAAGTGTTAGACGTGAAGGAACACCAACTGGAAAGATGAGGGATCAAACGGACTGATTGGTCAACGACAGAGAAATCAGGTGCAGTAAAGAGACTGCTCGGTTTTGCAGTCCTGCCTGCAGTTTTGTTGGTCAGGGCGCTGCCTGCCCACATGTCTAGGGGGTGGCGGCTGGTAACTTTGGGGTTGAGGCCTTTGATGTTCCTGGGATGCCCTAGGCAGGTACTTGCAGTTGTTACTCCACAAATGACCATGCTATCTTCCAGAGCTTGAGCAGGTTATCAAGAATAACATCAGTTTTCTGACCAAAAAGCCCTACACCAACAAACGGCAGGTCCTCGACCCGCCAGTTGTTTGGATGCTGGTTTAAGGCATGCCAAGCAGCAATGCACTCGTGACGCGTCTGCCCCATTGCCTCCTAGTGATATGGGAGGCCTTAACTGTAAAGGTGTGCAGGAGCTACCGGCAGAATGGGCAACACCAAATTCCACAAATGGTGATGATAAGCACCCATGGCAGAGGAGTATTTGGCAACATGGCGGTCAGAAAGTAAAAACGCTGACCAAAGAACTCCTTATTTGTTAATGGTAAAGGAGGGTGACTAACTGTGGCAACTGATATAGGTGTAGGAAGATTGGTTGGAAATCTTCTTCCCCTTATGACTTTTGTGAGTCCCAGGCTGAATAAGGTAAGTCCTTCTGATTATTAGGGGAGAAGTCTTTCCTAGCATGAGCCTGACCAAGCTCAATCTCAGTACAGTTGCCAGGACAGAGAAGGCTGAAAGGGTTAACAGCGGGTTTGGTTGAACCCGCAGACACTTTGCTGCTGGAGCTGAGTTCGAGGTAGCACTACACCTTTGAGGTATAGGTGGAGGTACAAAGCACTCCTTAGCCTGTGGCTCAGAACAGTGGCAGGTGGAGTGGGGCAGCAATGGTGGCAGAAAAAGCAGTGGAAAAGGCTCACAGCTCCTGTACCAGATAAAAGGGACTGGTCCTGCATGAACTTGTCAGCATGATAGGACCCTCCTGAGGAAAATTACTCGGGTCTACCTGACAGTGGCAGGGTTCTAGGGTTCACTCCGATGAGTCCTTTCCCTGTGAGCCTATGCTGGTGCTGGCGGCTGAGGTTGGAATGCAGGCTGCTGTGTGAACGAGCCCATTGATAAAAGAGGGCTGTTTTGTGCCAAATTATCAGCCACCAAACAGGTGCTACCACAGACAGGAATATCACTGACTAGTGAGGCTAGCAGTGGGAGCTCCAGCCCCTCCCTTTTTAAAGGCAAAGCTAGGGCTGCCAAATGTTGCCAAAAAGCTCTTGCTTTGGCACCCTAGCTGTTTCTGGAAATAGCAGCTGTGTGAATGAGCCCATTGATAAATGAGGGTTGTTTTATGTCAAACCACCAAAAGGTGTTACCCTAGTAAGGCATATCAATGAGAGGTGGGGCTGGCAGTGGGAGCTGCAGGGGGCCCTTTCCCCAAAGGCAAAGCCAAAGCTTACTGTATGTTGCCAGAACATCTTCAGCCTCAGCACCTGGCTCTCACCAGAATTAGCAGCTGTATGAATGAGCCCATGATGCAAGAGGGCTGTTCCAAGCCAACCTCTCAAAGAGGCTTTTACCCCAGTCAGGAGAATCACTGACAGGCGGGGATGGTGACCGGAGCTGCAGGAGGCCCTTTCTTCTTCCAAGGGCAACCCTAGGACTACAGGTGCCCAACTTACTGCAGACATGACAGCTGTATGAATGAGCCCCTTGATGCAAGAAGGCTGTTCCATGCCAACCTCCAAAGAGGCTTTACCCCCAGTCAGGAGAATCACTGACAAACAGGGATGGTGACAGGAGCTGCAGGAGGCCTTTTCTTCTTCCAAGGGCAGGGCTACAGATGCCCAACTCACTGACTTGCAAAGTTAGCTCAGATGCTGTCCTTTCTTTCTTGACATGAAGAGGAAGATTGCAAACAGGTGGATAGCTGTTGCTCTTGAGCCTGGGGGTAGCCTTGTTAAGCAGGTAAAATAGACCTTATTTGTTTAAGAAAAAAGCCCTGAAGGCTCCAAAGCCAGCTTTGTAAAGGCTTTACAAAGAATACCTAATGCTGACTAGTGCTCTTCCGCCAGGCAGAAGAAACAACTTATTACAGAAGAAAGAACAAGGAGAGGTCAAAGAAAGGAAAGGAATTGTACTTCTGAAGTTCCAAACAAAGCTGCTGCTACAGCAGTGGTTGAAAAAAGAACTGAGGCACTGGGTGCTAGGGGCAGAGTTATATAGCCAGGTGTAGGGGAGGTTCCAACACTAAGTGCTTAAAGCTGTGAAAGTTTCCGAGACTGTTCTGCTTGAGCACAGATTAACTCATTAGTGTGTATTCACAGAGGCCACGAAGGAGAACCATTTGTGAAGAAATTGAGGACTTGGCGAGTAAAAAATAGAAAACTTAAGTTTCTAGACTCTCCTTTGTATCAATGGGGTTATAGGAACTTGACCTTCCAGGGAAGTGGTCAACTTGTAAACACACAAATTCACACCCTCACTTTACCTTTTGTTCCCAAACACATCAAAGAAAAAATACTTCACCACATGATGTTGATGCTCTTCAAAGACAGAATGCTGATAAAGAATTGTAAGCTTCTCTTTTGTGTATCGAAGAAGCCTCAAAAGCCTCCAATGAAGGTTATGCAGGTTTTGGAGCTGGAAATGGGAATGAGGCAGGAGGATGCCTTTTATTTGTAGAATGATCAAAGGGGATTAAGAGTTATTAACAGACTCTGGACATCAGGTATGAAAATAGCCCATTGACTTTTAAAAAAAGGTTTTTTGTTGGCTCAGTCTTTCTGGAAGGAAGGAACTGTGTCAGTATACCATTCACAAAGCTATGCTGGGTCTAGCCTTGAGAAAGGTGACCCAGAACTTCCCTATTCCACTTTGTTTAGGCATGAGTATGAGATAGGAAGATTAGCTTTCTTATTATCTGGTGTGTTATCCTTGAATGTTATAAACCTGTAAAAACATTTATTCCTGTATTTTGAGAAAGCTTTTCTTTTTACCATTTGGAAATTTATGCCTTTAAATTGTTCTTTTTCTTTCCCTTTCTTACGTTTTAATAAATTACAAAGATTTTTTACATGTAGTTGTCTAAATTTTGGCAGTGAGGGTTGATAGCACTAAACACTAGGTCTTGGCTTGAACAGCCACTGCAATTCCTGGGTGTTTGTGTGGGTGTGGTGGTGGCCATCTTCACCAATTTGACACACTGGTTCATGAATGCCCAGTTTCATGGATTTTTGGTCCTGGACTCCCTAGAGCAGTGGTTCTTAACCTTGGGTTATTCAGGTGTTTTTGAACTGCAACGCCCAGAAACCCCAGCCAGCACAGCTGGTGGTGAAGGCTTCTGGGAGTTGCAGTCCAAAAACACCCGAGTAACCCAAGGTTAAGAACCACTGCCCTAGAGCATTGCCAGATCTGGGCTACTGGCATGTTGGAAGGAATTTGGTGCCAGGCAAGAGCTATAGTCATGACCAATGCTCTCTCTAATTTTCATACCTACTGTGCCGGAGCCTCACCCATCTGCGCACAGGGGAGCGGTTTCATCCAAAACCTGGAAGTATACAGTATTGACCCTGGCTGCCACTGCATGGTGCCAATGGAGCTTGCATACAATTTAGAGGGAACATTGGTCATCACCACAACTGACTCTCTGTAGCCTCACACCCCCCCCCCCAAAGATTAATGAGTAATGTGGCTGAGTGGCTATGGAAAGGGAATCCTGGCTGGGAGGACCATGACAACATCAATAATTTTGAATGTGGAAAAATATGAGAACCAGATAAGTAATTTAAAAGAAAACATCTTGCTGTAAAATTAATATAAATCCCAACAATATTTCAATCTCACTTCTGTTAAAGAGGGAGACAGCATTGCTATCATTGTGCTGCCATATAGAAGCTCATTGACAGAAAGAGACCAAATAAGGAAGTGTACATTAATCCATTAATATATGTTCATCCTTCAGTTTACATTCATCCTTCAAGTCTACCTCTCTAAAAACTGAAAAACTACAGCAGAAATTCTCATGTTGGTGCCATCACAGTTGTGAATCATTCAGTGCTTTGTGCAGTTTGGTTTTTCACTGTTTGTGCTTATGTACAATTACTAGGGCATACATTGCCATAACATAAATTGCTTTTAGTTCTGAGAATGTATGCATGAGATTCTGCTACTTAAACTCTCTCGTGAGTTATCAAATACTCAATTTCCTTGGGCTATCCTCCTTCTCGTGGTGGTGGTGAGATATATCTGGATTTGATTTCGTGGAGATACTTCCAAACCTTTTTCTTTGTTCCAAAAATCCTATGCTCATCTTCACACTAAGAAATACATTTGTGATATGAGATTGCGTTCTCATATGTAGTCTGTTTGTCAAAACACTCTTCCATTAAGCTTTCTCTACTATGATCATGTGTTATTACTATCATTAATTTCTGAACAATGTGATTTTATTAGCTCTTCCTACTGTTGTGGTCAAGAAATGAGAAAGCTGATAGTTTATGTGATCACAAGTAATTAAGATAGCAATTAGTTTTAGAGAGAGAAGTTAAAGAAATAAGCCACACACAGAGATGTCTGCCAGCATGTACATGTAGGTGGGGACGGGTGTCCCCCCACACCTACGTGTACATATAAACCCGTACATTTCTATGTGTGAGTCTCTAAGCCCACCATGGACAAGGGAACATCAAAGGGGTTTGTCAATACCGTGCAAAAGAACAGTCTGTGCAGTAAACACAGACTATCCAAATTTTTTAAAAAACAGTTAAAAACCTGGCTATTTAAGCAGGCCTTCCCTCCAGTCAGCTAAGTTTTTTTTATTTTCTTTCTCTCAGCTCATTCTATTCTGCTAATTTTAATCTAATTGTATTAACTAATATATTAATTGTATTTTATGATTAGTTATATTTTACATTGTCTTATTTTATGTTGTAAGCCACCCCGAGTTGACATGGTCTAGAGGGGTGGGGTATAAATTTAATGAATGAATGAATGAATGAATGAATGAATGAATGAATGAATAAATAAATAAATAAATAAATAAATAGAGTACAACAGACTAGAGGAATTCACTGGGTCTCCTTGTTCCAAACCCCACTATTCCTTGGATCCTGAACAAGAGGGCAGTTCAGTCCAAATCCCTTGGGTGAGTCTCTGTACCTCCAGTTCTTATGGTTCTTGTTCCCTTTTGAAGTCTTTTGAACTGATACTCTCTTTTTCCAGAGCTGCAGTTGGGCTGCAGTTGGGGTCAGTGTAGCTTGGGTCAGTCTAGGTACCTTTGGTGTGGGCCAGTTCTTCTCACCGAAGGCTCAACATCACACTGGTCTATTTGCCCCACAGCTCAGACACAGTGGGTTCACAGGGTACTTGGATTCTCAGTAGGATATTCTTGGGTGTGTCCAGTGCATACACAGTAAAAGAGGACTTCTGGTCGCCAAGGGCCCTTGTCCCTCATGAGACATTCCTGAGCATGCACACAGATGTCTCTCTCCTTCTCCTTTTCATTAACCTCCCTTCCCTATCAGTCTCTTCCCCTTTTATACTGCCGCTTATTTCCCTTCCCAAATCTTCTCCTGGGACTCCTGGGTTTTGTGAAGCCTGTGAAACAGTCCCCACAGAGGGCTCCTCAGATCTTGGGTAGGGCCAATGTGAGGAGTGCCAGAGATAGCCCTCTGGCAGGCTGGTGCTCAAAGGGTTGTTGAAGGCATTGAGGTCAATCCTTGCCATAGGTTGACACCCTCCCACTCACAACTTCTTGTGTCTTTGTCTAAAGTGCAAGCACTGGAGGAAGGCCTTGCATTTTCTTCTCTTTCACAGTTGGCAGATACAAAACAGAGCCTTCCCATGATCCCATTATTAGTCTGATCTATTTATGGAAGCAATCTTTAGGCATATGTACACAGAGAACATGGTTGATGGTACAGATACACAGATCTTTCTAAAAACAAATTGATGATGTTAGGGGAAACATTAGAAGTGACATTTTCCATTGTAAATGTCATGAGAGTGAATATATAAACATCTCAGCTCATTTGCAATTAAAACTCTTGCACGTTCAGCATGGGAAAACAAATGAAGAATGGAACCAGATGTAGTAAAATAAATCATTGGTTTTCTTATTCTCCTCCTTTAAAAGAATTAGCAGGATGATGAACAACTGAGAAATATTGTTTTTCAAAGGAAACAACATCAAGGTGTTAAAGTCTGGTTTGAGGTATACTCTGTCCAGTCACCAACCCATGACATGCATGTTGAATTTAGGCTGTGACTACATGGTCAAATATGGCAGGATTTGCTCCACATATAAAGACATTCAAGGCAGAACTGATTCCTTCCAGCCTATTTCCTGCCAAACTGGCTTTTCTCCTCTGTCTCCAGGGGGCCGGATTCAATTGTCTCGTTTCCACTGAAGACATTCCTAGGAAGACAGGCAGGGCTGTGTCATCAGGCGGTGTTTCCATTTGAGGTAAACACTTAGGACAGTGTTAACCAACCTGGGGGTCAGGATCCCCAGTGGGGTTTTCTATGGGGGTGGCGGTGGGTTTCACAGGTTACCTTATGTATGTTGTAAGATAAAGGTTCCCCTTGACATTTAGTCCAGTCATGTCCAACTCTAGGCCGCGGTGCTCATCTCCGTTTCCAAGCCATAGAGCCAGCGTTTGTCCATGGACAGTTTCTGTGGTCACGTAGCCAGCACGACTAGACACGGAACAGCATTACCTTCCCGCCGTGGTGGTACCTATTTATCTACTTGCATTTTTACATGCTTTCAAACTGCTAGGTTGGCAGGAGCTGGGACAAGCGACGGGAGCTCACTCCATCACGTGGATTCGATCTTACGACTGCTGCTCTTCTGACCTTGCAGCACAGAGGCTTTTGCGGTTTAACCCGCAGCAGCATCATGTTCCTTTGTATGTGTTTTAGCCCTTTTAAAATAATTTCTTCTTTTGAAATTATTTCCCACTTTTGGAGTGGGATATTAAAGTTAGCATCTATATGTACATATGAGAAACAGTCCCTTTGGGGGAGAAAGAAGCCTCTACTTTCTGAGAAGGAGTGACTTTGCCTTATTAAAAATGACTTTTTATGCAGATGTGGCAGAGGGATTGCAGGTTACTTGACTATTATAAAAGCAGGTTGTGACTCAAAAAAGGTTGAGAGCCACTGACTTAGGACATGGTTTTCAGGGTAGTGAGAGCAGGTACCCATCCTCATTCTCTCCCCCTGCCTCTTGTCCTCAAATGTTTTTATTTCTTTAAAAAAACCGTATGTGCTTGAATTCTAAGGAGAACCATACTTCTAAAGTGAGTTCTTCAAAAACATTTCTTTAGGTGTTTTATACTACTGTTAAGAAGCAGGACAGGTCCCTCAGTTTGGGTTGCAGCACAAAATCACAATAGGATCATTGTCCAGAGAAAAGTATTTTGAATTTGCTCAAGAAAAAAAGTATTATTTCATTTAGGATTTCACATGTTTCCACATTATTCATATATTCTAGGACTGCTAAACTTTGAAAAGGTGCTAACGTTGAGCTTTGCTGTGTATGTTTTGCAGTAAGAGGTTGCCAAAAAGTGTCAAAGAGTGGTGCAGAAATAGGAATTAAATAGCATTAAATTAAATAGAAATTATACTGTGTTGGTCTCTGCTGTATAAGAAATGAGGCACTGCATAAATATAATACATAAAAAAGCAGGGTGAAATAAACACTATTTGGATCACTGCTGTAATCAAGGAGTTTCACAGCTAACCTTAAAAGGAAAGGAGAGGTGGGGCCAGAGGAAGGGAGGAAATAAGGGTTGTGGTAGGCGGGACTGCAGGTCAAATGAATATGAATAGGGAACTTACAAATCTGTCTGCAGCCCTTGTGTGTCCACTGTTTGTATTTTGAAACAAAATGCAGGCTTTGAATCAAATCACAGCACAGCTGAATCCTTCTGATTCAGCTCTCCAATGTAGCCCCTTAGTAAGATTTCTCTAACATGTACATAAGAGGCCTTCAAACCATGCCCTGTGATCCATGAAGCGTAAGTCTCAGAAAAATCACATGCAAGGCAATTTATTCTTAGTCCTTTCATGTTACTAAATCTGGAATGTGACAGGGTAGACAAGAATCTGGAGTAAAGGGGGCAACCCGAAGAGAAAGTGGAGGAGGAGAGGCCAGACTGATTGGCAGCATCATGTGAAAAGAGATAAAGAGGTTTCTGTCAAAAATGAAGACAGGTCTTGGGAGGACAGAGAATTCCTATTTTTAATGTTCGTAATGTATCTTTGTGGAGTCAAAATATATCTGATTGCTATGAGAAATGTAAATATAATGAATCAAATTGTGTTGCTTAGTGCAGTAAGTTGCAACTAAAGTAGGTCCACTTAAGTCAGTAGGGACTTGGTGAGTCAACTCTTCCAAATGTTCCATTGATTCTATGGGCCTTCTTTAGTTATGAAATACTATGTTAAACACGGGACTTCAGCCAATATTTATCTCTTCATAAAGCAGAGTACTTTTGTCTTTGTTTTTGTGTGTGTAACATTTGGTTGAATCTATAAATAGTTTCAAGGAGGCTTTTTCATTGGGGACCAGACCTGTATAGAATGCTATTTCAGAATTTCAGTGGTCCCTGCTGAACACAAAGAATGTTTAAGTCCCAGAGAGATTACTCTCGCTTAGAGATGTACTAACGTATCCCCCTCCACTTCTCTCCCTCCTTCCATTTATGAAGTTATGGAATGTCTCCTTTTCTGTTCCTCTCTGCCCAGTGGCAGCTTTCTAAAAGTAGAAATGGATATGCTGGCAATGACAAACAAGTTATACTTTCCTGGAACCAGCAACTGAGTAATTCCTATCTTCATATCAGGGATAAAACATTATGCCTTCAAAGAAACATCTGATTTTTGCAATACCTAAGGTGCCCTTAATGGGAAAAGTTCCCAATAGTTATCTGGTCTAAGAACTGAGAAAATATGGTACAGCATAATTACAAAACGTGAAATGTTCTTAGCATTAAAGGCTTCAAAAAGGACACTCTGTTCAGTGATGTTTATTTAGAAAAAAAATGCACCACACTTTTCCATTCACAGATTGCTCTCAATGATAGATTAAAAAAATAGAGTATTTAAATACAGTCAACCCTCGACTTATGAACTTAATCCGTTCCGGAAGGACGTTCGTAAGTTGAAAAGTTTGTAACTCGAATCAGCATTTTTCATAGGAATGCATTGAAAACCAATTAATCTGTTCCGGCTATTTTTGGTTCTTAGGTTGAGGGGTGGTTTTTAAGTCGAAGCATTAGTTCCTATGGGAACTAATGCAAAGCCAGATACTCCATTTCTACCACTAGGGGCAGAATTTTTTTCTTTTTCTTTTTAACTTAAAATGGCGTAGGTTAAAAAAAAAAAGGCAGGAAACCATGGAGGGAACGAATGAACACTGTTTAAAAAAAAAACACTTTTTAAATCAAGCACCTTTTACACCAAAACAGGCACCTTTTCAACCAAGCATCTTTTAAATCAAAACAGCTTTTAAAGCAACCAAGCATGTTTTTACCTAAGCAGGTTTTAACTCAAACCGAGCTCCCTTTTACCCGAGCATTGTTTAACCCAAACAAAGCACCTTTTAAACTAAATTTTACATTTAAAAATGACAATACCCGGCACTCCCAGGCAGTCCCAGGTCTCTTTTCCCACTCTCTAACCACTTGGATGAGCGAGGAAGCAAACAATTAGTCTCTTCGCTAACTGAAAGCTCAAATATCATGCTTTCCCTGCCTTTCCCGCACTTTTTTCCATTTGTAACTTGAGTCCAAGTTAGCAAGTCGAGTCCATATTTTCCTATCAGAGTGGTTCGTAAGTCGAAGTGTTTGTAACTAGGGCCGTTCGTAAGTCGAGGGTTGACTGTATATGGTATTATAAAACATTAAAAGCATAGGGTTTGATACAGAGAACATAATGAAACAATACAGAACAAAAATTTAAATCAGATCAAATATTTGGCAAAAAGCAAGTTCTTTTCATGATACCTTACAGTGGCTCACTGCACAATCCTATCCATGTCTACGCAGAAGTAAGTAAGCAGAAGACTCTACACAGAAGACTTGGTGCAGTGATTAAACTGCAGTAGTAAAGAGAAGACTCTGCTCACAACCTGAGCTCAATCCCAACTGGTTCAGGTGGCTCAAGGTTGACTCAGCCTTCAGCAACCTGAGGAGGGAACCAACCAGCTACACATATGGAAGAGTTCCATAGCGTGAATGAAATAATCAAGAATATATTCCTCTGTTCCTACTATGGTGGCAGATACAGAACATGGCCTCAGAATGAGTGTGCAGATTCATGTGGGAGAAGGCATTTCTTCAATATTCTATGGTCTTGATGGGCACCAGTATCATCTATTGTCAGTTAGTTGCTCAGCTACTCTGATGTTACAGAGAGGCTAGGCCACAGGCATTTCATCGTCTGAATGAAGGCATTCCCGAACCATTTCAGGGAGAGGCACTCCCCTCTTAAGATCATGCTCTCCTCAGTCTAGGTAGTTGAGTTGTAAGGGGTTACTGGGAGATGAACAGCATTGGAATTTTAAGATCCACAGATAATTTTTGCAATGTTTATTTAACTTTGGAAATACTGTTTACAATTCATGTATTTTGAATAACAATTGTTTTGAATAACAATTGTTAGCACTAATTGGTTCAGGAGAATGAAAAGCTGTTGTCCAGAGACAGAAAACAGCTAATATCTATTTTACATGATAGGATATGGAAAAAGCATCGAGCATGTCTCTCATTCTCCTGAGAATCACAGTTACTCTGGATCTGGCTTGAAGAGGTGCAGGTATTTTTTGATAAGTCTTCTATTTCTTTGCAACATCCAAGGTATTTTTTTTTGGGGGGGAAGTAGGGTGTACACCTTCTCAATGTGAAGCATTGCATGGGTCATTAACAACAGTTTATGCAAGATTAATAGTCAATTAATAATGAATTTGGAAACTTACTCAACATAATAAGTGCCATAAATGGGATCATCAATTTTCTCCCAGCCATATGGTAGCTCTGGAAAAAAAACAAGCCTCTTAGTAAACACAGCACAGGATACCAAGATTTATAAAAGTAATGAAAGAGTATTCTTGTCAATTGCCAACTCTATAAGATAGTCTAAATATAGTGCTCAACACCAATGCTGAATTCTAGACATATTCCATGGCACTAACAAGTAGATTTGGAGTGAGAAATTGCAGGAAAATGCAGAATGATCTGCGCCTAAGAATATATTTTCATTGTGCAGTTATCTCTGTCAGTTATGGTAGCATATTGTATAGCATCTCTGACATTATTACCCATGGAAAGTAGATATTTCTGGAGCTTAGAAGCAACTTTTTACAAATAACACATAGTTAATATAAATTGTTAGAAATAACCCTTGTTTCTTTGTGCTGTAAGTAAAGAGAAAGCAGTCAGGGATCCTGGGGAAGATGGTGAATAGTTAAGCATTTTGCACTGAGTTCTAGGCAAGGCTAGGAAATATTCACATCCAAAACTCCGTAGAGCTACTGGCAGTCAAAGTACGGAGAGTCCTGTGCTAGACAGACCACCCATAAAAGGTAACTTCCTTGTTTCTACTTATAGGAATTAGCTATAACTCTGAAAGTAGATGGAATTAGGGGTTATATGGGCCAAGAGGACAGACAGAGATGATAGTGGAAAGTCTGTGCAATCTTTATTAAAGAATGCTGAGATTACAGATTGTGCCAGTGTGCACTGCACACCTCGTGCAAATATGCCATTTAAATGTTACTTCTGTGTGAATACAAGGATAGACTTAGTGGCAGGGTAGGCGCATAAATGAAGCACATGTACTACATGTTTTTTTATCCACATTGGAGTGGATAACGAGTGTTATCTTCCCTGTTGCTAACGGCCTCTCCCAATTTGAAGAGACCCTTGTCCAGCAGGCCGAGGCAAAGAGGCAGTCACAAAAGCAGCAAAATCAGGGAGCTGGACAGGGGACAGATTGGATTTGTCTTCAGTGTGGAAGAGATTGCCACTCTCGAATTGGCCTCTTCAGCCACACTAGACGCTGTTCCAAGTCCTCCATACAGAGCACGACACGATAGTCTTTCGAGACTGAAGGATGCCTAACTAACTCTAGGCTCTAAAACATACCATGTTTTTAAAAATATCTTGACAAAGAAGAAACACAACTATATATAACTTGTAAAACAACTGTATTACAGCCTACCTGAAATAAAAATCTCTATGCTCATGACAATATTATGCCTTAGAGCTGACGTTACTCATTCAGTCCTGGCAATATTTCCATCTCCATCTTAAGGTGGGAGGGCTGCTGCAAACGAATGGAGAACCTACAGTTCTTAAGTAGCCAATCAGATTTGGTTATCTAATGATATTGGTGGGACCAAAGGAAGCTCATTATGAATAAGGGCAATTCAGAAAGCATGGCTTGCACTCCGAATTAACTTTTGTTCATCACAGTTGTGTCATAACATAGCCACATCTGATTGGCTGGTGGAGGACTAGATTCCACCACACACAAGAGAGCCAAAATTGTTGCTGAATGAGGTGAAAATAGCAGTGAACCAACACAAAAATAGTAAGCTTTGAGAAAGACAGAAAGAAAAGAAAACACACACTTTCAACATATTTCCTGTAGAAAATTTCTGCCATGTCTTTTCCCCCTTCAAAATATGTCTCTGTCTAGTACAAACCCTTAAATAAACCAACTCCTCATAAACAGGCTGCTTATTTGGCCACTCCACATACACACCCTTATGATGATTGAAATTGGATGTTCTCAAGGCAGTCATGAACAGTGGTACATAATAGGCATTGAAACCACAAATGGTGTGGTACACGGGTCAACTGAACACAGCAAAAGCATGCGCCTCAACTGTAGTAGTGCTTCTCATTTGTTGTGGATGTTCCATGGAAGCTTGTGATTCCCCTCTTATCAGTTTGAGCCCAGAATTCCATATAAGGATGCAAATACAATATTGTAAATGCAATATTGAAACTACCTCCTATAATATAGTTTTAATACAAGTGATTCTTATAAACACACTGCTCCAATTGTTCTATTTCTGTTCTATATACAGGACCTTGGATCCCTGATAAAGCAATGTCCAAACACTCAAGTGCTTTGGGGGGGGGGGGTCAGAGTTAGCTTTGGTAAGACAGGAACAATATCTCTGTGGCTCTCTCCCAAGGTAATTGAGATAAATGCACAAGTAATGCCCCCTCCACTGTACCAAAGTTGCCACAGGATGAGAAGGTTTGCTTCACTGCTGCCCCGAAACTCCAAAGCTTTCCTAGCAGCAGGTTCCTTGTTTAGTGTGATAATAACCATACAATCTACTGGAAGCTGTTAAAGAGGTTCTTGTGCTGCCTCCCTGGAGCTTAAAGAGAATGTCAGCATTGCTGTTGCTGGAGCTTAAAGGGAATGTCAGTATTGCTGCTGTGCAGCATATTGTTTGAAGAAGTAAGAGAATTATACCTAATATTTAAGATAAAATAATTATCATGTCTCTCACATTTACTACAGTTACTTCCCAAATCGTACTGGGAATCTGCAGTAATATGTGTGGAAAAATAATTGAATCCAATAACCAAAGAACTATTTTGGATTCTTTTAATTTTATTTCCTACATCTATATAGTTGCTCAATAGCACATGTTATGTGGATATCTCAGAAAACAAATTCCAAGTTAAAATGCAATGCAAAATAAAAATAAATAAAAAACCATTAAAATTAAAATGGAATCGAAAGACATGTTGTAAGCTGACATGTCCAGGCTACTATATACATGGTTTTTCATGGGTTTGGGTAAACATGCTGGTCTTCATCTGGGATTGGATAGACCATAAACATTGTGCCAGGAAGACCTTCTCTGGATCCAAGGAAATAGAAGCACAGTCCACCAATCCAGAAAAAAGCAGGTCCTGTTAGAGTAACTATATTTTTTTTGTCACGCTAGCTGAGGGATTTGGGGAATTGGACTAAGAAAAGAAAAAAACTTTTTGAGGCTCAGGAGCAAAGACAGTCAACAGTGTCTACACATGACAACAGGTTTTCTTCCTCCTGGTAGTTTATACTTTCCTAAATCTTTTTCCAGCATTAGCAAGCACTGAGTCATTGTCTAGGACCTTTTGGAAATACTGAGTGTCTTGCATAGAGCTACAAACCAATATACCAATAATGCAGGACTGATAAAACTATTCTTTCTCTCCCTTATTTTTCTTTGATGGATGCTTTATCCAAAGGATTCTGAAGCCAGAGAATTTTAAATAACTAAAGTATGGCATCTTCAATAAGACAAAAAATCTCATTTCATTCATGTTTTTTAATGTACATTTCTTACACAGTAGAAACAATACATGCTTGAGTAAAGTGTACTTATCCTATAAATGCCTTTCAGCTTTCATAAATTCAGTGGTTATATCTGAGGCTTATTCAGTTTGACAACTCAATATTATATCCAAATTACACTTTGCTAAAAAAATTACTATGTTTTACATTATTATTTTTTTAAAAAATCTTGCATCGCATAAATAAAATGCAAGGGCATTTAGATGATAGACAGCTGTGTTTTAGTCTGTGCTACAACTACTCACTAACATAGTATTGCAAATGTACATCTTATGCAATGAAAAAAACATTTTACAGTGTTCTGCAGTTTATGTTAATATGAACTGTTGTTTATTTTTAAACTCCACTATTGTGTGAGTACAAATTTGTCCAGCAGAACATTGTTACCTGTTCCTTTATAATGTAGCCCCTAAAAAGTTGCTCATCAGTTTTGGTAGATTAGCAGCAATGGCATGGGATGGAATTTGAGGACTTGAGAACTTGGGGTTAGAAGGATAAAGGATTTGAGGAAGTTTTACCAGAAAGACCTTTTGAGTGAGGAGAACAAACCAAATATCAAGGAATGTCCCCCACACTTTAGTGCCAGAAGACTGAACATCTCACCTGAGCACAATACACAACACCCTCCCCCCAACAATGAAATACCAGGATACTTACCATGACAGATTACCCAGAGTTATCAGGCAAAATCCACAGAAGCAAAACAAAACAAAGCCAAAACATATGGCATCCTAAAGACTAAAAAAGAATACAATTCTGTCTCTCCATGTCTGACAAAGTGAACATGTCAACGAAAGCTTACTTTAAAATATAATAGTCTTTAAGGTGGCACGTGTTTTGTCTTATGTTTTGTTTTGTTTCTTGGGATTTTGCCTAATATACTTGCACAGACTAACATGGCAGACTCTTCCAACACTGCCCAGAGCTAGAGTTTACAGAAGATTTATCCAAGATAATCCTTCTGTACCCCAGGCTTACCCATTTTGCAGTGAGCATACACAGACCTGAGCTCCAATCCAACCTGGTGCTAATTAAGAATCTGATGCCTGCATTTCTTATTGTACACCAGTCACATGACTTGGCATGCAACAAGAAATATATTTTGGCTTCTTAACTAGTGGCAATTCACAGCTGAAAGTAATGCTACTGGACTTATACTGGCATAAATATTCAATTGGATTGTGGCCATGATGTCCTGGAAAGCATGTAATATGAGAGCACATAGCAATTTTACACCAGGGCTATTTTCCTAAATTCCATGGAATGACAATGCAAATGGTCATCTGAATTATCCCCTTCAGGCCAGTTCACCAATAAATTTTTCTGACACAGAGACTAATTTCGGTGTCTGAAAAAGCACATGCAATATATTGCGTGATTGATGTTGGGAACTGTCATTTCTGCCTGGAGCACATGTAGCAGGAAGAAAACGGAGCTCCATTTGAAGTCCTGTTTTTGCTATAGCACAAATTACCTCATGCTGTAATGTTAAACGGACTTTATGTAAAATAGTCAAGCCTTCTGAGTATATGTAACCTCTGCCACTTAAAAGGAACAAAACCCAAAACCCAAAACCCTCACCACCTTATCTGATAAGAGCCTATCAAACCATTTTAATGTCTAGAACAGCAGAGTTTGGGATGTTCAAAAGAACTTCCCTTTTAACACCTAGATAGCTTCCAGGTTGAGGGAAATTTGGGATAAAATGTAATAACTAGGGGGAAGATTTCTATGACATATCATTCCCCCCCCCCCGGCAACCTATGTTTGATCTTATGGGTGAGTTTTAACATGTTTGAGTAATTTGGTGAAAAAGGCCAGATTACTCATAAACATGCTTGATCTTCCTTAAGGGTTCAGATGTAGGTTGCCAAGAAAATGTGAAACAGAAATCCTGCCCCCCCCTCGCCCAGCAATAACCAATAAGCCTAATTTCAGAAAATGCAGACCATTTCTCATGATTGCATCTTGAAACAACATGCAGGTGATGTGACTTTAAGATCAAGTCATTATCCCCCGTCAACGTTTTTGACAAAATTCCCATGATAATCTGAACAACAAGTTAACTCATGCGGGCTGTATACGAGAACAACTATCATAGAACAACTATCAGGTGGATACACAGTTGGTTACACTCAGAGAGTGCTTATCAAGGACTCCTTTTGAAACTAGATGAAGTAACAAGTGGGATACCATAAGGTTCTGTCAGTCCTGAGCCTGGTGCTGTTTGACATTTTTTAAATGTCTTGGATAAATAAGTATAGAGAATGCCTATTGAATATGCAGATGACACAAAATTGGGTGGACTACTTATACTCTGAATGACAGAAACAAAATTAAAAAAACCTTGATAGGCTCAAGCACCAGGCTGAAAATGACAGAATGAAATTTATCAGAGATAACTAAATATCCGCACCTAGGAAAAAGAAACTAAATGCACAGTTACAAGATGGAGTGATACCCTGGCTCAGTAATACTACATTGCAAGAAGGATCTTGGAATTGTTGTAGATTACAAGCTGAACATTGTGTTTCCCCGAAAATAAGACGGGGTCTTATATTAATTTTTGCTTCAAAAATGCATTAGGGCTTATTTGCAGGGGATGTTTTATTTTACAGTCATGTCATCTTTTTCTGGTTGCTGCACAATGATGCACAATGGTAGAGGGTGGGGTTTCACTTAACTGGGGCTTATTTTTGGGGTAGGGCTTATATTATGAGCATCTTGAAAAATCATACTAGCGCTTATTTTCAAGTTAGGTTTTATTTTCAGAGAAACAGGGTATGAGCCAAGGTGGCATTAACAGAAGTATAGTCTCCAAATCATGTGACCTCTCTATTCAGCACTGGTTCCTCTCTATTCAGCACTGGTTAAGCTAAATCTTGAGTACTGTGTCCAGTTCTGGACACAACACTTAAGGAAGAGTTCAGACAAACTGATACAAATTTAATGGAGGGCAACAAAGATGATCAGGGGATAGGAAACCCAGTCCTACAAGGAACAACTGAAAGAATTGGGCATGCTTAGTCTTGAGAAAAAAAAGACTAAGAAGAGATATGATCACACTCTTTAAATACTTGAAAGGTTGTCTGTCATACAGAGGAGGAGCAAAATCTGTTCTCATGTCTCCCAATCTGCTGGACACATAATGATGGGCTCCCGTTACAGGAAGGCAGATTTCAGTTTAATATTAGGAAAAATCTCCTAACTATTAGAGCAATGCAACGGTGGAACCAATTACCTTGGGAGGTTGTGAGCACTGGCAATGCTGCAGACAATCAAGAGAAAGCTAGACAGCCATCTATCAAGCATATTTTAACTTGGATTCATTCCTGCACTGAGCCAGAGGCTTGGACCCAATGACCATATAGGCCTCTTCCAACTCCTTTATTCTGTGATTGGCATGGGCAAGGCATTAGATTTGATGGTACTTTGGAATTTTTTCAGTTTCAAAGTTCTGTGATTTCCGGACTAGCAAAACTGAGCCAGCCTTCTCCTGAAACTTAATTTCAGCTTGAAATAAATCTGCACATATGCCAAGGCGTGTTGAGCAGGCATTGACCACTTACCAAGTCAGGTCAAAAAATCATTTTCAGATACAATACAGGGGACTGAAAGTCTTCACTTTAAGGGAAAGGCAGGAGGCTGTACTGTGCTCCTTTGCTGCCTCCAACCAACTCTTAGTGCCTCCCATGCTTAAGTCTCTTAAATATGTCAGATACTCCTTGTGCTTACAGCTCAATAACCTTCTGACCTAATAAAGCCAGGTAATAAAACCACCTAACCATCCCACTCTACACTATCTCACACAATTTTCTGAAATGTCTGTAGAGTGTTCATAATAGATTGTCATTTTACTGCAGATATTATTTTCTTGAAAACACACGACAAAGAAAAGTGCTTTGCTTGTGCATCATAGCTAAGAGTTATTTTGGTTGCATATCATGCTGTCTGACAACAACTAGCAGTTACAGCATACTTAGCTTCGTCGTCGTCGTCATCATCCAACAACAATTATATTTATGAAAGCACCTGAGAAATTCTGAGTTTAGAAATCATGTTGAACAATTCCAATGCATTTGAATGACAAGCAAGTATGCACGCCTCTGGAAGTTTATTTTCTTCTTCTTGAATTGTAGCCATCTGCCAAAGCTGACTTGCCCTTTCCATCTCTAAATGCTTTTACTCTGACAGCATGATCAGAAAAGAAAGCCTTCATGAAAAGGAGAGAACTGGTTGTCATCTAAATTTGACACTTTTTCTTTTGCATTCAAAATGGCACATGGATGTTTTGCAAACTGTGGGTCCAACGAATACTCCACTTCATAAAAATGACAGAAATAGTAAGATTCTTAGTGAAATAGGTTTTCGTATTCTGTAGAGGATAAAAATAAAATTGTTATAAAAGATCTAACCATATTTTTAATTAGGTTTCATTAATTCATATTCCCTCTTTGTTTTAAGAATTAACATACAGATTATGTCTGGGGTGTGGAAGAAATAGCAAAATGCATATAAAAATCTTATTCTTTGAGATCATATGTGCTCTTTTTCAGTCTTGCACAATGTTTTATACATTTTGTCAGTGGCACATTTTGTCTTGTAAAATTTCCACTGACACTGAAATTATGGTAAATTGGCTTGGTGCGACTGTCTGCTCAGCAATATTATTCAACATTCTCAAACATTTCCTTTGATTAACTCATGGCTTAAGCAATAGAACCTAATTATTTGATTACTTCTCCCAAAAGGTTTTTATACCCTGAAGCTGTGATTTTCAATGTTTCTGCCCTCAAGGAATCACCTGCACTTACATCCATATGCAATGGAAGGACACTGAATAGCAAAGAATTTGAGAGGCAATTGTCTGCTGTGCTTGACTGCCACACAGGAAACTAAGAATTAAATCCAGAAATGAGAAAATGTGGGTCTTTTTGAAACTAGAGCCATCCGAATACCTCAGCCAGTATAGCTGGTGGCATTTTGGAAGCTCTCATCCAGAGAAGGAATCTTTCCCAACTCTGGCTAAATTCAGTTGGTAGTCCCAACTAAGGAGGACCTAGTAAATCAACCCCCTTCACGGATTGCTGCCTTGTCATGGCAAAAGGGCTTGAGTAATTCAGAGAAGCTGTGGGCTATGCCGTGCAGGGACACCCAAGATGGACAGGTCATAGTGGAGAGTTCTGAGTAAACGCAATCCACCTAGAGCAGGAATTGGCAAGCCACTCCAGTATTTTTGCCAAGAAAACCCCATGAACAGAAACAAAAGGCTAAAAGATATGACGCTGGAAGATGGGCCCCTCAGGTCGGAAGGCATCCAACATGCTACTGAGGAAGAGCGGAGGGAAAGTACAAGTAGCTCCAGAGCTAATGAAGTGGTTGGGCCAAAGCCGAAAGGACGCTCAGCTGTGGACATGCCTGGAAGTGAAAGGAAAGTCCGATGCTGCAAAGAAAAATACTGCATAGGAACCTGGAATGTAAGATCTATGAACCTTGGGAAGCTGGATGTGTTGTGTGATGACAAACCTCAACAGAATCTTAAAAAGCAGAGACATCACCTTGCCAACAAAGGTCCGAATAGTCAAAGGTATGGTTTTTCCTGTAGTGATGTATGGAAGCAAGAGCTGGACCATAAAGAAGGCTGACCACCAAAGAATTGATGCTTTTGAATTGTGGTGCTGGAGGAGGCTCTTGAGAGTCCCCTGGACTGCAAGGAGAACAAACCTATCCATTCTAAAGGAAATCAACCCTGAGTGCTCACTGGAAGGACAGATCCTGAAGCTGAGGCTCCAATACTTTGGCCATCTCATGAGAAGAGAAGACTCCCTGGAAAAGACCATGATGTTGGGAAAATGTGAAGAAAAGAGGAGAAGGGGACGACAGAGGACAAGATGGCTGGACAATGTCATTGAAGCAACCAACATGAATTTGACACAACTCCGGGAGGCAGTGGAAGACAGGAGGGCCTGGCGTGCTCTGGTCCATGGGGTCACAAAGAGTTGGACATGACTAAATGACTAAACAACAACAAAGTAAATCAACAGGAGTTATAAATATGATTAAATAAATCCATTCAGTGGACCTACCTCACTTAGAACTAACAATTGGTTTTCACCCAATCTGAAACACACCAACTCTCTTCCATGTCTATACATTGCAGAGGAACATTGCTAATAGAGGACAGTTGGTTTTACAGGCAAGCTTGACTGCATTATTGATCTATTTGAGGAATTTCTTTTATGCTTCCAAGAAACCAGAGAGAATAGTTTCCAAACAAGTTTTCAATTTCTTCATCAGCCCATGGAGTTGGAGCAGAAACTTGAATACAGTGGTGCCTCAACTTACGAATGTTCCAACATACAACCATTTCAAGTTACGATCAGCTCTGGCCGCAAAATTTTGCTTCGACTTGCGGTTGGAGCTTCGAGTAACAACCAAAAAAAGCAGGGGAAAAAGGTGGGGAATTCAAATTGCTAACCGTTGGTCGGTGAAGAGGCTACTTCTTTGTAGCTCTTTTGCCCCAACGGTTAGAGTGAGTGCATTTGGAGGAGGCTTCGGACTGCCTGGTAAGGTAAGGTGCTGCTTTCTGCTTTCTAAAAACTGTTATGGGTGGGTTTTGCAGCGTGGTTTTGGGTTGGGTGGTGGGATTATGTTTCTATGCTGTGATGGGTCCTGCAAGGTTTGTTTGTTTGTTTTTGTGTGTGTTTTTCCCCATTTCCAATGGGTCTTGGGGGTTTGTTTGCTTTTTGGGTTTTCCCCCCATTTCTGATGGATCTTGGGGGTTTTGTTTGCTTTTGGGGGGTTTCCCCCCATTTCCGATAGGTCTTGCACAGTTTGCTTCCTTTCTGCTTTGCTTTTTTTGCATTTCCGATGGGTCTTGCATGGTTTGCTTGCTTTCTGCTTTGCTTTTTTTGCATTTATGAAGGGTCTTGTATGGTTTGTTTGCTTTTCTCCCCCCCCCCCCCCACTTCGGCCAGAATGAATTAATTGCATTTCAATGCATTACTATGGGAAATGCTGCTTCAACTTAATGATCATTTCGAGTTACGACCATCTTCCAGAACAGATTAAGTTCATAAGTCGAGGCACCACTGTAATGGTTATGTTGATAGGCTGCCTATGAAGACATTAATTGATCAGAATTTGAATTATAGCTCACAGATTCTTGCACTACTTTATGCTTTACTGGTAGAGCCATTCCATTTCTCCTGAGTTGATCATTTCGAGAGAAAAACACTTGGTAATTGTCTGATGGAAAATGTTCTGTTTTAATCTAATTTAGTTCACTCACAACTGTGAGTGATGCTTCTATGTTTCATTCCTTGTTTCATGATTTTGAGATTATTTTCATTTGTACTACTGTATTAAAATTCTAACTTCCATGCTTTATGCAGCTTAGGTCTTTTCTTTCACATTTACAGAAAAGTCTGAGAGGGAACTGTCACATACAGCACTGATGGTACCTGTCTGTCATGGGTTTGGAGGGAAAGTTCCATCCTATGGGGAGTGGAAGGCGGGACATCAGGGGGGAGGAGCTGTACTGTATATATATTTGGGGGAAGTCCATCGTAGGAGAGCTGACGTGGAGAAGTGGAGTTGGAGTCTGTGGGTCAGACTGGGTACAACTGTTCGTCAGACAGTACATACCTGATAGGTTCAGGTTTCTATCTAGGTAGCCAGAACTGATAGGTTCAGGGTCTGTGCGTTACCTTAAAGTGTTCCGTGAGAACCAATCTGTTGTATGTGTATGATTGGGACTATACCAAGTTCCAGTATCCTATTTACCTGATCCTTTTATTTACCCTGTTTGTTTTTTTCAATAAACCTTGTTCTTTTGTTTATTAAAATCCATTCCTGGTCTGGGTGACTTGGTAGAGCGAATGGTTGGTGGCAGCCTAACTACAGGGTGGGATACTCCAGTAGGTCTGGGGTTGCTACATTTATTGGTGTCCAGCGGGTGGGATACGACGGGTCCAGTTGCCCAGTGGTCCAGCAAAGCCTTGGCTAGTGTGCCCAGAGCAAGGGGGGTCTAGTCAGGGAAAATCTGAGGGCGCGTAGGTAATCTTCTAGGCTTACCTCACGGGGAGGTAGGCTAGTGGAAGAACGTGCAAACTCAGATTGGGGGACTAGATTAGGGAGCTCTGAGGCAACCCGTTTTGGCGGGAAAGGGCTGAGGCAAAGCTGCGTGAAGTAACAGTGATCTAGCCTGTCTGCTGAGAGGCCTAGCAGAGGGGGTGGATTCTGCCTAGCAACAGTTGCAAGTTGGTGCTGGAGGGACAGCAGCAGTCTATAGAAGGCTGTTTCTGAGGCAAAAGGAAAAAAGTCGTCGTTTTATTTTGAGGCGTGACTTTTGAAGGCAGCCTGTTCTGGGGGGATTATGCCCTTGACTCGAAGCCAAATGGCAGAAATGGGGGAAGTGAGAGAACCACAGGGAGACCAAGGTTCTGAGGAGGAATTTGGCTCAGTGCAGGATGAGAGCACGGGAGAACTGACCTCAGAACTCAGAAAAATGCTCCTAGCCCAACAGCATGAACTGAGGGTGAGGGAAATGGAGGAAAGGGAAAGGAAGAAACCATGGACTGTGTATATTTTGGTGACCAAAAGTTAAATGTACCTGTTTATTGAACAAGCTTGGTTTGTATTAATAAAGGTAACTTAATGTATTGCAAATATTAATGTTTAAATGCATAAGTGATATGTTTGACCTAGAGTGAGTAAGTATGGGTTATGGGATTGTATTATAATGTATAACTGTTTATGTGTTTTGATCCTGGTTGTTTTGTTGGAGAAAAGCACTTTAGCTTTTCCCCCGCAAAACAACTTATAAAGGGGGAAGGTGTCACATACAGCACTGATGGTACCTGTCTGTCATGGGTTTGGAGGGAAAGTTCCATCCTATGGGGAGTGGAAGGCGGGACATCAGGGGGGAGGAGCTGTACTGTATATATATTTGGGGGAAGTCCATCGTAGGAGAGCTGACGTGGAGAAGTGGAGTTGGAGTCTGTGGGTCAGACTGGGTACAACTGTTCGTCAGACAGTACATACCTGATAGGTTCAGGTTTCTATCTAGGTAGCCAGAACTGATAGGTTCAGGGTCTGTGCGTTACCTTAAAGTGTTCCGTGAGAACCAATCTGTTGTATGTGTATGATTGGGACTATACCAAGTTCCAGTATCCTATTTACCTGATCCTTTTATTTACCCTGTTTGTTTTTTTCAATAAACCTTGTTCTTTTGTTTATTAAAATCCATTCCTGGTCTGGGTGACTTGGTAGAGCGAATGGTTGGTGGCAGCCTAACTACAGGGTGGGATACTCCAGTAGGTCTGGGGTTGCTACAGGAACTAACACAGAAAGGAAGGAACACAATCTTTCCCAGATACATAGAATAAGTTAATTATGGAAATGAACAAGGAACTTATGGGCCATACTGCAAATCCACCGCAGACTGGATACCAGAATAACAGCTGAGGCGGATACCTATGTATCGTTTTAAGGTATTGTGCTGAAACAACCTGCCTGCCTGCTTCTCTTCCTTTTTATTGAGCTCAGTTTTGACAGAACCAATTGAATACGTGACATCACTGTTCAAGAAATAGAAAATCATTTCATCATGTGAATAGTCACCTATTCACATGACCAGGTAGCAAAAGATGGTGGGAGTCATATACATGCATGAAGATCAGTGCCTGTTTGAATATGTAAAAATACTGTAGAACACTGACATCTCAATGAGGGCCTATTTGGTTTATTAGATTTGAATCCCAGGAACTCAAGGTGGCATACGTGGCTTTGCTTCTCCTCATGTTATGCCCACAACAACAGCATGAGCTTGGTTAGGCTAAAAGAGAATAAATGGTTGAAGATTCACAGCCAGGTAGAGATCTGAACTCAAGCCTCACTAGTCCTTGGCCAATAATCTCAACTGCTAAACAACTCAGACTGATCCAATATTCCCATCCATTTCCCATAACTGTTCTGGTGCATGGGGTGGAAAGAAATAATCCCTGTTGATTACAAAAGGGCAATCAAAAGTTAAAGAAGACAGGAAGAGACAAAATACTTTAGCTTAGTGCTTGGCATTTAACTGAATCACATGATGAGGTAATCAAAAGCTGTTTTTGCCTTTAGCTTTTTAAAAAACCTTCTTACAGAAATTTAAATAATTTCCTGCACCCATGTTGAGAGTGGCAAAAAATATATATATCACCCTTACTTTTATAGGCATAAAGAGATTCAAGCAGTAAGGATTCAAATGCAAAAATAAAAAATACCTTTACAAGCCACAAAAAATCATCATACATTAAATTAGCTTTTGTGGATTAAAACACCACTTCATCACGTTTGTACTAGTGTGAAGAACTTAAAGTCCAAAATGTAAAGCAATGAGGAGTTAGGTTGGTAGGGGGCTAGACAATATGATACACCATTCTGTTGGGATAAATTCACTCCTACCATACAGAGTGCTTTAAAAAGTGTGCCACTATCTTGTTTATGAACTTCCTAGCTTTATGTCAGAAGATGGATTGCATCATACTTCTTCGCAGATGAAAAATATAGTCAACTACGATGCTCAAAGGGATGAGAAATGTTCACTCTTTGATGTAATCCTGGAAGGCCAATATCAATGGGTAGTAGTGCTAACATATTCTTTATGTTACTTTGACTCCATAGAAATGTAATTTCTAGAGGGCACTCTATTGATCTGTTATAAAAAGTATAAATACTTACATTGGTTAGGAACAGACCTAAAATACTCAGGCATTCTTCATGACTTAACTCCACAGATAAGTTTGCTCTATCGCCTTAAGTTATGGATCCTCTGAAAACAACCAGATAGATTCCAGACCAATCTCTCTGGCTAGGAGACCACCACTCCTAGATATTGTTTTGGCGTTCTGAACTCTACACGGGACCAAAGTTCTGCTCAGTGTGAACATCAGCAAGAAGATTTTGTCATCTGTTCTTTCAATCCAAAGGTGACAACTCACCATGATTAAATAAATGCCAACCTGTTACAGCTATTGAAATGTTAGTGTATGAGATCCTCACTGGTCCATATAATTCAATGCATGGTCTTGGGTTAGTTGCATTTTCTCAGCTCCTCCTACATAATAGGCTTGTGAGAATAAAACTGGAGAAGGAAAAACATTCAAGCTGCTTTGAGATTGCTGGACAAAATGTGCAATGCATGTATATGTGCCTGTGTGCATGTGTAAATGTGAAGTAGTATTCTCTGAAACAAGGAGAAATAGGAAGTGCTAGTGTGCGAGTCTATACACACAGAGACATACTCTAACAATATACATTTCTTTGCTTCTGAGAGATCCTCCTAAGCCCTGAGGACTTATTTTGCAGTGATGGTGCAACCTAAATATTGGTCAGAGAGAATAAATTGTAAAAACAGTTGCAAAGCTCATCCCTGAAGTGTAAAGACCCAATTACATATCAAAGGGAAAAAACAGAGCAGACTAAATCCACAAATCCTCCCAGTAACTCTATACAAAAGAAAAGTCTACCAAGTGATTCTATATGTCCTCAATGTATATACCCTTTCTTCAAGGCATCCAGTTCAGCAAAACTTAATTAATTAGGGATCATAGTCAAGCAGAAACTGAAACATAAAGTTATACAATGGCTAAGGCACTCGCAGAAATAACCTTCCCACCTTTGCAAATTTGTTTATTCCCCTTTCTAATATGGGGACAGTATATTCTAAATCCAATTGCTGTTCTCTGCTAGAGTCAAGCCACTGAACCGATGGGATTTACATCATGTATTGACTTGCAGTTCAGAAAACTGTTCAATGGCTCTCCTTTGCTTTGGAGTAGCAGCACAATTATTTTCATGTATACTATAAAAGTACTTATAAATTGCTTTTCTGCCCAACAGGCAGAAGAGGAACTTAGTCAACACAACTTACTTATAGTGCAGCCGTATGCTCTCTCTCTGTGCATGTGTCTGTCTCTCTCTCTCTATTTTTAATACATTGGATGATCCCAGCATAATCTTAAAGGGGCAATATCCCTATTATCCAAACAAAGGATAATGTCCAAGCAAGAATGAACACTGAACGCAATTCATCTCCTAAGCTTTCCTAAGCTAATTATCTCAGCTCTGATCTGAGCTATCAAATTGCTTAAAGGGTGAATCTTTATAGCACCAAAAAAGAAAAAGAAGAAAAGAAAAGAAAAAGATTGAAAAAGAAAAAGATTAAAAAAGAAAAACGAAGAAGGAAGAAGAAGAAAAGGAAGAGCAACCTCTAATCACATCATCTTCTGGCCCAGAAGATATTTCCTGCAGCAACATAATGGCAAGAAAAATGGGTTCAAAAGTTAGAAAAGTTGGATTTGTTGAAGTCTTCTCAGAAGAACAGATTGTATCCTGCTCATATCTAATTTAGGAACACTTCCTTATCCTTATTTTTACTTTGTTAGCAGAGTGCTTTTAGATAACATTTATCTTTACAGATTTTTGGGGTGGTGGTGAAAGGGCGCTAATGGACTATAAGATGCTGCTGTGCTACAACATATGGCTAAACTGTCTGCTTTTGTCACTAAGCATTTCAGTCTAACATTGGAGGCATGCAAATGGGCTTATGTAAGGTTTTTTTGTTGCTAGAAATTAAAAACACTGCAAAAACATTGACAGCATGCAATATGTCTTGGAGTGCTTGGTAGAGAGAGGGAAGGTTTGATTCAAAGCATACTGTACTCCCATAAAAAGGGTATGTATTAACTGTTTTCTCTGGTAAGATGTTTTAAAGTTCATATGATTTTTATTCTATCTTTGCAAAAGTGACTTTGAATAGGGATGGAGAATCTGCCATCATCCAGATGCTGGTGAGATATTACTCCCATTCTATCTAACCAGTAGGTTGTGATAGTTGAAATTAATGAGAATTGCAGTCCAACAATATTTGGAGAGCCACAGTCTTCTCAGCTCTTATTAGAAGAGATAAATTATACAATGTTAGCCTATCAAGCAGAGAATAGTGTTGGAATTTTATAGTTTGTGTGCCTAGGAGAGACTTTTCCAGACAGGGAATGGTTTATTCTGCACTAACCAATAGTTCTTTCCAGCCTTTGATTTCAAAGAGGGCTCTGCATCTCTCTTTCTTTTCCTCTCTTTCCTCAGTTGGTAGCAGTTGTTTGTTGCTGTTCATCTGTTTGGCTGCAAAGTATGTGTGCAGTAAAGAAAGCAGCATACATGTCTGTAATTTCATAATTGTGAGTGAAGAATTTTTTTAAGGATTAATTTTTTTTTTCTACAAATGTCTCAGAGTGAGTTACTGAGACTTTTACTGCCAGCTAATGAGAAAGGGATGGACTCTGGAGAACTTGTAGCTATTGTCTTCTGTAGACCTCTGTATGTCTTCGGCATAACAAAAGGGAATTTTACCAGAAATTCAAAACTCTTCAACAAATACAAGGAAGACAGGCAGCAGAACTGGGAAAGATTAGATGAAGGAGGAGTTAAGATGCAAGAAAGACAGTAGGACTAATCAATAGTTGATGAAAGAAATATGGATGGAAGTCTCACTTGATCCCATCAATTCAAAGAGGATGCTTAAAAGCACAGGGACGTTAAAGGTCAGTACACTGTTTGAGAGGCTGGAGTACAAATACTTCATTTGTGTAGCATTCCATGCAATGTTCAGGTTCCCTTTCACAAGTCAGAGGTTGCTTTGTTGAAACAACTGAAGGCTTACTCTTGCACAAGGAGTTTACAAATTATCTCCTTGTGCAAGTTCAATAAAAGTCGACCTGCTCACACAGACCACTACTGTGTGAAGAGGACAGATGAAGAAGATGCTAACCAAAGAAACTGCCAGATCAGACGGGAGCTCGGAAAAGCTAATTTTTAGACTACAACTTTGGACACTCCCACCCCACGCACACACACCTCATATGACCAATGGCCATGATGATGACAATGATGGTGATTCTGGTAGCTTTAGTCAGAAAAAGAAACTTTTCCAAAGTCTGGATCAGACCAAAGATCCATCTGGACCAGCTTCCTGTTTCCCTCCATGGCCAACAAGATGCTTCCAAGAAACTCCAAAACAGGATGTGAAAACAAGAATGCCAAAACTGTTTTGTCAGATAAGACAATAGTAAAATAGGTGAAAGCAAACAAGGGAACATAGCTTGGAGTCTTTTTCCAGAACTGGAAAAATTACATTAACCAGCAAGAGTGTGAGAACAATACCTTTATCTGCCAAGAAAAAAGGAATTGCCCAAACCCTATACAGGAGTCTGGCTCCTTGGATATAGGGGCTAAGCTGGGATGCGGATGTGACTACCCGGAACAGCTCCACCACTAAACATCTCCATGTAACTGGCAGCATTCCAGATCTTTGTATGCATTACTCTGCTCTTGGCAGCACTATGAAAGTGTTTGGTAGAGTCCAGATCCAGTGTCTTATAATGGCTATAGTGCTTGGTGTGTAAAAGTATGCAATTTGCTGGACACAGAGTGAAATTTGGGGTGGTTCTTATATGTGTGCCCCTGGCCTCATCCTCACTTTGGCCCTTCATGCAATATTTTTCACCCTTACATGAATTCAGAAGGACTGGCGCCCCTTTGTCATCAACAGAACATCATTTTGCATTTTTAAAAAGTTGTATTTTGTGCAAATTGAACATTTTTCTGCACAAATAAACACGATCTTTTTGTGCAACTCATACTTTCATGAACATTTCCCCTGAAGTGGTGAAATGTGAAATAATGCACAGAAACGTTCACCTCTCATATAAGGGGAGAAACTTTTCAAATATTTCTTCTGCAAGAACAAACTAAACAATGGTTCACCATCCCTGGCACCTGTACTTTAGAACATATTGCTGTGTTACTATGTGCCATCCATAATGAATGAGATTCAACTTTGTTCAATTCTCAAAGATACATGCAATAAATACAGTGGTGCCCTGCTAGACGATTATCTCGCAAAATGGTTTTTTCGCTAGACGATGAGTTTTTTCGATCGCTGTAGTGCTTTGCAAAACGGTGTTTCCTATGGGCGATTTTCGCTGGATGATGGTTCGGCCCGTGCTTTGCAAGATGGGGTTTTTTTGGGGATCGTTTTTTGCAAGACGTCGATTTTGACAGCTGAGTCCGCGCTTCACAAAATGGGTGTTTTCAGGACTGTTTTTCTCAAGACAGTGATTTTGACAGCTGATCCGCACTTCGCAAAACGGTTTTCCTATGGGCGATTTTCACAAAACGATGATGATTTTTCCCCATTGGAACGCATTAAATGGCTTTCAATGCATCCCAATGGGGAACTGCATTTCGCAAGACAATGTTTTCGCAAAACAGCAATTTTCGCAGAAAGAATTATCATTGTCTTGCGGGGCACAACTGGACATGTTGTGTAAAAATCAGATAAGCCAAGAAAAGGACCAGGCCAAACTCTGATGAAAGGCTATCCACTTCATTTTCGCAAGTTGCTCATGGGTTCTGAAGATATGTGCTGGAATTGGGAACAGGTTGTTATAAAGACTTGTGAAACAACCATACTGATTTTGGTAGCTGTCAGTTCCTGTGCAATGAGGTCATTCTGTTAACACATACACTGAACTTTTATTTTCAGGGGCAGCACTGGTCTCAAAGGGTCTGGTCCATATCTTGTCTCTTTTCTATTAAGCATCATTTTCTGTTCAATTTATTGTACACTAAACAATAGCTCATGTCTCTTTGAATCCTGAGATTACTTTTGGCCACATAATCCCATCTGGTTGAAGTCTATATCCCATCGAACAGCTAATTGCACTAATATAGCTGGTCAGTCCTCTTCTAATTATGCAGGTAACATCAAATTGACTTCTTAGAGTTCCATCTCATTAAACACAGCTGTCCTCCATAATTAGGGGAAAGCAGGATAAAAATGAAACACAAAGATAAAACTTATTGGGTGAAAAAAAAAATTGAAGCTGGTTGGGATTGCTAGTTTAAATGCCAAAGATTTTTCTTGACGACTGTGATTTTTAGCATGCTATGCCCTGGGTTGAGGATGCTCAGCCATCAGCCTAAATGGTTTCAAAAATACTGTTTTGATTTATAACCACAACTGGAATAAAATATGGAACACAGGCTAAACAGGTATCTCAGAATGAACTTTATTATACCAAGCAGACACAGATTCCAACAGATGGCAAACAACTGGGCAAAGCCCCCACCACCAATATGCCCCTGAAAAATTTACATAATTGTAAATAAACATTTGTCTTCTTCTCATTTGGCTTCTGAACACATGGGAGTGATTTTAAAGCACTGGGATTCAGAATATCTGGAGCCTAAGTGTTAACGAATGGCATAAGATAGCTTTAGGGATCTCACACCCAGAGCACCAGCCGGGTTTGGGGAGTGAGGCACCTCCCCTTTATTCACAAACAATTCATGGATGCAGGATCAGACTATACGAGCATCGGCCTTAGACTGGCACACTTCCCCTTCTTGCTGTGTGCTAAGGAATGAAACCTGAAGTCTCAGTTACAGATTTGTTTTGAATTTCAATTTCTCATTTTGTTCTTTCAGGGTGAAATATATTGGCTTGGAGAACGGCTGTAGCTCAGTGACACTGCAAATGTTTTTCCACATGGAAGGGCCCAGGTTCAACCCTGATTATTTTTCCACAGGACTGGGAAAGATTCCTATCCGAAGCCCTGGAAAGCTATCGCCAGTCAGTGCAGTGTGCACGAACTTTGCTGCATGGCTGCTTCTTATATTCCCAATTGTGGTTTGTACAAGTTACAGTTTCTTGAGTTTGGAACAAAACCAGCAAAGAATCTCATGGCATCTTAAAGACAAATCTTTTTTATTTGGCACAAGCTTTTGCAGTCTGCAAATAAAAGTTGCCAGACTTAAGGTGCAACACAGCTGTTTGTTTTTTTAGCTGATTATTCACCTCAGATTGGAGGAAATGGAAATGTTGATTTAGATACAAAACATCTTCTGTTCTTATGTGTAAACAGAAAGGGCATAATACACACTTCAGTTTGTTGCTGACTACTGTTCCTAGCAACAAATCATGGTTTACTGTTACATTTGAATGAAACTTTATGCTTAGGATTTCTATGGTCATCAAGCTAATATATAGGCTTCTTTTCTTTATCCTTCCCTGGTTAGGCTGTAATCCTTTTTCTGTCTTTCTTGTTTTTGAAAGAAAATGATCAGTGGATCTTCTACGAAATAGCTTGCCAGATTTCTGAAGTCTCAAGGAACTGCTATGCTTCTTGGGGTCTCCAAACAAAATTATGAACGAGGAACAATTGGGGGAGAGTTCATGGATACACACAACTGGACATACTGCACCTTTAGCAGCAAGGCATCCTGACTTGGAAGAAATGTGTTGCACAAGCTTCAGTAATAACGGCATAATGCCTGGAGGGGGAATTCCCCATGGACTGGCAGTGGGTCTTCCAGAAGATACAGCAGCTGTGTAGGACCTGTAAAAGCTCCAAATGTATTTCATATGCTATGCAGGATGTATGTCCTAGTGGGAAGGTTAGCTATCTCTGCAGCTAAGGGGTGTATTTTGCAACCTCTCCGGTCATCTAAATGCTCCCTCCCCCTTTGACTGCAATTCCAAGTGTATTCTGGTCCATTTTCCCCAGTCCCCCTCATGCCAGTTTCAGCTAGTCAGCTAGTTCTAGTCCCCATCCTAACTTTGCCCGCCCCTCCTTTGTGACATAACAAAGACCCACTCTTTGGTCTCAGATTCTGTACCTGAAATCTAGGGGAATAGAATGCTGCTGACATGGCAACCATAATGAGAAATAGTAGAGAGGGAGGCAAGAACCCAAATATACAGCAAGCAAAGGGAGCGTTATTAGAGTTTTTAGGGCCCAGCGGTCTTACTGACGCTTGCAATCCTGTTTCTACGGGTAAAATATAATTTGAAGTGAATGGTAGTTAATGCCTGAGAATATTCACAGAAAGTTGTTTTTCTGTACCTTTTATATTGCTTAAATATTACGAGCTTTCTTAGAGCCAATTTAAAACATTGGTCGAACAGGACATGCCAGATTCTGAACAATGGATTGCTCTCTGTCTCTGGCAGAGAGAATAAGACCTGCCATCTGAGAGACAAAGAGCTTTCTGCTTCTGTATCTCTCTCATGATCTACCAGTCCCAGGGTTCCTTGTGCAAATGCAGGAGGAAGAGAAGGCTAATGGGAGGGACACAGCACCACGATAATCAGGGACACTGATCTCAGGGAGAGTGAGAGTCAGCCACAGATATATATGGGTAAAGGTCTAGTATACGCACAAACATGCATACTTATTATACTGCTATATTTCTATATAAATATTAATTAGGAGGCTGTATGAATGGCAAAGGATCATAGTTTGTGTATGACAGCAGGGAATGTTATACGCTTGTAAACCACCCCGGTCCATTATGTTACAGCCTTGATTCACTGGAATGAAAGGAATCAGGGAGTCACACAGTAGGGAAACTGCAAGCTATCATCAAAATTTGGGGCTGCATGTATACAGCAGCCACAATCATAGAAAATGAAAAAAAAAAAGTAATTTAGCATATGGATTGCTCAGTGATTTAGGTATCTGGCTGCAGACCAAGAGTTTGGGAGTTCAATTCCCTACTGTGCCTCCTGTGAATGAAGCCAGACTCAGAAGCCTTGGGCAAGCTGCACAGTCCCAGGATGCCCTCAGAAGAAGTGACTGGTAAACCACTTTGGAATATTCTCTACCTCGTAAACCCTCAAAAGGGTTGTCATAAGTCGGAACTGACTTGGCAGCACATGAGTATGATTATTATGTTGAATGTAAATAAAAGCTAGCTATTTGGGGCTACTGGACTATGACTAACTTTTCTTGCAATAAGGCCCACTGAACTCAGTGGGATCTATTTCTAAGTAGACATGTATAAGATTGCAGTGTTAGTGGGGTAGTAAATATTTTCACTTTGTTTTCCTAGCTGCATTTTATGTATATACACACTCTCCATGCAATATTATCAATAACTAGAACATTTGGCCTGAATGTTTACTGTTCTTGCCAGGAACTGTCATATCCTTGACATCTGCCAGGCAAATACCAAGACAGGCATGAAAGGAAGTAAAATGATAAGATAAAGGACTCTTATCTGAGACAGGAGGAAGCTTTCATTCTAGCCAACAGGGAAACAATTTAATTTTCTTATCAAGGCAAGTGTTGCTGCAGATTAAGATAGCTGAGTTACTCCGCTTGAGTTATGTGCATAGCTGAAATATGTGCATTCTACAGCATGTCATTTTATTGGGGGGGGGGGGAACGGATGAATCTTAGAATAGTGGACATGTTCTGTTTTCCCAGTAACTTTTTTTTTTAAAAAAAATCCTGTTTTGTTTAAATATAGTCTGGTTTGCAATGCAGCCTCCATTTCAAGAGTTTTAGAAAACAGGAAATGTTCAATGACTAACCAAAATCTCTTTTTGCATTGCTGCAGGCAAATTGTATAACTGCTCTCCTGAATGCTTGCCAGATGCAGTAAATGTATTGAGGGAGAAGCTTCGCCCTGCCCAAATGCATCAGGAGGGCTCTTAATTCAAACAGAATAAACTAAACTCAGGTGTACACATGCATGCTTATATAAGTACCCTTCACGAAGAGTGTATTTTCTTGCAATGGCAATATAGGGCTGGCATTGCAGGGATCTGCCCCCAAAGCCAACAATATTGTAGTATATCTGAGAAGAGTATTCTTGGAAATTACACCATTTGTTCTTCTGGGGAGCTTCCTGTAGCACCCTTAGCCTTTCAGAGAAACTACTTTGTGAGAATTTTGGTACATTAGAAAATGAATATAAGCTTTTGGAGGGAGGAAGGTGGCCGTCTACACCCCCTATCTTGAAGGGGAATTTTCTAACTTCTGAAAAGTAGAGTAATAGTATCAGCAGCCCATTAAGCACACCTAATGTAGTGAGTGAGTGCTTGTTTTATAGGTGTCTTTCTCCCCGATAAGGGGACCCAAGGCGACTCACAATATTAAAAAGAACAGAATTATAAGCATAATAAGTGAAAGATTAAAAAACAATTAAACTATATGCTAATTAAAATATAACTGATTAATTAAACTTTTAAAAGGCATTTAGAGACTCAATTATGATTGTTAAAAGCTTGCCTGAAGTGATGGGTCTTCAGCTGTCAATGGAAGGATAAAAGGGAAGGGGCCAGCCTGAGTTACACTTTTAGTCTAAAATAATAATGATAATGTCATGGCTTTCCAACTAAAGCAGTGGTCCCCAACCTTGGGCCTCCAGATGTTCATCGACTACAACTCCCAGAAGCCTTCACCACCACCTCTGCTGGCCAGGATTTCTGGGAGCTGAAGTCCAAGAACATCTGGAGGCCCAAGGTTGGGGACCACTGATCTAAAGAACAAGCAATATAACAAATTACCTTTTTGGGAATAACATTCCAAGCTTGCGTTTCTAATACAGCATGTGGAACAGTACCTTGGAGGATATATGCCTGAGTGTTTTGAAAAAGTGGGGAGTGGATGAAGGGTCAAAGCTCCCAGCAGCAGGTCTGAGAAAGACGTGAGAGTCAGCAGTAGCAGTAAGGGGCAAACTATAAGTCCACTGGACCCAAGGATGAATGACAACAGGCTGGTGCTATGGGATCATTAAGAAGAATGAAGATGGAGGGCTAAGGCAAGGGCCCTAGAACTTCTTCAGACTTTTTTAAAAAAAATAAGTGTTAATGCCTGCCAGGGCTGTCGAGAACAAGCTGGCACACTCCTTAAACATTGTCCCACACATCACCCTGTCTTCTGATTATTTCTATCAACCTAAAAGGGGCCCATGTCCGCATGGACCTATACTTGTATAGTTCTCTCCACAGGCATGGGAACCCAGACATGAAACACACATCCCCAGGTAAGAGATGGCTAAACTATGGGTGTCGTCATTGGGTGAGGCAGTCCCATTTGTTCAAGAAAACATCTTCCTTCTGGCTGAAGAGATCCACTTTGGGACTGTGGTGGAATTCAGGCTCTCTTCTACAGTTACATGAGATGTATAATTTTAATTGGTTTTCGAGGTTATTTGACCTGCATGATAGCTGAGTGCAGAAAGCATGGCCCTCAACCAAGTAATGGCCAATTTTTCAGAGAGGAAAAGGTGCTGTTCAAGCACTTCCTTGTTCCTCATGGGACACTTAGCTCTAATATACATAGATAACAACACTACATATTTGTCGTGTTATGACCTATAAGGGCTTAATTATTATTTCATCTAGCCAAGAAGCAGCGGTGATCCCAGCAAACACAAACAGTAAATGGATTTGTCTGAACTGTACAGTATCAACGTTGGGACCAAAAGTCCCATTTCTTTACCAAGAGGCTAAACTCCCAGTTTCATGGGAAACTAATCTCTGCTCGCTGAAAATGGAAATTATGAAAGTGCAAATTTGAAAGCTAGTATCTGCTTTAAATATTTATTGCCTGCAAAGCCTTATGTCATCACACTGACATCCAAACATTTCATGCTCCCATGCACGGGTGCTCCAAAAACTTGGCACTCTGCCTTTGAGTCTGCTTAATTCTCAGTAATGTGAGAACTGGAGTCAATGATAATAGCTTGTCTGCCATCAACTAGCAGGTCTCCTGATCTGGCTCTCTTCAGCAACCCTGCAGTGCTGTTAAACCTTAGCAAAATAACTGGACTTAATTTTAGGTTTATAGAAGTCCACAAATCATTGCGAGCCAGCAGATACATAAATGTTTTTCAGATAGCTCAGTTCAACAACCTGAGCAGGACTAAACTGGCATAAAGGAAAAAGGCTCCTGCATTCTTTTGTGGAACCCCACCTGAAAGACACTACCCAATTTACAAAATTTAATGAAATATTTATGTGTGATATTTGCTACAAAACTGTAAGAGCACTGTCAATAGACTCTAATTAGTTTCTATAACTCAAAACTGAGTGCAAGGATTTCTTCTCCTAAGGTAGCTACTATACATATGTGCATGCAATCAATACATGTGTCAACAAATTCTAAATCTTAAAAAGCAAACATTAATTTGTGGCTTTATCAGAAATTTCCCAAAACAATCACTGGTAAACATCAAAGTGCCATTACCAGCCAGTGGCTTCACAGGGACAAGGAGATAGCTCAAAAGAATGTTTGTTGATAAGACTGGGTGGTGAATATTTTAAAATAATCCTTAGAGACTAGACTGAAGAAGCTACTTGAATGAGTAGCAAAACATTTCAACCTAATAAGAAATCCAGTTGCGATGACTCAACTTCCAGATAACCTCACCTAGATGACTGAGAATCTCCAAAGATATAATCCTTAGAGACACTTCTTGAAATGCTGTCTTCTATATCAATGCTTATTCTTCTTTACCTAGCAGTTCTATTACATCTAACCTCCCTTGCTGACTAATTAACCCCTGTCCCTCCTCTTCAATTTCTGTCCTGCCCTTAAAAATGATCTCTTGGAACATCTCAGGTTGGTCAAAGAAAGCCCTTGATAAAGACCTTATACAATATCTGAAAGTTTTTGATATTATACTCCTCCAAGAAACCTGGTCCATAACCTCTCCGAGTCTCCCTGGTTATACTTCTTATCATCTATCTGCTTTCAAGCTCAACTAAGCGGGTCGTCCATGTGCAGGACTTTGCTGTTTTGCTAAAGCTTCTGTCCCTTTCTCTGTGTCTTCTCTTTCTTCTCATTCCCTTTATACCTAAGCTTTTTTGCTTCAAGTTAATGACCTCAAAATCTTGCTATTTAATATTTATATTCCGCCCGCAGCTCCTTCACCCTAGACTCTGTGGGAGGACCTTGAGGATTTGGTGTTGAAATATTCCAATACTATACCCCTGTCTTCCATACTGATCTTAGGAGATTTAAATTCTAGAACAGGCACATCCATTTCTTTCTTAGCCCTTCATATGAATTGGAACTTAGAAGATCTGACTCCTCCTTGTTTTCTTACTTCAAGGACTTCCAAGGACCATTACTTTAATAACTACACTCCATTTCTTATTGATCTGTGTACCGCTTTGAATGTATTTCTCCTCAATGGTTCTTTGGGCAGTGATATCCCCAGTGAATTTACTCATTTTTCAGTGAGAGGTTCGAGTGTCATTGATTATGTTCTTGCTTCTCCAGACCTCTTACCCTAGATAACTAATTTTTTTGCAGATACCTGCACTTTTCCTATCTCTTTCCCTCCTCTCCTCACAGGTTCATCCCTTACCTGTTCCTCATAGATCTCTCTACCATTTCAAACTCTCTTTAATAACAGCCCAAGTTTTTTCTTCTTGGAGTCATCAAGCAGAAACCAAGTCTCTTACTGATAATTTAAATTCAGCTTTTTCTCCCTTCACAGCTATCTCTGCATATAGTTCTATAATTTCTGGTTCAATTTCTGTGCATTTCCTGTCCCTTTCAAACACCCAGAGACAACCATAGCTCTTGGTTTGACTCAGATTGTTGGTCCCTAAAAAACCCGAATCAGGACACTATTCCAACTAATTCATCAACAACCCACTATTCCAACTAATTCATCAACAAATTGTATTTTCATTTGTGTAGGGCAGGCCGTGCCTTGTTCGAAGAGAAAAGACATTGGTTTGCCCAACAAAAATAGTCCCAACTTCATCAAGCAATCCTATCACATGATCAAAAGTCTTTTTGGTCTCTGGTGTCTCGGGCTAATTCTCCATCTTTTAAACCATCCAATTCTATTTCCTCTGTTACCTGGATTGATTATTTTACTAAAATTTTCTCCATCACGTCCTCATGTTCTTCTTCAGTAAATATATCACAAGACCTTCCTGAGTGGTCCCCAGTCAACTCTGAAGAAATCCTCAAACTAATTATCTCCCTTAAGCCAGGCAAAGCTCCTGGCCCCGATCTCATTTTTAATGAGATCTTGACCATAAACCCTCACTGGTGGGCAGAGCCCTTAGCTAATCTTTTTACCTTGATAAATCACTCTGGCTGTTTTCCAAACTCCTGGTTATCATCCATACTTATACCTATTCATAAAAAAGACAATCCCTCTCAACCCTCAAATTATCTCCCAGTAAGCTTATTATCCAATATTGGAAACTTATATTCTAAATATCTCTTGAAAAAACTCTGCACATGGGCTGCTGATAAGGATCTTCCTGGAAAGGAACAGATAGACTTTCGTGCCGGAGCGTCCACTCTGGATCATATCTTTTTGCTGACTTTTCTTGCTGAAAAATACGCAATCCACAAAAAACCCAAACTTTCTGTTGCCTTTGTGGACCTCCGAGGGGCATTTGATTCCATAAAGAGAGATCTACTATGGAAAAAAACTTTCAAATTAGAGTATAGATCCACGCCTGCTATTTTTGCTCCGCCAACTGCATTCCCATAATTCCTGCCAGGTTCATTTGCCTGATTCCAACACTCTTACCGAAAAAAAATCCAATTTTCAAAGGTGTCCGCCAAGGTTGCATTTTGGCCCCTTTATTATTTAATTTATTTTTAGCCGATCTTCCCTCTTTTCTTTCCCCTTGCAATCAGTCGGCTCCAGCCCTTAACGGTGTTCCCTTATCTATACTCCTGTATGCTGACAATACAGTGTTGAAGTCTCATACTAGATCAGGTCTTCGTCGCACTTTACTTAAATTTCAGGATTTCTGTGATCTTAAGGAATTATCAATTAACCCTAATAAAACCCAAATTTTGGTTTCTCCCTCTCTTGGTCCCCTACCCCTTGGACAATAGGATCTTCTTCCTACTGTAAAGTACACTCTTATAAGTATCTGGGTCTTCATATCACAAACTCAGCTGGACATTTCATAAAAAAGCTGCCATCTCTTCAATTTCTCCCCAATTAAAAGCTATTTCTAAGTTTCATTATTCTTCCAGAACCGATATATTCCAGCAGCCATTCAGATTTTTCAGTCTAAGATTCTTTCTCACTTGGTATACGGTGTGCTTATATAGATACAATTGGTTAATTTGGATAGTGATCAAGTTGCAGCAATGTGTTTTCACAGAATATTAGGAGTTCCCAACTTAATTTGGCTTTCTACTATTTCTTTAGAATTGGGCATTCACCTACCTTCCACAACTGCCTGGTTACTCACATTTAAATTTTGGCTCCATCTTTTTTAAAATTTACATTCTGGATCCCTGATATATGATCTATTATGTGATTCTTACTCCTTTTCCTGGTTCCAGCTTATTGAAAAAAAAACCTCTTCTCTCTTCACATTGGCGCAGTGGTTAAAACGCTGTACTGCAGCTAAAACTGTGCTCACGACCTGGGGTTCAAATCCCAGGTAGCCGGCTCAAGGTTGACTCAGCCTTCTATCCTTCCGAGGTCGGTAAAATGAGTACCCAGCTTGCTTGGGGGGCAATGTGTAGCCTGTATAATTAAAAATTGTAAACCGCCCGGAGAGTGCTTGTAGCGCTATGGGGCGGTATATAAGTCCAATAAATAAATAAATAAATAAATAAATATCCCTGGAATCTTTGGTAGATATGAATCTCACTAGGGCTTATTCCATAATCAAGGACAAGCTCTGTCACGCTGAATTCCATTACCTATGCAATAACCGTAACCCTCTATGTTCCCCTCTTTCTGTTGGATTTTTTTTCCATCTCAGGATCATTCTCCCAAATATTTCCATTCCCTAGTAAACCCACATCTAAGAAGAGCTTTTATGTTAGCCCGTTTTAATATTTTTCCTTTGGCCACCCATGCCGGTTGATTTCTCAATATCTCTCATGAAAAAAGACTTTGGTGTTTTTTTTTTTTTTAAAGAGACGCCTGACACCCTGGTTCATATACTGTTTGAATGCCCTGCTCATTCCCACCTCTGAATTTTTTTTTCTTGAACCTTGGATCTCCTATTTTTCCAATTCTTCTGAGTCAATTCTTTCTATTTTCATGAGTGATGAATGTAATGCCCTGACCACTGCTGTTTCAGGTATCTTATCTGCAATTCTGAAATTGTCCCCTGCTTCTCGCTCCTAATTTGTGAAATTTGTGTAATTTTACTTCTCCTATTTTGCTTGTGTTGTTGTAATTTGCAAATGCCATTAAAGGTTTCAGAACAGAACAGACATTTCTTGAAATGCCAGGTGGGAGACAAAATAATAAATTGAAATTAAAAATCTAAGTTTAAACAACTGCAGATTAGTGGATTACTGTATTTTTCCATGTATAAAATGACACTTTTTCCTAAAATAATTAGAGGAAAAATTGAGGTTCATTTTATACATGGTAGTAAGGATGGGGGAGGGATCAAAGCACTTTGATCCCTGCTTTCCCTCTCCACTTTTTGCAAAGAAAATGAAGGGGTGAAGCAGCTTTTTGCAAATAAAGTGGAGGGGAAAAGCACTTTCCTCGCAAGAAAGTGGAAGGGGAAAGCAGTAATCAAAGCACTTTAATCCCTGCCTTCCCCCTCTACTTTCCTGCAAAGAAAGAAATTTTGGGTTAGAAAAGTGTCTTATACATGGGGGCATCTTATACAGAGAAAAATATGGTACATTAATTTCACACCAGTCCTGGCAAAATTCAAAATAAAAAATCTCTGTTTTCTAAAGGTCCAAGCAAAAAAACAAAATTCACAAAACCTTGTGCATGAAGCTGTCAGTTACACTCTCCTGAGATGGACTAAGAGAAGAAAATTCAGGGTTTCTGAATAACTAAGTGACAGAAAAGGCAGGTTTACAAGATGCTGATTAAAATCTAGATTAAATCTGAGTGGTGGGGCAATTCTGGCTTCTCTTCTGCTCTCCTTACCAGTTCCACCTGCCCTCATAAGGTCCAAACATAGAAGCACTACACCCTAAAATGTCTCACACTGTGACTACATCTTTCCCCCATATCCTGCTTGGCTGTGTATTAGCATAACAGAAATAAGGGAGGGACAGACTTCCATTTTTCCCTCTTCCCATTTGTCATGGCTTTTCAAATTAGTGAAAGCAAAAGAGGGTGAGTGGTAGAAGAGGTAAGGATATTTGGAAGAATAAGGGTGAATTCAGGAAGTATTTTCTGTTTCCTGGCCCTTGGTTTGCTTTTGAAATTACAGTGGTGCCTCGCTTGACGAGGATAATTCGTTCCGTTCAAATCGCTGTTAAGCGAAATCCTCGTCAAGCAAAATTTAAAAACCCATTGAAATGCATTGAAAACCGGTTCAATGCATTCCAATGGGCAAAATACCTGCTTGTTCTGCGAAGATCCTCCATAGGGCGGCCATTTTCCGGTGCCTGTAAAACGAGGAATCCGTCCTAAAGCACAGCGGGGAGCCATTTTGCACATTTTAGCCATTTTAGAGCCGCCAATCAGCTGTTTTAAAATCGTTGTCTAGCGAAAAATCAGTTCCCGAAGCAGGGAACCGATCATCGTTAAGTGAATTTTCCCCATAGGAACATCGTTTTGCGATCGCAATAGCAATCGCAAGAACTTCATCGTAAAGCAGATTTGTCATTTAACAAGGTAATCGTTAAGTGAGGCACCACTGTATCTGTATTCCCCGCCCCCAATTTCTCACAAAAGAACTTGGATCTTTTCCAAGTTAATTAAAAAGTCAGCAAAGCAGAGAGTTCACTCATCTCTATTTCTGCAATTTATTTTATTTTCTTACAGCATTTATATATGTGGTGACATAGTCCTCTGGGTGGTTCTGCATATGCACAGCATAACTGGATCAGAGAGGCCCTGCATTCTAAACAAATGGTTGGCTGCTTTTAGAAATTAAACCAGGTGAATCCTCATTCCATCTGATATTTTATTGAAACTTTTATGTTTTACTTGTTTACCAGTACAGTACTAGCATGCTTCTGTTACCATCAAATATTTTACAATTAATGTAACTTTTATTTATTTTAGATATTTGTTGAGTTAATTATTTGGGAACCAGGTGGGTGAAATAATTGAAGGTACTGCTTTCCCTGATATGGGCCTGCTCTGTTTATTTTGTCATTTAAAACATTTAAAAGGTGTTCACTCAGTTTATCTTTTTCTTCCTCTTCTAGTATTGTTGTCTTTTAAAATACTGGGAAATAACATGAGTGTTAATTATCCCTTCATTTTATTTGAAACTCTGTATTTATTTTGATATACAGAAGCAGTAAGAATACACACAGTTATTCTCTTGCTTTGGGATTTTCTTTTCAGTTTATTTGGATGCAAAGTGGCCACCAGAGTGAATTTAGCTATTCTCTTGTTTGTACTTCTGCTTGCACACATAGATCTAAACAAACAAAATGAGGGCACTTAGTGATTCTCTCACCTTGTCTGAACTCTGCTTGTTTACATTCAATGAAGTAACATTTAATTCTTTTCGTCCCTTCTTTGGACTTCTATTTGTATCTATTTGGGTATAATGTAATAACCTCTGAAGAGTGTAGAACTTTCAGTTTTTGAGTTTGGAAAGGAATAATATAATTAATCTAAATTATTTAAAGTAATTGAAATAGTTATCTGACATGACTGGAATTTTTAAATTGAACTGTGCATATGATTTTATTGGACTTGTTAAATTATTTTATAATTCTTCTCTTTTCAGTCATATATGAAACAAACTAAAGAGTTCAATTCTATTAACTATCTGAATTTATATATATTAAAAATGGGATCAGAAAAGTGTGAAACAATTCTGCTGAGGAAAAGTGCAGAAGTGGGCAGATCATCTAAATCTCCAGTTTTGAAATAGTTCACGGTTTGGACTCCAAATAACATGAATGTTGCCCCTTTCTACCTCTTCCATTCTCCGCCCCCCCCCCCGCCATTATATATAAATTCCTAGTGTATTATTTTATGGGGGTAGATTGAATAATACATTTAAAAAGCTAGTTCTTGATAAACAACTGAATAATATTTAGGGAGCCAAAATGCTTTTGTAATATTGTGGATAGGGGATGTTGATTGGTATTATTTCCCTGCATTAAAAATGTTTTAAATAATAAATAATAATCTTAAAACTGTGTCCAGTCCCTGTGAGAGAGGCACAGCAAGGAACTGAACTCTTAACCAGATACCCAAACCACCAAGCTATCCAGCAATTCAAAGAATCTGTTCAGTTCAAAGCAAGCACCTTTTAATCGCAAAGTATATTTCATATGAATAATAAACAAGAACTTTGATACAGTGACCTGGACAGTGTTTTTAAAAAGGGAAAAGGAAATGTCACTAAATTAAGTGTATATTTTTAAATTAGGTGCAAACGATTAGATGGCAATTTAGACCCTGAAATGGATATTGTATTTCCAGACAAATTGGGTGAAAGTTGGCCAAATCCTGATAAACTTAATAAAAACATATATTTATCTTCAGGATGTACATATTGGTAAAACATAGTTATTGTCAGGAGACATGCTTGCTGGCAAAGATTTTATACGAGTTGGGAAAAGATAAACATTTGTATTGGTTAGTTAGAAATAAATGGATTAGGGACAAGACTAGCAGAGGTTCAGCACATAACAAGGAGACTTTTTTTAAAGGCATGAGATTTTTGACAGAGTAGAAACAAAGGCTTTGATAACTTTTTCTTTCTCATACTTTAGAACAAGATTCTCATGTAAACAGTGTTATGGCATCAGTGATGACAACAGACTCTTGAATAGCTAACTCTACTTTAAAAAAGATTAAAGAAACTCAGAGACATGTTAATGTTATTACATTGATTTAGCTTTATTACCTTTATTCTCTTCCTCTGTCAGAGGAAAGCTTCCTCCATTGGAAGAAGGGAACCTTTGGATCCAACCCATTAGATTAAGATCTGTATGGGGAGAGGAAATTGATAACTGAGGGCCACGAAGTTATGGTTCTCAATTACATCTACCCAGATACTCTTGCAATGTATCAGGATTTCCAATTTTGAACTGTCAAATTCGGGTTCTACAATATCAGTTTTAATTGACTTATGACACTTTATTCAAACGTATTTATCAATGGGTAATAATTAAAACACTTCAGGTGTCTTAACAGATGGTTAAAGCTTAAGGAATACTAAAAGCAGCAATGAAAACTAAATTACGATGGTCCTCCATTGACAACTTCAGGAGCAATAAGATTTACCCTTTAAACATCTGCAGAATAATGGATGGCTATCCTCTATTCTCTCATATGTACATCATGTGAATGCTAGTTACCTGAAGAATATCAATGCACCAATCGCTCAGATTCAGAAAAGAAAATATTCAAGAGTACTCGCTGTCTCTCTCTCCAGTATACGTACATATGTGTGTGCATGTGCATGCCATTTCTATTTATATGAAAATGGAGAACAACAATTTGCACAGTTTGCTGCAAATAATGAAAGCAACAAAAAAAGAAAAGAGAGAGAGAAAGAGAGAGAGAGAGAAAGATAAAGTGCAGCTATTATGCCCTATTTTTTTCTTACTAAGACATGTAATGTAAGAAGTCACCGTAGGTATTTGCTTGTTATCAATCTATGTGTTAGAGTAGACCAGAGTTTTATTTGTATCTGTAAACTACATCAAAGAGAGACATGGTTTTAGATCAATAATAGATTATACTAAAAACATTACAATGTAATTATAGGGAGGCAGACTTTCTAAACTGAACTGATCCACAGATGACATGTAATCTACCATTTTTTGTGAGATCAGTATTAAACAGGCTTCAACTTGCTGATGAATAGCAATTGCTATACGGGGAGACTTAAGATCATGTTGTAATCTAAAAGTATTTTATTTTATTATTTTGTCTTATGTATAGGCCACCTTTTCCCTGATAAAGGGACTCAAGACAACTCACAGTATTAAAAATAATAGAATTAAAAATACAGTAAGTTATACAATAAAAACGAACTACAAAATTGATGAAAATACACTGAATGTTTGAAGCATGTAAAGTGTTAAAAACTATTTTAGTTCCTTACCTAAGAAATGGCATTCAGTCATAATTGTTAAAAGCCTGCCTGAAAAGGTGTATCTTCAGCTGTCAGTGTAAGAATAAAAGGGAGGGGGCCAACCTCCTGAGGAAGAGCAGTACATAACAATGAAAGTTTGTTTCATCTAGAACTGCTTCCTGTGTGTACCTCTTCTGACACTGTTTATTGGATCCTAGAATGTTAATACAGAGCTGATAACATATTTTGACCACGGACGTACAGTAATCATGTAGGTAGTTCCAGGGTACTATATATAAAGATACTGTACTGGAAATTGAATAATGCATTTTTATATAACGAAGAAATTGTGTATTTTGTTAATTAAAAGTATCAAGGGGGTACTTTCCCCCAACCTGAAATAACTCTAAATGTGTAATGGCTAAATACGTGGGACACCGTCAAAGCATGTCCCATGTATTTACACATATTTTTTGAATTCAAAGCATTCACTAGGAATTGGCCTTTTGTAGCTCAAGGAAAGACCCCAAGAGGTGCTCTTTTGTGCAACTCATGTTATTTTGGTGATTTCTGAAAGATAGCTTCCAACCCAAATGGTTTCGGTTTGACTAAAGAAGGATACCTGAAAGTTTTGTTTCTTTCATTTTCTGTCCTTTATGTAACCTTTCAGTGCTCTTTCACCCTTTGCTGTCTGCTGTCAAATAGCCTCAGAAATTTTTTATCCAACAGTGATGAAAGGGATGCCAGCAACCAATCAGAACATCTAGGGGAGGAGTTGAGATTTTGCATCTGTAAAAAAGAAGTGCTCTTTGATTCCTTTGTTATAGGATTACCGTGTGCTGAACTCCTGGTGCCCTGCATCTTGGATTGCTACCTGCCTAGTGCTGCATGCTGTACTTAAATATGAGAAATGAAGGTATTAAGTGATGGGAGAGAGAAATGTTCTCATGTTCCCTTTGTTTCCTTGCTTGCTTTTCTTGGTCTTTGGGAGAGAGGGCTGTGTGTGTGTATGTGTGCATGTGCTATTTTTTCCTCTGTGTGTGCATGTGTGTGCTTTCTTTGTTTGACCAACTTTAAAAATTGTTATTGTTTCATATAAGCTGTATTTATTCTATTAAAGCTATATATTTTTGAGGAGGTTAGGGACTGATTTACTTTCTTCTTTGGTTGTGTGTGTGGGCTTGGCAGGAGTGGACTTTATAACTATACCAGCGTGCCAATGGCTGTGCAGGTGTTGTTGTTTGGGCATAGATTGGGGTAGTTCTTGCTTGTTGTCCAGATGATGATTTCCCCCCTCATCTACTGTTGCCTGGTTTGGAGTAGATTGATTCTCTGTTGCCTTGCCTTTGCTTTTTTGCAGAGTTTTTAAGGGTTCCTTAAGGATTCTAGAGTTCTGGGAAACATGAATGACAAAATATGAATGGAAACCCCAAAAGAGTCTTTCTCTTTCATGTAACATGAAAGGTCTGATACGTGGAAAATATTAAAATGGAAGAGATACCCCAGAAAGAACTCAAAAAAAAAAAAAAAAAAGAAATATGAAAAATTTCACCATGTACAATCCCTAGTTCCACATTTGAGCAAAATGCTCATCTCTCCAAACATGTCCTTGAAGTGAGATTTCCCCCTGAGAAATCTTGTGTGAAATTCATGGAAATTTTATGGTCATTTTTTTTCTGGAGAAATGCCAAGGTGCACAGGAGTATTACAATTTCTTTGCAGAATGGCAACTTTCCTGCAAAGCACATTAAGTTGCACAGAATTTGGCAATTTCGTGTGCAGAAAAATGTACAGAAAGGAAGGAAGGAAGGAAGGAAGGAAGGAAGGAAGGAAGGAAGGAAGGAAGGAAGGAAGGAAGGAAGGAAAGAAGGAAGGAAGGAAGGAAGGAAGGAAGGAAGGAAGGAAGGAAGGAAGGAAGGAAGGAAGGAAGGAAGAAAGAAAGAAAGAAAGAAAGAAAGAAAGAAAGAAAGAAAGAAAGAAAGAAAGAAAGAAAGAAAGAAAGAAAGAAAGAAAGAAAGAAAGAAAGAAAACGAGACTGTGGTCTCTCTTTACCAGGACGCTAGGACAGATCACTGATGCAAGAAGAATTCTCAATTAGAAACCTTGGCACAATGTGACTTGAGAAACTGCCAAGAATTAATAAATTTTGTAAGCACTTGTCAAATCCCTACATTAAGCTTACTGGTAATCTTCTATTTTTTCTGGAAAGAGAATTGCACTTGAAGTTCTCATTGTACCTTTTATAAACTGAGAAAAATAATGAAAATTTAAGAATAAACATCTAAAATGGGGGATATATTTGATTCAAATCCTTTTAAATAAGCACTATAACTAAAATATGCTGAATGTTTGGAATAAAATATCTTCAGAGATTCCAACTGATAATTAAGTCTCACATCCAAATAATAAAGTTTAATTAATCTATTATCTGCGGGCTGCCTAAACCAATGTGGACTATATGCTAAAAAAGAGGAAATTAAAAGAATATAATTATCATAAAGCACTCCAAGTAACTAGTAATGCAAACAAATATAGGATTTTAAACTCTATTCAGGCATTTGTGCAATTAGAACCACATAAGAAGGGGATAAGGCTGTGTTTTCGCAGCCCCTGTTGCATCCTGATCACCAAACCCTATTGCCATCTGCACACAAGAGAAGAAGGGTTGAAGTGGGGAGTTTGTTTCACACGTGTAAGCTCCAATTGTGAGTTAGGAGCTTGTGTCAGGGTCTGAAAAGGTTACTTTTATGCAGACATGCTGGTGTCCTTCTGTCTGTCAGCAAATGCCAGACAGTTTTAGGGGCTCCAAGATTAGGCCAGTAAGGTTTCATATAGACACAAATATTATCAAGCCAAATGTCAAGCATGCAAGGAGCCAAGTCATACTAGGTTTGGACATGTTGTTTACCACAGTGCTTGCTGGTGCAAACAGTTTTCTTACGCAGATGTTGTCAGCTTCCTACCCATGAAATGGCAATACCTGTAGTGCATCAGAGGGTGCAAGCAGAGACCTTAACTTCCAAGGTCTGGTACACGCACTGTGGTCTTGTCCTTCTCTTAGCCAGGGCCAGTCAGCTTTTTAAATTCTCACTACTTGGGACTTTGAAGAATATCTGATTCTGATTCCACCACAAATATCCCTTCTTCTGGGGAGGATTGCGTCCCCAGTTTTTCATTGTGCTGGCCAAAGCATGCTCCTGCACAGTGTTTTCTTAAAGGACCCGAGGCGTTTGTGTGTCAGCTTTCTGGAGGTTCTGAGTCCTCACTGGATGGTTACTCCTACACCAGGGGATGACATCTTGGTGGTAAATTCTGGCTGTTGCAGTCCAAGAAATGAACTTTTCCAATCTCTAGCTATATCTGGCAGGAATGGTCCCCCCCCCCTTCAATGTAAAACACACGACTCACTGGGAAATCTGACAAGAATTTTGAATGAACATTTTGATTGTTTTTGAAAACTAAAAAGAAACAGCCAGACCATTTCTCTTTTCCTTATGTACCAGAATAAATCTACTGTATTTGATTGGAAATAGTTGATCAAAGCACAGGAATCCATCCATCCATCCATCCATGTTCCTGACCATTCTTATTTTACTGGGTTTCAAGGAAGCAGATGGGAAGACAGAGCACAATGCAGGAAACCTCAGGAGATCTATTTCTCATAAAAAGGTATCATGTCCAGAGTATCAGATCCCCACTTCTCCCTGGTGCCTCCAGTCTTAAGAAAAAGGTTCTACAGAAATTGTGGTGTTGAATTAAGTACTAGTTATATAAGCAAGGGCAAAATCCTGCATAGACAGTTTGTGGCAGTGGATAATAAACAGAAGAGAGATGGGAAGGTTATCACCGGGGCATCAGAACGGAAGTCTGATAGCCCAAGTGGTAGTATCATTCCTCAACAACCTTTAATGGCTTGTGGACCCAGTAAATAAGAAGGCAGCAGGAGATGAACAACAATTTTCACCTCCCCCTTCCAAATGTTTCATGTTTCAGGGTTTCCAAGTCTTTTCAACACATATATCACCACAGTGCAAATTACACCTGCTGATTTTTCTAGAGTAGGGTTGTTCTTTCATCGCTATGTTTAAATTGCAAGTGTTGGTCTTATTATTATCTATTTAGCCAGAGCATCTCTTGCTTTTATTTTGTTCCTTGCAATAAACACATTCCAAATACACAATAAAAAGCCCCTAGCTAGCATTCTGCAACATTCTGCAGTTATATTCTGGCTTAAGGTCCATAACCCAAGCTACAATTTGCTCTAAAGGTAGGCAATTAAAGAGAATCATGGGGGAAAAATACAAAAACAACATTAAAACTCCATGCATTTTAGAGCAAAATTACTTATGTGGGTGTTCTATGTTTTTGCTTTGCATTTATCACATAACCCATGCAGAGTTCTATAACTACCTAACACAAAGATGCCAATGAAGCCTGTAACGTAACTGGTAAATAACAGCAGATAACCCTGTATTACCACCTCAGTTCACTCTAATGTCTTTTATAAGGCAAACATTTCAGAAGTGAATTTTCTCTTTTATTGCCAGAAAAAAGTCTTCATTGACGTTTCTTGCAACCGATTTAAAATTCAAGGATACAGACAAATTACTTGCACAAAATAATAAATAACAACACTACCAATATTGATAACATAAATTACAAGGCAATTTTTAAAAGAAAGAGCAGGAAATTAAAAATAGTTTCACTAGTTTGCTTTGATCATACACTGTGGGATAAAATACGTTAAATAAAAAAGTATGAAGACTTTCTAATCAATTTATGATACACTCTCATTTTGTTATCACAATAAACAGGACTGACGTCGGATGTAGCTGTTTCAACCAAAAGGTGAATTTATTTATTTATTAGACTTCTGCCCCACACTTCATCATCTATGGCATGTCCATGGTGTCAATGGCAGAGATGCACATGGCTACTTAATCATATAATCTATTATAGAAGTAGATAGTGGGGGGAGGGGGGCTGCACCTGACCCCTTTCCCACTCTCCCAGACCTCTGAGGGGCATCCCACTGCCTTGTTTTTGGACAATAGCTATTTTGGCCTTTAAAAGGTGTGGAGTGAGGCTAAAGAGCCTTGTTTAAATTGCAATTTCTTTGCAATTTTGCAATTGCCAAAAATCAGCAATAAAATTGTTGATTTTTGGGGATACAGATGTCAATGTGTAGCCTGATTTTTTTCTTTTTTGCCAGTGGGGTGTTACTTCTGGCAAATCCCACGCTTAATCTATTTAAATGAAATTGTCACATACACTCTCCACAACAACTGATGCAGGAGGTGCAAGTACATGAAAAATATTGTTAGTTTTTGGACTCTTTCTGTTGCCTTTCAAAGGCAAAATCTCAACATCATTTAACTCTGAGCATGCTTTATTTACTTGCTCTTTTCCATTTAGAAAGCTTTGTGATTTCTTGCACAGCCACATCGGATTTGTTTGGACTTCATCACATGAAGTATACAACTCTAACTAGTTGAGGAACTTCAAACAAGCCAAAAAAACATGGCTGCCACTCACATAGAAAATGGAGTACATCAGCATGACCCAAGAGATGATAATGTTTAGGTAGAAATTACTGTCCTGTAGAAGCATTGTAGTGATGCAGAAAGCACCACCTTACAAACTGTTTCACACAATCCAAATTGCTTATTCTTCTTCTGTGGGCTGCAAACTAGTGGTGGGCGGGCCAGGGCTAGGCTGGGGGTGGGGGCCTGAGACAAAACTGGTGTCATTCTCTCTGTCTTTCTCTCTCAAATTCTCTGCCAAACCCTTCTTTCTCTATTCTTACTCTGCTTCAGCCAACTGCTTTTCTCTGTTCTGCCAGTCTCTTCCTCCTGCGCATCTTCTTCCTGCCAACCTAGCAGACTGCCAGGGTAGGGACAGTTTGGTTTTGCCAAAGGTCTGAAACAACCACTTCAGAGGACTTCCCTCCTCCACTCCAGCTATGACTGCCCGTCATTTCGACTCACTGACCTCTCATTTCACTATCCTTCTTAGATACTCCAATTGAACAATTGCAGTGGGCTTTGAGGGGGAAGAGAGAAAATGTGGGATGTGGGCATCAAGAGTGAATTCAAAAAAATTATATCCACTGGCTCAGGTCAAACATTTTCTAATCACGAAACATTTCCTGATCACATTGTCTAAAAAGCCTAACAGAGAAAGTTGTCTTTGTTGTAGTTGCTTTTAGTAGCTGTTTTTATTTATGCATTCCTGCATATGCTTAATTGTTACTTTGGAACTTTTCAATTGGAGCTATAAAAGAGTAAATTGTCTTATTATTTGGTGAGACTTACTATAAAAATACGGTGTGTGTCAGTGATTCCCCTACTTTCGAAAGCAATAAAGTTTATTGTTATATCACTAAGATTCATTCTATGTTCTGTTTTGAAATCCCAACCAAAGAAATTGGGAGCTTTTCTTCTGATAACTTCCCCTCTTCTATCACTTTTGTCACTAAGATATAAGCCTCATTGAAGGCTGTGGAGCTTATAGAGTCAGTAGAGTACAGAATTGCTTTCTGCACAGCTAAATTTTTTGATCAATTCCCACCCCCAGGTAAAAAAAGAAGAAGCATCATTTGGATGCACAACTATCTCCTCACACCAAAGAAAGAGCACTATTTTCATGTCTTCACATCGTGGATATGCACTATAACAAAGCTTTCACATAGGAATTCCACTCCCAAGGCCTTATGCTCAGGCCACTAGTCTGCTATTGGTAAGGTAATCCAAGACATTTTGCTGCCAGAGACAAAGCAATACACGGTACTGGAAACAGAACATTTCGTGTTCCTTGACAGCAGCAATAAAATGAAGGTGAGAACTATAATTAGTGGCATAAATTTTAACAACAGCAATTGCTTTATTTTTATGGCACCCCAAATCAGCTGCCTAATGAAGGGCTGAGGTATTCAATTTATTTCTGTTTAATCATCATCATCATAATAATAATCATAATAAAACATGTATGAAAAGACAATGGAGGAAGATACTGTTTGCAAGTGTGGAGCTGATGCTATGTTGTACCTTTACCAGGTTATACATAAGATAACAAAAATAACACATATTTTCTTCAGAAAAGGGCAACATTTCAATATATAAACAAAGCCGTCTTAATGTTGATTAAGACAGCACTAGAAGAACTCAAATTAGCTCATACTTTGATGACTTCAGTGGCTATACAAGCCAGAAACTGAATTACCTCAGGCAACTTCAGACAAATACCTATTTATGCAGAGTAGATAAAAAAAAGATTTTTTTAAAAAATCAAATCACTATTTTAAAAAAATTAAATCAAGAACAAAATCAATTTTTTATTTAAAACAATTTGGTTTAAAAGAAATCTACCCTGTACGAATGTTATTTTTTTTAAAAGAAAACAACATTGGCAACTACTTATATTTTCTTTTCAGTTAGTTCGTGTATTTTAAAAAATGCCTGATAGCATGATCTAGATGTCCCCTCATAGACAAGAGATGAGGGAATGGAGACCTAATGTATAGAGAATAGGCCATGAGCAGAGGTGGAAAGGGAAGGTTTTCCAGCAAAAGAAATCCTAACCACTTCTCATCAGTACTGCTGCCACTATGAACATGCTATACTATTGATCGATATGCCTGACCATAGGCAGGAAAGAGGAGGAGGACGTTATTTGTAGTGTCTGGAATTATCCTGCCACTCCCAGCTACATTTTCATTCTTAACCATTTCTCCTCCCCATTTTTGTGGGGTGGGGAGCTTTTGGCCCATATGTCTTGGACTACAAACCCCATTATCCTTTTCCAAGTGCCAAAAAGTTCTCATTTCTGATGTAGGTGTAAGGAATCTGGATCGTGTCTGTAGATCGTGTTGTCAAGATTGTGTGGCGAATCCGAAAAGTGGCTATTTGCACATAATAAGAGAGAGATGGATTTAGTTTCAAGCAACAAGGCACTAACAATCACATTCACATGTACTTTAAAGCAGAGGTCCCCAACCACTGGTCTGCGGCCCAATGCCAGTCCATGGCCTGAGCTGAACTAAGCTGTGGAGACAGACCTCCTGCCCCGTCCCCCACATGCACTCACCATCACACAGCTGATTCGCACATGCACATACACTCCAGCATGCCCATGTGAGCATCGTGCCGTCATTTGCACATGTGCACGAGTGCAAGCGTGCCCAGACAAGTGCGCTGCTGTTTGCACATGTGCATGAGCAGGTGCATGCCCACCAAAGCACTGCACCAACATTCACATGAGCACAGAGGGTGCCCCGCCTTCCTCAGCCGGTCCGCAGGGTGAAAAGGGTTGGGGACCCCTGCTTTAAACCTCTCATTTGAGACTCAGTGGTTGGAAACCACTGTCACGAATACAGAAGGCCCATTGAACTTGTGAGGATTTGGTGAATTCACTCTTCCATAGGTTCCACTGATTGAGAATGGATGTACTTTAATTGCAGCTTACTACTGGATTTCAGCCAATGGAAGATTACACAAAAGGCTACTTTCACATGCAAATCCCCATAGCTATAACATGGCTGACATCCAGGAAAACAAATCCTAAAACCAAAAATTAGAGTTTAGCTAACCTTTTAATCAGAGTTATCCAACCTGGACAATGATCTTTTGGTCTAAAAAGAAAGTGAGAGGAGTAAGCTTTTAACTTGCAGAGTTCATTGACAGGTACTCTAATTTTGCAACCTGTAGCAAATGTTGAGAGTTGTTTTTTTTTAGCAGATTGAGAGCCAGAATTAGCTTCAAGGCAGCAGGCCAAACTAATAAAGCAAGTGCCTTTTATTCAAAAGAGTATTCTTATTTAAGGTAAAAACAAAATGAATAGACTGACTTCTCTGGCATCTCCCTCTTCTTCAACTTTGCTCTAAAGCAAGGTTGTGTGAGCAACTTGTGACCTCAGATTTTGTTGGACGGCAATTTCCATTGATTATGGTGCTGAGGCTGATGGAAGTGGTAGTCTTGCAATATCTGGAGGACAAGAAGTTTGGTCATCCACTCCTAAAGAAGAATCCAGGACAATATAGTTCCCTTCTACACTTGTATAAGGACGGGACTATGTTTGGAAAGATGATGCATATTTGCTTAGAGGGCTAGAGGAACCATCTTCCAAAACTCTCACTTTCTTAATTATTAATTTATTAATTAATTTTCTCTCCCCCCCCCCACAACTGTTTTGGACAGTTTTTAACACTGCTGTCATGGCTTGATAGCTGTACTCAATTCTCCTGCACTCTGCTACACTATCAAGGCCTATCAAACATTGTGAGGACACCCTGCGACCTAGACATGGTGGTAGAGCAGGTTGCATGAGTGTACAATGTTGCTTGGGCATCTTGTGATGCGGGGAAAAACAGATGCTTTCTGCATTGATTACATTGACCAACAAGACAAGCGGGATTTGTAGGAATTTATGCTGCATATTTTCTCTCAAGGATTTCTTTGATACATTGAGTTTGAAAGTGAAGAGTGACCTCAGTGAACTCAAGGTCACCATCTTCTCAGAAATCAAAATCCTTAATGGGCATTTTGTAAAGTAGCACAGTCTTAATTGGAAGCTCTTAAAAACAGTAGAACACTTCACAGATGCAGACTAAATAGTTTTGACATGCCTTGGATGCCAATATTTTTTGCATTACCAGAAAAGAAAAGAAAAGAAAGAAAAAGAACTTAAATATATTCAATGCACCACCACCAACAATAATTTGAAGATTTAATGACTCTAAATTGGGAATTCATTAAACATTCAGAAAAGTTTGCAATGTGGCAAGTCTTCATTTGGAAAACAGAAGTCTTAAAAGTACTGGTCTGAGAAGCCCAGAGGAATTGCTTCTGTAACATATCTAGTGCTCTCTGTAATCTGACTCAAAAAAGCCTAGCAGACATAACAACAGTAGCCAAAACAAGAGTGAGCGCCTTTCCAGGGCCCTTTATGTTCAAGAACACCAACTGCAATATTTCTGGAATTGATGAGTCCAGATGTCTTCTTCCTTTTGATGTCATAGTTTCTACTCGCCTAGTTCAGAGCTAAGAAATGAACATCCCTAATAGTGATTAATTATGTTTCTTCTTACTTATAGTGATCTTCCCTGTGTTTTCTAGGTATAAAGTACTCAGGAATGGCTTGCTGTAGCACCATGCAGATTTGCTGAGGCCACACAGATGGCAGGGAACATAATTTCATCATTCTCCTCAGCTGTACATGCTCCAAATGATCTTATCTGGTCCCTCTTCTGGGGGTACCATGAGAATGAACTCTCAGATTCTGGCCCTGCAGAAGATACTCTAACCAACCCTTTACATGCTTTCAGAATCACTGCAACTTACAGAGATTCTCTCAGTGTATATATGAGGTGCCCAGGTTTACCAATTCCTTCTTGCAGTGGCGCTCCAACACAACATGTCCAGAGCTACACAGGTGCCAAGACTCCACGAGCTGCTCATACTTCAGGTGATCTCAGCTGGCTCCTCTTCTGGAAGGCACTGTGGAGATTCAAACTCCTGATGCCTGGCTTCACAATGAGAAGCTCCAGCTCACTGAGCTACAACAGCTACCTACAGTAGCCTTAAGACAAGAGTAAAAGCAGCATGGCCAACTATAGTGAATCACTCTTTGTCACATCTTGTCAGAGCCATGTACTGATATGTGATTCCTGGGTTCAGCCTTGCTCAAGGTAGCTGTACCTATAGATCTCTTCTACTTGAATAGCATGAACCACTAAAAAGCATATCTGCAGCATGGTCTAGAGAGCAAACATACATAAAACATCCACAACCTTGGTAAAACTGCCAGCTAAGAACAAGAGCCTACAGACATCTTCCTGCTAGCAACCAAGGCCATCTGCTCAACATACTCTGAGATCAGGGGCTTCACTTTTGTTAATATGCCTTGGATGCAGAATGTGTATAGAAACTATAAGACAATGCTTCAAGTGCTTTAGAACTGTCTCTGATAATTGCTTTGTGTCAGATGGCATGCTTTGTGTCTATTGTCTATAACAAAGCAATAATAATTCAACCCCCTCCAAACAGTTCTTATATAACTATGGTGTAGCTACGGAAGCACTCTCTTTTAATTGCAGGATGATGGTGCTGAGGCTGGATACAGAAGATCTGAGCACAGTCTGCACTACATTAAAGGACAGGTGTTTGTGCAGATCTTTAGTGTCATTGCATCGGGGCATCTACTCACTGAGAGATGGATCACGTTTTTGGTCTTTGTTAAACTGGAAGGATGTGAAGAATACAACAGCTGTATTTGACACGTGATTGCCTTCAGAAATGCTAACTATTCAAAAGGCAGCTGGAAATACCTCCTTTAAAACTCCAATACATAATCCAAGCAAATCTGAGGTTTGTAAGTTTTTTTCTCTCATGAAGCCAATGAGGCCTGGATTCTGAAAACTTTGAGCCATTATGAGAATGACATCAACAAGTCATTTATAATACTGACAGTTATGTGAAAAACCACTAGAACTGGCACAATCTGCAGTAGTTATGTCACACTCTCCTTCATGATGAATAAAAATGTATTGATCCCAGAGCCAAATCCCCAGAACAGAATTTATGTGTGGGATTACATCAGTCCTGCAAATGTCTTGTACCTGGCCTTCTGTAATGGAAGTCTTTCCACAGGAGGCCAATGAAAGCCCTGAGCTGCCCTCCTCTACACACATCCTCACATACTCTTTCAGCAAAAAGGGTATAAAAGCAGACCTGGCATCTCTATCTACTTTTGAACTGCCGAAGCTCTGAAACATGCTGCAGATGAGAGTGAGAGGCACAAAGGATCTCAAAGGCAGAGATGACAGCATTGTGCAAGTAAAAGAACAAATGATTTTGCCTTCTACCATGTTCTACTATTTATCCATCTAATAATAATAATTGTGTGCTATCAAGTCAATTCTGACCTACGGTGAACCATTCCAGGATTTTCTAGGTACAGAGTACTCAGACACAGTTTACCATTCCCTTCTAGTGGGGGCACGCTGGGACTGTGCAGCTTGCCCAAGACCGCACAGGTTGGCTTTACTCATAGGAGGCAGAATGAAGAATCAAACTCCCAACCCTAGGATTTACAGCCAGATATTTAAACCACTGAGTTATTCAGCCAGATATTTATCAATTTATCCCAATATTACTCATCCCGGTTGATGAATAGTTTCACCAGAGACTGAGTCAGAGGTGTGCCATATTGCTACCAGCCTTATCTGTTTTAGTGTCGAAGTACTAGGAACTGAACATGGGACCTTCTGCATTCACAGCACGGGCCCTGCCACTGCGTGAGATCTTTCTCCAAGCTGTGGAGAGCCACATATGTGCATACAAATTCATGCCTTGAAAGACATGGACGTGATGGGGTGGCTTTCATGTATCTGGCAGCATGAGGAGCACAGAGTGAGGAGTACTTTATATATGCAACAGAGGACATGTGAGTGATATTGCGAGTGTGGCTTTGTATACAAAACCAATGAATCCTGTGTGCAACCAAAGGAATGAGAGCTGCAATATATCATGTTTAATGAATAACTGAGACGCTAATCACAAATGTGCCTATTCAAGAGGATGTCCCATGTATTAAACAGGACTTCCTCCAAACAGGACTGGCAATTGTCACAATAATCATATACTGTACAAGCTACATAATACTTAAATGAGAATATATTGCCTGGGTTAATATTAATGCATTCATTCCTGTCCCTAAAACACACTTTCCTCACACTATTGTTGTTGACTGCCTATTGATTCAAAATATACTTTTTAGACCATTTCACTGAGTCTACTTTCATTGCTGAAGATTAGCTATGAGATAGAGGCCATGTGCCTTTTGACACTGTGAAATAGCACAGAGTGGTTACAACTTGCCCAGGTATTAAGATTCACTTCAGATGCTTTGCTCTTGCTGCCATCCTTAGTATCTACTGGATATTCTTTTCTGTGATTCTGCTGTAATTGTGGCTTGGAAAAGTTACTTGTTCTAGACTACTCTTAGAATATTGGTTTGGAGAGTCTGAGAGTTATTGTCCAAAACAGGGCCATTTCCTAACTTTGATCTCTACAATGCTCACCCTGTTTACTCAGGACTCACATTCAGCCTCACACAAATATGTGGTATAATTTAAATTCTTACTTTACTTATTGAGTACACTATATCATACTGTTCTGATCCATGTTTAGTAATGCTATACAGACTTGTGCACTTTGCTATTGCAGCAATAAAAATGAAAGAAAACAAGCTCAGTCTTGTATCTTTCCATCAAAAATCAAAAACATGTTTTAGCCAATTTTGTAAGGTATGACATCTTCTAGTTCTACTGTTATTAGAGTTTTTGCTCATAGGCACTTGATTTGCTGAATGCTGATTGTATTACATATTTCAACAATCTGTTCTACAGTACTTCTGCTTTTATGATTGTATTACACTGTTCTTATCCATATGTTACTACAGTAGGAGAACAGCATATATGTAAATAAATTGTTGTTATAGCCGCACTTGGTCATAGCCACTGTAATATTTGCATCTATGGGGGCCCAAATGAATACATGCCTAATTTAGCATCTCACAGAGGCATAAACATGGCAGCTGAAGATCTTGAGAGCCTGAGCCAAAGTGACCATTAGCTGAAAGGAAGGAAGAAAGGAAGGAAGAAGCTCCCACAAGCTCTAAAACAATTGTAGCAATAAGCCCTTAATAACTCCTTCTCCCTGGTTTGGATGCAGGCTCTGATGTGGCATAGGGGAACTGCTAGGTTTAAAATGTGAATGCTTTACTGCACACAGGGATCTTGTTATATGCATTTATAAACAGGAGACTTTTGCTTTGGAAATGGAGTTACTCATGCCTAAATGTTACTTTCATTTGGGGAATTTGGGGCTGACACACAAGAACACAAATGATGTTAAAAATAACATCAGAATTTAGACTTTCTTAGGCTTCCTTGGAAGCACAATTCGTTGCTAATACTCACATTTATATGGATATCAACTTCCTCATTACAGGAAAAGTAATATCTCATTTACAGAACAGAGAGGTTTACATTACGATGTAAAAAAGCTGAATGGATTTTTCACAGTCGGACTGCATTTTCAAGGGGCTTGAATTTTAATTTGGATCTTGGTTGTTGTTCATTTCTCTGGGCCTCATGAAACTGCATCCCTTATTAAACATGTAGAACCTTTTTGTTGTTGTTGTTTTACTTTCTATGCATGGCCCCAATTTGGATCTGGTCCAATGTAATGGATGCAGGAGAATTAAATCTTAACTCTCTCAAGCTGCTTTTTGTTTGGAATTCTCTTTTGCTACCCCTCCATAGGGGCTAAAAAAGAGGAGCACTCCATTGGTGTAGCACAGTGATGGCGAACCTTTTTGAGCCTGAGTGCCCAAACTGCAACACAATACTAACCACGACCGTCCTGAAGATCCCACTCCTCCGGCCGTACAACCTCCAGTGCCTGCCTGGGACACTCCTCACTCAGCCTCTGGCTGCAGTCCCTAAAGGCGCAGGCGGCAGGAGCCAGGTTTTTCTATGCCTGCCATCTGGGTATGTGCGCACATGTTTGTGTTTGTGGTGGCAGCGGTTGTTGCCATCTTGGCTCTCCCTCCTTTCCCATGAGTTCTTCCCAAAATCTGGGATCAGAGGACAGGTAAGTATTTCTCGATGGTGACTTATGGCTCATGTGCCCACAGAGAGGGCTATGCATGCCAGAAGTGGCACATGTCCCATAGATTCACCATCACTGGTATAGCATATCTCATCTTCCAAAAGAAACAACAGAAAGCAGCTGGAAATTTGATAACCACAGAGCTAAAAGATTTGCTTATTTATTTATTGGAGTTCTATGCTGCCCATCTAGACCAAAGGTCTATTCTGGGCAGTTTACAAATTTAAAAACAATAAAAACAAAAAATGTATATTATAGATCAAAGGTGGTGAAAGTATAAGAAATTAAGATAGGCTGTGAAAGTATAAGAAATTAAGATAGGCCGTGAAAGTATAAGAAATTAAGATACAGCAAGAGGGAAAGCCTGCTCAAATAGCCAGGTTTTAAGTTTATTCCTGAAAACACCCAGAGAGGGAGCCAGGTAGATCTCCACTGGCAAGTTGCTCCAAAGGTGAGTGGCCACTGCAGAGTCTAGGAGACAGTTAAAGAGTTAGAATGACAGTTATAGAGTTAGAGAGGAGGAGGAGAGAGATAGGGATTTGAAGAGGGAGAGTTAGGAGATTGAATTGAGAAGATTAATACATAGATTGGACAGCTGGAGTGATAGAGAGACTAGGGAAAGAGTTATAAGGAATATAGTAGTAAAAGTATATTTTTGTTGTGAATAAAAATACATTCAAACCAATGCATAACCAAATCCTATTTAATTAATGATCCTGAACATCTGTGATTTCCATTTGTGATTTACATAATAGGAGAATATCTATAATTTACTCCTGTGATTCTCAAACTTGAAAGTTCAATAAACCTGTTATATTTGGCAGCACATGTGTCTGAAATATGTATTTAGTATTATATGAAGAATACTTGGTGGCAGCGTATAAAGAGAAAATGCATCCAAAGGGTGAACCTATATTTAATAAACAAGGAGCACTGGGTGGATGCGACAATGACAACGACAATGACAACAACAACAACAATGATTCAAATCCTGAGGGGGGAAGTTTATCAAAAGTGGACCTTAAGAAATTCCCTATATTTAGGAAGGGTGATAGCTCAGAATCATTCATTATTTTGTTCGAACGGGCATCCTGAGACTTTGAGGTGAGAGGGGTAGAGCGCATGATCATGCTAAGATCTCAGATAAGTGGGAAGTTAGCAGAAATTTATTACCAAATGCCATTAGACCAAGCCAGAGACTATGAGGCATACAGAAAATTGGTTTTCTCAAGGTTTGGAATCAATGCTGAACATCTAAGATGGAAATTTAGGGCATTGACTAAAAGGCTTCAGGAATCCTATTCTCAATTGGGGGCAAATATGGTGAGATACTTGGAGAAATGGCTTGAATAGTCAAAGGTTAAGACATTAGAAGATATGAAAAATATTATAGGCCTTGAACAATTTTATTCAGTTCTACCAGGGGAATTGAGGTATTTAGCAAGAAATAAAAAGCCCAAAAATATTCAGGAGGCAAGCAAAACAGCTGATTATATTACAGAGATAAAACATCCAAAATTCTCAGAGATACAAATTGGAGGGAAAGCTTTGGATGACAGAAGGAAAGAACCCAGAGAGTACCTCAAGAATCAACAGGCAGTTGGAAGCCATTTTAGAGGCAAGCCCTCAGAGCAGAGCCAGCAGAGATATAAGAACTGGGAAGGGAAGGGAGACAAGTCCCCAGTTTTTAAACAGAAAGTCTCTAAATCCTATTTTGGCTGTGGGGAACAGGGTCATTTCATAGCACAATGCTCAAATAATAGAGAGTTTGGTCAGCAAAAAGGAAATATGCCCAAGAAAGTACACTGTGTACAGCGGAATAAAGCAACCACAAAGACAGTTGAAACGGGTGTCATAGCAACCCCAGTTACAGTTACTGCTAAAGCAGAGAGTCAAGAACAACAACTTCTAATAGCAAAAGTTCTCCATTGTTATATGGTTGAAAGTAACCAAGAGTTTCTTTGATGTTCTGGGGGTAGTACTTATATAAATGAGACTAAATATCTAGCTCTAAAAGACTCATGCTCTCAGGTGACATTATGCCATCTCACGAAAATATATTAAGAAATGAAAGCCTCACTGTTAAAGGGATTAGATCAGAGCTAATTACTTTACTGATGGCTAAAATACCAATAAAGTAGCAAGGGTGGAATGGGAGGTGGAAAATGGGAATTACAGATCAACTTCCTGCTCCATGCTTGATAGGGCTAGATCTCTCTGAGCATGTTAAGAGTGTTCTGGTGAATACTCACTCCTGGAGAGAAAAAAAGGAAGCATCTGAGGAAAAAACATGAACTCCCTAATGAAATAATAAGAGGGAATGAAGCTGATGAGACAGCTGATTTAGTAGCTATAAGGAATCCACATAAGAATACTTTTAAAAAGGAACAAAAAGCAGATTCTACCTTAGAACAATGCTTTAAGATGGTTAGAGAAGGACCAATAACCCCTGAGAACCCCAAAAGGTACTTTGTGGGAAAAGACCTATTATATAGAGAGGTCTTAGTAAATCCTAGGCAGGGAGGGGAAAGCTTTAATAAACAACTGATAATCCCTTCTAAATACAGAGAGAAAATAATAGTAAGGGGACACACAGATACCTTTTCTGCTCATTTGGGGATTACACGCACTAAGCAGAGAATATCTCAGAATTTTTACTGGCTGGAAATGGGAAAGCAGATAAAAGCATTTTGTCAAAGATATGACATATGTCAAAGACAAGGGACTAGTAATGATAAAACTAAAGCCAAGTTGTGCCCTTTACCTATTATTTCAACCCCTTTTCAATGTATAGGTGTGGACATTGTGGGATCCTTATTTAAAGTTACCAGGAGGGGAAACAGGTTTATACTGTCCATAATTGATTATGCCACTCGATATCCAGAAGCAGTTCCCTTGAGAAATATAGATGTAGCAGATGTCTTGCTGAATTACATGTGTCACATGGGTTTTGCTTCTGAGATAGTCACAGATTTGGGAACTTCTTTTACATCTAGACTAATGAAAAGACTATGAAAACTTTGTGGCATTAAGCATATAACATCCTCCCCATATCATCCTCAAACAAATGGACTGGTGGAGAAATGCAATAGAACCCTCAGGCATATGATTAGGGCTTACACTGCAGGAAATCCCAATGACTGGGATCCTATTTAATGAATGATCCTGAACATCTGTGATTTTCATTTGTGATTTCCATAACAATAGAAGTACATCTATAATTTACTCCTGTGATTCTCAAACTTGAAAGTTCAATAAGCCTGTTATATTTGGCAGCACACATGTCTAAAATACGTATTTAGTATTGTATGAAGAATACTTGGTGGCAACATTCAAAGAGAAAACGCATCCAGAGGGTGAACCTATATTTAAGGAATAAACAAGGAGCACTGAGTGGATGCGACAATGACAAACTGGGTATATTCATCAAAGAACCCGATCCGTTTTTATTTTCGTCCCCATTTCTAGTTACAACTTTTGCTTTTAAGGCATGAATTACAGATGTTACTGAACAGAAAATGTGGCCATATGATTCATTCATAGAAATACAGTTTAAGGATAGATGATATCTTTATTGGAGCTCCTAAAAGTTAAAAACAAGCTGGTGAGTTCATAATTCTTCATCAGGTAAAGATAGTATAAAAATAGGGTGGGGGGAAGGAAGGCAACTAGTTTAACAATTACCCATGATTCATGAAGCCAGGCTGCCAAGAAGGGAACATGGAAATAGATTCCACCTGATGCAGGGGTGATAAAAGGGACAATGGTTGGATAATACCTTTACTGGAGCTCCAGAAAGTTACAAGGAAATCCAGCTTTCTCCCTCTCTGCAAACAAAAGGCTGACTCTTTCCCCAACCCCCCCCCCAGCCCAGATCTGCCAATGGCCTTTGGATGAGGGAATCCTAGGTAACTTGTTCAAGGTTCACTCAGCCTTCCATCCTTCTGAGGTCAGCAAATTGAGTACCCAATTTGCTCAGTGGGAGAGGGGGGCATGGGTAGCCTGCATAATTAAATTGTAAACTGCTGAGAGAGCACTTTAAGCTCTATGGGGTATTATATAAGCAGCACACTTCCTTCCTTCCTTTTTAACCCTTCCTTTCTCCTTAAAAGGGCCTGTGGCAGCTTATATCGTTAAAAGGACAATATTTAAATGCTAAAAACAGTAAATATACAAATACTTAAAAATATTTAAACAAGTATTGTATTAAAACATTATATTAAACAGTAAATAAAATCAATACTAAAACCACATTTAAAAGCAACAGAGCACAACAATCCATTTAAAAACATATTTATTTATTTATTTTGTTTTGTTTTGTTTTCCCTGATCCTTCTCCTTTCTTGTCCTTGGTCTTCTAGATCCAGATAGGTATACTGCTTTCTTTTTAAACTGTGAATCCAGTGAACACTACTTTTTTTAAAAGAAAAGGAACAAAAGACTCATATATCCAATTTACATCAGTAGGTAAATCTTCCCCAGTTTCTCAAGATACATGAAATATTAATAGATATAAATAAAATGAAAGTCAGTTTTCTTCCCCAGAGAAACCGAGGAAGATTATCGAAGAGGAGCAATCTTTTCTTGACTCCAACGAGCCAAGAGTTATTTGGCTTGTTCAGTAGAAACACAAATCAATGTGTTGTATGCAGTCTTGTAAAATATGGATGCTCTCAATGCTGCTTACTTAAGGTTACAACACATTAGACATATAGCATTCTCAGTAAAGGACAATGAATGAGATTCAGTCCCAAATTCTATTATTTTCAGCCATAACCTCTTTCCCTTTGCCCAAAAAGAATATAGTGTAGGCTTTTCTGGTCATGATGGGCTTTGAGCAGAATCAAACTAATTTATTCTTGTGGTTGTTGTGGGTTTTTCGGGCTTCTTGGCCGTGTTCTGTAGGTGGTTTTTCCTAACGTTTCACCAGTCTCTGTGGCCGGCATCTTCAGAGGACAGCAAACTGTCCTCTGAGCACAGTTTGCTGTCCTCTGAAGATGCCGGCCACAGAGACTGGTGAAACGTTAGGAAAAACCACCTACAGAACACGGCCAAGAAGCCCGAAAAACCCACAACAACCATTAGATCCCGGCCGTGAAAGCCTTCGCGAATACATTAATTTATTCTTTTTTGAGAGATCACTGAAATAGTTCCCTTTTCTTGTCTGCAGTAAGTCTAGTATTTTTATAGCTAAATTATCCCATAGCACCTGCAAATGAATGCAAGAGTCTGGCACGTTCGGTTCAATGTAACATGTGATATTAATTTGCTCTCCCAGCTGTATTTTAATCCCCCAAATAACAAGTATAGGCACTTCATTATCGTTACAGCCTTATCAATATTTATCTTGCATTGTGTTTCTAAGGAAAGGTATCCAGACTGAGCTAATTAACATAATTGAATGTTCAAGATGGGTGATTTTTCCAGTTCAGTGTTTTAGAATATCAGTGCAAACTGCAAATGCACATTACTATAAGAAGCGAGGGGTCCCATTTCACAGAAATATGGAAAAGCAGATTGCTAGCCTGCAGGACAGCCTAACGTGTCTGTCCCACAGCATTTCTGAATCAGAACATATTGCTGTGCCATTTTGTCAAACAGGCCAGGATAGGATTTATGGTTTATTTCATATTTAATTGCTTAATGATCCTACCAGCCTGCCTGTATGTTAACTGGATTATTAAACTAAGATACATATGGAGAAAAGATTTCCACAGAAAATAAGGCTCATCTAAATGTTTGCATAAGGAACAAAAAGCCACTGCTTCGGTAACTCATTGGTTTATGAGGAAGAGTAATGCTGTAATTCAGTGGTTCCCAACCTTGGGTCCCAAGATGTCCTTGAACTAAAACTCCCAGAAACCTTCACCACTAGCTGTGTTGGCCAGGATTTCTGGGAGCTGTAGTCCATGAACAAGATTGAGAACCACTGCTAGCTTATTGAGAAATCTCATGTTTCACATCCGGATTGTTTCATGTTGATATCCCCAGGCAGTTTTAGAAGAGACTCCATACTGTTGTGCCCTGTTAGCATAGCTTCTTCACTTGCTGTGATTACATTTTGCAGAGAAATAACATTAATCATAACAGACATTCTTTCCATTGCCTTTATCCTGAACCGGCTTGTGATCAGGTAGCAACTCTATGAAAAGCCCTCTATATGAATTGATTAGGATATGCCTTGAATTCTTTGCACTGTTAGCCACAGCCACTGGGTAGGAAAGTCTATATGGATGATGAAATAATGGTCAGAATCACATGGTGGTCAGACTCACAAGCTGATACAGTCCCAGTGATAAAATGCAAAACCAGTTAAAATCAATCTATGGGGAAGAAGGAACCGAGCACACAGCATTGGAGGAATGACAGGAGCTGGAAATCAATATACTGTACAGGCAGAATACTAGGAAGGAGCAAAGAGACTTCTTGACCCAAGGCACAATCTTAAGTTTGCCTAGTGAACACTCACTCATAGGATGGAACACATGTCCTAATGTAATTGACAGCAAATGGGCAACCTTCGGGAAACCTTGCTTTCACTTTTAGCAAATAAACCTGTTCACATGCTTTCATTGTAGTATCAGAAAATCACTGACAGAGGGACAGTTCCTAACCCTACTGATATTGGTCTAAACCTGAAATCAATCAGCCTGTTCTTGGTTATGACTAGGGACTTCTTTGAGCTGTCCTTTATCAGTGATTTTCAGGTACTACAATGAAAGCAGGTGAAAATGTTCATTTATTGACGTGGAATTCAAGGTCTCCTGAAGTCTGCTTCATTTGCTCTCAGTCACTTTGTTCAATGTGCTCCACCATATGATTTTCCTGCTATATTACTGCCTAATGGAGGATGGTGCCTGGTCTTTATAATCCAGAGAGTAAGCAAGGTTGAAGATGAGGCTTCATGGACGAGATCTGGTGTGGAACAAATCCTCAAAAGCACATAATAAGTTTCATTAAATATTCAAAATACAGCTGATTTGTTTACAAGTAAAGAGGAAGGGTTTACAGATGGGAAAGAATAGTCAATATATAAAATGTACACTCAAAGACAAAAGGAAGAAACTTATTACAATTGTTACCTATCTTAACTCTAAGAACAGTACACTCTAAAATGCAACTCACAGCCTGATAATGTAGAACTATAAATGGATGTGAGAAATATTGAATCCATGACCTTCTCTCTCTCTCTCTCTCTCTCTCTCAGGCCTTCTGAACTTACTTGATTAGTTCAAAAAAGGAACTTTTTGAAGCTTTGATAGTGTGCATCTTACTGTTTTCCAGGAAAATCAAGTTCCTACTCTCCATTGACAAGTCCCAACTGTTGATCCCAGATGCTGGGAATGTGTCCCCTCCTCTTCTCCTCCTTGGTTCTATCCTGATAAAGCACTCATCAGACCTGGCTCTTAAACCTTTGCTACAGACATTGTACAGTCAGCTCTGATTGGTTGCACAGAGTAATGATGTCTTTCTGTTCATTGCTCCAATTGTCTGGGAGAAGACCCAGTAGTATTTTTTAAAAGTGGCTGCAGTGTGGGAGAACAGTGACTTCCACTTATGACTGTGGAATTCATCCTGGTTTCCATAACTCATTCCAGTTATTTAATGGAGAGGAAAGAATCTAGTCTGCGCTCTGCTACAGCTTTGCAAAGTGGAGTAACTTGTTTCCAGCCAGTATATCTTCTGCAGGGAGGCATTGTGTAAGAGATTCCTTCAAAACTCAATTTCCCACTCTCAGAATATTTCAGGCTTCCTGGCATGTCATTCTGCACCTATTGCTAATTACTTTTTCATCTCTTAAGAGCAGGATATCTTCCTTTCTAAATGTTCTGGGCAATGAATTCTGGCCATCTCAGTTGGATACCATCTATGTGGAACATAACAGAAGATATACAGTAGAAGAGTCTGTAAAATTTATATTCTGGTTTACACTGCCTTCTAACTCTTCTACATGTCCTCAAAGAAAACATGATCATCTCTTCCTGTTCATGTATTTATAAAGCAGCTGCCTACTTCCTCCCTGTCTCAAAACTTACAAGAACAGCCATATGGCCCCACCATTTAACTGCTCCAAAAAGATGGTCCAAATGGCAAGGATTACCACCTCTGTCTTTGCTAGCATAATTTATCAATGCCGTCTTCAATTCCCTGTCATCCTGGATGTGTACAGTGGGGAAATATACAATTAGGTGGTCTGCAACAATATAAAGATTTTTAATCCTTCGACCTCATTCACTGTGTGACCACAAGAACAACTACCGTGTTTTGTTGCTTTAACCTTTCACAATGAGATAAATCATTAGACCACTAAAACATTTGTTTTCATAAAGAAAGTAAGATAACTGCCAAGATGGCATCACTGTTGCTGATTCAAGCCATTATCTATTTCTAAGAGTGTTTCTGTGCTTTATGACTCTAACAGTCTGATACCCCTTTAACTGTCATGGCTCTCCAATGACTTTATTATAAACTGAGCATGCTTGGTACAGGATTGCCAGTCAGATGATACAGTGTATCATATGAGTAAGAGAGAAATATAAGTCAACAAGAATTCACAGCTATTATGGAAGGAGTAAAATGGGTTTGCTTTAAAGAAAGTAATGGAGAGACAGTCCTCCAGAAAGGAGGATATTTTGCCATGTATCTTCAGAGAATTAGCATGCAATTTTGTAGGGCATATTCAAAGTATTTCAACATTACAAAAGCATAGAGCAGTTGTATTTGATGCTTTCATGAAAAATTCTCTCAGGATTTCTGAGACCAGGCTCCTGACACATTTGAAAGGGGAAATTAGCTCCAGGTCTCGAATAATCTGAAATTCTGAACCTTTCAAACAGAAATCAATTGAAATTGTAACTCTTTTCTGGCCAAACAGGGACTCATGCTTGCAAAGGGTTTAGTCTTTGGTTGTAAAATATTTTAAAAAGATATTTAAAAAAGAATACAAAACAAATAGTCAGAAGCTCACTCATTTAAGCTGTGGAATTATGGTTTTTCTTTGTACCTGGGTATGGTTTTACTCAATATTAGCAGAGCTTTATTGGCTATATCCTGTTATAGTCTCAAACATTCCACCTGCTTTGTCATTTATATAGTTGTTTGGAAAACCCCTCCATATATATTATGTGCTATCAAGTTACTTTTGATATATAGTGACTATAAGATATAATGACCTTCCAAATGTCCTATCATTAACAGTTCTGCTCAGATCTTGCAAACTAATAGCATCTCATGTTAGGTTGTTTCTTTTTTCTAATCTCTCCCCCCCTTCCTAGCCATATTGTATTTTTCATTAAGTTCTGCTCAGTTCCTCCAAACTAACGGTTGTGGATTCCTTTATTGAGATACTTTGTCTCATTTTAGGTCTTCCTCTGTTCCTACTGCCCTCCCTACTTTTCCCAGCAATATTGTTTTTTTTTCTGATCAGTTCTGCATTTTCATTATATGTGCATGGTAAGATAGCCTCAGTTTACTCTTCTTTGTTCTAGTGAGAGTTCAGGCTTGACTTGATTGAGCACCCACTATTCTGCACCTCTGGCTATCTGTGCTATCAATAAGGCTCTCCTCCATTACCAAATTTCAAAATGAGTTGATTTTTGTCCCTGCTTTTCTTTACTGTTTTTATTTTATATAGTATGAATGATTTTGCCCTTGGTTTCTAGTGACAATTAATTTTTTTTCAAAAGGCAAGGGGACATATTTTGGAAATCACAGACACAACATGTTCATTGAGTTTTTGGTCCGATATAGGTTTTCTTCTTCAGGTTGCCTAACCAAGGAATGGGTTTGGAAACTTGAACATAGCTTTCTAGTTTGCATTCTGCAGAGTGGCCATGGCAATATTAGTTTATTTTAGAGGTTAAAGGGTGTGTATGTTTCTTCGTTGTATGTTTTGCTCTCACATTTTTGCTTCACCATTTCATCTAAGTCCAAAACAGCCCTTCAAAATATTTTGGCACAGATGGACTATGGCCACATCCAAGCTGTTCTTGCTTTTGTGCTCTCCCAGCAGTCATAGTAGAGATCATGTGCTCATTGTCTGCGATCCTCTAGCACTACATAATTTTATGTGCTTCTTTATCCACAATTCAAAATCCAGGGAATGGCCCAATATCGCTGCACAATATTGTGAGAAGCGAGATGAGAGCATAGAAGCTCTCCTGGGAGTGCCATCCATCTGTAGGGTATCTAAAGAAGTGCAGACCACCCCTCCACCAACCCCGAGAGAGAGAGAGAGAGAGAGAGAGAGAGAGAGAGAGAGAGAGTATACATCGGGGAATAGACACCTGGGAACTGGAGGAGAACCTACGGGGCTTAAGAGTAGCTACACAGACCGAAGGGGAATTGGCGGGAAGGAAGAAAGGGGGAGGTTTGTAATAGAGGTGGGAATGGGGGAAATAAAAAGGGAGAGAGACAGCATACCGGGGGGGGTTGGGAACTAATCTGGGTTGAGGATCCTTGGATGGGGAAATGGGAGAAAGTAAAGGTGCCCCGGGAAGAAGCTGATTATTGCTGGAGAAAGGGACTACCCCAGCGACCTTCCTACTGGGGGGAGCCCCAGGCACGAGAGTGGAGAAGGAGATTAAAAGAGGAGAGAGAGGCAGTAACCCGGAAAGCCGAAGGACGTAGAGTATGGCGTGCGGAGGAAGCACAGAGGATGGCATACCTCCAGGACCGTGGGGTTCCTTTGAGCGAGAGAGGGAGCTGCTTTGGAGAGAGGATGGAGACGAGGAGACCCTATCATTACTAAGAGAAGAGGAAGAACACTTTAACCCAAGTTATGGCCCCTTTTTACCCAGATCATGGAAAACCAAATCCTTGAACCCCTTTGAACCTGATGCCTGGTTACCCTTGTGATGCCCGAAGTTACAAGGAGGACTGTTAAAAGACGTTTTACAGTTGAATGAAACAATAAACCCAAGTTTGGATTTTACTTTAAAAACGACTCCTGTGTTATTTGATAAAGAAACGGAGGCTAGGTTTGAACGCTCACAAATATCACGTCTGCATTAGTAGCAGGAAGAAGGATGCCAAACTTTACATAGCAAAGAGCAGTTTGAAAGTTGACAACAACAATGGCAGTAATCAAGATGGTCTACAGGATAACCTGTTGCACTCACTACCATTCACACTTGTTGAAATACAGCCCTGACTATTGATTTGTGCTTTGGCGAGAAATGGTTAACTGATCAAAAAAGGAGTCAATTTCTGGAATTTCCCCTTTATTTGATATCTCAAGCCTCATGGCCTTTTTTTCCAACCATGTCCAAGGAAGGGGAGACACGCAAAGAGGCAGTTGAGCACTGAGACCTCATCTTCTGCACTTCCGTGAGAGTGCAAACAGGGATAGAGGACAAGTGGAGCCAAATCCTCCCACCTTCTTTGTTTGTTTCATTGCTCTGGCAATGAAACCACCAGTGGATCCACCACCCCAGCCTTAGCATTTTTTTCCTGACAGGAGCTGCAGCACTTACCCCAAATGTCCTTTGCTGCTGGAGACACAAGCAGCAACCGGAAACAGACATGGTAAAGGACGTACCAGGTCCCCATCTCCTGACTTCATCATCCCTTCCTAAAAGGATTATGTCCTAATTCAGGACTCATACATCCCACTCACTTCTCTAGACCTGTATCCCAGTGAAGTCAACTAGGGCCACAGTCAGACTGACTATGCTTGGAGGTTAGTGCCAGAAACGCAACCCCTGTGAACCTGGGAGAAGGAGCAGTTGGACCTGACTCTGTGCCTTTAAAAAAGTTGAGGTGAGTGACAAAACCAAGCTGGAACCCATGGAATTATTGCCTGGGAACTCCGCAGCCCTCAGGATTCACAATATTATAATACTTTTTTTTGTATATAACATCTGCACCAAAAGGTTTATAAGGACTTCATTTTTTCTCCTGTGAAATTATGGAACATTCTGACAGTCATGATTTTATTATTTTCACTACATTCAAGAACTGTTTTCATATATTGAAGATACAATATATGCAAACGAATGTATTGTTGGGGTAATGTTTTTTTAAAACATGAAGTTATTATTTAACTAAGTACTAGGTTATTACATTTGTTTTTTAAAACATTTGTTTTAGAAAATGAGCTACTTAATAAGCCTCACAGATAAGATTTCATAATCTTTATAATTAATAAAAATTATTACATATATTCGTATTTGCTTTGCCATGTAATTTTGGAGTTCAGATAACTCATACTGTACTTGTTCACAATAAAATCTTAATGTACATAATTTGCTAGCCCAATATGTTTCTTACTGAAAATGTTCCTCTACATTGATAAAATTTCCTGTAATAAGAAATGGATAGGGCTAGCTAGTAACATGGGTGTGTTTTGTGTTCAGTTAAAGCATCCACACACAGTTTAAAAAAGCAGTTCAACGTTTACACCAGTTGCATAAAGAGACATTTATTTGCATAAGTGTAACTCCAACTTTCTCAGTGGGAAGCAATACTTGTGCAATATGCAACTAGTATAATCCCATATTTCATAACTGGCAGGTTCTTCTGTTCAGTAGAGTCTCATTAGGATTAAGGCCATGGTTTCAAGACAGGGAACCATGTTAGTTTATTAACCACTGAGCCTCGTGGCGCAGTGGTTAAACTGCTGTACTGCAGCCAAAACTGTGCTCATGACCTGGGGTTCAATCCCAGGTAGCCGGCACAAGGTTGACTCAGCCTTCTATCCTTTTTAGGTTGGTAAAATGAGTTCCCAGCTCGCTGGGGCGGGGGGAATGTGTAGCCTGCATAATTAACTTGTAAACCGCCCAGAGAGTACTTGAAGCATTATGGGGCGGTATATAAGCAGCACATTTTGCTTTGCTTTTATTACTCCAAACACAAGTCTTGTAGTAATTATTTAACTGTCATATTTATCATAGCACACATTACCCTTCCCCAGGTCGGTGACCTTTTGATATATTGAATTACAATCTCTATAGTCCAAAACCAGCATGCCAGACTAGTCTGGAATGAGGGGAACAAGACCATCTGGTGGGCACCAAGTTAGTGAAGGCTCACATAAGCCTTCGGGGATTTCTGTCCAATTCACCAGATGGCATTAGACTTTAAAGTGCTGCAAGTTTCCTTGCTGCTGTTTCTCTAGTTAAACATGTTAATGATGTACTACGAAGACATATTGAAAGTAAATATGTGGTTTAGCAGAACATTTTTCCCTATTAAATACTGCATTTATTTGTTTGTATATTTTCAGTGGTGAGACATATACTGTCCAAATGACTGGTAAAAAGCTTTATATGTAGTTTCAAGGATCTGTTGAAAAATGCATAAAATTTATGATATAAAATTAGTGCAGCTAAATTCAAATTGCATTAATAAAATTTTTTAAGGACTATGCAGTGCACATATACCATTTAATGATATTTCCATTTCTGATAATAAATATGAGAAAGAATGACAAAAGGTCTTTGTCATGAGATTGAAAGAGAATGGGACTTGTAGTCAGAGTTTAAAGGAAAATGGGAATTGTAGTCAATGAGAAAGAGAGAAAATGGAGTCTGTTAGGTTTTAAAAGTGAAAGGAAGACATGGGAATGTGAGAAAACAGAGAGGTTGTTTTTCTTAATTTACAGCCAGCCTCGTACAGCGTGAATTCTGATAAGCGGACAAGGACGGGAGGCGTGGAGAGCACAGGCCCAACAAATTATTTTCTAATTGGAATGGAGATAAGCCACCTGCATCTTCATGAGAATTATGGGTGAAACGGACAGTTACGCCTCTTTGAGTTGATTGCTTTATGGTCAAGAACAAGGAGGTTGGAGTGATGTAGAAAATGGACGGTGGGTTATGTGGGAGAGAGTTTTGTGACTATTTGAGATCCAAGATTATGGATTGATGTTTTGACTATGTGGCTTGGAGGAGAAAGCGCATGTAAGTAAGGGAAAGAAGGAGGTGGGGATAGCCCACCTTAGTGTTTATTATTTTAACGGGAATTGGTTGTTATATTTAACTGTGTATTCTTTTGAACATGTTCTTTATGCTATGCTTGAGCAAAAACAAACTGTTTCTGTGAAATTATATATTTTCTTAATAAAAAATTAATCATAAAAGTCTTCAACAAGGATGGTCTCTTGGTTCAGCAGGGTTTGGCTAAATCCAGAGGAGTGGTAATGGCTATTGACTAGCTACCAGAGGTCCTAATTAACTGAGCTGTTGTGAGTTCTAAGGAACTACAACGCCCATGTGTCTATATTTGAAAAATACTGGGTAAAAGTAAAATGTTCTTTTAATATCAGGCTTATTCTAGGCAGAAAAGCTACTCACTGCTGGAGGTTGAGGACTTGCCCCAGCGTAAAGGTGGTAGATTTGTGGCTGAGGGATTCCCTAACAGAAGGATCCATGCTCCTTAGGGAGAATCAGTCCTGACAGTCTTAGAAACCTTACCATTGTAATAACAGAAAACAATCAGGATCCATTTTCTACAGATGATTTAAAATTTAGAGGATATAGCAATATTCAGTAGATGAGAATTTGCTGACAACAATTTACTTTGCTTCCTCAAAAACTGAAGTTTGCGTATTGGTTAAAAATACTTCTTCCTTCTCCTTTCTGTCCATGTATGGAGTCCCTAAACTAATTACCAATGGTAGGTTACATCCAGTGGGACTGAGCAGAAGGAAGCTTCGTGCAAGGGAATTCCCCACCTACAAGTGTCTTGGTAGTAAGCAGCAGCATGGGAAAAGAATTTTTCAGTGGTCGACAGTTTTGATTCAAATAGCATTTTGCACCTCCTGTCTTTGAGAATTCACAGTTTAAGAGGCTTTTGGCATGTTTTAGAAAAATGGAGTGCACATAAAACCATATTTTAAAATGTGAATAGCTAAAATGTGCAGAGACTGAAAAAGATACACACACTGGAGTCAGTTGCAATGGACACATGTTAGATAAAATATGTAAATGAATTGTTAGATTATATTCTATATACTTAGAACAAACACATTAAAATGCAGTGATTGTGAATTTCAGTGGAGGAAGAATAAGCACCTTCCATGAGCACAGAAACACTTGCACACAGTTGGGCATAAACACTGATGAAGGTATATAATGAACAAGAGTCAGAACAGGATTAGAGGCACTAGATACAAGTAAGACCCAAAAAGTTCTGAACTCTCTAAAGAGAAATTATTATGACCATGGGAACAAGAACTCTAAATTGCTATCATATGCAGTAAAAAAAAGAAAGCAATAAAGAGGGCAATTGTTTCTGTGAAAGCAAAGGAAGAAACAATAGTAGCCTCACAACAACAAATAGTAACAACATTTATAGAGTATTATAAAAAATTGTATGAGACAGAATTAACACCAGATAAAAACATTAAGAAATTTCTAAATACATTACCAGTTAGTTAAATTACAGGTAATCATAAAGAGCTACTTAATTCTCCAGTAACAATAACAGAAATAAAATAAGTTATTAAAAAAATTAAAAAGGGCAAATCACCAGGTTGGATGGGTTTACAGCAGAATTTTATAAAATTTGGGAAGAGGACATCATAGGGCATTTGTTATAATTGTTTAATTCAATACTGGAACATGAAGAAATACCAAAATCATGGAGAACAGCTAGGGTAATAACTATATTAAAACCTGAAAAGGACCCAGTACTCCCCTCATCATATAAATACAATAAAATTACAAAACCAAGACCAAAAGATTTTTTCTTCAGTATTGGCACAGAGAATTAATAGTTTTATTACTAAATATATTCAAACAGGGTTTGAATATGGGTTTATACCAGAAAGGCAGATGCAGGATGCCATATGTAGAGTTCATAAATATAGCAAATAAAGAAGAATGGAAATTAGCAATACTGTTGTTAGACATACTTAAGGCCTTTGATTGTGTAGAATGGCATTATATGTTTGAATTATTAGAAAAAAATGAATATGGGCAAAATGTATTGATGTCTTACAAAATTTATATATAGGGGTGGAGGCTAAAGTACTCCTCAAAGGAGTACAATCAGACAAGTTTTACTCTATTAAGAGGAATGAGACAAGGTGACCCCTTATCCCCAATTATATTTGCAATAGCAATAGAACCACTTGCTGCACAAATAAGAGAAAATTAAAATTAAGGCTTGCTGTTTAAAAATAGAAAACATCATATATACCTTTATGCAGATGACATGCTTCTATTTCTGGAAAACCCAATAAAAACATAGAAACACTAAAAGAACATTGTTATTATATGGGCCTAAAAATTAATTATCAAAAATCTAAAATGTTATGTATAAATATCTCTATAGCAGAACCAAAAGAAATTAAAAATAAATCAAATTTGGACTTACGTTATTCAAGTTTCAAATATTTGGGAATTTGGATAACAAAAAGTATAAGCCAATGAATATATAGAAAATACAAACAATTATTCAAATCAGTAAAAGAAAAAGAAAAAATCAGAAGTTGGATTAAATTGAATGTTAGGGAGAATAGCATTCGTTAAAGCACATATACTACCAAAATTTTTATTTTTATTTCAAAATATACCATTACAACCTGAAATTAAAAAAAATAAAATAAAATATGGCAAAAAAACTAGAAAGGTTTATTGGCAGAAAAGGGAAAAAATTGAGGTTCAGAAACAGTGTTAAATGAGGTCAAAGCATAAAGGGAGGGCTAGGATTACCACAATTAATAAAGTATTATGAAGCCTTTCAAATTACTCAAGTAATAAAGTTTATGCAGACAGAAGAAATCCCAGACTGGGTTGAAATAGAAACAGATGAGGATATTGGTGCGGTTAACACTTATATTTATACAATGGAACCAATTACAAAGAAGGAGCAAGTACAAAATCCTTATACTTGTGAGACATTGAAAATATGGCATAAATACATGAGATTATTTGCTCCACCTATATCCCCTCTATGCCCTATGTTGGATTATCCAAAATTTAAATCAATGGAGAAATATGTGCAATTCAAAAATCGGAAAAGAATTGGAATTTATAGAATAAGAGACCTATTTGACGCAGGGAAACCAATAACAATTAGAGAGTTAGAGGACAAAATAAAGGAGACAAAAACTAATGGCTACGTTTAATACCAAAGTTCCGGACCTATGAGAACGCTCACAGAACTAGAACAATATAGTATAGAAAAAGATCAAAATAAAAGGAAGGGAATAACTTCGGTAATATATAAACATTTGGTTGAGAAAGCATTTCCCAGGGGTATGGGATCTAAAATAACATAGGAAACTAATCTAAATATCAATATATCAGAGAAAGAATGGATGGAAATATGGACTACATATCCATACAAATCATTATCAGTCAAAGTGAAAGAAATGGTTTTGAAGGTAGTCCACAGATGGTATTGGTACCCCACAAAATTACACAAAATTAATGGAGAAATCTCAGACAGGTGCTGGAGAAACTGTGGAAGTAAAAGCACACTAGAACACATGTGGATCTCTTGTTCCAAAGTGGTAGCATATTGGCGGGAAATAATTAAATGGATAGAAACACTGTTGAATAAAAAAATAATTTAAAATAAAGCTTTATTATTATTTTCAATATTTAAGGATGGAAATGAAAATATTCAATAAAGACCTAATTGCACATCGTGCAGCAGGAGTTGAAATTGCACAAAACTGGCGAAATGCTCAAGATCTTTCAGTACAAAACCTTGAGAACAGAATCTGGTAAATGGTCCTGATGGAAAAGCTGACCAATCAAATTAAAATATATAGAGGAGAAATAAAACAGGATAAATTTATGAAAGCCTAGCAACCAATATTAACACATGGAATTAGGTCAAGAAAAGAAGAATGTGATATGGGAAGTAATTTGGATTGCTGGCATGTAATATTTTAAAAAGAATTAAGTATGTTAAAATATGAACTACTGGATGTATAAAGAAAGACAATTTACTAAAAGAATGTGTAAGTAATTTGATAGTATTGTACTACAATTCTAACTTGCATTGTCATACTATGGATGTTAATCAAATTAAAAATTAAAACACACACACACTGATGAATGCTCAACAGCAATATGAGCTCTACATGAGGCTTCTGGGTGGGGTCATCAGGGGGTGTGGGAACTCAGGTGGCGTCTGTGGTCCGTTCTGCCTATTTTCATCTATGGCAGATTGCCCATCTGCGACCATATCTTGATGGAGGGCCCCTCACTATTCTTGTCCATGCGCTTGTAATCTCAAGATTAGACCATTGTAACGCACTCTATGTGGGGATGCCTTTGAGATTGATGTGGAAACTTCAAATGGTGTAGAATGCGGCAGCCAGGCTTCTTAGTGGGGTGAGGAAATATCAGCATATCTCTCCCACTCTGGCTGCTTTGCACTGGTTGCCCATTTGTTTCCGCATTGAATTGAACATGCTAATGATGACGTACAAAGCCCTAAATGGTTTGAAACCTCGATACTTGGCAGATCGTCTTCTCCCACCTAGATCTACCTGAATCACCCGATATAGCCAGCAGGGATGGCTGAGGGGCCTAACGCCGAGAGAGGCCTGGAAGGAAAGAACAAGAAACCGGGCCTTCTCGGCAGTGGCCCCTCAGCTATGGAACACTCTCCCAACTGAAATCCATCTGGCACCCTCGCTTGGTGTTTTAAAAAGCCATTTAAAAACTTGGCTCTTTAGGCAGGCCTTCCCTCCAGTCAATTAACTTATTTTTATTTTTTTCTTTCCTGAGTTATGTTATCTTGGCAATGTTTTTTAGAAATAAGTGTTAAAGTTTGTGTTTCGGATGCTTTTTTTATGTTTGCTATATTGCTGTGTTTTTATTATGTATGTAAGCCGCCCCGAGTAGACTTTGTCTGGGGGGCGAGGTAAAAGTCTAATAATAAATAAATAAAATACAATAAGCAAAATCTTAGACATGCTTATTTCGAAGTAAATAAACTGAATTTAAGGAGAGAGGCTCCCAGCTAGGATTGAAGTCTCAGGTTTTAGTCCAAAACATTTACAGTGGAAAGTAAGGTCCCTGGACTGAATTTACATACGATGTATTCCCATATAAACAAGCATAAAATTGTACTTCCATATCAAAACCCTTTAATTTCAGTATCATTTTGGTGTGCTTATCCATATCCTAAATGAAATGTCATTTCTCTTTCCACCTTCTCTTCCTCTCCCCTCCCCTCCCACTACCCGACTCCTTTCCTAGATTCTGTTTTCATTTGCTGGTATGCATAGTATCAAAGAATGAGAGCATAAAATACTTAGGCTGGCAAAGAGTTCAGATACATCAGTTAAGCATCAGACATTCTGGACATTAGTAAAAACAAAACAAATCCACCATCGATTCATAATTTTATGAGGAAGATATGTACTTCACATGAAATTCTGTTTCTTTCATAAACACGATACAAGACAGAGATCTAAGCATCACACAAATTACTTCTTTCTGAAAATTGAGTCAGGGCTTCTCAACCCCTAAGAGTAGGTTTTTGGGATACAAATGGAAGGAACTGCAGTGGGAAAAGAATTATTCCCTCCCATTTGCATCAGCAGAAATGTAGCACTTTATACTTTTATACTTTATACTATTAGTTCAGAAAGACTTATGTACTGTAGATAAGGTAACATGATATTTATTTATTTATTTATTTATTTATTTATTTATTTATTTATTTATTTATTTATTTGATTTATATCCCACCCATCTGGTCTGGTCGACCACTCTGGGCGGCTAAATAATTAAAGTCCATGCGAGGACGGGAGTTAAACAAGGATGCCCAGTTAGCCCCTTAGCATTTAACCTGGCCAGGGTGGACCCACTTCTCCAGAACATTCCCACACCTGCGTTTCGGAAAAGAGCCATGGCTGCACTCATGTTCAAAAAGGAAGACCCCCTCAAACCTGAAGAGCAACTTCACTATGTAGCACACTCTAAAAGACCGATGGAAGCATCATTGCTCCCTATACCTTTAAGAAATGAAAACTAATTTTATGAATATCAATATTAAAATTCATAGAATTATTAAGGGAAGTTCCAGTGTCTGCCACCATACTTATGGCTTCTCTCTGATTGTCCAAAGGGATGGAGACACCAGAGAGCAATTTCCCCACAATGTCTTTGCTCTCTGGCTGCCCAAAGATTTTTCTCTGTCTTTGAACCTTGAGTATTTTTCCCCCCAAGAGGGGAAAGTGCACCGTTCCTGGAAGCACTGCAATACCAGGTCAATGCGTGGAGTGGACAGAGCAAGCCCTTCTTCCATCTCCCAGCTCCAAAAATCCATTTAATATGTAGTCCTCAAATAGAGGACATATCAGATATTAAACTGATAAGAACAGATACTACACTTGATCTTAGCCAAAAGGCCGAAAAGCTTTTTTTTGTTTGTTTGGCAAGAGCTAAATATAGATCTAATGGCTTTGAAATGCAACAAGGGCAAGAAAAATAATAAGTACTTTGCTATCTGTGTGAACCAAACGGGCCTTTAAAAAAACTGCCTAATGACAAAATCAGCAAGGAAATATTACCCCTCTTCCTTCCATTTTGAAGCCTTTGCTTGCTAACATAGCAACAATGAAAACTGTTGGTAGAATAGAAATTAAATAATAAGCCAGACCTTGCAAAAATAGAGCTAAAAGGGGTGGATAAATGATTTATGGACATTTCATGCAAACAAAAGTAGCAGCAGTGGGGAAAAAACACAGAAAAAAACCCCCAGAATTTCAGTTACACAATTCACGTCTGAGACCCATGGTTAATTTTCTAAAAGCGCAATGCAATTTAGTAGTCAAATTAAATACATGCAATTCATTGATACCCATTATGATAAACTGACTAGATCTTTATTTCTTGGTTTAACTGAGTTGTAAATAGGATTGAAACAGTAATGACCAGAATCCAAAAAATTACTCATGTGTAGGGATCCACAGAGACTGTAGTTCCCCAAACTTGCTACTGTCCACATACACAAAGTTGATGGAAATAATGAGAAGAAAGGAAAGTGTTAGAATACTCTCTTCTACTCAGTGTAACATTATCCCCTAAATCAGAGGTCGTCAACCCCCAGTCCGTGGCCTGAGACGGACTGGGCTGCAGAGAGAGACCTCCTGGCCCCCCACTCACTCCCTCCCAACAGCTGCTTTGTGCATGTGCCAGCGCCGGTGTGAGCGCTCCCCCACTCCTTCACGCATATACCCAAGTGCCTGTGTGAAGGGGTGGGTGGGTTGTGTGCAGGCGCTCCTATGCATGCGCAAAGGGGTGGGGGAGCACTGAAGCTGGTGTTGGTGGGCACATGCGCGCTCCCCCATCACTTTGTGGGCAAGCTCAGGGGGGTGCCCCACCTTCCTCAGAGGCTCAAACGGCCTACGCTTCCAAAAAGGGTTGGGGACCACTGCCCAAAATGAATGCTTGAACAGAGTTCAAGAGTTAACTGGAATGCAATAGAATGAAGAAACACTGAACTTCCACAATTTTTTATATCATTATTGTTCCTCCTTCTTCTAATGGGTATCCACAAGAGGTTACTCCCCTGTTTTTCTAATTTTGCTCATTACATTTTCTAATTTTTCCAGAGAGACGAAATCTAGTAAACTATTTGATATACAACTGCTGTAACCCAGCTGGCTTTCTCTCCAGCAGTTGCTTTTGATACAGTATCACATGGTGTTCCTCATTAGTTCAGATAAATTATTCACGAAGTCCCAGATGCGAAGTCCCACAGTTCACTAAGCTCCCGCCTGGCTTTGACAAAAATGTGAGCTTTTCACATCACAAAACAAATGTGAGTTTGTGAATAATGTGCATTGCCAATTAGCCCAAAGAAATCATGTACTACCTCATGAGTCACTGAGACGTATTTAAAGAGAGTTATAGTGCCCTGTAGAAGCAAAGGACTGTCTTATTGTTTTACTCCAAAGGTCTGAAGTTTATCCTTCAAATTATCAATCAAAACATCTAAAGCAGATTTTTTAAAAGCTGAATTCTCTTTATATATAGTTGAATTTCAACTCCTAGAATTGCTGACCATTGGCCATGTTGGATGGGGCTTCTAAGAATTGAAGCATATGGAGGGGTGAAGTTGAGAACTATTAGCTGAAATCCACTTGTAAATTCTTCCACTGATTCAATGGGCCTACTCTGGACATCAGGCATTATTTTAGAAGATTAACACTAAGGAGCTGTTTTGCATGAAACAGGAAAACTGAGTTTCTTCTTGCCTCTAATGTGTCTCTGAATGGAATACTTGAATCCATACAGGTGAAGTTATGTCTGAAACAGGTAACTGGCTATGATCTGAAGCACATGTTTGCATAAAGTAATCTTTATTACTCCCCCCCCCAACAGTCTCCATTCTACAATTCTCATACCAGTGTGTGTGAGCTTTCTTCACTTCAAATTTTGAACCATACATCTTCAAAAGGACACAGTGCATGGCTATTGTTCTACGCAATGCTTTCTGAGTTGTGTCTCACATTACCCCATTGTGTCCCTAACATTTTAGCCAGCATGATTAATGATCAGGGATGTTGCGTGCGGTAGTCCAAATATTGTTTAGGAAGATCCCAGCATTTGGAGATCTATGCTTGAGAATTCTGTTCCTAAAACAGATCTAGACATAGGAATTTATGCCTTTAAAAAAAAAAAAACTTCTGTGGACATACATTTTTTGGGTTTCTGTGGGGATTGTATCAGATTTGACTTTTCTTCTCTGTTTTTTTTGTGCTGTTCCAACGCAAACCAAATAAATGAACATGTGAGTACCAAAACATTTGCCACTGCAACAATTTTCTGAGAGAAGGCTTGCAGTTTCTGACAGAATTGCAAGGGTGCCAATATTTTTGGCCAGGACTGTACATGTAATTTCTGTAATGCTGCATTTAAAAACTAGCAACAACAAATGCTGTTAAATTACAGTTGTTGCCCAGCCTAATTTGTATTGTATTGTAGAGCAGGCATTGCAAGTATGATGACAGCTCTATATTGAAATCTTAAGATTCACTATAGAAAGGAACAGGAATTGGTGTTTTTTTTTGCAACACCTTTTTGTCATAGCATATTGTTATTCCACAGAATACGCAAGTGAAAAAAGGAATGCCAGGCAAAAACTAAACTGACATTCAGGCATTCTTGTTTAATTCATCACAGCTTTTTTTTTCTTGTTAAAATCTGATAAACATTTTGAGTAGTAAAAATCCAATTTAGAAATGTAACAGATCAGAAAACCAACATAACATGGCTGTCTCTTTAAAGACTTACATTATATAATGTCAGTAAGCTTAGACCAGAGCTAGACAATCTGTGGATCTTCAGATGCTCTTAAACTACAACTCTTATCAGTTCTAGACAGCATAGGAACAGGACTGTAACAACATCAGAGAGGAATACAGTGACTTAGAAAGCTTTAAGCAAAGATGGTATTACATTCTCACAAATATGGGTTTGCTTTCTGAAGTATATGTACATTCCAGCTGTTAATATGCAAACAAAGAATATGTTTGTGTCATCTCAGAAACTAACTCTCTTATTCTGACAGAAGCCTGAGGCTACAATCCTATACAAGTTTATATGCCAGGAGGTTCCACTGAGCTCAGTGGGACTGACTTCTCAGCAGACATGCATAAGATTGCACTGTCAGTAGGAAGCAGCCTACTTAATCAAACGTGTATGCAGACTGAGAATGGGGATGTAAATCTTTACTTATTTCATTCTCACCCGTAAGAATGAAAAATTTCAAATATTTTCTCCATGCTGAGTGAAACTATAAGAACTCTTGTGCTATTTATTTATTTATTTATTTATTTATTTATTTATTTATTTATTTATTTATTTATTTATTTATTTATTTATTTATTTATTTATTTATTTATTTGCTGTGTTTTAGAACTTATTTCTATAAAAAAACCATGGCAATGTGTTTTTTTTGCAAAAAAAGTTGCTTTTCTACAGAAATGATATTTTGTCCAAAAATTTTCTTGTGCAGATTTCTATTCTCCCCTCCCAACTGCTGCCCTCATAGGAAGAGTGAAAAATATAGCCATTTGACTCTTTCTAAAACAGTGTTCTTGATGTGTCAATATTGCAGATATTTGCTACATGCTTTTTGGTATTCTTCAACTGCAAGGCCATGTTATTTTGAGACACTGACCTTTCCATGGCTCCATAGAGCATTTATATAGTCCTTCTACATATAATGAAGGGAGATATCTAGGAATTCCAGTTATAGAACATGAATATATCTTCGATTGTAATCAGAATGAGGATATAGTTCATTATTTATTGTTCTATTTATTGCTCTTTATAGGGATCTTAGAAAAGGATTCTGGTCACCTATCATCTAGTTATATACCTTTTGTAACTTTCAGGAAGCAATATTAAGATTGCTCACTGATAATCAGTCATCTATCACATAGGTTGTGGTGGCAACCAAGCAGTGGGTCTTAATATTCATTGTAATGTATGGTATGATTGGATTGTTGATAAGCACATCCATGAGCTATTTTAATTAGTTTTTAGACTGGGAATTTTCTCTTACATTGTATATTTCAAAGACAATTGGCTGTGAACAATAAAGTTATTGCCACAATGGTCAACCAGATGCTAACAGTAAGTCTATATGCAGGCCAGTGGAACAACAGCACATTTTTATCATGATCTGGAATGTAGAGGGATACTTCTGATATTGGTGGTACTATATAGCCATTATAACTACTGACCCTTGATAGCCAGATTCTGTGACTGAGTCTGGAATGGAATGGAGTCTTAGGTCATATTAGGGGTCCAGCCACTTACTTCAACTGGCATAAAGAATTTATTATACAAATGAAGCATAAACAACCCTGAAATGTGCTCTATGTGGAACTCTCCATGGTCCTGATGCTCAGATGCATAATCTGTACTTGGTCCCAACTGGCCAGAATACCTCCATCTCCAGCAGCTACTAGCAATTAGATTTTAGATCTTTATATCTTTATTTTCTTTCAGGGATGCCTCTTTGACTTATTTTATGTGTACAAGTTTTTTCATTGTAGTTGAAAAGGAAAGTTTTATTTAGGTTTATTTGAGTTTCCCCATGCATCTTTTATTGCACCCCATGCATCTCCATGCATCTTTTATAGCACCCCAAAACTATTCAAGAAAATCAGAGGCAAGGCAACAATCAATCTACTCCAAAAGCAGGCCCAGACACCCTTATAGAAGCAGACAAAAAAGTCTCTGACAACTAAAAATACAAATCTTTAACAGAATAAATACAAGGTAAATTAACCAAATGGCAGTGTTATTTTCCCTTCAAACAGGGAAAGCACACACCTGAGGGGGAAATATAGCAAACCAAACACAAAGCAAAACACACACAAATACCACAAAACCAACAGTCACTTCTCCCAAATACCAAGAACAGTGAACAAGCAAATAAGAGAATAAAAATGCAACCAAACCAGCCCCAAACAAAAACTGCTAGAATGTGGGGAAAATTTTCTTCCCCCACCACTTCTTTTCTTTAAGTCCAGCAGGCAGCACGTGGCATCCCAGGCAGTAGCAAAAACAAAGAAAGGAAAGGACCAATTTTTAAAAAAAATCAAAGGAATGTATGTTGGGGGGGGAATCCCCAAAGAAAGCATAACAGGTTACCCAAACATAATCCCAAGAAGGCAAAAATAATTGCCCCAAAAAATCAAGAAAAAATACAAAAAGAGAGAGGAAATAATCTAAGATGGAGGCACAGGAAGGAGGCTGGCACAGAAGCAAGAGTCCAAGATGGAGGATAGTGGGAGCTCAGTACACACTAATCCCACAAGGAAAAACTGAGGCAAAAAGCACACTCCTTACTGGCTTTCTTATCGACTCCTCCTCTTCTCAGTTGTTCTGACTGACTAAATTGGGACTGCTGGATGCAATCTGGCAGTGATTTGTAACTTTTAAAGTTCCCCCACCCTTGGTCCCAATGCTCTTAAAAGACCTTCCTAGGGCAAAAGGAAGCCCCAGGGAGCCTTGGAACCTAAAACAGGAGATAGGAAGCTATTAATCAGCCTACATTAAATGTAACATGCAGTAGATTTTATATACAGCCAGTCTCTGAGAAATCCATAGCCAGAGCATCACTGATTAGCACCTCTGGTTAGTATGAACTCCATACAAACACGCACACAGTGCACACACACACACACACGGAGGGAGGGAATTAAATATAGATACTGTATTTTTCTGTGTACACGACCCCCCAATGTATAAAACAACCCCCTAATTTTGACCCTTGATGGAGGTGGAGGAGCAGTTAATGGGCAACTGCTCCTCCACCTCCATCTCCTCCTGCTGCTGCCTCTGCTGCCTGCCCAATCACCTCCTCTAGCGCCACTGCCGGGGCTCACCTCCAGCTCACGTGGTCACTGCCTTGTCCCCTGCCCTAAGGAGAGGATTGCTGGAGGAGGTGATCCGGCGGCGGCATCAGGAAGCATGCGCGAGTGCTTGTTTGCCTCTGCCTCTGCAAAAAGCGGCAACCTGCGGTGAGCCCGTCAGTCCCACTGGAGGTGGTGATCAGGCAGGCAGGGGAGGCAGCAGCAAGAGGTGTCTGAGCCCGTGTGAATGCTCCTTCGCCTCCGTCTCCTCCCCCTGCTGCTGCCTCAGCCACCAGAGGGGACAAGGTGGGAGCTCTGGAAGAGGCAGCTGGGCAGTGGCAACAAGAGACGCCCAAGCGTGCATGCGACTGCCTCCTTCCGTGTATAAAATGACCCTCAAATTTTCCTCTAATTATTTTAGGAAAAAGTGTTTTATACACTGAAAAATACAGTAGATAGGCCTGTCAGATTCAGAAATAATTGCTGTACTTTGCATATACTGTAAATACCTGTCACCGTAATGGGGAGACAATGATCTTGTGGGTTTTTCTTTTTTCTTTGCCTGCTTAGTCATATGCTCTTGATGAGCAAATTCAAGGCCTCTCCTTGTCCTTCTCAAAATTCCCGATGTTGAAAGATACTTCAGCTGAACAGGTTTTCAAATAACAAGACATTCTCTGGAATGCAGGACACATGACCAGCCTGAGTCACAAGGTCTTCAGTGGAGAAAACATCAGCAGATGAGCTGTACGTCTGGCCACAGCATAGTATCCTAATTTTCAATATGATTTCAGAAATAAAGTGCTAACACTATGCACATTTTGAACTATTGATGTCCTGTGTTTGGATCTGCCGGCTTCAATTAACATCCTTAACCGGACCTGCAAGGTGGACCAACTGAAATGCTAAAATAGTCTCTGAAAACAGCTCCATGTGAGTAGGACTGGGCACATAGATGAAATCTAGAATGAAAACAGAAATTTCAAATCCAGCCTTAAAATAAGATAAGGCATTTTTTTGAGGAAGTAGATTTCAGAGGAGATTATCACCTGAATTCAATTTCTGCTTTTGCATCGGTTTCTTTACTAGTTTCTTGGAACAATCAAAGAGCAGGGGGTATCATTTTGACTTTTAGATTCAGGTGCAAAGTTGGAATTCTTTGGTGGCATTGTTCTAACACACCTAGAGAGGAATGGTCTGAAGAATCAGCCCATAAGTGATTTTTTTCAATACTGTAAAAAGTAGGGGTGTGCAGATTTGTATTTTGGAGCACAATTGCCAGCATTCTTTGGCCAGCCAGTAGCAGAGAGGAAGTAAATAAAGAGCAGAAAGTTATAAAAGTTTCCCTTGAGGCAGCTGTCCCAATGAAGGAAAATAACATTTACTCTTGAACCCTGCAGTACAGCTGATCTGCTCATATTTCAAATGTCCCCTTAGAAAAGAGATAAGACTGGATCTAGACTTGAAAATCCATGGAAGTTAAGATAGTCATTACTGTGACAAACCCAGACCTACTGGGATCTATCACACAGTTACTAAGCTGCCACCAACCATTCCCTATAATAAGTCACACAGACCAGGGATGGATTTTTAAACAATAAAAGAATAAGGTTTATTTTAAATACAAACAGGGTAAATAAAACAATCAGGTGAATAAAATAAAGTAACGTGGCTTATTCTCACACACACAAGCATACAGTTTGGTTCACCTAGAACCTTTAACTTAAAGCACAGACCCTGAACCCATCAGTTCTGGCTAACCCACAGACACCTGAACTTATCAGGTTGGTACTCTGACACACAGTAGTACCCTGTCAGACACCCAGACTCCCACAACAGCTTCTTCTTCCCCAGCTGCTGCTTCGTCCCAACCCAGTGTCTCACAGTCTGTCTCAGCATCTCCCTTCACCACACAGGCATCACATATTTATACAGTACAGCCCCTCCTCCTGATGTCCCGCCTTCCACTCCCCATAGGATGGAACTTTCCCTCCAAACCCATGACAGACAGGTAACATCAGTGCTGTTATGTAACACCTCCCCTCTTTAAAAGTTGTTTTGTAGGGGGAAAGCTAAAAGTGCTTTTCACCAAAAAACAACCTGCATAAAATACAAAACAACATTTATACATACCATATAATACTTACATATACTTACACTCCAAGTTAACCATAGCAAATATGCATTTAAACATTTATCATTTACATTACATCCATTTACCTTTATTAATACAAACCAATTTAAAACCAGGTACATTTTAACTTTTTGTTTTCATTATATACATATAGTCCATGTTCTTTCGCCGTCTTCATTCTTCAGGTCTTCTTGATAAGGCGTCAGCAACACAGTTCACTGACCCTCTGACCACCTTCACTTCAAAGTCATAGTCCTGTAGGTTTAAAGCCCACCTCATAAGTTTGCTATTGTGGGTTTTCATTGTCTTTAACCATTGCAATGGTGAATGGTCAGTACACAGAACAAAATGTCTTCCCCAGATGTAAGGCTTGGCCTTCTGGATCGCGTAGACTATGGCCAAACACTCCTTCTCCACGGTTGCCAAATGTCTCTCACCTTTTTGAAGTTTCCTACTCAGGTAGGACACTGGATGCTGGTCACCATTCTCATCCTCCTGGCACAGAACTGCTCCTACCCCGCTGTTAGACGCATCGGTGTAGATGATGAACTCCCGGTCGAAGTCTGGAGCACGCAGGACTGGATAGTTGATTAACGCCTCCTTCAACCTCTGGAACGCCGCCTCACAGTCGCTGGTCCACGGGATGCGGTCATCAGCCGTCTTCCTCGTCAGATCGGTCAGCGGAGCCGCAATCTCGCTAAACCTCGGGATGAACTTTCTGTAGTAGCCCACCAACCCAAGAAATGATTTGACCTTTTTCTTGGTGTTGGGTCTAGGCCAATCACGAACAGCTTCTATTTTGGCCTCCAGGGGTTTTATCATTCCTCCCCCTACCATGTGACCCAAGTATTTTATTTCTGGGCTACCCAGCTGACACTTGCTGGCCTTTACTGTTAGCCCTGCTGCACTTAACCTCTGCAGCACTAACTCCAGGTGTATCAGGTGATCTTCCCAGGTATTACTGAAGATCCCTATGTCGTCAATGTAGGCCACTGTAAAGTCATTGAGCCCTGCCAAGGTCTGGTCCATCAGCCTTTGGAATGTGGCTGGTGCATTCCTGAGACCAAAGCTCAGGACTCGAAACTCATAGAGACCAAAAGGGCTGCAAAAGGCAGTCTTTTCTTGATCCCTGGGATCAATTCTTAATTGCCAATATCCCTTTACCAGGTCCAATGATGAGATGAACCGACAACCCCCTATGGTTTCAATCAGGTTGTCTAGCCTGGGCATTGGGTAGGCATCAGGAGTGGTTACACGGTTTAACTTCCTGTAATCAACACAAAACCTAATGCTCCCATCAGGCTTGTCCACAAGGACTATTGGAGAGGACCAAGGGCTAGAAGAGGGGACGATTATGTTCTCCCTCAGCATTTCGTCCAGCTCCTTCCGCACCTTGTCCCTATAGGGTCCCGTTACTCGGTATGGGGATACTGCCTGCGGGGGTGCATCCCCTGTGTGGATCCGATGCATCACTCCCTTCACTATCCCCGGCTTGTTGGAAAATACCTGTTGATATTTATTAAGCAGCATTTTTAATTCTTGCTGCTGGTCTTGGGTGAGTGCAGGACTGATCTTTACCTCCTCTGGGTTGTATTTTACTTCCCCTCTACCCTCCCAGAAGGGTAATTCAGCTTCCTCACTCTCAGCTGCTTTTATCGCGAATAAAACCCTCTGTTCCCCTCTGTAGTAGGGTTTTAGGGCATTCACGTGAACCACCCTCCTTGCTTGGTTCTCCTCTTGCTCTATTAGGTAGTTCAGGTCTGACATCTTGGAAATGACCCTATATGGTCCTGCCCATTTGAGCTGCAGCTTATTCTCTCTGCAGGGCCTAAGCCAAAGCACCTCCTCCCCTGGGTCAAAGTGCCTCTCTCTAGCTTTGTGGTCATACCATGTTTTCTGTCTGACCTTCTGAGCTTGCAGGTTTTCTGCTGCCAGCTCTAGATTTCTCCTTAGGTCATTCATCAAGGTGTCTATGTAAGTCACAACGTCTTGTGGGTCATCCTGGGTGATCTGCTCCCAATTTTGTTTGATCAAATCAAGGGGCCCTTTCACCCTTCTCCCAAATAGAAGTTCAAATGGACTAAACCCGGTACTGGCTTGTGGCACTGACCGATAAGCAAACAAAAGGGATTGCAGCTTCTGGTCCCAATTGTTTGGATTCTCTGCCAAGTAAGCCCTAATCATGCGCATTAGAGTCCCATTGAACTTCTCAGTTAACCCATTGCTTTCAGGATGATAAGCAGTGGTTTCCTTGTGCTTAATTCCACAGATCTGCCATAAGCGTTTCATGAGCTTTGATGTGAACGATGCGCCCAAATCTGTGATTATCTCTGAGGCAAATCCCATCCTGGACATATACCCCACCAAAGCATCGGCCACTGTGTTAGTTTCAATGTTAGTCAAGGGTATGGCTTCAGGATACCTTGTGGCATGGTCCACAATTGTTAGGATGAACCTGTTCCCCCTCTTTGTGGCCTTGGGCAAAGGTCCCACAATATCCACCCCTATGCATTTAAACGGAGTGTCAATCACAGGCAAAGGGCACAACTTTGCTTTGGTCCTATCGCGGTTATTCCCCTGCCTTTGACACACATCACATTGTTTACAGAACTCCCTGATCTGCTTCCCTATGTCAGGCCAGTAGAAATTCTGTGTTATTCTCTGCTGTGTTTTGTTCACTCCTAAGTGTGCAGCAAACATGTCAGAGTGACCCCTTTGTAAGATCATGGGGCGATACTTTTCAGGTACCACCAGCTGACTTCTGATCCCATCTCCCCCTTTTGAGATATTCCTCAGGGTTTCTCTATATAAAATCCCCTTTTTCTCCAGAAATCTCACTGGGGTCTCAGGTGTTAGCTGGGCGTCAGTCACCTGTTCAAAACACTTTTGGAGAGTGGCGTCTGCCTTTTGCTCCTGTCCAAATCTGCTGTCTGTGGTTAAGGTTTCCACCACAGCTTCTGAACTTCCCCCACCTGCTTCCGTCTCTGGCTCATCATTACCCCCCTGAACTGTCCCTGTGGTGGCTTGTGAGCGTGTAATCACTAGCACCCGTTTCACATGTTCAGCCAGGTCATTTCCCACGAGCACGGCTGCTGGCAGAGTCGATGAAATCGCTATCCGCCAATCTCCCCTCCAGCCTTGAAAGTTGACAGGTACCTCTGCTACTGGCAGAGAGATTATCTGCCCCTCAATCCCTGCCACCTTCATGCTCTCATTTGGGATTATAAACTCCCTAGGGATGATATCTGGATGGCATAGGGTTACTTGGGAACAAGTGTCCCGCAGCCCCCTATACTGACGGTCAAGTATTCCTACGTCCACCCCTGCTGTCTCAAACAACTGAGAATCTGTTTTTATCAGCAAGCAGCGCTTTACCTCCAGAAGAGGACCATTTTCCTCAGCCTGATCAGCATAGGTAGCTGTTCCAGACTGAGTAGTCATGGCAACAGGCTCCCTCTGTGACAATGAGCTTTGCTCTTTCTGGACACAGAACACAGCTTTTGGCTTGGTCCCACTAGAATTCTGAGGCACCATTCCTTTTAGCTGCTTTAATTTCTCACACTCTGAGATTAGATGACCCTTTCCCTGACAGAAATAGCATTTTCTGGTATATTTTGATTCTCTCTCATCTTGTTTTGGTTTTCCCTCCAAATTCTGAGGGCTTGGTTTCATGCCTGAGGGCTTCCCTTCACCATGGGCCCCTCCCCCTTGCTGGCTTTTCCCTGGTCCCTGAGAGTACTTGCTGTAGGTTTCTTTGGGTTTACCTACAGATTTCCCCTCACCCAAGGGCTTTCTTATTTGGGAGATAAAATCCGCGATTTCTGCGGCTGCTGCCACAGATTTCGGTTTCCTTTCCCTCACCTGGAATTTCAATTCCCCCTGCAGGACTGAATAGAACTGTTCCAGGGCTATCAAATCTTTAAGCTGCTCATAGGTCTCTATTCCCTCCTGCGATAGCCATTTCTCAAGCAGCCTCACCAGTTGGGCCCCCACTTGGGTGAAAGTCTGTTCTGGTTTTTTAGTGAGGGACCTGAATCTTTGTCTCAGCTGCTCTGCATTTATCCCATGTCTTGCAAACACCAGTTTTTTAAACTCTGCAAAATCTTTCATCAATTCCTCAGGCATCTCGGCATAAACCTCAGCCAGGCTACCACTGATTAAAGATCGCATGATGGTCATCTTCTCAGTTTCCCTCACTGAGAAGTCCACAAACGCTCTTTCCACTAAGGAAAAGAACACCTCAGGACAATCTCCCTTGTGGTACACAGGGAATTTCTTCAGGTCAGCCTTAGACAATTGGCCTCCCTCAGAATCCCTATTGTTATTATTGTTCTGGTTCATCAGTTCCAGTTTTCTTAATTCAAACGCCATTCTCTCTCTCTCCATTCTTTCTTCCCTCTCCATTCTCGCTCTCTCTAACCTTTCCTCCATTTCCCTCACCCTCAGTTCATGCTGTTGGGCTAGGATCAATTTTCTGAGTTCTGGGTCCTGCTCTCCTGTGCTGTCACCTTGCACTGAGCCAAATTCATCCTCAGAACCTTGGTCAATCTGGGGGTCTTTCACTTCACTCATTTCTGTTACTTGGCTTCGAGTCAAGGGCATACCCCCCCTCAGAACAGGCTGCTTTAAAAAGTCAAGCCTCAAAATAAAACGACCACTTTTTTCCCTGCTTGCCTCAGAACCAGCTATCCTATAGAGATTGCTGCTGTTCTTCAGCACTACTTGCAACAGTATCGAGTCAGAGCCTACCCCCCTCTGCTGGGCCTCTCAGCTGGCAAGCTAGCTCGCTGTTGCTACGCAGTTTTGCCTCAGCGTTTTCCCGCCAAAACTAGGCTGCCTCAGAGCACCTTAATCTAAGTCTCCCCAGTTGGCACGTTCTTCTACTAGCGCACCTCCCCGTGAGGTACACCTAGAAGATTACCTACGCGCCTCAGACTGTCCCTGACTAGACCCCCCTTGCTCTGGGCACACCTGCCAAGGCTTTGCTGGACCGCTGGACAACTGGACCAGTCGTATCCCACACGCTGGACACCAATCAATGTGACAAACCCAGACCTACTGGGATCTATCACACAGTTACTAAGCTGCCACCAACCATTCCCTATAATAAGTCACACAGACCAGGGATGGATTTTTAAACAATAAAAGAATAAGGTTTATTTTAAATACAAACAGGGTAAATAAAACAATCAGGTGAATAAAATAAAGTAACGTGGCTTATTCTCACACACACAAGCATACAGTTTGGTTCACCTAGAACCTTTAACTTAAAGCACAGACCCTGAACCCATCAGTTCTGGCTAACCCACAGACACCTGAACTTATCAGGTTGGTACTCTGACACACAGTAGTACCCTGTCAGACACCCAGACTCCCACAACAGCTTCTTCTTCCCCAGCTGCTGCTTCGTCCCAACCCAGTGTCTCACAGTCTGTCTCAGCATCTCCCTTCACCACACAGGCATCACATATTTATACAGTACAGCCCCTCCTCCTGATGTCCCGCCTTCCACTCCCCATAGGATGGAACTTTCCCTCCAAACCCATGACAGACAGGTAACATCAGTGCTGTTATGTAACAATTACAAGATACACTCCACTGATTTCAGTAGGCCTACTCAAAGTATGGAATTGAGCTATCATTGTGTAATTTAAAGAGCAGTGGAAAAGAACTGAAAAAAGGACTGTGGAGAGTTTCTCTAAACTTTCCTCCCTGCGCCTTCCACAAAACAGCATCCCGAGAGGGAAATGGGGAAAGCAATAAAGTACCTGGCTCCAAAATTAGAACAATATTTTACTGAGATCAAGCAAGGTCCACTGACTCGCATTTAAATATATTGACATTTCAGAGTAATATTTCTGCTCTTGATTATTTTGAGGTTCAAATAAGAAATAATTATAACCAAAGGGACTTTGGGGAGCTCTTAAGAAGATGAAGAACTAGCAGAATGTTGCTAATTGCCTGAGCAGTTTCTTTTCGTTTGATTTGACTGGGAGCTTCTTTATCAGTTATAAACATTAATGCATCCTAAATTTGACTTATATTCCTGAAATTCACTAGAGCAAACCAGAGGTATGACAGCTTGTTTCTTCTACTTGATATTTATTTAGTACTCATATTGATTGAAAGGGAATGGATACACTTAGCATGTGTCGGCACCTCTTATATTCTCTACGGAGCATGAACTGAGATTAAAGTAATATGCCAGAGAAACTAATCTCATCAACTGCTAGGTTCTGAAGCTCGAATACTTCTACAAATTTCATATGCCAGACACCCCATTAGTAAACCTCCACTGGCAACCAGCACAGGCCAGACTGACAGGTGTGAGAAACCAGAATGGGACTGGTGAAGAGTAGAGAGCAGCAGACTCACACTTACTGTATATGTCATGGTGTGTTGTCTGGTATCAGCCAGGGGGCAAATGCTGCATGGGGTGGAATGGGGAGGAGGTTTTAGGGCATTTCCCACCAAACTAACTCAAGGGTGGCATCACTGACAAGTTCAAGACTAAAACTTGGCAAAGTTAACTTTCTGCTCTACAAGTACTGGGATTCCCCCAACCAGCACAGCCACTGACTAAATCAGTTGGGGAATCGGGATGCTTCAGTCTAAAAAGCAACATTGCCAATTTCTGTCCAAAACTGATCACTCTTTCTCCAATTTGTCACTTGTCAGGGTAACATGTGAGAAACCACTTATGCTTGACAACTGCAGTGTGCCACCCCCAAGAAGCAGGAGGGACTATAAATAAATCTGTAGCACACAACACAGCTAAAAGCAAGTGTTTTTCTCTCATTCAAGGTCAGCTTTGAGGATTTTGTGAGATGCACATATTTGGTCACATGGAGAAATAAGGCGGGTACTGTATCAGCCTATGTGTGTTGTTTGCTCTTCCTACCAGTCTGAAATAAAACACTAATTTAAAAATAACTCTGCACACATTCAAAGTTACTATGCATCTCGATAAGGTACACATTGCCTCAGACATGAAAATGTCTTGGGCTGTCTCCAAACAACATAATACTAGGCACGTGAACATCTCTCCTTCCATTTTTCACTGTTTCTGTCAATTACATTATTTTCTCTTTTCCTGCACGGAAAATTGTGCATGTTTTCATAAGTGTTTTTCCTAATGTATATATTTTAAGCATTTTAAGCTCTTCTGGGATGCAGAGTGGAGGATTGTACTCCCAACCTCTGGCTCCCCAGCCAGATACACTAAGCTATTCAGCTAAGTATTTATCCATCTAACCCAATGTTATTCACCTTGACTGATGAATAGTTTCACCAGGGACTCAGTCAGAGGTGTGTCACATTGCCTTTTACCTGATCCTTTTAGGCTCTGCTAAAAGGTAATTCTTACTTCAAAATACATGAAAATGACAGGGTGGTTTTCATGTATCTGGCAGCATGAAGAGCGCAGCGCGAGGAGCACTTTATATGTGCAACAGGGGCATGTGAGTGATATTGTCAGTATGTATGTATGGGTCTGTGCAGCCCAAGGCTGCACAGTCTAGTTCTTCCAGGATGCACAGTGAAGAACTGAACTCCCAACAAAGTATTTATTTTTTGTAGCAAGAGGAAAAATGAAAAACAAAACAAAACAAAAAACCTTCCAGGTTCCTTCCAGTTAAGTGAAACTGGAAGACAAGCATTTGTTTTTGTTAACAGTCTTGAAAATAACAACTGGAGAAATTCATTAAAATTATTAAGGCAGAGTTCCTTTCTATCTCTATACAAAATTCCTTCCTGGTATCTGTATGTATATGTTGGGATAAGGGGTGGAAATGTCAAAAGCAAGGCTTTCATAGTCTCATATTTATTTCAGGATGGGGGGATCCCATTATTTTCCTGCATTGCAAAAGCAATTACACGGAATCAAATTTTCCTGGCTCCGTGAATATAAACACAAAACAGAGGCTGATAGTTCTCAGAATACATTTGGTGTTTATATATCCTTCCAATCAGGGAGGGCATCCATGTGCATAATTTACAGATTTTTCTTTCCAAACACTCACCCATGGCAACATGATTACATAGTAAATAAACATTAGGTTTAATTCTCTTAATGTGTCCTTTCTTTAGGAAACCATTGTCCCCAGTGTAACATATGACACATATCTAGGAGCGTACAAAGAACAAACTTTTTCCAATTGCAAAATCACAAGACCCACCAATGACCTGGCTTTCTTAGGCTGAATTTTCAATGAGCTTTATCTCTTTATATCACTACAAAGCTTTACACTTACAATTCCACAAATCAACAGTTTTAAAATAGCTTTTACAAAACATTCCATAGAGAGATGGAATAATATGTATTAGGAGAGATGGAAACAATGTCAAAAATAAGATCATAAAAGTATTTTTTTGTTAAATCTATCACATACTCCAGCATTTAGAAGTCACATTGTGGAGGATTAAGGTAAAGAAAAATGGAATTAGGGATCACATATTTATACTCCATTTAAAAACAGGAAAAGATTTCTTTAGGGATTCAAACATATATCCAATCATCATAAGCAAGTGTGTGACCTGTTGTACACTGTAGGAGTTCATATAACATAAACCACCATTGGTATTATACTATGTCACCACAGTAAATTAATTTATTTCGCTGCAGAAAATTAAGGAGTCCATATTAGATAATCATCCAAGAAAATAGTTTTTAAAAATGTTTTTCAATCTAGAAGCATTACCGTAAAATATGCTATTAGTTCTTCCTTTCTGAAATTCTAGCATGTGAGGCAGAGTTTCCCACATGTGTTCTCTGTGTCCTCCCTCAGGTATCTTCACTGTTCTCAGTCAGAAGATCCCTAAGTTCCCATGAGTTTCCATGGCTGCATAGGGATTCAAACCCAGGCTGTAATCTATCACTCTATCTGTTACATAACACTGGGTGTCACATTGATTTAATATACATACATGGTTATTAAATAAAAATTAATTCTTAGGATCCAGTGATAAATCCACGTTTCATATGCTTCTATTTTTTCTCTTTATTAGCCTGTTTTAAAGGCCACAATTCCTCTCCAGAAGCGGGCTTCTCTTAATTTTGTGGCTGCTGTTCCCATCTGCAGTGATCACGGAGCCCAAGAAAGTAAAATCTGTCACTGCCTCCATATCTTCCCCTTCTATTTGCCAGGAGGTGATGGGACCAGTGGCCATGATCTTAGCTTTTTTTATTTTGAGCTAATGACCATTTTTGTGCTCTCCTCTTTCACCCTCATTAAGAGGTTCTTTAATTCCTCCTCACTTCTGCCATCAGAGTGGTATCATCTGCATATCTGAGGTTGTCGACATTTCTTCCGGCAATCTTAATTCCGGTTTGGGATTCCTCCAGTTCGGCCTTTCGCATGATGTATTCTGCATATAAGTTAAATAAGCCAGGGGATAATATACAGCCTTGTTGTACTCCTTTCCCAATTTTGAACCAATCAGTTGTTCCATATCTAGTTCTAACTGTTGCTTCCTGTCCCACATAAAAGTTTTCCAAACTTGCAGGCATATTGAGTGTAGCACCTTAACAGTGTCATCTTTTAAGATTTTAAGTAGTTTCACTGGAATGTCATCCCCTCCACTGGCCTTGTTGTTACCCATGCTTTCTAAGTCCCACTTGACTTCACTCTCCAGGATGTCTGGCTCAAGGTCAGCAACCACACTATCTGGGTTGTCCGGGATATCCAAATATTTCTGGTATAATTACTCTGTGTATTCTTGCCACCTCTTCTTGATGTCTTCTGCTTCTGAGAGGTCCCTCCCATTTTTGTCCTTTATCATGTCCATCTTTTCACAAAATGTTCCTTTAATATCTCCAGTTTTCTTGAACAGATCTCTGGTTTTTCCCTTTCTATTATTTTCCTCTCTTTCTTTGCACTGTTCATTTAGGAAGGCCCTCTTGTCTCTCCTTGCTATTCTTTGGAAGTCTATATTCAATTTTCTGTAACTTTCCCTATCTCCCTTGCATTTTATTTCCCTTCTCGTCTCTGCTATTTGTAAGGGCTCGTTGGACATCGACTTTGCTTTCTTGCATTTCATGTTCTTTGGGATGGTTTTTGTTGCTGTCTCCTCTACAATGTTACAAGCCTCCATCCATAGTTCTTCAGGCACTCTGTCCACCAAACCGAATTCCTTAAATCTGTTCTTCACATCCACTGCGTATTTATAAGGAATTTGGTTTAGATTATACCTGACTAGCCCAGTGGTTTTCCTACTTTCTTCAGTTTAAGCTTGTATTTTGCTATAAGAAGCTGATGATCAGCTCACAATCAGAACCACAATCAGCTCCAGGTCTTGTTTTTGCTGACTGTGTAGAGCTTCTCCATCTTTGGCTGCAGAGAATATAATCAATCTGATTTCAATATTGCCCATCTGATGATGTGCATGTGTAAAGTTGCCTCTTGCATTGTTGGAAAGGAGTGTCTGTGATGACCAGCTTGTTCTCTTGCCAAACTCTATTAGCCTTTGCCCTGCTTTGTTTTGAATTCCAAAGCCAAACTTACATGTTGTTCCTTTTATCTCTTGACTCCCTATGTTATCATTCCAGTCCCCTATAATGAGAAGAACATTTTTCTTTGGTGTCAGTTCTAGAAGATGTTGTAAGTCTTCACAGAATTGGTCAATGTCAGCCTCTTCAGCATCGATCGTTGGGGCATAAACTTGGATTACTGTGATGTTGAAAGGTCTGCCTTGGATTCGTATTGAAATCATTCTGTCATTTTTGAGATTGTATCCCAATACAGCTTTTCCCACTTTTTTGTTGACTATGGGGACTACTCCATTTCTTCTACGGGATTCTTGCCCACAATAGTAGATACGATAATCATCTGAATTGAATTCGCCCATTCCCATCCATTTTAGTTCACTGACACCCAGGATGTCAATGTTTACTCTTGCCATCTCCTGTCTGACCACATCCAGCTTACCAAGGTTCATAGATCTTACATTCCAGGTTCCTATGCAGTATTTTTCTTTGCAGCATCGGATTTTCCTTTCACTTCTAGGCACATCCACAGCTGGGCGTCCTTTCGGCTTTGGCCCAACCACTTCATTAGCTCTGGAGCTACTTGTACTTGTCAGATGCTTCCTCAGTAGTATGTTGGACGCCTTCCAACCTGAGGGGCTCATCTTCCAGTGTCATATCTTTTAGCTTTTTGTTTCTGTTCATGAGGTTTTCTTGGCCAAGATACTGGAGTGGCTTGCCAATTCCTGCTCCAGGTGGATCGCGTTTAGTTGGAACTCTACACTATGACCTGCCCGTCTTGGGTGTCCGTGCACGGCATAGCCCATAGCTTCTCTGAATTACTCAAGCCCCTTCGCCATGACAAGGCAGCAATCCGTGAAGGGGGAAAATACATAGCACTGTAAAATACGTACAGTGGTGCCCTGCTTGACGATTACCCCATTAGATGTCGAAATCGCTTGACGAGTTTTTTGCAATCGTTATAGTGATCGCAAAACGATGATTCCAATGGTTTTTTTATTTTACGACGATCAGTTCCCTGCTTCACAAACCGTTTGTTCACATTATGACGATTAAAAACAGCTGATCGTCGGGTTTTCAAAGTGGCTCCCGGCTGTTTTCTGGACCTATTTCTGGAAGACAGCGATGCAAAATGGCTTCCCCTATGGAGAATCTTCGCTGGACGAGCAGGTATTTCCCCCACTGGAACGCATTGACCGGTTTTCAATGCATTTCAATTGGGTTTTTACTTTCGCTTGATGACGATTTCGCTTAACAGCGATTTTAATGGAACACATTATCGTCGTCAAGCGGGGCACCACTGTACTCTCAAAGTCAGTTGTACACTTTTCTTAGATACTGTATGTTTCATCTAAAAGATGCTCTGGGCCTTCTCTAGTCTAATATTTATTGCATCATGATTTCATGCAATACATTGTTAAATTGTTAAAGAAAAGCAATATATTAATGTGAAAACATAAAGAAAAGATGTAATATTAATTTGATGTGATAATTGTTGTTGTTGTTGTTGTTGTTGTTGTTGTTGTTGTTGTTATATTATCCTGACCAGACCAGATGGGTGGGAGATAAATCAAATAAATAAAAATAAATAATATATAAAATATTCACATTACATATTTTTAAAATTAGTTACAATTACCAAAATTTGGCCAAATTTTACTCATCCCTTATTACTCTACAAAAATAATCAAATTAGATGCACTCAGGACACTACATGGACTCTTGACATCAACCCAGCTGGACTACAAACTGACAACTTACACATTCACCAGTAACATTACTGATTTGGCTTTAATTGGCTTCCCCTGCCTAGTGAGTAAACAAACCTGATCTTAGCTTTCTGATGGATATTGCTATGTTTCTGCGTGGCCTTTTCCCCACACTCCAGCAAAGCAGGAAACTTTTTCAATGTTCATATAGCAGGGGAAGAAGTATATACAGATTTATAGGCTTTTTTGTCTGAATCGCTGGTTACCAGAGGTGAAGCATTAAACCACACCCCCAAAGGCCAGTTGTAACCAGCTTTGATTTCACCTTAAGGAGCACCTGGTAGATTTCTGCCATGAATTTTTTGGGACACGCACCTGTAATTTTTCTGCACTGTCTACAAATTACTGGCACAGGTATGAAGAAGCGAGTTTTAAGCCTGAAAGCTTGCAGTTCATTTGATTTTTTTAGTGGTCTAATAAAGGTATCACCTTCTATTGCACTTGTATTGTGTAAGGAACACATGACTCTTTTTGTTGCATTTCAAAAATCAAATTAAAGTAATTTAAATCATTAATCATAATGCGAATAGTATTTAATGATTCAAATAAAGCATTCTAAAACTGTTGTTCAATATTGTAACAAATTATGGGTAATGAATTGAGTTTAAATACATCATTCCGAACTCCTTCTACAGTTCAGGATTTCCAGTTGTACAGAGAGCTGTTCTCTTCAGAAAGTCCTTCCATTCAAGACAACAGAAATGGCAATAGAAGAGGTGAAAGTACGCCATGTGTTTAGCCTGAACATATGCACATACATAGTGCCTAAATGTGTTACAGATATATAGCGCCAGGTCATATGAAAATTCATATAATTCCAGCCTTGAAGAACTGCTTTCCATTAATGTTTTTGCAAATATATGAAAGATTTGGATATCACTAATACCAAATATAAAACATCTGTAATACAAAATTTTATATCTTAGTACTTTTTATATGCAGTACTAGTAAAATCATAATGTCAGGTAGCAGACAGGTGAAAATATAGCAGAAATGAACTTGTACCTCCTATGTTCTAAATGGTCACATAAAAGCTGAAATAATTAATCTGTTTTTAAGTTCCGTGGTGTAACTTTTTAAATGCATCTATGAGAAGTCAGTCACACTGGCTCCATGAATGTGTAAAAATGGCTACTGTAATTGTTTCCATTTGAGAACCAAGCGCTAAATAAGTTACTTTGAATGAACAGGATGGCACAGGAAGTAGAAGTGATGGTTAATTAAGCTGTGGTTATTGGGAACTAATTACACATGGTAAGGTGGAGGCTAAATTGTTGCTGTCTTGTAGCCAGGTTTATTTTGTGAGCTCAGAAAATGTTTTGAAAATCTAATCTCAGGTGCAGAGTGCTTTAGTTCTATCCCAGCTACTTCTATTTAAACATTGCTAATTTTCTGACATGTTTACAGTCTTATTCTTGAGAGCACGTTGATACAAATGGAAGCATGAGTGTTAAGTAGCTTCAGGCTTAAGGCTATTTTCTACCCAAAAACCTGTTCTCTCCTATGTTGTAAGCCACCCAGAAAGTGAGAATGCTGAAGAGGGTGTTATAGAAATGGGAATAATAAATAAACATTTATTATATACATAGACCAAAATCCTGTTGCATATTTTAAGGAAGATCATAAATTTCAGTCTGTCCTCATACGTAAACAATTTTTAAGGGTGCATGCTTGTGTTGGCTTCGTGCATGTTTGTATACCCCTTGTGTTGTATACCCCTTGTGTTGGCTTCGTGCATGCTTGTATAACCCTCCAAGTGCTGCGACTAGGGTTCTTTGTTTACTGGCGAGGAACGGATCCAAACTTATGACTTTGCTTACATTACACAACAGACATAAAATGCAGAAAGCTAGAATACTTCAGTCATATAATGAAAACTGAGAATTGTTACATCTTATGATTCAAGATAAAATAAATTGGAAAAGATATGCAGGAAGGAGAAGAAGACATACACTAAAAGAAAAACCCTTGGAGGCTGGTTTACAAGCAACACAACATCATTGTAGGAGCAAAAGAACAAAAAGAAGAATTTAATGTTAACACCTTAGCATCTGTTCCTAGGTTCTGACTTATATGGAGATACAGAATGTTTGAATAGGTCTATATTTCAGAGTCAATGAGTGACATTTATGCGAAAATCTCTGTTCAGCCACGAAATTCATCAGAGGACTTTGGGGCTCATCAGCCTACCTAACAGAGCTCTCATGATGATAAAGGGCTCAGGGGGAGCAATGTAAATAAATGTACAATTTATTGCATAGCATCTGCCCCCTCTTGCCCCATGTAGCCTCTTGAGTTTCCTTGCTACACAGAGGGCTGGGGAAAGACGCGAATTCCCCAGAACTGGGAAAAGGCACTTTCCACCAGTGGAACCCTTCTGTCCACAGACTGAGGCTCCTGGCTCAAAGCCAAAAAAAGTTTAACTTAATAACTAGGGCACACCAAAGGACCTATCCTGTTTTACGCTTTCATCCTGCATGTACATTATATCTGTGATAAATCCAGTTCTGAAGACAACAGCTTCATTTTAGAAAATGTTTTATGAAATTGTTAAACATTAATTCAGAATATTTTCTCTCTGCCAAAGTAATTTTTCTTCAGCTTTTTGTTCAATTAGTTGGTAGTGCAAACTGGGAGGTTTTTGCTAAACATGAACCTCAAATCAGAAACATCATAGTGCTAAACCCCAAGTCACGAAAAAAAAACTATACTAAAAGGGAACCATGTTTTCTGAAGGGACAGAAAAGTATAGAAAGTCAAGTAAAATGTAACAATAAGTAAATAAGAATGCTGTATGGATAGTGATAAACCTAGACAGCATCTAAAAAAGTAGAGACATTACCTTGCCAACAAAGGTCTGCATCGTCAAAGCTATGGTTTTTCCAGTAGTGATGTATGGAAGCAAGAGGTGGACCATAAATAAAGCTGACTGCCAAATAATTGATACTTTGGAATTGTGGTGCTGGAGGAGACTCTTAAGAGTCCCCTGGACTGCAAGGAGATCAAACCTATCCATTTTGAAAGAAATCAACCCCGAGTGCTCACTGGAAGGACAGATCCTGAAGCTGAGACTCCAATACTTTGGCCATCTCATGAGAAGAGAAGACTCCCTGGAAAAGACCCTGATATTGGGGAAGTGAGAAGGCAAGAGGAGAAGGGGACGACAGAGGATGAGATGGTTGGACAATGTCACCAAAGCTACCAACATGAATTTGACCAAATTCCAGGAGGCAGTGAAAGACAGGAGGGCCTGGCGTGCTCTGGTCCATGGGGTCACGAAGAGTCAGACATAACGTAACGGCTAAACAACAACAACAATGGATACTGAGAAAAGATGAGTGCAGAACTAGCTGCATTGATAAGAAGGAATGCTCTGTCTGGAAGAGTCCAAGAAAGTTTAATCTCTAAGGTGCCAGATTAGTCTCCTTGTTTAGTTGTTTCTTTAGAAGGTAGAGGGTGTTTTTTTTTAAAAAAAACTTAGATAAATGTATTAATTGTTATTGATGAGAATTGCCTACTAAACAGTGGATGTGTCGGCACTTCTAGTGTATGAGGACCTTTGAGGTTTTTTGAAAGTAAAGGAAAAAAAAAGCATATACAAATACAATGTGACCTGCTACATTTAAGAAGAATTTTGTCAGGATGGGGCGGGATGGACCCAACACAATATATCACAATACCTCAGTAAGTGACAAAGCTATAGAAAAAGTTAAGTATTTGTATCTGATAAGAAACACTGACTGCAAGATGTTGGTGGATATGTCAATAGCCTTCTACATTCTGTATCTTCCTGGCTAATACACCAGAGCACTGGATTCCCATAATCCAACAGCCAGCATAGCCATGCTGTCCATTATAGATCAAAATGTGTTAGACAGGGTAAGGCTACTTCCCATAGCTGAAGCCTGGGCAGGAGAGCCATTCTCAATACAAATAGCATGCTTTCAATTATGTTTCAAGAAGCATTGGAAGGGACCCAAAAGAGACACCTCCCCCCAAAAAATGTGTTTGACTTTTGATGAAAAGCTGAAGGAACAAATTTTGAAGGGTAAAATTTAAGTTAACATGAATCTACTTTAATATATTCTTCTAACACGATGGACTAAATCAATTTTTTGTCCTACAATATGGCTTACAACAACAAGTGGTTTAGGTATCTGGCTGGGGACCCAGAGGATGAGATTCAGTTCCCCACTATGCCTCCTTGACAGGGGCTGGACACAATTATAGGGTCCCTTCCAGCAATGCAGTTCTAAGATGATGATGATGATGATGATGATGATGATGATGATGATGATGATGATGATGATGATGATGATGATGATGATGATATCAATCTGCCTTCTCATTATGACTTTTCTTACAAAAAACCTTTGTGTAAATTCACTCTCAGGGAAATATAAATGCCTGTGTGAATCATGGGATGCTTTCAAACATCTAACAGGTTGCCATCAAAAGACAGGATGTAAGTGTTAATTAAAGCTACTGGAGGCAGCACAAGTAACAACAGGAACAAGCAGAAGTAGAGAAAAATACACTAGAATTTGAATACAGCTGTGTTCTTCCCTAAGGTACTTCAATGAAAAATGTATTATCATCTTGGATTTTTTTCCCCGAGCCCAGAGAATGTACCACTATGGACCTGGTATGTGGTAGTGGGCAGTTTACACTCAGACTGCAAGATTAATGATTCTTTAGTTTTAAGAATTCTTTAGTCAGCCCACTTACTTTGTAGTAAAAGAAAGACTGCTCTGTAAAAAGAGTATCACTATATCCTAAACAGAACCACAGAAGATATCCGAAGAATGCCTCAACAGCCCTTTATAGCCATTAAAATGGCTTGACCAGCCTCATTTGCATTTTATATTTCTCAGAAAAAAAACTGTCTGATCACCATGGCGTGCAGATCTATATAATTTATATGATAATAGCAGTAGTACTAGCAAATGCACTAATTGCATACTGAAGGCAGAAAAAGGATAAGGATTACATGGATGTTCACTGTTATACAGGAGTTCAAAAGGATACAAATGTCCTTTTACCGAGACAACAACCTTTCTGATAGCTCCTTCCTCCCGCATTGCCTCTCCCCTTCCCCACCTCCAGATACTGGTTTAATCTAAACTGGCTACTGCTTAACTGGCACGGAATTGCCCCTTTACAAAAGAAATCACATCATCATATTCATACTCCAGCTCTGTAACAATTGCTGTGGGCAATGTGTGTTAGCAAAGATTGAAAAGCTTAGAATCTCAGCACACTCTGCCAAACAAGATGGGGAAAGGGCAGCCTAAGAGTCAAATTTGCTACAAACAAGCCACCCTCCAGCCTGAACACACACTTGTTCTTCTCAGCTTTCGATATCACCATGAGAGCAGATATGACACACACGAGAGAAGAAATGCATAACATGTCAGGAGCTAAGACACGTAACTACAGCCGTAATTAGACACCCTTTCCCTTCATTCTCTGAACATTTTCTCTTTATAACAATCCACAGACAAAGCGAACTCTTTTTATGCTCTCTTTAGCAGCAGCAATGAAAACTTAATCGCCTACCATTTTCTTTGCACTCTTCGGGAGGTTTAGCCTTTTTTGCAAGTCGTGGATCCAGCCATGATGTTGTCTTTGTGTTGTGGCTGAAAAGAAAAGAGATCGCCCTGATCAGACACATGCTATACAGAATCAAGTTTATTCCTTCCGATGCAGTTGGGGTGGGTGGATAAGGGGGGAACAGAGATTAGAGCGACAAAATTGTAATCAATATAGTTAATTTGCTTACTGGTTCTAAGTAGACCTGAAGGAGGTGTAAGAGTAATTGTGCAAGGCAGCCTCTAAATTTGGCAGCCGCAGCTCCTTGTCCTCAAAGCAGCTATTTTTATTAAAATCAACTAGAATGTTGCCAAGTTAACCTCATTGAAAATGCAGAACTCATCCAGGGCAAAAGGAATTTACAGCATTCTCCAACCGAAAAGGGGTGCAGCTGATAGGCTTCTATATCCATTTTGTTGGACTTCAGGTATAGAATTTGATTTAACTTTAAAGGAGGAATGTGTATGCACGTATATATTTAATTTCTGAACAGCCACATAGCAGGAAAAAATGCAAATTCCAACATCCCTCTGTTTTCAAACAGGATGATTAATAACACTTCATTAAAAAACAACTATTATCTATTTCATATCTAATTGGATCCAGTGATTAAAGTACATTTTGCAGAAGCTGGGACAGAACAGATTCATTTATTATGACCATAGGTCATCCATCCATTTAAAAGCAACACAGTAGAAATGAAACAAGTAACAACAGTCCTAATAATCTTAAGTGAAGAATATTATACTCAGGACAGTCTTAAAACTCCACTGCCACATTCCATGGCATGTTCCCAATAAGACTGATGGAATGACTTACTAGTTGCTTTCTTAGTGTACATGCAACTGCACAGAATTTTGCAATCTTGGCTGTAGCTTCACTTGACAAATCAGAAAGAAGGAGATAGATATAATACTTATCAAACCTGCCTGGGGGTAGAAGCCAGCAAGAGTCATGAGCCCGTCTTACTGAGCCTGGAATAATCTTGTTTCCTAACCACCACAACAAAAGTGAAGTTGCACAGTGTTGCTCATTACGATAATCACGTCAGGTCAATGAATGTTAAGAACAGCTAACTGCCAAACTTTCTAAAAATGGATGGATCTAGTGGTACTTTCCTTTGCCGTGCAGAAAGTACTGCCGTTCAGGCAAGGTGGAGCACTTGTTTTTTTTTTTTTTTGTTTTTTTTTTGGTGAGCCATGCGGAACAGTCCCTAGTGCTCCCCCAAATGCAGTTTCTGGGTGTTGGAGGAGCCTCTGGAATAGTGCAAGATAGTACACAACAGACGACATATTTAACGGATTGGAGAGGTGGAATTGGTCTCCCACCTTGCATGAAAGGACACACTTTTAGCTATCTTGGAATTATTCTTGGAAATATGCTGAGATATTCACTTCGCACAGAGCCACTGCTGGATGCACCCCAGAATTTATGTAATTTAAAATACATGATTTTTCTCATACATTCTTACACAAAGCCTTCCTCTCTTCTTTCCCACATACACTGACAACCCTTTTTAATTTATTAAACACATCCTGGGAATCCACTTGTTTTGTACTGTTTACATCTTGCTGAATTTTGTACTGTTTACATCTTGCTGAATTATTAAGGCTTTTATTCATGCAACATTAGTTGACTAATTATTTAAAAAATGCATGTAGGCCATTTGTTATGAAGGTGGTGTTGATAGCAAAAGATTGAGACACCTGAAAAAATACAAACACATCACTGCTGTTGATTGACATTTGTGGCAGTGGTAGTGTGACAAGTAAGTACCCAGTGTGGTGTATTGTATAAAGTGATAGACTAGGACCCAGGAGATCTGGGTTCTATTTCCCACTCAGTCATGGAAAGTTACTGGGGCGGCGGCGGCGGAACTGGTAAAACCATTCCTTAAATATCTCAGTTACTTTGAAAGCCCTATTAGGTTCACTATAACTTGGTACAGAACAGCAAGTGTGACAATACTAGTGGGAATGAAAGAGCCTCTTTTTTTGACTTTTATCCTTTATTGTTATTCCTCTTTTGTTTTGAAAAAAGTAGAGGAATTTGAATCTTGAATTTTGAATCTTGAATATGGAAACAAACTTCACAGTGCTTGAATTTTAGAATTTAAAAGCCCTGTAGATAACAGAGCAGACTTCATCTAGAGTTAGTTCTGCTTAGAGTAAATCTAATGAAAACAATGGGACAAGTTAGCCATTACTAACAATTCCCACTGATATAACAACTCCCAGAAATAATATACCATGTGTATAGTTTTGAATTGCTGGTAGAATTCTCTTTTTGTTACACGGTAGAAACACAGAGATCCACAGAGGAGAATAGCTACAAGTACTGTACCCCAGAGTCCACCCCTTTCTCATTAGCTGGCACTAAAGCCTCAATAACACACTCTTAGACATTTGTAGGAGAGAGAAAAAATGTTAAATGTTGCTTGAAATTACAGACTTTCTTTACTGCACACATGCTAGCAACTGAATAGATCAATAGCAACAAACAACTGCCACCAACCAATGAAAGAAAGGGACGGAATACGAAAAAGAGAGGCAGGGCTCTCTTTGAAATCTAAGGCTGGAGGGGGGAAATATGTTAGTGCTAGACAGATAGGCAATCATCCTAGCCCAGGAAAGTCCCTCCCAATCATTCAAACTACAGACAATATGCCAAGTGGTAAAGAAAACTCGCAACACGTCCGCATGCGTACCTCAATCTAGTATGAGATATTCTGTGACTGATTGCCATTATCTGAGTCCGAGAAGGAATTCCAGTCTAGAGCTAGTCTGTTTAGAGAATGACCTTAATTCCCCTCTAGCATAATGACTGTTGCATTGTTGCATATTTTCTGAATGTGGCATCTTGCTGATTGGGTTGTACATAAAGCTGGAATTGGGTAGGGATGTGAAGAACACTCATTGAACTGTTCATTTTGTCAGCTAAGCATTTCTCAACTTTCCGGGACAATTGGGTGTAGAATTTTCAGTGTGTGCAAGATTCCTCAGCCTTAGGTGAGAGCAACACAGAGAGTGCATTTTTTTCCCTGTCACTGTTTCTGTAATTTGCAGAAATTGTTTTTGCATAAAACTATTTATTTTATTTTTATTTTACAACATTTTTAGCCGTGCCATTACCGGTGGTCTCTGAGTGGCGTACAACAATATTAAAACTTTAAAAACATTAAAATAGGCAATATTATAATAATATCCTATATTAAAAGCAATCATTAAAACATTAATAGTAATAAATCCTGTTGCTCATATGGCCAGCTAAAGAATACTATTTAATTAAAATGCTGGCTAAACAGAAAGGTCTTTGCCTGGCGCCGAAAAGCCAAAAGTATTGGAGCCAGGCGGATCTCTATAGGGAGGGCGTTCCAAAGTTGGGGGGCAACAGCCGAGAAGGCCCTATTTCGACATGCCATCCCCCTCACCTCTTTCAGGGATAGCACCTTCAGAAGGGCCTCCTGGCTTGATATCAGAGGCTTCCCTTTGGGAAGCAAAGTGCATGTGTGGAAAGCACAGGAGGAATGGTTGATTTTTTAAAAGATGCAAGTAACCCCTATGATGCTTGTCTATGCCTCAGGTTAGGAACCACCATAAACTAGGACAATTTTTTTCTACTTATTTTGAAGTGTTTATTTGTGCAGTTGTATTTAATTGGCTTAATAGCTCGTGTTCTCTTTTCTCATGGAGAACTCTGCAACATACCATTCCCTATCATTGGGCAAGAATTGCCTCATAGTTCCTCAGTCTCACCCTTATGTGGCAAGAAGAGACCACCAAGGATTTACTAATGTGTAGATGCTTCTTGTTTGGACTAGGTGACTTTCTGTTATCTCTACTTGTGATTCAGTGACTGGAATCCTGTTGCACAGTTATGTGGATGCCATAACTTTGGGAGTGTGAATTGCCATAAGTTAAGAAATCTCCATAAACATCTGTTGCCTACTGAGCCAAATCACTTGACAGGCAACAGATAAGCTTTATCAACATTTCTTAACTTTCACCAATTCCCTTCCAAAAGTTATGCCATTCACATAACTGTGCAATAGGATTTCAGCCAGTCTTCTTCAGGATGGTAGTAGTAACCAGCAACAATCCAAGAGTTTGCATTATCACTTACCCTGTTTCCCCCAAAATAAGACCTAACCTGAAAATAAGCCCTAGTAAGATTTTTCAGGGTGCTCATAATTAGAGATAGGGGTATTCGTATACGGACGGTCCACTCATCGATTGGACATGGACAGCACGATTCTACGAATGGCTCTGCAGCACGCAATCCGCTTGCTACTCTTGGCAGGCGGAGGGAGGACAAGCCTCACTGCAAGGCCAAAGAGTGGTGAGCGGATCGCTCGCTGCGGTGCCATTGGTAGAATTGCACCACCCACGTCCGATCGGTGAGTGGACTGTCCGGCCCCATGGGGCTGGACGCTCGTTAATGCCACCTGTGCAGGGATATTCATATTTATATTTGTTTATGAATACCCCCATCTCTATTTCTAATATAAGCCCTAACCCCAAAATAAGCCCCAGTTAAGGGAAACCCTGCCCTCCGCCACTGTGCAGCAACCAGAAGAAGATGACATGATTGCATTTGAGTAAATGTAGATTGTTGTACATGAAAAAAAAACATCCCCTGAAAATAAGCCCTAATGCGTTTTTGGAGCAAAAAAATTAAATATAAGACCCTGTCTTATTTTCAGGGAAACACGGCACATAAGTGATAGACAAAGTGTGGCCTATGAGCTTTGTACTACCCCTTGGCTCTCAGTGTAGCTCCTCAACACCACTTTCCAGATACTTCGGAAAAAATATTTAAGGCCCTCTGGATTTTCCCTCAGAATTGTGGATAAAGTGGCAAAACTGCCCCCTGTGTCCCCCAAGAGTTCAAAGGGCCCTTTTTAAAGTCACAAATTTTGGTGGGGTATTGGTGGGATACAGTTGTAGCCTAGAGCTCAGGAGAAACTAGTTATACATAACACAGTTACCACTAACTAGTTAATTTATGAGTGTGTAACTAAGTTAATAATATTATAATAATTTTTAAACTATGGATCTAGAAGGGACCATATGGATCACTGAGTGTAGTCCCTGTCAAGGAGGCACAGCAGGAAACTGAACTCCCAACCTCCGGCTCCGCACCCAGATGCCTAAAGTACTTAGCTATCCAACAGTCACACTAAAACAAATTAATAAGAAGTTGCAAAGTTACTTTTGGGGTGGAGTAACTTAGTTACTCCTCTTCATGGATTGCTGCCTTGTCGTGGCGAAGGGTCTTGAGTAATTCAGAGAAGCTATGGGCTATGCCGTGTAGGGATACCCAAGACAGACAGGTCATAGTGGAGAGTTCTGACTAAACGCAATCCACCTGGAGTAGGAAATGGCAATGGCACTCCAGTATCTTTGCCAAGAACGTCCCATGATCAGAAACAAAAGGCTAAAATATATGATGCTGGAAGATGGGCCCCTCATGTCAGAAGTCGTCCAACATGCTACTGAGGAAGAGTGGAGAACAAGTACAAGTAGCTCCAGAGTTAATGAAGTGCTTGGGCCAAAGCTGAGAGGACATTCAACTGTGGATGTGCCTGGAAGTGAAAGGAAAATCTGATGCTGCAAAGAAAAATACTGCATAGGAACCTGGAATGTAGGATCTATGAACCTTGGTAAGCTGGATGTGGTCAAACAGGAGATGGCAGGAATAAACATTCACATCATGGGCATCAGTGAACTAAAATGGATGGGAATGGGCGAATTCAATTCAGATTATTCATCATAGGCATCCTTCAGTCTCGAGAGACTATGGTAACATGCTCTGAATCGAGGAGTGTCCCCTCCAGAGCATGAAGCCCGGGTAAAGTAATATGGAGGATAGGCTGTTACCCAAGCAGCAGATCCCCCCTCTCCACATTGCTGAAATGGTCCAATGGAAAGGCAAGAGCCAATACAACTGGTTCCAGCAACGTCGCAGGAGTTGGCAGAATGACACATGCTGCCTTCGGGACTCCAGCTCCGGATTTTGCCTCAAGGTTAACTCCTGAAGCCTTTTCCATGAGTGGATATAGCCACATGGCAGTGGAGGTTTGAAAACGACTAGTATGGACCCATGATGTGCAAGCAGATCTGATGGGCAGGAATCGTGATGATAGGGAGACAACTTATGTAGAGCTGAATTAAGGTTCATGGGATTGGTCTTGGACAACTTCATGGATGTTGGATTTCTTCACCCTACAGTATGTTGTAATCGGAATTATGTTTCTTATTATTTAGGGATTATTTGTATGTTCTAGCTAGGCATTTGCCTCTGTGTGTTGCTTTTTATACAACTCCAAGACCAGGAAAGGCTAAACAAAGAGAAGTAGATTTAAATTCATCATCGTTTCTATTGGCAGAATTTAAAAAGCACAGAAGGCAACTTAGATATGGCTAAAAGTAGTTTTATCCCTGGTCTTGGCGTTGAAAATCGTATTCTACATACAGTGTCTCTACTCATAAAAATTTTGAGTTACGAACGGCATCGACTTGCAAACAGAGCTTTGACCTATGAACCAAATAAAAGGCAGAGGAAAAGTGCCGGAAATTCAAACTGTTGGTGGCGAAGAGGCCCTGGATTGGGAGACCTCCCCTGAAAAATCTTACTAGGGCTTATTTTCAGGTTAGGTCTTATTTTGGGGAAAACAGGGTAAGTGATAATGTAAACTCTCTCTCTCTCTCTCTCTCTCTCTCTCTCTCTCTCTCTCACACACACACACACACACACACACACACACACACACACACACTCACTCACTCACTTACTCACTCACTCACTCTCTTGTGCTCCTTCCTTCTCATCTCCTTTCTTTTCTCTTCCATTCGTGTCCCACAGGCGGGCGTTTCCCCTTTTCTTATTTGTCCCATTTCCTCTCTTTACTGGCTGGGGGTCTTTCCACTTTCTTTGGGCGAAGGGTAGTACCATTTCATCCTCTTTCTCTCATGGGGCTCCTCTGAATATCTGTTTTCCCCTTTTGGGATCCAGAAGTGTGCACTGAAGAAGCCACTTCTGCTTTTGGGAATTTTGGAAAGGGAAAATCAAATGAAAGATCCCGTTATTAATCTCAACAAGCACAGGGTTGTTTATTCCATGGATTGCCCTCAAAGTTGCCGTGACAAACACCCGCATACTGGCTGGTGGGTCTCCTCCGTGTGGGATGAGCAAAGGAGTGATTCCGAATTAAGGAACTAATTCTATCTGTGTTTGGCCTCTGAGTGGCATTCCTAAATGGGCTATTTGCTAGTAGAAAATTGAGGGGGTAGAAGGTGTGAAATCTAAGCATTTGACTTAGTACAGAGGTCAAGAGAGAACATAATACAGTGGTAAGAAGAAAATACAGTGATAGCACGACTTATGAATGGCGGCGGGCGACTCTCGGGAGGTCTCCCATGCTGGGTAAGCTTGAGGTGGCCAGGGCTTTCCCGCCACCATCGGAGACCTCCCTGGGGTCCCCCGCTGCTGTGGTCAGCACTTTCAGAGGTCTCCAAGGGCTTCCCCTCCACCATCAGAGTACTCCTGGGGGACCTTTTAGGATGCTGATCCCAGCAGAGGGGGATCCCCTCTGGATTAGCCCTCATAGTCAACAAAGGAGTGGGAAAAGCTGTACTAGGATACAATCTCAAAAATGATAGAATGATTTCAATACGAATCCAAGGCAGACCTTTCAACATCACAGTAATCCAAGTTTATGCACCAACTACCAATGCTGAAGAGGCTGAAATTGACCCCAATTCTATGAAGATTTACAACACCTAGAACTGACACCAAAGAAAAATGTTCTTCTCATTATAGGGGACTGGAATGCTAAAGTAGGCTTTCAAGAGATAAAAGGAACAACATGTAAGTGTGGCCTTGGAATTCAAAACAAAGCAGGGCAAAGGCTAATAGAGTTTTGTCAGGAGAACAAGCTGGTCATCACAAATACTCTTTTCCAACAACACAAGAGGCAACTCTACACATGGACATCACCAGATGGGCAATATCGAAATCAGATTGATTATATTCTCTGCAGCCAAAGATGGAGAAGCTCTGTACAGTCAGCAAAAACAAGACCTGGAAGCTCTGATCATCAGCATCTTATAGCAAAATTCAAGCTTAAACTGAAGAAAGTAGGATAAATCACTGGGCTAGTCAGATATAAACTAAACCAAATCCCTTATGAATACACAGTGGAAGTGAAGAAGAGATTTAAGGAACTAGATTTGGTGGACAGAGTCACCATGAAAAATGTCACAATAAGAAAATAAGAATGCTGTATGAATAGTGACAAACCTAGACAGCATCTTAAAAAGTAGAGACATCACCTTGCCGACAAAGGTCCACATAGTCAAAGCTATGGTTTTTCCAGTAGCGATGTATGGAAGTGAGAGCTGGACCATAAAGAAGTCTGGCCACTGAAGAACTGATGCTTTTGAATTGTGGTGCTGGAGGAGGCTCTTGAGAGTCCCCTGGAAATCAACGTTGAGTGCTCACTGGAAGGACAGATCCTGAAACTGAGGCTCCAATACTTTGGCCATCTCATGAGAAGAGAAGACTCCCTGGAAAAGACCCTGATATTGGGAAAGTGTGGAGGCAAGAGGAGAAGGGGACGACAGAGGACGAGATTGTTGGGCAGTGTCACCAAAGCTACCAACAAGAATTTGACGCAACTCCGGGAGGCTGTAGAAGACAGGCGGGCCTGGCGTGCTCTGGCCCATGGGGTCACAAAGAGTCGGACACGACTTAACGACTAAATAATAACAAAAAAACTTAGTTACTTTCAAAAATAACCTGGAAAGTGAATTTAAATCCATTTTTGGAGACATTTTGATAGGGGTTTTTCAAGGTAATGTCATTTTCTTACCTCGCTTACATGGCAAGAGATGTATTGTTTTGTTTACTTTTTTGTGCAAGAATATAACTGGCAATAAGAGGAAACCAGAGAGTATTTTTGCTATATTTTTCTGGCACACTGCTGATTACACAACGAACTACTCTTGCAAGAAGGATGATGATAGTAATAAGGCCAGTCTAGCTGCTGCCATTTAATTAATAGGAGAACAAATTCCTTCTAAGCAGTGGTGTAACTCTCAAAGAGCAGGGGCATCTAAAGGTCTGGCTTATTTTAGTATATATTTACTTAAATAGCTATACACATAAAAATAATGCTTCATTTACAAATACTATAACTTGAATTGATTGATTACATAATATATAATACACTATTGTTCGGTGTACTTTTAGGATTTTTTTCAACAGATATTGTGCAAGTCTTTGAATGCCATTTGATGGCATTGAATGAGTCATATAAGTACCCATACAAGTTAAATTAAATATCCATAGAGACAGCGTTCCATTCATGGATTTCAGACGTAGGTTATTTTATATCCTAAACCTGGCAATGCAAAAGCTATTACCTCAGTTTGTGGTTTTCATGTTTTACAGGTGCACACAGGAGGTATTTTCAACAAAAATTAAAAGAAATAGTTCCAAATATTTTCTGTCTTTGTAAATCCACAATGCTTTATAATTTTTCTGCCCTTAGATGAAAAAGGGCAAACTTAAACTTTGTTGTTTGTGCAATTACAGCCTTCCACTGGTCTTATCCCCTAAAGCACCCATTTACTTTCTACTTCCAGACTGTGCTTTTCAAATGTAATCTTTACTATTCCCGAAACTTCAATTGCACTCAAGTCCTGGAATAGGAAAGCTAAGAATTATTTCCTGAATGTCATCTTCTGCTCCCCAAGTCATTCAAGGCATTGGTGCCACTAATACACTCATTCAAGGCGATCCATTCAAGGCCTTCATTGAAGGCAAATTATCACTGGCAGAGAAGAAAGACTGGAAGGATATAAGAAGAGAATCCAACAGGAGATGATTATTTCAGTGCCATTAACTTTTTATTTTCTGGCTGGCTACTGTTCATCGGCCAAGAATTCAGCTGACCTCATCACTAGAAAAACATTTGGAAAAGCTCAATATCATCTCCAAGAACTTGAATATTAAATTCACTAATTACATTTCAAAAGACTATCATCTCTGCAGCAATGAGGTACATGCAAGAAATGGCAATAATTAGCCTGAAGTCAAGAACAGTTTTCTCAAGACTGCAATCACAGAAGCCAAAGAAAAGATTATAGCTACACTGCCACCATGTCCTGAAATCCTGAAAGAACTGCAGTTTGCTAACACCACCAAAAACTATTTTTCAAGAACGGTTAGCTCCTCATTTCCAGCTACAACATTAAAGTTCATTAGGGAAAGGGAACTCCTTCATAACCAGTTTATGCCTGCTGTGTAAATATTTGCTTTGCAAAACAAAAAAACTGTTAGGGAACACCAGTCCCATTTTATCACGTACAATAATCCTTTGCCTTGTTAAGCAACAATAAGCCCCGTTGTTCAGTGGGAGTTACTTTCAGGTATATGTGCACAGGGTTACAACATAGATGATACAGTGTGCAAGTACTCTTTATTTAAATCTCAAACATTGTTAGCATGTCCTTCAAAAAGAAATGGAAATTCATTGATCTGTTTGTTAACATTTATATCCCATCTCTCCTTTGGTAAGTTCAAGTGGCATCCATGACTGCTCATCTCTCTACCTGGTCTTGACTTTCCCTTACAGTTTACACACATTGCCATCTCTCACTGAAGTCCTACATGATATGAATGTCCCCAAACCATACAGGGAGTTCCTGATGGGGAGACCCACAGACAATTTATCTGAGCAACCAGAGCAATAAAAATGGAGGCATCTCCAGGGGCAATGGGTAGATAAAGAGACCCAAGCCACATAACCAAGTAAACATGATATATAAAAAGTTAGAAGGTGTGAGAGAGCTCTGCCCTGGACTAAAACCCAACAAAGATTACAAAATAATGGGAGGGAGCATTGGGGACCTTCAGTCTCTCTAGGCTTGCAATGGCCTTTTATTGATGGATTTCAGATCCATTCTAGGGTAACCAGGTGAGCAGCACCTCTTCCCCTGAGATTTCAAGGCCAACGTCTGAGACCAGAGAGTGAGTCCCGGTGACATCACAAGGTGGGCTCTTAATTAATTCTGAGCTCACTGATTATGGAAAGGGCAGAAGGGGAATGCAGATTAATGGGCCCAAAATTGGGAGTTCAGTCGGCATAGCGGTTGCTGCCACTCTAGCTAGGATTTGGGTCCCAGGCTGCCTTTCTGAAGCACCTTTACCAGATTGTGTGCTCTCGCTGGTGCCTGCGTAAGGTTCACTGCCAGTCTATGTGGAGTTATCTTCTATGTCCCGCACCACTGCATCCTGTGCAATTCACAACACAAAGGTTCATTAACTGCAGCACTGGCACTCTACTCCCTGTCTTGCTTCTGAGAGCAGAAGAATCTCAAGGGCTGCAATGGTACATTTCCGCACGTTTTGTTCTTCCCTCCTGCCTTTCTGGCATAATGAGGTTGCACAAATGCACACACATATAAGCAGATTCATGCTGAGCCCAGTGAGACCTGGCAGCAGCTGTAAATGGGTGGAGATATGTACCCAGAGTTTTGAGTCATCTCTCAAACACAAATATGACATTCATCTTTTCCACCACTGCCTGCCTTGAGATTGGTCCCCCTACCCAGAGGACCAGAGAAGCTAGACCTGATATCTGCCAGTCCTAATCCAATCAAATACTAATCTAATCCAATCCATAATCTGTTTGATAAAATTCAGCTGTCACTGTTTCTCTCTTGTTCATCAGTACCAGATGTATTATGCACAAGCTAATCACAAACTAGAGCTCAGGCCCTTTAAATATGAGATGATGTACAACACCACCATACCATACCATACCATACCATACCATACCATACCATACCATACCATACCATACCATACCATACCATACCATACCATACCATACCATACCATACATTTTACAGGTAATGCTTTAGGGCTTAAATCTGACATAGTTTAGGACCTCAGCATGACCATTTCATCATAATGCAAATGCTAGATTGTTTTGTTGGGACTTTGTGGTATGCTTATCTACAAATGACTCTTTGAGGTCTCAAGGATGCTTTATCCCAAACACCAGGAAAGGAATTTCTGCTGACCCAAATCTTTGTTTGGCCAGTACTATATAAATAACTACCATATTTTTCGCTCCATAAGACACACCTCTCCATAAGACGCACCAAATTTTTAGGAGAAGAAAACAGGAAAAATAATCTGTTTTCTTCGCTCCATAAGATGCACAGACTTTCCACCCCCCTGTTTTGTGGAAAAAAGTGCGTCTTATAGTGCGAAAAATACGGTATATCTGAAAGGCTGGACACATACCATATATCACCAATGATGGTATTTCATTAAAACATAAGGAGACTTAGAGGCTGAAGGATACCACACTGAGCCCCTACAACTTACTTTATGCACAAAAAGTAGTGATTCTGGAATAATGTGGCTGGTTGTTACCGTGATGAAGCTGTAACATGTAATGACCAGAGCTGAGGACTCCCTAGTCCAGTCGTTCCCAGTCTTGGGTTCCCAGATGTCCTTGGACTAAAACTCCCAGAAGCCTTCACCAATAGCTGGTTTGGCCAGGATTTCAGGGAGGTTCCTAAGGTTGGGAACTGTTCTCTTATCTAATGGAAAAGCTCAGAAACTTTGGACACTTTGTTCACTGAAATGTCAGCAGCAGTCACAGCTGAATATTGGGAACTCATCATGATAGCATTATTCTCCAAAATGATGTTCTCAAAAATAATTTCAGTTTCAAAGGGACGAAAAAGTTTTATTTAGACATAAAGTACAATATCCCATGAGAGCAGACTATGAGAATTACTGGTATCAGTTCAAATTGAATGTTTATTCAAAGGGCCATGAGTAGATCCGCACATATAAACAATTACAGCCATGAGTGAGGAAGTCACTGAGAAGAGATGGAACATTCAAGCAACAGGGGGGAAAACCCAAGAGTTGGGAGATACCATTCATCTAAAATGTTGTTTTGCATCAAATTGTGCATTAAGGGGGAAATGCTCATGAGATTAAAAAAAAAAAAGAAATGGCACTTTTGGAAACCAACCAGCTTCCTGGTGACAGATCCTGCAGCATCTCTACTTACTGTGACTTTTATTTAAACTATTACACAGAATTTCTTTTCCCAGAAAGGTTGGTAGGCATGTCCACTGAAATGGAGAAAAGTAAGTAGACATGGACAAGTTGCCTTTTTTGGACAATGACTCCCAAAATACTGTATCTGATATGACGAGTGGCCATGACGGCTGGAATATCCTAGAAATTGTCATCCCAAAAGTTTCATATTTGGTAAGTGAAACACTTTTTGCCACCTTTAAGTGACAACATTTTAATTTACATAAGGTCATCTAGAGCTCAAGTTTGTTATGTGATACATTGGCTATCAGGAAAAAAAATATGAAAAGCAGTCTTTCAAAATGACTGAAATGAAAAGCATTTTGATTTGATATGTTGGAATTAAAGTGATCCAGTCCCATTTGTGATCAGTCCCTTTTCGATGTGAGCCTGGAGGAATCTGATGAGGGTTGTGGATGTTGTCTTTCATTTACTTCATTAAGATTAAGGTTCCAATAAAGGACTGTGGCCAGGCGTTTCTATACCTACACCAATGACAACATTAACCTGCCAATGGATTTCATAAAAGGAGGGCAGATATCACTCCTTTGGGATGGGAATTGCAGACCACTTAATATATACAAAGTTTCAGATTTATGTAGTACTAGGAAATTCATTTTTCAATTTAGTTTGATTTAGATATTACAGTACTCTGTTTCCCCGAAAATAAGACAGGGTCTTATATTAATTTTTGCTCCAAAAATGCATTAGGGCTTATTTTCAGGGGATGTTTTATGTTTTTCATGTACAACAATCTATATTTATTCAAATACAGTCATGTCATCTTCTGCTTGCTGCACAATGGTGGAGGGCGGGGTTTCACTTAACTAGGGCTTATTTTTGGGGTAGGGCTTATATTACAAGCATCCTGAAAAATCCTACTAGGGCTTAATTTCAGGTTAGGTCTTATTTTCGGGGAAACGGTATCAGTTTTTCATCTATTATTTAACAAGATGATATACTAATTATGGCTTTGTTCATGGAGAGTGTTAACTAGTTTTTTGACATCTCTCCACCCCCACTAAAGCAAGCAGTTTTTTAAACAATGTAAACCAAAATGATTCATAAACAAAGAGGTACAATTTTACAGCAAAATTTCCCACTTATTCCTCTGAAGGTTGGATGACAAGAAAACTCAAAAAGTCATTACTGATTGTCTCAGTCTACATTCCAGCACTTCACAGTAATTTAATCGTCTACTATGCCTCTGAGATACATATTTCAGAACAGAATTTGGTTATGTCGTAGGTCATCCCTTTGATTATTTTGCACAGTATATAGTAATAGAATAACATCCTCGAATGGCACTGTCAATGTCATAGCTCACATTGTCACACATGTCTTTATCAAACGGATAGTACTTACTCAATAAAGTAGACCTCTCCCTTTTCTGTATAAGCCATTTCCCAATTGTCAGGTAACGGTCCCAGCTCATCATTTTCTTCAGGTTTGGGCTGCTTTGTTACATCCATATCTTCCTTTGCCTCTTCGGGTTGGCTGTATAAGGGTGCAGGATAAGGCTGTGAAGAAGCTTCACCTGAGGCACCTGTACTCTTCTCCTCATGTTCACTTGATTCTGCACAAGACATGTGTCAGGACATATGTGTCATTTGTGTGTGATTTATTCAGTGAAAGTAATAATACATCTTCATATCTGAAGGCTTTACCTTGTGAATATATTAAACTTTACATTGGAAAAACAAAACAAAACTCAGGAGCATGGCAGCCACATGAAATTTAGTCAGTCAACAGACAGTAGGTTTGAGCTAGTAGGCAAGAAGGCCTAGTTTTATGACCAAAAACAGCTTGGCACAAGCCAGGAGGGCTACATGATCAAGCCTAAGGACCATGAGCCTGGGTTTGCTTGCTTACTGTTCTTGGATTTTGGGAGAGGAAACTCTCAGTGTTGTGTTATGTGTGCATGCGCGTTTGCGTGTGAGCGAGAGAGCACTGAAAAACTGTCTCAAATACAGAAGACTGAACTAGATGTTAAGAGAGGCCATTGTTAAAAGTCCTTAAATGTCAAAAGCTTTCTGACTGAAGTATTTCTGATATCCTGTAGATTTCAAATTAACTTGCCTTATTTTTATTGGTAATCAGGAATTACATGCTAGTTTAGAGTATGCCTAGATGGTCAAATTATCCTGGCCTGAACCATGATGGATCATGCTTAACAGTGACACTTAGAGGTATCATGCAGGCGATCCTTTCATGTCGATCCTTGCATGACCACATTGTGCCTCTAGCAACCCTGTTTGATCCTTCTTTCTATTTAAAGAGCAAGGACAAGGGGAGAGAAAGAAAGAAAAAAAATAATAACAAAAATCGCCCTCCTTGTCCTCTTCTTGGTGTTTTTCCTAAGCCATTTCATGAACATGGGAAACTAAAAGCTTCCTCCTATTCTCCTGTGGAAGGGGGGAATGTGATACTCCCCCCCCCCAATGATATATTGCATCAGCACTGACTCGGGGCTTTAATAAAACTTTGCTTCCCCTCTGCTCAACCAGGAACAGAAGGAAGTTTTCAATCTTCCAATATTGTCAAGCAGCTTAAGCAAAGACACAGCTTAAGCCACCCGCTTTTGGTTTGATCCCAGCAATCACACACACTGTAATCAAACCAAAACAAAGTGATGCTACTCACACTGAAACAACAGTATCAACCAATCAATCAATCTTTATTTACGGTCTCCGACCCATTAAAATACATACATATAATATTTATATTATGAGGAAGCAATTAAAACATTACAAGATAGTTAAAACAGTATAAAATAAAAGGTAAATTACGTATACATTGTTTTTTATATTAATATTATATACCATCAGTCAATGAAACAACAGTAGCTTCTGACAGGGACACAAAAAGATGCAGGTAGGCAAAGATCATGGATGGGCTGCTTTGTGATGGCCCTATGCCATGTGATCACCTGGGAAAGGAATGAACTGGCCCATCGCTAGAACAGGCAAGACTGTGGGACAACCCCCTGCCCGATGGTACCCTTAGCACAGCTCAAGGGCTGAGAGTTTCAATTCCCACTGTATGTCCCAGGAGGGGGGTAAGCTGAGAATACTTGGGGTGTATGCGGCTACCTCCCCTGCAAGCTATGCCACCTTGGGTAAGCTGGGTGGTCTCAGAGCAGCACCAGAAGAGGGATCAGTTTTGAGTACTTCATACCTAGAAAATTCTAGGAAACTTCCTGTGAGTGAAAATGACTTGAAGGCATACAACTACGATTTGGTTTGCATTCTACTTGCTCAGAAGAAATCGCGTGGCTAAAAACTAATGTATTTTCTTCTGCTTCTAATGCTTCTAAGGCTAACTCTATTCTCTTACTTGGCTCTAGATCAGATTAATGGACCCTCAAATTCAGTGTGTATTATTAATGGTAGCGGGAATTTTTCCAAACCTTAGAATTGTCATAATACTCAATATTTAAGCTGTCTCAGCTGTCAATATATGGCACACAAGCTCTCTTTTAAGGCCCTGCGGTGTTTTATTTATTTCATTGATTAGTATAGGGCTCTATTTGGGTGGTTAACAAACAGTAAAATGACACATGTGAGCACAGGACAGTGGGTTAGAACTGACTTGTCTCCAACAAATGATGACTTCGCTTCAGAAAGAATCGCCAACCTGCTAGTCATGGGAAGGACCATCTTCACATTTGATCTGGGAGTTCTGAAAGATGGAACATCAAGTAAAGAAAACTGCTGTGGTGCATACACCCAGTCTCCTTCATATGAAGGGGAAATACTGTAACTGATGTCAGCTTAGGAAGTGTGAGCCTTTTAATGAGCCACAACACTACTCAGGGTTGTTGTTTTTTTCTCCTGCTTTTTATTTTATTTTTAATTTCAGGTTTCAAAGGAGCAGAAAACCCCAGGAGAGCAGTGAACAGAAAAATATTCTAGGACTTCACAAGGTGTTTTTTTTTAAAAAACAGTGATTAAAAACCTCACAGAAACTGCTTTATATTTATCTCCACACATCATGCTTTTCCTGCAATCCTGAGGGATTTCGTTTGAATGTTTCCCTCATCAGCAAGGAGGACAAAATGATCAGACTCCTTTTCATCCAACTTTTATCACCCAAAGCTCTGTGTCCTGATGCAGTTCATTGTTTTCTTAAGTAAGTGGAGGAGGTAGGAGTTGGTTTAGAACAACAACAACAACAACTCCACAGAGTATTTTGCTGCCTTGCTTAGGTTCACTTGGGAACACCATTTTTAAAATTAAAAATAATAAATAAATATCCAACTATGATGTAAATCAATATATTAATACAGGTAAAGGTTTCCGTGCATGAAAATGAGATTCTAAATTAAGGCTTCCTTCCTGTAACCAGGGGCAACATTCTTGCATCTGTAGGTGACCTACTTTTGAAAAGTAAGCTGCTTCGAGGAGGGGTGGGTGGGAATTGCGCAAAGCTGACCTTTACCTATCACAGGGAAAGGTCAGTTGGTGACTACTTCCTGTTAAAATGACAATAATAGAATAGAGCACAGGGACATGCTAGTTCACCTATTCTAGAATTATGTAGCACTCTATGCTCTTAGTTCACCATTTAGTTCTCTAGCAGTTATAAAATGATCACAGCAATCTTTTCTCTCTCGACTGTCTGCCACCTGGATTGCTATTATTTCCACTGCCACTTATTACCACCTAGCATTTATATAGCCTTCAAAGAGCTTTATGCACATTATCATTTTGCAGTCTGGTGAGGTGTTCAAATAATATTAATTAAGACCATGTTTGAAGTGGAAGGCATAGCTAAGACTACAGTTTGCCTAAGGCAAGGGCAGGCAAATCATAGCCCATCAAATGTTATCTGTGCAATACTTGGGCGGCACAGAGCTCCCACCAGCTCTGTGCAGCACAAGTAATGGGGAGGAACTCCAGGAGCGGCAGTCCATCAACACTAGCTGTGCTGCAGTAGCCCACCCCACGACTAAGGCCAATCAGAGAGTTGACAGCAAAGAAAGCTGACAATGAGATATGAACCATAGCTTGCCTGGCTCCTAGCTATGCTATATCATTTCTAATAAGGGTCTCCTTGGTACCGTTCCCAGATTACTTATAAAGATTCAGGTGCTCTGACTGAGCACATGAGCCATGGCGGGGGAGTTCCTTTATGAGAAGCAGCCTATTAAAGAAGTTGAGGAGGTGGTCACTGTTTTGAATGAATATCTTTCATACACTGTTTTGGTATTCCGAATATTTTATGGGAACATTTTTTAAATACAGTGGTTGCATGAAGCAGTGAAATACATGTCCAAATCATTTCCACTGCACTTAGAACTTGTATCTAACTTGTGTGTCCATCCAGTGATGGCTAGTCCAAATGGGGCACTGCCCCACTGCAGGTTCAGGCTGCCAACCATGTTGCTTTCCTCTATAGTGTACATATATGAATGCTTGCCTGCCTCTCTCTCTTCCTCTCTCTGCATGTTTATGAGAGAGAGAATAACTTCCTCTGTATTAAATTCTAGGTGCTAGTATGTAGTGTGTGTGTGTGTGTGTGTGTGTGTGTGTGTGTGTGTGTGTGTGCGCGCGCGCACGCGCGCGTAACACCCACCCAGAGAGTATATATATACATTTTACTTCTGGTTCTGCTGTCAATGACCACTATTAACTGCTGTGCTTTCCACTCCACCAACCCCAGTGACATTAGCTGTCACTGGCTCCAGCTGAACCCCAAAAAAGCTCCATGTATTGGACACATATTTGGTTCATCTTCATTCAAGGCCATAGTGTTTGGATCTGAATTTCAGGTGTTGAGCGTAGGTAGAACTTGCCAATTGAGAAACCAACAGAAACATCCCACAGATGCCTTCTGTGTCTGAACACTGCCAACGGTGGAGGCAGCGCATACCTAAAACAGAGAGGTTTGAACACAGAAGACGCCAGTATCAACCCCTAGTCTCTCCTGTTAAAACTGTGAGGAGGAAGACCTCTGTTGGGGAGTTTCTGCTAATATGAAAAACAATACTGGAGTATATGGACGGATGGTCTGGTCCGGTAAAATAGAAGACAGTTTTCTTTTATTTTGCTGGACCAGATCATTGTGTTCCTAATTCATATCACAATGCTTATCTTCGATTATATAAGATGTAGCAAGAGCGGGCATTCCTAATAGCCCCCACTTATGCAAATTACTTAAAAAAACCCAACCGAGCCTGTCCAGTCCCCAGTGTAGGTCATCCACCAAGGCAACCAAAGCTGCCTCCACTCTATAACAACGTGAGAAGCTGAAATTGATCTAGATGATCTTTATCCAGCGGCTGAGAAGCCACCTCATGCTCCGATATCTTGCCCCAAAGTAGAATACTGGAGATTAGCCAATAATTATTTAATATAGTAGGATTTAAGAAAGGTATTTTAAAAATAGCCACATATTATTGCCTTAGGCATGGCTGTGCCCTATGTTGCTGCAAGGAGGCAATCACCCCCTCCCCTTGCCACTCAATCAGTTCCCCTTTAGTTGCTTTTATAAGTGAGGGAAGAGCAAATGTCTGGAACATATGTGGCAGCTGTCATGTCTCCAAGGGTCCTGTCCACATCCTTGGACTGCACAAACTGAAAAACATCCACTTTCATAGGACAGATAGGGGGCAAATTTAAATCCACAGGCCCGTCTCACCTACAGCATCCAAGACAGAGAGGATCCAAGAGACTTTCTCTGCAAAGGTCTTCACAAGAGGTTGCTGAATGTTTAGCTACCCTTTCTTGTAGGCATACTGTATGTGCAGCAGGTAATTAACAACCATAACAACTCTGTTAGATGGTTTTGTGCAGACACAGTGGTGGGAAAAGAGAATAGTTTTTTTTTGTTGTTGTTGTTGCCAGCCACTGCAGTGAAGTAGCAGTGAAGAGCTCTAACCCATGTTTGGTCAGATATACACCATGTTTTCTGCAATCATCATTCTAGTCTTCATCCCATTCACTTCATCCCACCCCCAGCTTCTTAGTAAACCAAGGATCTAGTTTGATGCCACTATGTGGAAGGGAATGCTTAAGAGTGTTTGTGTCCATCAGTTTGTCCACGTTCTTATTCCAGAGATCTGCTAGATAGAAGAGAATTGCATGTCATTACAGCAGGAAACTTCCCAAATGCCATCAGGAAGCCATTGGATCCATAAGCCCCCTAGGGAGGATCATTGTAATTGCCCCCCCCTCCTGCAGATGCTGAAAGTATGACAACAGAACTATAATTCCTCCACACTCAAAGCATTGCCATCCTGCCCAGCACAGAAAAGCAGGTCCTGCTTGTTGCCCTGCAACATGAGTGGGATCAGGTATCATTTGGGATGGTGCCATGGGCATCATGATGGGCATGAAGCTCTCTTGATAAAGTGACCTCAACATGAATACTGAAATCACCCCAGTATGACAAGCTGAGATGGCTCCACCACCACCTGAGATCCGGTCAGCAATCTCCAGAAGGTACACTGTAGTGCAGCAGAATGGGTGGAATATGAACAAAATGCCTATTCTGTCTCAGGTTCTCACTCTGAGATACACACACTCAAACCTAGCAGACCATAGCACAGGGCACCTGATGAGGGTGATGGTCTCAAAAGACTGTTGCATCCTAGAATCTTTTTAGCCAACTTGGATCCTTTTTAGGGCAAACAAACAAACAAACAAACAAACAAACAAACAAACAAACAAACAAACAATACATTTTTCTTCCTGCTCCAAGAATTGCCTGCTACTGTGCAAATAATCTAGTTTTTTATTCTGTTTTTTTTATCCACTGAAAGTCATGGGCAAAAAGTAATTGCCAAATGTAACTGAATTACAAAAGTATTTTGTTTGAAAGTTTTGTTATTTCCAGGCTGAAAGAGAAGACATAGCCCGCAGAACACTATAGGGAAAAGTAGACAACAAATGTCTGACATAGGTTATTCTGAAGAGTATCAAATGGAAGGTTTGGGTTTTAAATCCTAATACTAATGGAATTCATTTTTACTCCCTTGTTCTTAACACAATAATATTTGAATTGTAAAAATAGGATTTTGGATCATTTTCATTTTCAAAGCACTACATTCTAGGAAATGTTCTTTCTGTAACATTCAGGAAGCCACTGAATATATAGTAAATGTAGTTCTCATCTCTTTTCCCTCCATTTTGGAGCATCACAAAGGAATCCCTCACAAGGAATCCAGCAGCAATGACACAGTTTCCTTCTATTCTGTTATGACAGTTGAACGCAGAGGGATTAATAGCCAATTTTCTTTTAAACCAGAAAGAACTAATTTGTTTCAGGTTATTTTAATTATTGAAGAACCATCTTGTAGAAGGGAAAACCCAGACACTTGCTATTGTTAATGTTAAAAAATAACATACGGATAATGGCGTGGCTGAAACAGTTTTGAACATTTCTGGGTTTGTTAACTCATACAGTTTTTGTATATACAGATCATGTCACCGCCACACACCCCCTATTGACAGCCTTTCAAGTGCTTGAAAAGTGCTATATCTCCCCTCAGTCTTATTTTCATAAGGCTAAACATGAACAATTATTTCAGTCTTTCTTCACAAGGCTTGGTTTTCAGTCTCCTGATCATCCTTGTTGCCCTCCTCTGAGCTTGTTCCAGTTTGCTGACCCTGTTCTTAAAGTGTGGTGACCAGAACTGGACACAGTATTCTAGATGAAGCCTAGCCAGTGCCGAATAGAGGGGGATCCTGTGTACTTCACAGGATTTGGAAACTATATTTCTGTTAATGCAGCCTAAGATGGCATTTGTCTTTTCTGCAGCCACATTGCATGGTTGGCTCATATTCAGTTTGTAGTCCAGAACAATTCAAAGACGCTTTTTATAGTTTTATTGAGCCAAGTATCCCCCCATCTTGTAACTGTGCATTTGTTTTTCCTCACCAGGTGTAGAATTTTGCGCCCATCTCTGTTAAATTTCATTCTGTTGTTTTCAGTCCAGCACTCAAACCTATCATGATTAATTGAATTTTGTTCCCGTCTTCCAAAATATCAGCTATTCCACATAATTTTGTGTCATCCAAATCATTCTTCATAAAGAATGGGCAACAAGCTATACAATATAACTCAACAAATGAATGCTTAGTGATTGGCTGCCCTGTCCCCTAAGAAAATCCTTCATAGTTGCCACAACCTTTTATTTACTAGCTTAGTAAATAAAACTGTTCTTTATGTAATTCAACACAAATGCATAAGCTATAAAAGTAGGTTCTTTTGTGTTTCGAACTTCAGTTCCCAGGAGATCCAGATAGCATGACCGGAAGAGATTCTGGATGCTGTAGTAGAAAACATTTGGAGGGGGAACTATCCTCAGCCCTGAACACAAAGCCAAGGACAGAAATTTTACAGTGAAGTACCATTTTCATTGGAAGACTATTTTCCCCCCATGATCTTAGTCCCATCATTTCTTCCAAACAAAAGTGTTGTTGTTGCACACTTAATTGTGGGAGAAAAAAACTGAAGAAAGCGGTATATGGAAAGTTTAAAAAGATGAGAAATGGCATCAGCTCTACTCCATGAAACCTTAATTCAAATACTGTATTATCCGTTTTAGGGAAAACATGTTACTGCCCACAATTACAGGAGTAAAGGCAAGAGTGACAGAAATGTGCTCTGCCTGTATCCTTGATAAATATGTTTCCTGCAGTGATTAACATACTTTTAAAACTTTTCTCTCCTTGTTTACTTTTCAGCTGTGAGCTGGGGAACTGAGTTCCATTTTCTTTTTTGTTTTTTATTAGTGATCAAATTGCTAGCTAAGTCCTAAGAACAATCCCATGACTTTGAAATCAGGAACTGAAACATATGACTGCAACTAAGGACTTCAGAGAACTGAGGATGCTTAGTGGCCGTACACAATGTCTGCACAGAAGGGTGAAAGAAACAAAATGAATAAAAGAATTCTACCTACTAGGAGATATGTCTTTCTAGTTATATAAACAAACTCTATGGAAATCTGTCTCCCAGGCTCCAGCCAGCATTCATTGTGAAAATCCAATTGAGAATAAAAATACAATTTGAACAGCATGATATTAGAGTTAAAAGGGGGAAAAAAAAACTTATGTATGAACATCTAGACCCTCGCCTTTAAGAAAAGACCATCTGCATACTAAGCCAGAGAAATTAGCCGTAGAATCCAGACCATGATGTGAGAGAGTTAAATGGTATAGTGCTATTAAATAATGGTTTTTAACTTTTTTCTTTAATTAAAAAAAAACCCAAGCAAACCACTCACAAAAAGTGAAGGCTACCCCAGCCAATAAATAAGATTAAAGATCTTAGAGGTTTAGAATGAAGTAATCCCAGTGTTCATTAGAATTTACACCCTGGTAGTTGCATATGGATTCCCAGTCTGATGTAGTACATAGCGGGACAAATTAGGATCTCTGACCAGGGTTTGAATCCCCACTCAGCCATGGAAACTCACTGGGGGAGTAGAACTGGTAAAACCACTCCTTAAACATCTCTCTTACTGTACCTTGACAGCCCTAGGAGACTAGTAGAGAGACCAAAATTCAGTAGTATTATCTAAATTCTTTTTGCTTCCTGGAAAATCTGGAACAGAAACCTGAAAATCTGTCCTAAATATTTGCTTTAATAAAATAGGATGACCAAGAGAAGAATGATGGCCTTAAGTTAACTGTTAGTTGGAGTATACTCACTGAATCAATTGATGCTTGAAAAGTCAATGCTAATGTAAACCCCACTGATTCATAAGGTCTGTGGTAGCTGGGAGTACCAACTGGATTTATGCCTATGCATTCGTCCTTCTCATACAGCAATTAGTTGTCTATGCATTGCAGGGTACAATAATACTCTCAATAGCCTGCAAAATAGTGATATTCTGATCTTAAATAGTTCCAGTGCAGCTTCATTTAGTATACACGTGTAGTAGAGATTCAGTATAGATTCACGTTTGCAACTTCTCAGGAGGCAGCTCATGAAAATGCTCAAAGAGGAAGATGCAAGCTGGCATGAGAACAGTCAGTGGATAAATACAACTGTGGATGTATAGGAAGGAAAAGTCAGCTGCTCAGCTAAGGAGAATGAAAAAGCTATGTCTTGAAATCACAAGTGTATGCTGCAACATTCCCTCTGTAGAGACCATCACTGTAAAGTCTTCCAATGGGCTCCAAAATGCTTACAACTGTTTTGCTATATATATATTTGTAGAAAAACAAAACAAAACAAATTTAGTTTGGACCAGTTGTTTAAAAACTTGTATTTCTTCAGCTAAAGAAAGAAACGTGATTCTTAGCAGCTTGTCTTTACACAGGCTGTTGTTCACATCGTAAGGAATACAACTTTTGTATGTTTTAAAGTGTTAAAGATTGAGGCAAACTAAATGCCCAAAGTGAGACTTGTAGAAAACCGACAAAAGGAAATATTTATTAGCTGGTGAAAAGAATTTTACAGCTAGGAAAGACAAAAGGCCTTTTGATGCAGTTTTAATTCGCATCTCCTCTCTTAGCTTCATGCGAACATGAAACGAGGTAGGATGGATTTATTGTGTCAATACAGGATCAGGCTGATCAAGCAGCTGTGGGAAAAGGCACATAGGGTTGCTATTGAAAGCTGCAATTTCAAGTTTAGTTTGCTCTCCTCTTCCAGGGCGGGTGAAGCTATAGAAATACAGGAGATGTCTTGTGTTCCTCAGTAAAATTGTAATGGTTGTGTACAAAGAAGGGTTTTCTCCTTTCTCTAAAGTATTATAAGAGAAGCTCCAGTTCTAAACCTTCTCTTTTCTGCTCAACTGAAAAATATAATTTCCTGCTTAGAATTTAGCACTTAACACGCCCCTATTTACTACTTTTTACCTTACAATATTTTAAAGCTAAAAACAATAAGTATAAAAATATTTTAAAAGAATTAAACAAATATTATTTTAAAAACAATAAATAAAATCAAATGCGAAACACATTTAAAAGCAACAAGGCACAACAATAATTTAAAAACCCATCTCAAATAGTTGGATACTAACGTAAAGTCTGTTTGAAGAGAAAGGTGATAATAATAATCTTACAACTGCAGAACTGGAAGGGACCCAATGGAACACTGTGTCCAGTCCCTGTCAACAAGGCACAGTAGGGGATCAAACTTCTAACCTTTGGCTCCCCAGCCAGATACCTAAACCACTGAGCTATCTAGCAGTTCTTTGTCAGGTTTCAGAAGGACAACAAACATGGGGCCAGCCTGGTCTCCTGTGGGAAGGAGTTCCAGAGTCTGGTAGCAGTGACAGAGAAACCTTCTCCCACATCCTCACCAAATGCACCTGTAAAAGTGTCGGGACTCAGAGAAAGGTCTCTCCTGATAATCTTAACATCTGATTAGGCTCATAAAGGGAGACATGGTGCTTGAGATGCCTAAATCTGGGTAGAGCTCAAAGCATGGTAGGCACCCTTGGTGGGCCATCTAGCCACAGCCCTAGTGCCCAGTGAAATAGTATTAGTACAGAGATCCCAGTACAGATGGAGGCTGGGAATAAAAAGGCCAGGGAAAGTCAAACCCAGAACACAGTGCTGCTAGGTGAAACTAGGGAGGAAATGCCAACTAATATATGCAGGAGGGGCTAATGTATGCAGGAGGGGAGATGATGAGACATCCCTGGAGGAGAAGGAGGAGAAGGGCTCCAGTCTGGAACTGGGCAATATAAAAAGTGCACTAGAGGAGGTAGAGAGGCAGGGTTTTCCTTTGTAACCTGGTCCCATTCACCCTGGGTCTTCCTCCTCCTCCGTGTTGTAGGCTTCACCTAACTCTTCCTGGGCCAGATTCTCTTCCCTTTCTGAAGGAGCTTCCTCACGCCTTCCCTCAGACTGAAAGGTGTTAGATGATGAACGTATTGGCTTAAACCTAACAATATGCTTTGCAGGCATCTACTAGTACAATGGGCCTTTCTTCCTGCAGAGCAGTACAGCATTCTATGCCTCCTGATAACCTGCTCCAGATGGCTTCTTGGATCTCAGAAGCAGGTGTTGAGGAAGTAAATGCTTTGATTGTATTCCTGCACTGAACAGGGAGTTGGACTTGATGGCCTTGTAGGTCCCTTCCAACTTCACTTTTCTACGATTTCTATAAAAGGGGTTGCAGAAATCATACCGTCTCCTTGTTCCACTGAAGGTAGCTTTTTCCATGGCAAATTACCTTGTTTGATGTTTGCTGTTACATTCAGCTTGTACAGTATACTGAGAAAAATTTTAATGCAAAGTCTTTCTATCGCCACTTTGAATTTTGAGTGTTTAGGTGTGACTCTTTTTATTGCAATTTATAATAATTAGGTTCCAAATCCAGCTTTTCACACATTTTCTATTTCCACGAAAGAAAAATAGAACACATATATTGGTATCTCTTAATCCTAAACCTGAAAACTCATCTGTTTTCATGCTTTTGAGCTGTTGAGTTCCATTTCTTAAGTTTGAAATACCTTTGTATTTTAAACATTCTCTTAAGAGAAATAATAGCCTTGTCTTGCCTCATCCCATTCCAAGTTTTAGGCACAATTACATAGGGCAGATAGAGACTATCTGCTACTGTACTATTCTGAAAAAAAAGCATGCCACAGCAGACCTCATTTGGCAAAAGAAATTGAGCAATGTCCACCAAAAAATAACAAGGGTGTCCAGTTAGGACTAGGAAAGAATACTGACTAAATGGGACTGAAGGTCAAACTCAGCTCTCTCTCTTAGGCAACTAGCTTCAGCTCTCCCTTCTCACTTGTTTTCTAAGAATATATAGAAAAGACATATATACCTCCCAGGACATGGCTTGAAAGAGTCACAGGTATAACATGTTGTGTGTAGGTTTTGTGCAGAAATCAAAAGTAATTTTCTGAGATAAGCTTCATTAGTCTCTAAATATCAAGCCACTGTTAAATACTACAGCTACTGAGTATGCATCTTTAGCAGATGATCCTGACCTGACCTAGCTTTATAATATTTAGAAGCATGTTATCTGATGAGTCTCTATCTCTGATCTATATTTCTGACAGTTGCAGGAAGCAAAGTGAAGCTTCATAACATTTTGGCCAAGCTTCCCCAGGTTCGTGCTTCTAAATGTTACAGAGGCCTCCCAGGTATCGCACTCTGAAATTTGCCTTACCCATCAGACTGTTCAGAATGCCACTGAATGTGAAGTTTCCCCATTAGAATTACAGACAAGACGGCAATATGGGCATTTCCTTCACACTTTGCAGAGAATGTGTGAAAGGAGCATGAGGTACTGAAATGATGTGAGCACTTCAGAGAAAAACTCCTAAGTACTGGTATGTCACAGGTATAAGTGACAGCAAAGCACACAGTATGGAGTTACCTCACATGGCATTGAGTCAAGATGTTACTTAAGAAACAGGCAGGTCAAATAACTAAGGAAAATAGTGCAGTATTCTTTAAAAACTGTAAAAAAAATGACACCACTTTTAAGCTGTGAAAATGAGCAGCTATCAGAAAAGGGGGAAAAAAAAGAAAAATATTCTTTTTTAAAGGTACAATGACTTCACACAGGGCAGGCAGAGAGTATCTCCATGAATGGTATCTATCACTGCACCATCCTGTTACAACCTCCATCCCCACTGGGGTGTTTGTACTACTACTCTCCCCAGAGACTGAAATGGGGCCAGACATCCCGCCAAGGGCATCCAGACTAGCATCCCCGTCACATCATGTCCCCACCATGCTTCCAGCTCCATCCAGTTTTAGGCTGTAAAATCTGAATAGGGCTCTCTCTCTCATCTTTTTTTTTTCAAGAAATGTACACAGTGCTAGATACCAAAAGTGGGACACAGGCTGGCAGGCAGGAAGGAGATTCATGCAAAAAGCACTGACCTGGTGTTATCGCTATACCATTCCCATTGACGATCGCTCTTTCTTCCTCCTCTTCCTCTGGAGGCTCTATTCCCGTCTTTTCCATATTACTCACTGACTTATTTCTTTTGCGCTTGCCTTCAGCACTGGGGGTTGCACCTGGGAGTATCTGGTCTGTTACATTTAACAGTAATGGGGCTGGCTCTGCTGGAGGCTTTGGAGTACCGTAGTAGTTGTCTAGGAAACCAAACAAAAGAAAAAAGAGAAGAAATAGGGATGTGTGAATCCTACATATTTATTTCCGTATCTTCTTCACTTTTGTGTCCCCAAGGTCTTAGATATTGATGAATACTCTCTAGAATGGCTAAGATATATAATGCTGGGGAAAGAGCTAAATTATAGCAGTGGCTTGATAAATGAACATCAAATAGTGCTCTTAAGTGAAGATGAATATATGCACTTAGATGTACATTGGAAAGTGCATTCCATTGAGAGCAGCCTGTAACAATACTGTGGATATTTGACTACTTTCAGTTGCTGCTTCTTCTCTGTCCATGCTTTTACAAGTGCAAAGAAATTAATTTACAAGGAAATTTATATTCAGACTTTCTGCTTGATGTGGCTAGCATCGGGTTTTAAAAAACAGTACCTTACTTTTGCTGGTCAATGACTGTAATAAAACATTTAATCTTAAACAAACAAACAAACAAACAAATAAGCAAGCAAGCTTTATGTAAATCAACAAATGACTGTGGATATGCGACAAGGTTTTCTAAGTGATGTCTCCTCTATGGTGGCATGATGTAGAATCATGTCTATGGCATATTTGTAAATACTGTACTTGGGTAAAAGAAAAAGTACTGGCGAGTACATGGAATATTCACTGAGCTTACCTGCCATTACTACAGAGAGGTAATTAACAAATTTAACAACACAGAGTTCTTCATGCTGCAATGAAATTATATGGAACAGATGTTTCTGTAATAGTGATGCACTAAAAAAAGCATCATGCCTAATGGCTCTAAAACTCGCACCATGCTTTTAGTATGCATTATGTTGGAATATTATTCTCTTAAATTGACACTGTAAATCTCTTTTCTTACAATTTTGGATCTATTTGAGGAAAAATGTTAACGTCAGACATGGAAGTGCTCTCAGTTCCATTAAAAGGGTAGTCGCTAAGTTGTATTGAATGACCTAAACATCCACTAAAATTAGTGAGTTTGAAGGAAACATGCATATTTTTAGGGAGACCAAAGCCATATTTTCTATGGTTTTTTCTTTTTTCTAAAGAAGAAAAAGATACTCACTGAATTATATTCATAATTCAAGATCTCCTGTAGCCATAACATTGCTTTCATAAACATTATCACAATTTTGTAGCCTTCCTGTTAGTTCACAATTAACTCAAAGTAATTTCTAAGAGATTTTTAAAGTTTGCCCTTTATGGTTGTTGTGGGTTTTTCGGGCTCTTTGGCCGTGTTCTGAAGGTTGTTCTTCCTAACGTTTCACCAGTCTCTGTGGCCGGCATCTTCAGAGGACAGCACTCTGTGCTCTGGTGTAGTTGGCTTGGGAGTGCAAAAGCCTATCTCACAGCCATAAATACTACACTCCCAAGCCAACTACACCAGAGCACAGAGTGCTGTCCTCTGAAGATGCCGGCCACAGAGACTGGCGGAACGTTAGGAAGAACAACCTTCAGAACACGGCCAAAGAGCCCGAAAAACCCACAACAACCATTAGATCCCGGCCGTGAAAGCCTTTGCGAATACATTTGCCCTTTATAATTTCCTGGCTCCTTTCTTCATGTTTCTGAGCAAAAGTGTTGTCTGATGCACCTAGTATTTTTTCCTCACCAAAATGCTTAACTATATGTTGACTTGTGTAATGTGGTCCACATTGAGTTACCGTTGGGGATGGCTTGGAATCTTCAGCTGAACTTCACTCACAAATACATTCTATAGCTTTGTAGCAAACAACTGACCACATAATTTTTTTACCCGACAAAAACATAGTTGAGAGGAGACATATTCCAAGCAAAAAATGGTTCAAAAGTGTAACAGTCAATACCTGCTATTTTTTTAAGTGTATTGTTTATGGTGGCGAATCATCATGGCAAGCTCTCTGGAATTAAGGATTCAGATTGCCTTTATTTACACAGGTGGTTCATAAAAAGAGTGGTTGGAAAAGATATAGAAAGAAATTACAAGATGAATATAAAGATCAGGTGGGAAGTGCTATGCACTGAGGAAAAGAAAAGCAAGGGCAATGTCTGTCAATGAGACTGGGTCCGATGCTTCCTATAGGAAAGGCTATTCCCATGCTTAATATAGCTATTGCTCTCATTGTCCAAATGATAACTTCTCCTGCATCTGATGCAGTAAACCACCAACAATACACTGGGCTGTTCTTTTGTTTATAACAGTTTTGACAGGAGACATACATACTGAAACACTTCAAAGGATGAGATTTACCTCCATTCATCTTTCTCTGTCTCCTCACCCCTGCAAGAAGTGGCACAGAGCCTTTTTCAGGGTAAAGGAAATATGACGGAATAATAATAGATGGAATACCAACTAGAAGAATAAATGAACTTCATTAAAACAAAAGAAGAAAGCTGTATTGTGCATGTCTTTCCCACCAAGATTGGCTTCTAGGTGTGAAACAATTGAAATCCATATAAATTATTAGCATAACTAGGGAATTATGGGGGGTGGAGAGACATTTCTTCTCCAGGCAATTTATGATTGTATCCAGATTTCAAGCCTCCTTTCCCCAGGGACAGGAGGAGCTACAGATGGATCTGGAGACTTGTTAGTGAGATACCTGACAGCATACAGAAGTAACCTATCATTTGCTTCTAGAATTTTTTGTAGAAATCTTCTGGCATGAATCATGGCCAGTGGGGTGATGAATTGGCCTGATCAATTGAATGGGATGGATGGACGGACGGACGGACGGACGGACGGACGGATGGATGGATGGATGCCGCCCATCTGGTAGCCAGGACCACTCTGGGTGGTTTACAACAGATAAACAAAGAACAGAACTGGGACAGGCAAAGTGAGGTGCTCCCCTGTAATGGTGACAATGGCAAAAATGGTGAAATCATTTCATCTGATCCAACTTAAAAGTAAATAATAATAATTGTAAAATGGTTCATGCGATAGGGTTACCTCATCTCTAGAGAAAGTCTTTATGCAAACAATAGAGTATGACACAAAAGACAAAATTTAAAATGACGAACCACATGCTGCCTCTTTCATGGGCACTAAACGTAAGACTCTTTGTGGGAGACTATGCCACCACGGAGAAAATTATGCAAGATGTTGAGGCTGGCAGGCAGGAAGAAAGTGAGCACTGACAGAGTAGGTAGTTACACAGGAGCCATCAGCTAAGTGAGCTATCACACTGGCAGGCATGGGTGGGCAGTTTGACTGCTGGTAGAGACTCATATCTGAGCAATGGACTAGTCAAATAAACATTCAGGCCAGCAACAAACTGCATAATAGCAGGCAAAAGATGCACTGGCTCTTCCTGAGTTTAATAGCATCCTCTGCCCATCCACAGTAATGGTGCTGCAGAGCAACAGAAAGCATGCCAGTAGCTTCCTCTTTCAACAAGTTACATTGCTGTTGTGGAGAGTCAGATAGCACTGCCAATCCACATGGTCTGACATGTGAGTACTTCTGATTCAGCCTACTGCCTCAAAAGGTGAAATGGTTACAACTATATGATTTTTGCTTCTGTTTTTAAATACATCCCACAGACAACAACAGCAAGATGCATCCTAATCCATACAAAATGTCTGCCAGGAAGCAACTAGTAACACAAGGTGTTTCTTGAGCTCTTCATTTAGGTAGGGCTGCCAAGTTGTAACAGAGATGTTAAGGCAAAGAATGACCATGGAGCAGCATCTTTCCACATTGTTTCACCCACCTTCCTCCTCAACTACTCTAGCAAACAGAGAGAGCCTGTATTCTGACCCACAACAGGCAAGGAGGCTAAGGCAGACAAAGAGGAACCAAGGGATGTACTTTTTGATCACCTCAGCATTTTGACGTGCCAACAGCACTTGAAGTCAGATTAGAGAAGCTCTGGCCCTTTACATTTAATGCGCAACACTGCCAAAATGTTAATCTTTGTGACAATTTGAAGCAGCACTTTTTTATACTTCTTGCCGTGTAAAATCTTAGTAAGATGTAAAAGTAGCTACTCTGTTCTCTTACTGCAGGAACAGCTATGTTGGTTTGTAGCAAAAACAGCTAATAGTCTAGAGCAGTGATGGTGAACCTTTCTGAGTCAGAGTGCCCAAACTGGGGGGGGGGAGGAGACCAACCCAGCAGATGGCCGGGGGCGGTGGCAGCAGAAGTGGTGATGATGGAAGTGGTGACAGAAGGGGGAATCCCAGGCACAGAGGAGCCTCCAGACCCCACTCCAGATTCACCTCCAGTTGTGCCCAACCCCACACTTCCTATAGCTTGGCCAGCCCGCCGCCACCAGTATCTGCTACCTGTTGGGGTGCTAGCACTGCCACTGCAGCCGCCTTCACAAGTTGCAATCCAGCAACTTATGGCTCGCGTGCCCACTGAGAGGGCTCTGCATGCCAGCTTTAGCACACATGCCAAAGTTTCGCCATCTCTAGTCTATTATTATTATTATTATTATTATTATTATTATTATTATTATTATTATTATTATTATTATTATTATTATTATTATTATTATTATTATTATTATTATTATTATTATTATTATTATTATTATTATTATTATTATTATTATTAATATCCCGCCTGTCTGATCAGTAGACCACTCTAGGCGGCTTACAACAGGGATAAAACAATAACTAAGGCAACTTATATAAAAACACATTCAACAATTAGATCGAACACAAGGGGGAGAGGCACCTGGAAGGCTAACCCACTCAATGCACCTGAAGGAATAGGGTAAGGCCCATGGAAGCTTAGGCTAAATGAAGTCTGTGCCACAAGATTCTTCACTGTTATTGCTACTGCATAATGAATTCTCAGAGATATGGAAGAGAAGTTATGTGTAAGCTGTTTCTGAATCACCCATCTGCTGGAAGAATTCCTTGCGGCTAATGCTGTGTCTGGTTGAAATTGCATTACCCAGACATAAAGCTAACCTAAAATTAACATCCTCATCCCCTTAAGGTTTATTCCCCTAGCAACTTAAAAAAATATTTCTGAGCTGTTCTAAAAAACTGGATTTGGAAGGCAGGGGAGCCAGTGTAACGATTACAATAAATTGTCTGCCATCCTCCCATCTGTGTTACCAGCAGATTCTATTTAAATTATTCAATTTTGATTATTTTTTATTAAATAGCAGTCACTTGGACTTGCACATTTATATTGATTGTGTCCATGGCTGCAGCTTCTTGGCATCATTCCTGAAGATCTTTCTGTGCAATTGTGTTTTTGCATAACAGCCCTTCATTTCCTCAGTGCAATATACAGTATACAGTGATTTGTGCCTTAAATAAATACTTTCATAAGTTAGAGACTGCCAAGCTGTTAAATTATCAAAGCCCAGTTTGGTGTATTGTTCAGGAGATCTGAAAACACACCATACTTCTGAGGCCTTCTCTAAATAAAATCAAAACAGGGCTCTGTTCTGTTCCCCAAACATGGCACTTATGAATTAGCAGAGACTGCTCTGAGACATATTACTCTTCAAAGTGAATGCCCTTTACTTCTTTATCAACATGCTCCAGTCTTCGTTTACTGCGACAGAAAGGTGCCACATTGAGACTATGTCAGCATTTTTCCCCAAGCATTCAACAATGACATTCTGTGTAGTTTAAACTTTTAAGATTTTTTTATACCATCATATCTCCAAATTTGAGACTATTTTATGCATTTACCTACATCCGAACAAAGGGTAAAGGTTTCTCCTCCTCTCTCTCTCCCTCTTCTCTAAAGTTGCAAGATATACGTACATTATTGCAGAAAGTCATCTGTCCAACTTTTCATAGTCTCAGATTTGTTTCCAGAACCTGAATAATTACAGATGATTTTTCTATGTTTTGTTAAGTCGGGTTGTAGTTTCAGTTATGCTGTCTACAGATGCTGATTGAAAAGGCAGTCTTCCAAAATACTTATTGTGGCTGACACTTTCTTCAAATATTCTAACTGAGCTGTCATAGCTGATCATTTATCAGGTCTATTAATTGATCTGAACTATTCCTGTAACAAACTACTTAATAATATTAGGAGAGACCTGCAAGCACTTTTCCTCTGTCCATTTAATCAAATAGTGCCCAACATTTTGGCCTAAAGAAATTCTGTATTTTGTACAGTAGTTGCTTCCTCCCTTCAGTCAAGGATGTAAGTAGGATAGAACAACTGGAGCTTTGCCCAGACACCAAAATATTTCAGAAGGCACCAAAATCATGTCTCATTCTTATGTCTGAGGAACTGGACTTGATCTATGAAAGCTCACATTAAAACATAGTAGTTTTTAAAGCAGTGAGTCTTTAAAATGCCACAACATTTCTGTTTTTGGTTTTCTTTGTCTATTGTGCAACAAAATCATGAAGAGAATCTACTGGTGAGTGTTAGAAAAATAAACCACAACACCTCCTTACCTTAATCACTTTGTGGTTGTGTGTGTGTGTGTGTGTGTGTGTGTTTTGTGGAAAGCGTAAACTTTTTCTTTCTTTGAGAGGAGACTACATTCTCCTCTTTCTTTACGAAGTCCTCACAAGCATTCCGCATGGCAGAGAGGGCAGGAGATGTTGCTGTTTGCCCTGGGTGCTGAAATGCCTAATTACTGTACAGCTTGGCCTTCAGAGTTCCTATCAAGATGTTCTTCTAAAGTCAAATAAATCTCCATTCTATCCCCACCTCCTCCATTGTAATTCTTTACATACGGAGAGCAACTGTTGGAAGCATATATGAGTACTTTCCACCCAATTATGAGCTCTGGAAAATCAATCCTCAGAATAACACAGAGAGTCTTCATCTATGCAAGGTGTTCTCTACTTCAGACTAGACCCTGGTTAGTAATCTAGTGGTATTCAGGAAGGCCAAACATGCAAAGAGGGAGGGTAATGCTGTCATGGTCCTTCCACTGTTGTTTTGCTCTCATGAAGCGACAGTTCTGAAGAGGGGAGACTCCATGAGGAATTTGTGAGAACTCTCCACTCAATCAAGAACATTGGGAAATCAAGGTTATTGCTCTTATGGACACCCATATACAGTACTAAACAACTGAATGGGGCTAAGTGTTGCTGTTTATGTGAGGAGAGCAACGGGAAAGGGGGAAGGGGTAGAGTACTTTGCTTAGAGAAAATATGTCTTACTGTCTTTCAATAATATAAAACCCAACATTTTAAGACACAAACAAGATTATGATATTCAAAAAGGTAGAGGGAGGTAACAATTTATTGAAGCTGAATATTAAAAAAAGCATTGCAGATTTTGCTCCTACATCTTGAGTCCTTTTCAAGGAGAAAAAAAGGCAAGGTAAAAATATCTTAATTAAATAAAGTCTACAACCCTATACACATCTATCGGGGACTAAGACCCAATTAATTTACTTCTGATTAATATAGGAAATACTGTGTTGATAAGACTATCTTGTTTCTTAAGACATTTTCACAGCATATGACGGAACTAGAAAAATATCTAGATACAGGACTAGCTTAAGAAGTGTTTCCTATTTAGAGTGGAGGTTAACATTTACTATGCTTGAATAATTGATCAAGAGCAGAATCCAAATAATTGCATAACCAGTTTCACATGCCAGGAGGGTCTTCTGTCTTTTGAACAGCTGCCGACTGTGCCAGACAGCACAGTGTGACTTGGCTCACTGAGTGTGCGGGCATGCCCAAGCCTCCATCACACCTAAAATAGCAATTTGGAACCTGGCCGCAGTACAACTAATACAAAAGCTGTTGAGTTTTGTAACAACATGCAAGGATAAAACACAAAATATAGAGAGCTTCCAAAAGGTAGAGTGCACATAAGGAGATCAGTAATAGAAAGAGGATTAGTTTAATAAATAAATCGGGATTACAGTGTGATTTCCCATTAGCCTCTACTAATGGACTATAAGCACTGAGATCGATATCTCCAAACAGAGGCAATGCAAATGGAATTGACATTCAACAGTTTGCTCACTAAAAGGCCAAAAAATGATCTCTTCCATCAAGGACAACCAAATGTTTTTGAAGTCAGAGTCAGTCTCAAGATCAACATCCATGGCAAATTAAGGATTCTTATCTTTGGTTTCTCATGGGCAAGCTAATTTGCCTGGGGCTTATTGTATTTACTAATTTTTCATCTCCTGTGCTGCCTTTCTTGGACACATAAATTTCTGACACGTTTTCAGTAACACTTCTGCTCCCTCCCCATTGCAAACAAATGAAAGATGATACATCATTTTGTCAGTATATAATGCAACCATTAGCAAGCATACAAATGTTTGCACTGCAGTTCAACTACTCACTATAACCACATGTGCTGGATGCCACTAGAAATGCAGAAACAAACAAGATCCTAAACAGATCAAGTAAACATATAAAAGAAGAAAACCTCTGGTCCACAAGCTAGATACAATTTTGGGTGATTACTCTAAGGACCTGAAAATATTTTTTGCTTTCACCTCCCATCCATGATCAAGCATGAGAAGCTATTTAAAGCCCAGAAAGCCATTCCATGGATATGAGCTGTGCTCTGTATGCCTGAAAGCTTTTGTCCTAGTGATAGTACTCCTGAACAGGCATGGATAAAATAAAACGGTGCCTTATATGCATGAATTACATTTGCTTCTTCTTGCTCTGCTTTGATCTCATCCTGTATCCTCTGTGCATACTCTTGGTAAGTGTCCCCCAGGCCCTTCTGAAATTGGGATTCAGACCCCAATGCTGGACACATTTTTTACCACTTCTGGTGATAAAATTACAATGTTGGAACAGAAATCCCCAGAATTAAACTGCATACCCTATAATAGACCTCATTAACCACTACCCTCTAAGGCTTGGTTTACAAAGTGAAGGAAGGGCTTGATGTTCCGCGCAACCATGTCTCAGGCAGCTTACACCACCAAAAGATACAGTGGTGCCCCGTCTAGCGAGGTTAATCCGTTCCGGATTAACCCTCGCTATACGGAATCATCGCTAAGCGGGTAGGGGAAACATATTGAAACCTTTGTTACTTACCCATTCAGCGAGGATTCCAGGTGCCGGCAGCCATTTTCGCGCCTTCGCTAAGCGAGGGCAGGGCGCGAAAACGGCTGCCGGCAGCCATTTCCGGGCTTCCGGTGGCCATTTTGGAACCGCCGATCAGCTGTTCGGCAGCTCCAAAATGGCCGCCACAATACCCGATCTTCGCAATGCGGGTTTTCCCCATTGCGAAGATCGGGTATGTTTCCGTATAGCGATCCCGAAAAAGGGATCGCTATACGGAAACATCGCTATACGGTGCACTCGTTAAGCGAGGCACCACTGTACTTAGTACTCCATAGCCATTTCTGTAACTATAGCAGGAATGTGTGTACTTGTGGTGATTTTACATTACCAATCAAAGTTGGATGTGGGATGTGTGTCACAGCAACACAATTAAAAGGTGTAGAAGGAGGTTTGGGAGATAAAACTGTGAGCTACTGGTGGTGTGATTATTACTTTGAGAGATTCTGTTTGTATATAAGAGGGTGTATTTGTGTGACAGAGTCAGTTATAGCTTAGCTGGATTCAGTAACACCTGCGTTTTACATCAGGTTAATGCTATTAGAGCTGGGTGAGGACTGTTTTGTGATTAAGCTGTGGATAACAGTATGTTCTTGTTAAAACTTGTGTTAAAGCAAGCATCCCTCTTTATATACAAAGAACTTAGAGTCTTTTAAATGATAAAAAAGTATACACTATATAGTATTATAAAGAACCTGACAATGTAAACAATGTTCTAATAGTTTATTGTTACCCATTGTGGCAATCACCCTGCTTTGGCTCAGGTAAAAGATTATTTGCATGTACCAATGAGAGCTGTTGGGAGGCTGAGCCAGAGAAACTAGAAGGGAGGGGTGAGTCAGAGTCTAGAGCAGGGGTGTCCAACCTTTCACCTTCCATGGGCCACATTAGAAGATGAAAATCTGGTTTGGGTCACACATAAATTTGGTTTGGGCCGCATGGGGGGGCAGCCCTAGCTGTCCTCCACAGCCCCGCTCCAAGCACACTTACAGACAGCTGCAATCTCAAACAGCAGAGGCTGCCAGCTTCGACTCCAGTGGCTTTATGGGGCTGGGAGGGGGCCACCTATTGACAGGGACAGCGCAATGCTGTCACGCAGCCCCCCTGTCCCCTCCCCTCCCACTCCTTCCTTCCCTCTCTCCCCCCCTACCATTGTGACGTGCTCCAGCCGCATTCCAGCCGCAAGCGCTGGCAGTGTAACTTGAAACTTTGGAATTTCTTTAAAAATAAAAAATTGCACTGGGCTGCATTACGAGCCGACCTGGGCTGCATGCGGCCCTCGGGCCACAGGTTGGACAAGCCTGGTCTAGAGCAGTGGTTCTTAACCTTTGTTACTCGGATGCTTTTGAACTGCAACTCCCAGAAACTCCAGTCAGAACAGCTGGTGGTGAAGGCTTCTGGGAGTTGCAGTCCAAAACTCCTGAGTAACCCAAGGTTAAGAACCAGTGGTCTAGAGAATTCAGTCAGAGACAGAGTTTTGAGGGGAGGTAGTTTGGGTTTGAGGCAGAGAGAGAATTTAAGGAGTGTTATCTGTATTAGTTAAGATAGAAAAGGTTAAAGGAAACTACAGAAGCTTTGTGTAATTTTAAGAATGTGCTTAAGAACTATTCCTAAAATAACTTGTAATCAATAAACCTGATTTTATTTCGAAGTTAAGTACTGAATGGACCTCAGGCTTTCATAGGAAACATAGTTGGTAAAGAGATAAACTGATGGCAGCGAGGTAAAGGGCGTGTTGGGTGAAACAGGCAGGGGCCACAAGGGTAAACGTCACAGCCATTAACTAATTAACCTTAGAAATAGCAGTCAAAAGCCATTAAAATTGCACATACAAAAAATCCAAGCTGTATATTTCAGCAGAAGCATTCTTACTGTTTTCTAAAAAGTAGTGTAAAGTCAGCCCTTAGCACTTTTTAAATATAAAAGGAAACAGTGGGTGCAACTAGATGGGAGAATTTGGAGTGCTCAGAGTCATGTTCAAAAGGCTCTTATCCAGTACAATCTATTTTATCTCACACTTGAGTGATTCTTCCATTTATACAGGAGACATTTCTTCTCCTGTGAGAAGAATCCAGACAGCACTTCAGATCACACCTGTTTCTCCCCTTTTTGATTACTGATGTTGCCTCTGCCACCCCTGTCTTCACGTTTTGTCATAGCTCTATAAGCTGCAGCAACTTCCCTTTTCTTGTTTAATGTAGCGCGTGTCATAGTGCTACAACAATACATCAACCTAGAAATGGGTACTCTCTTATATCTGAAATAGCACTGTGTCACTGAGGAAACTATTTTTAAAAATTGTAAGAAGTGAAAAATAGAGAAGAGGGTTTCTCCATCATCCGTTCTAGTGTCACAATCCACTGCATATGTCACAGGGTTTTAATCAAAAAGAATGCCACCCACAGCTCCGTTTCAAAGTGAATAAAGACAGCACACAGACTGCAGAATGGCAGTGTTACCAATCATACCAAATAAACTACAAGGAGAGGAACAGCTTGAAAAGGGGGCAGGATGGATCACTGTAACTTAAAACAAATGTGGATGGTAAAAAATATAGTAGACCAAACTAAATAACACCAAACTAAATATTGAGCTATATGATTGTATGTTTGCCCCAAATGGCTGTTTGCCAAAACAGGTGATAGGGATAATATAAGACGAGGTGTCTTTATTCACAGGTTCATACGGTAACCAATACTTAGTGCAGAGGTTTGAGAGTGGTTGTCATTGGGGTGGCATCAAACATGGGCAGAGAAGATCTTTGGTGGAATAGCTCCATCAGCTATTGATGTAGGTGTTGCGGGCACGCTGAAGCCTCTACCAACTCAGGCCTCCAGGAGTGCTCACTCTTCCTCTCAGGTAGCTGCCACCAGGTATTGCTGTTTCAATACCAATAAATCACTGAATCATGTGTTTCTTCAAAACTTAAACTTGTTTATTGGTTTAACAAAATAAAGTAAATCACAAAATGTTAATCAAGGTCTGTCACTCACTGACACGCACAGACTCTTCCCTCACTGACTGTTTGGCTCACAGGCCCATAGACACACTCATTACTCACTCTCTCAAAATCTCTCTCTCCTCTCCTCTTACATCATACACCCCTTTATATATCCCAGCTCCTCCCCCCTCTGCACCACCTTCCGTCCCCTCATGGGCTGATGTTCCACTGCCCAGTTGTGACGGACAGGTGAGGGCAGGGCTGAATGCTACAGTAGGTAGCCCTATTCAGAGATTACTTTTGGTTTGTAGATAAGGGATTCTTGGTGTTCTTTTCCACATAGAGAAAAAATTGTAACTAGACACCTAACCATCTGTGTGTACTTGTACTGAATAGGATAAGATCAAAAACTGTTATCACACTCGGTATATTAAGATGAATATCAGATGACCGGACAGTGGTCTTATGGTAGTTTTGGAAATGCAGATGCTCATCATCCTATAGCCACTCACTGCTCCATAAGAAGAGTCCAAAATGCAGGCAACTTGATCAGTCCATCTCAGCAAATGCAGAATAGGTCTTTCGCAAAGCTAATGGATATTTAATGTCCATTCAAGACCTAAGTGTCCTAAAATACTTTGCATTACAAAAGAGATAGCCTAGAGTGACATATTATTCCAGGAAAAATCAATCCCCCCCTCCCCCATCAATTGCAAGGACTGCAGTAAAAATGAAAGGGATTAGGGAAGCTGTAAAGTAAAAAATTAGATCATTGCCACTGGTCCCATCAACTCCTTGCAAATAGAATAGGAAGATATGGAGATAGTGACAGATTTTACTTTCCTGGACTCCATGATCATTGCAGATGGTGACAGCAGCCACGAAATTTAAAGACGCCTGCTTCTTGGGTGGAAAGTGATGACAAACCTAAACAACATCTTAAAAAGCAGAGACATCACCTTGCCGATGAAGGTCTGCATAGTAAAAGCTATAGTTTTTCAAGTAGTGATGTATGGAAGTGAGAGTTGGACCATAAAGAAGGCTGACCGCCACGGAATTAATGCTTTTGAATTGTGGTGCTAGAAGAGACTCTTGAGAATCCCCTGGACTGCAAAGAGAACAAACCTATCCATTTTGAAGGAAATCAACCCTGAGTGCTCACTGGAAGGATAGATCCTGAAGCCGAGGCTCCAATACTTTGGCCATGTCATGAGAAGAGAAGACTCCCTGGAAAAGACCCTGATGTTGGGAAAGTGTGAAGGCAAGAGGAGAAGGGGATGACAGAGGATGAGATGGTTGGACAGTGTCATCGAAGCTACCAACATGAATTTGACCAAACTCCGGGAGGCAGTGGAAAACAGGAGGGCCAGGCATGCTCTGGTCCATGGGGTCACGAAGAGTTGGAGATGACTTAACGACTAAACAACAACAAAGTAATGTGGGAAATGTCATATTCCTTGTTAAACAGGGATTCCTTAGGCTTTGACTTTATGTTCTCTGGCTCCACCATACCATTCAATAATAGCTCATTTTGTAAAAATCTTCCCATTCTTAGTCTAGGTGCATCCAGACAAGAGTGCCCTTGAATCTACCTGTCATGCTGTAGATGCATACATCTCTCACAAATAGAGCCAATGCACAGCCTTCGTTTCCATTCTGCTGTTCGCCAATTAGTTTGTTCAGGAATTCTCAGAAGAAACTTCTGCAGACTGTTTCCTTCAAATATGTACAGCTGCTTCATGCAACATACAAATAAAAGCATGTTTATACTGTATATTTCTTGATGTTACTATAAATATTTATATACTGTCTTCCTTGCGTAGTTTAATAATCCCTTGAAGAACACTTTTGGATTCTTTAAAAAGGTAAAATGTACCAGGCTTTTTAAAGGTAATAAACAACCTTTCTTAGTATTCTGAGGCACGACTTCTTTGTATGCAAGTTTCATGTGGTTGCTGTCCTGCATTATATATGGGATATATATTTTATTGAGATTGTACTGTAGCTTATTCTGCTATAGCTCAATAGTAAAACACATGTCTGCATGCAAAAAATCTGATGGCAAAATGTTTCGTATGTAATTTCTCCTTTGGGTCCGTTTGGAGAGACAGGCAAGATAGAAATATTTTAAATAAAGAAAGAATAAATTCATTGAGCTTACTCTTACTTTAAATGATCCCAGGAAGTCATTCAGGGAAAGGTCTTTCAGGTAAGCCATGGACCTGATTTTGCTTCATGTACTAAAAAAACAAAACAAAACAACATCCCACCTCCAACAAAACAGCAAATTTAAAGTCTTCTTGGCTAAATGCTATATAAAGTTGATGGTAGAACTTCAAAAAGTATAATGTTTCCAAGATCTGGATGTCAATTAAAAATAACTGCTTTAGCTTACTGGTAGATAGCTCAGTGGTTTAGCTAGCAGAGCCAGAGGGTGGAAGTTTGATTCCCCACGGTGCCTCTTTGTCAGGAACTGGCCAAAGGGTCAGTTCCATAGGGTCCCTTTCAGGTGTGAAGTTCTAAGAGGATGGTGGTGATGACTAGCTAGATAGCAATATTGCAATGATAATGTTTAAAAATGTTTATATATTATTTCGTTCATATTTTTACAATAATTTTTTAGACATATTAATTTAAAGTATTTGTGGATTTACATATATTATTAAAATTATATTTGTGTATATACATTTTCAATGCTTAGAAATTCATTCACACAGATGGCTAGGCATCTAGTTTGCTACATACTTTGTAAGTAGGAAAGAATGTTTTTATAAAATCCTGCATTTCTTCCATCATATCCATATGAATTTAAATTTATTCCAGTGTTCTTTGACATATGCTGGAGATGTAATTGGATGGATGTTTTTCACTTTTGGTGGCATTGTGGGGGAAAAAAACTATATTGGATTGCAGTAAATTGTATTTCAAATGAGATAATCATTTTTAGTATTAACCTCATTCCATTGCTGCATTTACTTAGACTAATTAATGGTATGCCTTTCCTCATTTGAAAAGCAAATTGGTCTGACTTGACTGCACACTAATATAGCCCACTAATAGTGGAAAATGAATAAAAATTTATATTGATTCAGATAGTAAATTTTTAAAAAATGGATGAAAGTGAATAAAATAGTCTTACAGCATAAGTCTATACATGTCTACTCTAAAGGAGCCCCATTGAGTCAAATGGAGGTTTACTCTAAATTAGTGTTTATGGGTCACAGCCTTTATTAAAGAAAATGGAGCTTTACTTACTCTTAAATTTAAAACGTTAAAAGAAAATTTAGCACTTGATCAAACTGATGGCAAAATAAATACAATGGGGTCTCTACTTAAGAACTTAATCCATATTGGAAGGTGGTTCTCAAGTTGAAAAGTTCTTAGGTTGAATCTGCATTTCCCATAGGAATGCATTGAAAACCATTTAATCCGTATCTGCTCTTTTCCGTCCATAGAAACTAGAGTGGAACCTCTACTTAAGAACTTAATCCGTTTTGGAATGGTGTTCTTAAGTTGAAACGTTCTTAAGTTGAAGCAAAATTTCCCATAGGAATGGACTGAAAACCAATTAATCCGTTCTGGCTGTTTTTTTGTTATGTAGAGGTGCGTTCGTACATTGAAGCATTAGTTCCCATAGGAACTAATGCAAACCTGGTTAATACGTACTCTACCACTAGGGGGAGAATTTTTTTTAACCTAAGATGACCTAAGGTTAAAAAAAGAGCAGGAAAGGTTTTTTTTTTCCTGTTCTTATCTTGGATTTCTGTTCTCAAGTAGAAGCAAAATTTAGCAAATGGAGCTATTCTTAAGTTGGCTTGTTCTTAAGTAGGGACGTTCTTAAGTAGAGACCCCACTGTAAACAAAAACCACAAAGATTCAGATTAAGCCTTAGAACTGTGTAATGACATCATAAAGAAACAGTTTATTATAGAAGATAATCATGTTCAATGTTTATGTAATCAGACTCCATTAATTAATATTTTTAAAAAATTAAAAATTGAACCATTTACAAATTTGTTTGGAAGAAGAAATGATATGCTTTCATCCATAATGACAATAGATAGGTAGGCTCCCCTGGTGATTTAAGCACAGACATTCCTGTTAAAAATTGGGAATATATGGATCTAATCCTCTTTAGAAGGCTTATAAAATAGGTAGGTTACGTTACCCCTTTGTTGAAAACAGTAAGGCCTGCCCTGCCTTTCAGTCCCTTCAGATCCCAAGCAGATATGGTAACAATCTAAAATTGAGGGAGTGAAAGTGTTGGATGTGCACTATTTTCTCCTTTCACTTGCTCTGTGGGGCAAACAATAACGTGAAACTATTTCCAAAATGAAAAATTATAGTTTGCACTTGTCCTCTGAACCATTGCTGCAAAATACTGATGAAAAATAGGCTTCCAATCTAAGTATGATGAGTAAGTGCAAGTGAAAATTATAACTTCCTAAATTTGACATAAGTGCTGAAATCCTGCCGGGTGAGTTTTGCCGGCACAATGGGCAGAAGACGGCAACAGATTAAACACTTCCTTCTTCAATTTTCAGATACGTATTTTTTTTGTCATTTTATTGTATGCAAGTGCTTGTTTTTGTTACATGCCATCAAATCAACTCCAGCTCATGGCAACATTACAAATGAATGATCTCTTAAAATGTCCTATCCTCAACAGCCCTGCTCAGCTCTGGCAAACTCAAGGCTGTGGCTTTCTTTAGGGATTAAATCCATATCATCTGCACATGTTATTGTTTAGTCATTAAGTTGTGTCCGACTCTTCGTGACCCCATGGACCACAGCACGCAAGGCCCTCCTGATTTCCACTGCCTGGAACTTCATGTTGGTAGCTTCAATGTCATTGTCCAACCATCTCATCCTCTTGTCATCCCCTTCTCCTCTTGCCTTCACACTTTCCCAACATCAGGGTCTTTTCCAGGGAGTCTTCTCTTCTCATGACATGGCCGAAGTATTGGAGCTTCGGCTTCAGGATCTGTCCTTCCAGAGAGCACTCAGGGTTGATTTCCTTCAAAATGGATAGGTTTGTTCTCTTTGCAGTCCAGGGGACTCTCAAGAGTCTCCTCCAGCACCACAATTCAAAAGCATCAATTCTTTGACGGTCAGCCTTTATGGTATAGCTCTCACTTCCATACAACACTACTGGAAAAAAACATAGCTTCAACTATGCGGACCTTTGTCGGCAAGGTGATGTCTATGCCTTTAAAGATGCTGTCTAGGGTTTGTCATCACTTTCCTCCCAAGAAGCAGATGTCTTTTAATTTCGTGGCTGCTGTCACCATCTGCAGTGATCCTGGAGCCCAATAAAGTAAAATCTGTCTCTACCTCCATATCTTCCCCTTCTATTTCCCAGGAGGTGATGGGACCAGTGGCCATGATCTTAGTGTTTTTGATGTTGAGCTTTTATTCCTCCTCACTTTCTGCCATCAGAGTGGTATCATCTGCATATCGGAAGTTGTTATTTCTTCCGGCAATCTTAATTCCGGTTTGGGATTCATTCAGTCCATCCTTTCACATGCTGTATTCTGTATATAAGTTAAATAAGCAGGGAGACAATATACAACATTGTCGTACTCATTTCCCAATTTTGAACCAATCAGTTGTTCCACATCCAGTTCTAACTGGTGCTTCCTGTCCCACATATAAATTTCTCAGGAGACAGATAAGGTGGTCAGGCACTCCCATTTCTTTAAGGACTTGCCACAGTTTGCTGTGGTCTACACAGTCAAAGGCTTTTGCATAGTCAATGAAGCAGAAGTAGATGTTTTTCTGGAACTCTCTGGCTTTCTCCATAATCCAGCGCATGTTAGCAATTTGGCCTCCAGTTCCTCTGCCCCTTCAAAATCCAGCTTGTACTTCTGGGAGTTCGTGGTCCACATCCTGCTGAAGCCTGCCTTCGAGGACTTTGAGCATAACTTTGCTAGCGTGTGAAATGAGTGCAATTGTACAGTAGTTGGAGCATTCTTTGGCACAGCGCTTCTTCGAGATGGGGATGTAGACTGATCCTGTTAGATCTTGACTCTCTATTTTAGCATTCCAGTCCCCTATAATGAGAAGAATGTGTTTCTTTGGTGTCAGTTCTAGAAGGTGTTGTAAATCTTCATAGAATTGGTCAGTTTCAGCCTCGTCAACATCAGTGTTTGGTGCATAAACTCAGATTACTGTGATGTTGAAATGTCTGCACATACCGCAAAGTAAAAAAGGAAGTCATTAATCAGCAGCAATATACCACCAATGCTAATGTCATTCTCACTGTGCCGTTATAGCTGCACAACAGGATTTTGGCCAGTAACAAACTCAGGGATGGATCTGAAGTAAAGAGTTGGAAGGAGGGGGCGGATACAAAATTTATGTCAGTTCTGTTCATCAGTCCTAGGCATGATTGAGGAATGTTGTGGATTAATCACGAACTAACCCACTCCAAAGTACAAATGGCTGAGGATACATATGCACCTGTGATGGTTGGGACATGGCAAATACAGTACACCCCTATTTCTTCATCACAAAGCCCCATATTACCCTTGCCAAAATGAAAGACAGTGGAGGAAGAATGGTTGTTAAATCAGTTTTACTGAAGCCATCCCTTCCACAACAAATTACAGTAATCTAAATTTAGCACATACCGATATTGAAAGTGCAAGAAATTCTAAATAGTCATAAATGTGTGCTACTGTGACAAAGATAAAAAGACACACATTTTATGAGCATAATGGTGTGACAAGTTGTTGTGTGATGCCCATGAGCCACAAATTCTAATTTCAGGAAGCATTTTCTCCTCATTCAGGATGAATGAGTCCCAACTTGAGACCTTTTAGTTAAATGTCTGGGAAGAAGGGTGTGAATTGTTGTTGTTGGTTGTAGTGATAGTATTTTCTAAATGCTCAACCCCTCTGTATTTGCCTTATAGGGGAAGAACACGTCTGTAATCTTTAACTAAGAAATGAAGCAACGGTGGCTGCATTAGCACATGATTATAGAGTGGGGTGGGCACAGCACAGTCTATGGACCTTTTCAAAGGGACAAAAAAAATGATGGGTTCAGGTCAGTTGCAACCCTCAGAGGTTCTGGAGATCAAAATCACTCCCTGATCTCCACAGGATGCCGATTCTTGGAATACAGCAGTCTGACTCAGAGGGAAACAAGGATCTGGGACAAAAGGCAACACCAAATGTAGACAGCAGCACTAGGCGAATAAATGGCAGCTGAGGCAGACTGTGTAGCCCGAGTGAAGCTTCAATGGAAATAGGAAGTCCTTGTACACTGGCTTGTCTCTGCTGAAAGGGTGACACTGGGGTAGCATCAGTCCAGAAGCTTCTTCAACAAGAAGATGCAATAACAGTATTCAGTGCTTCCTGTGGTTCCTTGGCCAATGGTCTTTTTATTGCAGCTAATCCCTTGTTCATGTCCAAACCATTATGCTCAGTTGGAGATATGGAGGACCTCTGGTTGAATCTCAAGACTTCTCACACAAACAGGTTTGCCTCCCAATGTTGTTGGTGCCCCATCGCTGGAGGTTTTGAAGAAAAGAATGGGCAGGGGGTTGGACTAGAAGACCTCTAAGGTCCCTTCCAGCCATACAATGATTCTATGATTCTGCGTTTAGAGCCACTCAGATAACCAAGGTGAACATGTATTGCCGTGGATTTATTTTTTGATGCTTTGCTATCTGGATTAATATTTTTACACATCTAGCCCAAAGAGACAGATTGTTCCTCCTGGAGACTTTTTTGTTTTGGAACTTCTAGGCAGCCATGTGTCTATTTATACGCACTTATATGTAAGCCCTAAATTTCTGCATGTTCTCGACGTGCCAAAAGCACACCACCAAACAGAGAACTATGTGAAGTTCAAGTCTCCACACACTTAAGATTACTGCAGTTTATTGTTATGGTCCTTAGACCAATCACAGGGAGGAAAACAGACCTTCACAGTTTCCAAAATTCCAAATAATTTGTAAAAACATTTGGCATTAAAAGATAATTTAAAATCCAGTATCTAGTTACCAAAAAATTCAGAATTTCAGTTACTTCATAAAAAGCATTTGGCATTTAAAAGATAATTTAAAATCTATTATCGTGTTACCATGGGATTTCTGAGACCTGAGTATCGCCATTAAAAACTGGCTATTTGGTAAGTGATCTTGGAGTCTATATCAGAAAGAAGCAGCTCCTGAGATTAGGAGCAAGCACAGCAGCAATTTGAGACTCAGGATACATGACAAAAAACATATGCAAAAGAGAATAGCTCATATGCTTATACAATGAAAGAGGCAAGCAGAGAAGTGCCAACAGTATTCTGAACACCAACTCAAGAGTCCCTATGTCATGCCATTATCACACTTCATGTCTGTGAAACTACGGTTGTACTGCTCACACAAAATGGTATTTTCTTTCACAAAGGTCAGTAAAAATAAATTTTACTGCATGCTCACAGACAGGAAGGCTGTTATTTACAATTCAAATGAGCAGGCACGAAAAGCAATAAATTTCACATATAAAACCTAGAGTTATGGTCCTGTTGAAACAGCAAGGCTATGCCTGATCTTTCGATTAAGGATGCCTGAATACATGATCTAAAGTGCTGCTCCCTTCCAATCCTTCAAAGGAACTAATTTAAACTAATTAGCTCTTGGGAAAAATTAATTACTTACACCGTTCTACTAACTTGAAAATGCAAACCATGAAAATAGGAATAAAAAAAGTTCAAAACACTCATAAACTGCTCAGTGAGTGAAATAAACTGTGTGACTTATTATATAAAGGAGAGATGGGGAGGGAGAGAGAGAAGAGGGGAGTCTGAGAATGAGTTCCTCTCTCAGGGCCCTTCACTTGAGTTAACAAAAGTCAATCAATCAAGAAAGAAATTGCTGCTTTCATATTTTGAAGGGCTCTAGAGGAAGTCACCCTCTGTGGAATATTCTTCAGTGTGAACCCAGCTCCTCCTTATTGGCACTGCCAACAGCTCCAGCTACTGCATTTCCTCACCATTCCCACCTAACTACGTCATGAAAACATCTGGGATATGATCAACAAATAGCTGCCTCTTTTCTTCCTTCTTGCTGCTGTTGTCCATTCAATTTGGATCAGAAGGAAAGGTTAAGTGATGGAATGTCATGAGTGAGGATCAGCAGCAAGGACCAGGAGGTTTTTTTTCACTATACATCTCCTGCACAGTATGTGCCGAGGAACAGTGGAAATGGTGGGCCCAGGAAGATCCTGAAGTCAAGTTGAATGCCCTCTCTTCTTTCCAAACCGGCCTCTTCTGTTACAAGCCCCCACACTGTAAATACGTATCTGAGGCTGAAGAAAGCAAAGTATCAGTACTGCAGAACTCATTAAATACTACTAATCAGGCATGAAAAAGAAAACAATAGTCTGTAATAAAAAAAGAAGATAGATTCTACTACTTTGGTCAGCTCCACTACTATTAATTTTCAAATTACAGATCTTTTTGCCTCTCGTATCACATTTGTGCTACAGTATATCTTCTTAAAGAGTCACTCCCTCAGTTTATACTATGATAAATACAACAATTTTAAACAGCATGAAAGACATATAGCTACAGGTGAATTTTGGAACAGATGGTACATAATATCTTCCTCTCAAAGCAGAGTACTATAATGTAGTAATCTTGTACCAAAAAAAGAACCATAGTTTTGGATTCTGCATCCATGTCTTTGAATGTAAGAAAGTCATGTACATATTTCTTTAAATAAATTTTATTGTGTTACCTGTGGGCTTCAACACAAAAAGCCCAGTATCAGCCCCCTTGTTTATACTGTGATTTCCTTCATTGGTCTATGGATGTGTTTTAGAAGCAATGTCAAACAATATGGCAAGGAACACAGAACCTGGGCTAAAGGTCTATTCACTTATGAAGCTCGATGTCTGAGGACAAATCACTATCATTTAGCTAAGCTACTTCATAAAATGGTTGAAGTGGCACAATAAGACAACAGCATGTACTGTCTGCACTCTGCTGCCCCTGCTTACAGGACAAAATGTGAAAGCATTACTTAGGCACCAACATTTGGGGAAGTGGTTGTTGTGGATTTTTCGGATTCTTTGGCCGTGTTCTGAAGGTTGTCCATCCTGACGTTTCACCAGTCTCTGTGACCGGCATCTTCAGAGGACTGGAATAGGAACTCTGTCCATGCTCTGTTGCTGTTTGTTGGATAGTTGAGCATTTATAGCTGTGTGATCAGCTTTTGTCTTTTTTCAGGAGATAGGATAATCAGCATGTTTTTTGTTGTGATCAGAATACAGCCAAAAAACCCACAACAACCATCAGATCCCGGCCGTGAAAGCCTTCGAGAATACATTGAACACCTCTACGAGGAGGAAACGGTCAGACAGACCCGGAGACTAGAAACACTCCAAAGCAAAAGAGCACACCTACTGTGTTCCTTAACATTTCTACTACACTGCAGAGACACAAAAACCATACTAGCCTTCCTTAGGACAAAAAGGACCTTCATTTCCCCTCAGGCTAGTCGCATCTATGACTGCCTGGAACATGCCCTCCTACGGGAAAGAATCCATACAACCCGCAAAAAAATGGACTCCACAGACAAAGAACTACTATTCCTACACATCAACATCAGGCAAAAAACAAAAAGAGGAGTCAAGATTGGGACAAGATCGATACCTTCTCCTACAGAAAGATGGAAAAAGAAATAGTAAACCACACAGCCAGACAAAAACAGAAATTCAACAAATGCCAAACAAGCCAACAGAAACCTACATTAGACACCTTGCGCATGAACACCAACTCTCCCTGGAAGAAACCTCGGTCCTAGCCAAAGGAGGAAACTTTGGAGTCACACCCAGTAAAATTCCTGTGGAAGACATCATTGCCAACGTGGAATCAGCATTATATCATCTTCCAGAACAAAATGCAGAAGAAATAAGAGGTGAAGTGACAAGGATCCTATGAAAAGCAAACCCCCCAAAAAGCAACATAACAAGAAAGGAGAGAAATGCGATGAAGTCCCTAAACTCAGATCTGGACATCATCATTCTGCCAGCAGATAAAGGCAATGCCACAGTAATCATGGAAACAGAAGAATACAAGGGCAAAATCAGGGAACTTCTAGACCCCACCACCTAAAGAAAACTGAAACGGGACCCAACCAACAAAATCACAAAACAAACAAACATGCTGATCAGGAGTTCCTCCCTGCACCCCAACGTCCTTCAATGAACCTACAAGACAGAAGCTCTCCCACCAAGACTATACAGACTTCCCAAAATCCACAAAGACTCAATCCCACTCAGGCCCATTGTAAGTGCCATGGGCTCCCCGACATATGAATTATCTAAATATCTAGCCACCCTCCTACAGACCCACATTGGATAAACCTCATCCTACATCAAAGACTCAGGACATTTCACAAGCAAAATCAGCACCCTGAAACTCAAGCCCAGGGACAAACTGATTAGCTTTGACGTAGTATCCCTATTCACCAAGGTACTGATAAAGGACACTCTGACACTCCTCCAGCAGATCTTTCCAGAAGACATCAAGGCCCTTTTCCAACACTGCCTAATGACCAGCTACTTTCAGTGGGACAACGAGTTCTATGAACAGACAGATGGAGTGGCCATGGGGAGCCCCCTCAGCCCGGTTATAGCAAACTTCTACATGGAGCATTTCAAAAAACTTGCCCTGGCTTCGGCACCCCTCGCACCCACAGTCTGGTTCTGATATGTGGATGACACCTTTGCAATTTGGAGCCACAGTGAAGAAAAATTGGAAGAATTTCTCAACCATCTCAACAGCATCCACCCCAATATACAATTCACCATGGAAAAAGAAATAGAGGGCTGTGACGTGTGCCATGAAGTCACCTGCCTGTCTTGGCTAAGGCTGGAGTTTCCTAGCCTATGGCAGGGCAGGAGGTGGGTCTTAAAGGGGTGGAGTTTTTGTATATAAGGGGGGAGTGAAAAGAGGGGGAAATTAATTAGAGAGTGGGAGAGTGAGAGAGGGCTTGAAGGAAGATCTGTAGACAGGGTTAGATATAGGTTAGGTAATTGAGTAATTGAGTGTTAAGTAACAAAGAAGTTAAGGGTTAAGGTCTGAGAAATACAGTGTGATGAGTGATTCTTTTACTCAGTGATTTCCATTTTATTTTTGTATTCAATAAATCATCATTTTTATTTTGAAATCCATACTAAGTCTGAAGTGTCAGGTTTATGTGTGGTTGGTGGCAGCGAAGTTGTGTGTGTGTGTGAAGGATCGTGACCTGTCATCTCTTGTGGTGACGTAGGAGGAGGTGGCAGTTGCGACAAGGGCCAACCCCCGTTCTTAGATGTCATGGTCCTATGCAAAACTGACCTCTGACTGGGATACAAAGTCTACAGAAAACCCACCCACACGGACCAGTACCTACACAAAATCTGCAACCACCACCCACAGCAAAAAAGAGGCATAATCAAAACACTGGTAGACCATGCAAATCGGAACAGTGAAGCTCAATTTCTCAGCACTGAACGCAACCATCTGAATTGGACCCTACAGGCAAATGGCTACTCCAAAAATGAAATCACAAGAGCCATCAAACCAAGAAAACAACACCAAACTGAAGAAGAACAACAGCGACCCACAAATAAAGTATTTCTGCCATACATCAAAGGGGTCATGGACCTCATGGGGAAACTTTTGAAAAAACACAACCTACAAACAGTATTCAGACCCACCACAAAAATACAACAAATGTTACGGACCCCTCACCACTGCAGAAGTATATTGGATACCTTGCAGATGGGGACAGGTATATATTGGAACCACAAAATGCAGCATTCACATCAGAATGAACATGAGAAACACTGCAGACTAAAACAACTGGAAAAATCAGCAGTAGCTGAACATGCCCTAAAACAAGCTGGACATGAAATTCTATTTCAAAATACTGAAGTACTGAACAACACCAGCAATCATTATGTTAGACTGCAAAGGGAAGCCATTGACATCCATAAGCATCAACAGAACTTCAACAAAAAGGAAGAAAAAACCAAACAGGGCCTACCTCTCAAAATTGAAAAATACAGTTTGTAAAAGGTCAACAAACTCTACCCAGCCACAAAGACCAGGGATCATTGCACAAAAAAAGACCAGCTAACAACACCCATCAATCACAGTAACAGATAATCTTTCCCCTCTTATCACAACAAAAACACGCTGATCACCCTATCTCCTGAAAAAAGACAAAAGCTGTTCCCACAGCTATAAATACTCAACTATCCAACAAACAGCAACAGAGCATGGACAAAGTTCCTACTCCAGTCCTCTGAAGATGCTGGCCACAGACACTGGCAAAACGTCAGGAAGAACAACCTTCAGAACACGGCCAAAAAACCTTAAAAAACCGACAACAACCATCAGATCCTGGCCGTAAAAGCCTTCGAGAATACATTTGGGGAAGTATTTACGGCACACAACCCAAAGGGGAAACATGAAGGATAAAACATAGTAATATAAAATATAAGATCTAAAGAACAGCAGAAGTGTTTATAATTCATAGCTCTATAAACTAGATTACCAGGAATTATTTACAATACATTGTGTTAGATGGTGCACACAGGAACAATTTGGCCTTAACAATAACAAAGTACATTTTATTCAGGCTGCTTATAAGTAACCCATAAATGCAATGTTCTCTTTGAGAACAGGAAGAACTTTACAGGAATGCTGGAGGGATGCATTTGCAAAGCAGAAATCCATCTCTCTGGTTGCAGGTAGAGATTTTAATCTAAATCCAATCTGCTAGCAGACATATGTTGGTTTTCCAGATGCACAAGCAGGTGCTTATACACGTGCTGAAGGACTACATTGCACTGAAGGACAAGATGGTCTGCATCACCTCCTTGTTCTTGCCACAAGAGAAAACGAGTGCACCTTTCTGTATCCACAGACAGAATCTTAATGGTGTTTGCATAAAGTTTGTGCAGTTTGTTGAAGCTAATTGTGATTAACTGACAAGATGCCAAGGCACATTACAGTTGTGCAATCAGGCCTGGGACTGACAGGAGCCCTGGCACCTCATCTATTAGCTACAATTAACTGCAGCAATTCTGGCCTGTGTGTTTGTTTGCTAGAAATAAAACACTACTTTCTGCTAAAATGAGCCTTCTGCTAGTGCAGTAGTAGCTGAGTTAGCCCAAAGTGGCTAAAATGTGGATCTCCAGCTGTGATTTGACTTCTACCCCTAGTACCTCTAGCCAGCGTAGCTAATGGTGAGGAATACTAAGAGTTGCAATTCAACTACATCTGAAGGGCTATTCTTTGCCCATTCCTAAGCCAGTGAAATATTGCCATGGTATACTGACCTTCAGTGAGAAAACTATACAGAGGAAATACAAGAGAGCTAGCTACGGAGTTGTATTAGTTCAAGGTGTGGAGCCTGTCAGTGACTAAAGGTAGAGTAGAGTAATGTGTCTGGACAAACCACAATATTTCCCTCAGATCCATTTACTGATATCCAGAATTTTTCACTTTCGTTCTTTTAATGAAGACAAATGTTGCACCTCAAGACTACTCAGAATTCAGAACTCCGAGTCTCAGGTCATCCGATAGTTTTGGAAACACTTTACACAAACCTTTCTTTATTTACAATAAGCAACGAGATTTCATTAATTCTACTTTTCTTCGCCTGATACCCTGCTGTGAAGTTGTCTTTCTGCAAGCCAGACTCAAAGTGACACAGATGTCCCGAGCACTGAAATAAAAAGGAAGTGGTTTCCCTGGCAACAATAATGGCACAAAAGCTCTCAGAATTTTCTCTCTTGCTCATGGCAGGGCTTGAGTAATCCAAACAGTACAGAAGAATAATAATAAGCATCTGATGTGAATGCACTGCAGCGGAGGGAGGCTGTGAGAAAGAGAGAGAAGGTGTGCATGCATGAGTGTGTTTCTCTCCCTCTCGCTTGTTAATTTGTAAACCTGGACATAGCATACCTTAAGTTCACATTCATTTCTGACTGAAGGATGTATGATGCTGCTTTTATCAAACCAGGATTAAAACAAATATTATCTCAAAAGGCTACAAATGCTAACTGATCAATACATAAAGGAAAAGACTGGTTAACTTTATTTTTCAAACAATGCTGATAACTTTATCACCTAACACCTCTTTATGATATTTGCCCCTGATATGTGTTTGTTTTCTGCAGGTTAAATAAATATGTTCTAAACTTTCACTTTAATTACACCACTACATAACCTTTTCTTTTTTTGTGGAGGATTCAGGCAATAAATTACAGCTACTGCAGGAACTAAAATCAAGGGGAAAATAAGATTAGAAAGTTCTTAGTCTTCTTCTACTGTTTTGGCATTTCAGTTAAGGCATTTCAATTACTCCTGTCCTGGCAGGATTGTACTGTAGAAGGTTTAAAAATGTCCATATTAATGAAACCTTTGAGTTCATTAATATTGAGTGGGGAACATCAGTTCAGGAGGGGAAGTGATGGTGAGCCATGACTGAAATAGGAAATGGGGTATTGTGTTACCTGGTTAGCTGGAATTTCCCAGACTGTGGCCCCATTTACTTGGATTTGCTGAGGGCCCATTTGAACAATTAAGAGTCTCAACCTATGCTGGCTCCTCTTCTATGACAACATTTTAATACACCCATGTGACCTTGTAAGGGCCTACATCTGGTCCTGGGCCTTACCTGTGACATCACAAGGTACCAATCCCTGAATTTCATGGAATGCAATACTGTTAACTTGGCGTCTGTCTACAAAAAGGCATCCTTGTTGAATATGTGTAGGTGAGTTCACAAGCACTGTTATTCTTTTATGTGTTAACTGTGAGACAAAACAGTGAGCCGAAAATGTCAGTGCATGGAAGCAGAATTAGAAAATTAATCAAAAGTGAAAACCCTTCAATCTCCTAACAAGGTGATTTCTTTCTGTGCAAAGCAACACAGTCAAATAGTCACCAGTGACAATTCAGCTTACTTCCCTGTAGGGGAAAAATATATGGTCTTTGTTTTGAATTTACACAACATTTTGGTTTAGATCCAAAGTGCTTATTATAATGTTCATGCAGTTACTGACTGTTAGATGTGTGGAGTGGACCTGTGTAACTTGTGACAATGCATTCATAATATGGTGCCTCTACAAACCTCCTGCTCTTCCAAAATAGGCAGATCCCCAACAAGGGACTTGTCAGTCACTTGGCAACCACAATACATCAATGGTGATTCACAGGTTTATTTATTTATTTAATTTATACCCTGCCCATCTAGACCAAAGTCTACTCTGTTGTACAGATGGCATAGGTCTGGGAAAGACTAATGTCACAGTCCAGGATATCCCAGTCAGTCCCACACCAGGGGCAAGGGCACCAGGACCCAGTCCACCACACAGAGTATAAAGTCCCAAGGCACTCACTGTGCAGTGACTAAGCAGAGGCAGGAGTACAAGGCTGAGAACACAGAGCAGGAACCAGATGCCGAGATGCAGTGGGCAAGCAGCAGCAAGAGCAGGGACCAAGGCAGGAACAGAAGCAGGAACACTGGAGGTAAGACATAGAGACGTAGGGAGCAGGAACAGATGCAGAAGCTCAGGAAGAGCAAGACAGTAAACACAGCATGGCAAAAAAAAAAAACACAACAACCCTCTGTTGGTGAGGCAAGGTCTGGGAGGGAGACCCACTCCTTAAATAGGCCTTCCCTCCAGGTTTCCAGGTGAGTCTCATGAGTGGCCCAGCAGCTGCTACACACGCCAGGGCCTCAGCCTGCAAACACTAGGCCACTCCTGGCTCAGGTTGACCCCAATCCTGCAGCTCCCAGGGCAGTGTGGCCAGATCCTGACAACTAATAACATTATCACAGCATGTTTTTCTGATGCTGTGTGATGTTCAAGCCAGCCCTACTGGTAGGCAGATTAATATAGGTGCCCCAGGCAACAAATTCTGAGGAACACAGAAAGACAGTGTGGTAGTGTCAGGTGCTGCTTGGTGTGCCACTGGGGATTACCCTTACCCGCCCTGTGACAGTCAGCTAATGTCCCAGCCTCAGGTACAGCAAGACTTCAGTACTACTGTATTGCCAGTATTGAAGTAAAGATTCTGCCCCTGGTTAATTTATTCAGATCTATGACTATTAGTAAGCAGGAAAGAAGCAAATAAACAAAGCAGATGGCTTGTGACCGGTAGTGCTGCCACCACAAATCCTACTTTTGAAAATTGCCTCTCTTCCTAGCCAAGTACTGAAACAAGAAGGCATAGTGACATTTTCATTACTCCTTTCTTCTAAGCTTAGGCTTATATATAACTATGCAACAAGAGGTGAAACATGGCAGATATTTCAGTGGACATGTTTTAATAAAGTAGTCAAGGCAAGTACAGGTAGTAATACAGAACATGGAAATCTGAAGTACTATGGATACTCTGGACATCAACTTTCTAAAAAGTTACAATCCCCTTACAATTACTACTTTTGGCAGTATATGAGCTCCTCATTTCCCAACGATTCCTTATGCAAATATCCAAAGAAGTTAATTCTATCAATTCTGGAGCAATTTTAAGCCCAAGTGCTTGAAAAAGAGGAAAGAAGAGGTGTGTTTATCAAAAATTTCACGTATTAAACACCTACAAATAAAGAACACCTGAATAGCAGTCAAGTGTTTGCTTTATTTTTCTAATTTGAACCTTCAAGTGTTTTGCAAAACACTTCAGCTTTCTTTCTGTGAGATATATTTATATTCCAAACATTCACTTGCTCATTTCAAGATGAATAAAATAATCATGTATTCAGTTCTGTCATTTAGACAGAACCTCTATTTAAGTATTTATAAGTATTTGTAATAGGGTTAAAAATCGGAAATGAATGAAATGAGGGAAGGAAGGAAGGCTCGCCATCATTTTCCATGTGTGGATGGTAGCAGTATCTGAAGAGAACTGTATTTCTGTGTGGAGATTCTCAGTACAACGAGGTGCTCTATTTTTCAGAATTCTAGATGCCACTGAGAGCCTTTGTAGAAACTAGAAATTAGTACAGTTCCTCTCCACATGACAACGAGGAGGGAAATGGATTGGAGGCAGGGATAGTATACTTTTCATCTTTATCCCATCGTGCATTTTAAGAGGGCTAAAGGCTGATGAAATTTGTCACTGTCATAGAAAGGCACAATAATGAATGCTAACATGTTTTGAAAGGTAGACCAATATTGCATGAGAGAGAGAGAGAGCATTGCACAAGTTAACACAATCAGAAATAGTCTCAACATATCATATGCTGTGTTACCCAGCTTTCTAACTACTGTTTCAAGATTTTAAAGATTTTAAAATGGCCTCTATGCATGCACTTTTCAGTCATAATAATTAAGGTTGATGACTAATGAATAATGAATACTTTATTGCTTTGTAGCCAGTCAGGCTACATGTAAGAACACAGATTAAACCAATCATAAAATAGTATTTGGCAGGATTAGTATATGTGTGAATTATGAATTGACATTTTTTTCTGATGAATTGACAGACCTATTTTTCAATATGTTTTTGACTTTATAATCCTATAAAATGCCCCCAGGCACCTAGAAATACAGTACCAAAATCACAGAGAAGCTTCTATTGATTCCCCTCTACAATCCCTCCAGGTTTGGTGAAGACTGGGTTTCTGACATCCAAGTTATACTCCCACAAAGTGGGTCCCTGCAGGAAAATGTCTTTTAGCAGCTGGCTTGTGGAAACCCAATCTTCACCAAACCTGGAGGGATTGCAGAGGAGATTCAGTAGAAGCTTCTCTGTGATTTTGGTACTGGTGTCTCCAGATGTCTTGGGGGGGTTGTTTTATAGCCAAATGAATCGACAAACCAAAAATCGCTATAAATTCATTGATTCGTATTCATTTGGGGCATTGATTCATATGAAAACAAATTCATGAATTCACCAAATCCATTCAATTTTTGAATGGATTTGGTGATTTATTTTTAAATTCATGTCCATCTCTAGAGTCTGCACATTTTATTCACTACTGCTGCTGCTTTTAAGAACAATTCACTTATTTTCCCATTATAGACAATGAAGAGACATCAAAAAGCCTTTGAGAAGACATCAAAAACTTCAGCTGGCAAAAAAAAAAAAAAAATACTCTGCCTTAGTTGTGAAACACAACACTTTTACTCATTTTTACTCTGAATCATCTTTAAAGCAAAACTTCCTATCCGAAGCACCGAAACCAGTGCTGAAGTTTTATTTTCTTCTGCACATGCCTCAGTTTGTCCCATTATAGTAATGATGAACTGAGACCATATTTTAGAGCAAATAAAGATATAAAGTGGAACAGAGTGTGTTCCTTGTATGAGGTGTTGGATGCAAATAGCATGTGGTTAATCATTGTGTTCATCAGTGGTATTTCATTCCCCTTACACTTAGATAAGAAAAAGAATTAAAATAAGAAAACAGAAAAAAAAAAACCAAAACACCAAACCACGGCCTGTGATCAACATATTTACAGCATCTCCAAAGTCCTGCTGAGATCTACACAGTTTCTGGCCTGCAATAAAAACAGACATAACGTAGTTGCCTTGCCAGTGAAACTGCAGGACCCAGCAACACCAGTCTATGAGCACAGAAGGTATCACAGTTGTTATACGATTGTTAATTTAGACAAAAGCACTTGCCAGAAGTGTTACATGACCTTAGGACAGAAGGTGCAGGCAGAAATCCACAGAAATAGATTGGTTTGTTCAATATTTGCAGTGCCAGGAAATTCACTTGTTTCAGAGTCTAACCTCTTTGCTCAGTAATTGGTCAACAAAGAGCCGGAGAATAGGGGCCCAGGTACCTTGGCATCTTCTTTCTCATGTCCTGAATGAAGGCCCAAAGCCCTGGAATGCCATTTTTCTCTGGCTCAGCATAGCTTCATAACAGATTTTTATCTGTTTATATGCCTTATGAAATTCTTGTCCCCAACACATCCAAAGCCAACTCACATTAGGCTTCTGTCTACTGAATGCAACCCTTCTCAGAAAATTGTTGCAGTTGGAAATGTTTTGGTACTCACATGTTCATTTCTTTGGTTTGCTTTGGAACAACACAAAAAAAAGAGAGAGAAGAAAAGTCAAATCTGATACAATTCCACAAAGAAACCAAAAAATGTACTGGTCAAAATTATTGGCACCCTTAACTTAATATTTGGTAGCACCCTCCTTGGAAAAAATAGCTGAAATCAATAGCTTCCTATAACCATAAATGAGTTTCTTACACCTCTCTACTGGAATTTTGGACCACTCTTCTTTTTCAAACTGCTTCAGGGCCTTGAGATTTGAAGGATGCCTTCTCCCAACTGCTGTTTTGAAATCTCTCCACAGGTGTTCTATGGGAATCAGATCTGGACTCATTGCTAGCCATTTCAGAACTCTCCAGCGCTTTGTTTGTAACCATTTCTGAGTGCTTTTTGAAGTCTGTTTCGGGTCATTGTCCTGCTGGAAGACACATGACCTCTGGTGGAGACACAGCTTTCTGACACTGGCCACTACGCTGCGCCCCAAAATTCTTTCGCAATCATCAGATTTCATTATACCATTCACACAGTCAAAGCATCCAGTGCCAGAAGCAGCAAGGCAACCCAAAACATCTTTGAACTTTCACCATGTTTGACTGCAGGGACTGTGTTCTTTTCTTTGAATGCTTCATTTCTTTTTCTTTAAACAGTGCCATGAAGTCCTTGACCAAAAAGCTCTACTCTTGTCTCATCTGTCCACAATACATTTTCCCAGAAGGATTGTGGTTTTGTCACATAAGTTTTGGCATACTCCAGTCTTGCTTTTTTACGCCTTTGTGTCAGCAGTGGTGTCCTCCTGGGTCTCCTACCATAGCATCCCTTTTCATTCAAATAGCAACAGATAGTGCGAGCTAACACTGTTGTACCCTGTGTCTGCAGACCAGCTTGAATTTGTTGGGAAGCTAATCTGGGTTCTGTATCCACCATTGAAACAACCCTTCGTTGTAATTTTTCAGTAATTTTGCTATTCCGTCCACATCCAGGGAGGTTAGCTACAGTGCCATGGGCTGTAAACCTCTTTATGATATTGTGCACAGTGGACACAGGAACATTAAGATCTCTGGAGATAGACTTGTAGCCTTGAGATTGTGGATGTTTTCCCACAATTCTTTCCTCTCAAATCCACAGACAACTCTTCGCACTTCATTCTTTTCTCCATGCTCAGTGTCACACACAACACAAAGGCTGAGTCAACTTTTCTCCATCTTAACTGGTTGCGTCGTTACTACATTGACCACACCTCTTACCTGCAACAGTTGTGTCTAAATACAAATTAAAAGAGCATGACATCCTTGAAAAACAATTTGTTCTTACAATTTAGACAGGGTGCCAATAATTTTGGCCAGTGCATTTTTGTGTTTCTGTGTGGGATTGTATCAGATTTGACTTTTCTTCTCTGGGGTTTTTTTTTTGTGTTGTTCCAATGCAGACCAAAGAAATTAACATGTAAGTACCAAAAAATTTGTAACTGCAACAATTTTCTGAGAGAAGGGTTGCATTTTCTGACAGAATTGCAAGGGTGCCAATATTTTTGACCATGCCTGTATATGAGTCTTCTGCAGTTCATCTTGTTGAGTTAATCAGAGCTCAGTAATCTGACTGTATCATGTGATTACTTTCTATCACCAATATCTAGCTGCAACAGATATTAAATGAGCAATAAAGTCTTTCATTGTCATTAAAAGATCAAGTTGTCTGCATCAAAACTTCCTTTCCCCTCCACTACCCTGGTGCTTTCTTTATATGAAGAGCTTGAGGAGAGAGATGCTAACCAGGTTAGGAGCTGGTTACAGGGAGAACTGAAATGTGTTGTCATAATGGCTTCATTAACCAACATTCCCTTGCTGTTATAGTCATTATGCTCCATCAAATTGCACCCAACTTACGGAGAACCAAACATGGAGCACCAAATGGGGAGTTGTGTGTGCATGCCCTGTGCCTCTTTGTTCAAAAAACTGAGATGTGATATCCAATCCACAGCTGCCTCAGCTGTAACTTTAAAACAATAGCCCTAATGCAGCCTGCATCTTTCCTGACTAGCATCTAAAAAAGATGTGCCTGGCAAAAGAATTTTTGAATTTAAGTTCTTCACACCGGTATATGCTTCATGAAGTGGATGGTCCTGATCCATGAAACCTCTCATATTTGTATACCTATTGTTCTTTGCTTTAATATTGCCTTTAAGTGATGTAAGATGCTTCTTTATACTCATTGTTCTTAGTTTTAAATATTGCCTATTCATTGTTTTCAACATTAAATATTGTTTTTCAATGTTGTAAACCACCTTGAGTACATTTCAAGGACAAAGGCGGGGTAATAATATTTTAAATACATAAAAAATAAATATTGTATGATGATTTTTTAAGTTGTCTATAAATGTATAATCTACTCTTGCATTTGTATTTTGTGTTTACCACACAGCTCCCTTTTATTTTTATGAATTAGAGACCTTTGAAAGGTGTATAGCCCTACTTAGTTCCTGTGGTTTCCTTTGTTGATTTAATCCATTTCTTACTTAATCTTCTCTCTTTTCCTGCTGCCTTCAACTTTCTCCAGCATTACAGTATTGACTTTTCCAGTGAACTTTGTCTTTTCATGATGTGTCCAAAGCATGAGAGCTTCAGTTTAGATATTTGTGCTTCCAGTGAGAGTTCAATCTTGGTTTGGTCTAGAACCCACTCATTTGTTTCTCTGCTGATTCAGGGTATTCACAAACCTCCCCTCCAGCACCACATTTTAAATGATTCAATTTTTTCCAGCTCTGTCAGCTTTCTTCACTGTCCAACATTGGCATTGTAGATAACGTTACTCTCCTATGACACATTCTTGTGTTTAGCAACATCTTCTAGTATGTTCATACAGTAATTGCTCTTCCAAGTTTCAGTCTTCTGATTTCTTGGCTGTATTCTCCATTTGGACTGATAGTTGAACTGAGGTATAGAAAATCTTTAAAAAATTTGATTTCTTCATTGTAGTTATGATTCTTGCCTTCTTTATATTCAACTACAGACTTGCTTTTGCACCTGCATCAGTTGTTTCACATCACTGCCGCTGAGGTAAAAATATTTTAAATAAAAAAAATTGATATTTCTTCCTCCAATATTCATTTCTCCATCTGAATCTAGTCCAGCTTTCTATATATGTTTTTATACACTGAACAGAAGGGAGATAAAATACACCTTCATCTGACACCTTTGCCTATGGGAAACCATTCTGTTTCCCCAAATTGTGTCTTTATAGTAGCTTCTTGTCCAGATATAAGTTATAAATCAGGAGTATCAAATGTTGAAGAAGGCCCACTTCTTTTCGAGCAGTCAATAACTTTTCATGATCCACACATTCAAAGGCTTCACTATAGTCTATAAAACACAGAGTAAACTTCTGCAATTCTTTGGTGTGCTCTAGTAGCCAGTGTATGTTTGCCATATGACCCAGTCCACGATTAGGCATAATTCAAAACACTGATTTTATTAAACCATAGCTGATTTGGTCCCAGGTTATTTGAACAACTGCATCACCCCCTACAAGCCTCTTTTGTTTTCAAGATCTTTGGGGGGTGCCCTTCTGTTGGTTCCGCTACTCTCACGGATATGCCTGGTGTGGACACAAGAGATACACTTTTCAGACGCTGGTTTCAGGTATGATACTCACTGCTAAGGGACGTCAGGCTGGTCTCTTCCCTGTTAACCTTGTAACAGCAGGAAAATACCTTTGTATTTTGGTCAACCTTTGACAACTGTCTGGTTGCCAGGCAGGAACTTCAGTAGGTAAAAAGTAAAAGTTTTACTTTTTAAAATAATTAAAAATGTGCTTTTAGTGGCTTAAAATGTTTTATGCACTAATTGTTTTATTGATAATATGTTTGACCAACTCTTAATATTGCCAATTCCTTCTTTTTTTTTAGGTTGCATTTATTTTTGAATATTTTGTAAGACTACTTGAGACCCTTTATTGAATCCCTTTAGAAATACAATGAATGAACGACTGAACACCTACCTTAGAAAGTGAGACACGAGAAAGCAACAGCAGAAATTGCAAACCAGGATTGTAAATAAGCTATTGTAAACATGTCCAGGATGTGAAGACTTTCCAACCCTGGCTTTCAGTTTAATATCATACTCCATGTTTGGATACAAATGTTCCTATGTTCATTGCATGGCAGCTCCAAGCAGCTCTGCAAAAGATGCTCTTTTGAAACCCTATAAAGCTCCTGTCAACAAGGGGTTTTGCTATTACTGTGTTAGATGGACCAGTTATCTGATTTGTCTTGAAGTTGCTTCCTATGCTCACTGTATATTATTTTGTCAGACAAACCACTTCGAGGATTCTTCCCCACCCCCACGCCATCAATGTGCTCAATTGGTTAACTAAAGACAATGTGAGAATGGAAAGGCTAGTCATGTTTGTGAACTCATTTATTTGCATGTTGAGGGCAGATTAAGCAAAGGATGAAAAGATGTTTGGGTTCACTGTGAGTCAAATAGGACTGATTTATTGATTGCTCAATCCTTTCCATGTAGGAAAGGTACAGGTAGTCCCTTGCAAAGAACAAACAGTACAAATGCGACCAACCAGTGGTGGAATCACAGCACTGGTTAACAATACAAAAAGAGATTAAAAATTCATTTTGAATGAATAACAAAAGAGATTCTTTGAAATATAGTGCCTGCTGAATGTAGATTGTTTCACTAGTCTTCCTTAACTAACTCAAATCCACACATTAAAACACTGTCTTGTATTGTTATAAACTTTCATACAGGAAACATTACTTTTAAAAATACTCTTCACAAGCACTGTTCTATTACAATAAACACTGCTAACCAAGATTCTATATTACAACAGAATGCACCGAAAAGCATTTTGCAATGCAAATGGTTTCCCTAAGATATTATCCTCTGAACTTTTAATGCTAGGAGTTGTTTTCTGTCCCACATGGGACACCCTCTGCCATGGATCAGACAGTCCTCCTTGCAAGGAATTTAATCCAAGAAAATGGACACACTGAGTTCTCAGACAGCAGGAGCTCTCCTGGAAGGTGGTGTATGTACAAGCCAAGCCATTTTAAATCAAGCCCAGGGCAGAACCTCAAGTCCATTACAAACCCCAGTTTTATGTCTCATGCTTCTGGATAACTGTGAACAGACTAGGACCTTTTTTATATACTGTCCTCACAGAATGACTGCCACCAGGAAGCCAAAGTGTGTGAATCTCAGTGAACGATTAACCGCATGGGGATAATAGTTCAGAATAATTTCTGCTGTGCCAAATAAACCCTGCATTTGTGGCAAATGATAAGTCAATAATAGCACAGAGAGGTGCCAAGATAATTTATGCTGAGCTGCATCTGTACAGTTCATTCTCTGTGTTGTGTAACATACACAGCTTTTATTATTATAATTGCCTCATGAATCTTTTAACTATATTTAAATACACCAAGATGAGAACTGAAACCAGATGCTATAAGGTACATGGTGTTATATGTTTTCCCTGGTCATGGTCTTCTGGTATTGATAAATCTTTTAAAAGTGGGCCAACATATTCTGTAGTTCCTCCTGTTTCAATTTCCCCATTATCTGGCTTGATAATCATAATTACTGATTTACAGCAATCCCTAAGTACTATTTTGAAGTAATAATTTTCTAACCACAGAGTACAAGGAAGTGGTTTGCCCTTCCCTTCCTCTGGGCCTGTATGACTTTGGGCCTGTATGACTTGCCTAAGGCTGCATGAGCTGATGCTTCTTCCAGTAGGCACAGTGGAGAATTAACTCCTGAACTCTGGTTCAGCAGACAGGTACCCAACTCATGGAACTTGGTACGTGTAATCAAAACTCTATAGTGAATGTACTGATCTGTTGCTTTGTCATACAGTCAGACTAGATTTCAGATTACAGAAAGGAAAATGCTTCCATTTTGCCTAACACGAAGAGAAAGATGGATGCCATAAAGCATGATGCAATGGCCCTCTTTTTCATCAAACCATTCCTTCAGAGAATTGACTCAATGATCAATGAAATTCATTCTACAAACCAACCAATCAGAACAAACTCCCTGAACTGACTTTTTTCTCCATGTCCTTTTGGTCTTTATTTCAACGGATTCTCAGAAACATCAAGTACCTTGCTTAGTAGAATACGTCTGCTACACAAAACAACTAATTCTCAAAACAACCAAAGTACCAACATACTTTAACAAGGCCAAGCTAGAGTAATAACATATTGTTGGGTACTATATAACTGCGATCTCATTAAGACAATGGTATGCTGCAAATATACCAACTTGACAGTAAAGAATCTGTTGTTAAGTGGTGCTTGCTTCTAAGATGTTTTGAAATATTTATATTTAAAGATGAATGGTTATACATTGATTCTTTTTTTTCCTCTGGCCCTTCAACATGTTTTTTTTTGGTCTCATCATTCAGCCATTAATTGTTCTGGACTGGATTTCCTTAGCTTCAAGAAACAGATGGTACACAATTAAAGCAGTCTGGAACCTGTGATACTTCCCGAAGAAACCATTTTTAATTACTTAGAGATGGTGATACATACTAAACCTTCCCCAAGGGAAATTTTGACTTCTGTAGTAGAGTTTTAACAATAAGATGTGTGTCGATGCCATTTTTCTCAGGCTTGTTCCTGAACTGAGCATTATTCCCTAAGGCTTGAATGTGTTGCCTTCCAGCTTAATAAACTATCTGGAAGAATTGGTTAATCTTTGGATGGAAAAGTTACTTCTGATCATCATAGTTTTTTTTTATGGGGATGGGAACACAATATCTGTTTCACACGTGAGTATTATACTCTTTTAAAACATTCTTTATTGAATTGCTTGGAAAGATGCAGAATGAAGCAACAAAAATGATCCAGGGGCTGCAGTAATCTGTCTGCGGAGGAAGATTCCAACATGAACTTTTTGGTTTAGAAAAATGTGAGAGCAGGGCATGGTAGAATTGTAGACAATCATGCACAGTGTGGTAAAAAAAAATAGAATGAGAGAACTCAGTGACAGAATGATTAGCTCCTCACTAATGCCTCCACTGGTCTGTAGTGAATGCAGCATGTGTGAAGTTGTCCTCAGTGCCTTTGTCATCCCAAACGAGGATATGGGATGTTAATGCAACATTTGCCCTGATAATTCATACATTAACATACATGTGTGCATTACATGAATTATCAGGGCAAATGTTGCATTAGCATCCCATATCCTCGTTTGGGATGACATCCTCACACATGCTGCATCCGACTTAATGTTTCTTGGGGATCTGAGAATGGAGGTATATCATCTGTGTGTGTGTGTTCGAAAGAGTCGTCTAGTACCTCCATCCACAGATTCCCCAAGAAGTAGTAAGCTGTGTGCAGATTTCCATTTCTATTTTAACAGCATGAACTGGGAGCTGTGCTGTAGGAAAGAGAAGCCAATCATAGAAAATCTTGGAAAAGTGAAGTTGGAAGAGGCCTACAAGGCCATCAAGTTCAATCCTTGCTCAAAGCAGGGATACAATCAAAGCATATCTGCCAGGTGATTATCTAAGTTTTTTCTTGAATGCCTCCAGGGTTGGAGGACTCACCAACTCCCGAGGTAACTGGTTCCACTGCCGTTGTGGTCTAACAGTTAGGAAGTTTTTCCTGATATCCAACCAAAATCTGGATTCCTTTAACTTGAGCCTATTTTTGCCTGTCTCACACTCTGGCATGATGTAGAACAGATCCTGCCCCTCCTCTGTATGACAGCCTTTCAAATATTTGAAAAGTGCTATCATATCACCCCTCAGTCCTCTTTTCTCAAGGCTAAACATGCCCAATTCTTTCTAACCTTGGGTCGTCAGATGTTCTTGGATGATGACTCTTAGAAATCCTGGCTAGCATAGCTAGTAATGAAGAATGTTCTGAGAATTTTAGTCCAAGAATATCTGGGGATCCAAGGCTGGGAAACACTACCTTAGAGGGAGTGCAGCTGAGGAAAAAATTGGACCACCCAGGACACACTGGACCCTGCGAATCTGCAGTTTCAGGGATACATGATATATTCTGAAATGATATCAACCTGCCTTCTATGTTTTTAGGTTTTCACCACAGCAGAGAGAATTAAGTCTGACATAGAGAAACAAACAGTGAACTGGTAAAATGAACCACATATGACCAGCAGTGCTGTGTCTCACTGACCTTCCTGAGACCAATTAGCAGGCCTTGCAGTGTTGGAGAACTTTCAAGGCAGCTGTAAATTACAACTAAGAACAGGCAGAAAAAAGTCAGTCCTAAAGATCTGCCACTTTTTTTTTAAAGAAAACATTAGTATTTTTGACAGGATCTAAAGAAGCAGGTTATGTCAATGAAAGCATTTATGTAACATAAATAAAAGTCTTCAAGGTGCCATAGGGTTCTTCGGTTTTGGGGCTTTTTGTTTGTTTGTTTGTTTTTTGCTTCTTGAGCTGTGTGTGAGACAGATTCCCATTTCCTTTCCTTTCTTTTTTTCTTTTTTGCTTTACTTAGAGAAAGAAATGTCTTGTCAGCTATCTTGTCTATGTATGGGAGGTCAAAGAACCACAACATTTATGTCCTTGACTTACAAGTGGGTAAGGTACCATTTTTTTCTGGTTCCCTGTTTTGGACCTGTTACAGCCAGCTATGATGTCTCCTGTCCTTCAAGGTTTTGGAGGGAGTTTAACATCCAATAGTGGGAGGAAGGCGGGACATCAGTGGGTGGAGCTGGGATGGATATATATTGGGGAAAGTGTGTCATGAGGGGGTTCTGTTTTAAGCTCTGCTGGAGCAGTTCTGTATTGAGTTTTGTGGAGTTCTGTGTGAGCTCTGTGTTCTGTAGGAACAAACATTTAGAATCTGTTTATGCTAGTGCCTTGATTTAAATAGTCTCTTGTTTTATTTGTTTACCAATCCAAGTGTGTACCAATCAATAAATTTTAGTTCTCTTGTTTTTGAAATCCATTCCTGTCTGTGTGACTCATTAGAGGGAATGGTTGGTGGCAGTCTACCTGAAGTGTGAGAGAGTGTTGATATAGTGTAACAGGCCTCTTTGGTGAAATAGAGAAGGAGGTTGTTACAGGACCCTACGCCCCACCATTTTATAATTGGGGGTGGAGGGAAAACTGCAAGTCTTAGAAGCCTCAAGGAGTGATTATTCTCCAACAAAGCAAGTCACATGGCTTTCCTTCCCTCCCCCTCCCCATAAAAAAGCAGGATAACATCCAGCCGCTTCCAATTTGGGGGAAAAACAATTAAAGAGGGGGGATTTCTGGTGGGATTCAGGCTCCAGTGGGCTGTAGGTGATTTAATCAGGTGCTGAAATTCAACAGTCTTAGTTTAGGCAGGCAGCCATTGCCCCCCCTGGGGCTAATCTGACTCTTTGACCTTTGAAAAGTGCTCTGTAATAGTCAAGGAAAGTTAGTCAAAGATATAAAGAGCAGGTCACCAAAAACAATGGAACTCTCTAGCAGTCCACCGCATGGATCTAACCTTGAACACTGGGAAAACATCTCTTTCTATGATGGGCTTTTTAGCAGAAAAAAAAATTGTTCTGAGGAAAGCCCCAATTGGCTGAAAGCCCCAATTGGCTGCCCCCTAATATAAAAATGAATGCCAATAAAATCATTCTACTGGGAGACTTGGTGATTGAAATTCATCCGAGGGAGCCTGATTCGTGCTCAGAAGCTAGGAGGGCAACGTTTTGTTTAGTTACTTATCTGAACTATAATAAGCCAGGGCTTGTCTACATAGTCTGAAAGGAGTGGGCTGGATTGGGCTAAACAGAGTCACTACAAGGTGTGTTATGTCATTTGGTGTGATCCTCGCATCCAAATAGCATAGGCAGCTTAAGCAACCCTATTTGACCTTCCGCCTTTGCCAAGATTGGGAAATGGCTTAGCCACTACGGGATGATGGCAAATCAATTACTTTCTTGGCTCTGTGGAGGAGTTGAGGAAGTGGGGAAAAAGTAAGTCTGAATTACGGTAATAAATACATGCTGCATCACTAAAAAAAAAAAAAGATAAATTGCTTGTTTTTCTCTTAAAAGTCCAGTCAAAAGCCTGCCTACAGCTGAAATGGGAATTGACTAATTGCCAATAAGCCACTTCAAGATACTGGAAATTAGAGGAAGGCTCATTTTTGCTCTGTTCCCAGCCATCACATGGACGAGAAGCAGACCACACCAGAGTAATCCTATCCGCCCCTAAAGAAGTAGAAGCTCCTGACAGAGGTCAGAAAGGTGTGGGTAGGAGTGCTCTGAGGACAATTATGTCAACTTGTGAGGTAAAAATGCAAGTTTACCTTCTTCATCCTATTTTTTGTTTTATAGAACAATGACTGTAGAATAATGTGCTTCCTTGTAATATTTCAAATGACTAGTTGGTCCAGTAAGAGTCATTTAATTCTGTCCACGTTTCTGACCATCCATTTTGCTCACAGAGCTAGTAATATCCTTATCCAATTAAAAACTATCAACGAAACATGGCTAGACACACATTTTCCTCCAGCCAAACAATGCAGCTTATAGTTAAGATTCCCAGATGAAAAGCACATTAAACATCATCTCAGTTTATAATCCAATTGCACAATTTGGCCAGTATCCTACTGAACTCCTGCTAAGTTGAAAGTCTTGCCAGTGCAGTGCAGTGCACAGAATCATGCTGCTTATGCAAGCACTGGTGTTGTGCGAGCAACAATCTCCAGGGGGAAAAAACTTGCCCTCTGCTTGGCAACGGCAATTCTGGGTTAGACAACAGGATCCCACATCATGATGCTAATAGGATTCCACCCAGCCAGAAACTCAGGTGGATAGCAGTTAAACTAGGGGAAAAAGCTGGGAATAAATTCTTTCTGGTACATAACACTGTATTCTTTCTGCCAATGAAAATATTCTGTTACATAGTAAAATTCTCTTCAAACAACTGCTGCACTAGGAAAATATCCACTGAAACAAATAGGAACTTCACAAAATCATGACTCTGCTCTTGTGAATCTACCATGCATTTTAGCAGAAGACCTCCTGTAGAAGGGATTTACTGTGCACAACTCCTGCACATGCCCAAGTGGTGAATCAGAACTTGCAAACATTATAAGGTCCTTTCAGTAATACTGTATGCCAATATAATACCATTATGCTTCTTCGTGCCTCAAAGCTTGCTAGACCAAAAAAAAAACCTTGTTAAGATATACAGATACAGGATGCCAATTATTAAGGCAATCAATATTTATACAGTAGGTAAAATTCACCTCAGGCAGGTTTGGGAACTCTCTATCAAATAATCTCTGAACTCTGGAAGTATGAAAACATATGCAAGACATTGGTGAAAGTCACCTTCATAGTTTGATAATACAAAAAGGATTGTTAAGTTTTCTCTCTAGGGGTGGGGAAAACAGAGGAAAGGATAATTAAATTTTAATTTCATTTTTCAGTTCAGCAGATAAAGATGTACTGAACAAATAACAAAATGAGTGCACAGATTTTGTCATGGCTGCTGTAAGCCAACTAACACAGAAATAATTGTAATGGGCATGATCCAGTGAATAAGAACTACTTTGAATTCCTGCTGATTTTGATCAGACAGAATTAAACACCTACATAACTTTCACATTGAGACCTTTTGGTGATTTAAAAGACCTGTTGTTACTGGTTTAAAGGTTGTTTACTCACTGAATCACATTGGTCTTATAAAACGTTCAAAGTTCTTTTTAAACTTCTACTAGTCTTTTTTTTAAAATTCCACAGTATAATATTAAATATAACATTAAATAGAAAAATAAAGAGAGAGGAGGGATGTTTTTTAAAAAATAAAATAAATTTTTTTAAAAAAATCATAAACTTTATTACAAATTACAAAACGTGAGTCAGTTTCTGAGTTTCTTTGTGTCCCCAATATGTTTTCTGTAGTATGGTTGTATAAAATTGTCTAAATTTTTTTTATATTGTCTTTGCTGGCTTGTTGCTACAAGAACAAGACTGGAAAACACTTCAGAAGGTTTCAACTTCAGCACTCTCAGGTGTTATATAAGCTGAAACAACAACAACAATAACAACATGAATACCGAAGCTGTGAGAAACAGCAACTTTAGAGAAGTTAACCCAGAAAAGCAAAACAATAGATTTGTACAGAGATGACTTCCATGAGACTTGGTACTCTTTTAAGGTTTCATGACTTCCTTAGAACAGACATTTGAATTACAAAGTGATCAGCTATTCTTTTTCTACCACAATCTACTACTAGGGATGAGAATAGAGCAATGGTTCCCAACTTTAGGTAACTCATAAGATGTGCTGGCCAAAGGGCATTATGATCAGGCACAAGACTCTTCTATTGGCTGGTCTGAGACCTGCTGATAGAACAATCTGTTGCTAGAACTGCTGGCCTAGATCTACCAGCAGATCAGCCAAAAAGGGAGAGCACAGAAGGAGCAGGGTCAGGAAGGAGCCAGGTTACACTCGATCTAAGCCTCTCCTAACACAGAGACAATGACAAAAATGCTGGCATACAGTTAGGCTAGGGCAAAGGTAGTCCTAAATCCTAACACCCATAGGCTAGGTAGGGTGTGGATTCTGCACAACCTCAGCTAGCATAGAGTTGGCTTAGCTGATTCCTGGCCCTTTCAGCCAGCCAAGAGTGAATTCTAAGTGTGCAGAACAAAAGTGGAATCTAGTAAAATACTTCTTCAGACTTCCAATTTGCACCATAGACTCTGGTGAGAGAGATTAAAATACATAGTACATTACAAGAAACAGTGTGGTTCACATTAAAATAGCTGCCCTCCAGCTTATTGCTGGGTTGTTGCTACAAGCACTGGAGAAAAAGGTTACCACTTATATAAACATTTTTTCTTAAATGGACAGGATCAGAGTGAACACACAATGAAACATAAGAGCAGCTGACTCACCAAAATCCCATTGATTTAATGAGCCTAGTCTAGTTGCAACTTACTACACAAAACAACAGTATTTCAGCCACAATGTCCATTTTTAATGCTTTGAAAGTTGCTTTTTAGATTATCAGTCCATCCCTAATGGAGAAGTGGTACGATGATTCATCACCCTTCCACAGTATGGTCACCAAAGGTTTCATTAAGTCATTATATTTATTCTTTTTCAAAATAACTTTCTATACTCTGCCTCATTTTCCTGCTAGGGATGCTGGATACAGTCGTTCCAATTTCACTTGCTGACAGGAAAAAAACAACTTGCTGCCCATGTTCCAAGCACGCTCACCACTACTGTCATCTCTGACTTTCTCTTTCCTTATAGCAAGTTAAATCTCTTAATAAAAGCATATTCTTCAGTATGCCTCTAGAGGCAACCAAACAATCGACTGGAGGCCCACATTATTCTTTGAAAGACAAATGAAATCACATTGTCACACGATATATTACATTTGTTCAAAATGCCCATGACTTTACAGCACACAAACCCATAATACCAAAGGGATACAGGGTCAGAAAAAGGCCTCAGGCAAGATATACTCCAGTATTGCATTTATGACACTGTGTATTAAAGTTTTTCTCTTGAATACAAGACAGCAGCAATGTGACTTGTAAAAATTTGTTTTCATAGGAGAAATGTCAAGCTTATTTTTAGATCCCTCTCCCCTTGATTAGAATAAAATGAAGAATGAACAGCTTTCCAACACGTCTAGAGTATACAAAATGTTTATAAAAAAGGAATTGGTTGATATCAAAATATTAATTTTCTCAGTACTTTATTTATTTGTTTGTTTGTTTGTTTATTTATTTATTATACCCCGCCCATCTAGTCATAGACTACTCTGGGTGGCTAACAGCAAGTAAATAAAACAATTTAAAAGTAACAGTGATTTACAACAATAATAAACAATCATTCAAGATGGAAAAGAAAGAAAAAATAAATCAAGTACTGCCTGGAGGGAAGGCCTGCCTACTTAATAATATAGTTTCTGTTTTCAACTATCAACTTCCAAATACCATATACTTTAACAAACATCTTGTGTATGGCAGGTTTCTATGACTTTCTGCATATTTTGAATTCATTCCTGGTCCACTAACTGGCAATATACTTCCATTTCACACAAGGTGCCTTTAGGATCTCGAACAACGATGACTGAGTTGAAGCAACAGAAACCCTAGGGGCATCATTAAGTTGCCAGTTCTTCACCTCTCAAGAAAGTATTTTAAAATCTACATAATCACTGAAGCTCCTTGTCCATTTGGACTATGTAGTTAAGGTGCTAGATTTTCTTCTTTTAAATCTTACCATATCCAGACTCAGCTTTCTGTGTGGACTGATCTCTACAGAAACATCAAGAATGTGGAAGAAAGTGGAGTGGATCTCTCTCTCTCTCTCTCTCTCTCTCTCTCTCTCTGTGTGTGTGTGTGTGTGTACTTGTGTCCTCAGCAACAGACCATTTGCATTCATAGTCTCTGCCCTAGAAATGTGCTGGATGTGGAACATAGATTTAAGCATTTGCTATAATGAATTAATACTCATCTCAGACCATTACAAAGTATGATGCTGCTCAGCTGTTGGACACCTGAACTTGAAAGCCAGCAACTGGTTTTTGCTTTCATTTGTTATCCCCCTTTAACAACAACCAGTGTGAAGATGCATTACAATTGTAATGAAGCCATTTGTATTTTGCTTTATCACAGGCCAAAAAATTATCATCTGGCTTCTCATAAATTTAAGATACAGTAATGGAGACGATGGTATTTTCTAATGGGATGTCCTAATGAGGTTCTAGAAAACTGGTAAAAATGCACTTACCTTCATATGTTCCACTTTCTAAAAGAGCACCACTTTTCTCTAGTTCCATAAAATCTTCAACAGTGATGAAAATATAATCCACACCAGGGACTTCTCCCTCCTTATGAGGCCTTGTAGTGCCTAATTTTAAAAAGAAAAGATGCATACTACTGTCATGCACAATAATGCGGAATTTAGTATCCAACAGACAAATAAAAAAGTCATGTAATGCAGCCAGAAGTCTTTCATTGATGCAACTTTCTATTCAGTGAGATTAGGAAATTTGTTTATAACTATAGCATAGTATTTAAATGCTGAAATATACATCAGTCAGTACATATAAAGTGAGACTTCACTGAACTGCTATTGTTTGATGGCAAAACAACTGCTTTGCATGCAGAAGGCTCTGGGTTCAATTCCTGGCATTCCCAGTTAGAATACTGAAAGATCAGTACTTGAAGCTTGAAGAACCACTATCAACCAACATAGCAGACAATACAGAGCTGGAACAGTAGTGGTCTGACTTAATATAAATCTGTTTCTGTTGCTGTAGCAGCACAAGTAAAAAAAAAATCATAACCACCATTGTTGCAATCTTTAGCTTTAAAAAAGCAGAGGTTTATACAATCAGACCTAGCCCAAGATGGAAAGTGAGTTTTGGTTGCCCAAGGCAAGAGACAAGATGGTACCTGTACACCAAATTCCATTAACAAATCCAATTAAATCTTTTTTGCATCGCTGGCAGTGTGACACTACCTTCTGCAGCACTCAGCCCAGGCAGCAAAGAGCAAGCTAGATGGCACACAGAGCTCTGCCTTCCAACAGGAGGCATAGCTAGAAGATTGAAGAGAAACAACCAGTGGAGTATGCTTATTTGCTTCTACTGCTTCTCCCAACACCATTAGCAATGGTCACTAAGAATGGCCACCTCACTCTGTCTAAGAGTAAGACTGGCTCTGCACACAAGAGAGCCCCAGCCCTACTGCCTCTGAGGATAGGCTAATTAGTCGAAGCCATACCTATTCCAGTTTAGCGTTAATTTTACATCAGCACATTGTTCTTTCTTGAACAAATGAGATTTAAAGCTGTTGATGGAGCCGATCATGATTACTGCTGACCTGCTCTCCATATCCAAGGCATACGACTGGAATTCCACTCATGTCTCCTGGTGAACATACACACATGTATGTGCAGTTGAGGAAGCAGCTAGATCAGCCACTTACTTAGAGCATAGCTGCCCCTTGGGCTAAACCAGGTAGCAGCATCTTAGGAGAACTATAGTTAGTTGAGGCAGGGAAGGAAGCAATGGGGTCCAGGTTCCTACTTTCCTGAACTCCTGCTCACGTACAGCTCTTAGCAGAGGTATGCAAATCCAGAACCTCCTGACATGCTCTACCAACAAAAACTTTGTTCATTTTTCTTTTTTAATATATTCCTTTTCATAGGGATAGGGGTTATGGTACAAATAGGGGGCCATGGGAAGGGTAAGAAAGGGTAAAATTCCAGACAGCAAAAAGTATTCTTACATCCGCTTACACAATTGTATTAAAGATGGAAATCATACAAAGAGAAAAACACTATAAAAATTTTCCATAATATTTATCATTACTAATCTTCCATTTTCTTGGACTTCCTCTTTCTTTTTATCTTTAAGTTTACTAATTTTATAAGTTTAATATTATTCTGCCATCTTATATCTAGAGTTCTAAATTGCTCTATTGCTCTAAATCACTGTTATAACCATTAATTTGTGTTTATTTCATCATATATTCTTTCACCACAAAATACCTTCTTAGATTTAACAATGTTAAATCTCCACTGCTCTATCTCTATATTCTAAACAATATTTTGTGCTCCTCTTATCATGTTGTCTTTCATTTTCCATTTTATGGACCATGCACCCATTCTCAAGAGCTTCATCCACTCCAGGTATTGTCTCCTTTGTTTCATCTGCCACAGCATGTGTCCCATCATCTTGAAGTTCATAGCAAACTTCGCCGTTTGTTGCACTTCCGCTGCTGACATCTCCATAAGGGGGATTAACAAACTGCCTCTCCGCTGCATTGTATCTTCACCTTTTTCTTCTAGAATCTTCTGGGGTTTAAGAATAAAATTGTATGTCTCCATTTGAGGTTTTAAAAAATTGATTCCTTGTCGTAGTTTCACTTCTTTCTCTGTCTTCACTATAAATTCCATTTGTGTCCCCACGTCTTTAATTTGTTCAGATAAGCATAATGTTTTGAATATTCTTGAGGATGACTTGTTGTCCAATAATTGGAGGTATTATCTTCTAGATTTCTTTCCAGCAGGTAGTTACCACAACACTTATTCACAATAGAAGCTTGGGGCAGATGGTTGACAGGAAGAAGGGCTTTTCCCAAGACTGTTTCTGGCTGCTTCACTGATTTAAATCCATCAGTAGTTTATAGTTATATTGTCCTGCAGGAGCGAGTTTTATTGCCACAATAGAAGTTTTTTTATTCCTCCCCCTTCCTCCTCCTTTCTTTCTGTTTCTCACAGCCAAGCCTCAGATGAAGGGGAGGGGGGTAGTGTTCGCTGGTCCGGCCAGATATAGGTCTAGTCACTTTGTCTGACAGATTACACCCAGTCTCTTCTTTGTTTAGGTCCTTAACAGTTCCATATGTAAAACAAGCCACTTCAAGTTTGGTCAAGATTATTTTTCCAAAATCCTTCTGTACTTTCTGCTCTCTGTCTTGGGGCATTCACAGCTCTGTGCCAAAGACGGTGCCATTTGATTTCTGCTTTCAGAAAAAAAGACTTCAAAGAGAGGCCAATCCAGGCATCCCCCAGCCTTCCTCCCTTCTTAGTCAGATTCTGTTGGTTCAGACTTTCACTTCTCCTAGTAAAATTCCTTTCTCTTCCAAGTATGAAGGGGTTGAAACCGAGTGGTCTCAGTCAGTTTCAGGAGCCTCCTAAAACCTGATCAATCTCACTGCGATGAGGCCCCGATTCCCTCAAATTTTGTTCATTTCTGAAGATACTGTGCCAGCAGATTTATTCAAGATCAGGCTGGTATTATATGAAGGAAGCAAACACTTTGCTATTTTTATTCTTAACTGAGCAGTGAGACAATCTTCTTTAGGTAACCTTTTCGGCTACCATCTAGTAGTTCTATGGCATGATAAAAGGAGGGCCGCCATGCCACCCATGGGGGGGGGCGGAATCTGATTATACAATGAATGAGTCAATTTTGACGAATAATGCAACACCGTGCCTTTGTTATTCTGCCCATAACAGCACTACATAATTTTGAATGGTCCCATGTTTGGATACTAAAAGCAACCACTGTTATAAATTAAAGAGATCTCCCTTTAAAAGATGCTATTTGCATTTTTGCTAAAGTACCTCATAACAATAATGTTGCCACAGCTACTAAGAACAATTAAAAGGCACCGTGGTTCCTGTTAGGCTTTTTCACAATAAAATCTATGTGAACAGCATTACTCAAATGCTTTTACTTGTTGTTTAGTTGTTAAATCGTGTCCGACTCTTTGGGACCCCATGGACCAGAGCACGCCAGGCCCTCTTGTCTTCCACTGCCTCCCGGAGTTTGGTCCAATTCATGTTGGTAGCTTCAATGACATTGTCCAACCATCTCGCCCTCTGTCATCCCCTTCTCCTCTTGCCTTCACACTTTCCCAACATCAGGGTCTTTTCCAGGGAGTCTTCTCTTCTCATGAGATGGCCAAAGTATTGGAGCCTCAGCTTCAGGATCTGTCCTTCCAGTGAGCACTCAGGATTGATTTCCTTCAAAATGGATGGGTTTGTTCTCTTTGCAGTCCAGGGGACTCTCAAGAGGTTCCTCCAGCACCACAATTCAAAAGCATCAATTCTTCGGCAGCCAGCCTTCCTTATGGTCCAGCTCTCAATTCCATACATCGTTACTGGAAAAAAACATAGCTTTGACTATGCAGACCTTCGTTGGCAAGGTGATGTCTGCTTTTTAAGATGTTGTCTAGGTTTCTCATCGCTTTCCTCCCAAGAGGCAGGTGTCTTTTAATTTTATGGCTCTTGTCACCATCTTCAGTGATTGTAGAGCCCAAGAAAGTAAAATCTGTCACTGCCTCCATATCTGCCCCTTCTATTTGCCAGGAGGTGATGGGACGAGTGGCCATGATCTTAGTTGTTTTGGTGTTGAGCTTCAGACCATTTTTGGTGCTTTCCTCTTTCACCCTCATTAAGAGGTTCTTTAATTCCTCCTCATTTTCTGCCATCAGAGTGGTATCATTTGCATATCTGAGGTTGTTGATATTTCTTCTGGCAATCTTAATTCTGGTTTGGGATTAATCCAGTCCTGCCTTTCGCATGATGTATCTGCATATAAGTTAAAAAAGCAGGGAGACGATATACAGCCTTATCGTTCGTTATACCCTCCCAATTTCTCTCAGACAGAGAAAATATCCAGGATTAATGCAATAGGGGTTATTTTCTCTTGGATGAGTGAACCCTGGAGATGCATGGCATCTTTGCAGTTTTTATTTTCTTCACAAATATGCACACAGAACCTAGAAGCTGTGTGCTAAATGCCCAGTGTTTTCCCCATGCTGATTTTAGCTAACCCCAGCAACTCTATGGGCCCCGTTTAAACTGCCAATATAGCTTACTTCTTAATAAAAACTCTGAAAGAATCTGCATCTCAGATGCCACCCTTGTGGGTAAATTTCCCACTGAAGAAAAACAACAACAAGCCATCCTTATTTAGAACTGTGAAGGTTCTTTTGTTAAGCTCTGTGTGACTGCCTATCCCATCAGGTAACACTTTAGGCAAAATTGTAACAATAGACCTATTCACCATTATCAAGGCTGCCATCTTCAAAGCAATAATTGGGAGTTGTTTTTTTAAAGGGAAAGCTTGCAGTTTTGGATTTCACAAAAGCAATGACAGTAGCTAGAATTGTGCGATTCCAGGATTTCAAGTAAATTCCTTAAAAAAAGTGCACTGTGCTTGTTTTGTACAGATTTCCAGCCTTTTTGGCTCCAAAGATATGTTTGAAAAACATGTGTAAAACTTTGGTAAAGTGTTTGCTTAAGATTTCCTTTGAGACATCCTTGCCATGCAAAAATCCTTTCCCTATCTATACAGGACAACAAGGAAAGCCCTCTAGTATCTTTTTCAGAGATGCAGAATTAATATAGGCAGAGCTCATTTTCTTGGTTCAAGATGTTTTTGATGCAGAATTTCATCACTTCTTTTTGTATATTCTTTCCAAGTACACATACCCCTGAATGCAGGGTTTGGAATTTTTTTTTCCTCCAGAGTATGACTTCCAGAATCAAGGATGGCCAGGTTCTCCTTTGTAAAGGATTGGGGGGGGGGGGGAGAGAAGGATAGGCATCATCTTAAAGCCTCATCTGCATTTCTTACCACAGACTGAAAGTGTTGCTTCTTTGGACTGAATCTTGGAAAATCTCCAGTATGGCTTCTGAAAAGTAACTTTTCTGAGGAATCTCTATCACATACGACTGAGAGGGAATAAGGAACTAGAGGTCAACGTATAAAAGTAGTGTAGCATGGGAAATTCCATCATGGCTTTAGAATGTGGTACTAGCACCCATAGCTTTCAGCGTTCATACTCTACAGGCGCACTTATTAACACAATTTACATGGGTATGGACAAGTCCATTCTGACTGTAATGCATACAAAGAAGCCTAACACTGAGCGTTCATATGTGTCCTAGAAAATTTAAGAGTAAATTCCTCTAGTACGCTTAGATGTGTCAAATACATTTCAGAGGGACAGATGAGAAGTGGGCCACTCTGATGAGAAACCTGTTTGATTTGCCCCATTTCTTCTGAACTCTTTCTTCTACGTCGGCCATCATAAAAAATTTATAAGTTGAAAATTGGTGCCTTTCACTGTTTTCTACTTCCTTCTTTGTATTTTTCTTTGGTTTTCTCCAGTACCTTTTAGATCGTGAGCCTAAAGGGCAGGGATGTTTTAAAACACAACTCCCATGAGCCCTAGCCAGCATGGCCAATTTGCTGATGGGAAGCACTTTTTCTATGTTACTTTCCATCTTGAAGAATTTGTCTACCATTTATTGTTTATTGTCTTATACTGATTTTTTTTTTGATATTTGTATATGTTTTCTTTTATATTGTTTGGAAGCTGCCTAGAGTGGTCGCGATGACCAGGTAGGCAGGGTATTAAATAAATAAATAAATAAATAAATAAATAAATAAATAAATAAATAAATAAATAAATAAATAAATAAATAAATAAATAAATAAATAAAATAGAGTGCACCAGGTTAGAGGAAGGCAGTCCCACAGCAGGGGTAACACTGAGTGATCCACCATTTTGTCTAAATAGAAAATTCCAAGCTGACATGACAGATTCAAATCACAAGAACTTACATATTATCAATTACATACCGAAAATATTGGATATTACCAATTTCCTATACTTTGTATTGCTGGAAAAACCCCGCATTTGATTCCTTTTGGCAGAAATCACTCTGGACTAAGCAGTCTGACCTTAGTGACTTCCTCTCAGAGGGCCCCCTTCACTACAAGGTCAGTTGAGAGTCTGTTGTTTTGTAATGCCTGAGGGTTACTTCAGCTCCAAAACACTCCTCAGTCTCCCTCTCTCTCTGCCACTTGGAATTTGCTTGTTTCAGATGCACTTCCAACTAGCTTAAATTTTATGCTCAATTTGCTGACACCATGACAATCTTTGGGTTCTCTGTATGGCAGATGGAAAGCAGAAAGAAAGACACATGGGAGAGCTGTATAATTTATATGTCTTTTTGTTCCTTAGTTGTTTCTCAGGCACTAGAAAGCAAGAGTAGATACAACACAGCTCTCCAAACACACAGGACAGAAAATAGTTCCCAGAATATATGAACAAAAAGTAAGGATCAAGAACCGAGTTCCTATTCCCAGTCTTCACACTACCAATTGATGGAGAAGATCTTAGCAGAGCTTGGAAAAGTTACTTTTCAGGACCACAGCTCCTAGAATCTTGCAACTGTCATGGCTCATGGGAGTTGTAGTGCAAAAAATAACTTTTCCAAACTTAGCATTCAAGCAGTGTTTTTGGCAGGAAAGATAGAGCATCTGAGTGAAGAGCCCCAGATTTAAACCGACAAATCCCCAATACAGATCTTACTTCAGACAGTAAGTTTCTAGGTGGCATTAAGGTAAGCCATTATCTCCTTGTGTTCAGCTCCATATCTACAATAGGGTTGTAACAACCCTATTACCTTGTTATAGTCACTCCACTGGCTGCCAATCTCTTTCTGGGCACAATTCAAAGTGCTGGCATTAACCTATAAAGTCCTAAATGGCTTGAGTCCAAGATATCTTAAAGACTGCATCTCCCTCTATGAGCCTACCCAGCTATTAAGATCATTAGGAGAGGCCTTCCTGTCAGTTCCATCAGCTTCACAGGTGCGTTTAGTTGGGACATGGGAGAGGACCTTCTCTGTTGCTGTTCCCAGACTTTGGTACTCCCTTCCACAGAAGGCCAGGGCTGGCTCCATCTTTGCTACCCTTCCATAATCAGAGGCCTTTCTTTTCAGTCAGGTTTTCCTTTAAATGACTAGTCGACCAAGGGGATTTTTAAATGGATCATTTTATTCTGCATTTTATATTTTAAATCTTGATCTTATTATGAGTTTTAATATATCTGCTTTTAAAATATTGTAATAATTTATTATGTGGTTTTTAACTTCGTTTCTTTTAATAATGTAAGTCACTTTGGATCCTCCAGGGCAGCAGTTCTTAACCTTTTCTTTAGCACAGACCCACTTCAATTTTTTTTTATTGTCACGGACCATCAAGACTTAACTCAAGATTTAAAACTCTAAAGTGCATCAGATATTTATTTAACATTTCTCATGAAAGGTCTTCATATTTGGAAAGAAGGGAGAAATAAGTTAATCTGTTAGTGCACACACTCCTTTTTTCATTGGAATGATTGCATATGAATGTTGTAGTAGTAGTGGTAGTAGTAGCAGCAGTAGTAACAACAACAACAGTTGTTGTTGTTGTTGTTGTTGTTGTTGTTGTTGTTGTTGTTGTTATTATTATTATTATTATTATTATTATTATTATTATTATTATTATTATTATTATTATTATTATTATTATTATTATAGAAACAATATAGAAAAAACACGCAATTTCAAAATAACCAACAATTATTCTATAAGTCAGTAGGAAAAAATGCTGAGCAAAAGAAATTAGACCCATGTAAAGATGATGCTCTAAAATTTTGGAAAGTCGAGGCACCACTATATAGCAATGGAATTTAAACATTTACTTCAAAATTCTACTACTGAAGACTGGATGACAACAGGCTGCACATTTCTAGTAATAAAAGATCACCAAAAGGGCAATGAACCCAGTAATTATCGAACAATTACCTGCCTTCCAACAATGTACAAGCTCCTCACAGTAGTACTGGCAAGATCAATATATAATTACTTAACTGAAAACACTTTATACCCAACTGAACAGAAAGGGAACTTTAAAAAGTCAAGAGGCACAAAAGATCAGCTGCTTATTGATAAAATGATACTGAAGAGTGCAAAAAGATGAAAAACAAAACTTAACATGGCCTGGATAGACTATAAAAAGGCATTTGACTCATTACCACACAGTTGGATTAACATCTGCCTAAAAACATTTGGAATTAGTAAAAATATTCAAAGGTTCCTCAAGAAAAACATGGAAAAATGAAAAACTGTCTTAATGGCCCAGGTTGAAGAAATTGGGGAAGTTAGCATTAAAAAGAGGAATATTTCAGGGGGATTCTTGGTCACCTCTGCTGTTTAAGATCTCACTAATCCCCATGTCAATAATTTAAAAAAAAAACTGGATTGGCCTACCATATTTCACAACCAGCAGGAAAAATTAATCACCTCTTATACCTGGCTGACCTATATGCAAAAAGTTCCATGGAGATAGAATCATTGCTAAAGACAGTTCAAATATTTAGTAAAGATATCCAAATGAAATTTGGAATTGACAAATTTGCAGCTCTGTCTATACACTGTGGCAAATCAAAAACTAGATAGAATACAGTAAAAATGGCAATATTATAAAATCACTCTCAAGTGATGAAAACTTAGAAATACCTTGGAATAGTAGAAGCAGATAACATCGTGCATTTTGGTTACAACTTGCATCTGTTATATAATACCAGTCAATGTTTTTATAATTTTAATTGTGCCTGGTGTTGTTAATAATAACAACAACTATAATGATGTTTTTAGAATATGTGAGGCATTCTTTAGAAATACTGTTATTCATATTATTCCTTATTTTCAAGGCACCGAATGTGTACTAGTTTGTACTTGGACAATGTAATACTCTCTTGCCTTAACACATTTTATACTCATATAACTGCTGTGTATAGTGTGGCTGCATAATTGCTAGGGGCAGATAATGATTATTTTTAATGGTGTGTTATAGCATGTAAAGAATTTATTGGATTAAGATGATGTACAAAAAATAAGTACTATAAGGAATGAACAAAGATCATTCATAAAATGCAGAACGTTAGAATACACCAGGTAACAAAAAACAGAAATTACAGATTGTTACAGCCAATCATTCAAAGCAAAATAAATGGAAATAGAATTGCAGGAAGGAGCAGACCTTACTGGCTGAAGAACTTGGGAGAATAGTTTGGAGGCAACATGACATCATTGTTTAGAACAGCCACATTCAAAGTCACAATGGCATCTAACCTACAAATGAAAAGGAAGAATGAGACTCTTACAGTTTTGTAAACTTTTTCAAATGAAGAGTCTTATTCATTTGGAGATTTTTCAGAGGCCTGCTGTTTCTAGATGAATTACCACCATGTAAAGTCTGAAATAAGGGTGGGGTATGCTTGAACTGATAAAGTGAAAAGACTTTCGGTATCATATCCCCTACTTCAGGGAGAAATATTCTATTAACTCAACAAAGTCTGGCTCCCAGCACTGAAAAATACAGCCTGCAAAAAGGTCAATGAACTCCACCCAGCCACAAGGACCAGTAATCACTGCACACATAAGACTAGCTAACAACATCCATCAATCACAGTGACAGATCATCTCCCCCCTTATCACAACAATACACCCATAACAAAAAACACCCTGATCACCATAATCACCCAATCTCCTAAAAAGGACAAAAGCTGATCCCACAGCTACAAATACTCAGCTATCCCACACACTACACCAGAACACAGACAGAGTTCTAACTCCTGTCCTCTGAAGATGCCGGCCACAGAGACTGGCAAAACGTTAGGAAGAAAAACCTCAAGAACATGGCCAAACAGCCTGAAAAACCTACAACAACCATTGGATCCTGGCTGTGAAAGCCTTTGAGAATATATAATCTATTAAGTTAAAGCAAACCTTTGGGAAAAATAAATTTCATTGTAGCAAGAGGAAGGAGGGAACAATTCTCCCTCTAAGTATATTATGCTCTGTGGCTTTATTGGACACATATTAATTTGAGTGTGTTTTCTAGAGCTGAAAGAGTTTCGTACTGACATATTCATGCAATGCATACTTTGCCTTAATATAGCCAGAGGGCTGTTACAGAGTTGTATTGCTAATCTTAAAAAGAAAATCAGTCGAGACCTCAAAATGACCTTGTATACACCTTGCGATTGTAAAGCTTAAAAATATTTAATGAACTCTTTTTCTTTGCCACTTTGCATAAGGATATTATTGCCATAAGGGATAACACTGGCAGAGCATTTCCACCTACTTCTGTCAGAGGCACATAAAACAGAGAAATTCTACATTTGTCTTGTTCTTCTAAGCTCCCAGATGGCACACACGGTGAATACTATTTTCAAAGAAACTAATTTTATATGTATTACAAGACAGGAAGCCCAAAGGTGTTTATGATACTTGTTTAAAGCTGTAGAGTAAAACATAGCACCATAAAAGTTCAGAAATCTTTCTCTAGTCAGGACTTGTAATGAGAAAGGGAACTACATTGTCACTGCATTATATGCACTGCCAGTATTGGCTAAGGACATGCGGCTATGACTGGCATAAATGTTGCCTTTACAACAACCTGTTCCTGAAGTATCTCTCCAGCTCATGAAGCTGACCATACAGAGGCAATCCGCTAGGACGATCTGGATCTTAAAGAACGGTACATTGCAAATGTAATAATCACTTATACATATGCTTATAAGGTTCAGGATAACATTAATTGGTTCAGTTGCCATTTGGAATGGAAGAAAATAAATCTAGAAATGAAATCCAACAGAATGGTCTTGTGTTTGAAATGTCTACTCAAGGGCTGAGAAGGATATTGGGAAAGCTGCACCCAGTAGGCAATGCTCAGCTACAGGTATATGGTTCAATAGCCTTTGCAGTGCTCAGCTAGATGGTCCGTTACATTGCTTCCTAAACCAATTCCTGTGCTAATGTATAGCCATATTGGGCTGAAGTACTGCTGATGAAACCTTGTGCTCCTATTCATTGTTCCAGGACAGATCTGCAGAGGTATTAACATCATACTGACTGATATGATTTTAACTATGTTTCATTAAACATTGCTGCCTCTTAATATGTTAATTGCTACTTTGCATTTATTTATTTATTTTTATTCTGCTTTGCATTTTTTTTAAATTTGCATTTTATCTTCATAGGTCAGGGAGTACAAGCACCTGGCTGCAGAACCAGTGGTCAGGAGTCTGAATCAGCACTGTGCCTCCCAGAACAGGCAGCTGAGATCACCTAGAAGATATGTGTGTGGCTGATGGGAGTATGTGACTTGCCACCTGTGTGGCTTTGGTATAACCACACAGTCCCAAAGCACCACCAGAAGAAGAGATTGCTAAACGGCTAAGGAGTAATTCACATCTAGAAAACCCTAGGAAAGGTTGCCGGAAGTCAGAATCAACTTGACAGAACATTGTCACTGATGTTGTTGTTGCTGCTGCAATATTGTTAACTCCTTTAAGCAGTACTTTTCTTAAATTTAATAAATAAATACTATACATTTAAATTTAAGAAACAAACAAACAAATACTATAACAATATTATAACTGACCTGTTGGATATTTTCGTAATAAAATATTGTGAGCTGGATATGGAATTAAAGGTGAAACAATGAGAAGGCGTACAGCAACATTGCACACAATGTACTGTGCAGATTAACTAGTGCTTGTGCAAAGATTTATGGAGTGGTGTTAATGGTGATTTCCCTTTCATTCATGGCTCTTGGATCCAACCCCACAACTTGCTGACTAGCAATCAGGGTGTTAATTGAGCCATCTTTGTCAAATTGGCAAACTTCCAATTCCATCTACAATGCATCTAGTTTGAAGAACAGCTTTGACCGAGGATTAAACCCGTCTACAAAGAAGTTCATTCTTAGCTCTGTTCCTGACCCATAAAACATCTTTTCCCCATTATCTTTGCCAAGAGTGCCTTTCAAGATGATAATAATAATATTCACAGAGTGAATAAAGGAGCTACAACCTTAATCTTAGAGGTGTAAATTCCTTGAGTTAAATTATTTAGAAATCATAGGCATTTCGCTGTTTAAGAGCAACAGAGAAATTAGGATCTTAACTTCTTAAGGAATTCCTTACTGTTTATAAAGGAAATAATGAAAAGAGAAGAAGGTAGGTTTGAGTTTTACCAAACTCAGTTTGTAATCTCAGAAGAATGCATATTATGTTTGATTCAGTGAAAATAAGAGCAGTGGTATCAACAACACACAGAGCCCCTTTTAATGAAACTTATGGGTGCCTCTGAAGATACTTCAATAACGTTTCTATTTCTAGAGTACTTTTCTCAACAACCTTCTAAATGAAGCACTGCAAAAAATCTGGATACTAGAGAATGGTAAATATAGCTGAGAAAGAGACCTATCTTTACTGCAGTTATTTTTCAAGAAGCTGTCTTTACTAGCTATCTCTTTGCCCCAAATGTTGAATGTGAAGGCTGGCAGAAGAAGCAATATAAGTCACTGACAATCATAATTTTGTGCCAACAAGGCAATTTCAACTCATGCTGAGCCTCCCAGAGTTTTCTAGTAATACACACAGAAGTATTTTCCACTCTCGGCAAAGTTAATTGACTACTCAGAAATAGTTCAGTAGTCTCTCTTTCTGATGCTGCACCTTGCATCTTGTCCAAGACCGTATAGATGGCAAGACACGTAACCCCATCAACTCTGCTCACTTTGAGCAATTTCAGCTGGACCCTCTCCCGGAATGCACAGCAAGGGTTTGAACCTCTGGTCTCTAGCTCTGAAACTAAGAGCTCCAAAACCTGAAGCTATACCATCTCACATACATGCTTCACTTTTGAAATGTTTTGAACCAGACTTCAAAATCTATGTAAGCGTGTGTTGCTGCACTCTGGCAGGCAGAACCTAGGCAAAATGATATAATCTATTGATTATTTTTATCAGAAAGCTAAGTAGATCCTTAAATCTCCCTCTCTAAATGCTGTTATTTCATTCTTGCTTCCCTGCAAGAGGAACAATTAGCAGCCAATGAGATCAGGACAGAAGTATTGGTGCTATTAATAAAGCTGTACAAAAGCTGCAGATGAAAACATGCTTTTTGCTAGGGCATCTTTGCGATGCCACAATACCTTTGGCTGGGCACCCAGTAGTCACATCTGGTATTATTCAGGGGTGACCTACACACCATTTAATGCACTACATTCAGAACTAAACACCCACTTACTGATAATGAAGCCCCACAAAGTATGGAGGATCTCAGGTCTGGACAGATGTTAGTGAACTGCATTATACAGGCTATGTCTGAGTGTTAGGGTGGTCACTTCCTTATCATTATCAAAAAGAGGATCTGCATCACAAAAACAAGACAAACGGGGCTACTGATTTGTATAAAACTACATATGGATTGCTGCCTTGTCGTGGCGAAGGGGCTTGAGTAACTCAGAGAAGCTATGGGCTATGCCGTGCAGGGACACCCAAGACGGACAGGTCATTGTGGAGAGTTCTGACTAAACGCGATCCACCTGGAGTAGGAAATGGCAAGCCACTCCAGTATCTTTGCCAAGAACGCCCCATGATCAGAAACAAAAGGCTAAAAGATATGACGCTGGAAGATGGGCCCCTCAGGTCGGAAGGCGTCCAACATGCTACTAAGGAAGAGCAGAGGACAAGTACAAGTAGCTCCAGAGCTAATGAAGTGGTTGGGCCAAAGCCGAAAGGACGCTCAGCTGTGGACGTGCCTGGAAGTGAAAGGAAAATCCAATGCTGCAAAGAAGAATACTGCATAGGAACCTGGAATGTAAGATCTATGAACGTTGGGAAGCTGAAGGTGGTCAAACAGGAGATGGCAAGAATAAACATCGACATCCTGGGCATCAGTGAACTAAAATGGACAGGAATGGGCGAATTCAGCTCAGATGATTATCATATCTACTATTGTGGGCAAGAATCCCGTAGAAGGAATGGAGTAGCCCTCATAGTCAACAAAAGAGTGGGAAAAGCTGTAATGGGATACAATCTCAAAAATGATAGAATGATGTCAATACGAATCCAAGGCAGACCATTCAACATCACAATAATCCAAGTTTATGCACCAACCAGCATTGCTGAGGAGACTGAAATTGAACAATTCTATGAAGATTTACAACACCTTCTAGAGCTGACACCAAAGAAAGATGTTCTTCTCATTCTAGGGGACTGGAATGCTAAAGTAGGGAGCCAAGAGATAAAAGGAACAACAGGGAACTTTGGCCTTGGAGTTCAGAATGAAGCAGGACAAAGGCTAATAGAGTTTTGTCAAGAGAACAAGCTGGTCATCACAAACACTCTTTTCCAACAACACAAGAGGCGACTCTATACATGGAAATCACCAGATGGGCAATATCGAAATCAGATTGATTATATTCTCTGCAGCCAAAGATGGAGAAGCTCTATACAGTCAGCAAAAACAAGACCTGGAGCTGACTGCGGCTCTGATCATCAGCTTCTCATAGCAAAATTCAAGCTTAGACTGAAGAGAGTAGGAAAAACCACTGGGCCACTCAGGTATAATCTAAACCAAATCCCTTATGAATACACAGTGGAAGTAAAGAACAGATTTAAGGAACCAGATTTGGTGGACAGAGTGCCTGAAGAACTTTGGATAGAGGCTCGTAACATTGTCCAGGAGGCAGCAACAAAAACCATCCCAAAGAAAAGGAAATGCAAGAAAGCAAAGTGGCTGTCCAACGAGGCCTTAGAAATAGCAGAGAGGAGAAGGGAAGCAAAATGCAAGGGAGATAGGGAAAGTTACAGAAACTTGAATGCAGACTTCCAAAGAATAGCAAGGAGAGACAAGAGGGCCTTCTTAAATGAACAATGCAAAGAAATAGAGGAAGATAACAGAAAAGGAAAGACCAGAGATCTGTTCAGGAAAATTGGACATATTAGAGGAACATTTTGCGCAAAGATGAACATGATAAAAGACAAAAATGGGAAGGACCTAACAGAAGCAGAAGACGTCAAGACGAGGTGGCAAGAATACACAGAGGAATTATATCAGAAAGATTTGGACATCCCGGACAACCCAGACAATGTATTTGCTGACCTTGAGCCAGACATCCTGGAGAGCGAAGTCAAGTGGGCCTTAGAAAGCCTGGCTAACAACAAGGCCAGTGGAGGTGATGGCATTCCAGTTGAACTATTTAAAATCTTGAAAGATGATGCTGTTAAGGTGCTACATTCAATATGCCAGCAAGTTTGGAAAACTCAACAGTGGCCAGAGGATTGGAAAAGATCAGTCTACATCCCAATCCCAAAGAAAGGCAGTGCCAAAGAATGCTGCAACTACCGTACAATTGCACTCATTTCGCACGCTAGCAAGGTTATGCTCAAAATCCTACAAGGAAGGCTTCAGCAGTATGTGGACCGAGAACTCCCAGAAGTACAAGCTGGATTCCGAAGAGGCAGAGGAACTCGAGACCAAATTGCTAACTTGCGCTGGATTATGGAGAAAGCCAGAGAGTTCCAGAAAAATATCTACTTCTGCTTCATTGACTATGCGAAAGCCTTTGACTGTGTGGACCACAGCAAACTATGGCAAGTTCTTAAAGAAATGGGAGTGCCTGACCACTTTATCTGTCTCCTGAGAAACCTATATGTGGGACAGGAAGCAACAGTTAGAACTGGTCATGGAACAACTGAGTGGTTCAAAATTGGGAAAGGAGTACGGCAAGGCTGTATATTGTCCCCCAGCTTATTTAACTTATATGCAGAATACATCATGCGGAAGGCTGGACTGGAAGAAACCCAAGCCGGAATTAAGATTGCCGGAAGAAATATCAACAACCTCCGATATGCAGATGATACCACTCTGATGGCAGAAAGTGAGGAGGAATTAAAGAACCTTGTAATGAGAGTGAAAGAGGAGAGTGCAAAAAACGGTCTGAAACTCAACATCAAAAAAACTAAGATCATGGCCACTGGTCCCATCACCTCCTGGGAAATAGAAGGGGAAGATATGGAGGCAGTGTCAAATTTTATCTTCCTGGGCTCCATGATCACTGCAGATGGAGACAGCAGCCCTGAAATTAAAAGGCGCCTTCTTCTTGGGAGGAAAGCGATGACAAATCTTGACAGCATCTTGAAAAGCAGAGACATCACCTTGCCAACAAAAGTCCGAATAGTCAAAGCTATGGTTTTTCCTGTCGTGATGTATGGAAGTGAGAGCTGGACCATAAAGAAAGCAGACCGCCGAAGAATAGATGCCTTTGAATTGTGGTGCTGGAGGAGGCTCTTGAGAATCCCCTGGACTGCAAGGAGAACAAACCTATCAGTTCTAAAGGAAATCAACCCTGAATGCTCACTTGAAGGACAGATCCTGAAGCTGAGGCTCCAGTACTTTGGCCATCTCATGAGAAGAAAAGAGTCCTTGGAAAAAACCTTGATGTTAGGAAGGTGTGATGGCAAGAGGAGAAGGGGACGACCGAGGATGAGATGGCTGGACAGTGTCTGCGAAGCAACCAACATGAACCTGACACAACTCCGGGAGGCAGTAGAAGACAGGAGGGCCTGGCATGCTCTGGTCCATGGGGTCACGAAGAGTCGGACACGACTAAACGACTAAACACGCACACACACATATAATTATTTAGCGGAACAGCTGTAAAGTCAGAAATGAACTGTTTTAATTTAAATGGAATTAAATACATTCTCACCCTAGATGGGAGGACTGTGACCAGTAAGTAGATCTGTGTGCTAGCCGCAGAGCCTGCTGTTCAGATGCTGACTATGGACAGGCAACTTCAAGATCCCTGATCTTCCTCCTTTCTTTAAAACCTTCTCTGGTTTGGACTGGACAACTAATAAAAAAGACGATTGCCCTCTGACAGTCTTTCAAATTGTGGACTGCCTTCTATATAAAAAAAGAAGGCTCACTGCTCTCTCTCTCTCTCTCTCTCTCTCTCTCTCTCTGTGTGTGTGTGTGTGTGTGTGTATGTGTTTTTGTGTGTACCTCCTCATGGGGAATTCTTGGAGTTGTTTTTATTATGAAATCAGAACTGCTAAATGCATAGAAGGGATTCCTTTTACATGAAAGAGAATACAAAGTGCTGGTATATGCCAAATTTTGATTACTGTGATATCCGTGGCGGAATGGTTCCAAGTCTGCCCCCTCGCAGGAGCCAAAAACCATGTATAGCAAAGATTATATATAGTATAGTCTAGTGGCTGGTTCTGATAATACATCTTGGAAACATGCATTTCTCGTGTTTTCAATTTAGTATTTTCAAACAGCAGATAACTGAAACTGCAGGCACTAGTCACATGGATATGGCTGCCCTTCTGTATGTCCACCTTAATGCAAATTCTCATATATGGTTCCAAAAGCATTAGGCTTCAAGCTAGGCTTTTTTCAGAAGAGCTCTCTATGTTCTTAACCCCAGATATATCTAGTAAGCAAAAAGGGAGAGACCAGCATGTCCAAGGTCCCCAGTGTTGTGTATGGGTCTGGGGCTCTGTTTGCATAAGAGAGGGACAGGAAGAAAAAGCACTAGCTACCTCATGGACATATTGACTGGAATCCTACTGCTAGTGTAGTCACAATTAGAATAGGCCCATTGAATCAGTTGGGAATGGGTGACTTAATTCCACCATAGGTTCCATTGGTTCAATGGGACTACTCTAATTGTAACTCACTACATGAAGCAACAGGATTTCAGCCAGTAAAATATTTTATGCATGGAGATCAAAACACATAAAGAGAGCAAAGAGTCAGCAGCTGATAAACTATTTCCAAAACCAATACATAATACTCTTTAGGAAATCATTGAAACTGAGCAATCAGATTACTGTTTATTGTTCTTGACTAATTCACTTAGCCATTTGTATTTAAAACATGGATTTTACATTCAGACATGGTGTGACAGTAAAACAAACATCTTATCATTCTTCTGAGAGTTAGTACTGTATACTTCTCTGTGGCAATCCTAGTAGGATTTTGTAATTCTCTTGGCTTGAAACTATGGATTGAAATGAGACAAGCTATAAGGGAAAAATCCAAAAAGACAATTCCTGTAGTCCAAAGAAAATAAAAACATAGATAGAAGATTGATGAAACTCTTAAAATTGTTGACAAGAAACAAAAGAGGAGACAGAATTATTGTCAGAATCCTAAATGCAATATTTCAATGCCATGTAGAGATAAAGATAATTATTGCAATAATTGGTGCAAAGAAATGGAAAAGAACAACAAAAGAGGAAAAACAAGAGACTTCTTCCATAAAACCCAACAAATCAATGGGGAATTTAAACTAGAAGAGGGATACTGAAAGATGAACAGAAAAATGGGTTATCTGACTGGGGAAGAAAACATGGAACAAATATAATGAAGAACTACATAGGAACTATACTTCCATCCTCAAAAAGATTAGGAGTAGCAATGGGGGTATTCATATTCATATACAAACATCCCCGCACAGGTGGAAATAACGAGGGTTTTCAGTTTTAGTTTCAATTGCACTGTTCTCCACAATGGATTAGCCACTCTTGTCATCCAGCCTCTTGCCAGGGCTGGGTAATTGATTGTGGACAATGGTGTGATAGGAAGCCTCTGTGGAGCTGGTGGCAGCAGCAAAATCATGAGTGGACAGTCCAGCCCCATGGAGCTGGGCCCTCATTATTTCCACCTCTGTGGGGATATTCATATACAAATACCTCCATCTCTAGGACCACACACACCAGAAAGGCCACTGTTAATAACTGTTAATGACCCATGACAATGGGTGCAGAAGGACTGGAGAAGTAGGATTTTTCCTTTCTCCCAGTCCCTTGTCCTTCTAATGAGCCTTTTCAGACCAGGGGGAAGTGAAACCAACGTGGAGGATATATCAGAGATCTCCTACCAACTCTCCTCAGACTGAAGAAGCTACCTGGATGAAGAGCAAAACATTTCATCCTAACATGAAAGAAGTCCAGTCGCCATGACTCAACTTCCAGATATACAGGAGGGATGCAAGGTTGATAGATTCTTCAAAAAGAAATCTTTGAATGGAAAAACTGCAATTTTTGAAAAGTGAAATAAAAGTTTCTCTCATAGTAATTAGAAAAAAATGAATCACCAGGAGCAGATGGGATATGAACGGAAATATGTCAAGCTCCAGAGACTGCATCTATCAAAATCATAACAAAAATATGCCAAAAAGGAAATATTGAAGAGTAGTAGTAGTAGTAACTATAGGACCGTAGCATTAATTTCCCATGCAAGCAAAGTTATGCTCAAATTATGTTGAACAAAGACTTACCATTTATAGAACAAGAAATACTGGTGATCAAGCTGGATTCAGAAAAGGGAGAGGCACTCGGGATCACATTGCAAAGACAACTTGACTAACGGAGCATACCAAACCTTTATAAGTAACAGCAAAAACAGTTAAAAACTTGGCTATTTAAGCAGGCCTTCCCTCCAGTCAGCTAAGTCTTTTATTTTTTCTTTCTCTCTTCTTATTCCATTTTGCTAACTTTTAATCCAATTGTATTAATATATTAATTGTATTTTATGATTATTTATATTTTATATTGTCCTATTTTATGTTGTAAGCCACCCCGAGTACACATGGTCTAGAGGGGCGGGGTATAAATAAATAAATAAATAAATAAATAAATAAATAAATAAATAAATAAATAAATAAATAAATAAAGAAAGAAAGAAAGAAAGAAAGAAAGAAAGAAAGAAAGAAAGAAAGAAAGAAAGAAAGAAAGAAAGAAAGAAAGCCTTTATCTATCTGGATCTATGGAGAAGGTATGAATTGTTCTAAAAGAAATGGGTGTGCTTCATCACTTGTTTGTCCTAGTTCGGATGAAGGAGGAATGAAAATTGGTTGAAGAAAAAAACAGGTATTTAAGACATATAGACATTACTGGCAGAAAGCAATGACTTGAAACAACTGATAGGCGTGCAAGAAGGTGCAATGACATAACTTTCAAGCTTCCTGGGCTCAAAGCCCAATGAGTGGTTTTACAAGTTCCACACTATCAGCCATTTTACTTGAGTAAAATACTCAATATCTTACTTACTTAAGATACTCAATATCTTACTCAAGTAAGTAAGATTTTACTCAATATCTTACTTACTTGAAAGCCCTATTAGCATTACTATAAGTCAGCTCTGATTTTATGATGCATAACATCATCATCATCAATGTTTACAATGAAGAAAACAACATTGTTAAAAGATTTTCTGTACCTCAGTTCAATCATTAGTTGAAACAGAGAATGTAGCCAAAAAGTAGAAGCTGAGTAGCTGTGATCAAACTAAAAAAGATTCTCAGGTACAAGGGTGTGCCACTGAGACTAAGGCCCAAATCATCTACACACCATGCATTTCTGATTACTGTGTATGAACGTGAAAGCTGGACAGTGAAGAAAGCTGACAAGAAAAAAATGATTCATTTTAAATGTAGGAACATTGTGGATAGCATAAATCACAACAAAGACAAATATGTGGGTCCTAGATCAATCATGTCTGAATTCTGCCTAGAAACACAAATTCCTAAACTGAAGCGATCATGAATGAACAATGCTCACTGGAAAAGAAAAGTTGAAGGCAGCAGGAAAGGAGGAGGACCAACCAAGAAACAGACTGAGTCAGTAAGGAAAGCCACAACTTTGAGTTTGCAAGAACTAAGCAGGACTGTTGACAATACAACTTTCTGGAGGTCATGAATTCATAGGGTCATTATAATTCAGGACCAACTTGATGGCACATAACAACAGCTTGGCTTGGCATTTCTGACTATCCAGTACCGTAAGGAGAGTTTGAGGCCAAGACAAAGAACACTGTTTTCTTAACTTATCCTGATTTAGCTAAAGCTGTTTACTAATGAGTGCAGCTCAGGCACTTCGGGTGAGATAAAGTCAGTTGAGATTCTGTGACTAAACTGTTTATTTCCTAGCCTCCAGAATAGAGTTAAGGAATGCAGCCATGAGTTTTCTCAATTATTTCAACACATTTCCTCCAAGAAGCTTGCTGAAATATGATCACAACTTAAACAGGAGAAACATTACTTGAATGGCCAAGGTTTGGATTAATGAGGTAGTCATCAGCACCAATCAGCTACAATGCAATAATTCAGAAGAACAACTCTTGTTGACCCAAACGTTCTACTTCAAATGAAGTTCATGGATTGCAAAAGTTGAGAATTGGACTTGGACATTTCTCAAGCAAAAGAACAGTGATTTCCCCCCTATGTCACGTATTCAGTGGCTGAAATCCTGTTGACATCAATTTATGATGCACAAGGCAGACAACAACATCGTACAGTAATACGAATCTTTAATTAAATAAAATATTTTTTTGCCCTTCTTTCAGGTTCTGAGGCTCCCTAAGGATCTCTTTTGTCTTTGGGAACATTTGGGATAGATAGGGGGATTCTCTAAAATTAACAAAAAAGTCTCAACTGACTTTCACCCATGTTCTCCAGTTCAGATATTACTACTCAAAATTCTACTCACTCTGAAATGCTGGAGGGAGCTGCCCTTCAATTTAGACCACAAGCCATCCCACATGTCCCCATGACAGCATTTCTTTCTCATACATCACTTCCATTTGCTTGGACAAAGCAACGAGTTTAGAGAAAATTAAAGCCATCCAATGTAGCAATTTGTGTGAGCATTTGTGTGAGCATGGCCCTAACCTAATACTGTACTTCACCAATCAAAGAGCAGTCATTATTTTTTTAAAAGCAGCAATCTCTTTCTGGAAACTGAGCAGTTAAATGAGCTAACACCTTCAATTCAACATCCAGCCATAAAACAGAGCATTTAGAGAATATCTATTTCCCTGTATTTCTTTTGCCTGCACTACAGACAATTTGCCATTAAACCTGTGAAATAGGAGATACAAAAATATGCTACTATAAAAATGTACACTAAGCATATATTAATGTGCCACTTTAGAGGAATGGGGCAAAATTATTATAGTGTTTGAGATGAAGAGGCTGCGTACCATCGACATAGGAAATAAGCACAGAGGAGAGCAGGTAAGAGTGGAATAAAGGAGGGGGAAATGAACTCCTCAGGACCTTTTCTCTCTTTCATTGTTTTCCCCTTGACAAAGTCTCAGGATACCTTCACACACATCACCCTTTAGTGATATAACAGGAAACAGAATTGAAAGAACAGATAGACACAAAATGGATCAAGCTATGCAGACAGGGGTTGACTCAGTTCCTAATGACTGCCACTGAATTCTCTGGACCAGAGAATTTTCCATTGTGGCAATCAGGGCCACAGTGATGTGCGGTTGGGATGAGAAATCTGGCTCTCATCCAAGACAGTGGATTCAACATTTAGTCAAATTGCAAGCTCTATCTCAACAGTGTTATCCCTGACTGCCCATCTATAGTCCTCCCCCAACTAACTGAATGATAGCTATTGGGGAAAAATCCTGTTGACATAAATTTATGGCAGCATAACTTGGATTAGGCACTGGAAATATTTAATTAAAACAAATGGAGAGTGTTCTCTCCCTCCACTTTCAGGTTCTGAGGCTCCCTGATCTCCCTTTTGCCCTGAGGAAGTCTTCGGGAGCCCAAAAAAGTGGGGAAGACTTTCAATATTAAAAAAATTGCTGCCAGATTGCTGCCTGCATTCCCAATCCCATAGGCAGCAATCTGGTGGTGAAGTTTTACTATTAAAGGTGTCCCCTTCCATGTCTCCTTACAGACCTTCACATTCAACATGGTGGAGCCCATGAAGACACTGGGGATGGGGTATGTGTGGCACGAGGGTTTAAAAATAATGTGGCAAAATAAAGCTAGTTGCTTGTTGAGTATTGAGGGTGACCATAAGATTGTTCCTGTCAAATTCTTGGAATGGCAGCTGAACCTGGTTGGCCAGAATACTCCACCAAGGTCTTGTCACTGGCCTTGCTGGTGCACAAGTTAAATGCTTCATACTAACTGGTTCAGCGTCCTTTTGCTTTTAGACAAAGGAACCGTTTGGACATATGCTCTATGTATTCTACACTGGTTTTTACATTCAGTAGTACCTTAATACATGCTGGGTAACAGCCAAGTGGCCCCTTCTTTTTTCTAGCTGTTAGGAATAGAGGAAAACCAGTAGACTCATGGTGGTCTTTGCTGTCTGTGCTGATAATAGTGAGTCAAAGGTGTGCTCATTGGGATGCAGCTTTGTTCTCTTTCTATGCTGTCTACCTTTGAGACCCATCTTATCACATGTTTGGCTCAGTTTTTTACTAGAATGAGCCTCATGGCAGTCTATTCCCGTCTCCCACCTGTCCCTCCACCACAGATTCCAATGCTATATGATTAGCCATTCTGGCATTCTATCCTTATTTAAGAGTTATTTTTCTATCATTCAGTGATTAGCTCTAAGAGTCCAGAAAATCAGCTAAGTTCCCATCTGCCTGAACAGTGGTTGGAATTCACATTGCTTCTATGCCGTAAAGCAGGCAATCCCCTTGCAATGTAGGTCTACTGCTATGTAATTTCTTTTCTTAACTGTTGTCACTGGGAATGAAGGAAGCTGAAGCCCAACATATTTGAAAGGAACCAGGTTGAGGAAAACAGGCACACAGCAAGCACCGGTGCTCAACTCTAAGGTGCATAGTAGAATTTCTTATACATTTCCCTCAAGGGTTTCTTGAAAGTTTTGTGGCCATTTTTAATTGAAATAAAAACTGCAGGATTATTACAATTTCTGGACAGAGTGGTATTTTTCCTGTGCAGAATTTTCTGGAAAGGATGTTAAGCTAGCAGAATTTTTGCAGTGTCAGGTACAGAATGGACCAAAAGAAAGAAAGAAAGAAAGAAAGAAAGAAAGAAAGAAAGAAAGAAAGAAAGAAAGAAAGAAAGAAAGAAAGAAAGAAAGAAAGGAAGGAAGGAAGGAAGGAAGGAAGGGAGGGAGGGAGGGAGGGAGGGAGGGAGGGAGGGAGATTAGACTATTGTCCCTTTTTCACAAAATCTGTGAATTTTATGTGATGTAGGACAACGTCTTGGTGAGACTTGGAAAATCACCGAGAGAGAAACTTTATGCAAATATTCATCACATACTGACTTCTATGCATCCTTCTGTGCTGCCTTTGATGCATGTGGAACACTGAGCTTCTAAAGTGCACTTTGTTCCACTTTACATAAAATTATTTTAAAATTAGCAAGAGCAAAGATGTTTGTTAATCCTCTTGATTTAGAATAAATTGATAAGTGTTGTTCAGTGATCAGCTGAATTGAAAAGAAGGAGTAAAGCATGACAAACCTTCAATTTTCTTAAATTTATCAAAGTGCAGAATGTGCTTTAGGTTGCCACTAAAAACAGAAAACATATTTAGGAGGTCAAAAACTTTAAGAGCAATTTAACTCCATCGTTTAATGCGTTCCAAATAGGCCAAATACTCACCGTTCAGCGAAGCTTCAGGATGGCCGGCAGCCATTTTCGCGCCCTCGCCTCGCTTAACGAGGGCACGAAAACGCTGCGCGTGGCCATTTTAGGCCATTTCCCGGCTTCCGGCAGCCATTTTGGCCGCCGAACAGCTGATCGGCGGGGGTCGTTTTGCGAAGATCGGTAAGCGAAACGCTTACCGGTCTTCGCAAAGCGAATTTTTCCCTATTGGAACAATGTTGTGCGATCGCATTAGCGATCCGAAAAAACGGATCGCTATGCGATTTAATCGTTATACGGTGCACTCGTTAAGCGAGGCGCCACTGTATTGTTCAATATTTTTTTTTCTAACTTCTGCTTCTGTCTTTCAGCATCCCTAATCTAGGTTTAAATTACTTTACTTTTTAACATTTGTTTTACATATTTTTACATATATGCTGGTGACTCTAGTATCTATCAGTCCATCACATCAGTTTCTCATGCAAAGTGACACTCAGGATTTTACAAAAGATTTTTTTTCCTTTTTCTCTTTTTCGTTTGTAATTCTTTCAGTGATTATTGTGAAAATTCTCTTTGGTCCTCCGTACAAGTCAATGAAGCAGATATTTACAGTTTTTTAAAATTGTTAGCTTCACAGAATCCCATAGGACTCATTTTTCTGCTTCATTTCTGACATAATTAATTTCCTCCTGGGCACGTGCATAAAAGCTTTTGACTTCTTCTTCCTCAGCACATTTAGCTGGAGCATCAGCTTGAATGATGGCTATGTAGACAAACTTTCCAAGAAGTCTCACTAAGGCTTTGAATAGGCTGTAATGGCTTGTACTGTATCTTGTTTCTGTATCAGAGCTGCAGTATTTCTTCTGAGTTTGCTATTTACAGAGCAAGATAGTTTTCATTTGCTTGAACGAAAAACGTTGCATTCTAGTCTGCTTTTGTTCTCTCATTCCAAATATTTCAGTATCTAAATATACCATTTCTTGTTTTATTATTTCGAACTCACTTCGATTCATACTTTTCATTTTCCAGTTATATGTACTGTGCATCATCAGGCTTTTCTTTTGCATCTGTGCCCTTCAGCTACTGCATGTCCTTTCATCTTTAATTGAAATAGTGTACTTTATTCTTTGCTCTTCTCCAGTAGCTGATTGACTGCCTTCTGATGTGGGAGTCTCATTTTTCAGCACTATCTCTAGTTTTGTTTTGTTATGTCTCATGGTAAGGTTTCAGGGTACATAACATTTAGAAATGATTTACTTTTGCCTTCTACTATTTATTGTACTAAAGAGTTGGCTTGAATGTCACTGATGTTTATGAATGATCCTTGGCTAGTGGCACCTTCTACTGCTGCTGGTACCTGTTAGCTGTTCATCAAGAGTTCTCAGCCCCATCACCACTGGAGCTGTCTATTTTTTCTACTCATGCACCTGTTATTCCCTGAAAAGGATGGATGTATCTTAGTATGGCTGTTTATCTTTGACAATTCCACCTCGGGTAGAAGTCTAGTTTCTTCATGGAGCCTAGCCTATTGATGGTACTGCCCCTGTTGGCATTCCTCTCAGCTTCTCTGCCACACTCAAATACCTCATCACATTAAGGTGTGCATCCCACATTTAATGACTATGAATGTGAGCCCTCCAACTTTTGTGTTTCTTCTTCTTTTGCTAAGAGATTATTCTTTGTGAATTTAAGAACCAGTATGCATTTCTGTTAGCCAAGAAGGAATGAGAAACCAGTATCCATAGCACACTTGTTCTCATCCTGCCTTGCTTGACAATGCCCCTCTTGGGCTGGCTCCTAAGAAAAGACAGCAAGTCAGCTGAGCACATTAAGAAAAATGTAGTGAAAGGTAGTAGGTAGAGGAATGGCGAGATCTGGTCTTGAGTACAGGACAAGCAATAATGAGCCCAGGTTACAGGATGCCAGATTTAGGCTGGATATCAGGAAAAACTTCTTAACTGCTGGAGCAGTACGACAATGGACCAAATACCTCAGGTGGAGGTCAGTACTCCAATGCTGGAGACATTCAAGAGAAAACTGAACAACCACCTTTCAGATCTGATTTGATTTGGATTCCAGCACTGAGCAGGGAGTTGCATTTGATAACCTCATAAGCCCGTTCTAACTCAATTATTCTACAATAAGAGAGCCCAGAAGGACATTTAGGATTTGGCATTAGTTCCTGCGTTCCTTCCCTATTAATGAAGGTATGAATATGTTACAGTTCCTTCCTTCCTTCCTTCCTTCCTTCCTTCCTTCCTTCCTTCCTTCCTTCCTTCCTTCCTTCCTTCCTTCCTTCCTTCCTTCCTTCCCACTGACAGAATGAAAAAATATTGCAAGAAAGGCAGAAAAAAGGAAACAAAAGAGATGCATCCATTTTAATACACTTGAGTGTAAAGGGGGAGGAAAAAAGGAAAGACAGAAACTGCAGACACCATTTTTATTTTTCCAAAACTGCTGACATTGCAGAACAATAATGGAGACTGCTCACTGTCTGTTAATGTTAGCAGGATGTCACGGAGCAGATAGAAACTTGACTAGAAGCAGTGGAAGCTTTCAATTTCAGGAGGGTGCCATGGATTCTTGATTTTAGAGCCTGTGAAGGCCAGCTGTGAATTAAAGGCACTGCAAGGGGCTGAAGCCAAATAAAGACTTCTGTGGCTTCTGATTGCCACCAAATGACTGTGATGCTTTTCATGCCAGCAAGAGATTTTTATGTCTGTCATCATGGCTCACCCCAGCTGGGTTGATTTGGAACGTTAATGCTTTTGTGTTTTATTAAGAGTAATGTACTTTGCTCCAGAGCTTTTATAATTATAGTCTTGTTTTAATAGTCCCCTTTGACCTGAATTTGCACCTTGAATCAAGTAGCTGAACTCTTTATTAAAAGAGCCAGGCAAAATGAACAATCCTTCCTAAGAGGAGCATGAATTTACACATTAACATCCCCTGGTGTTTAAACTACATTTTAGCTTGAGAATTCGATCTGATGCATATCTATAAAAGGTGCTGTCATCATAGCAAGCTGTTTTAAAAAAATGTTTTTGGCAAGCACTGGTGCACCATGCTAAGGAATGTTACAGTGACCTAGAAAATATCTACTTCAAATTTTGTCAGATGCATTAACCCACTAACAGGTTTAAGCAAGCCACTGTTTTCTCAGCCTGAACACTGCTCCCTCCACAACATCTGCTCTATGTACAGGCAATGGCTCATAGTACTGTTGTAATGACCACTGCAAAGATATATACAGAGCACCGAGGAAAAGATTGACATAAAGTTGTAAGTTTTTGTCTTTTCTTTGACAGTAAATAAAGAGCCAGTTGTGGTGGGGTACAAGTCACATCAAATAGCTATGCTCTTAGAGTACTAGCAAAAACAAAAACAAAAAACCACAACCTATCTATCTAATCCTCTCTTACTTATCATAAGTAATCTATCTAGGAGTGTTCAGCTCCATTCTTCTCAAGCTCCATGAAATCTTTCCTTTCCTTTAATATTCTCTCTTCAAACCAAGTCTCCACACAAGCTAATTAGAAAAAGCTACTACAATCTTGTCAAACTTCTCTGTTTTTGCAGCCTGCCTTGGACTGCAAAAACATGGGGTGGGGTGCAGGTGCTTTTAAAAGGGCTTTAGTTGATTCTTTTGATCATAATTCCATAATCTGATGCACAAGGGGCTTTCTTAAGATTGGTAGGTTGCAAGTTGTATAGGTAAAGGTAAAGGTTCCCCTTGATAATTTTTGTCCAGTCGTGTTTGACTCTAGGGGGTGGTGCTCATCCCTGTTTCCAAGCCATAGAGCTAGCGTTTGTTCAAATACAATCTTCTGTGGTCACATGATCAGTGCGACTTAGACACGGAACGCTGTTACCTTCCCACCGAGGTGGTCCCTATTTATCTACTCGCATTTGCATACTTTCGAACAGCTAGGTTGGCAGGAGCTGAGACAAATGACGGGCGCTCACTCCGTCACATGGATTCGATCTTACAGCTGAAGATCTACATACCTGACAGCACAGAGGCTTCTGCGGTATAACCCGCAGCACCACCACGTCCCTATGCAAGTTGTATAGCTTATGCTAAAAATCCATGTTTGGAAGGAAACTTTCTTCCCTGCATCAACACAAGGGAAGACATATGATGGTCTAGCAGAACTAGCAATAGTTGGGAAGTAGTATGTGCTTCTCTCTTTTTATCTTCCAAAGTTCAGCACATAATAGAGTAGTGAGCTGTAAACAGATGTTTAATTGGAAAGGAAGTTCTTCCCTTCCAAACCACTATTCAGTATTTTTATGATTGCAGTGGTGCCTCGACTTACGAACGTGCCTACTTATGGCCATTTCGAGTTACGACCAGCTCCAGCCACAAAAATTTTGCTTCTACTTGCGATCGGAGATTCCACTTACAAACAGAAAAAGGCAGGGAAAAAGGCCGGAAATTCAAATTTCTAACTGTAGGTGTCGACGAGGCTGCTTCTTTGTAGCTCTTTCACTCCAGCAGTTAAGAGGTTGTGCGATCGGAGGAGGCTGTGGGAAGGTGCTGTTTTCTGATTTAAAAAAACTGTTCTGGGTGTTTTTGCAGCGTGGTTTTGGGCTGGGGGGTTATGTTTCTGTGCTGTGATGAGTCTTGGGGGATTTGTTTGTTTTTTCATTCCCCCCATTTCCAATGGGTCTTAGGGGGTTTGGTTGCTTTTTTGGTCCCCCCCATTTTCAAAGGGTCTTGGGGGTTCATTTGTTTTTTGCTCCCCCATTTCCAATGGGTCTTGGAGGTTTGGTTGCTTTTTGGGTTCCCCCCATCTCCAATGGGTCTTGGGGGGTTTATTTGTGTCGCGTCCACCCAGTGTCCTTTGTTTATTTTCCCTAAACACAAGTCCACCCTCTGGATGCTTTTCCTCTCTTCACGCTGCCACCAATCAACCAGTGGATCTTATCAACACTCTACCAAATAGATGAATCTTAGACATGTGCTGCCAATACAACAGATTTATTGATCTTATAGTTCTTATGCAAATCAGAGATGCAAATCACTGATGTTTAGGATCATTCATTAAATAGCCTTTGATTCTATATTGGTTTGCACATGTTTTTATTCACTTTAACAATGCTCTTTGACTATCTATTTATTCTCTATACTTTTTAACTCTTTCCTATTATCTCTAGCATTCCAAATTTCTCTGTCTTAACTTTCTCTAAATCAATTTGATTTAAAATTTAAAAACAGATTTTTGATGATCTGAATAAAAATGATTTTTTAAATTTAAGATGTAATTTAAATTGATTTTTAAAAAATCATTTATATTTATCCATCCGGCTATCTGTACTTTCATTCAGCCTTACCATATCACTGGCTCTCCTATTTATCAAGATCTGAGACAAAGGAGACACTCATATAAATCAGGCTGAAGTTAGCCAGGTTGCAAATAAGTCAGGTTAGCTCAAAGCTGCTACTTGGTTCATTTTGGCAGATACTTGGCAGGCAGCAATCAGGACCACGGATAGCTCCCTGTGTATTCTGTGAGCTGTGCTGGAATGAAAAATGTCATCTCAGTAAAGTCCTGAAATCAACTCATCTCTTAAAAAGCTATGGGGATTTTTTTCAGCCTGGATATTCAGCAGCTCCACCCAGCTTCATGATGCCTGTAATTCTAAGGACTAGTGATTGCTTCTTGGCTGCAGGAGAAGCTACAAAGGAATCATCCTCCAGGCTACAAACAGATGGGAAAACTATGTCATCAGGCTGAGAGAAGGATAGTGCTAAGGGGGCAGCCAGAGATCTCTACCCAAGTGAGATAACCTGTGGTTCAGAAATCTTAATTTACATGCAGAATGAATGTTTGTGTGTGTTTGCATGCATGCAGAAATGTGTGCAGCAGACTAATTTCTGTGGGAAATCATCCACCACAACATGCCTAGCATATGGCACAGTTTGATGATGCATGCATTGCATTTGTTGATGCCCTCTCTTTCAGCAGACTGCTGCAATGAAGAGGCATCAGACCGGAGTGGAAGGCAGGGGAAAAAAGGGAGAATTGGGACTATGCTTCCATACATTCCATCTGGGAAAGGGCTATCATATAGAAAAAGTGAGAAATACAGACATGTTCCAGGATTCCATACTTAAGCCAAAGAACATTACAACACATGTCATTTTCATCTGCTGCAGCAGAAGAAAAATTGCTAGAAAGGAAGAAACACTAGAAAAGAAAAGGACTGAAAACACTCATTTATATGAGGCACATGTACGGCATTGCCATGGTGATTCTTAGCTCAGGGGTATAACATTTGATGTAGCAAAACTGAATACTTCCTGTGGAACTACTATATAATTCATCTAAAACCTGTTCTAGTATTCATGAGAAGTTGGTTAAGGCATGGGGAAGCTTTTTCAATCTTTAAAGGTGAATAGAATAAGTGTCCCTATTTATGCATGGAGCGTTTTAAGAAACATTCCATTTCCTCTACCTTACTGGGCTGTACATCCATCTACAAGATGCTCTTTCTTGACACCTTTTCTCCATCCTTTCAAATGCACATTTTCCCCCTTGGGGTTCCAATGAATCAAAAGGAAAAAAATGGGGGGGGGAAAGAACCATTTATATAAATTGCCTGCTCAGTTTGCAATACAGGCTTCTACAGTTTTGTTCACCTACACAGCTATTTCACCTCGGAATGGCAACATTTACTACTATATCAGTTAGTTCTCTGTGCTTTTCCTACAGCAAAATAAAATAATACATCTCTTCCCAAATCCTGGGTTTAAAGTTGGTTGCTGATGTTTTTGAAACTAAAACAATAAAAACCTACTTAGTAACAGGCCTGTATCCTGAGGACAGTTCAAACGTATCTTAAATCCTAGTTTAAGGGATGAACTAGGATTCATCTCTTAAACATTATTGGGGAGGGGGAGTGTAGCCTGCATAATTAACCTATAAACCGCCCAGAGAGTGCTTGAAGTGCTATGAGGTGGTATATAAGCAGCATGCTTTGCTTAAAAAAATCCACTATGATGGATTTCAGCATCAGTGTTTATAATGCCTGATAGGGCTTATTTATTTAATGCGGGATTTATAGTCTTTCATCTCTCTCTGTAAACAGGGATCAAGGCATCTCACAATAATAAGGAGAAAGGACATAGAAAATAAAAAAGCACAAAACCAAAATTAAATAAAAATACAATTTAAAAGAAATTCAGAAACACTTTTAAAATACATAAAGAAAAGTACAACATTCAGCTGCTCTAACAAGCCTCATCCATATCAGCTGGTCATTTGTCAAAAGGTTGCTTGAATGAAAGAAAGAGTCTTTAATTGCTAATGAAGGGACATAAGGAAGGTAGCCCATCTACCCCCTTTGGGTAGAGAAATCTAGAACCTTTTATTGGCCACTGGGAAACTTTTCTCCAATATATCTATCAAATATGCTTTTAAGGGTGGTGGGACTATGAGAAGAGCCTTCTCTGAGATTTCAAAGTCCAGGGAGGCTCATTTGGGAATATTTTACAAGTCATAATCTGCACTTTGATTTGTGTTGAATGGCCCAGACACAAACTGGTAAACAGTGGAGCTGTCATAATAAGGAAGCCATGTGTTATCTGTTGAATTGCAGCATTCTGGTTCACTGGCTGAATTTTCCATAGTTTTCAAAAGCACCCTATATACAGCACTTAACAGTAATACAAATGAAAAAAAAAACAAGACATGATTCATCAGGACTTAGTGAGATTTCAGCAGACAGGGGCTCAGTTGGTTCACAAATTTTAAAAACAACAACAATGCAAAACACAAGTCCATTTGTTCTAGTTTTGGTCTAGGTTCCACAGTAAGGAGGGGCAGAGACAAGATGTTTAATAATATATCAAATACATTCATAGCATATTTCTTTAAAGCAGATTGGTATTATCCCAGCCCTGCTGAATTGGAAAAACAGTAATTTGTACAAAACTCACAAATCTATCTACCCTTAGGCATGCCCTACATTTTCGATTTATAAAGTAGTATTTTCCAACTACTTTATTGGGGGGAAAGGAGCTTTCAGTTCATGAAAAATAATCTTAAAAGGCCCTCTGGCGTTCGTCCTTGTTGCCCCTGTTTATTTGGACCTCACGAAGAATCACACCCTTTTTCTCTTCTAGCTGCCACCAGGTAATCTCCTAATACCGATTATGTATGTTACACACATGTGCTGCCAAAACTAAGGTTTACTGAATTTAGGAATCAGAGGTTTCATAACAAATATTCTTTTATTGTCAGGTAAATCACGTATGAACTGTATCAGGTATTAGAAAGGATTTGATTATATATTGGGTTGCAAGTACTTTTATTCCTGACTCCTATATACTTTAAATCAATATCTTTCTTATAGCACTGATAATTTCATTCCTGCTTGCTCAATATATATTAACCTTCTCAATTCACTCTCTTAACACTCTCAGCTCAATTCACTAACCCTCTTCTTCTCTCACCTAAACTCTAACTGCCATTTCACATCCCCAACTGTCTGACTCCGCCCCTCCTGCTCTATCCTTGGCTCCTCCCTTTTGGGCTTCTGTGATGGACAGGCAGAAATGACGTCACCTGTTGGCATTTCGCCACAGGCCCTTTTCCAACACTGCCTAATGACAAGTTACTTTAAGTGGGATAATGATTTCTATGAACAGACAGATGGAGTGGCCATGGGGGCCCCCTCACCACGGTTATAGCAAACTTCTACATCGAACATTTTGAAAAAAAGGCTCTGGCTTCAGCACCATTTGCACCCATGGTCTGATTCCAATATGTGGATGACACCTTTGCAATTTGGAGCCAAGGTAAAGAAAAAAATGGAAGAATTTCTAAACCATCTCAATAGCATCCTCCCAAATATACATTTCACCCACAAAAAAAAAAAAAAAGAAATAATAAAAACACTGATAGACCATGTGTATCGGAACTGTGAAGGTCAGTTTCTCAGCAATGAACTCAACCATCTGAATTGGGCCCTACGGACAAATGACTATTCCAAGAATGAAATCACAAGTGCCATCAAACTGAGAAAACAACACAAAACTGAAGAAGAAAAACAGCCACCCACAAATAAAAGTATTTCTGCCATACACCAAAAGGTACAGACCACATGGGGAAACTTTTGAAAGAACACAACGTACAAACAGTATTCAGGCCCACCACAAAAATACAAATGTTATGGTCACCAAAGGACAAAAGGGACCCCCTCACCACTGCAGGAGTATACTGGATACCTTGCAGTTGTGGACAGGTATGTATTGGGACCACAAAACACACCATCCAAATGAGAACCAAAGAACATGAAAGACACTGCAGACTAAAACAACCGGAAAAAACAGCAGTAGCTGAACATGCCCTTAAACAAGCTGGACATAAAATCCTATTTCAAAACACAGAAATACTGTACAACACTAGCAATCATTATGTTAGACTGCACAGGGAAGCCACTTAAATCCACAAACATCAGCACAGCTTCAACAAAAAAGAAGGAAGTCTAGAACTCAACAAAGCCTGGCTGCAGCACTGAAAGATACAGCCTGCAAAAAGGTCAACAAACTCTACCCAGCCACAAGGACCTGTGATCACTGCACACAAAAGACTAGCTAAAACCTAAAACAACCATCAGATGCTGGCTGTAAAAGCCTTCAAGAATACATAAATCTTAAAAGTGTTTTTCTATCCACTTTAAAGGGAACTTGTTTATCTCTGCACAAATCTTTGATATTCCTCATATAATTTAACTACAAAGATGCTCACTCTGAATTTTGCCCTGAAGTTCACATTAGATGAAGCATGGTAGTCACTTTGCTTTATTGTTGGATCTAGACAATAGATTTCTTGTCTGAAGACCTCTACCAACTAGGGCAACTACTGTAGCTCAGTTGCATCTCTGTGCATGGTCTTCTCAGCTGATGCTATCAAAAAAGAATGCCATTGTAAAGCAATTTCAGTGTGGGTATTTGTGTACAGGAAACAAGTGAGGCACTTCTGGCCTGATTTCAGATATTAAATTTGTTGGATAACTAACCTAGATCATGAAGAACAGGTCTATCTGTGAACTGTGGAGTACAATTTTAAGTGTAATAGGATATAGTGATTCCACATAGCCTTATTCAGAGACTCCGGAATCTAAATGTTGATATTATGGATCTTGATTGAGGACCAACTATAAAAATGAAACTGATAGTGACATCCTGTAACTTTTAAGTGTTCTGTCAGTTTATTATTATTCTGACCACTGACTAGTCTACCTGAAAATAATATGCTTCTCAATATATAATTTTAGCTTTGAGACACTCTGTCTGAGATTATCTGCAGAAGCAGCACTTGGGCATCATTTGGAAATAATCAAAAAGCAAGTGATTATCTGGCAATATCCATCTGAGAATATGCTTTGCATATACTGTATATCACTAATAATGCACATCCAGCATCTTTAACACACTGACTAACCTCATTTTAAGAGACTTTACGGACAGGAAGAGAAAAGTACCAGGCCTTCTCCTTCCTGGTCTTCCCATTAGTAGAATGAACCATTTTTCCATTGATTGTTTCCACTGAGTTCCCTGGAATAACTAGGCTAGCTTTAAAAACATAGTGGGATTCAATTATTCAAGAAAACCTCCAGTTTATGGATGTGGGGGAAAAGCCAATTTTAATGAACTCAGAACAAAGATAAGTAAGGTCCCATGGCAGGAGATCCTAACAAGAAAAGGAGTCCAAGAAGGGTGGGAGCTTCTTAAAAAGGAAATTCTAAGGCACAACTACAAACAATTTCAACAAGAAAAAATGTGGGAGACAGCAAAACAACAAAAACAAAACAAAACAAAAAGTCAGTGGCTTCACAAAAAGCTCAGAGAGGACCTAAAAACTAAAAAAGGAAACATGTAAGAAGTGGAAAGAAGGCAAGGCCACAAAGGCAGAGTACAGACAAATAGCAAGGAACTACAGGGATCGCATTAGGAGGGCAAAAGTTGAGAATGATTTGAAGTTAGCTACGGACACTAAAAGCAACAAAAACATCATCATCATTCTTCAGGTATGTGTGTAGCAAAAGACAAAGAAAAGAAACAGTGGCTCAGAGTAACAGATAAGAAAGAAAAGGCAGAAGTGCTCAATTCCTATTTTAGCTCAACCTTTCCCCAAAGGACAGACTATGATCCCCCAGACACATGTGAAGTGCAGGTGGAGGGGACAAGACTGCAGTTGAAAACTGATAACCAAGTGGTCAAAAATGCCTTATTATCTTGAATGAGTTCAAATCTCCAGGACAGGATAAACGGTATCCAAGAATATTGAAACAACTGGCTGAAGACCTCTCAGAAACACTGTCCATTATTTTCTTGAAATCATGGGAAGTACATGAGGAGCCAGAAGACAGGAGGACGGCTAATGTTATCCCTATCTACAAAAAGGGCAAAAAAGAAGAATCTGGGAACTACAGGCCAGTCAGACTGACATCAATCCCAGGGAAAATTCTGGAAAGATTATAAAGTGATCATTATGCAAATATTTAGAAAACAAAGCAGTAATAACTAGAAGCCAACACAGATTTGTCAAGAACAAATCCTGGCAGACTCATGTGATCTCATTCTTTGATCAGGTAATCTCCCCAATAGGCAGAGGGTATGCTGTAGACATAATATATCTTGACTTCAGCAAAGCTTTTGACAAAGTGTCCCATGATATTCTGATTAGCAAGTTAGCTAGGTGTTGGCTGGATAGGACAACTGTCTGGTAGATACATGGTTTGCTACAGAATTATGATTAATGGCTCCTTCTCAAGCAGGGAGGAGGTAACAATGGAGTACCCCTGGGCCCAGTGCTCTTCAACACTTTTATTAATGACCTGTATCAGGGGATACAGAAAATGCTAATCAGATTTGCAAATGACACAACATTGAATGAAACAGCTAATAAACTGGAAGGAAAAATATTCAAAATGATCTTGATAGGCTGGAGCACTGAGCTGAAAACAACAGAATGAAATTCAACAGGGATAAGTGCAAAGTACTGCACCTTGGAAAAAGAAATCAAACACACAGTTACAAGTCATTATAGATCACAAGCTGAATATGAGCCAACAGTGTGATGTGGCTACGAAAAAAGGCAAATGCTGTTTTAGGCTGCATTAATAGAAGTACTGTATAGTCTCTAAATCCCATGAGGTACTAGTTCCTCTCTATTTGGCACTGATTAGGCCTCATCTTGAGTATTGTGTCCAGTTCTGGACACCACACTTCAAGAAGGATGCTAACAAATTGGAACAAGTTCAGAGAAGGGCAACAGGGATGATGGGGGGGGGGGATGGAAACCAAGCCTTTTGAGGAAAGACTGAAAGAATTAGGCATGTTTAACCTTGAGAAAAGAAGATTGAGGGGAGGTACAATAGCACTTTTCTATACTCGAAAGGCTGTCATAGAGAGGAGGGGCAGGCTCTGTTCTCAATCATCCTAGAATGCAGAAAACACAAGAGTGGGCTCAAATTACAGGAAGCTAGATTCCAGTTGAATATCAAGAAGAACATCCTGACTGTTACAGCAGCATGGCAATGGAACTAATTATCTCAAGAAATGGTGAGTGCTCCAACACTGGAGGAACTGAAGAGAAATTTAGACAACTACCTGGGAGAGATCATTTGATTTGTATTCCTGCACTGAGCAGGGGGTTAGACTTGCTGGTCTTATAAGCCCCTTCCAACTTCACTGGTCTATGATTCTATAACATTGGTCCACAACATCATGTCTGCATTGCCAGCAGGAAAAAAGATGCCAAACTTTACATAGCAAGGGCAGCCTGAAAGTTGATAGCACAAATGGCAGTAGTCAAGATGGCCTGCAGAACACCCTCTTGTGCTCTTTATCATTTACACACTGACATCAAGGAAGTGAAAATCCCAAAAGCTGACTCCTTTATACTGTATATCACTTAACCATTTCTCAGCCAAATACAAAGGAACTGTCAGGTCTATTTTTTTAAAAGTGTGAATGATGTATCATTCTGGGCAAAATGTAGCAATTGTAAAATACTGCTGTCTCAGAACACTGTGTCAACAAAATGGTTCCCAGCTTTTCTTCTTCAATGGGTCTCTATTTCATTTCCTGTTCCATGTGAAGTTGCACCCTTCCCCACTTCTGTTCCTTTAAGCTTCTCTCCCGCTTATTTATTTCTCTTATTGTATTATTCAAAATTAGCCAAGCAAAAGGTGATAGTCTGTGGGAACAACGCTGAGCAACATTTTGTACTGCCAGCATGCAATCACTCCCTCCACAGTATTCCATCACCCCCCACTGTTTATAATGTTGCACAATAGCATATAAACATTGATGCTACAATCTATCATAGAGTTCACCTCTGCTCCTCCATTTCTCTAGCGTTAAACACAACTAGCTTTTTGTTCAACCTGAAATGTCATTTCAATGGATGGATGATAAAGGCATTATCTAGTTAATGTTGAGTAAGTCTGACAGGTGTGCTGAATGTATGCCTTTGTTGACACAAAAATATGTGACAAATTGGAGATTTGGGGCATCTGCACGTTTAAACACCATTGATTTTAGTGAAAAGAGATTCAAGTGTGTGCTTCATTCTTCCATATACCTCAGTGACACTTAGGTTTTTTTAAAAAATTGCTGCATTTTACCTTGTATTTTTAAAAGTGCATAAACAGAAGAGGAAACAACTTCCTTCCGTCATTTATTTCTTCTCCCTCTGGAACTGGGCATTAAAAATATGGAATTCTGAAAAATATATGTTGTCTATAGATTTTTCAGGGAGATGTTTTGCCTTTTATCTTATTATAGATTTCCTGGCAGCTTGGAAACTGGAGTTGCTTGCAAGCTTGTCGAGTCTCTTCAGCACTGTATCATCAGGATTCTGGGACATATAAAGATAATGGTCAAAAGATGGCGCATAAAGATTTCCTTCAGTGCACGGAAGCCTTTTGCCAAATCTTAATTTGCTAGTCTTACCTGACCTCAGAGCCCATTCATGGCAAATATAGCACTCTCTCTGTACTCTGATACCACAGTTCCTAGAGGGCAGCTCTCTAGAACTTTCCTGCTGCACTTCTCAGCCCCATCCCATCTTGGGGAGGGAACCACATCAACCCCCTCCACAAAAAAACAAAAAAACAACTGGAGGCAGAAGCAGCAGTGCCTCTGTTACCTTAACCATTGATCTGGGGGGGGGAAGGAAGGGGCATTTTGTGCATGTAGTCTCTAGTTATCACAGTTGGGTTTGTTTTTGGAAAAGCAGAAATCAAATATATTACTTGCTCTAGAACAGCGGTTCCCAACCTTGGGGTAACCCAAGGGTTATTGGACTCCAATTCCCAGAAACCCCCAGCCAGCACAGCTGGTGGCGAAAGCTTCTGGGAATTGCAGTTCAAGAACACCTGGGTTACCCAAGGTTGGGAACTACTGCTCTAGAACACTGTACAAATAATTTCCTATCCCTTATCCACTAGAACTTTATTTTTGGAAGTTTGGTTCACAGTTTACAGATGAACATGCCCTTAAAAGAAATTTCTGCATTGGAACGGGTGTTTGCTTTGGCATCTTACTCTCTCTGCTTTTCCACTATACTTTTTTCACTGAATAAAAAACAGAATTATTTGTACACCTGTCGATGGTAATCTGTATTCATATATAGGTGCACAATTTTGCCTTAAAAAGCCATGCCTCCACCCCCAGGACCAGGTAATGGCTGTTTGTAACAGACACAGTATTCCTTATTACTGGAGAAACCTTCTGACATAACCAGTATAGCTGTCCATGCATGAGATCAATCCTAATCGTGGGATTAGAAATCACAGGAGAGTACAGTAAGAAGTCAATGCTCATTTTAACATTATTCATAACATTCCACTGTTTTGTTTTACAGTGACTGACAGGTTGTTAGAGGAAGAGAAAGAAACCACCCTCATGTTTACAGTGGCAAACTGAAATTGAAAACTGTGGTTAAATGACAAGATCAAATCTTTACTGTTCTCTACTGATAAATCAGGTTACCTTTTAACACTAGTTCTTGTAAAATATTGGGGTTGAAGGACAAATGCTTATGGAATGATGTTAATTACTGGAGTGCTAGTTCAACCCTATAGCAATACGCTACTAAAATTTGAAATACAGAGCTTGCAAAAGTTACTTTCTGAAGCTAACTCTCATACAATTCCACCGTCAACATGCTTATTGATCACACTGGTTACAAGACTTTGAAATATATATTCCAAAAAAAGGGGTAACATTTCTGAGAGCTGAAATGATTTTCTTTACTCAGACCATTAAGTCTGTGTAGTTGATTCCTACCTACTGTGAGTAGTGGAAGATCTCCAAAGAGTCAAACAAAAGGCCTGTCTTGTCCTCACTACTGTATCATAGTATGTCTGAAGGAGAAAAACATTGAACTAGGAAGAACCTAAAAGATAATCTTTTCCAACCCTATCCTATTGTAAGAAATCTCCTTCTAAAGTATCCCTTTAAACTAGAAATACCCGGATTTAGAACCTTGTAGAAACAAAGTATGCGTAAATCAAGGGCAAAGAATGCCAAAGCCATACTTGATACTTCTGAGTTTACAGATGGGTTTTACAGTATAATTTCAAAAATGGAAGCTCAAACTTTTTTCACTTTCTTGGTCCCAGGACGGCTAGAGGTTTGGCCAGATGAAACCTAAAACCCCAAATTCCCTGGTAAAGCCTCCTGTAAATGTATGCAGACGCTTCCTCTTGTATTACATTGCATGACACAATGCAGATAACATTCAGACTTTTTACAGACCAGTGATATGCCCATTGCTGATTCTTACACTAGCAGCCTTTTGTCTCAACTGCATAATGTTTCAGTTCCTATGAACTATACCTTTCTGTATCTGCATATACATATGTCTATATCCATGTGTGCATACACATACACATGGACCTAAGCCTTTTTTCAGCAGCTGCAGCAGTGTTAACAGTAATGGTGTAACTTTCAGACACAAACCATATCCAGTTAAGAATTTACTGTATACCGTACAGTGGTGCCTCGCTTAGGGACAAAGTTTTTGCGATTGCAAAAGCGATTGCTTTGCGACGTTTCCTATGGAGTTCTTTCGCTTTGCGATGATCGGTTCCCTGTTTCACTTACCAATCATCGCAAAGCGATGATTTTTTAACAGCTGATTGGCGGTTTCAAAATGGCCACCAAGTAAACAAAATGCGGCCGCTGTGTTTTCGCGTGGATTCCTCGCTTTAGATGCACTGAAAATGGAGGCGCTATGGAGGATCTTCGCTTAAGGTTAGTTTTTAAGCCCATAGGAATGCATTAAACACACTTTAATGCGTTTCTATGGGCTTTTAAAAATCGCTTAGCAACAAAATCGCTTAGCAGCAATTTTGCTGCACGGATAAACGTCGCTAAACGAGGCACCACTGTACTTTATCTGTTGCATACTGAATGAATCAACTTAGCTGACAACAGATAAGTTCTATGAGGATTTCATAACTTTAGACAACTGGCACACAAAAGCCACACTTTCACTGTTACTACAACATTCACACACTTTTACTAACTATGTGCACCTTCACCCAAATGACAACTATCCCCAAAAACCTCTACATCAAGTTTGAGTTAACAGGGACTACTTTGATAACAGGGACTCCTTTTCTCAGATTATTCCTATTACCAGCAAAGCCAAACAGTCAGAGTTCTCTTTTATATCACTACTACAATTCTGCCAAAGTTTAAGGCCTTCTTCACACTATCCTTTTCAAAAGTAAAAATGTTTAGGGTGAAACACAGATTTGTTTATTTTGAGATACTATACAAACTATGCATCATAGCATTGACCACTGGTATATGTGGGTGCTACACAGTATATTTAACTTATAAGCAGAATACATCATGCGAATGGCTGGACTGGATGAATCCCAAGCCAGAATTAAGAATGCTAGAAGAAATATCAACAACCTCAGATATGCAGATGGCAGAAAGTGAGGAGGAATTAAAGAACCTCTTAATAAGGGTGAAAGAGAAGAGCGCAAAAAATGGTCTGAAGCTCAACAGCAACAAAAACTTAGATCATGGCCACTGGTCCCATCACCTCCTGGCAAATAGAAGGGGAAGATATGGAGACAGTGACAAATTTTACCTTCGTGGGCTCCATGATCACTACAGATGGTGACAGCAGCCATGAAACTAAAAGACACCTGCTTCTGGGGAGGAAAGTGATGACAAACCTAGACAGCATTTTAAAAAGCATAGACATCACCTTGCCGACAAAGGTCCACATAGTCAAAGCTATGGTTTTTCCTATAGCAATGTATGGAAGTGACAGCTGGACCCTAAAGAAGGCTGACCACCAAAGAATGGATGCTTTTGAATTGTGGTGCTGGAGGAGGCTCTTGAGAGTCTCCTGGACTGCAAAGAGAACAAACCTGTCCATTTTAAAGGAAATCAACGCTGAGTGCTCACTGGAAGGACAGATCCTGAAGCTGAGGCTCCAATAGTTTAGCCATCTCATGAGAAGAGAAATCTCCCTGGACAAGTCCTTGATGTTGGGAAAGTGTGAAGGCAAGAGGAGAAGGTGTCAACAGAGGACAAGATGGCTGGACAGTGTCATCGAAGCTCCCAACATGAATTTGACCCAACTCCACGAGGCAGCAGAAGACAGGAGGGCCTGGCATGCTGTGGTCCATCAGGGTCACAAAGAGTTGGACACGACTTAACAACTAAACAACAACTACAACAATACAGTATCTTATGACTGTTTGCTATAAAATAATGAGCAGGGTTTATAAAGCAAAAAGAGGTTTATTTAAAAAACATAAAAATATAAAAAAATGTTCAGCAAACAAGGAATCATAATATACAAGAACAAGGTTTCAAGTTGACAGTTTATTCAGCAAACAATCATAAACTTCACTTCAAACTTAGTAATTTACTTCCCTATATGCAAGTAGTCAGAAACCATGCAGAGCAATCAACTTACAGTTCCATTCATAAACATTATTTTACACTTCTCAACTGCCATAGGTCAGTCCTGGTACACACCCCACATACATCTGTCAATCAATTGAGTCACTTATCATGCAAGAAAATAACCTGCAGACAATGCTACATATGTAGCACAAAATTGTCATGTTAATGCTGGTAACTATACTGTATTAGAAGACATTGGCTATTCAGTTAGGAGCTCTCTTCCCCTACCTGATCAAAGAAACTGCTGCATGCAAATGTATGCCACTGCAGATACATTTTAAACTGGGTCTAATCTGAGCTCCCCATATACTGTCCTGTGTCATGATTTAAGAAAATGTAAGGACAATGTTGACCGAGGACAACAAATATTGCCAACCCATCTGGCTTGCAAAGAAGCCAGTTACAAATCATAGGCTTTTCATAGGGACTTATAAAAAAAACAACTCCTTTCTCAATAAGATTCCCCCTCAGGGCCCTACATTATGTCACCTTGGCTCTTTATAAGACTTTAAAATGTGGAGAGCGGAACAGATTTGCATCATTAGCCATAGACAGGCTCCCCCACTGTGTCTGCCTCAGTACACATCCTTCTAAGCACTGCCGCTACACCAGTATTGTACATATAACTGATAATGTTAACCCACTGCTCCTAGACTTCCACAATTGTTATGCAATATATTACACATAGTTGCACAGGCATTTTTTCTTTGGGATATATTATTTCTCCAGGAAAGACATGTTAAATTTCCAAGGCACTTTATGTCTCATTAGCAGCTTCTCCTATGGATTGCTATGACCTTTTGTTCCGTTTCAACAACCACAAAAAGTTCTTTTCAAACAATTCTCAAATGCATGTGAGACATACACAGAGAGGCATGAACTACTATGGTATAACTGGCCCTTCTATTCTCAGAAAAGGTATCTGTCTTAATATGTTTTTTATGCTTAATATGTTTTTTATCAGAATTATTGGAAATAATGACAACTTCTGTTTTTATCTCTTAGGTAAAGAACACTGAGAAGAAAAAGTCTGAGAAGTAGGTTGACAGAAAGAGCACTCCTTAGGAAGCTGAGAGTATTTGTATCCTGATCAGAAATATTATTTTCTTCTAGTGAAGTGAATGACAGAATCAGATTGTATAGCTGAGAAATGCTAAAACAGATAGGTCTAAACATCCATGTGAAAATTCACTTCCGGAAACACTTCTGTTTACTGAGAACTGAGCCCAATTCCCTTTTAAAAATTCAGGAAATAATTCAAATTTTCCTTATGAAACCTGAGCCCAAGTGGACCCCCTTTTACGGTCTGATAATATTTCTCCAATGGATATTGTTGTTGGCTGAATTTGGCCCCATTAAAATTTATTAGACAAATTGTTCGTGACTGAAATCCACTGATTTCAATGGAAACAAAGCACAACTAATTCAGTCTGGCCCCAACCCAATGTGTGACTGTGGTTTCCCTGGTAACACAAGTGAGAACAAAAATGGCAATGATGCTCTTGACAAACTTGCACTTGTTTTAATGGGAATTGTGCAGGAACAGGTCTCACTGAATTGCTCCAATAATTGTGAACAAGTGGTGCTTGTGTAGATTTCGGTAATCTTGATATCCGAAGGATCCATTTACAAAAGTTAATCAAATGGTATTGCCAAATAAAAAAAGAAGGGCATCTGTTCCTCTCTCTCTTGTTTTAACTAAGTCTGTTGAGCTGAATGTGGGCAGATATGGAATAAGCATGGGCATTTGTAGGTATGGCTTTTCTTTTTAACTCCAGGCCCTAGAATTCTCCACCCTGTGAATTGTACCTTGCACACAGACACCTGAATTGTGCTCACAGCAAGCATCTGGGGTAGCTTCCAAGCTCTGACTGTTCCAAACAACGAGATGTCCTATCCCAGCCTTTTTTAGGTGAGTACACTTCAGGTAAATTTCTGGCAGGTACAATTCCCAGAATAGAGAAATATACAATACAAATATATTGTATTCCTTTTTGGAGTCCAAAAAAGGAAAACAGACAGACAACAATAGCAAAACAAAATGCACATGCCCAATATGTATACCTTTTGACCTCAACCGGAGGGACCCTCCGAAACATGCTTGCACTCCTTAGCTATCCCTTCAGCGAATCTGCAGGAAACGGACAATCTAAACAGATATGTCCTTTCTCATTCTCACTTGAGGAAAAATTAATGTGTAGGCTACAACTTTATCTTGTTCTACTGGTTTGTCTCCTGTACTTTTAGAATATCCAAGGTGTGGGGAAATCCCCAGGGAACCCTGCTTGGAAGCCAGCCAAATGCTCTACCGACTGAGCTAGCCACTTCCCACACCAAGGCATCAGACAATAGCAGATAATTATCTTATTAGAATTTTGGTTACAGCAAAGCCAATGAGGCTCATATATCACTGCTATAATCTATAGAAGGCGGGGTTATCTCTATTTTGGGTTAATTATGTTATTCATTTTTTTCTGATTTATTTCTGTCTTATACAAAAAAAAATACCTGCTTTCATTCTCCTCATGCTTAAAATTCCTTCAGATTCAGCCTGATAGATCATTGATATGATTTTAAAATGGGCCAGAGGAGCGAAATTGTTGAGAATACACAGGGGAGAATGCACAGGGGAAACTATAACCTTGGTAGAAAGATACTGAATAACAGTAAACTTGAGACTAAACCTATTATAATGAACTGTAAATATTTTTCTTTAATTTGCTTGAATAAGAACTTGCTTCCGCATCATGGATGTAAATGCAGCATCATGTTGAGTTCAGTTTTTACTCCCCCTGATGTCCTGTTTTGTTGTTCCCCACCACAGCTTATGTCTTTTGCAAACTAAATGATGGGACTTTTAATCATGCTTCAAGCATGATTAAAAACAAAACTCAGGATGCTACAGACAGACATATTTAAAACTGATTTAAATATTAGAGATGCAATTTCTGGAGAATACACTGGAGAGAAGTGTAAAAATGCATTTCTCCTGCTATGTATGTATGTATGTATGTATGTATGTATGTATGTATGTATGTATGTATGTATGTATGTATGTATGTATGTATGTATGTATGTATGTATGTATGTATTTATTTATTTATTTATTTATTTATTTATTTATTTATTTATTTATTTATTTATTTATTTATTTGATTTATACCCCGCCTATCTGGCCCACTAGGCCACTCTAGGCGGCTTCCAATATAAAATCAGATCATAAAAACATAGGCAAATACATAATAATCAAACAACAACAGCAGTAAAATAAAGAAGGAAAAGTAAGAGAGAAATCAAGAATTGGCTGGTGGGAAGGCCTGGATAAACAGCCATGTTTTAAGTTGGGTTTTAAAGATGCCCAGTGTGGGGGCTGCGCGAATCTCTGGAGGGAGATTGTTCCAAAGGCGAGGAGCCACCGCCGAGAAGGGCCGGTTTCGTGTTTTCTCCTTCCGGGCCTCTCTCGGTGTCAGGCTCCTCAGCCTCACCTCCTGACTCATGCAGGTGATCTGGGTAGACCTTGGTGGGAGGAGACGTTCCGCCAAATATTGAGGTCCTAAACCGTTTAGGGCCTTATAAGTAAGCATTAAGGATTAACTTTTAATGAAACAACCACCTATCTGAGATGCCTCTGTACCCTCCATAGACATACCTGATTTTTTATACAGCAGCCCTGATTTATGTATTCCTTTGCAGGGCATACAAAAGTCACCCCCTTTGCATCAGGTCCAGCTCCACTTGCAGTTGAATGGAACAGATGGGTGCCACTTCCCTGAGAAGTGTATTTTTCACATGCAGTTCTTAAGTTTACGGCGTACTAATTTATCCAGTGGTGTACAACCCTCTGCCTACACATCAGTGTTTCAAAATATCTTTGCCAGGTATTGTCTATAGCACAAATCTACTGTATGCATGTTTCTTAGATATAAACCCCAGATTCAGTGGGGCTTACACCCATATATGTGTGTAGAGGTTTACACCCTGAGTAGGTCAATCTAAAAATCTGCTCAGAAGTTTCACAGAGGCTAGTGAGATTGACTCCCAGGTATGTATAGGATTCTAATTTTCCACACATGAGTCTGTACTCCTCCATCACTGTTCATATTTAAAATACTTATATAAACAATTGATTTATTACAATTTATTTTTCAGAATTGGAAGAAAATTGGGAGTAAGTCCCTTGGACAGAAATCACTGAAGCCAGACAAAGTTTTAGATAGCAAAGCACTGGCAGAAGGCCACAATTCATGGTCAGATTATACAGAACAGACGTTTGTTCTGGTACCTGGTGCATTCTCTTGAACTGAACTCAGAAACGGAGCAGAAATGGGATTTGTTTCACCATTATTAAAGTGGTTCCACAGTGACATCTCTCGCTCATAATTCTAGCCGTAAGCAATCTGTTCTAATGGCTACCTGTGCTTGGTTCACTGTGGTTAGCCAATATTAAACAAGGCATATGAAGCTTCAAAGTCCTCTAATACTCGGCCACTGAAACTAAAAACATGATTTGAGACACACAAATAAGCAGATCATTAAGTCACTGTCTGTACATGGGTGCAATTACCCAAGAAAAGCAATGATGAATTTAAAAAGTTTTAGTCTCTTCTACAGCATTGTACATTAGATATCTCAGAGGTAGACACAGAGATAGAGAATAGGTTCTAATACTACATTACCATGTACACATAAATATTTGTTATTCAAATACTCTTACGTTAATCCATACTTCTCTATCACATTACAAAGGGAGACCATAGAGTATATAAACAAAGATAGCCATGTTGGTCCAAGAAAACAAAACAAAACAAAAATCTACAGGTGGGCCTAACCTCTAATAAGATCTACAAAAAAACCCTCAGAAGTGTGCAGTCTTTTCAATTTTCTTTATTAGGCTACACCACTTAGCTGGAAGAAGAATTCTGAAAGCCTACATGCTTGTGCAATTTATTTGGTCCTAAAATAAACAATAAGCCCAGCTATGAATGTTGTTGGGTTTAGAACAGCTCGACATAATCCTGTTACATCCACCCGCTGGTATAAATCAGTAGGCAGAAATCTCAGTGAGGAATTGCTGCTAAGTAAGAAGTTGTCATAGGTATTTTGCTGTTGAATACCATTCACAGGATTTGATATATGTCAGCAAATGCCCACATGATTTTTTAACTTGTGGCAAACTGCTGCTGAAATTTATGCAGATAGAGCTATGCTAGCCTAATTTCTTCCATTGTGTTTTGGCCGATATGCACAAATGCTATACAGCTCTTCCCTCTCTAAGCTCCACGTTTCACTTGTGAAATGTACTATGAACTTCTCCATTTTCTTTTTCTTACAGCACATAAGCAAATCACAGTTAAATACCTGGAGAGCCTTTGCTATTACATAACTGGGGCCAAAAAGCAGATCACAATATTTATAGGCCAAGAAATGAGACCATAACGTTTTTTACTGTGATCTCTTCTACAGCTATCATTTTTCTTAACAATTGTGTCTCCAAATAGCCTGGTTTCAGAAGCATTCTTCTTTCTTCTCCTGCTACCTTCTGAACACTGCCTCCATTGACTAATTCATAAACTAAAATAAACCTTCTGGCTTGTATCTATTTCAGGTAGACATATGACTTCAACTATGGTAACAGAACACTGCATTTTTAATATTTTATCCTCATATAATCCCCGTAAATCAGAAAAATAATATTCTTTCCATTTGATCTCTAAAAATGTATTCATAAAACCAAGTGTAGTGCAGCCCAGCTAGGTAATTAACACAGGAAGAAAGGATCAGATGTGATACATTAAGACCCTGTTTTTAGTCTGCCCTCAGCTATGAAGTTCCTGAGTGGTCGTAATCAAGATACTGTACTCTCTGTTAACACAAAGGTAATTGCTAGCCCTCTTCACTAAGCTGATGTAAGAACTGGCAAGATAATAGGTAACATGGAAAAAATACACATGATATTAAACATAAATACGAGCACATTCTCCTTGCATGTATAAGGATTTTTAAGTGTGAAGGAGTCAAACTTTCCATACACAATCTGCAGCAGTCCAGTTCAGAGATTATATACAGGGTGTTTCTGTTGATTGCACAGTTTGACTTTAATAGTTCATTCATCTAGCTCCATTTTCTCTTTCTGAAATAGCTAATCAGATGGCATAGGTGTGTTGCCAAGAAAGGCATCATTTGTCAATCTCAAGCATCAGAGAAAAGTCATTTCCTACCAATACTGTATAAACAAATGTTCCCTTCAAGCTCTGTTCTGATCTTTTCAGGAAAGAATCACCACAACTTCCTATTGCAAAGGGCCCTGTTGGTTAATTAATGCTGAGAGGTGGCATCTGTGTGGAATCTAACACCTGTTGCCAGAGCAAAATGTGCCATGGACTATATTGTCTGAAACAATATGTGCCCGCAATTAGAGAAGATACTTGGAGAAAATGCATGTGGTGGTGACAATTTTAAGATGAAACTTGTTTAGCTTATTTTCCCTTATGCTGTCCTAGAGCTACATCCAAGCATGAAATGCTTGCTGGCTCTAACAGTCTCTGGATCCATGCCACCATTCAAATCCCATGATTCAGAGCTTTGCATACATAATACTTCCTATGGGAGGAAGAGATATGAAAACATATGGGGCTTCTTGTTGTAGTTAATAAGAAAGCCATGCACCTTCTCTCTTGGATCACAACCAAAATGTATAATTATAGCAACACTGATTTTTAGTGTTTTCCAATGTCTGTATTAATGTTTAACTGTTTTAATGTTATTCAAGGAAATTACAGAAAAAGCACCATGCATGATGAGTATGCGTAAGTGTCGCTCTATAAAATTCCTTGCAAAGATTTTCAACGAATATGCTCACACCAAAGTGGCAATGACACTTCATTTTGAATCTTCACACAAAAGGTAACAAATACATGCATATTCATGGCTGCTTAACACGCTCCAAATTGAGGGGGGGATGTTGTTTTTGCAATATTCAAACAGCTGAACAGATTGCAGTTTATGTATATGTCTTTTTAGGACATAAGGAACACACACGTGGATAAAACTCTTCCTAGGGTAATTCACACTGTTACATCCCATTTTAGATGTTATTGCACCCCCCTTCCATTTCCCCTCTTGAGCTTTTTATTGCTTTAATGAGATCATCTTCATCCAGCAGATGTGCATTTTCATTATTACCTGAAAATAGCATCATCTTTTAACCCATTCATCGATTTAGTAATTCATTGCAATACAACTTAAACCTGTTTGTCTCACCTCAGGACACACTCCCCTAAGAGTGTGACCTGGGTCAGGTTCAAAATAATGAGTTAGTTAGAAAGTGGAAATAACAGACAAAGATGGTTTGACCATCGGGTACAAATCTTGGATTTATGTATTCCTACCCTCACATGTGTACTCTTGACTGCTTGGCTTAGACAAACAATAGTTCATATTTAATGTATTCACGAAGGCTTTCACGGCCGGGATCTAATGGTTGCTGTGGGTTTTTGGGGCTCTTTGGCCGTGTTCTGAAGGTTGTTCTTCCTAATGTTTTACCAGTCTCTGTGGCCGGCATCTTCAGAGGACAGCACTCTGTGCTCTGGCCGGCATCTTCAGAGTGCTGTCCTCTGAAGATGCCGGCCACAGAGACTGGCAAAATGTTAGGAAGAACAACCTTCAGAACATGGCCAAAGAGCCTGAAAAACCCACAACAACCAGTTTATATTTATATTGAATTAGTGACTAGGACTAGCTATAACAACATGTGCAAACTTTCGACTGCACTTTGTCCTCCAAAACAGAGCAGGAAATCTACTTTAAACTGTGGTTACCAATCATAGTTTCAAGGAGATGTGCAGTTCTAGTATAATGGTAAACTATGGTTTGTCCAAACAAGGTTGGGGGAGAGGAGAGAAAGTGAAAGAGGAATTACACAAACTCAAAGGCAGTCAAATTGCAGCTAGTGTCTCCACTGACACACTGTCACCCATCAGTGATGATCCAGTGGAATAATAATAATAATAATAATAATAATAATAATAATAATAATAATAATAATAATAATAATAATAATAATAATAATAATAATAATAATAATAATAATAATAATAATAATAATAATAATAATAATAATAATAATAATAATAATAATAATTATTATTATTATTATTATTATTATTATTATTATTATTATTATTATTATTATTATTATTATTATTGGCTTCCCCACTCATTCTGAGACTCCCAAAGGCTTTCCTAGGGAAAAAGGGAGCCCTAGGGAGCCACAGAACATGAAAGGAGGGATAAAAATTTTTAAAACTCATTTAAACTAAACATTTTGAGCATTAGATCTAGTTGATGAGGTATAACTTTATGCCAAAAGGACCTTGTCCACTATTTGAGCCATTAACTGCAATACAAAAATGAGGTAAGTATGGCATCTGGAGGATAACATGCCTTGACTTACAAATGAGACTATACATAGCAAAATAGGTTAGTACAACCCCCCCCCCCAAAAGGGCAGAACAGAGACAGCTAATTCATCAAGCAGGATTGGTTTATGCCAACGTTTACAGAGACATGAGTCTGGTCATTATTATGATTCTAATTCCGTGCTACAGTTATTGTAAAGCACACTATGAAGTGATGTCTCACTAAACCAAAGAAGACCTGATATGTCCCCAAGACGTCTCAAGGAGCTTTCCACTAATAATGAATATTTCAACAAGACTGGGTTTTCATTGCTCAAGAAATATTATTTTAAAACAGATAGTTTTATTAATGTTGTGACATTTCTCTATATTAAAAGAAAATGAAAACAAGTTAGTTAAATTTGCTTTGTCTACTCAAAGCATTGTGCATTCAAGATGATTACATAATACTAAACACATTCAATTAGAATTAATTTAATGCTCCTGGTTTCTACAGATCAAATGTACTCAGTAGGCTTATTATTTCAGAAAATTATGATTTCTGACAGAGCAGCTTATCAAGCAGGGTCAGATTTATGCCCGGGGATATACAACTTAAGAGATTTAAGTAAGCGAACTGGGGTCATGCATTTCAGAGAAGCATAAAACTGATATATAAACGGCTTTAAAGATCAGTAAAACCCATCATATATCAGAGTCATAAAGTGTGGAATCCATCCCACATCCCAAATTCAAACAACATTTCTAACACAGTCAGAGTGGAGAGGATACCATTATGAATAAACAAATGACTAAATGTACAACTGTGACAAAAATATTAGTCCATGGAAATATTTTGCTGCCTACACCAATCACACTGAGTCTAGGCTTAATTAGGATTGCCAGTTCAGCAGCTTCCCACTCCCTGAGATTTTAGCTCCCAGATATGAAACCAGCAGGCAGGTCCTTGTGATGTCAGATGAGGTGGGCCCTGCGCAACAATTACAAAATAATATGTGTGTGAGCCAGTCAGACAATGCAGTTTTTTTCAGACTACCCTAAACAATATGTGTATATAGCTCATCCTAAGTTTCTGGCAGAGTCTGGGAAGGCAAGAATACTTCGCCTGTGGCTTAGTCACAGAGGAAACTACATAATAATAAAATCTCCTAAGCCTGACCTGACTACTGGACTGTCAAAAATATACACCTGGATACACTCAAGTCCCTAGGCTTCTCTCTGTAGAATCAGGGGTGCTCAGCTAATTCTTAATCATTTCTTCCAATTTTTTTTTATTATTCAACAGTTATAAGTGGGACTGTTTATGCCAGCAAGTACCATGCCGTGACAAGAGTTGAGACTTATTCCTATGAGCAAAATGCAGAAAAACATAAACTATGGATTACAAGGAATGTGAAGAGCAAAAGGGAGCGAATGAATGCATGCAAGTGATTCATTCCTTCTTGGAGCCATACACATATTTGGGGATGTCAGTGCTCATAGGTTAGATAAATGAGATGTCCCTTTCCTGAGGCTGTTCTTGGAAGCCAAATTTCATTTAAGGAAACAAAACTGTTGACAGGACGCTATTTTCCTGCACAAGCAGCAAATAAAAGAATGGTTACTTTGGAAGAAAAAGAAATAATTCAAAGAAATAGAATGACTCACTGCCTGGATTAGATTAACAAGGATGGTAAATCAAAGAAAGATGGGTATATTGGGGCAAACTGGCTAAAATTAGATATACATTCTATTTGTAAGATAGTAAGGGGAATATCTACAATGCCCTTTACAATTTATAATGACATTCAAAGCCAAATTTCATTGTCCATTCTCCTGCTATGGAAACAGTAACTAACTATGTGGGCCTAATTTTCACAATGAAGGGAGGCTAGTGTAGAGAATGCCACTGTGACAGTGGTGTAAATGAGATATGGAAATGAGGGGAGAAGTCAAGATGCTAACCCCTTCTCTATGAAAACATAATTCAGCATCCCTAAGGAAGCTTGCCTCCTATTCTGAGAATACATCTTAAGAAGGACACAAACTAAATAGTGTGCCTCTTGATGAACCTAAACACAAGTAACAAAGACTTTCTCCCTAGTCATTATTTTTCAATGTATAATCATAGCCCTAGTTTTCTTCATCCTCCATAACACCTTGCAACTAACATATCAGGAACTAAGAGATAAGAGGAAAAATAACATAAAATATATTTTAAAACTGGTTTTGGTTTTTTCAATATGCTCTTTTGTTTTTGTTCCCAAGTAATTCTCTCTCTCTCTCTCTCTCTCTCTCTCTCTCTCTCTCTCTCTCTCTCACTCACTCACTCACACACACACATACACACATACACACATACACACACACACACACACACACACACACACACACACACACACACACACACACACACACACACACACACACACACACACAAGATTAGTGTTGTGACTCCAATTGATGTAGCTTCTTGAAACATGCCCAGACAACAAGAAAATGGTTTCTCAGGCAACAGCAATTATGTGAAAATCTGTTTCTACCCTTCTTCATTTCCTATTTCTCCTCACTTTTAACTGCTCACAAATATGCAACAACGAGGCACTGGGTCTATAGAATGTAATTAAAAGGAATCAAGATAAATCATTGCAGAAGAGATTGCTTTCAGTTGCTGTATCCTTTTAAACAATGGAGCATTCTGTGTTTGGTGTATGTTCAATAGCAGTTTGCTACAAATATGAAAAAAATGGTGAATAAAATTCAAAATCTAAACGTGCTCCTTCTACGCAGTATGGCCAATTTATACTTGTAAAAATAATAATCACAGGGGAGCTGTTAGCAGCATTTACAAGTTACAATTAGCTTATTTATTCCCACTCTTTTCCCCAAAGAGTGTGCTGAAAAAGAATTAGGAGAGGGATTGGGGTTTTTGAAATCGGTTTAAAGTCATGTGTTTCTTGGGTTGGTGTGTGCATCATCTTGGGATAACTTTTAATCTGGGGTGTTCTTCTTGCCTGTCTCCTCCGAAAAGCACCCCCTTGCCGAAAGCATTCTCTTTTTTTCTGCATGTCCTTTCAATCTACACTCAGGGTATTTTTGTTCAGCTTGCTTTCATAATTCTCTCCCTCCTGCCGCCCCTCCCCCCAACAAGCTGGTTCACAAAGAGTCAGCCATGGAGCTGACAAGCTCCTCAAGGCCCCCCCTCCTTTCCCCTTCTTTTTTTTCCTTTTGTGTGTATGTGCATGCACACCTCAGCACAGAGAGTGCTTCTCAGCCAAAGGGGTTATGCAGATTTTTAAATCCTGTCAGGCGGTGGGGGAGGGAGCATCAGCAGCCATCTTCAACCAGACCCTCGGCTCCAAAGACACACTCATTTGCTTCCCCAGTTCATTCTCCACCTTTCACTCTTAACACTAGACAAGCCACATGACTGGCTTTGTTTATTTTTAGTTTTGAAGTGGCATATTGGTAAAATTATGCACACTAAAAAACAAATAAATACATTGAGAAGCAGATTAAAAAATACTTCGGAGGGAAGACACTCCAGGGGCAGGGAGTGAGGCAGCCAGCTCTGGCAAGACTGAGGGAACACACACCAGTGAATGGCGGCAGTGGCAAATCCTACAATCACAATTTACACCAACAGAGGTGTTCACGTAAGCCAAAACAATTCAAACTGAATCAATTTTTCAAGTGAGTAAAAATAAACAACCCTCTTGCTGCCCAGTAAAACAGTTTGCTTTCAGACCAAAAAAATGCATCCTGAAGGGGAAAAAAAATCTTCATTTCCATGTGTGTTGTGTAGTCACCATTTAAATAATCAATTTAAAATAAGTTAACCTGATTCAAATATGTTTTTTTCCTAGTGTAACCAAGGAAATGTAATATTTTACATGATGTAATATTGTGTATGCTTATTTAATGTGTATGAGCTAGCTAAAGATGTTTTGGGTTTTGTTTATTTATTGTATTTGTTTTGGTCATAAAGTAATGCTTCTCATAGGCATATGTGCTTCTCATAGGCATATGTGTTGTATTGTTAATTTGTACTCACATGCATTACTTATATTCCTCTTTCCCTGTTTGTGTTGGTGGTATGCTGATTTTGGTTACTGTTCCTGGTAGCTGTTATTGTAATTTTTCAGAATGAACCACAGGTTGCATAATTTCAGGTGTGGAAGTGAGACCATCAGCAACATATCAGAAGCATTTAGTGGGTAACAGGAGGGGGCAACTCCATGGTTGCAACAGAATTGTGTGAAATGTGAGCAATGATATAATAATAACTATACTCCTAGAACTGCAGAACTGGAGGGATTTATGGATAATCTTCAGGTATGTGCATAGCAAAAGACAAAGAAAAGAAATAGTGGCTTAGCTACTCAGTGGAAATGGAAAAATGATAATAGAAGACAAAGAAAAGGCAAAAGTGCTAAATGCCTATTTTAGCTCAGTCATGTCCCAAAGGACAGACTGTGACCCCCAGACAATTGTGAAGTGTGGGTGGAGGGGACAAGATTGCAGGTGAAGACTGATAAACAAGTAATCAAAGAATACCTTATTACTTTGAATGAGTTTAAATCTCTAGGACAGGATGAACTTATCCAAGAATATTGAAGGATCTGGCCCAGAACCAATGTACATTATTTTCTTGAAATTATGGGAAATGGTTGAGGAGCTAGATGGAGGAGGGCTAATGTTGTTCCTATCTTCAAAAAGAGCAAAAAAGAGAAACCTGGGAATTATAGGCAATCAGCCTGAAGTCAATCCCAACACTAGAAGCCAACATAGATTTGTCAAGAACAAATCCTGCCAGACTAATGTGATCTCGTTCTTTGATCAGGTAACCTTCCTAATAGACAGAGGGAATGCTGTAGACATAGTATATCTTGACTTCAGCAAAGCTTTTGACGAAGTGTCCCATGATATTCTGATTAGCAAGTTAGCTAGGTGTCAGCTGGATAGAACAACTGTCTGGTGGATACACAGTTGGCTACAGAATTATGATTAATGGCTCCTTCTCAAACTGGGAGGAGATAACAAGTGGAGTACTCCAGGGCTCAGTCCTGGGCCCAGTGCTCTTCAGCGTTTATGACCTGGATCAGTGGATACAGAGATGCTAATCAGATTTGCAAATTACACAGAATTGGATGAAACAGCTAATACTTTGGAAAACAGAAACAAAACTGAGAATTATCTTGATAGGTTGGAGCACTGGGCTGAAAACAACAGACTGAAATTCAACAGGGATAAGTGCAAAGTATTGCACCTTGGAAAAAGAAACCAATTGCACAGTTACAAGATGGGGGATACCTGGCTCAACATAACACAAGCAAGAAGGATCTTGGAATTGTCATACATCACAGGCTGAATATGGGCCAACAGTGTGATGTGGCTACAAAAAAGGCAAATGCTATTTTAGGCTGCATTAATAGCAGTGTGATTTTCAAATCCTGAAAGGTGCTAGTCCCCTCCTATTCAGCACTGGTTAGGCCTCATCTTGAGTATTATGTCCAGTTCTGGACACCACACTTCAAGAAGGGTGCTGGCAAATTGGAACAAGTTCAGAGGAGGGCAACAGGGATGATGAGGGAGCTGGAAACCCAGCCCTATAAGGAAATACTGATATAACTGGGCATGTTTAACACTGAGAAAAGAAGACTCAGGGGAGATATCATAACACTTTTCAAATACTTGAAAGGCTATCATACAGAGGAGGGGCAGGATCTGTTCTCGATCATCCCAGAGTGCAGGACATGCAACAATAGGCTCATGTTATAGGAGGCCAGATTTCGGTTGAGTATCAGGAAGAATCTCCTAACTGTTAGAGCAGTACAGCAATGAAACTAGCTACCTCAAGAGGTGATCAGTACTCCAACATTATAGGAATTCAAGAGAAATTTAGACAACTACCTGGCAGATATCTTTTGATTTGTATCCCTGCATTGAGCGGTGTGTGTGTGTGGATTTGATGGCCTTATACGTTCTTTCCTACTTATTCTTAAGGAGGCACAGTGAGCAACTGAACCTCAACCTCTGGCTCCACAATCAGATATCTAAACCACTGAGCTATCCAGCAGTTAATCTCTTTTACTGTCTTGTGATGCTCAACATACACTTTGGAAGAAAACAGAATTTTATTGTGCAGCTTCTAAAATAAATATACACTCTTGGTGTCTCCAAGATGGGCATTACATGATTATTAATTGGCCAAGCTTGTAAAGTTACATTTTAAAAAATAATTTGTCATGCAGTTTGCTACTAAGCCCTTAAAAGGTAATTTATTGCCATTATTTTAATCTTTCTAGAATTTTAGGACTGAATTGCATTATACATGAAACGTTCTACTTAAAATATCTTCCTCTAGAAATACACTTTTAAAAAAGTCAGAAAGTAAATTAAAAATATTCTTCATTACATGACACCCCACCCCCAATGCTAGCCGTGTTTGTCTGTTTTGATAAATTTCATTTTATTTCTTTGCTGCTTTCCTCCCTGGGAAAAGACATTTACAGTTGTGTCATCCAGATATAAGAAATCTAGGAGTGTTAAAAGACACTCTTGTTTTAAGCAGGCAGGAGAAGATCGACTACACAGACTCAGCAGATAAAACAAAAGCGCTTGTTTATTTTCGAGTGATATCGCCCGGGTGTCTCTCTAAGTGAGGGAGACCCTGATCAAGACAATGCAAATAATTTTTAAACCTTCTAACCACAAGGAAATAACGATACAAAAAAATCTATTGGCAGACAATTAGGTAAGGGGGCTTGACTACAGAGTCTTCTACCTATAGGAGTTCAAGAGGGGCTGGTTTTTCTAAGTATTACATTTGAGCAGGTCCCCCGCCCTGGGTTATTCTAATTTAATAGCAAGCGGTACTTTTCAAGAGGAAACGAAATACACAGGATATCTGTGGTTTAGCCGATATTAACCACAAACTCAGCCATCTGTGCTATAAACCGTTGATCGGTGCTCCAGATCTGCACACGAAAAATAACAGGATATTTGTGGTTTCTGCAGGAACAGGTGTTCAAGAGACAGATAAGCAGGTTCCCAACTGATGCAAAGAAATTCATTTTCTGTTAATTTTTAGAAGAATTGGTGTCTTGTGAAGCATCCTACAATCAATTTTATCAGCTCACAGTTGTTATGCCTAATTTTTGAGGGGAAAAAAGTATATATAAATTACATTAATTGTAGGCTGAAATTCTGTTTGTGTTAGGTTTCACAGATGTCACCAGTTAGGGCATTTTTAAAAAATTAGGCATTTCTCCCTCATCTCCCATTGCCCCATGAATCCCAAGTAATGTCTTTCATTGTTGAGAACCTGCAGATGCCATGGGAGGGAAGGAAGAAATCTATGACTACTAAATATCACAACTGCCATAAAAGCATCCTGGTGGAAATGATTTTTAGCATTTGAAGACTTCCTCCTCCTGCCTTGTGGCTCCCACAGGTTCCCAACAATGAAAGAGATTACTTGATACACATGGGGGCCTCAGGATAGAAAAAGGAATTTTTTTATTTCCAAATAATACATTATGGAACTTACACGAAGAGGATTTCAGCTGTAATGTGTTACTTTTATTCTTCATTAATCATTTCTTTCTCTCTTTGCCATAGAAATGGGGCATTCCTCCTGGAAACCTGCCTTGTTTACTTTTAAAAGTCTTGAAATGCCACTGTTTCTCAAAAATTTCCATATTAATTTTTAAGGAGACCTAATACAAACCAGTATATAATATTTCTCAAATGACTTGTTAGATTTGTGGAAATGACTGAATTCAAATGGTTCTCAGACAGTCTTGATTGCTGAATGATACCAATATTGACCTCAAAGAGGATGCCATTTCTGATTTTCTAATAATCTCAGAGCTATGATAGACAAACAGACAGACAGACAGACAGACAGACAGACAGATAGATTGCAATCTACAATTTGAACTTAATAAATATATTTTGAAATTTTTGTGAGGGAGCATGAAAATGTTTCTGAAAGAGGACAAGATTCATAGCAAAGCCTGATTTTTAATATATTTAAGATACATGTGGGAAAAAATGGGTATTTGCTGTGGGCAACACCTATTTTATAGTTGATAACAATTAGACATAAAAATGTCTATGAGAAATCATCATGTGTGCTTAAATTCAGGGAACAAGCACCCATTCTCAGTAAAATGTAGGTTCAAAGTTTTGAATGCAGTTGGCAGAGTGCTAAATTCCAAGAAGCTTTGAAGTTTGAATGCTTCTCGTAGAAGAGAAGGAGCATGCCAAGAGGAAAGGATTCTTACAGCCATAACATATTCATTCTAACCCGGTCCATTGGCATATCAAATCATTGTATAAACCTCTGGGCAGCCTAAACCATTAGAATACTGCAAACATTTACTTGCATCATTTGTGAAAAAAGAAATTAGGCTCATGTACAAGAGCAACACAATTTTCATGGTTAAACTGCCTGCTATAAAGCTGGCTAAACACAGGGACTTTCATGCTTTTCCCCCCAATTTCTCTGCAAACACAAGCCAAGTTTCTGTTTCTTGTGTTCTGGTCTGATTTAAGCAACTTTTTCTCCATTGCAAACTGTACCAACTCTAAGCATCACTGATTTAGCTACAACAAAGTCTAAACACACAATGGAAAAACTCCTCTTGTACTGTGCCTTTAGCTCCCTTTTCACAATCCAGCTATGTTTTAAATGAAAAGAGAAAGGGACATCACCAGTGTACCATACCCCAGAGCTCCAAGCATTTGTTATAAAGTGAATACACACTATTTTACAGTGTATGACGTACGTTTGTGAGGCAAGGCCACCTAGCTTTTTGGGTCATGAATTTTGAGGTGTTATGTGTCCAATCAGAAAACGGCTGCTATGGGGGGGGGGTTCACCTAGTTCCAAAACACCCATTTCTCAGAAGGGCACAGTGTTAAGGTTGAAATATGACTTTCATCCTTAGTCCCACAATGTGAGTACAAGGAAGATACGTAGTCTGAGCCCCAGAACACCTAACTGCTCCTTTGCATCAACATTTTTTGCTCCAACAGATTATGTTTTTATGGAAATGGAAACCAATTACTTCCCCAAATAATTTCTAAAATTAACTTATTCCACTCAAATACATTTCACGAAATAAGGCTATTCCAAATTATACACAAAAACCATACACCTCAGACTATTTATTTATTTATTTGATTTATATACTTCCCATCTAAACAATGGTTACTCTACCACCTATAAGAACCATTCTGTCTACCTCACTCCCGATTTCCATGCATTCTCTGCATATAAAATCTCTCTTATGTCATCTCCACATATCCCAATGCCACTGGCCAATCCTGGGTTTAAGATTTCCTTGTGGGTTCAAGATTTCCGGCAAGGACAACAGGCTAAGACGCAAGGCAGCTGAACAATAAGCCATTTTTATTGAAGTACAAAAGTACAAAAGTTCAGCTGGGCTTTCTCCTCAAAGCAGAGAGAGACCCAGAACAAAGGGTGAACCAATATTTTTATAATGGTTACAGACAAAGAGCCATAAAAGTACTACATTGCTATTGGTCATCTGTACCCCAACTTTTGGATCTCGGCCCTGATTGGACTTCAGGTGTTTCTGCAGTGACTCATTGGCTAGAGAAAACTATACATTTTCTGACCTGATGTTTCCTTGACCTGTGACCAAGATGTTTCCCAGAAAGTCTGGGAACAGGAGTATCCATTATTGCTGCCTTCCGCCCCTGACATTCCAATGCCACTTTGGGCAGGATATAGAGGGCTCTTTTGTTATTCTAAGTGGGCTGGCTATAAAATGTTTATCAGCAGTGCTATCAGCTAGGGGTGAATGGTCTTTGTTGGTCCCAGGTCTGGGTTCAGGCAAAGTTAAAGCAGGTTCAAGTTTGTAAAACATCTAATGAATGTGGGCTACGTGACCATCTTGGAAAGGCATACATTAATAGGGTAGAACATTAGAGAAATACAGAGTACAAGTATAAAGTACATTTGAGTTAAGTACATTTGTGCTACAAATACAGTATAGTGTTTACATAGTGTTGGTACATAGATTATTGATACATAGCTGGTACAGAGGATACCCAAGTCTTCTTGATACACATGGTGGTAAAAGTTATGTTAAAACATAGTCTCAATATCCTGCCGTATCACTACCCCCTTTTAAAATTCTGACAGCAATAAGATGGCGGAATTTAAACTCTCACCCACCAAACTGCAGTGGCCACATTGGATGTGGCACAAGTACAGGAGGAACATAGAAAAGAAGACATAGTTACACATTTTGCAATGATACCAATTAACACAGCAGTAACAATAAGAAGGACAATACCAATGAAAACATTCTGACAATAAAATGGCTGAAATTAAATCAGCACCTGGGTTTAGCACTGATGCAACATTAGAGTAAACATAGAAATAATACAAGCCATTAAACTTTAAAACAATCAAAGTACAATCCCCATCAAGGTTATGCATATAATCCTTGTTGGAGCAGTATCACATCAAGAGCAAGCCTGTGTTCCAGAGTCCAAGATATGCAAGGAGAAGAAACCCTATCATTTTTATTCATTGCGCTAAATTCATTTGTCCTGTAGTTTAAAGAGAAGTTGATCTTCCAGCCTAGTCTCTTTCTTTTCCATCCACTGGGCGGGGAAGGTCTGCAACTGGCAGGGATCTCTTGAACTTTTACTTGCTTTTCCTGTAGGATGGGAAATTCCAAGGGAAGTTATGCTAATCCTCCCCCCCCCCTTCTTGGAAGGCCTCCTTTCTCAGTCTTGAAACTGGTTACAACAATAAGAACCATTTGTCCCTTTGTAAAATCCTAATCCTTAAAAGGGTCTGAGGAAACTTGTCTTGCAGCTTTTTTTCTACGTTTTCCTTTTTCATAAACATTTCAGTGTCTGAGTCAATGTTTCAACCTACCCCAAATTATTTATTTTCAACAGATTTTACAGGCAGGTGGTACAGCCTCAATGTCCAGATGCCCAAGGACACAAATTATCAAGCAATGCAGTAGCCTCTGCATGTGTGCATCTATGGAGTTCCCACAGAAAGTGCCTAGCTAACAATCTTGGCAGCACAAGCAGGCCATCCTTGGTGGGAGACCAACCCCCCCCCCCCCTTGTGTTTCCAGCATCTTACAGTTCTCCCTCTTTGTGCACCTTGGGAAGCAAGGAGGGGGATGGTCGGAACCAGAACAACCAACAGCCAAGGCTGTTTCTGGAAGTCCTCTTCCTTTCCATTTCCCTCCACATAACTGGCAAGTGCACAGCTTTCAACAGAGCCTTGATCTCCTTTAAATGTTATCTCTTCTCTCCTTCTACTGTCCTGAACTCCCTATTTCTCCAAAGTCCCCCCAAAACAGGCAACACCCCAAAAAACGGGAGTCTGTATACATTTACTTTCTGGCCCTGGGCCAATGTTAGGGCCCAGGGCTGATGTGCGACCAGTTCAGCATTGTGGGCTGAGGTCTGCGGTGGAAGGGCTTTTGCCTCAACCATATCAGAGTTTACTTTAAGGTGAGGGCAGAAGGGTGGCAGAGTTCAAACACGTACTCATAATGAGTCGTAGCTCCGGGCTATCCAGAAGTAAAGCCAGAGCCCCCCCTTTTGCTCCAGCACCGTCGCTACAGCATGAGACACATGGACTGTTACCAGCACTAGCATGCCCCTTTGGTGAGAAGGACAGCGGCTGCCATGGCTTGTAAACATGAGGGTCAGCCCTTGATTATGTACAGTAAGACTCCTGTCTCCACGGGAATGGTATCTGTGGTTTCACTTATCTGTAAACCGAAACTAAAGAGGAAAAAAAGGAACAGTAAAGAAGATCTGGTTGCATGCCATGAAATGGCTGAAATCCTATTGCTTAGCATACACAGTAAGTTGCATTCAAGTAGGCTCACTGAATCAATGGCTAAAATCATCTTGTGTAAAGCATAGGTCATTAAAAGTCTTTTAATCCAACCCCAAGTTCCAAGGCTCCCATGAGATCTCTTTTGACCTGGAAAAGCTTTGGCGGAGAGCCTTAAATACCAGAAAATCACCACCAATGTTCCCCATCCTGTCCCCCTTTGGAGGGGCAACTAATCTTGCAATTTCCTCCTATTCCGCCAGGAAATTTTAAAATATTATTAGCAGTTCCTTTAAAAAAAACAAACATAAAAATGTCTTACCATGAAAATCCATGGTAAGAAAATATTCCATTGCCTGGAATATTTTCCCCACTCCAATATTTGAAGGAGTTAAAAAATAACCTCTTTAGTAAGTTTACTGTGTATCAGCTAGAATCCAGCTGCTGTTCAAACAAGGTCCGTGTAACTTGTCATGGCTAATTATAATTAACCAACATGCCTTAGTGATGTGCCTGGTCACAAGCACAATTGAATGAGTGTTTCCAGCATCTTGCCACTTAGCAGGGATGGGGACTCAAGTCGTGAGATGCACTGTCAAGTTGGACTTATGTTGCACCAGTGACTTGACTCGGACTTGAGTCTCAATAAATGCCTCAGATTGGACTTCTAACTCAGAACCCACCCACCTCCTCCCCCTTTTCTGGGGCAAAGCTTGTTTTCAATCGTCACAATCAGCTATGGCTGGTTATACACACCTTATGCAAATAGCAAGCAGATTCAGGACAATATGTTATTGCTGTTAAGATAAAAAAATAAAATATTTAAGGCTCTTTATTGAGACTTTTTGTGGGAAGCCAGGTGGTAGTTTCCAATGCCCTATCCGGTTTATAGAGGTGGAGCAGAGTGTTAAGGATACATACTTTACCATAGCATGACATTCATGAAATTCTGCAAGGAAGCTATAGTTTTTCATGAGCACAGAAATGAGTAAAATCTGAACCCACTAAGAAATATGGGCTATTTCTCTGCCTTTTTGCAATGTTTCTCATCAGAGTTTTTGAAGCATTTTCTCCTCCTTAGAATGCAGAAAGATAGTAGTGAGTGTGTGACCCAGTCAGGGCAGCAGTGAGCATGTCCCTTCATTCTACCACAGTCATATATTTGCCTTTTAATTCCCAGTTCAAAGAGAAGCAAAGGAAGGAAGCCAGTTTGTAAGTGAGCAGTTTGGACATAAAATGAGGGAAGACTCAGCAGGGAATGAAATGATAAAGAAAAGACCTTCAACTGACTTCAACAGCTGCAGCAGGGTAAAGAACACTGTCTGGATTCCATCATTTTTTCACACAATTCTTCTAGTGTCACAGACTTTACATAAAACCAGCAGCAGACTCAAAGGAAAGAAGGAACTTCATGCCTTATAATAATTTTGATCCCCCTGCCCCGTTTCTACTTAGCTATTATCACTTACACACATTTCATGATTACATTTGAAATAGGATGAACAACAAATATGAATGGAAAACTACATAAATGTTTTTTATCATGTTGCTTAGCTTTGGACAGTTGGAACCAGAATGTTTTTGTTTTCATTCCTACTTTGAACATCTTGCTGCCCTTCTCCAATTTTGTTAAGAAACAGGAGATGGCCATCTTGTAGAAAAGATTGCATCCATGTGGTAATTCTCACAGAATGCTTAGTGTTCTGGATTCCTTTCACCTTCAGGTGGCGCCCAGTACGGTAGAAACCAAAAGAAGGTGCCCACATTCTCAGAGGAATCTAGCTCAGACATAGATGTGCAGAGTGCAGGAGAAGTCAAGTAATGGCATACATCTGTCTACTACTACTAGCCTTATGAGAGAATAACCTAAAAATTTTCCAAGGAATTACTGAGTTTTGAAAATAACAGTTTGAAAACTACTTGACTGCTAGGGTCAGAACAGATAGAGGCTTCAATTCTGCGCTTCTTTGATGCAGTGAAAATTCCCCCAAAGGATTATTTAAGCAAACTGCCAATGTAGGTAAGGTAGTTTTCTTTTTAATTGAATTTTTCAGTTCACATTAAATACCTGTGGCACAGCATCTGACCAACTCCTGTCTGATGGCACTCAGATATAGTTTCTTCCCCCTGAAATCACAAAGTAATCTATAGCTTACAAGGCCTGCCAAATTCCTTCCAAAGCATGGAACACCATCACCTTCACAAACATGCTTGCAGGTTACTTCAGAAAAACAACAATCACCACAAATGGTATTTCTGAATAATTAAATGCCTAAACGCTACTAAAATGATCCTATTCGTTTAAGCCTGGTGTATAGATTTTAACTGATGTTGCAGACTGAGACAACCCCATTTTAAAGTATTAGTAGTCTTTGGCTGAAATCCTGTTGATCAGCATAACAAAAGCTGTAACATTCAGACCATTCCTAATTGGCAATTAAGGTCCCCTGTGTGATTTTCAGGAGAGCATGCATAATTAGTTTGGTGCAAAGTTCAGAATCCTAGGGATGATTGTTTAAATGCTGGCTAGGAAAGGAATGAATGTTATGCTTTTGTTATACTGAGCCAGGGCGGTAACAGCAGGGGTGCAAACTCTTTTTCAAAAGTCATAGGAGCTAGCTAGATGTATTAGGAGCTGGATTTAGAAGCGCCTTCTATCTTTCTTTCATAATATTCCTCTTCCCTTTAATGTTTATATATTGGCATGATAGCATTCATGATAGCAGTGTTGAATAATTCTCTTTTCTCTGTATCCCAGATTGACTGTATTCAAAACATTTATGCCTCCCTCCCAATGGATTTAGACCTGAGATCATACTCTGCCTCTGTCCCTAAGCCTTAAGAGGTAGTTGAGTTCCCTGCTCTGGAGCTACAGTCACCTACCTCTACTCTAAGAATCAGTGATCTACTTCACAGGTTTATTAGCACAATGAAACTTGCACATTGGAAATGTTATCCACAACTAGCACCAACATTTCTGCACATCCTCCTCTCAGATATATAGTAACTGTTCTGGATATGGTTCTCCTACATTTCCATCCAATTGTTTCCTTGTATTCATTTTTCCTAAGGACAATACCCTTCTCCTTATGCTATATCTTCCTTCTCTGCTTTTCCACCTTGTCTTCTTGCAGTTCCCCTTCTTCCCACTATAGAACTATGCCTTAGCATTAAGATGTGCTTCTGAGGCTTTGTCTAAGCTTTCATGACACTGGAGGTCAGGCAAGGTTGTAATTCAAGAAAGGTATTTTCTAGAGTGGTATCTCGATTTTGTGAGTCTCTCTCCTGTGAAATGCAGAGGGGGTGAATGCTTTATCTCTTTGGAACCAAGTAACATTTCTTCATTTGTGGAGGATTTTTCGTTTATTTAACATTTCTAAATTTTGATCCTGCTTTTTATCAGTGAGCTGTGCTTTAATAATTCGATATTCCTTTTGTTTATCCCATTTCTGTTTTCTCTTATAAGAAATGCCAGGTATCTTGGACTGAAGAGTAGAATACCAGTTTTTAATTTTTTTAAAAGGTCCCCTTCTTAACTAATTTTCAAGTAACAGCTTCTGCTGATTATAAGGTAAAGGTAAAGGTTCCCCTTGACAATTTTTGTCCAGTCGTGTTCGACTCTAGGGGGCAGTGCTCATCCCCGTTTCCAAGCCACAGAGCCAGCGTTTTGTCCGAAGACAATCTTCCGTGGTCACATGGCCAGTGCGACTTAGACACGGAACGCTGTTACCTTCCCACCGAAGTGGTCCCTATTTATCTACTTGTATTTGCATGCTTTCGAACCACTAGGTTGGCGGGAGCTGGGACAAGCGATGGGCGCTCACTCCGTCGCATGGATTCGATCTTATGACTGCTTGGTCTTCTGACCCTGCAGCACAGGCTTCTGTGGTTTAGCCCGCAGCGCCACCACGTCCCGGCTCTGCTGATTATACCCTCTTTAAATTCTATGGTTTTGTGTATCAGGACATAATAAAAAATCTGGTCCTTCATTATTATTATTTTTTTAAAAGTCAAAATGGAGAAGCCATGTATGAAAAACTAAATACACCTAATGATTCAATAGCTTGTAGAACCACCTTTAGCAGAAATAACTTGGAAGTAATTGTTTTCTGTATGACTTTTATCAGCCTCTGTTGTGGAAGAATTTTGGCTCACTCTTCTTTACAACGTTGCTTCAGTTCATTATGATTTGTGGGCATTTGTTTATCCACAGCTCACATAAGTTTCTTCCATAGCATTTCAACTGGGTTGAGGTCTGGACCTTGACTGGGCGATCACAACGCCTTGATTCTTTTCTTTTTCAGACATTCTGTTGTAAATTTGCTGGTGTGCTTAGGATCATTGTCCTGTTACATGACCCAATTTCAGCCAAGTTTTAGCTGCCAGACAGATGGCCTCACATTTAACTCTAGAACACTTTTGTATACCAAGCTCATGGTCGGCTCAATGACTGCAAGGTGTCCAGGACCTGGGGCTGTCAAACAAGCCCAAATTATCACCCTCCACCATTGTGCTTGACAGTTGGCATGAGGTGTTTGTGCATTATGGTCAAACCTTTCCACTTTGGTCTCATCTGTCCAAAGGGCATTGTTCTAGAAGTCTTGTGGTTTGTCCAGATACAACTTTGCAAACCTAAGTGTGTTGCCATGTTCTTTTTAGAGAGCAACTGTTGGCAATCCTTCCAAACAAACCATACCTGTTCAGTCTTTTTCTAATTGTACTGTCTTTAACATTTCACATGCTAATTGAGGCCTGTAGAGTCTGAGATGTAACTCTTGCAATTTTTTGAAATTTCTCTGAGTATTGCATGGCCTGACCTTGGGGTGAATTTGCTTGGATGCCCACTCCTAGGAATCTCCATGTCCTCTTACACAGTGGTCCCCAACCCTGGGCCTCCAGTTGTTCTTGGACTTCAACTCCCAGAAATCCTGGCCAGCAGAGGTGGTGGTGAAGGCTTCTGGGAGTTGTAGTCCAAGAACATCTGGAGGCCCAAGGTTGGGGACTACTGCTTTTACATACATAAAATGATTTTGATCCAAGCAGCACAATTTTGGAGATAGCACCTCCTTTCTGTGAAAAAGTTTCAAGAGTTAATTTGAAAAAACCTGCACCACCTACTGGCATAGATGACCTCTGCACCTCATCTCTCCAAGGTTTAAATTTCAATGCACTTCCTTCATTATGTGTTTATGATCAGAGTCTTGGCAGACTAATGGTTATTTCTATCTATCTATCTATCTATCTATCTATCTATCTATCTATCTATCTATCTATCTATCTATCTACCTACCTACCTACCTACCTACCTACCTACCTACCTACCTACCTACCTACCTACCTACCTACCTACCTACCTACCTACCTACCTACCTACCTACCTACCTACCTACCTACCTACCTACCTACCTACCTACCTACTGTATCTACCTATCTACCTATCTACCTATCTATCTATCTGACTGAATGACTGATTGATTTATTGATTTTAGCAGTGGATCTAGCTAATAGGATTCTGGCCATTTAAATCTATATCTCATTCTCTTTCAAGGGTTCAAGATAGCTGCAATGTAGTGTACAGTACATTCATTTCTTCAAGTTAACTCTTGAAGTAATTTTAAAGAGATGACACTTGGATCTCTGAGGGTTAGAACTACAAGTCCTAAATAGCAAGTGTACTTTATTTTATTTATTCATTTATTATACTTCTTCCTTTGTACTAAATATTTGAATTGGTTCACTCCAAGACTGGGATCCTAAAGAATCAAAATATATAGAATAAAGTACTGGTGGAGGGGCAGATGATTAAATTTTAAGAGAACCACACAAGTGTCTATACTATATTGACTGGGAATGGTGAGGCTTCAGGAAATCTAGACTAGGAGTGTGAGGAATACCTACTACTGTACCCTCTCTGAAAGGAAGTTTTAAGTCCCACAAGGTTGCTTACTTGCAGCACAAGAATGAGACAAATCACTCTTTTTTTAATATCAAGGACTTTCCATAATTTGCAGCACATTAGTGTCCTTTCACCCTAACAAGTAATACACACAGAGAAAGAAAGAAAGTGGAGGGGGACAAGAAGAGAACTGGCTGATTGTTCAAAAGGACACAGACAACTTGTCAATGCTTCTGTTGCACAAAAGTCCATGAAACACAATGGGAGCTAGTATAATTTTGTACAATTTGTTTTATTTTGTATTAGTGAGCACAAATTGCTCTTGCAAATGTGGAAACTCTTGCTGAGATTGTCAGAAAATACTCTGCCCTCTCAGAGAAAAACAAATGAGGATTTACATTCCTAGTCTAGACACATACAAACAGTGTGCTGGGAGAACTAAATGAAAAACTTGTGCCACCTCTAACAACTATGTATGTAATCTTTTGAACATCCACAATGCTAAAAGAATTTTTTAAATTTTAAATATGCCCTATGGGGATGGGCGTAATTTATCATTTAAAGCAAGTTGGAAAATGAATGAAATTATAGCCCTTCAGAAGCATTATGTGAGAACCCGAGAATATATGTTAAAGAAATCTGGAAAATGTTCTATGATTGGGTTCAGAAACAAGTATGAACAGAGAATATAGCATTTTTTAGTATTGTGACACAGACATGGAGCCAAGATTATACTGTATAATTGTAACCACTAGGTTATATACGTTTCTTTTGTCTTGTTTTTCTTTTCTTTTCTTATCTTTCTCTTTTCTTCTCTCTTCTTTTCCCCTATGGTGGTTTCTTTATGCGTGTTGTTTATGGTTATTATGTGATGTTAAAAAATGCAAAAGAAAAAAGGTAAAAGAAAAAAATGAAAGAAATTTAGGGGTTCTTACCTCAGGGTGACTGCCAATCTCTAGTTTACATTAAAGTTATCTCCTTTTCTCTTTGACTTGAACACAATGGACCAAATCCTCTTACCTCCTTAAAATTGCTTCACACATTTTTCCCAACCTAGGGGTCAGGAGCCCCAAGAGATTCACAAAGTGTTTTCTGAGGGGTTGAGGCTCACCTTTTATGTGTTGTGGTCCTTACTCAGTAATTTCTTCCTTGACCTTTCAGAGCGGGATATTAAAGTTACCATGTATGTGTATGTATGAGACACAGGTCTTTTGGGGAAAGAAAGAAGCTTCTACTTTCTGAGAAAGAATGACCATCACACTCAAATAACATGTATGGTCTTTCTCCTACACATTTTTTTCAAATGGCCATAACAGTATTCTCTCCAATATTTTGTACCCATTTAATAATAAAAGCATTAACATCTGCTTTGATATTCTGTTTTGATAATAGTTTATACCTTTTAAAAGAAAAATAACAAATACTTTTTACAGATGATAATTATCATTATAAGTAATACTTATTTGAATTACATAATATTCTTATGTGGAAACATTTGAACTGCAATTTTTTCTTTAATATTGCCTTCCTCTCTGAATAAGACCAGATAATACTGTGATATAAACTACTCTATACAGTGCCATAATAAATTGTCCCCCCCCCCCTTTCAAAAGTCACAGTTTGGAGAAATCAGATTCACCCTATTATTTGTAACTCTTTGCTGGCCCTAGAAATAGCTCTGTGTATGTGTATTTGTACATACACATACAAATTAATACATTCATAGAGCTCCCTGGAATCTGACACCCCCTTCTGTTCTCACATGGATCCGATGACAACTAAAGCCCAAAATTTGATAGCAAAATGGTGTGTGGCTTAGATATAGTTCAATGTTGCCTGATCTGCAGGGAACGCCATTAAGTTCCTTTTTTTTAAAACCAGATATTGTTCAAATGGTGTGAGACTGCCCATGGGGATGCTGCTTTGTCACCACGCCAAAATATGTGTCCCACACTCATGTGCTCTCCTTAATTGTCAGTGTTAATTATCCTGTGGGGATGTTGACATCCAGTTTTAAAATACAATGAATCTCTAAGTGAACGTAATGAAGAAGCATGGAATAATCTCCATCTACAAAGCTGCTGAAAATGAAAAGCTGGGGACAAAAGTTAAAGCTTTTCAGTAACCCCTTTATATCTCATTACTCTTATGTGACAATGTCTCACCCTGTTTAATAACCTTGCTCTTAACAAGTAGCTTGAACTGACTCTACTGAAGAAAGGGAGGGAAAAAAGGTAACTACAAATGACTTCCAATTAACCAAAGCACTGCACAGCTAGCCCTGCTAAAAGCCTGTTTTACAAGGACCCACAAATGTAGGTGTCTTCATCAGTCCCTATTGTGTGAAGAAGAAAAGAAAGATGACAAAGGGGAGAATATCAGGAGAGAAATGATGAGTGCAACACAGTTGCCTTACTTATGTGCTGCAGACCCTGCAGATATAATGACACTATAAAGTCTAAAGTAAAACTCAGGTGTTTCATATGCTTAGTGCAGGGTGCTGTTAAATTGCGAAGCCCAGTCTGATAATGGACACTTCACCAGACTAACTCTAGCTTATTTAAAAACATATTGTGGATACATACAACCTGTACATGAATACTGTGCATAACCTACCAAAGAAGGGCCAATAGTCCGCAATAATATTACTCTGAACAACTTCCATCATCTATGCAATATTAACTATATTAATTATTACATTCTCACATATACTCTGCTTCTCAGAATCAGCTATAGATCATTCTGTGGAGTAATGGGTGGCTTTCTAGATGTTGTGGTATTACAACTCCCATAAGCCTTTGCCATTATAGCCAATGATGGGGATGATGGGAATCATAGCCCAACACCATCTAGTGGACCACATAGTCATGCTGTAGACTCAATGGGGGAGTGACAAGCAATTCTGCTTTTACTATAACCTTTTCCCTATAAAAGGTTATTATTTTTACAAAAGATATTTACAAGAAAACCCTGATACAAAATATGTTGATTCAAGACATCTGTACATGCATGTATTTGTGGGCATGTATGATGAAAGAAGGCAAACAGTCAGCTTTCTAATACATGCTCTAGTAGGCATGTGAATCCTGTAGCCACTTGCCTTTGTTGAGAACCCAAAGGAAAGAAACTGTTTTTTCTCCTCCTGAAAAATCTCATGGGAAATATTGTGAGTTTTTTTGGTATTTTTTTTAACCAGAAGAAATATGAATTTGCACAGGATTATTCCCTACACAATACAGACTCTTTCCCGTGCAAGACTCCGAAAAAGGGCATTCAGCTGTACAGAATGTAGTAGTTTCATGTGCAAAAGGATAGATTATAAAACAGCAGCGACTGCAACAGGCAAGAGTGAGGCCACAGTTCTTATTTTTGTGGGAAGCCAGAAAGTTTTTCTGTTGCAGTGCATAGCCATGGCAAGGAGCCTTGGCATCGTATGATTTGGAAAATGAGATTTTTTAGAAAATTATTCTTGGCAGTCCTGTATTCTAATCTATGCAGGTCTGTATATCAGATGTGCTGCAAAGGAACCAGAGGAAAGGTGCGAGTTCTGCAGTGTTAACTGAAAATGCACTTTCCCTCTTATAATGAATAAGGCATCATCTAATTGAAGATCTGCATTATAAATGTAAGGTGGTGACACATGTTAACAGGTTTGTCACAAGGAGATAATGCAATGTCATTAGGTTGACTCAGTACAAATTGCAGTGATTACCCATCATTCTAGTTAACATTGTCTTTCAGAAGATTGTACGAACTATTCATCTACAGTGTGAGTGACAAAGTATAGCAAAAAGTGAGCCATCATTCCACAGACAATACAACATGCACTACTTCTGTTGTAATTTGTTTCTGTAAAAATTAAGACTCAGTCATTTGATTAATTAGCAACCAGACGAGTGGCATGACTCACAAGGAAATGCAAAAATAGATTTGTTTTTGTACACATTTCCAATGTCACAATCTTATAATTAAGGTTTTCTGTTCTAAATGGTACACAACCTTTGTTCCAAACTCTTCTAAACAGTACCTGGTTCACTCAACACAGAGTCTGCAGATACTAATTGGCTAAAGTTTCTAAAATTAGAGAGACCACTCCAAAGGGTGAATGGGGTAACAATGAGTGAATGCAAACAGCTGTCAAAACCTTATTTAAACAGACCTGTGTGTGGTCTGTACATCAGAACAGGTCTTGCAGGGGTGCTTGGAAATATCAAGGTAACTACTTCCTTTCTAAAACAAACTTCACAAGTATTTGTGAGTTCTATCATGTACCCAGCAGAAGTTTCAATTATCTTAATCAGTCCAAGATGAAAGGACTATCATGAGTAGGCTGCAAGTGTAAGATACTTCCTACTTATAAAACCATACAAAGCAGTAAATTTAGTTCCTTTAATCCCCTCTGCAATGTTGGACAATATCTACTGTATTTGCACATACAATAGAAATTCTGTCCAATTTGTACAAAAACCTTGCTCCATGAACCACTGCTTCAGGCACAAGGAATTATCAGAACTGGTATCCTAATTTCTGGATGCTTTCACTTTTCATATTGTAGTTATTCAATATTAATATTGACATGCCTTCTGAATTAGGCACTTTAAAACCTCAGTTCCATTCTGGCTACACGCATTGCACAAATGAGGTATTATTTGCAAGGCAAGCAAATTTATTTACAAAAGAGTCATGACATTATCTAGAAGAAATACTGGATACATTTCATTATTTTGTTAATTATGCTGTGCTGAGATGAAATTTAAATTAAGATAAGCCAGTTATGGGAGTAAACATGGTTTTTCAGGACATGCTTAATTATTCGTATAGTTCAGGCTTATTCCATGATTTACTTCCTCAGTCATGTATGGGCCTGATTTGTAACAGGTCAATGTAGCATGGATTTTTTTTTAAAAAAATAATTTTCTAAAATAACCTAAAATAAGCCAACCTGCATTTCTATAGTCTGGCCATAGGCTACTCAAAAGAAAGAATATGTAATATTCTTTATGTAAAGAATGTAATATTCAACAAAATTTTAAAATTCTCTTTAAGAATTCACATTGAACAATGCTGTTTATTCTACTGTGTTTCATGGAATCATAAACCTTTAGCATAAGTTACTATAAAAAAGAAGTATTTGAAACGTGAACTTACTGAAGGGTGCTAAGAATTTCTTAAAACATTTGAGCTGCAGAAAGCTAGAACACTTTGCTCATGTACTGAGAAACAAAAACCACAAACTTATTACAGCTGATCTAGCAAAGATAATAAATGAGAAAGGAAGTGCAGAAAAGAGAATCTGTTAGCTGAAGGATCAAGGAGACTGGTTTAGATGCAACACTTTTGGAAAAAAAGATTTGAGACACTGAGACAAAATATAAATAATAAACTTTATCTAGTTCTCTTAGGAAAAGGGCAAACAGGATATCCTAAGAAAACAATAAAAGTACTAAAACTACATTACAAAACATACCAAACAGTAAAAGGAATTAAAGGTGACGGCAGCTCAGGCAGCTCCCACAAACTCAGGCAAGCACACACTGTCTCTGCCTCACTCTGTCAGTCAGCACCATCGAAGGGAAAATGGGTGAGAAGGGAGGGAGAGAGGCAAAGCTTTATAGAACCTTATTGACTAAGGTTCTATAAGGATATTAACCCAGTGTGGGTAGAATGTTACATCTTGCAGTATACCAACAAATGCAACATCATTGCTTAGAACATTCATATTCCAAGTCAGGATGGCCCGAGTGACATGAGATGAACAAAAAGTAGTCGTTGTCATGGGTTGTACACCAAGGCCACTGACTTCCAAATGTCTTCCACTTACACATTAAAAACAGCACTTTAGGAAATGCAGTTCTTTCCATGCTACATATGCATTGCAGCACAGCAGGTATTTGTGTTAATATTTGTATAACTTGTCATAGCTAATTGTAGCTAGCAAGATGTCTTGACTTTACAAAACCTTTCTTCCCACCTGCTTTCTGCCTTGGTGCCAAACTAAGATGCATCCTAGTACTTCATCAATTAGCTATAATTAACTTTAACATGTTATTCTGCACTAACATCAGCGGAACTCCAGCCAATAAACTATGAAATCACTATGAGTTTCATGTTCAACTTGCAAACGTCTGTACACATCACACACAGAGGAGTCAGACAGTCTCATTAGTATCTCACACCTTAATTTTTAAAAGCTTTATAAACATGTAACAATATCACAAATAGTTCCTTCTGGTACAACCTTGCTTATGCTGCTTATCTCACTAACCAGGACTTAGACCTCTCACTTATGTAATTCAAAGTTGCCATAGGTTTAATCCTAAAGTTCTAAATTCTGATAAACAATCAACTGCAGACTATAGTCATTTTCACATACATATAAACTAGGTAGGTATGTGAAACTGTTTAACATAATAACATTTTTTTCAATCAGCAACTGGAGAAAAAAATACCTCCATTTGTGAAAGGGAGATTATACTCTTGATATATGGTTTGACAGGCTGGCACTTGTCTTAATGCCTTTTTTTCTGACACCCAGGTGACTTTTTGCTTATATTGATCGTAAACAATATTTTCCTGTGACTTTCCAGTTCTTTTTGTTCAGCTTGGTGTAAAGTTTTGTTTTGTTGGTAGTGGTAGTGATATACTATATGCTATTTTGTATGGCATGGTCTGATCTAGTAGACCTTTCATAGTCAGATAGTTTATGACACATCCAGGAATGTGAGGTGTGGGAATGTTTAACCTTTCTTGTCTCCCATCAGGGTTATCTCCTGAAATATGAATAGCAATACATATTATTTGAATTTGATTTATTCTAATAGCGAGAGATAAGTTCTAAACAGCAAAAAACAAAATAGCTTCATGTTACACTCTCACTTCTGCTGACCTGGTGCTGTTTCTCTTATTATAGAGTGTCTCACACGTCAGCTCTTCCATCACCAAGAACTATCAAAACAATTTATCAAGTTTTGCTTTGTTTTTAAATCAGGGTATGTAGAGACACATTTGCCTAAGGGCAAGATGAAGTGAACATGACAGTTTTAGTTTTTGATGCAAACTGGCAAACCTGCTCTCCAGAAGTACTGTAGTATGTTCAGCCCCTACTTGGCAAATATCAGTAAATGAATCATTTTAGTACTAGACTCATAATAAGATAGCAGAGAAATTAGCAGTTGGCCAGGGAAGAGAAGAAAAGGAGTGAGTTATTGTGAAAAGAAAAAAACAGCTGCTTTCATCTTCTTTGTGGACTGGGTTACTGGACTGTTTCAAAATCACTCAGTTTAGATCAGCCCTTATTTGAGCTCCTAGAAAGTGTAGCAAGTGGATGAGTTGTCTAAGTGAATAATTCTTCTTGCTATTTGATTAAACAGGTGACTAGTATTGCTTAGACTGTGTAGCAAACACCCACAAGAGTTGCAAAGGGAAATATTTGCTTTATTATTTACTTTAACAAAGAAACACTTTTGCTGTCCTGAGCATGAATGTTTTCTTGTGCATTTTGCAGCCACTCAAAACAACATTTTATTCATTCAACATAACAAACAAAAATATGAAACGTTGGCTTCTCTCTAACTACACTTTTTTTAATGAACTGTTATGTACTGTATTTACAAAAGAAAAGGTCCTTTTTGTGTTTGCACTCCAACTGCATAACACTTTCCAAAGATGTTCAGTTAGTGCTCATATAAAACAGGGTAAGGTCATGCCATTTCTTCAAGCACTTGAGAGGAAGATTTCTCAATTTAATTTTTGTCTGCCTTTGCTCTGTTACTCTTTTCTGTTCTGATTGCTTGTTGAGTCATATTTACTAGTTTGTGTGAAATGCTGCTTATTCAAATTTTGTACCTCAGCTGGAAATACTTTTCATGAAACAGTCCAGAAGCCATAAAACAACAACAAACAGTATGTTACTATGAACAGAGAAAGGAACCTGGATATTTCTGAAAAGTTCTTATTCACAAAATATCTGAATGCAGCAACAGTGACTTTTGCTACATACTTCTACATATCTTGTCACACATATCTTGTTTTTATAGTTTATGCAAAAGCTTTACCAGCAAACTTAATAAAATCCTTGTCCTCCTGAAATATGTCAGGCTGTGCCACACATATAAATCCATTTACCTTTCTATAGCCAGATTAAGAAAAATAAATAAATTCTGATGATTGCTTCCTTAAACTGACTGCACCAACTATCCTTTAATAACACCCCAATCAGTTCCAACTTGATTTACGCAGCTTTGGGGGTTCACAATTTTAAAAGCCATGTAAGTGGGGTCAGGATTAGAGCATTCTCTTGCTGCATTTTTTGAGAAGAGTATTAGGTCAGAAACACAGCATCCCTTTCATAAAATGGACTGAAATGCTATCCAGTTACTGACCAAAAAAGTGCCATTCTGCTAAGTGGTTCCATGTCAAGGAATGCATGTACTGTATTAGGTTGTTGCAGTTAAAAAAAACCCATAATGAACTCCCCCCCCCACCCCGTTATATCATAGTACCTTTTGCCTCATTGCAACCTGTGGACCCTTTATGCCCACGTAACAGCCAAATACCAAATAATACAAAACCAGAAAGACAAGGCTGCACCATCACTCCAAAATGTGATAATGGCATTCCACTTCCAATCTCCTTTTGAACTGACACGCTTCAGATCAAATGGCATGTTTCAGTATCCACAGACAATGGCTATTTGAATTAACAAACATCCTGATTTTCAGTGCAGCATGCCTAAACTCTGCCTCCACCTACACTGCAACTTTCTTCTTAATAGCTCTCTTATTTGTAAGATGGGTATTTGTTACAAACAAAATTGATTGATTGTGTGTGTGTGTGTGAACACTTAAGAAGCAGATGGCTCAGTTAGGATGCATCTCAGCTAGATTTCCAAGACACTAATGCCACAAACCCAATATCTAACCCCCACCGTTTAGAAGAATTCCCTCCCCTTTTGTAGGTTAAAACTTTTGAATATATTATGCTGTACTGACCCAGTACAAAGATGAAAGACACAATTAATTTAAAGTACTGGATCAACCATAGACTCCTCCTTTGAACAAACCATATTGCTGCTGCCTCTACAGCACATTTATAGCACCAGAACTGGATCCAGTTATTACTTAGTTTTCTCTAACATCCCAAAGACTATTGCATCAACGATTTGAAAAATCCCAATGGCTGCTGAAAAAAATGCTGCACTATAATGATTCTTGCAACACTTTTTCTTTTAAAAATTGCTGTTAGATTGAGGGGATTCTGCAGCAGTGCTGAATTTCCTTAGTGGTAGTCTCTGTTTTGGATACTTAAATTTTACATACAATGTGGATGCAGTGATTGGCATATTGTTTCTTGCATGTTTTGTTTTGTACTGTACTATTTGTTTGGTGCTGATCTTTGACTGTAATAAATTCAGTTCAATTCAGTGCTTAATGGTACAAAGTCAGAAACACTTAACTTTAATTGCTCCTGATCTCTAGCAGGACAAACACAATTCTTCTACAGAATGCATCTGTAGAAGGAGAATTTTGCACAACAAGGTGTGAGATGTTGTTCTTGTCCAAATCAGCTTAATTAGATTGTGATAAAACTAGGAGGAATACATTTTGTGCTGAAAGTAAAGGAAGATATCTTTTTCCAAATCAATGAATTCTGTTGTATTCAAATTGCTTGCAAACCTTTTAACTGATGCAACTGCTGTTACCATTCACTGTGTTCTAATTCATGTAGTTTCACTGTATAATGAAGCAATATTTATTGATTCACCTTCCTTATCCTACAACCTCTGCATTACCTTTTTGTTCCTATTTATATCATTTCTATCATATTAACAATGAACACAGTGACAGTGTTTCCCACTTCATCTATAATTTCTGGATGAGTCTGAGATGCTTAGGCATAAAATGGCTGCCACATTTGTTCCCAGTAGCAGCTGTCTCTATATAGCAAGCTTTTTGTGTGCTGTAGATTTGGATATTTTCTTCTTACTGCTACCACTGGGAGCAAAAAAAGAACAACAAAAGTTTGCTCTGGGAGAAAATCCCTCTAATAGTGTGGTGGCCTATTTGGGAATAAGTTGCCTTATGGTGACACAGGGTGGATTTTATTTAAATCAATGTGCCGAAACAGAGAGAAGCCTTCTTCGGTTGACTCACCTGACAAAGGGAATGAAGAACATAAGTTAAAACTCGAAACACCGAGCTACTTTTCTGCTTGCTCGCAACGTTTCCAACCCAATCAAATAGTCCTTGAAATTCAAAATGCACTAGCTAACAAGGACAAATGGCTTAACAAACGATGTGCCCTCATTTCTTTAAGTAAACTTCTTCGTATAGAGACCAGCCAAGTAGATCTGGACAAAATAGAATGGCTTCCTGGATCTCCTAACTCAGAAAGAATCCACCTCACCTTCTTTACAAATACACTACCTTTAATGCTCTTGCGCATGGGGAGGTTTCTAGAAAATTTTCAAATAAGAACTAAAAGAGTCTTTGCAACCACAGGGTTAAAACCCCTGCTTACAGGGGAAAAAAAATCCTTGGTAAGCCTCCCTTTTTCCCGAGCTGCTCAAAATATCTCTTGGCCAGCTTCCCAGACTTCCGATAAGCCTTCTGCAATTAACTCACAAACTAATCAGGTGAATCCCCACAGTCACATTCTCACTGAAAAAGAGCAGTCTGCCCTACAGAGTTTGACTCTCAGCCTAGAGAAATCCTTAAACAACATCAGAGGCTCCTCGCTCAAAAGAGGCATGCAAGGAAACTCTGATACGCTACGGAATATTGGCCTAGTAAACCCCCAGGAGTTCCTGATGGAGATCGAGAATTTCCTGGGAACTGACCAAGATCAAGTGGCTGACCCTAGACACCAAGACGATCGAAGGGCTGCCCCTACAGCTGTTCTACCACCTGGCCACGATGATTTTTTTGACCTCTTAACGAACTCTCATAACAAACCTCAGCCGGAAGCAGAGATCATTTCAGTAATGGATCAAGCTAGGACATCTGATTTTAGCCTGACAAACTCCCTTCAAAACTCTGCAAGTTTTGACCCAAGCTCAGGAAAGGCAAATCTCCCAGCCTCTAAACCTACCTCAAAAGACTCACTCCTGCAGCTTGAGTCTGTTGGGGCTGATGCAGCCATTGTAACGAATACTCAGGCTCCGCCCCAACATATGCGTCTTACAATTTCTAACGCCGATCCCATTGCAGTCCCTCCTAGCGAACCCAGCAGAACTACAGTGAGCCCTCTGACAACGGATTCCAATGTTGCTCTGCATCAAACCAGAGACTCTACTAGTTTTCTCGTGGGTCACAATTCCGACCTTGAGGTGATTGCTAATGGTTGCGCCCCATCCCAGTCCAACAACCTTCTAGACCTACTTACTGAATCTGATTGACTGGTCAACCCCCTTTCATACTCCTCCTCCACTTCACCTATCAAGCTAATCTCTTGGAACCTCTCAGGATGGAGGAGTAAGTCCAAGGACAAAGACTTCCTGAACTACCTTCGATCCTTCGATGTCGTGCTCTTCCAAGAAACCTGGGCGTTAACGCAAATCAACGTCGAAGGGTTCAACTCTTATTGTTCTCCAGCCCTAAAAACTAACAACAGAGGCCGCCCACAAGCCGGTCTAGCAAGTCTGGTGGCCTCGCATTTAATTTCTGAAGCTGTCAATCTACTGTCGGACTTTCCTTGTTCAATTCAAGCCACAAAACTCACCATTGCTAAAACAACGCTAATCATACTTAATATATATATCCCTCCATCTCCCAATTCTGCCTCTCTTCATCACCATTGGTCACACTTAACTTCTCTTATGGAGGACCTGGAAAGAAAATTTCCCTCCTCAGAAATTATTCTGGCAGGAGACTTCAATGCAAGGGTTGGTAACGATGCCTTGTTGTTCCACAAGGCTCTTGATGTTGACCACGACACCTTTTTACCACTTCCTTACTCACAAAGCCGACATTCAAAAGACAAATTACTAAACCGTGCTGGCATTTGCTTAACAAAATTCTGTTTTCAGTTTAACAGAATATGGCTTAATGGGTCAACGAACTTCGCCAATTCCGGTGATTTCACTTTCCTGTCACCCAGAGGCTGCAGCGTAATCGACTATATAGTGATCTCTTCTTCTTTTCTGCCATACGTTTATGACTTTGCAGTGGGCGACCGTACAGATAGCGACCACGTCCCTTTAACAATGAAAATTAAGCTTCATTACCAGCCTAGCTCTCTTTTAGCCAAACAATTCCCTGCTGAATCTACCGAGGCCCTATGCAAAATCCATTGGAACGAGGCCTCAATCCAAATATTTTCCAACCTAATCAAATCCCACACCATGCTAGAACTTCGGCTACACTGTACTTCATCTGACGACCCCCCCGAATTTATTAAAAGATACGAGGCTATACTGCTCCACATAGTTGATTCCTTGATCCAGAGTCCAAGATCTCAAAGGAACCTAAGAACGCCTTATAGTTCTCCCTGGACAGACAAGGGGTGCCGTGAACTGAAACGTCTCACCCGTGACACTTACCGCCAATACCGGGACTCCAATGACAGATCTCTACTTCTAAGATACTTTGACCTCAAAAAACAACTCCAACAACTTATCCAGAAAAAGAAAGAAGACCTTTCATTTTCCCAGTGGGAACAGTTATATCAAGCCACAATTTATAATAAACCTAAACTTTTCTGGTCTATAGTATCTGGGTCTTCTCATAAAGCTGATCCAGAGGCTTCCACAGTTTCATCACTGGAGTGGCTTCGACACTTCTCAGCCTTGTTCTTTGAAAGACAAACTGATGTTCCAAACTTTGTAGATCCCCCATTGACCGCCTTACCCAACTGGCCCTTGACCACACCAGACGAAGTCCGTGAGTTAATTTCCCAACTCAAAAATGGAAAAGCCCCTGGCCCCGATGTCATCTCAGCTGAAATGCTAAAGCATGACTCGGACTTCTGGGCCCCCCTTCTTGCTTCCACCTTTTCAATGGCTGACCAAACTGGCTTAATGCCAGAAGCATGGACGAATGCCATTATAACTCCCATCTTCAAGAAGGGAGACCGCTCACTCCCCTCCAACTATAGGCCAATTAGTCTCTTGTCCATCATCGGGAAACTCTATGCAAAGCATCTAATGGCCAAACTTGCCTCCTGGATGGCACAGTCCAAAATCCTTGGGCCTGAACAAATTGGGTTCACTAAAGGGAAGTCAACTACAGACCACTGTCTAGTTCTCTATCATCTGGCCAACAAATATTCACAGAAGCCCAATTGTAAACTCTACACTGCTTTCCTGGATCTGAAGGGAGCCTTTGATTCTATTGACAGAGATCTCCTCTGGTCCAAACTATACAATCTGAACATTGACCAAAGACTGCTCTTCCTCATCAAAAGATTGCATACTTCTACAACTTGCCAAGTCAAGTGTTCCCCCGCTGGAAAACTAACATTAAAGATCCCGGTTAATAAAGGCGTTAAACAGGGCTGCATCCTAGCGCCCGCTTTATTTAACCTGTTTCTCAACGATATGGCCCCTTTCCTGGCTGAAATAGATGCTCACTCTCCTAAAATCGGCTCCCTACAAGTCCCTCTGCTCCTCTACGCGGATGATGCTGTTCTAATTTCCCGCACCCGTGTGGGTTTGAAACGCCTACTCACTAGGTGCCTCGAATATCTTAACCAAAACAAGCTTCCACTAAACTGCGAAAAATCAAAAATTCTTGTTTTCTCCAAATCCTGGCGACCCTTAAAATGGGTAATCAATGGAAACACAATAGAACAGGTTAAGCATTTCAAATACCTTGGTATCAACTTTCAATATAACTTATTTTGGACACAACACCGTAATTCTGTTACAAATCTAGCCACTTCCAGCACCCTTGCAGTCTCCCGGTTTTTCTACAATACTGGCAACCAATTCATCCCTGCAGCCATAAAGGTTTTTAACGCTAAAGTTCAGGCCCAAATTCTATACGGTTGCCCTATATGGATCAGCTCATTCGACCATTCTATTGAGTGTATCCAGTCAAAATTTCTTCGCAAAATATTAGGGCTGCCTAATTGCGTCCCATACGCTGCTCTTTGCCTGGAAACCGGACAGACTTCAATCGAATCTAGAGCCTGGTTGATTACCTTCAAATACTGGCTGAGACTTCATAACGACCCTGATCCAAATAGTCTCATTTTTCAACTACTTCAAGATTCATCCTCCTCCAACTGGCTTGCCATCATCGAGAAAAAAATTAGTGCTTTGGGTCTATGCTTGGACTCCTTCTATATGCTGTCTGCTTCTGAAACGTTTCAAATAATTAAACAAAGAGTCCTGGACATTGAGCAACAAAACCTTTACAATGCGGCTAACAAGACTTGTTCACCAGTGAAATTGTCTCTTCCTTGCAAATTTGGACATATAGCTTCATACCTCTCTGCACTAAGTAACCCCCAGCACCGGAGGGCGTTCTCATTGGCCCGGTTTAATGTGATGCCATCTGCAGTCCTGACGGGCAGATTTTTAAGGACCCCCCACGCAGATAGGCTTTGTTCATGCAAACAAAACTGTATCGATTCAATTTCCCATATCCTATTAGGGTGTCCCAAGTATACTGCCCCTCGTATCCAACTTTTAGAACCAATTTTAAAAAACAAATCAGGCCTCTCTGAAGCTGACAAAGTTTATTTTATGTTGAGTGACTCTTTACAGGATGTATCTGCGAGTGTAGCATCCTTTCTACACTATGTTACAATCCTGTGTAACAAAGACCAGCAAACTGTACTCCTCTTTTAACTTTCCTTTTATACGTTGTCTTGTCTATGCCAATAAAGGTCTGATTGATTGATTGATTGATTGACCTTTTTGTTCCTATTTATATCATTTCTATCATATTAACAATGAACACAGTGACAGTGTTTCCCACTTCATCTATAATTTCTGGATGAGTCTGAGATGCTTAGGCATAAAATGGCTGCCACATTTGTTCCCAGTAGCAGCTGTCTCTATATAGCAAGCTTTTTGTGTGCTGTAGATTTGGATATTTTCTTCTTACTGCTACCACTGGGAGCAAAAAAAGAACAACAAAAGTTTGCTCTGGGAGAAAATCCCTCTAATAGTGTGGTGGCCTATTTGGGAATAAGTTGCCTTATGGTGACACAGGGTGGATTTTATTTAAATCAATGTGATTAAACCATGATTTAAATCACTAGTCAGTAAGACTCAATTTAAATCACGATTTTTAAATATAAATACTCATTCATGCTGATAGTTATAATCTGTAAAATTTGTTATCAGATGAAGATTTCACATTTAGAATAATAACCTGTCAGACAGGTTCTTGTTTTAATAGGTTAATAACTCACATTTGGAGAACTACTTAAATTGTTTTATTTAACTAAAACAATAACATTATATAGCATACATATTCTTGTACTGCATTTGCTTAAACATTAATGTGTTAATTGCAAAACAATGGGATTAAGGTCTTTTCCTCAACTTTGTTTATTTTATACCATTTTTACTGTGAAAAATGCATGTTATCTCACCTGGGATAACTTGGATTAATTGAATCAGTTTACTAAAAATGTAAATATTGCATGAATACACAGCTTCATGCTGCATAACTAAGGTCTAAACCTTTGAACTACAATGTATCTTAAAAAGAAAACTATCTTTAGATAGATTTTCCTCCAAAAGAATTTAATTAAAATAAATTTGATTAAAATAAAAACATCCAACTTAAATTTTAAAAAATCTGATTTAATTATGTTTTAATTTTTAAAATTTTTTTAAGTTTTAAAAAAATTCATCGATTTTAATTCACCCTGTGGTGACAGGTTTCATGGGGAAATATTGATAAAGCAATGTTTTGTAGCAGCCATTTTGTATGTACTGTCTCACCCAACAAATATCTGAAACGAAGCAAAAGGTCATCTACTTCGACACTGTATATACATCCACCACTAAAATCCTCACCAAACTGTAACTTTCCAGCATTCTAAGATTACAGTTATACTTTTGATTTAGAGTTATTTTTCTCTAACTCATTCCTGGGAACCATATTGTGGGGAGAGGATACCTTTTTCTCAGTCCTCTGTGGGCCAGGTGATGGGTGTCACTGCATCCATGGGAGGAGAAGTGAAGTGCCCTTAACCAGTTCTTGAAGGTGGCAGTTGAACCTTGATCTCTGGGCTCAGTAAGCATCTGATTATCAATTAGCATCTAATTATCTATTCAAAGAGTGAATTCAGTAATATCTGATTCATTGATGCCAAAAATAAAGTTCAAAGGTTCTTCCGCCATCCTCAGGGTGAACATTTAAACTGTACTGAAATTCTCTCCAACTGAGAATAGTACTCCAAAAACATTTAATCCAACTGGCACTCCTAACTAGAACTGGCTAGCTGAGACAGTGGCTCAGTGGTGGGACAAGGTTTATGTAAACTTCACGGATTAAATTGATCTACTCTAATTGAGACTACCAGATTATTTCTGATGCTAGGAAGCTTGTTACATAGAAACTATTCTGTTTATTTTGTGAGCTAGAGATGAAAGATGTCAACCAGTTTACTTTAATGACTTCTTTCTTACAGCTGGATGATTTTCTTCTTTCTAATATCAACATGGTAACCTTAATCTAGAGCCACTTTCTTAGAATATGCCTTTGTCCTTCACCTGTACTGAACAGACATAAATATAGCCAACCAATTTCTTTATCCATCTTTTCCCCATCCAACCTCCTTGGAGCAATGACAAATCAGTGCAAGTTGAGAAGACATTTATATGAAGTTATGAGCACCAAGCACCATCTGAGCTACTTTTCCTGTATAAAAAAGCAGAATGAGTCCGCCCCTTTCTATCATTTGACATTCAAAGTAAGTGAAATAGTTAAGTGGGTCTTCTCATATTTTATACCTTAAATTAGAGAGAGAGAGAGAAAGAGAGAGAAAATGTCTTGATGAATGAAAGGAGACACAGAAAAGGATCTCTACAAATTGATGCAGCACACAAATATACATTTTTACAGGCCTATGAAAATATGGGACTATTGAGAAAGAGAGAAGGATGGAGCCTCTAATATAGTGATGACGAACCTATGGCATGTGTGGCAGAGCTGGCACTCAGAGACCTCTCTGTGGGCATGTGAGTCATAACTTGCAGAGGCTCATTTATAAGGAGCAGGCACTTGCCGTGGACTCCAGCCTCTTTACTCCCCATTAACTTGCCTCTGTGCATGTGTGCAAAGAGCGCAAGGAAGGCTGGGACAAGGGGAGGGGGGCTGAGGGAGAGGCTTCAGGGTGGGCAGGGGAGGGTGTGAGGCAGTGGGTTGTGTGGCTGGCAGCTGAGGGAAGGTTTAGACAGAAAACACGAGATGCCCCCGCCCGCCCGCCAGCACAGCAGCAGAACGAAGGGGGAAGGTCCTCTCTTGATAAAGATGCTTTTCATAAGCATCCCCCTCTCACCTTGTGCCAAGGCCCACCCACTCCTTCCTGTGGCCCCACAAACGTAACCCTTTGTGAGCGGGGAAGACAAGTGAACCAGTGGGCTTTGGCCAGGCTTTTTTCGAGGAGGAGGAGGGGTGGAGAAGAGCCAGCGGGAGAGTGGGAGGGAGAGGGGGAAGCCACCCCCACCGCCATATTGGGAAGTCTCCCAATGCGCTGCAATGCCCTAACCAACCCCAAGCCCAGAAGTTAACATGAGAGCAACAATCTCATCGGCTTCATTCTTCCCAGAGCTCTTTGCCAAATGCATGTTTGCAGCCTCCTTGAGCCTAAGTTGCATCTCACAGAACTATATACATGCACAGCATCAAAAGACATCAGAGAAATCATCATCATCATAATTTTGCTTCAGTGGAGAGCTTTCCAGCTGCTGCTCAGCTTCCTGTAAACGACAAGGGTGTTATTGCAAGAAGGACTTGCTCGAAGTGCATGTGGCCCCAGCTTACTCTCTTGCCTTTTTCTCTGCAACCCTCAGGAATCTCTCCTGGTCACACTTTGCTCTGATAAACCGGAACTTTTCTGAAAAGAATTTGGATGTTCAAGTGTAGCTTTTTACTTGTGCTTTTAGGGCAACCAACTTTATTTTTTTTAAAAAAGATACTGCAATAATAATGTGGCCTCCAGTCAATTCTGACTTACAGTGATCCCTTTTCAGGGGTTTTTAGGAAGTGAGTACTCAGAAGTTGTTTACCCTTCCCATTTTCTGGGGGCTGTGCAGCTTGCCCAAGGCCATACAGGCAGGCTCTACTTACAGGAGGCCCAGTGGGGAACTGAACTCCCAACCTGCATACCTAAACCACTGTGCTATGGATTACGAGATTAAAAAATAAGAGCAAGTCTCATTTAAAGATGATTAATAAGCACTAGATCTACTTTACAGAAAAAGTACATCTAATCCAGGTTAAATCAAGATTGTTCTGATACAGTTATAGAAACTATACAGTATGTCACAGAAGTGAGTACACCCCCTCTCATTTCATAAATATTTTAGTATATCTTTTCGTGTGATAACACTGAAGAAATGACACTTGGCTACAATGTAAAACAGTGAGTATACAACTTGTATAACAGTGTAAATGTGTTGTCACCTCAAATTAACGCAAGACACAGCCATTAATGTCTAAATTGCTGGCAACAAAGTGCCAATATTTTGTGTGGCCACCATTATTTTCCAGCACAGACTTAACCCTCTTGGGCATAGAGTTTGACAGAGCTTCACAGGTTGCCACTAGAGTCCTCTTCCACTCCTTCATGACGACATCACAGAGCTGGTGGATGTCAGATACCTTGCGCACCTCCACCTTCCATTTCAGGATGCCCTACAGATGCTCAATAGGGTTTAGGTCTGGAGACATGCTTGGCCAGTCCACTACCTTTACCCTCAACTTCTTTAGCAAGGTAGTGGTCATTTTGGAGGTGTGTTTGGGATTATTATCATGTTGGAATACTGCCCTGCAGCCCAGTCTCCGAAGAGAGGGGATCATGCTCTGCTTCAGTATGTCACAGTACATGTTGGCAGTCACAGTTCCCTCAATGAACTGTAGCTCCCCAGTGCCAGCAGCACTCATGCAGCCCCAGACGATGACACTCCCACCACCATGCTTTACTGTAGGCACAACACACTTGTCTCTTCACCTGGTTGCCGCCACACGTGCTTGACATGGAACCAAATAGGTTTATCTTGGTCTCATCGGACCACAGGACATGGTTTCAGAAATCCATGTCCTTAGTCTGCTTGTCTGAAGCAAATCATATGTGGGCTTTCTTGTGCATCATCTTTAGAAGAGACTTCCTTCTGGGACGACAGCACTGGAGACCAGTTTCATGCAGTGTGCGGCGTATGGTCTCAGCACTGACAGGCTGACCCCCCCCCCACTCCTTCAACCTCTGCAGCAATACTGGCAGCACTCATACGTCTATTTCCAAAAGCCAACCTCTGGATATGAGGCTGAGCATGGACACTCAACTTCTTTGATCGACCATGGCGAGGACTGTCCTGAGTGGAAGCTGTCCTGTTAAACCGCTGCATGGTCTTGGCCACCGTGCTGCAGCTCAGTTTCAGGCTTTGGGCAGTCTTCTTATAGCCTAGGCCATCTTTATGCAGAGCAACAATTTGTTTTTCCAGATCCTCAAATAGTTCATCACAATGAGGTGCCATGTGGAACTTCCAGTCACCAGTCAGAGAGTGACAACACATGCTCCCCCTTCATACCTGAGACTTGTGACACTAACGGGTCTCATGACACCAAGGAAGGAAAATGGCTACTTGGGCCCAATTTGGTTATTGTCACTTAGGGGTGTACTCACTTTTGTTGCCAGCAGTTTAGACATTAATGGCTGTGAGTTGCCTTATTTTGAGGGGACAGCACATTTACACTGTTATACAAGCTGTCTACTCTCTGCTTTATATTGTAACCAAGTGTCATTTCTTCTGTTGTCACATGAAAAGATACACTAAAATATTTATGAAATGTGAGGGGATATGCTCACTTCTGTGATATACTGTACATATATTAAATTTTTCTTAATCTTGTTTTTAATTTTGATATATAGTTAATTGTTTTAAATATGATATTCATATAGTGTTTTTAAACTTACTGTTTTATAGTTTTAGTTGTTGTCAGCCGCTTTGAGCCCCCTATGGGGAGAAAGGCAGTATATAAGTAATATAAATAAATCAAGTAAATATTCCCATTGCCTCCCTTTCTTTGGATATATGTTTCATTCTTGGCAAGGCTTGGTTTCCCCAAGTGCCCTATGTAATAAAACAACTAATTTTAAAGGTAATTTTAAAATAATTTTTATTCACCTATAGAGGCTCATTTGTAAGGCAAGTTTAGCTTTCTTGTTTATCTTGCTCATCCTAATACAGGTTGACTTTTACTTTTACTAATCCAACACTTTTAGAAGCATGTAAGGACCCGGAGTGAGGCTTGCCCTATACAATTTCAGTCGGGCATATAATCATATTGCAAGCTTATCCTTATGCACATAATTATTTTAAAATTTTGTATAAATTACCTAGCTTCAGGCTATGTGTTCAATGTATTACTTTAATATTTTTTTCATTTACTAGAGTTGACTTTTTTTCAATAAAAACTATCATTGAAAGCTCTGTTATTGTGTTTTTCTTTTAAGACAAAATATGTTAATTACTTGGAATGTCTGTATGAGCTGTTTTTTCTATACTAAAATCTCAGTATTCAGGTTTAATTGCAGTGTTGGCACTTTGAAATAAATAAATTGGTTTTGTTTTGCAGTTTGGACACTTGGGCTCAAAGAAGTTCGCCATCACTGCTCTAATATAGCAAAATTATCTCCCAAGAAATGAAAAGGTTAGCACCTTTCAGTATTCTGAACAACAAGAGACATATTGCGGACAACATGCAGATAAGTGAATAAGATAAGCTAAGTGAAAGTTATTTATTTATATTTATTAATTTCTGTTTATGTTTCTATTTATAAATAGCAATTCAGCAATCTCCAGCTCTCTGTTTATTTAGATCTAAGCACAGCCATCGATAAAAACTGATGAAAATTATGACTAAATTGGGATTTGAACTTTCCATGTCCCTAATCCAGTACCAAACTTTATGGCTCTCTTAGATCAATGACCACAAGGAAAATTATGGCAAAGCTGAAACATTAGAAAAACAATGTAACAATCCAGGCATATTTTGCATATTATGCAAATCATTTCAGAGCCAGTGTGGTATACTGGATAAAATAGAAGGCTAGAGCTCAAACGAATTTGGTTCAAATCCTCATTTGACCACAGAAACTCACTGTTTCGCTGACATGAATGAAGCTTGTTTATCTTGTTCTATGTATCTCTGCTCTAAGCAAAAAAAAAAAAAAAAAAAAAAAAAAAAAAAAAAAAAAGGGGGGGGGGAAGACCTGCTCAGGCAAATGGACAAATCTATTACAATCCCAGTTAGTCTTTTTGTCTATAAAGAGAGGAGAAAAAGTAAGGAGCTACCTTAACACTCATGCTGAATCTGCTGCTTCTCCTACCTACACTTGCCTCCCCCAAATTTTATGCCATCTTTCTCTAACAAAGAGTTCTGGAGAATTAAGAAACATGCCCTGATAGTAACATTTGAGTACTGTAATCTAGCTTCTAGTAGATGCTAAAAGAATTTATCCAGATATAAATAATGAAATGAATTTCTTCCTAAAAGACTGGAAGGAGACATTTCAGTAATTTGTCCAAATCTCTGAACTGCTATAATGAGAGAATTAATTCTTCTTCCTTTAGAAAAACTGTGTACATTTTCAAGTCCAAACTGCATTGTTATGTGTGTCCACCCACCCAGCTAATTTTCAAATCCAAGACAAAAAATTTATTTCCCCTCTGAATAGTTTCACTGCTGATTACCACTCAGATTAGCTATACCACCTCTGTAATCAAGAGGAGGAGCAGACGCTGGTTCTGTCAAGGACTGGAAATTTACTTTAGCACAGGGGTCATTCACAACTGATGCAGCAATTGAAAGAAAAGGATTGCTGTGCTGCATCAAGTCCCATTGCCTTTTTCCAGCCACTGCCAATTTTGGATTGTAAAGATCACTTTCATGTAATCAACAGTATAGGATGCACTCTATAAAATGTATATAACAGTACAACAGTTCTTTGACATTTTAAAACAGAACAATACCTTTGTAATATATCCATCAGTAAATGTCTAATAAATCAGCAGATTTACCTTACTACCACTTACAATAAAACTGAATGCTTAGCAGACTAAATTACATCTGAAATTCACAAATAAGAGAGGTTTGAATCTATGTTCTAGAATCACTGAAGGATTCAACCCACTTTTAATGTGCAACTGAAGGCAGTTAGAAACTCAGCACTAGCCATTTAACAAATATTTTTTAAAATATAAAGAGACCATTGATCCCATAGCTAGAAATCAAGAAAGTAATAACAGAATTGCAAGATCAGGTCCAAGAAATGCAAACAGAAAGGAAGAATCTAATATTCTGATAACTCAATTTTTTCAGATAAATTACAAATATTCCTTGTGTTAATTCTGTGCACTAGAACAAAATATGCGAGAATGGAAACTTTAATAAATTAGACAGATTGCACTCCTATAAACATTTATAGAGATGTATGTCCAATTGGGTTCAATGGGATGCATATAATAGCAATACGACTTTCTAAAATTCATGCTTTTTTTTCTTTTAGAGTCCAGGTTCCATTTCAACATTCAGATATGATTTTTTAAAAAGATAAAACACAGGAATGCTTGCCCTTTTGATATGGGAATGTGTCACTTTATTTTTTATTAACAATATGCAATGGCCAAAATTGAATTGTTTAATGTAAGCAAAGCTGTCCATTCCTTGCCAGTGGGGAAAAAAAAGGAGCCCCCACCATGATTCCTTGGAATGTACTTGCATCCACAATTTGACAGGATTTCACAGAGACTGTACAAACTAAACATTCACCTTGTAGTTTGTAAATGTTATAACTATGGGAACGCCTGACTAAAAACTTTTTTGCAGATCTGCCTGCAGACAGTGATCAGGAAGCAATGAAGCCATAAGAACGAATGCTGGCAGGGGGATTACAGGAGCTGTAGTCCAAAAACAAGGACATTTCCAAGCTCTAAAATTATGCATTTCACTGCATTTTCTGCTTGGGCAGGGAACTGGACTCAATAGCCTTTTCAGCCTCTTCCAGTGTTACAGTTCTATTAGTCTATGATTCTACTGGCCTTCCAGAAACATCTGGAAACATTTCTATTAATCATATTCTGCACCATAATATAGACCCCATAACAGTGAAACAAAACAGCAGCTAGTGTAAATTTATATTGAGAAGTGGAAGGAAAATATGGGAGGTGCCACATTGGACAAGACACTTATATTCTGTGTGTATGTTTGTGCACTCACGTGTGTGTGTATGCAGTAATAATACAAAGTATAGTATGGCAGAGGAAATGAAGAAAAATATTTTCTATTTGTAACAAAATATTCAGTCTATATATTTGAAGAAAATCATACTCTGTTTCCCTCTCCCCTCAAATTTTTTCACAGTACACTCACTTTCCCCTGCATTTTCCCCAGTACAGTATATCACTGTGCCACTTTTAGTATTCCTGTACGTAATATCCTCACAGAACTGTAGATGTTTATTTGTTTGCCATCAGTATATAAGTAAAAACGAATGGCAAAAAACAAAAGCCATCTCATGAAAGTACCACAAGAAGTTCCTGGATGTGGCAAAACAGAATTATTTTACCATTTATATATAACCAAAAATGTAAATGGTAGCTTTACAGTATATGGTTCCCTTTGCCAGTTTTTCCTGAAAAAAGAATCCTGAAAGACAGGTTTGGCTGAGAAACACTGATAGTTCAGAGGACACCAAGTAAACGTTGTGACAAAGCCAATATTTGAAACAGGGTTTTCCCCGGCTTGCACTTCATACAACACTGTACTGGTTCTTTCATATTATTGGTTAACATATAGATGACAAAGCTAAGATTGAAATGTATTGGCCCAAATCCTATTAGTTATGTCCACTGGCATAACCCTATTGTAGTAGGTAGTACCGTAGCTGTAGTATACAAATGAAATTGTTGAAATGAACAATTTCATTTGTATACTACTACTACTACTGCTGCTGCTGCTGCTGCTGCTGCTACACACACACACACCTGCAGCTTGGACACCTGAGGAAGTTGACTCTAGTCCATGAAAACTCATAATAACGGCTGCCATAATGGAACTGTTAGTGTTTACAAGGCAACAGTGCCTGTTGTTATTTGTTATAGAAATGGCAATATTGATTCCACATTTTTACTGTATGGCAGCAGGATGGGCTGTAACTATACATTTTTTAAAAAATTGTGTTTAGTGCATTTCCATTTCCAAGGAAGGCAGAATATTTTTATATGATTAATAATGTTTTCTTACCGATATACCAGCCAAGATCACAAAAAGAAATTCATATATACTCTCTGAAGATTTGGATTGAATTACTGAGCACTTATCTGTTCCTGATGCAGTCACTGGAAACTCTACACCCTTGATGACTCTATAGGAGAACACTCTTCAGCAGCTATGTGACTGGCCACGTTTGAAGGAGCCCAGAACTCACTCCTGTGCTAGAAATTCTATAGGCAGTTTTGATGCCCCTTTCAGATTGTCAACCATGCATAGACCCAGGAATGCTGCTGGCATGTGCAGTATCATCAAGAGGATAGAAATAGTTTTAAACACTTCTAAAGGCTCTCTAATGTGTCTGACGAGGTCTAAAGAGTCAAAAATAATTCTTGGCTCATTAAAAACTGTAAATGAAAGTAAAAACAGGTAAAGGTAGACATCAACATGTAGAAATCTAACTGATTTTTGTGAAAACATTTTTCAAATTTTCCACAGGGTGTCAGTCTCTCTCTGCCTCCTTCCCACCCCTTTCTTCCCTTACACATTATTTTTAAGTCAAACAAATTAATAATCAGGTAGATATTTTAAAACACATTCTTTGATTTCTTCATTGTAAATGCCAGCAAGGTGTGGTTTCTGCAATTCCTGTTGTACAAAAATCCAAACCACATTAGCAGAGAACAGAATCTGTTCCAAGTACCCTCTTCCTCTGGACATTATGCTGCAAAGGATACACAGATGGTGCAGAGGCTAATTTTTTTTTACTGTAACCAGGAACAAAATAACCTATAGAAACTCAATGATGACCCATTTAACAACAAAAATAAAGATCAGAGATTAAATCAGCCCACACAGACTTGTTAAGCACACTAATTGGAGAAAATCAATACTACCTGACATTTGTATGGATTTATGGTTGATGGCATCTGATTGGAATAGAGATTAGTTTTAGTTTTTTCTTGTTAAACAAAATGAATGTTTAACATTTATCATTGTAAGACCAACAGTGAGAGCAAGATTCTTTTCACGGGAGTGCTGTCCCTCCTGCCCTCTACCGACAAGGAAGTGCAGACACCACCTATCTCCCCTCCCAGGAAGATAAGACCACCTGGAACAGACCCAGGGACCATAGAAGAAAAGTTGAAAGGAATGACTGTTAGAGAAAGCAGCAATGTTTTGGTGGGAGTGGAACGACAGTCCCGGGTAGAGGTAGAGGTGGGGCTTGTAGATATAAAAAGGGGGGACCGGGCTCATGGTTGGTAGTGGATCTGGTTGGAAGATCCATGGACGGGGAAGGTAGAAAAACTAAGAGTCCCAAACGAGGAGGCGGATGCAAGGAGAAGTGAGAGTACCCCTAAACCCTCTTATTGGGAGAGCGAGAGACAAAAGAGTGGAGGAGGAAGTTAAGGGAAGAGAAGGAAAAGGTGGAGAGGGAGAGGAGAGAAAGATTAGAATGGCGGATGATGGAGCTACAGTAAAGGGGTCCCTCGGAAGACTATGGCCAGAGGATTCCCCCTTGCGAGACCAGACCTGGACAGATGACCAGGATGAAGACAGTCCCCTTAATGGAAGGGGAGAGAGGACAATTACTGAACTCGGACTTTACACTGGACTGGCCGGGACCCCGGAACACCCAGGGGTGCAACCCCATTTAAAGTTGAAGAGTGGAAGTCCCCATCTAACCAGTTTGTTAGAGGGAGGAAACAGTGGGAATACCTTTGTTGACACAAGTTATTTGTTAAACAATCCAATAAACTTTACACCAGTTTCAAAACCGAAGAAGTCTGTCGATTTATTTGAAGAAAAACCAGAGCCCAAACCCGAACCCTCACAATCATGTGTTGTGCTTCATGCCTTGGATTAAGCAGTACACTGAAGCCCTCTGCAGGTGTTCTAAATTTGCGTATGATCAGCACATTGAAGGATTACACAGACCAGGCTTTTCACAGGAACTCTCTCTGTGTACACCACAACACATGGAGGGGACCAGCACAAGATGAAGTCTATATTTGTTTAAAAGCTGATAACTAGAGACAACTATACAGATTTTGTTACTTTTCTGCTACAAAAACCAGACAATTAATGGCTGAAATCCTGGCACTTAGCATAGTAAAATAGCAACAAACAAACATAACAAACACCATATCTCAACACACAACACAACATGTAACAGCAGCACAAGTCAGTGTTTGAACAATGTGATATTCCTCCAATCAATTTTAGTGAATTCACATCTAAACTATAAAAGCAAATAAAAGATAGTTATGTGACAAAGGAGCCAAAAAAAGACCTCACTTTGCATTAGCACTGTAATGCAATGTAGTTACATTTCAGCTACAGGAAAATTAATTACAAATAAATAAATAAATAAATTATAAGCATATTGGTATTTGTATTTAGTTGTTTCTCGTGTTTTCTCCCTGGCTCAGTACACAAAAAATAGAGTCCAAAGTGAGTACGAGACAGATACAACTTCATATTGTAGGCTTGACTTGATGCGTACCACTAAACAGTTGCAGCATTCGGAACAAAATACTTCTGCCCCTACATCAGCCTTTAAAAAAAGTCTGTCAGATTCAAACAAGAGGTGTGATCAGGAAAGCTAAGTGTGGCCATTTCTTTTCCCTTTTGCTAGTTTCTGTCTTCAGAAGTGATCTACATGGTGGCTTCACTTGTAGTATAACCTTGTTTGATAATATGGTATCTCATAATGTTCCCAGTACAACATTCCATAAGTTTAGAATAATGAAGCTTGACATCCTGGGGAATGACTGCAGCTGATGTTTGCGTTTAGCCCAAAGAAATTGGTTTGGGATGTAGGGATGATTTATCCATTAGTAACTGAATAGGTTTTTAAAGACAATTATTGGAATCTCTCTCTCTCTCTCTCTCTCTCTCTCTCTCTCTCTCTCTCTCTCTCTCTCTCACACACACACACACACACACACACACACACACACACACACACACACACACACACACACACACACACACACACACCCCAAGTACATGATTCTATACTTGCTTTAGTGAAAGGTTTTAGTTTCACATCTGCCTCAACACTTTCTTCTTTAAAGACATATATAGGTGGGTGTTTGAATATGACAGAACTCCTAGCACTGAAATTATACATTCAGGTTATTTTGACAGAGGTTACAACACTTCAAACAACAAAGATGTTAAATCATTGTACATTACAAATCTTGAGCACAAGGAACGGGGCATTATTTGTTTGTCTTTTATTCATAATTTCATCCATTATTTATAACCCCTCTATTGTGCAAACAATGATCTTCATCCAACTCACTGCCACAATCTCATTTACAATAATTAAAAAAATAATGCAGAGCTTAGGGGAATGAACACTTGTGACAGTTTCTTCAGCCAAATAATACAATTGTGTTATTTGACTTTCACTGATTTTCAAGGAATATGAACAAACCATTGTATAGTAACTAGAGATGGGAATGTTTGGGGGTTGTTTTGTTTTGTTTTGAAATGACCATGCTGTCTATAGCATTCTGGAAATTGTAGTTCAAAAAACTCAAACATTTTCCATCTTTGAGATGACTCTTGAAATGAAATGCCTATTCTCTGTCCCAAGTGCTTGCACTGAGCAATCAAACAACGCACCCATTGACTTCCTAATCACTGATTTACAGTGATCTACTATCTAATAGCAGTCCTGTGGTCCATTTGTAGAAATAATATTTTGGGTTGAGCGCTACCTCACAAGTGGAGCTTTTGAGTTCTTTCAGAACTCCTCACTGGGCAAAAATGGTATAATTCTTGTAGGTAGGAGAGGAAGCAAAAATGAAAAAAGGGGAGGGTCAAATATGTTATTGTTCTTGAATAAGGATAGCTGGTAATACAGGATGGAGGTTGCACAGCCTGCTTGAGACAAACTGCTATGATTCCCTTTTTACCTTGAGACAGAGATTCTTTTTTGGGGATAAAGTGAAGAACTGCAATAAATCAATAAAGGAGGTATCATTTTACAGTCTTTCCTCTCCCTGCAGGCAACCTTCTATGGATCCACTCCCTTTTCAACTTACACAAGTTCCTTTGTTGATTTGGAAAATAAATAATTGCAGCAAAACAGCAGTTTTAATGCCATCAGAACAGGAGATGAAATGTGTGTGTTCTACAGGTTAAAATTCCATTAAATCCAAATCACTTCTAGTGGGGATTAGAGGGGATGATATCTAGACAAAAGTGCAATCTCATGGAAGGGATTTCTTCTCTGGCTGCAAAATTTGCACCAAGTGGCATAATCATGGTATACAATAGTCTCCCTGTATAAACCACTCAACATTTATCTGTTATATATTTTACATTTATATAATAGGGATACTTGAGCTACCCGAAGTAATGCACATATCCTGTTTTCCCCTCTAGTGAAATCATTGTGACTTATGTATGATGGATGTTGTACCAGACACAAAGCATTGTTCCCACATTATATGATATTGTACCAGCTGGTTCTGATGAATTAACATGTGGATAATTCACATTTCAAACAACTCAGGGGAGATAGCAATAGGTGAAACATTTTACTTTGGAAGGAGGGCACTGATATGATTTGGGAGAAACTCTGAAACCTATAAGTTCACTGTTTTGTAATCCTAAATGGACTTAGTATTTGTCATTGCATACATGGGTTTATGCTCTTAACAGGAATCTTTTTTTTAAGGAATCCAATTATTATGGAGGATCCAATGGTAACATCACAGTTGATTTGTGTTTTGGGAATTGCTTGGCCTTAGCAGGAACAGTTTCCAATAATGAATCTTTGGCATTAGGTACCCACAGTTGTATGTCAAGGGCTTTGTTTTACAGTGTCCTAAAATATCCTCTGTTTATAATTCAGCCAACAAGAAGAAAACAAGTTATTTAGATGCTTGGTTGTGCAGTTAACTACATCTTTCTTTGGAACTTGTGACAGGGAAGGTGAAAAACCACAGGGTTAAGTTTGTCCCTGTTAGGGAAGTTCCACTTTCATTTCACAATGAGTAATACCGTCCATTTGGCCCAGATTACTTCTAGGTGACAGCAATTATAAAAACAACAGAAGGACACACATGATCTACACCAGGGAAAACAAAAACAAACACGGAGTGTGTGTCTTGGTCCTTAAGACTTTGTTGAAGGACTTTCCTAAAAACTTAACTCCCCAGCAGACAAATGAAATAACTTCCCAGCAGACAAATGAAATGATACCTCAAATTTAAAGGTGCACTGAGGAGGAAAAGTACTATTGTCTGTATCCTCACAGTTGTTAAGTACACCTAGCAAGAACAAGACTGAAGAGAATGGCAGCCTGTCAAAGTGGAAAGTCTGAAGTAAACACTTTCCATCGTAAACCAAACTGGGAGCAATTAATCTAAAAGCATATCTCCAGCTGAATGGAAGGCATTTAAAAAAATCTCCTTCCAGTTCAGAGATTTTTTAAAAATTCTACTATCACTGTTGTTCAGGTTGTCAAAATATTCTTGTTTAGGAATTTATTTTCAGTTATGTTTATGCCTACCCATGCTAAGTATAAGTAGTACTATTTTGCATTAGCTGTTAGATATATATCAGATATTAAGAAACTTACAAATATAAAGCCCTGACATTTATTCACATAAGGAAAAGAATGTGTTCAATGTGTCATTAAAAGAAATAAGGAAAATAAGAATGGGGTGACATGGGAAAGGTTATAAATGAGAGAGAAGCCTAAATATAAGAGGGCAGAGGGCAGTTATACTAGCTAGATGAAAAGTGTAGATAAGGTCAGTGATACATGACTAGTAGGGTATATACATGCTAGCACACATTTGTAAATTCCAAGACAAATTGTTTATGTATTAACCCAAGTGTATGGCTTTATTCTGCAGAATAAAATATTAAATACGTCTTTTTGGAGAGGGTGTTCTCTTTTTCTCCCACCTTGTAGGTACAGTAATTGGAATTGGCCTACCAAGGTGTTTGAACTGTTAATTTTTGAAACATGTTCTTCTCATGATATGCATTCAGTGTTGCCAACTTCATGCTCCTGTGTCTTTAGTAGCAGCTTGACCTAAAAACATTAACAGGTGGAAATATTTATCTAGATTTTGCAAAAAATTAAAAAAAAATTAAAAATCACATAACACATTCCTGCAAATCAAGTAGCTACTGAAGGAATAACAGCTGGTCAGGGATGACCATGTATTTCATTCCTCTAAAATTTAAAAGGAAAATGCTTCTTTAGCTGCCCTGTCTTAAACAACAACTTCTGCCTAGGATTTGGAGCCAAGATTTCATGGTATTAGCAGCTTGCTTATGTTACACCAGCGAGATCCGTCTTGTCTGGCAATTTTGAATAGAGTGGAGGGATTCCTTCCCTCCCCTGCTACCGAGAACTATCAGTCCTATGGAGGGCTATTTCAACCAAGCTTTACTGAACATTTATATCATAGCTGTTTTACTGCATTTTTAAAAAATTTAGTAATTGTATGCAGATATGAAATATAGTTATACAAGAAAAATGAAAGCAGTATCACTATATAGACTTTGTGTCAAAAAATATTCTGGCGTTAAATGTTTTTTGTCCCATTCAGTAAAAGAAGTATGTGTATACATTTAGAAAACAAAGAAGAAACTGCGTGGGAGAAGACAGAAAGAAAAGGACAAAGTCAAAATGTATCAGAAGCCAAGAAGCCATAAAATTGCAATATAATACTGGATGCACAGAGAAATGTGAATGATTTCCCCCCTTCTTAAAATAAAACCTTGATTCTTTAGAGTACATAATTTAACAGGTTCACACTAAATTATTCAAGTTTTAAAGGTTTTCCTTAATGTATTATTCTTACTATTCTCTTTAAACAATCCATAAAATGGCTTAATAGGTCTAGCTTTAAGTGTATTGTCCCAAAGGACTAATTGCTAATAAAATGAATGGACAGTGAGGTTCAAATTCAGAAAAAGAGAAGCAATTTTTGTGGTTCAGGCATATGAACAGTTTGTCTTTATTTCCTAGCTTCACAAATTTTCCTACATGAACAAGCAGCATTACAAAGACTGAATTTTGAATATAATGCTCCTATTAACACAAACAATTACAAATGGGTAAGCTACTAATCTTGGGCCGTAATACAGAAAGGACCCGATAAGTTGGGGGAAAAATGTTTCTTTCAGTGAAGTCACACAACCCTTTGTGTGACCCAAACAAAGGTCGTCCCACATTGATTGGTATTACAGTAAAGTACAATGGGGCCTTGAGTTGCAAACTTAATTTGTTCCAGGATGACGGTTGTATCTCAAGTTGGTTGTAATTCAAAGCACCATTTCCCATAGGAATACACTGAAACGCAATTAATGTGTTCCGGCCATTTTTAAAGGTTAAAAAAGGGCAGGAAAGGAGGGAGGGAGGGAACAACGGGGGAAAGAGGAAAGAAAGAAGGTCATCACTGGGGTACACAGGCCCCTCGGACAAAGGTTTGTGCTTTTAGGCACAAAAAGAGAGAAGATAAGGGGGAGAGTTTGGAGTCTACAACAACAACAACAACAAAAAAAAACCATTCCAGCAGCGACTAAAAATAGGGACTAATGCAAAAGCGGTTAATCCATCCACTAAGGCAGGCTTGTCCAACCTGCGGCCCCAGGGCCGCATGCGGCCCAGGTCGGTTTGTAATGCGGCCCAGTGCAAGTTTTTATTTTTAAGAAATTCCAAAGTTACAAGTTACACTGCCAGCGCTTGTGGCCGGAATGTGGCCGGGGCATGTCACAACAGTAGAGGGGGGAGAAAAGAAAGGAAGGAGTGGGAGGTGATGGGACAGGGGGGCTGCGTGACTGCATTGCACCATCCCCGTCAATAGGTGGACCCCTTCCCGGCCCCATAAAGCCACTGGAGTCGAAGCTGGCAGCCTCTGCTGTCTGAGATTGCAGCAGCCGGTAAGCGTGCTTGGAGCGGGGCAGTGGAGGATGGCTAGGGCTGCCCCCCATGCGGCCCAAACCAAATGTATGTGCAGCCCAAACCAAATTTTCATCTTCTAATGTGGCCCAGAAGAGGTGAAAGAGGTTGGACACCCCTGCACTAAGGGGAGACTTCAAAAAAACAACTAAGATTACCTCTGTTAAAAAACGGGCAGGAAAGGAGGGAGGGAAGAATGGGGAAAAGAGGCCTTTTTCTGATTATATCTAAAAGCGCCAGTTGTAAGTAAAAGCAAAATGTTGCGACTGGAGCTGGTTGTAACTCGAATTGGTTGCAAGTCAATATGGTTGTAAATCGAGGCACCACTGTATTCTTACCAGGCAAATTAAATTTCCAGCAGAAAAAGTCAGTATGATTCAAATGTTTCATTGGTATCTTTCCCCTTTAGAGGATCATGTTTTGGATAAAGAGCAGGACTTAACAAGAGAGGGTCTTTGGGAAGGGCTGGGGAGATGGATGTTCTCTTCTCTTGAACAAGAAAATGTATGTCAACAGGTACTCAGAATTCTTGTCTTGACATCATTCCTGCTTGTGTGATTGCTGACATCTACCAATAGGGAGAACAATATGGATGCAGTATAGATTTTTTTTTTTTAAAAAAAATGGCTTATGAATGTGAGATATTGTGTTTCTGTACCGACAATTCAAAAACCCAGTAAACAGCCCTATTGTGACCAGGTTGCTTGCAGGAAAAAGGAGGCTGAGCATTACAAAGCAAAGGGTAACCTGAATGCTGACAACATGAATGACAGCAGTCAAGATTGTCTACTGATTAACCTCTTTTGCGGACGAACACTCCCAAAGTGACACCACACAAGGGAAAATCCCAAAAGCTGACTCTTCCCCCCCGCATTAACCACTTCTCACCCAGACACAAAGCAATTGTCAGGACTATTTTTCAGCAAGTGTGAACACGTAGATTGAAATTACATACAAGTCACCCAAATATATAGTCTTCCCTACTGTGATATCTTGTTTTTCTGTTTAAATAACAATAATCTTTCTGAGTCCATAAATGAATAGCTCATGCAGATCTGTGTCTTTTTGTGGCCTTGGCGGGAGGGTGCGCATTTTTCTTTTCTTTTCTTTTTTCTTTTTTTGGATGATATACAAGTGGATACCCAAGACAAATTGATTCCCTTTTTACACCCACAGCTGATTAAAAATGAACTGCATATCAAGGGAAATGAGCTAAATACACTGCTGTCTCAAAATACTTTATACTGTGAGTTCATGGCACAGAGATTTTTGTTTTGCTTTGCTTTCCCCTAGCTGTATTTTCTGCTCTGTTCATGCACTGTGGCAGAAAGATGAAATTTCTACTGATCCTGCCTCTGTGTGCACTTCAGAGAAGAGGATTCTTCTACATTTGACTTTGTTGTTTCCATGCTACTTCAGCATAGAAAGGCAGAGCTGGAGAAAAACACAGTGTTCACATAAGCATCTGCCATCAGGGATATGGGTAGGAAGCACTATACTAGGTTTGCTATATTACTGAAAATATATCATTATCTGTGTTTTTATGGTGACTAGAAAACAATGTGAATACATATTCTGCATTTTATTTTCTTCTAGAGTAGTCTTTTTTCCTTTTTTAAGGAAAGCATTGTAAACTGTTTATATGTTGTTGTTGTTCAGTTGTTAAGTCGTGATCCCATGGACCAGAGCACGCCAGGCCCTCCTGTCTTCCATTGCCTCCCGGAGCTGGGCCAAATTCATGTTGGTCACTTCGATGACACTGTCCAACCATCTCATCCTCTGTCGTCCCCTTCTCCTCCTGCCTTCACACTTTCCCAACATCAGGGTCTTTTCCAGGGAGTCTTCTCTTCTCATGAGATGGCCAAAGTATTGGAGTCTCCTCCAGCACCACAATTCAAAAACATCAATTCTTCGGCAGTCAGCCTTCTTTATGGCCCTGAAGTTTAAAATCAGCAAGCCAAATACAACACATATCCCTTTATCCTTATAGACATACACTTTTGTATTAATTTCCACACCTCAATCCTTCTTTCTTCTCCCAGCATTCCTACGTTGCTTTAAGTAAATCTTGTTCGTCCTCTACGTCTATTAAATTCTGATAAATTCTACTTCTTATGCCATTCTTTACCTTATTTCGTGCACATAGATCTATGAACAATGGTGGAATTTTTTTTGCACACTTTGTATCTCAACCTAGGACACTGAGCATCTCTTATTTTAGGTGCAGGCCTGCCAGTGGCCCCTTAATTTGAGATTCTGAATGAGTACACCTAGCAAACAGTGACTATTTCACGGATTATAAGAAGACAACATTGTGGCTCATCTAACCCACTGGTTCTTAACCTTGGGTTACTCAGGTTTTGGACTGCAACTCCCAGAAGCCTTCACCACCAGCTGTCCTGACTGGGGTTTCTGGGAGTTGCAGTTCAAAAGCATCAGAGTAACAAAGGTTAAGAACCACTGACCTAACCAACAAGTAGTGGCACAGCTGAAAAAATTAAATGTCTTTCCCAGCACTCCTTCCTGGGTTACCAGCATAAAACTTGGGAATGCCTATTTGGAAAAGCATGAATTCTACTTCTCTTTGCTAAATTATCCTTTGGTGTTCAAATGAACATATAAAAGGGGAGCAGACATTCCTTACCTACAACATGCTCTGACATCTGCCAGTATTGAGTCTTACATTTGCTTTTGCTTATATCACACTACAGCACTTGCTGTGAGTAACAAAAGAGAAAAGAAGAATAAAATGGAAGCAAACTGCTCCCCCAAATTAAACCAATTAAATACATTCATTGTTACCTGTGTGCTCTTTAGCTATCATTTTATAAAATGGTTATTCTCAACTAGCTTCTGGTAGTTTAAAAATATACATTATTCTCATAACAGCATGAAAGAATATTAGATTTCACTGTTATTGCTTGCTTTGCCATATACATATATTTATTGCCAACATTAAGAAAGGAAAGAGGGAACAAGATGTGGGACTGCAATTTCAGTTCACAGCCATAGTTGGCCTAAGTAAAATAAAAATCCTGCTACATGGTAGCTAATCATAGAGCTGCCGACAGAATCTTGTATTCATAGGAAGTTACATAAGAATGTATGAAGCTGCTTCACATTTGATTCAGACCCTTGGTTCATCGGGTCCAGTACCAGTAACACTGGCTAGCCATGGCCCTCCAGAAGTTCAACAGATTGTCTTGACAGGTTCATTATTGTCACAATGACTGCAGAAAAGGTTCAAACTGAATACTTTCCCTTGGAGTCAGATCACTCATTCAGGACTGATCCATGCATGACATTTCAGTACATGATGCAATATGGCAACAACTTTCACTACCAACAGGCATCACTACAGAGACAACATACCAGCCAGAATCTCAATACCTCCTCATGAAATGACATGCTTCTCAGTGGGGTGAGTTCACACAATCAGGAACCAGCTGTCAAGTTGCGATGATTCAAGTAATTGGCCCTGAAATTTTGTAGAGATAAGCATTTCTTTCTGACACCTGCAAAAATTGCTCACAGAAATGGGACTGTCCTCGGTGTTCAGCAGCACTTAACCACAGTTAAGTGGTGAACCCTTTCTCCCACTTGTAAAAAGAAGGGGGCAGAAAGAGCAAAGAAGAGGCTGTAGGTCTAAAGTAACAACTTCTGAGAGGGTTCTTTATAAGAGTATTCCATTATTTGCAAGAGTGCTCCATTAAACAGGTTTAAGATGAGAAGTGAGGTTTTCAGAAAAGAATGGGCGCCACTGTAGTTAAAAACCTGCTTCTGTCTTTTGGTATGCACTCTAAAATAGAATTATATCTGATACAGAGGAGATATAGCAGGAATGGATTATATCACTGTAGGATCAAAGTTTATGTCTTAGTTTTAACTTGTCTAGAGCATCCCACCTCATGCATTAAAAATACATACAAAGAAATTTCGGGGGGGAGGAGGGTATATATTTATAATGTAGCTATAACTGCAATCAGTAATTCAAGGAAAGAGTCAAAATGCTAAGAACAGTGAGTTTATTACACTTTAGAAACTGCCCAGAGTCAAAACAACCAGTGGCTTCAGGGGCAATAATTTAGCAATATATAATGAAGAGCTCTTTCTGTCTGGTTCTCAACTGCTGCCTTTTCTGAAAACATAGATGGTTTGGTGATGCACATGGCAACACAACATATACTCTACTGCAGTGATCCCCAACCTTGGGCCTCCAGATGTTCTTAGACTTCAACTCCCAGAAATCCTGGACAGCAGAGGTGGTTGTGAAGGCTCCCGGGAGTTCTAGTCCAAGAACATCTGGAGGCCCAAAGTTGGGGAACACTGCTCTACTGCACTCTGAAACTTTATTCCTAACAAGGCACCTTACACAAGCTGTGCAAATGTGATGCCAACGCAATTCTTAGAGCAAGGGTTGTAGTGCCAAGAGATAGAGGGCATTTGATCTGTTGTACATGCTGTCACTGCTATTACTGCTTCTTTTACATACCAATTAGTAAATTTGTTTGAAATGCTGTGGAGAAAAGGCAGTTTCTCATTCCAAATCTGTGCGCCAGTTATCAAGCTGTAGTGGAGTGGAAAGAAAAGAGTTGCTTTAGCATTTACATTGGCTCTCTGGGGTTCTCTCTGAAACACACCAACAGCTGCTGTGTGATTTTGAATAAACATTTCTGAGGCCCAGTCCATCCACTGTGTAACAACACTTAAAGAGCCTACTCCTATACACAGTATTTTATCAATCAGCATTAGTCATACTGTACTGCCTTAACGGAAAGGCAGTCCATAGCCAGGTTCGAGGCACTAATAATTCACTTCACTTCAAGATCTTCCCATCCTTTACTTCTACTCTCTTATTAGTGTTACTTCTAAACTTTCTTCAATAACATACTCATTACTTCCAAGCACTTGACCTGAATCAGTATTAGAAGGAGTGGTGGGAAAGCTACAAAAAAAAAGAAATTTGTACAAAGAAGCAGAACAGTAATCGCTTGTAAAGTCTACAGCAGTGCCCATGACCAACCTCTTTTATTGCCCCTGATAACAAAAGTGGTGCTCATCCAAAGAAACTTAATCAAATTATTATTTTTAAATACTATGGGTTGAAATAACACTCTCAGCATTTGTGAACACTAGATTTATTTGGTTGTATATGCCATACAGTGGAGATTAATTTTTGCTTAATTCTTGAACATTAGCACTTTTCTCATAATATTTGGGGGGAAAATATATATGCAAAGAGTGTGTCAGTTACTCTATTAATCCAATTTGTCATTCTATTTGTGATATAAGAAGGAAGGAGAGATGTGTTTATTTTGGGATGGTTGAAAGACAATCAATTAAACAATCTTGTGCATAGCATTCAGTTTACAGATTAGAATCAAAGTCTGAATTCCCATTTCTCCTGTAACCCACAATCTCCTGGAAAATTATGAGAGGTGTTGTGAATTATGAAGGGAGAATTTTTAAAAGCTGTAAATGCTTCTACCTGTGGGCAGAAGTACTCATCATCGTAAATCTATAAGGTGCAATTGTCTCCAGAAGGAAATCCAAAGGAGTAAACACAACATCATAGATAAACAAGTACAATGGTATCAAGTAAAGTCAACAATTGAAATATTACAACAAACTTCTAAATAAGGTTTCCATTTAGGACTTGACTACCCAGTAAAGGAGTATTAAGATAACACTAATGTTTTAATTGAAAATAAATACCTATTCCCCCATGTTAAACCATTTTGGCAGATCATTGAAAGAAACATATTAATGGCAGAGCCAGCAAAACCTAAGAGGAAGCTAGGTGCAAGCAATGCAAATAAGAATGGTAGAGTGTACAGAACGATCATATGTCCAAACACCTTCATGTCAAACCTTCCCTTCCACCCGAGTCTGGATAAAACTATGTTTCTACACTGTAGCTCTCAGAATCTCTCAGCCAGCATAGCCACTGGGGGATTCTGAGAGTAGTAGTCCATAAATATAACTTCCCTATGCTTTGCTGGCCTCCCCACATGGCTTAAAAACATGGTGCTGAATTATAGGAGCACTATTTACTTTACTAAGAGATAGGCAATTGCTGAAACCAGTGCTTCCCAACCTTTCTTGAGTCACAATCCCCTTTTATAATAGCTAAGTAACCTGTGAGCCCCTGCTACACTTCCATTAAAAGGCATTTTAATGGTGTAAAGAAAGCATTTTAAATATAATTTTTCCAGAATATTATTCTAACTTAATATATTATCTACCTGTGGGCCAAAAGGTTTAAAATAAAACAGCATTGTGTAAGCCATATTTAAGATAATACACATAAAAATAATTGCAACTAGAAATGACTGTGGAAAGCCCCTCACAAAACACAAAACACAAAACACTTTGCAACCCCCAGGTTGGGAACCTGCGATTTACAGTCTCTTGCAGAAAAGTAGAATTATCGTTCTAATTTTAAACACACTTATTGGAAAGTAGGTTCATCTGAACTGGGGGGGGGGGGGGCTTTACGTTTGATTACACATCAAAAGAATTCCACACTAAGTGATCCACTTTCAATAGAAGTTTACTTTTTGAGGCCTTTCCACAAGGCGTGCCAGCTTTTTTGTGTGTATTGCTCTTACCAGAAGTGCCCTCTTCTGAGAAACCAGGAAATCAATAAGGCTGTTAGTAACATTTCCTTTCTGCCCTTGTTAACAGTTCCCCCCCCCCCCCAAAAAAAGTATTGTATAAATTGTGTTCTGCCTTCTGTTCTATTTGAGGATGTGCCAATGTGCCAGTAGAGAAGCTGACAAATACCTTAAGGACCTCCCTGGTATGCAGTGAGTAAAAGATCCAAATTGATATACCAGAGGCAGTTAGTATTAATATCAATATTGGTCTGTCTGAAGGATTTGAAGCTCACTAAGCAGATTGCCTTCTGCTAGAAATGAGTCTTCAAAGGATGGAGGAGTGCCAGACATGCTTTTGCACTCCGAAAAGAAAAGAGAAAGGAAAGAGAAAGAGGGGGGAAAGGAAGGAAGAAACTTCTCCTAGTGATTCTAGTAATATACATAATTATACAGGAATACTTTTTTATCCTCAAAGATTTCAAGTTGGCTTAATTATGTATATCAAGCCAACTTGAAATCTTTGAGGATAAAAAGTATTCCTGTGATGACAGGAATGGCTTAAGGCAGTGGTTCTCAAACTGGGATCTCCAGGTGTTCTTGGACTGCAAATCTCAGAAGCCCTCACCACTTGCTCTGCTGACCAGGATTTCTGGGAACTGCAGTCCAAAAACATCTGGTGACCCAAGTTTGAGAACCACTGGCTTAAGGAATGAAAGAGAATGCTCTTTGTTCCATTCTGTTATGAAATGCTGCCTCTAAGTGCTTTGCCATTATTTTATGTGGGAGCTTTCCTTTAATAATTGTATGATGCTCAGGAGCAGGTGTGTTTGGTGGAGACACAGCAGAGGGCCTTTTCTGTTGCTGCTCCCAGACTTTGGAACTCCCTCCCACAAGAAGCCAGGCAGTGCCCAATTTTTGCAGGCAAAATCCTTTCTCTTCAGGCACAATTTCCCTCAGTGCCTCGCTGTCAGAGAGGAATTTTTAAATAGATGGTTGTGCATTACTCCTTTAAATATGTTTTTGGTGTTGCTTTTGTTTACTGTCTTTTAGTGTGGTATTTGCTTGATTCTTTTTAGTATTTGCATATTTACTGTTTTTAGCTTTAATATCTTTTAATTATGTAAACTGTCCTCTTTTTAAAGAGAAAGCTGGGGTAAAATATTTTAAATAAATAACAATAAGATTCTCAGTTCTGATTATGCAAAAACTACCAATGAGCTACCAAAACTTCCTAAACCTGCCCTTATGACAAGGAGCAGTACCTCAAGCAATGCAATGCTACTGTGCGAACTGGAACCTGAAAATTAAGACAGCAAAGTTACCAATCAACTGCTTGTAGCCTAGTCATATTTCTTTCTTTTTAAAATATAGCAATTTACATGGTTCCCTTTTCACCATTGTATCCCCAGAAGAATCACTAACAAAGGCTTTGCTTAGATGTACCGACTGGCTCGAGGACACGAAGTAAGCTTTGCAAGTTAGTTGGGATGTGAACTTGAATCTCTTTGTTCTAGTTTGAACACTTCAACCCTAACACTATATTATCTGTATCAGACCAGCAGTTACAATATAAATATAAATTCTGTCAATACTAAAACGTATTTGTAGTAAAGCATTATAACATTTTTGCATAGTGCACAACTTTGCAAATTCCATCTAATTTGCCTAATATTCAAGGCTATCCAAATTTGGGTAGCAAGAATACAGCAATATCCCCCAGGGCAGCCGTTTTATGATTACACACCCATAAAAGCCATTTTGGTTTCTCATACTGTACTTCCAAATGTGCTTATAAGTCCAAGTGACATAACTAGCAACATTTCACTGCTGTTGTGCCATTGCCGTTAAGACAACATAAGTATGCAACAGGATTTTGTCCAATCCAGGGGATCAGAGCCTGGAAATAACACGTTAATTTTAATGTGTCAATAGTAAATTCATTAGGGATTTTTTTTTCAAACAGGCAGGAATGCTATCAGTAAATATGATTGTAACAAATTATGGTTTTTAATAGATAACACTATTGAATTAATTTTCAAACATAATGTTCTAACCTCTGTCTCATATACAACAGATGCTCTGTTCAAAGCATCTGCACTGGAAAAGCTGATTTCACATCTCCTCCTGACTACAGTCAGGAGCATTTGTTTTCTTATATAAAAATGAAAGATTCCTATTTACACATAAAGTTCTCATTTCCAATATGCTTTTTAAATATTTTGTTATAGCTAAATTGCAAAGTCCTTTATCATAAGAGGTAAGAAACCATTGGTAAAGATATGTATGTCTAAGATTTTCTTCCAACTTTGTCTGCAACATAAAAAAACTAGATAAACAGGAGCTTTCGGCTGTAGATTATCATCTTTTTTCCCCATCTAGATTTTAGAATGATAATTCCGAAATTTGAGGAAAGAGAGGATGATTGCTTTGTCACACTAGGTCTCTATATTTCACACCAATTTACAGTTCCAGCCTTCTTGGTAAGGGTGAAATTGTAAACTTATCACTTATTAGTTGTTTTCTCATCACTGGTGTCTTCATTATTTGATATATCAATAATACTTTAAACACATCTTTGCCCTCTGCCTTAGCAGAAGTAAAAAAAAAAGTAAGATAAAGAACCCATACACAAGTACTATATCCACCCACATACCACCATCAAGAAACAAATACTGTAAGAGTTAGGTTACAGACTAGCTTAGCTTTAACATTAATGACTTTGACTCACACATTATCGGGCACCTTGTTATAGATGAGCAATGTGGCACATGATTTCTTCTGAATTGAGAAATGATTTTAATGAGACAAATTTTAGCATCACAGCTGTGCCATGGGAAGTGATTTTTGCATGGTTCATCTCATGGCATGGGTATATAATTTATAGGCGCATACTGTGCATAAGAATGGCCAATTAAGACTCTTCACACTTAAGATTCAGGATTGGGGATAAGGATATTAATTTAAGGACTCGCTCATGGGTGTCTTCACAAGCTACATCTACACTTTGTTTAACCCACAGAAAATGGTTTCCTTTTGTGACAATAATATTGTAAAGTTTGTGAGATGTTGCTGTCCCTTTCCTAACTATTCTGAAACTAAGGTGAAGCAGCTGCAAAGCCATACAATTATTCTAATGACTCCATATCCCTAAATCTCACCCTTAAAAAATGCTAAACCATTTTTAAGGCAAAACTGTGTTGTTTTTTTTTTAATCATGTGGCAGGTAGAGGTTTTGGCAAGTATGCTATAAATCAAATCAGGTTCAGCAAGAATGAATGAATGCCCCTCTAGTGTGCTGGATAGCATAGTAAGCAGAAGTACCTGGCTATGGAGCCTGGGGTCAGGGGTTCAACTCCGCACTGTGTCTCTTGCGAGAACAGCCAGTCTTGGGCAAGGTGCACAGTCCTAAAGCACCACCAAAAAAAGGGAGTAGTAAACTATTTCTGAGTACTTTTATCCACAGAATACCCTGGCAATGATCGCAATAAGTCAGAATCAATGACAACACACAGTATTAGTAATCAGTGTGCAGTTCAGCATCAAGTGCTTTGGATGTCCTTGTTTCTATACTTTTATGCCAGGAAATAAACAGAAGCGCAGCACTGGTGAAGCAGTCAGAAGAGCAGCTCCAATATCCAGATTCACCAGCCTGAGACTAGCCTTATGCTCTTACAAACAGCTGACACTCTCCCACTCACTAGGCACTCTGTGCAGATTAAGTCCAAATAATCTTTTTTTAAAAAAAGATGACATTTCTTCTATATATCAGCAAAAAGCTGACAAACCAAGAAACATAAACAAAATATATGTGCAAGTTATGTCATGAAATTTCTTCTTTTGAACATTGATGAAAACCATCATTTAAATTCTGCACGCTTTTTGGACATTTCAGTGCATTGTGTAATTGAAATATCTTACCTCACAAATAATTCATTAAATCAATATCAACAAATTGTGAAGCTCATCGTGAAGACTCATTGTGAAACCTCCCAAAATATAAAAATGGCAGGTCACTTTTTTTGTAAAAGAATTCTAAGAAGCTTTGCACACCTTCTGAAAAGTTTCTAGCAATTAATTAGTTTAAATTTTTTTTTAAAAAAAGACTGGTATTCTGATTTCTAAATCATATATAATCATTAATTGAGAAAAATAATTGTCTAACTGACAGAGTGAAAGAATATATATTTCACAGTACTTAGTAAACTATAAGTGAGAGGAGTTTTTTTAAAGTCTGTATGGAAAATCAAATTGAACATTTACACTGGAGTAACCATCAGCATAAATTTTAGCTGCAAATTGCCGTAAGAAGTTAGTACAGATATTTCCTGTCATGCACAGTCATGTGACTAATGTGTGACAATAAATATTCATCCTGATTTCATAAACTGTGGCAATCTACAGCTGAGATTTATGCAACTGGGTATAATTAATGCTTTGTTATGTGCTGTCAAGTTGGAACCAACTTATAGCAACCATTAATAGGAGTTTCAAGGTAAATGAGATATTTAAGGAGTGGTTTTACAAATTCTACATCCCCAGTGAGCTTCCATGGCTGACTGGGGATTTAAATCCAGGCCTCCTGAGTTCTAGTCCATCACTCTATCCACTACACCAGTGGTCCCCAACCTTGGGCCTCCAGATGTTCTTGGACTTCAACTCCCAGAAATCCTGGCCAGCAGAGGTGGTGGTGAAGGCTTCTGGGAGTTGTAGTCCAAGAACATCTGGAGGCCCAAGGTTGGGGACCACTGCACTACACCACAGTGGGTATCCTATATAATATGATTCAAGTAAGATAAGCAGTAGATTTTTTTTCACAGCATGATATGAAAACTACTAGATAAATTATGTGAGAACCTTCCAAAAGATAGTTCAGGGTGCTTTTTCTCAGTTATCCAAATTTGGTATTATTAATGTTTTTTTAAATGTAAAATTTATTTAAAATGTAAAATTTATTATTGCTAAGGTTGGAATCGCAGGGAGGTGGTGGGTACCCCAGGAATATTTTTAAACAAATAAGTGTATTGTAGAAAAATTTAAAAACCCTTTTTTAAAAAAAAGTTACTCATTCGGAATAATTATAGAAACAATATTTATTCCAATAACTTCTCCATTCTATCCAGTTGTCAAGTTGTAGACATTTCCTGGAAATTTGAAATGGAATTTAGAGAATGTATTAAGGACGAAACAAGTTATTAGATTAAAAGACTGGTTGGAAAAGATGGATAATAAAGAGCAAATAATAGCAGTATTGGCACTGGAGAGAATATATTGGTTTAATCTTATCCAAGACGAGCAATGGACTAAAGAATAAGTGAAAATAACTGGTAAATGTTAGGGAGCTTGGAATTTGAAGATATTGTAGCACAGAAGGAAAAGGTAGAAGAAAATATGGTAATGAATAGCATAAGAAGTAGAATTTATTAGATTTTAATAGAAGCAGAGGACCAATAAGATGTTCTTAAAGCAATGTAGGAATATGTAATATTTGGGAGGAGAAAGCAGGTGCATCCTGCTAGTATGGTACACAGCCTGTGTAGATTCATAAGTTTTTGATTCAAATACAGTGGTTCCTTGCTAGATGATGATAATCCGTTCCACTGAAATCGCTGTTTAACGAAATCATTGTCTAGCGAAAAGCATTTCCCCATTGGAATGCATTGAAACCTATTTAATGCGTTCCAATGGGGAAGAATCGTCGTTGTCTAGCGAAGATCGGCCATAGTAAAGCTGCTTTGCGAACTGCCGATCAGATGTTTAAATCACTGTCTTGCGAAGCTTAGGTCCTGAAAACACCTGTTTACGAGCGTGGAGGGAGCTGTCAAAATCGTCGTCTAGCGAAAATTGGTTTGCGAAGCAGGGACCAAACAATGTCCAGCGAAATTCCCCCATAGGAATCACTGTTTTGCGAATCGCTATAGCGATCGCAAAAAGCCAATGTCTAGCGAAAGAACTGTCATGCGGGGTAACTGTCTAGCGAGGCACCACTGTAATGTATGATTTCCTTCCTTTTGAATCAAGGGGGTAATGTCAACGTATATAAATTTTTGGAGGGGTAAAAGGTAAAAAAGTTCCCTGACCCCTATTCTGGAAGGAGGATGGGGCTCCATAATGAAAGAAAAGTTGGTTACATCTCCTGATAGTCCCAGTGAGGGCTGGGGCACTTTTTTGTAGTATTATTATATTGTTTTTCTTATTGAGGTTTTCTTAGTTAGTTGTGCCTCATTTTAATTTTTACAGTTGCTGTGAAGTACAAAAAAACTTTTAAATGGGGGAAATGGGAAAAAAGAGAAAAATTTAGCACATCTTTTATAATACATAATGGCCACAATTTTGTTGTGTAGGTACACTGGTATGGTAGGACTGATATTGCTGGAAATGGCAGATTGCCACTAATTAGACAGTCCCCAATTTGATTTTGGGTTGCATATGACTTTGTTACATTGTCTGGAAGTCGTTTGCAACCTGAAATTGAAGCAGGATTTTTTTAGTTATCAACAATCTGCTGTTGGTAGTAATGCCATTTCCACTTTGCCAGCATATCAGTGTAACACGGTATAACCTTTACAATGTTTGTTTATGAAAATATTTCTATTTAGGCATCTTTCCACATCTCTATATGCACATAATAAAAAACCCGAACCTATTCCCTAATGTAAATATATAGCAATCATATATCAGAATGACAGTGGGATAAATAAGTGATGAATTCCTAAGCTGAAAATCCTACAGTTTTATCCACTGTTTGTTAAATTTACCTTAAACTCATGATCCGACATTTGTCCCTGAGCAGTCGTATTAGTTACAGATGGAGTGACTGTATGAATGTAGTCATGCAAACATAGTTAACAAGCAACAAATGCTGATACAATCTGCTGACAGAACACTATCTCCTTCTCTCTCACACTCTCTGACAGCCAATAAGACTTAGACCAGAACACAGTTACTAACCACCATTTCCCAATATCTTATCTCTTGTTACACTCTGAAATTAGCACACTGAAGAGTGACAGAGCAACTTGATGTCTATTCTGCCCAGTCACAGAGGATCCCTAACACAGACTGCATAAAATAAGAAATCATGTGTACCTATGTTAGGGCTATTTGTAAAGAGTATGTTCTTCCCAGAAACCTAGCAAGGTTGGTGCAGATGTTACCATGACCTTCCGTCAGATCATGCTCTTCCAACTAGTTCATTGATTACTTGCCCACATACTTCTTACTCTCTTCCCTCAAAAAAAGAAGTATGTTCCTTTTCCAACCCTCCTTCTTGGAGCCAATCCTTGGGTCAAACATAACCATAATCCACAAATCAGAAATAGCAAGAGAGCAAGACTGCTCACCAAACCAGTGGGCACGTCTTTCTTTCCACTATGCTCTGTGTAACTACCATATGAGAGAGAAAGCAAAGAGGATGTGGCAACAGTGACAATATTATGGAGCTCAGTGTAGAGTTAAAATATACGAAGGACAATGGGAGTTGAGCATGAAAGCAAGCACAGGCAGAAGTAAAGGAAGTTAATGGAGAGAAGATCTGCTCTTCCTCCTTTTCCTAAAACATTGCTTACTCCACCTATGAAATTTATTGGAAAATGTGGTTTGCAATCCATATTGTAAATATGGACTATTACTAATTGTTGGGGGTGGGGGACAAGACTGAAAAGCTTGAGAGACATTATTGTAGCGGAACCCAGAAAATGATGTCATTCCTGCATGTCAATCAGAGGATAGAGTAGGAGAGGCGGAGTCAGAATGACAGTTGGGGGTTGGAAGAGATAGTTAAGAACAGTTGGAAGGAGAGAGGGACAGAGAGAATTAGGGACAAGAAGATGTGGAGAGAGCTAGGGTTTAAGAATAGATAAAAAGGGGTTAAGAAAGGAATAATGAAAGAGTGAAACATATTGAACAAGCAGGAATGAACACATAAGCATAACATGAGAAATCCCAGTGATTGAATACATGATCTAATATATGCACACCTGAAACAGTTATATATTTGATTCTCCTTATGATTTTGTTCATTAATAAAAGAATATTTGATCAAACCCCTGATTCCTAAGTTATATGAGCAGCTCCTGTCTGTGGGAATTGTAGTGGTATTAGGAGAAATACTTGGTGGCAGCGAAAAGAAGAAAAAAAGGCATGTTTACCTTTGTGGAGCCAAAAGAAATAAAGGGGCAACCAGGGGGATCACCACAATTATCCTCTACTTTTGTATCTTCAGCTTCTTTCAGAGGGCACTAGGGTTTTGTTTTATAGCCCCTAACCCAGACTTGGGCAATGTGCGGTCCGAGGGCCACATCTGGCCCACGAGCCGCTCCTGTCTGGCCCGCCGGTCGTTGCTCCAGTCCGGTGCTCAAGCACTTGTTCAAGCCCAAGACAGACTGGATTTCTCTGACTGAACAAGTTGAACATCAAAACCATTTATAGCTTTTTGTCTAAAGTTCATCAGTTGCTTATCTTTAACATACCGCAAAAAACCTCTTAGTATTTGTGAAGATTAACAAGTTTAAAATAAAAACAATCGTAACATCACTCTTTCATTTTATTTTTAAGTGAAGTTCATACGGCCCCCGAACACAGTTCAGATTTTTCATGTGGCCCCTCTATAGAAATAAATTGCTCACCCCTGCCCTAACCTAATGTATAAATTTCCTTCAGCTATTTTGCTGCTAGGATCCCTGTCTCTTAGTTCCCATTCTTTCGTTCTGAGCCTTCTATTCCTATAGATATAGCTGCACTTATTCTTTAGATCAATGTAAAGTTTTGGTCTCAGACATTCTAAAAACATTGCCGCAGAAGACACCCCACCAGCATTCTGACAGTATTACTCCTGGGACACATGGGATATTCATAAACATTCCATATCATAACACTGGCTAAACAAACTGATTTCATGACATTCACTGCCATATGCGCAATACAGTATAGATTGACTCCAAATGTCAAATTATAATTAGATTTTCAGGTTAAAACTTCCTTCAACAATGTCATAAAGAGGCCTAGCTATTGCTTCACTTGGTGTGCTGCAACTTTCCAATGATGTCTGTCAACAGTCACACTCATCCTTCTACAAAGGGCTCTGCCTTTTAGGCAGCAGATAGTAATCAGGACTCTTGATTGTGCTTATTCTGCAATTTATAGAAATCAACACACTTTGAAGCTTGTTCTGGAATACTGACAGAACCTGGTCTTTATGCTTGGTATGCTGACCAGGAAGCCACCAGGAGGCAGCACAGTACCTAAAACTGCGACAACACAAAGCCACTTTTACTGGTTTAACAATTCCAGTATCACACATTGATGAAAGTTAATGTTCCTGCTCTTCCTACAGGACTGAAGAGCTGTCTGGGCTGCATTGCCATGGCAACACATTGATGCATCTTCATTTAATCTGTAGCTGCAACTCTTCCTTAGGCAACAAATTCAGCTCAAGAATGAACATCTCTTGGGGAAAGGGTCAGAAATGAAAGGGGTGTGGCAGCAAAAATTACTTAAAAATAATTATAGCAAACTAGGCTGTCCTTAAAAGCTTGGGAAAAGCTGTAGCACTTAGTGAGCCCTTTAGCAGAGACTTCTACTGAAGCCTGACATAGCATCCTATGGTTAAATCAATCTCTCTCTCTTTCTCTCTCTCTCTCTGAAAAGCTGGTTCATTTAATAATGTCACAATCTTCATATAGATTTGTATGCCTCCTGACACAATTGTTACTCTATAAATCCACCATATAAAAGCTCCTTGCCTCATTGCTTGCATTCAATGAAGTACAGATAGCACGTAGGACAGATACAAAGAACAAATTCTGGATACCTTGGTTGTTTCACAACAATATTCTAGGTCAGGATGTTTGAAAAAATTAGATTAATCTCAACATTGGGATTAATGATTTTATTCTTAGATTCCAATGCATAATGACATCATAAAGAGCTAATTACTTTTTTGTGTGTAGCAGTTAGACAGCTGCAGAAATTTCAATGAATGTTTGGGAATCTAGGGTATGGAAATGAGTACTGATGGAAAAACTCACTGCCCACTCATAACCGAGGTACCAGAGTTCCAGTACAGACTCATTTTATTAAAACCTGTGTTGTAATAATCATACTGATTCTCTTAGCAACCCCATAGCCACTCATGCTGACTTATGGAAATACGTGTTATGTTAACTAGTAATAACATTTGATATGTTGACTATGTGGGATTCAATGGTTTATAACTATTCTAATGATGTTGTTGTTTAGTCGTTAAGTTGTGTCCGACTCTTTGTGACCCCATGGACCAGAGCACGCCAGGCCCACCTGTCTTCCACTGCCTCCTGGAGTTTTGTCAAATTCATGTTGGTAGCATCAATGACACGGTCCAACCATCTCGTCCTCTGTTGTCCCCTTCTCCTCCTGCCTTCATACTTTCCCAACATCAGGGTCTTTTCCAGGGAGTCTTCTCTTCTCATGAGATGGCCAAAGTATTGAAGCCTCAGCTTCAGGATCTGTCCTTCCAGTGAGCACTCAGGGTTGATTTCCATCAGAATAGATAGGTTTGTTCTCCTTGCAGTCCAGCGGACTCTCAAGAGCCTCCTCCAGAACCACAATTCAAAAGCATTAATTCTTCGGCGGTCAGCCTTATTTATGGTCCAGCTCTCACTTCCATACATAGCTACTTGAAAAACCATAGCTTTGGCTATGTGGAGCTTTGCTGGCAAGGTGATGTCTCTGCACTAATTCTCCATACAGGAGATCTTTTGGAATCCAACCATCAGCCATTTTCACGACATGCCCAACCCAACATAGACGTCGCTGTTTCATTAATGTATAAATGCTAAAAATTCCAGCTCGTTCTAGGACTACTCTGTTTGGAACATTGTCCTGCCAGGTGATACCAAAAATGTGTCGGGGACAACACATATGTAGCGTGTTCAGCTTCCTCTCCTGTCATGAATAAAGGGTCCAGGACTCACTGCAGCACAGGAGTGTGCTCAGGACAATGGCTCTATAGACATGGATCTTGGTGTATGTTGTCAGCTTCTTATTGAGCCATACTCTCCTTGTGAGTCTAGAGAACATGGTAGCTGCTTTGCCAATGCGTTTATCTAGCTCAACATCTCGGGAGAGAGTGTCAGAGATTGTTGAGCCAAGGTACACGAAGTCATTAACAACCTCCAATTCTTGCATGGAGACAGTAATAGAGGGAGGTGAGTCCACACCCTGGCCAATGACTTGTGTTTTCTTCAGACTGATTGTTAGTCCAAAGTCTTGGCAGGCCTTGCTAAAATGATTCATGTGTTGTTGGAGGTCTTCAGCAGAGTGGGCAACAATGGCTGCGTCATCAGCAAAGAGGAAATCCACATGCATTTCAGTTGGACTTCGGTCTTTGCTCTCAAAGAGCTTTCCATCTGATCTAGTCCGGAGATAGACACCTGTCAGCAAGGTGATGTCTCTGCTTTTTAAGATGGTGTCTAGGTTTGTCATTGCTTTCCTCTCAAGAAGCAGGTGTCTTTTAATTTCGTGGCTGCTGTCAGCATCTGCAATGATCATGGAACCGAAACTATTCTATGGTTTTGTATATTGTATCTTATTACATTTTATTAATTTTTTAAAAAAATTAGAAAAGCAACAATCTCCCTGTTACATATGAATCCATTACCTATGAAGATCAACTGGTATTATACCACCAGTAAGTACCGAAAAATTAGTTCTCTGTTCTCAGAGTAAACAAAATGTGTATCTTCTATGTATTTTCAATATATAAAAATTGCAGTTCCCAAAGTGGTTTGACTTTAAACCCGATGCACCATGGCCAGTGGTCACTGATGTGGAAAGTTGTAGTCCAACAACTTTGGGGGGTGGGGTGGAGAATCAGCTTAGATACCACTGTATTAAATAAAATGCTGCCTTCTTTATTTGCCTTAGTTATTGTTCCATCAGCCTTTGGTGACCACCCTTCCATTCTTGGATGGAGCTGGATGGGGACAGATGCATTCCCACAATTCAGAAGCAAAGACCAACTAGAAAGAAGGCCCCTGACCCTCTCCTCTATACCGAAGGCAGAAAAGAAAGCTAGACTTTCCAATTTGATTTTGGACTCTTAAGGTGCTTAAGGTGACTGACTTAAAACAATTCAGCTTTCTCCTACAGCTTCAAAGCTAGGTCAATGATGAGATGGGCCCAGGGAACAAGACACTGGTGTCAATTATCTTTCTTTGTAACAGAGGAGAATGGAGGAGGAGATATCTAGCGCTGATCACAAATGTTAGATTAGCTACCAAGACCAACCATAAATTGCAGGCCCTTCTCAATTTAACTTTCCTAAATTTAGGAAGCATCCTTGCAAGGGCAAAAACCTGTGTAAGTTGCTTCATGCCTTATGCCTTTACTCCCCTGTCATGGTCTTGGAGAGACATCTGCGTGTGCCATTCATCAGTTTCCCTGCAATATTTATTATTACTTCATAAATGTTTATTTACAGTTTCATCTATTAGCATGTGACTGCCTGTAAATTTATGCATCTTTAAAGAAGCATAATATGCCAATTGGTCCTGTGAGTCTTTTCATACTGTTTATTTCCAACATTAGAAACAGTCTGTTATGCTGTAAATGTCTCTGCTATGTCAGGTGCACCAAAATCTTACAACTGCCTTTGTGAAATGAATGTGAGAATTGATGGAAAGCCGAATCCACATAATCTGCACTGTTGTTCTATGTGACATGTATCAACTCTCACAGAAACAAGGCTCACCCTCTTCTCTATCCTTGCAAGGGTATGTGAAACAGTTCCTGTTATATAAGATAATGCAGACTACAAAGTGAAGGGTCTCCATCACTCAAAATATTATTCAGAAAGGAAGGGCAGGCAATAGTCAATCAATTAAGTTACACCACTTGAGGTTTCTTACAGGGGGCATGGGAACAAAGGTAGCCACAAGCATATGGGACAACTTGAGAATGAAAGAATAGGTCAAGGACTTCAGAAACTGGGACAAGGAGCTTCAATGTAGAAATCGTTGGAATGATTTGGAGAAGGGCAGGAAAATGAGATCAGAACTGTGAAAGCAGTTTTGGCAACAGAATCCTGCATCTATGTCAACAGAGTATAAGTGGGAAAGTGGATGAACATGGATTTAAGTAAACATAAGAAAAATTGTGACTACAGTACAGTACTTCTTTTGCTGAAGGACAGGTTCTTGCAGTGCTATTATGTGAGAAGGAACAAGTCTAGCCAACTGACTGAATAAAAGGCAAGAAAGAAGTAAAAATTAATATTGATACTAGGGGTGTACTCCTTCATGCTGCTGGACTTCAATTACCACAATCCTCTAAGTAGTTCTTTCTATAGAGCCCAACTGGCAGCAAGATTATGCCTCTCAGGAAACACGTCAGGAAAAAAAAAAAAAACAATGACAGGAAACTGGAAGAGTCCAATGGTGCAAATAAATCACCCACATTCCTTCTTGAAGAGGGTAAAACCTGCATATAGTGCTTGCTTGGTGTCCTTACTTTGGTTTCTGGACTACAATTCCCAAGTTCTTGGAGAATTCAAAATTTAAAAAGAGCAAACCCCCATTTGACACCATCAACAGATCATTTAAGTATCATCCATGCATTGAAGACCTAAAGATAGGCGTAACACAACATGCTCCTTGTTGGATTATTCTTTTAGTTCAGAAGCTGCAATTGATGCAGAATGAGTTGATCAGGCTGTTTATTAGGTCCTCCTACTGCACAAATGTAATACTAGGACTGAAAAACATGTTCTGGGTACTAATGAGCAACCAAGCCAAGTTCAAGGTGTTAGTTTTGTTTTATAAGGCCTAAATAGCTCAGGACTAAGTTACCTGAACAACTGCCTTTTTTTCTTACAAACCACCCCCATCTTTTTCACATGCTGAGGTGGAGACCCTGATTATCATGTCATGACCCAGGGAAATTTATTTGCTGATAATGTACAGTAGGGCTCTCTTACGATATGCACTATGTGTCCACTGAGAATAGGCAGCTCTTTTTTTCCTATGTGCTTTTCTGATTATTTTCTTGATTACCAACATTATCAATTATCCCTATTTTTAATGTTTTTATTGAACAAGTCTACTGATTGTAATGCTTCATTTTTGTTATTAATTAGTTCTACCATATTGCATTTTGATTGTAAATCACCTCGGATTCTTTTAAAAATAAAAAAGTAATTACAAATCATTTTTGATTTTTTTTTAAACAGAAAGGATTAAAGCAATTAAAATTCATGAAATAAGTGAAATTAAGTGAATGGAAACATACTTATTTACAGCTGGCATGATTTCACTAAAATGCGAATAAACCATTAATTCAATAACACAGTTCTATTGTCTTAAGTTAGGATTATTAAGGAAAATCTGCAACTATAAACATACAATTCAAGCAGGACCTAAAAGGGCTAAACATAACGTTCACCTCATTTACTGGTGCTTTTCTGACATTTCCTTCTGAAGTTAAGTTCCCACATCCTCTTGTGAAGGTCACAAGACCATCCAGAGCAGCATTTAACACAGTATAAAATCTACAGCTGGATAGAAAATTTGGCAATTACCTCATGCATACAAATAAGTGTGCTTTGCATGCATAACCTGTAGTTCCTCCCACAGTAGGAAGGCGTTTTTAATGCACTGATCTCCGCCATGTCTAGATAACTATTTTAGTTGGTGCATTTTTAATTGAGATCATTGGTTTCTCTAGAGGAGAAACCACTATTATAATGCATATCAACAAGACAGAGGAAGCATTAAAGGTAGGCTTTATGTGATAATGAACTGTCACTGAACAATTTCACAGATGACTAAAATAGAACAGCTTTTGGAAACTGCTTTCTTTCCATAGATAAGTAAGGGAACAGTCACATGAGCCACATACTATCCTTTTTGAAGGCCCTTCTCGTGCAGTTGCAAATCATTTTATGCAGCTTCTCTTCTCCTTCAATGCAGGCATGAGCATATTTATATTAAGAAAGCATTTAAGTTTCTTCTACTCCCTTTAAAGTCCTATAGTTCATCCTAGTACTCTGAGTGGATTGCAAACCTGAACATTCTGAGAGCCACAGAATATAGGTAACCATTTTCAAAGCAACTTGGCAATTAGGAGGACAGGCCAAGAAATGTAATGTAGTACCACCACCCAGCAATGTTCATGGTCACATTCTTTCCCAGTTCCTACCAGCTAAAATATTTTTGCTAAATATATTACTCTGGAAGCTATACGAATATATTTAAATAATAGAGCAAATCAGACAGAAGGGTGGAGCTGTCTGCCTTCTCAATTTCTGAAATCTAGCAGTAAGTCACAACTAGAGTAGCCCCACTGAATCAGTAGAACTTAGAGAAACTGACTCACCAAACCCCCAAAGATTTGGACGTAATACTGAATCAAGGTATAGAAAATCTAAAATTATTTTAGTTTCTTCACTGTCACCATTAAAGGTATGCCTTTTTTTATTGTCTTTTGTACATTTAATTGTAATCCTGCTTTTGCACTTTATTTAATCTAACTCATTTCATTTCAAGTTGTTGCTATTGCCTGTCAGAAACATGCTATCATCTGCATATCTTTAACTAAGATGATACTTCCTTTGACTTTTACTCCTCCCTTATCTGAATCTAACCCATCTTCCATATGATATGACCTGAGATAACTTTTCCAATGACTAGGCTTAATTTTAGATTTACTCCCTTTAAGGAAATGTTGGCGTAGTAACATTCCAACATCCTGGGCATTGGCCAAAATTGTCCCATAATTTCCTTAACAATTTTTCCCCAAACTTCTGGTCTGGGTTAAAGTTGAGGCAACTTTTGCCTCCTCTTTCTCCCTCATCTCCAATGTTCTATCTGATTGATTGGTTGGTTGGTTGGTTGGTTGATTGATTGATTTTTTTTCTCCTTAAAAATAACCCAAGGCAGCTTACATTATTAAAAGTAAATATTAAAGTTAAAAACAGTAAGTACCCAAATGCTCACTTACTTGAGCCATATCACATTAAAAATGGTAAACAAAAGCAACACCAAAAACACATTCAAAGCACAACAATCAATTTAAAAAACTTGCTCAGACAGCCAGTCACTAAGGGAAAGCTTGCCTGAAGAGAAAGGTCTTCACTTGCTTGTAGAAAGAAGAACAGCAAAGACGGGGCCAGCCTGGCCTCCTGTGAGAGAGAGCACCCAAATTTCTCTCTTGTGCTTAGAAGAAATCATGAATGCCTGTTGAATAACTGAGTGGAATTCATAATGGAGCTAGATGACACCTCATTGCAAACAAAATGCTTACTGGCACTACAGTGCAAAAATAGTGTGGTTATTATCTATGGTAGTCTGATGTAAAGATTAGGCAACTTTATATTAAAATTTGCAAGGACTCAATTATTCAAGCATCACTAAGTATAAAGTGTGAATTAAAGTACACTCATACAGCAAAAAGTCATACTGTGAATATTATCTTTCTTGTTGTTTTTCTCTTCTAAAGCCCGATAGTCATCCATATGGGACAACAGCCATGGATATGTATGAAGAAATTGTTTGTAACACAGTCTTCACTTCATGTATTCTAAACTTGATCTCTGCACTTAAAATTACCACACTGGGATTCTTCAGCAATTGGCACTTCATTTCTAAAATAAGGACCTCTGTGTCAAAATAACATTGATTTTATTTTATGAACAGCATGTGATAAGAGCTGTTCAAAATTGAACTTTGAAACAGGACATGACATTAACATAGGAAAGGGGAATTGGAATTTATGGTCATTGGAGAAAACTGAATTCCAGCTCTGGGTCCAGATAATGGGGTTAGCTAACACTTCATGTTCACATCTTTTGCAAATATTCACCCACAGGAAAACAGCACTAGAAAATCGGTGGGATACAATAGGGAGCTAAGCTACTTATCTTTCAGTGATGGTAAATGGGAGTTTAAACAACCTAACTGTGAACAGTGGTGATGCCTCATAACTTCATTAAGCATATACAGTACCCTTCATTTAAACCATGGCAACTTGATGTGGAGGTAGGTGGAATGATTGAAAGACAAAGCAAGGTGGGATGGAGGGAGAGCCTATACATATGCACGTATGGAAAACATAGTGCTCTGAACAAAGCACAATTCCCTTATTATTATTACCAAGTGCTCACAGCCAGCTTGTTCCAACCTAAACTTTCACAGGTATTTCATTCTATTACCTGGTTCCCCACTCTCTTTACCTTAATCAATTAAACACTTTCTGTGTATTATGAATTCACTGACAGTTAGCATCTTCCTAACAATTAAGGAACAAATTTTCTTTCTAGCAGCAACAGAGTCATCAACATTTTTTAAAATTAAGTCAAATATAATTATCAATCGTTTTCCCTTCCCTTCGCCAAGGACACCTGGAAGCAGTAGCAAATGCTACTTCAGTAAGGAAAAGAACAGTGTGGGCAATTCTAAATGTAACAGACAGTAACATCCACTGTTGGGAAGCTTAATTGCCAAATGTCCTCTCTCCCTCTAGTTCAAGGTTATAATGAGGATTAACCACTGGGACTGCTGAATCTGCACAGCCAAACTGTAAGTTCCCAAATGACCCTTTTCATATGCTTCTGAAACTAACTTGGGTTAGCCTGACTTCATTTTTTTCAAAGTTCACTAGTGACGGATGACATAATGCAGTAAATACTGTGAGTAATGAATTTGAATTCAAGAAATTCATCATAGTAACAAAGAAAGATCAACATTAGTGATCATTAATAGAGGCATTTTAGTAAAATGAGTATTTTTCTTTCAGACAAATGTAGTGGAAATGAATGAATCCATATTTATGTAAATTAATTAGATATCAGGGGAAAGACCAGATGACTTAATTGTATTTTTCTTTTCTTTTTTGGTTCATATAAGCAGCATTGCTTCCAGTTTTGGGGGATATCTCCAACGGGCCGGGCTCCTGAGTGCATTCCTCCTCCTTGCTTCTATTGCTTATTTGTCTCTCTTGGCTCAATCCAGAAGAGCAGGGGTTCTCAACCTTCTATATCTCCCAGAAATCATGGCAAGCACAGCTAGCGGTAAAGGGAGTCTTGGTCCAGGAACATCTGGGGACCTAAGGTTGGGAACCACTGTCTTAGACGAACAAAGACAAGATAAGCTTGCTGCTGCTGCTTCCTCTCCTGACAACTCAGTCATTTGGAAAGGGCTGGTAAACAGGGAGCAAAAGCAAAGAGGAAGAGGAATAGGGTGTAGAGATTTCAGAGACTGCCATAGACTCTCCTACTGGCACATGGCTCAGTGCATACCCAGCAACATCAGCCCTTTTCGATACCTTCACAGATGACATTGCAGTCACAGAGCACAGGTATGGATGAGCCATTCCTAACATCAGCTGATAGTGGATCATCAGCATGTCTCTCTGTGTAAGTAAGTAAGTAAATAATGGGAGGGGACAATGTTACAACTAGTATTCATTTTTACCACTGAAATACTTGACAAAACAAAGTAGAGTTCTTTAATAAACATAGGTAGAAAGGATGCTGAGAAAGCTTTTGATAACAATGTATTTCTCATGTGTCATCCTCCCAATTGTTAATCGTCCAAAATAGGTTGGCCAGTACCTTACTCTGACATATCTTAGCAAAAGGTTACAAACAATGCCTCAGTATTGTACTCTATGTGTCCCCAAAAGTGGAATTGTCACTCACAAAGCTCACACTGAAGTGAATCTGTCAATCTTAAAGGTGACCCAATATTTGTTCTGCTTTTGTCATTTATGCAACACTTGCTTCTGTCACATATTGATTTTAACATGTGTTTGGCATAACTAAAATCCTGAATACTTTTTAGTAGATGAACAGAATCCAGCAAAAGATGCAAGGAGCTATGTTAAACCCAGAATCAAACAAACTGCCCTTCCAAGCAAGCAGGGCCACCATGAGCGACGGAGCCAGTGCTGCAAGGGCGGGAGCGAGGTCCAGTTGGAAAGAACAACAGGTCTGTCGGCGAGGGAAGTGGGGCCTCATTTCCATCATTGGCTGTGTCTTGGAGCTAAGGCCGGCGCGTTCCCCTCCCTCCCTGCTGAGCACTTTCAATCGGCGAGGCAAGCGGGGCTCCGGTGGCAGGGGATGCTTCCCCTGCTGGAGAAGGAGGAGGCGAGGGCTCCTGGACAGGGCCATCAGGAGCAATGGAGCCACTGCTGCAAGGGCAGGAGCGAGGCACCGATGGGAGGCTCCAGAAGGCGAGCCCCACTCAGGGGCAGCGGCGGAGGGGAAGCCGCCCTCCTGGAACCTCTTCCATGGAGGAGGAGCAGCACCCCATGAGGACGTCCCAGCCCACCTTTCCCACCCGGGAAGAGGCAGCCATGGCTGGGCAGGAAGCAGCAGGATTGGCTGCTTGCCCTGGGTGGGGTGGCGTCGAGCATGGTGACTGGCCGTTGGTGCTTCCCGGGCGGGCTGCCTGCAACAGCTTCCCTGCAGGGAAGGAGTGCTGCTCTCCTGTGAGGTGTGCTGGGGGAACGGTAGCAGGAGTGGGACATGCCCACCCGTGAGCACGGGGGTGCCCCACCTGTGAACCGATCCGCGCATGGCACTTGCCCCCCCCATGGTCCACAGACCGGAAAAGGTTGAGGACCACTGCTGTAAAGTACAAATGCCATAATGTTAATTTGACCCTATTTGTGCTATGAAAAGGGCTCCTCAACACAATCACTGTCACGTAATGTCATCAACATTATCAAGTTGCTCTTTAAAGTCATAAAAGATTTATATTACCCTGAATTTCTAAGAACTAATTTATCTGGTTCCAAGTCAAATTGCTCAGTTGCAGTGTTCTGCTGATATACTGTAGCATTCTAAGTCTAGACAGGCTACAAAATGTATCATCATTGTTACTGATGGTTTATCCATGGAGTGATTTCCCCAATTTTAAATCTTTATTTAGGGAGGAAGAAAATGTAGAAGATGAATTCCTGTCAAGAAACTGGACCTCCGACAGATTTGGTTTTCATCAATCCTCAAGACTACAGTATCCTCACTGACAGATTAACAGAAAGAAAAGTAGCCTTCACAAACTTAATGCTGTTCCAATGTGGTGATCTAGAAGTCCCAGTAGTCTTGGCCAGCATGGCCCAGTATTCAGAGATTGTGAAACATTTGGAGCATGCCCACTCACCTAGCCTTGTTTGGAAGGAATGTCAACTATATGCTGAAGTACTAGTAATGCAGTCACATCATCTCTTTGTCCTAATGAACAAATAGCTAGCTATGCGCTGTGATCAAAGCTGAAGTGAAATGTCCGCTGTTTTGCCATGTCCCAAGCTTTATTTGTTCTGCATGATAAAGCAATTATTGTCTCCTGTTGCATAATGAGTCACTCTACTGGTGTGTCATTGTTTTGTGACCACCATCATTTATGTATTGGACCGGAAGACTTCTCAGACTGATATGCGATACAAATGTTTCAGGACTTTTTACTATGTAAACCTCTCTGTGATGGCTAAAATGACTGAAAACAAAGGCATGACTTCTTCACTGCTTGTATAGTATAAAGTACTGTACTGTCACAAGGAAAGCTTTATATTTCCCACATTTAGTCTACAGCAAGCTTCAGACAGTTATCACAGCGGATTAATCAGCTAAGCTTTAGTTCAACCAAATACGCAACTCACAGGCCATTTACAAACTGAGCCATTTTATCTGGTTCCCAGACAGTCCTCCCAAATTGTATTCATGTTGTGCTAAGAGATTTCCTACAGAGTCCTTTTCCAACATCATATCCTCCAGATGCCCTCCAGCCAGGAGGACCAACATCCAGGAGTTCTGAGGATTTCTGTTTAGAACATCTGAAAAGCACCAGATGTTTGAATTCCACTATGTAGAAGGTCATGTTGGCCTACACTTTCAATTACAAGGAAAATAAAAATGTTATCATTGCTAAAAAAACAGAGGGAAAGGTAAAAAGAAAATGTTTTGAGTTCACAAAGGACCACAATATTGTAACTCACCAAAATAAGATAACCTAATTTGCACCTGTGAAGGTGGCAGAACTGACAGGAAGGCCACTTCTGATGATCTTAACACTTAAGCAGGCTCACAAAGGGAGATGTGGTCCTTGAGATAGCGTGAACCCAAGTAATTTAAGGCTTTACCGTTTATAACCATCACTTTGAATTCTGCCCAGGAACAGATCAGCAGCAATCTAGCTGCTCCATTTTGGACCCATTTTGACTCTTTCCACAGGCAGCCCCATGTAGACTGTGTTACAGTAATCCAGCTGGGATGCAATTAAGACTTGTATCATTATGGCCAAATCAGACCTCTCTAGGAACAGGCACAGCTGGAGCACTAGTTTTAACTGTGCAAAGGCACTCATGGCCATAGAGCAGTGTCTTCTTCAACTGCCATGCCGCTTCCTAGAACCCACCTGACATCTTTCTCTAAGGCAAGACCAGGGCTGTAGAGTTTTCTGGAACTCCCACAATGATCACAACTTGGTGTAGTGGTACACCATTCCTGGTGAAGTGATGGAGTCCTTTCTAAGAGATTTTTTTTTAAAAAATCTGAGGAGTTAAAAAAAAGTAGAAGATTCACCCCATGTCATGAAAGTCCTGTCAAATTTAAACCCTTGGCCCATTACGTAATAAAATGATGCTCCTTCTTATTTATAGATCTAACAAGCAGTTAACAGGCATATTTATTTCCAGATTTATTCAATATTTTTGTCCTCTGTTCCTGTGACACTCTGTGAAAACAGAAGGAAAGCAGGATTTCTTAGTTCAACTGTAAACATCTCCTCAATACATCCACATCAGTGGTTAACATGATGTTTTTAGTTATCCACAATGTGTCCTTGTCTATTTGATTCAGCCTGTGCTTATTGATGGTCATTTGGAATTTTTTTCCTTCTTCTTTTTTTCTTAAAAGATTTTTGTCAGCTTTGCTGAATCCTCCCATACATAAAGACCAAATCTGAAAACTAATCACTTCCTGTTCAGCAATTGCTTTTTATTGTCTAGAATGATGAACATACATGCTTGAAAATCAAGTGGATTGTCTAACATTCAAGACTGCAGCTGCAATTGCTCCATGCTCAAACACAGGTCAGTCAAAATTAGGCATCTGGAATTTCTTCAACATTTCAATCATTTACATTATATGAGAGATATGTAGCTGTGTTCTCTGGTGGTATCACAGAAGACTTTTCAGCGGCACTACATTCGCTTCATGCATTTCCTCATCACGTAAGTTGCATTGCTTTTCTCTGAGCTGGCCAGTTATGATGGTGAAATTATCTACCTCGATAAAAGCATTAATCAGACCGCATGTGCACACTTAAAGGTCCATTTCCACCATTTTCTCTGATGAAGTGGAATTACGCTGCACCCCCCAACCTTTCAATTCTGTGGAAATGAATTCAAACATGCATTGGGGAAGAGTGTCTGATACATTACACCCTTTCTAAACACCACTGAAAGGGCTGTGGCTTTTATACCAAGTAATTGGTGCCACATTTGTGCCACTAGAAAAGAAGCTTTGAAAATTACTGCTTGCTTGCTGCCAGCTATATTCAAAATCCAATAGAAATTATTGCATTTGCAGACTCATTATGGGGTGCTTTGTGGTAGAATGTTAATTTCACATTCATAAAGCAATCCAGACACTATTTTTAGAGACTGCATGTCCTTACTCATCCCATTTCTCTAGCCCACACTTGGGCTGGGAGCTAATACAGTGACACTTTAACTCTTGCTGAGCATTGCAGGAATGAGAAGGAGATTCCCTTTTTCCTTTTAAGCCAAGCACAGCTCTAGTAGAGCTCAGCAAATCATATTACACATGGCATTATGGAGCTCCGGAAAGAGAGTCAAAATTTGAACCCTTTACTTTTCTTTTCCATAAATGCAGAGTCTTTTACAAAATCCCCTCTACTTTTGCTGAACAGAATGCATAGATGATGACGACAACAACAACAACAGTGGTGTGGGTTTGGCAGTACTTGATAGCTGTTTAATTCAGTGACGTGGGTGATTTTTTTTGTAGCGCAATACTATAAAATAAGACTTGCCCCCTTCTCCATTGTTTATTAACATATGACCATGAGTCTTTTCTCTTATACCCAACAGCATAGATTCTCCCATTAAAACACACTGATTCATTCAGAAATGGATGGTATTTTAAAGATTGGTGGTGAACACCTTTCAGTTTCCATTAAGTCCTGCACCTTTCCAGTGGGCGGTGCATTACTTAAGCCACATATATTGTAAAGACACTCTCTTTCTTATTAATACTGTCAGAAGTGATGGTGCTGTCAGCATCCCCACAGCCCATCTGTATTAAACATTTCCTGTCTGTTAAAGCTGTCATATTGTCACGGTTTCACACCATTAAAAAAACATCGACTTTGTAAAACATGCATTCTCTCCTCAGTCCCCACCATAACCAAGTCTCTGGCCATACACAGTACAGATTTCAAAGAAGTGAACTGAAATTAACCAGTCACGAAGCCTGAGCAAAGCACAATGATTAGAACAAACAATTGTTTCAAAGACAGGCATGGCTACTCAGAGGCTATCATCTTGGAACTCAAGAAGAGATGTGGAGCCATTTTTCACAAGGTTCAGGAGAAAATGTCAGCACACAGCTGCTCCATGCGCTGTCAGGCTGCATCTTAGCTTCGCCAAAGGGGGGAGGGACCCAGCCAGTCAATGCTTGCAGAGAAAAATTTAAAAGGCCCATTACAAATCTGAATTATTGGTGTGCTCCTAAGGTACTCTTATGCTATGTGCTGCCGATTTTGATGGGGGCACAGAGCTGAATGTCAGCTGCTGCTAAGTGTGTTCTTCTATGTGTATTTGAGATAATAGAGATTGAAAGATGCCAACCCATCCCTTGCCTGCTTCCCACTCCTGATTCTTTCCCAAATTCCCCCTCCCTCACAGTTTACTTCAGAAATAAGCAGAGCATAACCTAGTACACAATGGGTGATTTGTATACATGGCTCTGTCTTACATTAACATAAATACAAAGCCCCTATGCTTTCTGATGCAATGTTCCTTTTTGGTCATTGTTGCAAAAGGCAGAAGCAAAAGGCATGTTCAGGAACAAAAGAAAACCTGTCTTCGACCAGAAAAGCAAACAGAAATGCATTTTGGTTTGTTAGTTCTAGCTAGCTTTCCACTTTAATGACAACAGACACACTCCGGTGGGTACAAAAGTCTGAAATATGAAATCCTAACCCTTCCCACCACTATTGGGAGCCTGCAAAATTATTTTAAATGGTTTCCATCCTCTTCTCTGCCACCACAAAGTGACTTTAAACTGCAGGCATGATGCTTTGAGTAATGCTGTAGAAGAAAGCCTTCAAAAGTTTCTTATCTTGCCGTTCAGATCATTTGGATATACAGCTGCAAAGCATTCATCTCATCAGTTTCTGACCATGTTGTTACTACTACCTGAAAAGGTTTTTTTTTAAAGTCTGTTCTTTTTGTACCTAAAAAGCCATTAATCAATATCTCAAAACAGCTAAGTGTCAGCACCAGCTTTCCTAACCCTGGCTTTTTTGGTGGGGGAGGGGTAAATGTTATGATGGTTGTGGTGTTTTTTGTTTCTTAAATGACAGCACTCACCTGGCACTCACCTGGATGAAGGGGAAGGGGTGGGGTGGATGTGTGGGTGGCTCATGCAAATAAAACAAATAATACCTATCATCCTTGAGACAGACAGGCAAGGCTCAGGATCAAGTTTCTTTTCCACACCTGCTCAATTCCAGGTAGCACTCTCAGTTTTGAGCTGGCATTGTGAGATTTACATGCCCACAACTGGACAACCCCCCCCTCCTCCTCACCCAGCCTCCACAAGGTCTTCACTGCTCACTGAAACATTAGCTCAAGGAAGGAAGGAAGGAAGGAAGGAAGGAAGGAAGGAAGGAAGGAAGGGCTAAATGACATCTCAGGCAGAGCTTCTCCCCTACCTTTCCTCCATGGTCCTCATTCAGCCAGTCTGCCTTCTCCTGAGGCTGAAGGCACTTGTACTGATCCACCCCATTTTGGAAGGGAAGGAAATAATCTTGTGGAGATGGAAGACGCCTCAGCTGTGCTTGGGGGTTTTCAGCCACAGATGTCTAGAATTTTCCGCTTAAGCCAGACACAGCTACACAAAACTGCAGCTGAGCGCTTTTGTTTTCTCTCCTCTCTAAAGGCGAAGCAAGCAAGCAAGCAACCAGCAGCAGCAGCAGCAGCAGCTTCCCTCTCCTCTCTGCCTCTCGCTTCCCCAGCCCCCACCAGCAACCAAACTCCCTTCTCCTTCTGTCAGGGTCTTTTACGCTTCTGAGCAGTGGTGGTGACCTATTCGGTGCCCATCTCTACCTATTACTCTCAGTTTCCCTCAGATAAAAGCGTGTGCTGAGGTGGAAGTCAGGTGACCCCGCTCCTCTTAAAAGCAGAAGGCAAACCATGAAAGTCTTTCAGCTGCCTTTACCTCCTCCTTTTTAAAAACCAGCCAAATAGAAAAGCACTATTTGCATTACAAAGCCAGAAGGAAAATGCAGCTCTGAGAAGAGATAATTAGTGTTTTATTCCACCTCGTTCTCTGCCTCCCCCCTTAGCCATAAATGGAAGGCAGTATAGCGTGGTGGAAAGGTGTATAATTAAAGTTCTCAGTGTCAAGAGTGTGGATGGTGTTGACAATGGATACTATACTTCTCCACTGCAAGTGCACAAGAAGAGTCATGCACCTACTCATGCACATTAGCAGATTGACCAACCTGAATATTTTTGCTCAGGCAGATATGGGCAGCAGCACTGTAACCTAAGCACATGCAATTCAAGACAAGTGCACAATGGGGATGTGTATACAGTAACTGTTGTGACACATGCGATATGGCTGTTGGGTAATGGTGCCAATTCTGCATTGTTGCAACTCATGATCACATGGTGGTCATATAGGTTTATACTGGTAACCTCTGGTTTTATTTATATTTATTACATTTCTCTCCTGTGCTGCCTCAAAGAGCTCCTAGTACTACTGCTTCCCACTGCCTCATGCTACCCTCAAGACAGCCTTGTGAGGGAAGTTAAAATGAGATAAAGTGCCTGTGCCCCTAGTTGCCCCTGGTTATCTTCCTACCACAGAGCACTTGAAGGCAAACCAAACTCCTCTTCACACACTGCCACCAGTTGATCACTAAATCAACATACTTTTCTAAAGAAAGATGAAGGTCCATTCATCACTGTCTTTTAAATAAAACAGGTTTATTGATCACAGATGTTTTGGTAATAATTCATACGTATCTTCTTCAGGTTTCTAAATTATCAATAACAATCTTCTATTTGATCTTACAGTTATTATACACTGTTCTGACTAATCCCACCTCAGATCTCCCAAATATCACTCTATCTCTCACTCTCACTCCTGACTCCACACTCTTGACACTCTCTGACTGACTCTTCACTCTCAGGCTCCGCCTTGTTATCTCTCTCTCAACTCCACCTCTCAACAACATTAGCCTACAACATGAATAATGCATGACTATTTAACATAATAAGGGTGAACGCCACAGTACCTCACTAAGATTTGAACCTGGGTCTTCCTTGTCCTACTTGACATTCTGACCAATATGCTACATACAAGGACTGTGAGATCAATGTCCCAACTACATTCTGGCATACATGATGGTTTGGCCCTTGCCTCTACTGGGAACGTATACCTCAGTTGGGTTGCTCTGCTGGACATTACAGTCTCGTTCAATCTTTACCAATGCAGTGATGCAGCAGTACCATTTTCTCTCAGAAAACCCCATCGTCTCTTGATTTTGCCTGGGTTTTTCTAATCTAATTATATACATCATTCAGAGTCTTGTGGAGAAATGTAAGAGGCTGGACATTTCTTTAATACTGACTGTAAACCTTTTCAACTGTGAGATTAAAGTGCACAAGCATTTTAATTCAGAAAAATACTGTGCTAGAAGTTTTGGAAAGTGTAATACAGAGGATAGAGATTGTGTTATTGAGTGACTGAACTCATTGTGCATGTGTTTCCCATGCCAATACCATTGGCCTATTGCTTCTTTGGAAAGTACCACATAATTTACCTGATTAATTGGTTCTTGTATGCAAATTTAATTACGCCACATTTAACTGGACAATGTGTATCAGCTGGAAGTGAAGGCACTGAAAAACGTGTTCCACCATATAAGTATTCACGTTTCTTAGGCATCCTTCAGTCTCGAGAGACTATAGTAACGCGCTCTGTATCGAGGACTTGGAACAGTATCTAGTGTGGCTGAAAACGCTAATTCGAGAGTGATAATCCCTTCCACACTGAAGACAAATACAATCTGTCCCCTGTCCAGCTCCATGATTTTGCTGCTTCCGGGACTGCCTCTTTGCCTCCGCCTGCTGGATAAGGGTCTCTTCAAATTGGGAGAGGCTGAATGGTCAGATGTCAAGGTTTCCCATCTGTTGAGGTCTATTACTAAGGCCTTCAGATCCCGCTTGCAGATGTCCTTGTATCACAGCTGTGGTCTCCCTCTGGGGCAATTTCCCTGCACTAATTCTCCATAAAAGAGATCTTTTGGAATCCGACCATCAGCCATTCTCACAACATGCCCAACCTAACGTAGACATCGCTGTTTCAGTAATGTATACATGCTAAAAATTCCAGCTCAATCTAGGACTAGCCGCCTAGAGTGGTCGCGATGACCAGAGAGGCGTGGTATAAATAAATAAATAAATAAATAAATAAATAAATAAACAAACAAACAAACAAACAAACAAACAAACAAACAAACATACATACATACATACATACATACATACATACATACATACATACATACATACATACATACATACATACATACATACATACATACATACTCTATTTGGAACTTTGTCCTGCCAGTTGACACCAAAAATGCGTCAGAGACAACACATATGGAACGTGTTCAGCTTCCTCTCCTGCCGTGCACAAAGGGTAATAGAGGCAGGTGAGTCCACGCCCTGGCCCATGACTTGTGTTTTCTTCAGGTTGATTGTTAGTCCAAAGTCTTGGCAGGCCTTGCTAAAATGATTCATGAGTTGTTGGTGGTCTTCAGCAGAGTGGGCAACAATGGCTGCATCATCGGCAAAGAGGAAGTCCCGCATGCATTTCAGCTGGACTTTGGTCTTTGCTCTCAGTCTAGAGAGACTAAAGAGCTTTCCATCTGATCTAGTCCGGAGATAGACACCTTCTGTTGCAATTCCAAAGGCGTGCTTCAGCATGACAGCAAAAAAAATCTCAAACAGGGTTGGCGCGAGGACACAGCCTTGTTTCACTCCGTTTCAGATGTCAAAGGGATCTGATGTTGAGCCATCAAAAACTACGGTGCCCTTCATTCCCTCATAAAAGGACCTGATGATGTTGAAGAGTCGAGGTGGACATCCAATCTTAGGAAGTATTTTGAAAAGGCCATCCCTGCTAACCAGATCAAAGGCCTTTGTGAGATCTATGAAGGCCACAAAGAGTGGCTGCTGCTGTTCCCTACATTTCTCCTGCAACTGTCGGAGGGAGAATACCATGTCAGTGGTGGATCTATTAGCTCGGAATCCACACTGTGATTCTGGATAGACTCTGTCTGCAAGCACCTGGAGCATCTTCAGCACAACACGGGCAAGCAGCTTCCCTACAATGCTGAGAAGAGAGATGCCACGGTAGTTATTGCAGTCACCCCTGCCTCCTTTGTTCTTATACAATGTGACAATGTTTGCATCCTTCATGTCCTGTGGTACTCCACCTTCCCTCCAGCAAAGACAAAACACTTCACACAGTTCGGTGGTGATGATCTCTTTACAGCACTTCAGCACTTCAACAGGGATGTTATCCTTTCCAGGTGCCCTGCCGGAGGCGAGGGAATCCAAGACCTCTTTTATTTCTGCTGAAGTTGGTTCGCTGTCCAACTCTTCCAAGACAGGCAGACACTCAATGTTATTCAGTGCTTCTTCGGTTACTACATTCTCTTTGGAATATAGCTCAGAGTAGTGCTGCACCCAGGAGTCCATCTGCTGTGCTCGGTCCTGGATGATCACACCTGTAGCAGACTTCAGGGGAGCAGATTTTTCTGTATAGGACCTAAAGCCTGCTTGATACCATCATACATTCCTTTGATGTTACCTATGTCCACTGCTATCTGTATCTGAGAGCAGAGCTGAAGCCAATAATCATTGGAACATCTCCTGGCTGCCTGTTGGACTTGGCTACAAGCAACTCGAAGAGCTTTCAAGTTGTATTCACTAGGACAGGCTTTGTATGCTGCTAGAGCTCTCCTCTTATCCTCGATGGCTGTCTTCAGCTCCTCTGAATGGGCTTCGAACCAGTCTGCCGTATTTTTGGTCTTTTTGCCAAATATGGACAAGGCGGTGTTATAAACAGTGTTCTTGAAGTGTTCCCATTGTTCAGGTGCATTTGCATCAACCAGACCTGGAAGGCTTTCCTCAAACGCTTGGGCAAATTCCTCCAATTTTCTTTGATCACGAGTCTTGCTGATGTCAATACGTGGTCTTCCTTCCTTTTTCATGTGATACAATCTCTTTGTTCGCAGTTTTACTCTACTACACACCAGGGAGTGAGCAGTATTGCAATCAGAACTCTGGTAATTGCGTGTGACCGTAATACTAGGAAGGCTTAGAACGTCTAGTGAGGATCAAATTGAGCTGATGCCAAAGCTTGGATCTTGGATGTCTCCAGGAAACTCTGTGTTGAAACTTCGTATTAAAGAACGTGTTGCTGACACAAAGACCATAATAACAGAAAAACTCCAGCAAGCGTTGGCCATTTTCCTTCATCTTCCCAATGCCAAAACGGCCTAGACAAGTGGGCCAAGAATTGTGATCAGCACCAACTCTAGCATTAAAGTCTCCATGAAAGAACAGTGGCTCTCTTTCAGGGACTTTTTTGATAGTAGCTGCCAGGTCGTTGTAGAATTTGTCTTTCACTTCTGTTGTGGATGACAGTGTTGGTGCATATGCACTAATGAGGGTGACCGGTCCCGCGGATTAGTGGAGCTGCAGAGACAGGATTCTTTCAATGTCCATCTGCAGTCTACTCAGTTCCATTTCGATGACAGCTGTCTTGCACACGTTGTCTATTTCCTGCAGGTCATCAGGAAAGCTGTCGTCAGGAAAACCAGGGGTCATTGTCTGAACATTCCAGGTGCCCAACTTTAGGGCAAAAGTGTTCTTACGATAGTTGTGTGGTGCACAGTGATCAATCACAGTTACTAGCCCTCAAATAATACACCTCCTAAACTTTTCCAAAGTAACAACAAAGAGTCATGGGAACCTTACCATAAGTGACATTAGAAAAAGGCAGTAACCTGGAGAAAAGTTTGGATGTGTTACATTAAATTTCTGTTTATGTTCTATTTTTATTTCAAGGAACTCAAGAAAATGTGCATGGTTCCCTCACCCAATTGAACATCTTCCCTGCCATATTCAGAGCAGATAATGGTGAGTGGCAAGACTAGAATGACAATAGAGGTGAAAGAGTTTCTATTGGCTTGATTTGAAACAGGCTCCATATTTACAAATGTCTTGGAGCCAATATTTCTCAAAGGTTCATTCATTTGCAATAATATTCTTCTGCTCATTATGGCCAAACAAGTTTTGAACCACCACCCATAGGAACTGGCTTCAATTTTCATATTCCAGCACTCAACCCAAACACAGCACCAGCTACAGCAGACAGCCAATTGTAACTTCAAACCCTTCCCCCTTCTGGCAGCAAGTTTTTAGATCTGTACAGGGGAGGCAGCAATCATTTAGAACATATGCAAGAAACTGTCAGGATAATTGATTAAAATGGGAAGATTGTCACCAAACAAAAAGCTAGTTGGTTAGGTTGTCTGATCATATAGTTTACAGCCATCAGAGCATTTCACTGAGAGCAACATTACACAGCTTTTACGCAATGCTCATCACCTACAAAGTAGCTGGCTTTGGGTGCCTGGTCTGTTGAATGAACATTGACTGCTGCAGCAGAATCTCATTTAATATTCCAGTCTGAAGAAGAACATCTGTAGGAAAATACATCACAATCAGAACAAATTTGTATAGTTAACCATTTATATGGCATATGCTAATGTCTGTATGAATGAATACATGTCTTGCTACAATGGCCTATTCACTTACATCAGCCGGGTCTGGGGGCCAAATGTTCTTCCCTGGGACCCTCCAGACTACTAAAAAAATATGAACCCAGAAATGTCTAGAAGTACATTTCCTGTAAAATAAATACTGGGAGTGTTAAACATTGCAGTCCACCCCCACCTATTTAAAAGGTGAATTGCCACTCCTGGAGCAATTCACTCCCCCCTCCCCGGAAACACAGCATTCAGGGTATTTGCCCATCCCTGATTTAAGCTATCAAAGCCACTATTAGTCTGTGTACAAAATTCACCAGTGACCAAATGTTTGGTTCTGTGTTTTTAGTGGCTTTTGACTTCAGAACTCCACTTTGGGAATGACATGGATATTAGGCTTCAGTACCTCCCTCCTGGCTCCCAGTCTGGTATAGTAGAGTGACAGACTAGGATTCAAGAGACCTGGATTAAAATCCCTGCTTGGCCATGAAAACTCATTTGAAGAGGGGAAGCGACACTCATGGTGCAGGGGTTAAACTTCTGTACTGCAGCCAAAACTGTGCTCACAACCCGGGGTTCAATTCCGGGTCGTTGGCTGAAGGCTGACTCAGCCTTCTGTCCTTCCAAAGTCAGTAAAATGAGTACCTGCATAATTGTAAACTGCTCAGAGAGTGCCTGAATCGCTATAGGGCGATATATAAGCATCACATTTTTGCTTTGCCTGTAAAACCATTTCTTAAATATCTCACTTACTTTGAAAGCCCTGTTAGGGTCAGTATAAGTCATTTTTTTACCTGATGGCATCTCTCTCTCTCTCTCTCACACACACACACACTTTCCTCTTTTTTAAAAAAATGACAAGGATATTAGGTGATCAGTTCACAAATGGGGAAATCCAGTTTGAGGTTGTATTTCTAAAGATCAGGATGGACTCTGCTAATGATTAGTGAAAGGAAGCAAGAAGACTGAAAAGGAGAGGAGTTAAGGGAGAGATTGCTACTTTACATGTGGGCTAATTAACCTAGGGAGAGACTGTGTGTACAGGGGAGAGAGTAGGCTCACCCAAAATAGGAGAATATTGCCTGGAAGTGCAGTATTATTCCCATGCTTATGATCTTGGCTTTTCTGGTGCAGCAGTAGTTCCCAGATGTTCCCCGATGTTTTTGGAATAAAACTCTCAGAACCCTTCACCACTAGCTGTGCTGGCAAGGACTTCTAGGAGTTGCAGTCCAAGAGTGTCTGGGGACCCAAGGTTGGGAACCACTGTGATAGAATAACATCATTACTAACAATATGCTACTGATTCAAAGCAGAACAAACTCTGGTAGTAACTTAGCTAATCATGAAAATTTTAAAATATTACATTATTTTGTATGGTTTGATATGATGATGTAAATATATATATATAAAGCAGTAGTACTAAATCATACTTTTCACAAACTTCTGACTGAAATACAAGTAACACAGATACATATTACTAAATTATACAGAAACTATAGATTAAATATTTCCATATTTTCAATACTAACCACCAGAATACAGTATTCTTTTATGATCCAATGTCTGTATTAAAACTCATACAAAATATTTTATTTGTAAGAAACAGAAACCCAAAAGCGTTCAAAGAAGGGCACGATAAGGATTTTTCTATTAATATACAACATATTTATATTAATGTAAAATTTTGTTGCAATATAGAAAATTGAATAATAATAAACATGCAAATTTTGTTTGACATGAAAATTGAAAATAATTTCAATGTAATTGGTTGTGAGTATTGTCCGTGATGTGTTAATTAGGTTGAGAATGAGTTTTCTTCCTAGAAACGTTGATCTTTATTTATAGTTAGCATACAGAAGCACTACCTGTATATTTTCACCAGGCTGATTGATTTGCTTACCTGGGAGACTTTGCAAATATTTGGAGAGTTATTTTTGGACTCCCTTCTAGCATAGCTGCTGCCCATGCTGGCTGGCTGTGGAATCTTTGGAATTCTCGTCCAAAAAGTATTTTTTTTCCTAAGCTCTGCTTTAAACTTGTTTCGTTTCTTTGCATTTTAAGTTGAGTACTGTTGATTGAAACTACATATTTCCCATTAAGATATCCATGATTATGTTCATACTATAATTCAGAAGAAAAACTTCCCAGAGCACTGGTCTGTGAGGTTGTAATTATGTTTTATTAATAAGAAGAAACAAACAAATAACATGCTGTTGCTCAGAGAACTTTCAGTGGCTGTAAATTACAGTAAGAACAATGAAACCATAGGAAGATATTATTTCTCTATCTTGGTTTATATTAAAAGTGGCCAACTGTTGCTTAGTGCAATTTCACACTGTTATAAACAGGGAAAATCAAATACATCAATCAAACTCATGGAAAAATCTTTTGTTCATATCCAAACTAACTCTACTCTTTGTGCTATGCAGGATCACAAGCACACCACATCCTTTTGGGACTGTCACTTTTAACCAGTGATCCATGAGCCCCATTCATGTGCTAAGCCTAAAAGCATGTAGTGTTGTAAACAGGGTGATTATGTGCAGACATATGTAAGCCATGCCCCCAGGTCCCCAAGCATTCACCGCAAAGGTTTGCAGAGGCCTTGTAAGTGCATTCATTTGAATGTGCTGACAGTGTCCCTGTGATTGGGACTTCTGCAAAGCAGGGCTTTGGTCAAGGAAATACTGTTAAGTACGCTGAATGAGCTTTCACAGACTCACTGAAACCTAGGAGATAGATCCTTGCCACCAGTACTTTCTGGAAGCGGTTCTATCAGCCGCTCAGTACTTTCCACCTTGCTCAGCTTGCAGACTCTCACAATTCTGGGACAGCCAAAGTGTCCAAAATTCTAAAAACAACAACAACCAGAACTTCTCTTTCACCATTCATGCTGTGTTGTGTGTGTGTGAGTGTGGAGATGGAAAAAATAATAGAAAACTGTTAACACTTTACGTAACTGCTACTGAGCTAAAAAATCCAATCAAATTAAAGTTAAATCGAACAGGGCAATTTTTGATGGCTACGTTGATGTTGAATTGCTATTTAGGTTAGATTACCATGTGGAGCATGTGGTGGCTGAGCAGCGCCAGGCTCTCCTGGATGAAATGGATTATCTAGATCAATTTCAATCAGGTTTCAGGCCAGGTTATGGGATGGAGACTGCTTTGTTCACCCTGTTTGATGACCTTTCCTGGTAGAAAGATGGGGGAATGCATCCCTATACTGTACCCCATGCTATTCAATATATACATGAAACCACTGGGGGAGGTCGTTAGGAGGTTTGGGCTGAGAAGTCAGTAATATGCTGATGACACCCAGCTTTACCTCTCATTCTCTACCAATCCAGGTGTGGCAGTTGCCGTTCTGACCTCATGTCTGGACTCGATAATGGACTGGATGAGGGTAAATAAACTGAGGCTCAATCCAGACAAGTTGGAAGTGCTGCCGGTAGGTGCTCCGCCAGATGGCTAAAGGGCCATTTCCCTGCCCTAGATGGGGTTACTCTCCCCCTAAAGGACAGGGTCCACAGCTTGGGGGTGCTCCTTAACCAGGGTCTGACCTTGGAAGCCCAGGTGGACTCTGTGTCCAGGGCTGCTTTCTTACAGCTGTGGAGAATATATCAACTTCGTCCTTACCTGAATGAGTCACACATGCACTGGTAACAACCAGACTGTACTATTGCAATGTGTTATATGTGGGGCAGCCTTTGAAGATGGTCCAGTGACTGCAACTGGCACAGAACTGGGTTGCGTGGCTGGTAAGTGGTCCTGCCGCATGGACTCATATCACGCCAGTTCTGGAAAATTTACACTGGCTGCCGGTTGCTGCCTGGGCCCAATTCAAAGTGCTTACTTTGACGTATAATGCCCTAAACAACTTGGACCTGGTTACTTAAAGGACTGCCTTTTTCCATACGAGCCTGCCCATCCTCTAAGATCAGGCCAGGAGGTCCTTCTGAAGGTGCCATCCCTGAAAGAGGGCCTTCTTGGTGAAATAGGGCCTTCTTGGCTGTTGCCTCCCACCTTTGAACTGAACTGAGAACTTGCCTGGGATTTAATTCCCTCATAATCTGTAGGGATGTGCACTTGGATTTGGAAATATTTGGATTTCACTGAATAATGTCATATTCAAATAGTTCCAAATACATCACAACCCAGATTTGATAGCTCCAAATATCTGTAATATTCCTGTAATTCCTAATATTCAGGGTCCCACTTACTCCTATGGTAAAAGCAAAAGGTTAGGTTTCTGCTTGTTATAGGAAGCAGGTCAACAACTTATACCCAAATACAGTCTCTGATTTGGGGCTATGTATAAACCTCTATACTGTATTTGGTGGCTTGAGGCAAAGTCTCCATTGTCCAACTCTAGTCACAGCCTTCGTGCTGAAGTGTCCTGAAGTGAATCCATTGAGTTAGGGTTAGGAGGTAAAAGAAATCTACAGGATGTGCAAGGTCCTCCTGCTGTTGCTGGACTGCAGCTCACATCTTCCTTCATAATTCGCTATACCAACTAAGGCTGAGAGGAACTGCATCTGGAGGGCCACATGTTTCTGACTGGAGATGGGCAAAACTTGCTTTGTGCTGCGTTGTCACAGTTGTCTTCACATTTCCTTCCTCTACCCTCCTGGTCAGTTCCCTAACTCACCAGCTGGCACGCACTGCTATTCTCCTGCACTTTGTGTGACTGTCTAGTCAAAGCAGGAACACAAAGTTGCCTTCTCTGCCTCCTCCAGCAGCTCTCCACTCAAGATGAGGAGGCAGGACAGGGACTCCTGCAGTGCTGTCTTTGAGTTGCCACCTTCTGGAGGAGGTGGAGAAGGGAAGCCCATGCTTCTGCTGTGACTGTACACTCATACAAAACACAGGAGACAAGCACACACACTAGCTGGTGAGTTGGGGAGCTGGCCAGGAGGGAGGGATAGTGCGGCAACTGTGGTGCTGCATCGACAATCTGCAGTGACACATTATGAAGCAAGTTATGCCCATCTCTCTTCCTGACCATTATCCAACAGACTACAGGATGGATGGCTTCCTTGATAAAAGAAAAGTAACTGCAACCCTCAAGGAAGACCATCAATCACCCCCCTATCACATCTGGCTGAGAGGTCTGGGTGGCTCAAATATTTTTATCTCATTCTTTAGTATCCCCTGCACTGAATTTTACCTTCATGACCACCTCGTTTATGCAAATTGGGACTGAAGATTCTATCCAATACACTTGATTGACTTTTTCTTGCAGGTGTCTTCTGTGCATGTTTAGAAATGTCCCTCTAAGGAGGGATAATTTGGTGGTTGTTTATATATGGATGGTGTGACTCTTCAACAACAGTTTGTTCTGTGGCCCTGTGAAGTTCCTGTGACTGATACAACAAGAAAGGCTGACACAAGGAACAACACACAGCTAGATATCTATCTCTGGAGTAAAAGGCTAGGATTTGGTCATAATATGCTTTTTGGTGGTGAAAGCAATATGTTGCCCCATGTTTGGGTTTTCAACAGAGCAGCACATCTTGTAAGACAGAAAAAATACATAAAAATTAAATGTACCATTTCAAAACACATCATGCTTGTTAGTTCATTCAGTGGCATGGGACATCTGTTCTGAAAAGACCGTATGTCTCCTGTAAACTGTTAAGGGTCAAAATGAAATCTCAGTGGTTCCTGAAACAGATCTGTAACAGTAAACAGGAGCTGTAACTGAAGAGACAAACAGAGCAACATTTTTTATTTTGGAAGCCATTCATTTGAAAAACTGGGAGGGCCTAAGTCTTCTCACTGCATCAAATGCCACAAAGAAAGGCCCCAGTGCTCTAACTATAGAAAGAAGAGAACCAAAATGTTATTTGCACAGAAAGAAGAGTGAGGGGTACAATCATAATGGAATGCAATTATATCTTCAACACAGGGAAGAAAATTAACTGTATGTAACCTGTTATCCAGAACCAGTTACTTCTCATCCCTGGGCTTATTGCATGTGCATGCTATTTTATTAGGTATGCAAACAAAAAGCATTTTCCAATTACACCTATTAAAAATTAACATGTGGTGTAGCCCTAAGGTCTTGTTCATGAAATGGCACCTAGATTTGCTTCACATACAGCTCTGTTGTGCAGCGTATGCACATGGTGGCTCAAAAGAATCACTATCGTGTGTAAATAACTGCATTACTATATTTTTCCATTTACAACATGCCCCCATTTATAAGACACCCCCCTCCAAATTTTCTAACCCAAAAATTAAGAAAATGTAGCTTTGAGGATTCAGCCTCTGGACTCAAAACGTCGGAAATATTGCGTCTCTGTTGAATTTTGAGCCTACAGGCTCTACCTCCAAGGAGGTGTGTTCCAATTGGTTTGTTCAAGATCAGCTGATGTCAGTTCCATAAGGCTCATGATTGGAGGAAGCTAAGTCTCCTGACTGTAGGAAACTAAGCCTCGTGGCTGAAGGAAGCCTGTTTACAGAGGCAAGGTATGTGCCGTTTTGTTCTCTCCTCAGCTATCTCAGCTTACTTCTGTGTAAAAGATGCCCCTCAATTTTTAGTATAATGATTTTAGGAAAAAGTAGCATCTTATAGACTGAAAAATATGGTATATAGATATGTCTATGCAAGAATATGATGAGAAGAAAGGTGTGGGTATAAATATTTATTATTCCAATGTGTTTACACTCTTTTAATTGTAATGGTCCTTCAACAGGGAAATATTGTATAATACAGGGACCGAATGTACTTGCTTTTCAGTTTCCTGTGTTGTTATGATGCTTAGGAAAGGGAATAATGAAGACATTCAAATAACTTCATTCTTCAGAATTTTTCTGATTATCATGTGTTCTGGACCTTTATCATTATAAAGGTCCAGAACACATAGGAGTAATAAAGACCAAGTTAATGTTCTTCTTTTTGTTGTTGTTTATCCTTAGTGAGCCATGTGGGCTTCCCATTGTGTTGTATCTTGTTTATATGCAAAGTGTTTCTCTATAGTAGCACTTAAATCATAGAATCCTTTGCCCTGTGAGGTTTAGTCAGCGTCCAACTCTCATGGTATTTCCATTTAGTCAGGCTTTTGTATTGTGACAGGTTTGTTTATTTTTCCCCCAATGCCTTTGTTTTGTCAGCTGCAGCTCCCTCTGCTTTTACTGTCTGGGCGTTTTAGAATATTAGTGCATTTTTGTAGATGAGCTTGAATTGTTGAGTTGTGCATTGAAAGGTTGGATTATAAATATGTAGCTGGAAAAACAGATTTTTGAGGCTTATAATGGTGTAGTCTCTTCCCCCCTCCCGTGTGTGTGTGTGATTGTACCTTATGGGGCACTTATGTGTTCCTTTAATGTAGAGGTGTATTATTTTGGTGGGCCTGTGAACCAAATGTTTATAATCAGAACCTCCATGGACTAGAAATAGTAAAACATTGGGACCCCCCTCCCCTAAAGTGACTGGACACCCACTTTTGGTTTTAATTTTCTGAATCTGTAAGATTCAAAGAGCACTTGCTTCCTCACAAAAAGACATATTTCAGGATGGTTTCTTTCCCAGCAGGGAGGTTTGCCCCCCTTTAATAAATCCTAGCTCATTTATCCCACTGTGAGATAGAGGCGACCAAGGATACAGAGAGTGAGCCATCCCCTCAAGCGTCTCAAGCAGAGTAAGCAGAAAGGAAAGGAATAATGAAAGAACAAGCAAGGGAGGAAGTAGGAGCAGAGTGGGAAATAGTTAAACAAGGGAAAGATCAAGAGACAGGAGCGCGCGAGGAGGAGAAGAAAGGAGATCGTGTGGAGGAGAGAGGGATGGAAGGAGATGACCGTGAGGGAGAAGGGCAGTTTAAACCATTAGAGACATCAGAGGTGGAGAAGGAAAAGGAGTTGGTAGGTGTAAGGGAAAAGATAGATATTTTCTTGACAACTGAAGAGGGCAGCATATCTACCGAAACTGAGAAAGTGACTGTATTTGATGAGAACATAACACGAAAGAAGGAAAAAGAACCCCAAGTATTTTCTGTGCCTAGGAAAAGACCGGGAGCAAATCCTAAAGAAGGTGTAGAAAAGATAACTGCTAGAGAAAGTGTGAGACCTGTTATACCGGGATTGAGTCCAGAAGAATGGACGGTATTAATTTATCCTAAGGGCAAGGGACCGGAGCGATATGTACACCATCTGGTTTCTTGCTCAACAGTGAGCAAGAAACCGCAGGAAGGAGAATGGTCCGCCACCTCTGTGCGGTACGCAGTGGGTACCTGAGACCGCCCACAGAACAAGAGAAGCAAGCCAAAATGTATTACTAAAATAAAGTAACAATGAAAAGTCTTTAATGTGTTTTTGGGAGTGTTCGCCTCCCCAGTTATTGTTACATAGTTCTATTTATTTGAATAAAGAATAAATTGTGAGTTGTGTTAATAAAAGTTCCTTTAATAATAATCCCGACTCATCTTTTATATTGCCTGAGGGGGAACAACCTAAAGTAAATAACGAACCTTCTTACACCCACATATTCTATATTTGGTATGAAACAGTACATGAGCCTAAGTGTTGAGTTGTGTTCCCATTAGTGTGCTCATCAGTCTGAACAGGAACAGCATGAAGGAGTCTTGGAGGAAGAAACTGTTGGTGACTCAGCACACCGTGGAGTCAACTTTGGGAGAATGTGTCTGCAAATGGATTCCAGACACATGCCTTTGCTTATTAACTGCACAATGGGTGTTACACAGTGCAATTACAGATATGTTCTCCATTCTTTTCCCTCATGGCAGTGGTTCCCAATCTTGGGTAACCCAGGTATTCTTGACCTGCAACTCACAGAAAGCCCAGCTATCACAGATTGGGAACCAGTGCTCTATGGTCTTTCAAATTTCCCTTCTCATTGATATCAAAGAGTGAGCACTGTGATCTGAATCAGGGCTGGGGTGCTGGTGAGGAGCAAAATATATCTCACTGTGCTGAATCCCCACACAATAATTGCAGAACTTGTATTCATCTTGGAGGGGACAACAAAGAAATGTAACATGAATGTTAATGCATACTTCCTCATTTGTACTTAACAAGTAACTTCAGGAAGTGGCAATTAGAATGTACAATATTCCACAACATTTCTTGCATTCTGGCAAAAAACGGTGTTAGCTCCTGACAAATGACTTGGCTCACCCTGGCATCATAAACGGGGTGCCAAGTGATTATACTTCCAGGTTCCCTGCCCCTTATGATGTCTTTTTAAAAATGTAATAAATTGAAAAAATGGAGACTGCCATGCCGCAAAGGAACACCCTGCCCCCCCCTTCCAGAGTCTCATCTATTTGACCTCTATTTCACAGGTGTGATTTCAGAAGGGCATATTTATGTTTCAAACTTAGATTAATGGTTTTCTTACTTTTCTTCTGCCTTCACCAGTTTACCTTCTGAAAATGCATGCTTTACAACCAAACGTGCCCACTGCAGCAGCCATGTTGCTCATGACATCACTCCCTCCACCATGATAGCCCTCTGTGGTATACCCATATCACTACTGACTACCACACCCCAAAGGTGGGAGCACATGTAACCTAAGGCTAGCCTGCCACTAGTGAATGACAGAATGGGAATTTCATCTATGATTGCCCAAGCCGAGTCTTACATTCCAGGCATCTCTTTTTCAATACTATTTGGCTGAATTGCATACTGCCTCCTTATTAATTTTCCTTTGTTTCCAGAAGAGATAACTGAACAGAAAGGGTGACAATTGCCTTTTATTACACACCAGCATAATTACTTTAATAAAACCACACAATTTGATACCTGCAATGTATAACAAATTAAATTTCCATCTTGCTCATCTAGCAAGTTCTCACAGCAGGTGACCTACATTTGAAAAATGTTCTCAGTGGGCACACAGATTTTATTGAATGCTGTGGTGTGGATGTCCTTTTACATCTCTGAGGATACAGGGCAATGTACACTCCGAATATATGTTTACGGGGCTGAGAAAACCGTATATAATTGTATTTTATGTAGCTTAACACTGCCTTATTTTCATCAGTGTGTCTGAAGATGAACTGGTCACTATTTCTATATCTCTACAGGAATGCAAAAAATGAGGCATGCAACTGCAGTGTCATCCACCAGAGCTATATCTCAAACATGACTGGGGGAAAGAAATTCATTTCACTACTCACTGATTTTGCAAACTGCCAACTTGTTATTGTCACTGTCGTTAGCGGGGCCCAAATAACTCCCACTGCCCATTATGGATGAGTTCCTTTGTGTTACTGATTCTGCTATCTCTGTAGGCTTCGGGGTGGAAACATTCTTCCCTCTCTCATAATGCTGGAATCCTTGGCCATTCACCAAAGCTGAATTTTGTGTGTGTCAGGGGAACAGGGAGATTTTCAGGAGAGATAAAAGGAAATGCTTCACACACAGTGCTTCGTTAAATTGTGCAAGTTTGCTGCCAGAGGATATAGTGATGAGCTTTCAACTTGGATGACTTGAGAAGGGGACTGGATAAATTTATGGAGAAATAGCTACCAGTCAGAATGGCTTTGTATATCAGTTGCTGGTGAACAGAAATATGACAATGCTGCTGATGCTATATCAAATGGGGGGATTGTGAGAGTCACAAAGGAAAGGGAGCACAGGGGAAAGGTTCTATGGGCACTGTAGTGGTAGAAGAGAAGGCCCCGAAAAAGGAAGGGTGGGAGGATGGGGAGAAGACCAGGACCAGAGGGAAAGATAACACTGTGGTAGACAGTGTTTCAACCCATGTTTAAAAAGGGTACTTCTGGTAATAAATAAAATAAACCTTTCTATTGATTCTGAGATGAAACGTACATGTAGAATGTGGTGCTTTAACTCAATGGTTAGGTGGTTGTTCACAGCCTCCTGCAACACCTTAACATTTCAAAGTTTGGAATGTGTTTTTATGTTTAGATCAACACAGTATGCAGCTGTTTTGGTCATCACATTTTCACTGTACCATTTCTGAAGATGGAAAGCATATATTTTATAGTTACAACAGTCACCACAGTTTCGTTGTTGATAAATCAAACAACTTTTTAATTATGTGCATTTTCCATTATGGCCTGTGTTATCTATTGATCTTCCTTTTTCTAATAGCCCAGAAATCTGCATTAAAATGGATCCAGTTTAACATAGCTCACTTAGAAATTAGATGCTCTACCTCTTGGACAAATCACTGTTTAAATCCAGTCAAATTCAACTGATTTAACTTTAGTTAAGCTTCTATAACAAACACAAATGAATTTTCCTGCTAATAATGGTCATGTGACCATTTGAGCAATGCACTTTTGGTAGATTAGTTCGGCACAACTCTGGATGCTAACAGACTACTGAGTCATGAGGTAAACAGTAAATTAGTGCATACACAATCTCTCTCTAATATGCAGCCAGGTGAACTGGGAATCGAAATTGTAATAATTAACACTAATATATTTTGGTCTCCCTCTGGCAAACAAATGAAGCACTCCTCTGTGTGCCTGCCTGACAGAAACTGTGATTAACCTAGCATTAGCACTAGAATGGTAACATTACATTGATGCTGCTTGCTTTGTCTTTGAGAGCTTGAGGGCTCATAAAAAGACTTTATAATTGTGAAGGAGCAGATTGTACAAGTGAGGCATCCATGATAATAAAGGCCATAGAAGGAGGAGAAGAGGAGAAAAAGGGGGTAGAACAAAAAGACGAAGGGGTGACAGTTACGAAAGACACGGGAGAAATAGAATCAAAAGAAAAACTGGAAAGATGGAGGTTTGTTTAGCAGAAGAGGCAAAAGGAGAAAAGGGGGCAGAGCAAGAAATGACAGTTTGGGAGGAAGATATAAATGATGAAGAGGTACACTGGTTCAGTGCAGTGATAGCAGACTACGAGAGAAAGAGAGCTGAAACCCATAGGGGGGAGTTCGACAGGATAAGGACTCAAGGACTTATAAAGGACTTTCCTAACCTAAAGGTGGGTGGATTGCCGCCTGAACCCACTCCCGGAGGCCCGAAACCAACGCGATACATGACAAGGGAATGGACTGTGATAGTAGTGCTGCATGAGCTGGAATTACAAAGAGAAGTGGAGATAGCTCACAACCGGTTTTATGACAAACTGGACAAAAGAGGCTGGATAAGGCACACATGTTGCGGGACGATCTGTGCCCTTCGAAGTACTCCTCCCTCAAGATCGGACTACAGGGAATGGTGTGGGGGACAACCCCGATGAGTCCATGGGATTATGGCAAGAGTTTCAGTTTGGTTAGTTGTGGCCTGTTGCCAGAGTTAAGAGTTTTTGACCCCATAAGTAATGTGCTGGACATAAGTGTCAATAAAGATGAAAGTTTGAAAGTTATAAAGACGTCTCCACTGTTATTTTCCACCAAAGATGAAGGGTTGCTCCAAAAAGTAGAACCCATTCACAATAATAATTCTAGAAATGTGTACACTGCATTGTACCTAGCCGTTGAATATTCCTGCCCACAGTAAACACACACTTAGTTTGCACGTGTAGCCTCTATCAGATTTTGTCCCTATAAACGTCCACTTTTTTATCCTGATTTTTTATTTTAGAGATGATCTATTTCTCCAACATACAATTATTCTTTGATTATAAATTTTCTTTCAGTTCTTTTAATCAAACCTTACATTTACTATACGAACAAAAATGTGTTTAGAATATGGAGCACCACCCAAACTAAGCCAGTGCACAATTAAGTTGGTAAATTGATTTAGTTTGACTTTATTTCGGAAAAGACTGTTATCCTGCTTCCTAGTTGGCAATCTCTCACTAGCATGTCATAACAATCATATAAAGGATACAGCAGATTAGGAAGCATGCAGCTCAATAAAATCCGACAGAGATATCAAGACAAGCAAGTTTAAAACCAGATAGGGAAGACAGTGGAAAGTCTGTGCAGTCTGTGCTACTAAAAATGATATCCACAAAACATAAAATTTGGCAATAGGAAAGTTTACTGAGAAAGGGCATTCAGCATAGGCTGCCAAATGCAAAGAAGAGCAGGGTTTCTCCACTTCTAAATAATATATAAAGTTTAAGTGCATCTAAAGCTTAGAGCTGTTAAAATTTCCTCTTCTACACAGTTACTAAAAGTGTAGCATCCCTGTACTTTTTTTCTTTGTGGCACGAGGCAACTCTAAGTCTACAAGGATATAAAAAAACCACACATTTTCTACTACTCCAGAAGGCAGGAGGGCCTGAAGAAGATAGTTAGATGGTGATGTAATATTCAGGTGGGCTCCTGTAAGCTACCCAGACTGCATTAGACCTGAACAAAAATTTTGCAGCAGCAGGAAAAGCCTGACAGAACAAAGAAGAAAAGGGAGACAGAAAGAAGCTAGGCTACCAAAAATCAACAAAATTTTTAGAACTTTTCAAAATGTTTGTAAAGGAAAATATTAGAAATTTCTCTCCCTAGGAGAAATTTGGTGAAATTATTCTTCCAATTATATTGCTTATAGATAGGATGGAAAATGATGAGAAGCTTCTTAGGTACAATTATTAAAGAACTCAGTGTCATCCTGATCACTCCAAAATCCATACTGCTATGATACCAACCAAAAAGGCATAAAAATAGTGTAACCTTTTGAGATCATTGGTTCTCTTCATCAGGCACAGTGTTCAAAAGAATGGATGATGAAGGAGATTTGACTAATAGTCTCCATGCTGTTTTAATATAAACCATTATGGAAGAGTCTGTAGATTCTCACCCTGAATGGACTTTAGGCTTGCTATGGAATACGAAGAATTTTGATTGTTCATTTTAAAAGTATAAGTAATCTCTTTTGAAATCTCATAATTGTCTATCAATTGCAAAGTTTGCAGGCCCCCTTTTAGGTGGAGAGTAGAGAGTGCGGCCTTTACTACTTGCCCTCTCTTGACATTGCATCTTAAAACCGCATGAAATTTATAAGTTTGGATGAAATCTCTGCCTGGACCGTTTTCTGTAACATACTACCTAAGGATCATGTTGGTCTGAAAAAAATTGCCCTGATTGTTGCTTCATTTTGATTGACCTAATAATGGTATTGCTGCAATAGATTGTGAATCCTGCCTTATTCCTGTTTTTGATGACCCTGATCACTGCTTTTGTTCAGGACATTGGACAGCTACATCCCCGGTTTGCTTTTTAAAAAGTAATTGTTCTCTCTTATGAAAATACACTCATACTTTTGTAATGCATTGATCACTGAAGCTTTATCATCTCACCACTGATTTCTGGAATAGGACTTGATTTTTAGCTGTGATGTTTAACATTAAAACACAAACTAAAAACACTAAAAAGTTACCACTAAGTGATAACTAGGCTCTAGAGACATTGGTACAGGCCAATGAGAGTACCAGTGGTGCCTCGCACAACGAGTGCACCGCAGAACGACAAATCCACACAACGGGGCCGTTCTATGGCTCAAAATCGCAGAGCGAAGGTCGGTAAGCGGTTCACTCACCGACCTTCGCTTTGCGACCCGCCGATCAGTTGTTTGGTGGCTTCAAAATGGCCGCCGGAAGCCCCAAAATGGCCACGCGCAGCGTTTTCGCACCCTCATTAAGCGAGGGGAGGGCGCGAAAATGGCTGCTGGCCATCGGAGAAACATCGCTGTACAGTGAGTAAAGCTGCTTTTTTTATTCGTACAGCGATGTTTTCACACAGCGAGGGTTAATCCGAAACGGATTAACCGCGCTGTGCGAGGCACCACTGATATTTCATGTTTAGGAGTTAAAAATGTTTGCTCTAGAAAATTGCTTTCTGATATAAAATATACAAAATTAGAAGTCAGCAAGGTCAGCCATTAGTGGAATGCTTGGAGTGCTCAAATGTCTTATGTAATGTTAAGCCATATTTCGCAAATTATATATACTGGAAATATTATCTCTTCATCAGGTTCATTTCATTAATAAACCAGAGGAATTTCAGGATGACATATGAATCTCTTTCTTTTCTTCTGCAGACAGATGTTTGGGATATATTTTAGTTCCATCAATAGCAGGAAATAATATGAGACTGATAAGGCTGCCTCTACTACCAGACAAAATGAGAGGGCTATCCAAGGCAGGACACAGCAGAGGGGGACACAGATGGGGTTGGAATTAGCTGTGCGTGGTACTCTAAGACACCTACGGTAGCCTCCAACCTTGACAGTGGAGGATGCAATCCTTTCACTAGCATTACTGTAAGACTGAGATGCCGGTCAAGTCGGCTTTCATATGAAGAAAGCAGTGTATGACCATCTCGTGGTTTGCCTCAGGCAAAAAAAGGAAAAAAGAAAAATATTTTCGGTTTGCTTGAATCACTATTACAGTCTTTAAAAAATGAGGGGAAAATAACCATCCATCCCTACAAAATTAGGAAGTCAATAGGCACCTTCGCCCCTATAGTCAACAACAGAACAACAGGATATATTTTGGATGAGGCTGCAATTTCCATCATTAATTTTAAGTTGCTTTATATACTTCAAATGGCTGAAAGGGAAAATTCAGATTACTACTAAGAGTATGAACTTAACTGGAGCTTCATCACAATACTGAGAGATAAATTTATATAAAAATCTCAGGACTGTAGAGCTAGAAGGGGCCCTATGGGTCATTGAGTCCAGCCCCTCTCAAGGAGGCACAGTGTTTGTATCGAACTCCCAACCTCATTTGACTCTACAGCCAAATACCTGAACCACTGAGCTATCCAGTAACTGGCTTTGTAAATGTGTTTTTATTTTCTCTATTTTTGTGATACCTCTGGCAAGCTGAGGTAAACTGCTTGATATTCCATATCTAGACCTTTGTCCTCTGTGTATCTGTGGGATAGTTTCATTAGAGAGACAAGTCATATTACAGAGGCTACAGAGACAGTCCATCCAAATCTTGTGAATGCTTCAGCAAGAAGTGAAAATACAAAGCATGGTTACATTTGGAAGTTTTGAATTGTGAATAACAGTCAGATGGAATTTGGATTACATCTGATAACACTAATTATAACACCACACACTTAAGACATAGAAGTGAATAGGCATATTCATTTTTGTTTGCACTCCAAACAAAAGTTGCCAGCAACAGCTGCAGGCAGCATCCTTTTCCAACAGGAAGTTAAGCCTGAGTTCAGCCTATCCTAGATCACAAAGCCCAGGTTTCCTTCAGGTGTATACACTAGATGTCTGTCTGGCAGGTGGAACTCCCAGAATAAAGCATTCTGGGGTTGGAGTTAAAATAAAGTACATATCCAGGAGCAAATCCCTGATAATGTCATTAAAAATAGCCATCTTGTAGACCCAAGTTACGCCAAAATCTATGCATGTAGATTTTGGCCATTGCATCATCTTCGGCAAAACATTATCGCTTAGGTCTAGATTCCAAATGTATAGAACTGACATATAAACCACTGCAGCAGCAAAAGATATAAGATTTAGATATTATCTCATTTTTTAATCCTCAGAATGTGAACTCAGTATTTTAAATGCATGAGAAAACCAGAACAAGATGCAATGCATAAATGGTAGTTAAAAAATAAAAATACAGAAGAAAGGTAAACAATGCAGGTTTCCTCACAAACTACGTAGCCCTTTGTTTGGTTGTCAGATATGACACCAGTAGCTTAAATATTCCATTGCATTTTTCTTCACTCTAAGGGCACCATCTCACATAAATAGAAACCCTTTTTTGACATACATGTCAAGATTTTTAAAATCACACTTTATTTCATTGGCACTCTGAAACTCCTGAAAGGGCAAACCTCTTAAGCACAAAGAAATATACAGTCACAATGTAGGCTGGCTCTGTTAACCCTTTAACAAAATTAAAGCATTATTTTATGTGGTGAAATGATGATTATATTTACATTATTGTGTTGCTGAATTTAGATTTCCAAGTGCAGAGGAATCCTTTGGCCTTATAAATTAGTTTATAAATTCATTTCAAATATTGATATCATATTTTGGGAAACCTAACATGGGTTAGTTAAAAATAAATAAATAAGCAGAAACAAACAAAAAACCACTAGCAAAGTTGTGCTATGCCAAGGGTACTACTCCCACCCCCTTCTATTATAGCTCAGTGGTTTCGATATCTGGCGGAGGGCTATAGGTTCAAAGTTTGATTCCCCACTGTGCTTTCAGGGAGTAGAAGCAGCCTGTGTGGCCTTGGGCAAGCTACATAGTCCCAGGATGCCCCCAGAAGAAGCGAATGGTAAGCCACCTCAGAGTATTCCCTACCTGTAAAAGGATAGCAATAAAACAGGATGGAATTGGCAGCACACAATGTTGTCGTTGTTAAAAAATACCAGACAGGGTCAATCAAAATTATTAAAACATTCACTGGTATTACATAACAGATACTGTACAAGTTATAACCAAAAACCTAAGTATCAGTTAAATATAAATGTTGTATATATGTTGTTCCTAAAACTGTCTCCTTTTTTTGTAATTCTGTCAATGTTATTTCTGGAATCTTAAACTGCTTATTAATACTGTGTGAAATTTCTTGATGTTGTTCCCAAAGCCTCAAGGACAATGGGAACCACTGATGTAAGTTTCATCCACAAGTGAGATGCTTCGATTACCAAGACTCTGTACTTTTTTAGTTTTTCCAGTTCTTTATTTTCAACTCTGGCACCCCCTGGAATTGCAATGTCAATGATCCAGACATTTCTTAGTTCTATTACTACTATGCTTGGTGCGTTATGTTCAAGGTGTCTATCAGTTTGGATCCAGAAATCCCACAAGATCTTGACTTCATCATTTTCTGACACCTTCTCTACCTGATGTTCCCATGGGTGTTTTGGAGGCTGCAAGTTATGACCAATGCATCCACGGATGGGGTGTGATCCAGTTTCATATTTTTCTTGGCAGAGTCAACATCTGCTGTCAGCACTAATTTCTTGAATCATCATCATCATCATCACCATCATCATCATCATCATCATCATCTCTGAATCATTTAGCAGATTTAGCAGAGGTGGTAGTGGGGCTGCTCGCTGCCACAGAGATTATTGCACAATGGAAGACAAGACATATACATGCACATATATTAGACACCTAATAAGCACAAGGATCCTTAACCTCCCCCGTGAGAATGTCTCCAAAATTCCTCTTCATTTGACATTCTTTTTGAAGGGAATTTCTTGTATCCAATTGCAAGAGAAGAGTTCATAGTTCGTACAAGTACACAGGGAGCAGATGGGGGATTTTTAATAAACGTGATCTGGACAGCTTTGTTCGGCATGAATGATTTTAGACAAATACGAAATTGTCTATGGCTTGTCTATCTGAGGATACAATGGCACTGCACAGACAGTAAACCCTATACTGATTTTCTCCACTGTCTGATGCTACAGAACTCAACCTGCAACTCCAGGTTATCAGAATTGCTGATTTCCTCACCTTTTGCAGTTTAACCTACCTTGGCCACGTCTGTATATATTGCATACCAACAAGTCATCTCTCTAGCTCACAGACCGCAGCTATGTACCTGTTGAGCATGAATAACCCACTAAATGCAGTTAATACTATCTGAATGGCAAGGCCCTTGGTTAAACATCTACACAAATAGAAACACTTACAAAACACATTAACACATTTTAATCAGGTCACTTAAACCAATGGGGATTCCTATGTCAATAAACAGTCAATGAGGCAACTACTTTCTAAGTTAACTTATTTACGATTTATATCCAGGCACTGTGGGTACTAATAAAATTAAGAACTATAAACAGATTTGGATACTCAGATCCTCTATGGAGGTAGGACCTTTATCTTGAATTGTGGGGTTATTATAAAGTAAACTGCCTTTCCTCTTCCTTCCCATTCTTCCCCCAATCAGCAAACTGAGACATGAGTGGGTACAATTATGAGTATCAGCATACATGTAAAGCTGTGTGCCTGTAATCAAGAGAATTGGCGGTTTGTTCCAGTCTGGCTGGGCAGCTCTGCAAGTGCCTGACTATTTTTCTTGACTGCTGAGAAAAATTATTGGATTGTTAAATTCAGGAAAAGTGACGTTACACTTACTCCAAGTGATATCATTCTTTCTCTGGTCTGAAACGATCTTTGAAGGCTGTTCTGGACGTACAACGTGTTTAGTGCATGGTGGCCACTCTTGCAAGATCAGTAGAACAGGAATTGTAACAAGTCACTCAAGAATGAATTTGTCCAGAAGTGTGACCCAACCATTCATATTTCCATAGAAGGATTTTATTAGAAGCACAAAGTAACCCCATCACTTAGTTATGTGAGGGGCAAACTGTCCTTAGTCATTCTACTGAACAGTTAAGTTTTTTTTTTTTTTAAAAAAAAGCCTCCTTAGAAATACAGAAGCAGGTACTTCTGAAACCTCTTCAACAATTTTTTATCACTGAGGTAACAGGAAGGGATTACTACTATTACAGGCCAGCCTCTATAAATATACAAAGAATGCAATGTATTTGATCACAAGCATAAGGAAGGGGTACACCATTATTTTACAAAAATGTTTTTTTTTCATGTTCATCATTAAGAAGCCACTTGTCTTTAGACACCATTACAGTGTCAGGTAAATTTAATGTCAAGTAAGAAACACAATCTAGAGAGATATCTGACTTAAAATATATAATACCCCAACCATGCTAATTCACAGAGGGAGTGAAACCACTCCTTAAACACGTCACTTAACTTAAAAGCCCCATTAGAGTGGCAATAAGTGGGTTCCAACTTGATAACACACAACAACAAACTCGTTGATTTTAATGGATATCAGATGCCTAACCTTCTGTCATACTAGACAATATGGTTATTACTCTCCTGTAATAAAAGATACCTGTTTGCCATAGCATACATTTTTCTCGACATCCATATTTTGCATTTTAGTGTGGCTTGTGTTATCACTGGTCATTGAAAGATACAAACTAACCTACTCAGAAGTCTGATTGTGAAGGCATGCATCTTCACAAAGCACTAGAGCCGTGGTTCTTAACCTTTGTTACTCGGATGTTTTTGAACTGCAACTCCCAGAAACCCCAGCCAGCACAGTTGGTGGTGAAGGCTTCTGGGAGTTGCAGTCCAAAACTCCTGAGTAACCCAAGGTTAAGAACCAGTGCACTAGAGGGAAAATTTGTTAATTGCAAGGAATGCAATTTTCCTCTGAACCTCTCAATTCACACTTTCTCTGTCCTGTGGCACTGAGAACAGGGTCCTGCACTGAATGTCAATCCATAATGTTTTTCCACAAATATGAACTATGATAACGTTTTTTGGAAGAAGAAAAAAAACATTTGAACAATACAGTTAAATGGCTGGAAGAGAATTTTTTCAAATAGTTTTGGTTACATTGCACTAGCTGAAAGATAGGAGTAAGAGCAAATGCCAGCTCTCGAGAAAATAAAAATGGTTAAAGTTACTTAATAGGCACAATAGGAAGTGTTTTCTTATGTAGTCACATTTCAGAGAAGGCAAATATTCAACAATATGAACAAGAGAAAAATCTTGTGCAAAGCACACCTATAACTGAAGCTTAAAGTAAAAGGCTATGGTCTATGATAATAACTCTTTAATCGCTGAAGAATGGCAGAAAAGTCAACAGAATTAAATGTAGCATGCCAATAGTGTGATATAATTAGGGGAAGAAATCAAAATCAAAATAAATAACACAAACTTTGAGGCCCTGTGAAAATTGTGCTTCAGCAAATAGGAGACGGGTGGATTAAATGGCTTTTCAGAGTCCTTCATTTGCAGCTAAATCCAAAGTGAAACACCAGGGCATTAGAATAAAAAAAGTTTGGAGGTTAGCATTTTTTTCCAATGAGCAAAGTATTATGAGAAGTCCCTAAGTGAACATTTTCTTTTGTTCTATAAATTCATGTTCACTGAACTGCTTTCCTGTTGGTGGACTCAACTATGGATTAGGTAAATTTGTTCTGAAGAATGCTTTTCATGCAACAAATCATCAGGGTTTTTTTAAAAGATGGAAGTATAATGGAAGGGTTTGTGATGTTTTCCAGAAGTGTGTATATGGAAAAAAAACAAGGGCAAGACGAATATACAAACAGCAGTTTGAAAGAGAGGTTGGGATACCTATATTTATTTATTTTGTATAATTATATCTGTTTCAATGAGCTGAAGTGAATTGACATACACGGTCTCACATTTCCCATTTTAACTTGACATCAGTGCTATGAAGTAGGTTAGGCTGGGAAAAAAGGGGCAAGCCCAAGCTGAGTTTCATGGTGAATTGAAGGTTTGTCCAAAACAAATCGCACAAGTTCTCCCTGGTACTGAAAGCAGAGTTTAGGATATCTGAATAAAATAAATTGTCTACATGAATTCTTCCACAACAGAAATTGTGCATAATTTGTATAATAGATCTAAGCAGCGAGGAGGCCAAAGGCTGAATGTACCCTACAGAGGCTTGATCCAGCCTTGCTTTCTGCTTTAGCAATGTCAGGAGTACAGTGGTGCCTCGCTAGACAGTTACCCTGCATGACAGTTTTTTCACTAGATATTGGCTTTTGGTGATCGCCATAGCGATTCGCAGAACAGTGATTCCTATGGGGGAATTTCGCTGGACAATGTTTGGTCCCTGCTTCACAAACCGATTTTCGCTAGACGACAATTTTGACAGCTCCCTCCACGCTCGCAAACAGGTGTTTTCAGGACCTAAACAGCTGATCGGCAGTTCACAAAGTGGCTTTCCTATGGCCGATCTTCGCTAGACAACGACGATTCTTCCCCATTGGAACACATTAAACAGCTTACAATGCATTCCAATGGGGAAATGCTTTTCGCTAGACGATGATTTCGCTAAACAGTGATTGCAGTGGAACGGATTATCATCGTCTAGCGAGGCACCACTGTACAGATATAAATCCTCACTTTGTTCATCCTCACATGTAAGGCACAAGGAACTACACCATTCTTTCCTCGACAGTAAAGATGGATAGGGATTTTCTGACATTTTTGACAGAATTCTTAAATTAGTGGAAATGATGTTTTGTGCAAACCTGTGCAAATTCTGTAGTTGTGTGAATTGTTAAAACTGGGGAGGGAGGGGTTTACTGCTTTATTCATAAAACTGAAGCACCAGAAGGGCTGGTTGGTTCTGAAGAGTACATTTTGCTTTGTGCGTTGGGGTGGATGGGCATGAGAATTGCTGATCAAAGGGAAAGGACAATAGGGACATTTTATTAAACTTACAGAGATTTTTAGGGTTACATGCAAGGAATCTTGTGGGGTGTTAAAATGTCTAGTGGAATTTTCTCATTATATCAAGAAAGCCAGAATTTATGAGTATTCATTCCATCAGTGTTTTTGTGACGCAATTTCCCATCTTACCTACATGTCTTGGGCAGTAAGACTCAAAAATTGGAGCTATCACAGAGCAAATTTCACCCTCTCATGTCTGAATTATTGGAGTTCTACTATACAGTTTTATGTTGTGCAACTTACAACAGCATCAGCCACAGCCCTTGGGGAGAATTAAATGTTTCCTATTGTCCCCTTCTCCTGGTGAAGCATTTGGGAGTGACAGAATGGAGGAGGGAATTTTTTTTAATGCCCCAAACTGGTGTCACTGGTCCTGACCAGGATCAACAATGGCAATGTTTCGGGCATCAAAGAGTTCCCTCCCTGTTCTGCAACTCCCACAGGCTTTCCTAGGGATTCTCAGAAACTGGAGGGGGGGGGAGAAGCTTTTAGTTCTCTGCAAAGAGCTGCAGCTGATATATTTAGGTTTTGAACATTTATTTTAACAGGACTAATAAGACTAATAGGAAGCAGAGCATGACCGTCTTGACATTGTAACTAGACATAACCCAAGATATGGCTATAGCAATACCTGTTAAGTCTTAGAATACAGAGTGCCAAATTTCCTATATGCAAATAGCATAGCATGTGCCAAGATGGCTCATCTATTTAATATTGACATTTCAATGTCAAATACTGGCTGTGTTATTAAAATTAAAATTTGTCATATCTAGTAACACAAACATTTCTAGTCTACATGGCTGATTAAATGTGCAGAAACATCTGTAGCGCAAATATGCCATAAGAGCACACATGCTTCCAGATCACAGATGACACCTCTTTTTCAATTCCATATTATTTTTAAAAAAGGAAAAAGAAAGAAACAAGTACAGGATTTGAAGTAGGGCACGAGAGGTTTTCACTCTATACCAACTGTATAGTAAACTCCCTGTGAATCTAACAGCCACGGTCTCCAAGGTAATCAAGTGGAGTTTGCTTAAGGACATTTGATATGGCTAGACAGTTTGCCTGGCAGAAAGTCAAGGATATGTTCCCAAATAAAGAAAATTAGATCAATGCCCATGTCTCAGAACACTACAAATCAGGCGGCTTATCAAAAGCAGGAGAAAGAAATGAACATTATCTACTTCATTGTTTCATTTTCACAGATAACAGCCATTTTTACCATTAATGCTATCAAGCAAATTAGACAGGCACACAGCCTGCTTAGGATGATTACAGTCTTGTGTGGTCTTCCACTAACCAGTCTTTAATTTTATTTCACATTTCCTTCTTTTAATAGAAGCCATTTGTGGATAAGGATTACATTTGTATGGTTTACTTATTTGTTTGTAGGATTTATACCCCACATTTCGGAATGCCAGCTGCAGGCTCTCTGAACACTGAAGGCATACCCAACCTGTATTAAATAATCCCAAGTATGCACCCTGGTTTCAGAACATGTAATTGCAAGGGCAAACCAAAGTGTATTCTTGCAGCAGAGGTGGAGCCCAAACGTACCCCTGGCACCCTCACACTCTACAAAACTCTACAAAAAAATTAAAATATTTTTTGCAAATGTATTGTCTCAAAAAGTTCACTTGTGTTCTCTAGACCAGTGGTCCCCAACCTTGGGCCTCCAGATGTTCTTGGACTACAACTCCCAGAAGCCTACACCACCACCTCTTCTGGCCAGGATTTCTGGGAGTTGAAGCCCAAGAACATCTGGAGGCCCAAGGTTGAGGACCACTGCTCTAGACAATTCTATTGTATTTGACCCCCCCACCTCTGAGATGCCCCCATATCCCCTTTTCACACTTTAAAATTATTTTGGCCACTAGAGGGCACAAGTAGGGCTTTTGAGAAAAAGACACTTTTTGTAAGAATTTCTTTAGGGGTTGGGCTTGCAGAAGCAGATGTAGGTATCCAAGATCAAGGGATGGGCACGTGTCCACCAGACCCCTGCCCTATAGCATTCTTCAAAGGTATTCTTGCACCCAACACTTGATGCAGCCAAGTGATCCACTGGAAATTGATGGTTTACTGGCAGACCACAAGTTAACAGTAAAAACTGTGTTGACTGCAACTGTGCTAACAAGCTGAAAGTATGTTTCAGTGAAGACAAAAAAACCCCCTCAAATGAGAGTCTATAGCAAAACCTGTAGTGTCTAGGTTCCACTGTATGAGCCTGATGGGAGCATTGGATGTTATAATATTCTTGAACTTGTTATAGCTCAGTGGTTTAAGGTATCTGGCTGCAGAGCCGGAGGTTGAGTGTGATTCTCCACAGGGGCTGGACTCCATAGGGTCCCTTCAAGCTCTGCAGTTTTAAGATGATTGTATATCTTAGAGTTTGAAATGTTGCTTAAAATAGTAACTATTTCTGTTGCTTATTAGCCCCTCCCCCTGCAGTTTTGGATCAGCCCTAGATTAATGCACTGCATTCTATTACAATACCTGTTCCCCATTTTTGTTATCTGGGAACATGAGGGAAGCTTATCAAATATGTGCCTTCAATATACATGAGGGCTGGATGATGTTTCTTGTCTGTTTTACCTTTAAAACAAAGATTGAGTCTCACTCAAAAAAACACAGATCCTGTTGGTGCTTATGGAATTGGACTCCTCTTGATTCACATGACATTCAAGGCACAGCAGGAAATATAATTGCAGTTAGCTTGAAGCTGAGTCACTAGGTACCAGATTTCACACTCCTTGGGAGTTAGAGAGATCCTCAATAAAAGTGAGTTTTGAGATCTGGTCCAAATGCCTGTGGTTAGTTTCAGATGGTGCAATGGAGGGCCCAGCCATTTAAATCTTCCTTTCTTACTCTCTCCAACATAGGGCCTACTGTTGTGAAATGGAGCACAGTGGTGAACCTTTTCTGTACCTGATGCTAAGTATGTTCATATTTACGGTAGAGGAAATATACTGTGTGGGGCAAAAGCAGACCTGCCATCTGTGGAAGGATATGGCCTAAACATCTGAAGAGAACAAACGGCACAGAATGCAGTCAAGCAAGATCAAGGGAATCCAAGGGAGAGCTGAATTTGGCCTTTGGAGGCTAGCAGCATTTGGGATAGTTAGCTGTCTCTCACTAGGGGTGGACAAAGTACAATCCCCAGCATCTCCCCTAGACCACCAAAGTTATTTTTTTGCTCAGAAATTTATGTTTTGCAATCTAGAGCAGAAAATAGTTTTGCCATGTGTGGGGGCCTCCCAGTTCTCCTGTCTCCATGGGGTTGGGGTAGAAAAGTGTATGGCCGTCAGAGTCTGGAAGCTACTTATCCTTACTTGTAGAGAGGAGTCCTTTTAATTTTTCAACTTTAAAACTTTTTCACTAATAGCTGTCTGTAGCTTGGTGTACTGTTTTCTGAGCCATTGTGTGTCATGCTAATGCTAGAAGTCATTTACCAGGAGAGACAAAGCCCAGGGCAGATCTCTGAGACTGATTTATCCACCAGGCATCATCACAGCTCCATAAGGTGCTTGCCTTTACAGACCCTTTAAATTCTTCAAACAGTTCAGGAAGGAAAACGAATGCTGCTTGGTATGGGGAAGGAAAAGAGTATGATCTGAGCAAAGGTCTGAATGAGCACTGAGGTGGAAGGAGGGGGAAAACCGAGGAGAAAGTAAGAAGGAGTTGTGGAGAGATTAAAAGAAATTAGACTGGGCTGGGGGAATACTCCATATTCTCTTACAATTCAGCCTTGATTTTCATTCTGATCCATCAATTACATGTGGTTCAATAGCAACCTCCTGTGAGCACTACTATGCAACCAGATGCAAAGAACTCTCACAGTGGTGTGAAAATTCAGCTGCTCCAAACCAATGACGACACTTCTTGTGAAGAAAATCTCAAAATAGGGCAGGAAACATTACTACAAATTCCACAGTCCATTGTTTTATTCACACCAGATGGAAATACTGTTTGACTTTGATCAACTCAACAATATTGCTCAAAGCCTTTCATGTATCATGCTTTAAGGATATCCAGTTTCATCCAAATCCAGATGCTTCCACTAGTGTTTTAAATAGATGACAGACAGACAGACAACTGCTGGGATCCAAAACCTTCACATCTCCTGATTCATTTACAGATACTAATTTTGAACTTGACTAACATGTTTCTAAATTAGGTCAACGTACTCCTCGTTCAGGCCACTTATATTTTTCACACCTGTCCAAAGATGATGGCAGACCTTGTAGGGGTCTCACAGCTTCTTGGACTGTGGGCAGAAAACATCATATTTTCATATTAGGAGACTAGGAAAAGAAGAGAACATCCCAGCTTCTCTAAACAGATTTTCATCTGAAGTCTATGAAATAATTAATTCACCAAATTACTAAATTGGTTTGAAAATGAAATGTATTTATCTCCTTCCATTAACACAAAATATGTTCAGATGGTATCTGAGAAACAAAATGGTTCCTTGCAAAAACTGAGAACAAAGCTTTCATTGCATGAGTCTTTATAGGAAGTATTATGAGCAGGAGAGTATTATTCTATACTAATGAAGAAACACAGAATGAACATAGCCAAATTTCTAATACTTAAATAACATAATAAGATGTTCCGTGTGTGTGTGTGTGTGTGTGTGTGTGTGTGTGTGTGTGTGTGTGTGTGTACACTGTGTATATATGTGTATATATGCATGTATGTGTGTGTATGTATGTAATTTTTTGTATATAAATATATAAAGTGTACACACACACACACTTTATATATAAAAATATCTTCTTATGAAACAAAATTAATTAGGTCATCCAATAAACAAAGTGTGTGCCCGTCTGGATAAGAGTTTGTTCCTCTTATCTAGCAAATAAATATTACACAAACTGAAAACAAGCAAATGTTGGTAAGAATAACAGAGCACTTCTTTATGAGTTTGTTTGTTTTGTTTAAAATATTGTTACCCTGCCTTTGTTAAAAGAACGTAAGGTAGATTATATCATTAAAAGATAATATGTAAAAGCTAGAAATATTATGTATAGAAATATTTAAAAAAGAATCAAATAAATACCACAGAAAAAATAAACAAAATCAACACCAAAACTAGATTCAAAGCAACAAGGCACAACACTCCATTAGGAACAGTTTAGTGTAAAGCAAGCCTGACCATGTTCATTGGAGTTTATTCTCAGCTAAGTGTATGTGGGACTTCAATTAAATAATGATATTCATTGTTTGTCTAAAAAACCAAAACCTAAAAATGTTCCTATTGTGCAAGACTCAAGTGACTGATAGGGAATCAGTTTGGCCCCCATCTCTGCTATCACAGATTTGGAAAACTTGGATAACCTGGTATCGGGGGACAACATGCAGAATCACAGTATCTTCACTCATTTAGGAATAGGTAATATATATGTTTCAATCTTCTTTTTCTCTCTCCTCCTACTAACTCTCAGCCAACTTCCCATGCACCCATGGATCAAGCTGGCAATGCTTTCATTGTGGACCTTCTTATGTGTCCTAGTCTCCCCCATCTCTTTATCTGTATCTATTTTTATTCTCTCATCCTTCTGAAGCACTAGCAGTTTCTCTGTCAGTTCTTTCACTTACAATGTAACTCAACTTTCTCTAGCATTAGCAAACAGCTCTGGGTCACATGAAGTAGTTTCTTTTGGGATCCGCCATGCATAAGTTGTAACAGCCATGTTGGTCCTCAACTCTTAAATGTAAACTTTGGTGAGTCTTTGTCTTACTCCTCTTTATAGATGAGTGCCAAAGTATCACCAACATTTAGTATAGTCTAATGTCAGAAGGCATAGTCTTGTGCCATGTGTACCTTATTGCGACATCAGCTTTCATTGCTAAGAACATACCTTGCCAGATACATGCAAGATTTTACAGTGTAGTGGGGGGGGGGCAAGATTAAGGCAAAGTTACACTGAAGCAAACAAGAGCATATTCTGAAATTACCTGTGTATTTCACCTTCTATATACAGTGGTGCCTTGACTTACGAATGTCCCTACTTGTGAAATTTTTGAGATACGAAAAGTTCCGGCCACAAAATATTGCTTCGACTTGCAGCCGGAGCGTTGAGTTATGAAAGGAAAAAAAAACCCAAGGGGGAGGCGGGGAAAGCACAAAATTTGAACTTTCAGTTGACCGTTGGCCAGCGAAGAGGCTGCTTATCTACTATCTCGCTCATCCCAGCTGTGGATAGGGAGAGAGTCTTCAGACTGTCTCGTATTGCCTGGTATTGCCTGGTACTGTACTGTACGGACTGTATATTTTTTTGGCTTTTTTAAAAAAATTTGATCTTTGGATTTTTGACTTTAAAAAAAAACACAGAGAAACTGCCTGTTCTGGGTGAGTACATACACTGTACAGTATTTACTGTATTGTATAGGTTTTTTTGCAGCTTTGTGTGGGGTAGGTTTAGGTGGGGGTTATGTTTCTGTGCTCTGATTGGTCTCCCGGTGTGGATTTAAAATGTGAAAAGCAGACTGCAATATTAAATTAAAATTAAATGTGAAAATTAGACTGCAAATTTAAAATGTAAAATTTATTTATTTATTTTTGCATTCTGTGGCTTCTATGGTTTGTGTACTGTGACCTCTCTTTTGTTTTAAAATGTGTGTGTTTAAAATATGGCACCAAGGTCTGTCTCTTTTAAAATCAGAAAATATTCTGTGAGGGGCTATGGTGCTTGTTGATGCAGGCGGGCAGGCAGGCTTTAAAATGGAGTTTTAAATGGAGTTTTAAAATGGAGTCTACTGTAGACTCAAGGCTCTCCCCCTCCCTCATTGTCTTCTCTCCCTCTCCCTCTATGCTCTCTTTTTGTGATGAGGAGTTCTGTGCTGCAATAATGCTTGCTGGATTCTGTGGCTTCTAGGGTTTGTGTACTGTGACCTCTCTTTTGTTTTAAAAGGTGATGCCGAGTGGGTTTAAAAGTTGCTTGTTTCATTTTAAAATGTGTTTTGTTTAAAAGTTGCTTGGTTTAAAATGTGTTGTTGTAAAATGTGTTGGTTTAGCATGTGTTTTAGACTCCAAACTCTCCCCACTTGTCTTCTCTCTCCCTCAATCTCTCCCTCTCTCTTTGTGCTTAACAGCACAAACCTTTGTCTGAGGTGTCTGTGTGCCCCAGTGATGACCTTCTTTCTTTATTTCTTTCCTCTTTTCCCCATTGTTCCTTTCCTCCTCCCCCTCTCTTCCTGCCCTTTTCTAACCTAAAAGGTGCTTGTTTTTAAAGGTGTTCTGTTTAAAAGGTGTTCTCCTGCCCTTTTTAACCTAAAAGGTGCTTGGTTTTGTTTAAAAGGTGCTTGTTTTTAAAGGTGTTCTGTTTAGAATGTGTTCTCCTGCCCTTTTTTAACCTAAAAGGTGCTTGGCTTGGTTTAAAAGGTGCTTATTTTTAAAGGCGTTCTGTTTAGAATCTGTTTCCTCCCCCTTCCCTCCTTTCCTGCCCTTTTTTGACCTAAGTTCATCTTAGGTCAAAAGAAGAAAAATACCCCCCCAGTGGTAGAATACGGATTAACCGGCTTTACATTAGTTCCTATGGGAACTAATACTTTGACTTAACAGCGCCTGTACATGAGAACCAAAAACAGTCAAAATGGATTAAATGGTTTTCAATGCATTCCTATGGGAACTGGTGATTCAACTTATGAAAGTTTCGAGTTGTATCCACCGTTCCGATACGGATTAATTTCATAAGTCGAGGCACCACTGTATATGAAGATCCTAGGAATGTGGGCTGTTCAGTGGTTTTGAAAGGCAGTTCTGATTAATGTATCCAAAATAAGACCCCCCAGAGAATCCAGGCTGTTTAGTGGTTATGTAAATATCCAGTACATTTTGGTGAAACACAACAACTAATTTCTATGTATAGCTCGTATTATCATTTCTGGTTGCTCTGAAGTGTACATTCAGGTGGAAATATGTTTAGCAACTCATCTTCTCTGAAAATCCACCCAATGGACACAAATATATCTACTGGAGTTATATATCTGTTCCAGATATTTCAGTTGCATGCAAAGAACTAGACAAGAAGGAAATTCTAACTGAATTTTATGTATGCTACAGATTTAAGATGAAAGAGAATAAAAAGAACAAGCTACCAGTTTTGTATATCCTGTGACAGTTAGAGCTTTTTTAAAAAAATCATTTATATTGTTAAATGAAAGGAAATCTAAGGTGACAAACAAGAAGCAACCGTGTTGAATTTAAAGTTGTAGACACTAGAAATCGGGCCTCAGCAAAATTAGCCGAATATACTTTTATTGTTATTTTGAATTATCAGTGGTCAGAAACAAACTGAATAATTATGCTGGCATAAGTCCATTGTTGTAAGTTTCAACAGCAAATTGTCACTAGTTAAAACGTGGGTGTTTGCACTTCCAGTATTTTCACACGACACAATCACTTGCTTCTTAACTCTTGGCTATTCATCACTGAGATTTACACCAAAAGACTTAATGCTGGCAGGTATAAGTAACAGAATTCTGACCAGCAATTGTGCACCTTTCAGTAAGTGGTAATAAGTACATCTGACACTACAGTTTCCTTGTTGGGAATGATATCATGGATATGCTGCTAGCATAACCAACAAAAAGTCCTGAAGTAACTTAAACATTTAACAAATTTTATTTGTAATAAGATTTTGTGGACTACAGCCCATTTCTTCAGATATATTGCATATAGCTTCATACATGTATGTATGAATGAATGAATTTATTTATTACGGTTGGGTGACCAGCTCATAAAATGTATTTATGGCTAAAATGCTATATACAAAATGCGTTTTAAAAATATACAATTCAGAAAACATATTATGTGACTAAAATATACAAAATGCAGTTTTAAAATGTACAACCAGTTCATAAAATATATGTGGTTAAAATATACAACATGCAATTTAAAAAGTGTACAGCCAGTTGTTAGATGTATGTAGAAAAATATAGAAGAGAGGAATGAGAATGTAAAATAAATACAAAATATCCAGCATGGTGGTGCTCTTAACAGTAGACATTAAGCTGACAAGATACAGATCTTAGGGTTTGTTTTCAAAGGTGATTTGTAGAGTACAAGTACATCCATCTCTCTCTATATATATATACAAATGAACATATAAGTTACATGGAGAAGTCTTTGTTGAAATCAATATTGTAGAATGAATATTACCTGCAGTATTGTGCACACACAGAAGCAAGTTTTCCAATAAGAATTTCCAGACTGATGGGAGTTGTAGTCCATTACAGCTGGAGGGTGAAATGCTTCCCCATCCCTACTTGGAACTTCTCAAGAGGACTGGCAGCCAGCAATAATGCTGAGGGAATGCCACCTTTCCAGGGTTCAGCAGACAGATCCAGTTCCCAAACCATGGGAGTTTAGGGATGGGGGGGGGAGCTTTTGCAGCAGGATTTCAGCCATTGTCGTTTTATTAATACAGAATTAGGCAACTCCTGCCATCCAGAAGTTGTACTACAGCTCCTATAATTCCTAATTATTGTCTATGCCAGGTAGGACTGACACCAACATCCGGAGGGGCACAATTTGCCCATCATAGAGTTAGCACAATGACCGTCTCACTAAGAGAAGTCTAGTTCTACATCAAGCACAAGGGGAGTTGGGAATGCAACTGGTTCCACTTGTGCAAACTTAAGGAATATTCTTTGTCTTTTTCCTTCTCACCAGTGAACTCACAGAGATCTCTGTGTACTGAAATGCTTCTGTAGATACACAAAGTGAGAATTATGAAAACAGCAGATGCAGACTACTAGTAGTGCAATGAGGTTGGGGGGTACAGCATGTTTGCAATGTCCAATGAAACTCTGCAAGCACATTCTTTTCCTCCACTAGCAGTACATCGTTCTGGACTTAAATATGTTCTAACAGGTACTTTCTGCATTTACAGAATGGTTAATTATCAGCAGAACGAAGTTGAGTCAGGACAGAAATAATATTTTTAATGACCAACTCATGTTAACTAGCTAACTGTATTTTTCCTTTCCCATTCTTTGAAAAATTTTGGTTTCCTGAAACATTGCTCTATGTTTTTAACTTAGGAAGTAATAATTTCAATGTGTATTCATAACTGTTTTTATTTACCAAGTACATTTAAACTATAAATCAAAATGACTCTTTTATCAAAGCTTGTTTTGACTCCATACAATATAATCATTTTGATTGAACAGCCTACATATTTCCCTAATGATTTTTTTATCTTTTCCTCTGGAGAAATGAATTTGTTACATTCTTGTTTGTGAAATGAATGTCATAACTCATGAAGAATCAACTTACTTCTTGCTTGTTTGATAATAAAATAGTAGAAACATGATGGATGATGCATTACATGTTCTGAAACAGAGATGTTCAAAAGAAAAACATCCAGCCGTGGTTGTCAAGCTGCCTTTCCCTATTTATATGAGAGTAACAGTCCTCCCCCTTTTCATCATTCATAAAACCATACTATTTTAAATGTGGATTTCTTTACATGCTGGATAGTGTTCAAGCAACACAAATATAAACTAGAAGAAGCATCTGTCAAAATTATTCATACCTTGCGTAATCTCTAGAATAATGTGCTCAGAACTTTATATTTACTTTCTCTGGGGCTTCTTAGTATACAGCAGTACAGTACTCGAATTATAAAGATAGTAGACACAGTTACAAGAGTTGAGGTAGTGATGTATGGAGTGCCACATTGATGAATTACAGTCCCATACAGTGGCTGGACTCCTCTTGTTTCTAAGCATAGTCAGTCATACTAGAGTAGGCCCACCCAATCAGTGGGGTTTTGTTGTGTCTGCTTTTCCATTGATTCAAATGTACCTACTCTAATGGTGATTTATTATGCTAAAGTAAGTCACAACCAGAACAGATCCATCTGAATCAATGGAACCTATGGAGGAATTGACTCACCAAATCCCCATGGATTCAATAGGTCTAATCTTATGCAGTTTACTACACCAAGCAACAGGATTTTAGCCAGTACACTGGAGCTGGTGAAGGGAAAAGCCAGTATAAAAAACATATTAATGCCCCGGGGAAGGAAATACAGTAGGACCCCCTTATCCACGGGATCAGTATCCACTGATTCACTGATCACAATCTGAAAATACCCTGTTTCCCTGAAAATAAGACCTAACCTAAAAATAAGCCCTAGTGTGATTTTTCAGGATGCTCGTAATATAAGCGCTACCCCCAAAATAAGCCCTAGTTAAGTAAAACCATGCCCTCCACCATTGTGCAGTATTGTGCAGCAATCAGAAGATGACATGACTGTATTTGAATAAATATAGTTTGTTATACATGAAAAAAATGAAACATCCCCTGAAAATAAGCCCTAATTGTTTTTTGGAGCAAAATTAATATAAGACCCTGTCTTATTTTCAGGGAAACGCAGAATTAAAAATATTAAAAGAAATCCAGAAAAAATATTTTCACACTTATAGAATATTGACAGAAGAGTCAGAGGGGTAAAAATAATATGGGAGGCAGATTTAGGAAAAATAGATAAAGAGGAATGGAAAATGTATGGAAAAGAAGGGTTTTCAAAAACATGCCATTCAGAATAAAAGAAACTGGTTATAAAACAATGTGGATATGGTATTTAACACCAATAAAATCAAATAAAATAGATTCTAAATATTCCAAGATGTGCTGGAGACATAATAAAGATTTGGGTACATGTCTCCACTTATGGGGGAATGTGAAGTAATGCCAAGGGTTTGGAGGAAAGTTTTTAAAGAAACCAGAGAAATATTGGAAGTCAGCATTGAAGCATCATAAAGAATAGCATTATTACTGTTAATAGATAATCATGATGTAAATAACTAAAAAAAGAGATGATTATAAATATAATAGTTCCTCAATTACTGATAGCAAAAAACTGGAAGAACTGGATTTTTCAACCACATGAATGGTATAATAAAATCTGGATATTGTGATTAAGAATAAACTTACATCTGAAATTAAGTTTAAAAAGGAGTGATAAAGTTTAATAAATTTAATGAGATATGGGATGACTTTATAAATGCCATATTGAATAAAAGGGCAGAAACCAGGACAAGAATATATGTATTTCTTGAAGGGATGAGGGGTCTTTAAAAGATGAATGAAACATAGTTGTGTTATATATTATCTGTATGTATATGTATGTGCGTGTGCATGTTGTACTAATGGATAGTCCCTGTGGTGAGGGGTGCACTATTGTTTTGTTTATGTTTTTGTTTTTCTTGTATATAAACAATTTTTAAAAATAAATTTAAAATTTATTTCCACATGCATTGCCACATGCACTGGCCATAGAGGGACCCAGAGATCATGCAAGAATACATTACATAGCATGGTCCATGGCTGTTTAAGGCATCTCCTTTTGAAAACTTTCCCCCATGAGGCAGAGGCGAAAGCGGATCCAGCTTCTCCTCCTGCCTGCTCAGAGATTTTTAAAAAAACCAAATACAACATGGGGGTTTGAAAGCTTAGGCCAGACAATCTAGGCAGGAAGCAGTACCGGTCAGCATTGAGGGCCAGCTGGCTTTGGCAAGCAGCTCAGCATGCAGGTAAGAGCTCAGCCCTCCTTTTGAGAGGGGTGGGGTTCTCATGGACTCCTTTTTTCCCCCAAGGGCTTGCCTTCACCTTCCAGATAGTTGCTGAGGGTGGGGAGGGTATTCGCTATAATCCACATTTTTCAACAGCCGGGGGGGGGGGGGGCTGGAAGCAATCCCCTGAGGATACAGGGGCCCTGTTGTATTCTGATTCACAGCTAGGCACTGGAATATGTCATCACAGACACCTTCATCTCTCACTCAAATCCCACAGCTCACTTTCATACCTGCATGATTTTATGTCTGCATCAAAGTTAATCATAATTAATCCCAGTAAAATTCAGTTGTAACCAGTATGTGCAACTCACTTCATACCCAGAAAATAACAGCTGTTATTACCTAGCAGAATCCCATTCCTTGAAATTTCAGGGCCAAAAGCAAACACCAGGAGGCAGGACTTGATATGTCATGGGGAAGGGCCTTGTGATGCCACAGAGGCAGGAAACAAAGCCAGCACACACACAAAAATGTTTCTGCTGAGCCACCAAACCCCGATGCCAGCTGGGAATGGGTAGAAACTGCTGCCCAGGCTTAAATGCCTCCCCATACAAAAGAACAAACCACCATTCTGTTCCTCTAGCACTGTTTGCACTTTGTTTTCATTCCTGCCTGAAGATCTAGAGATGCTCTGCAATACCTGGAGGTTTTAACTTGCCAGTCCTGAGACCTGTCAACCTGAATGACAATGATAACTCACATGGATGAACCTAACAAAAATATTCAAACAATTCTGCACTGCAGCGACAACTTATACCAGTGGTTCTTAAGCATGAAGCCCATCCTTTGACCCTTGGTTATGGATACTCCATTGTCTATCCCCCTAAAAGTTTCTCAGCCAGTTGCATCTTGGTATAGCCACAGGCAATCATATAGCAGAGGGAGATTTACCATGAAGAGTCTGACAATTAGATCTCCACACGGGGCTTAGCTAACCTCTATAATGTTCTCAGGCTGAGGGAAAATCCTAGAGGGGATAGCAGTGCTTCTGAAAGGGTTAGTAAGAAGAAATAATCATTCTAGAAAGCACCGGCTTCTTAAGGAGCAGTGTTGTCGAAGCATTCTTCATGTTGGTACAGTGGATCAGAGAATCTCTTGTAATAGAAGTACTGTACGTTCTATAGAGCAATCACATTTATCCTTCATTAGCAGTCTGAAAAGAAACTACATTGAGAGTTGTCCTTTTTTTCTTCAATTTACATTAATATCCAAATCAGGCAACAGAAGATTTAAATAAATCCACTAAATATTAAACATTATCAACTCTAGTTTAGCAATATAAAATGCCATTATTTTAAAAACAGGGAATGCACATGTCACCAAATGTCATATCTTAAGCAAGGGAATGTCAACACCTGCTTCACAAGAATAATAATTTAACAATGCTACTGGAAGGGATAGTTTCCCCCTTCCTCTTCCCAGTTCCAAACACAATGGAGATCATCTGGTCTGCCAGCAGTTCTGTGAATCCAAACTATAATCTGGTGTGTAGTCGCAAACAACCCTGAAGGAGCTTGACAGACAATAGTCATAGCCTCAAGTTACTCTTGGTTGTAGAGGCTTTGTACAATTTTGTCCCACAATACTGTACTGTACAAGGAATGAAGGAAATAGATAATTGTGGACATCCATTATTAAATCTGGAAGGCATTTCATATCAGGTGTTAGTCACATTCTCAAAGATAGAAAGGAAGATTAAACGGATTAAATTTTGGAGTGCATGAGACTCATACACAATGCCACAAAGTTGCATGCACTCCAAAATCACCAAAGAAGGCCTTTGATCAGCGGCAATTTGCCACTGTTGATGAAATGATCACCACAGTGCACATGAATGTGCACAATAAGATTTCAGTCACTATCTTCTAAACTCCAGGACACATGGGCCAGTGGAAAATTTATTTATTTATTTATTTATTTATTTATTTATTTATTTATTTATTTATTTATTTATATCTATCTATCTATCTATCTATCTATCTATCTATCTATCTATCTATCTATCTATCTATCTATCTATCTATCTATCTATCTATTTATTTATTTATTTATTATCTTGCTCTCATTAGTGCCGAGGCACTACTCTCAGCAGTTACAACACATATAACAGAAAAATTATAAAAAGATAAAAACATTAAAAACAACCACAATAATCCTAAAAACAGATGACACTGACTAATCATATAAACCCAGAGCGGATAGAGAAAAGGGGGTGGGAGGGAGAGGGGGAAAAGAAAAAAAATGTTAGGAGAAAGTTGGTCAGCTAGGATCAGTGTGAAAAACCTCTCTGAAAAGCAAAGTCTTTAATTGCTTCCTAAATGTCAACAAGGAGGCGGCTAGACCAGATAGGCGGGGTATAAATGGAATAAATGGAATAAATGAATAAATGAATAAATGAATAAATAAATAGATGGAGCTCCTATGAAAGCTGGTTCCATAAAGTTGGAGCCACTGTGAACAAGGCCCTTCCTCTTGTAGAGGATTCATGGGCCTCCCTTGGGGTGGCTGCCTGGAGGAGCCTTGACTGGAATGATCTTGTGGATTGGGCAAATGACATTACGGAAAGATACTCTGACAAGTAACATGGGCCCAAACTGTGGAGGGTTTTGTATATGAGTGAGAGAACCTTGAACCTGATCTGGGATGCTACGGGCTACCAGTGGAAGCAAGCCAGAAATGGAGTGATGCAGTTAAATTTACCCACCATCAGTCTGGCTGCCACATTCTGGAACCACTGAAGTCTCTGGATCAGGCTCAAGTGAAGCCCCACATAGAGAGCATTGCAGTAGTCAATCTGGGAGATTACCAGGACCTACACCAAAATTCTGACGTAGTCCTTGTCTAGACGTTGGGTGATTAGCCTAAACTGGTTAAAGGCTGATCTGGATAAAGCTGCAATCTAGAATGAGTCAAGACAGTCCTGCTCCTCCAGGTATGACTACAGCTGATTTGCCACCACTCTTTTGATCACCTTGACCAGGAATTATATATTAATGATCAGACAGAAATTGTTAAGGTTATGATACTACCTGGGGGCGTTTGATTATGGGTTAGATGATCGTTTTTTCAAATGGGAGGGAAGCATTCCCTCCCTCAACAATGAATTAACAATGTTCACAACCCAATCAATCATAGCCTCCTTTATGGCTCTGATCAGCCACAATGGGCAAGGATCAAGCAAGGCGGCAGTAGGTCTACAGCTAGCTATCACCCTGGAGGCTTCATCCTTTACTACAGGGTCAAACTAAACCAGCTTGGCAGTGGGTGATGGGGCAGCGATGGTCACCCCTGGATCAGCTAGGCTGTTGGTGGAGTCAAGGTTGGCACAAATGGCCTCAATTTTTGCTCTTAAAAAGGCTGCAGACTAGTGAACTCAAAAAGAGGCCTTGAATGGCCAGAACTGGTAAGGTCACAGACCACCTGGAACAATTCTGCTTGTCAGTTCCTAGCCTCACCAATCCTCCAGACATTAAAGGTCTTTCTTGCCCTTTTAAGGGCATTAGCATATTTAGCACATTTAGCATATTTATTGGCCATGAAGACCCATTTTGTACTGACTGATCTCTTCTCCACCTGCTCTCTAGCCTCTCCTTGATAACTTCATAGTTCACACCCCTTCAGTATATCAAGGGGCAGAGTGAGCTCTGAAGCAGAGAGGGCATTTGGGGGTGATTGTGTCAGCCACCTGGGTTGTCTCCAGATACCATGTATTGACCTGGGTTTCGACAGGATCGTCTGTCAGGTTGACCGAAAGTTCTCACAGAGCCTCTTGGAACCATTCCAGGTTGAGAAGTCTGTGAAGGTGGACCATTTTCATGGGTCTGTTCTCCCCGCAGAGGGAGGCTTAATCTCATTAGAAAGTGATCTCTTCCTGACAGAGGGCGGGAGTTCACAGTCCCCACCTTCAGATCACTACCCAATTCTGCAGTCGAGAACACTAGGTCCCGAGTGTGGCCAGCTGAATGTGTAGGGCAGGTGACATGTGGAGATAGGTTCCGGGCTATCATGGCATCCATGAAGTCCAGGGCAGGACCAGACAGTTCTAATTCAGCATGGATGTTTAAGTCCCTGACTATCAATAGTCTGGGCAACCTCAACATTGCAGCCAAAATGAATTCAGCCAGCCCTGGCAGGGATAGTGTTGGGTCATGGGGGAGAGCAGCACCATCTCAAACCTATCCCTATGTCACACAGTCAGGTGTAAACATGCTAAACCTGGGCTCCAAAGCGAGGTGGTCCTACTAGCATGTATAGTCTCTGTCAACTATTGTGACCCACCCCCCTGCAACCCTAGGAGGAGAACTGGGAAAGACATAAAATAACTTGAATCTATTATGTTACATTTGGACTTTTGGCAAAGGAGGAGAATCCCTAAGGTCTTATAAGAGAATAATGATCAGTTAGGTTCTATGATATTTCATTCCTTGCTCTGGGCAATCTTCACTGTTCTTGGTAAATCTTCAAATTGGACAAAGGCACATTCATCAACAAGAGCATGCCTGTTGCTGCTCCCAGACTCTAGAACTTCCACTGGAGGCCAGGCTGGCCCCAATTTTGCTATTTTCCTCTCTGAAGACCTTTCTCTTCAGGCAGGTTTTCCCTTAGTGACTGTCTGAGAAAGGCTTTAAAATGGATTGTTGTGCCTTCTTGCTTTGAATATGTTTCTGGTCTTGATTTTATTTACTGTTTTAGTGTGCTGTTTGTGTGGTTCTCTTTTAATATTTGTATTCTTACTGTTTTTAGCTTTTAAATATTATCTTTTACTGATGTAAGCCACCTTGAGTCCTTTTTAAGAAGAAAGGTGGGGTAAAAATATCTTAAATCAATGAGCCAATCAATCATTTTTCACCAATGAAACCATGTGTTCAGTCAGACATTCTCAACATGGTTGGTTACGACTTTAATTTCTAGAATTCCAACCACTGACTATGCTGTTTGGAGCTTCTTGAAGTTGAAGTTCAAATCACCTGGACAGCCAAAGGTTGAGACCCATTGAATCAGATAATTTAACATGGGCAAGCATACAAGAAAGCCATGGTACATCTCCTTCTTTAAATTAATAAAGACTCATTCCAAATTTGGTCAACCAGACCAGATGGGTGGGATATAAATCAAATAACTAAATAACTAAATAACTAAATAACTAAATAACTAACTAACTAAATAAATAAATAAATAAATAATAAATAAATTTAATAAGGTACAAGGATAGCCTCTATTTTTTTTGGTAGAACTTAAATATAAGCAAATAATATAAGTGTTTAAGTTCATCACAGCACTTTAACAATCTAGTAATCATTCCAAAAGGTTATCTGTCCATTCTAGTGGCTTTATTTTAAACAGATAAGCCTTTAGCATTGAGATGATTGTCCTATAATTGCTGAGACCGAGTGGGTGCCCTGTATCATATGATGATTTAATTGGTTTGAAGAGTGAAAGCTGATTAAGTCAGAGCTGAAATGCACAGCAATAAAACCAAAATTTTCCTCCTAATTAGGCATACAAAGAAACTAAAGCTTTTGAAAAGCAAGTGAATAGCTCAGAACTCGGAAAATATATTCTAAACATTTTAGTTTCTTCTTCTACAAAATGTAATATGTTACTAGGACTGTCCGAAGGTAAATGTAAAAGTTAAAGACCTAAATTTACTTCTAAGTATCAAGCAGAGTAGACTCAACAAATTAGTGGAGTTTACACAAATGTTGACTTACCACTCACCAGTTGATTCAATGGGACTACTCTCTAGTTGAGACTAACAACCAGATTTAGGTCAACAAGTTAGAAAATTAGAAAAGTAAACAACGAAACCAAGATGTTACAGTTTTCAATAAGAGTGTTGTTGTTGTTCAGTCGTGTCCGACTCTTTGTGACCCCATGGACCAGAGCACGCCACGCCCTCCTGTCTTCCACTGCCTCCCAGCAACCATCTCATCCTCTGTCGTCCCCTTCTCCTCTTGCCTTCACACTTTCCCAACATCAAGGTCTTTTCCAGGGAGTCTTTTCTTCTCATGAGATGGCCAAAGTATTGGAGCCTCAGTTTTAGGATCTGTCCTTCCAGTGAGCACTCAGGGTTGATTTCCTTTAGAATGGATAGGTTTGTTCTCCTTGCATGTGATTATCTTATTTTTAATTCAAAACCTCTGAACTTGTGAAGCTCGAGGGATACCCCAGATGTCAAATCAATGATATAGAGATCCTAGAAAGTGGTTGTTGTGGGTTTTTCGGGTTCTTTGGCCGTGTTCTGAAGGTTGTTCTTCCTGATGTTTCACCAACCTCTGTGGCCGGCATCTTCAGAGGACTGGAGTAAGAACTTTGTCTATGCTCCATTGCTGTTTGTTGGGTAGTTGAGAATTTATAGCTGTGGGAACAGCTTTTGTCTTTTTTCAGGAGATAGGCTGATCGGCGTGTTTTTTGTTGTGATAAGGGGGGAGATTATCTGTTACTGTGATTGATGGGTGTCGTTAGCTGCTCTTTTTTGTGCAACGATCCCTGGTCCTTGTGGCTGGGTAGAGTTCATTGACCTTTTACAGGTTGTATTTTTCAATATTGGGAGCCAGGCTGTGTTTAGTTTTAGGCCTTCTTCCTTTTTGTTGAAGTACTTCAACAAAAACACACTGATCACCCTATCTCCTGAAAAAAGACAAATGCTGTTCCCACAGGTATAAATACTCAACTATCCAATAAATAGCAACAGAGCATGGACAGAGTTCCTACTCCAGTTCTCCGAAGATGCTGGCCACAGAGATTGGCGAAACATCAGGAAGAACAACCTTCAGAACACGGCCAAAGAGCCCGAAAAACCCACAACAACCATCAGATCCCGGCGGTGGAAAGCCTTTGCGAATATATCCTAGAAGGTGCTTTCATATGGTCATGATGACAGTCCCGCTGAAACCCACAGTGTCTTGCTGGAGGTGAGATAATATTACAGGAGGTTTGAATTAAGGAAAGCTTCACATCAAGCTATTTGAAGCCAAGACCAAATGTCAAACCTTCTTGCCTGAAGTGAGCCCACATAGGACACATGCTAGGCCTAGTCCCTGAACTGGTGAAATGTTCAAATATCTGTTCCCACCCTTGTTTATTCTTCCCTCACCACCTGTTCTACTTCCACAGAACTGCCTAAGTTAAGCAACAGGCACCTCACCCTGAGGTATAGTGGGGCTGGTTTCCACTGGGCTTATGGTCAATGTCTAGCTGAGCTGTCTAAGCTTGTCTAAAATCACAGCAGAATGCAATATATGGGCACTTCTTTTTAATTTTAAAAATGGACAATTCTCTGTGTGTATGTGTGGGTGTATGTCTTGTGAAAGTAGTTCTATCTGGTACAATGGCAGGGAACCTGTAGCTCTCCAGATGATTTTATTTTATTAGATTTTTTATGATGAACTACAACTCCCACTTAAGGGACGTGGTGGCGCTGTGGGCTAAACCGCAGAAGCCTGTGCTGCAGGGTCAGAAGACCAGCAGTCGTAAGATCGAATCCACATGGCGGAGTGCGTGCCCATCGCTTGTCCCAGTTTCCGCCAACCTAGCGGTTCGAAAGCATGCAAATGCAAGTAAATAAATAGGGACCACCTCGTTGAGAAGGTAACAGCATTCCGTGTCTAAGTCTCACTGGCCATGTGACCACGGAAGATTGTCTTCGGACAAAAATGCTGGCTCTGTGGCTTGGAAACGGGGATGAGCACCGCCCCTAGAGTCAAACACGACTGGACAAAAATTGTCAAGGGGAACCTTTACCTTTACCTTACAACTCCCACTATTCCTTGCCATTGGCCAGGCTGGACAGGATTGATGGGAATTTGAATCCAACAATATCTAGAAGACTATGAGTTCCACAGCCCTTGTCTGGAATATAATCTATACCAAAGGGTTACTTACATCAGGTACCATTGCTGAGTCGGGATCCACCAGCAACACCAGAATTATCACCATAAAATACATGATAGATAACTAAGGACTAGAATCTTAGAAGGATCCCTAAATCTGAAGTATGAAGTAGGTCAGAAAATGTTAAAGGCTACTTCACAAAGGTATGATAGACTTTCATACTGCTTAATAAAAAAGGAAGAGGAAAAAACTCAGTACAGTGGTGCCTCGCTTAGCGAGTGCACCGTACAACGACGAATCCGTATAGCGATCCCCTTTTTCGGGATCGCTATACGGAGCACCCAATCGCCGCAACTCGCTTTGCGACGATTGGGCGTCCCGCGGCCATTTTGGAGCCGCCAATCAGCTGATCGGCGGCTCCAAAATGGGCGCGGGAGGACCCGAAATGGCCCCGCGCTGTGTTTTCGCGCCCTCGGCAAGCGAGGGGAGGGCGCGAAAACGCGGCGCGGGGCCATTTCGGGTCCGTTTTGAAGCCGCAAAACAGCTGTTTTGCGGCTTCAAAACGGCCGCGGAGGACCCGAAATGGCCCCGCGCCGCGTTTTCGCGCCCTCCTCTCGCTTGCCAAGGGCGCGAAAACACCGCGCGGGGCCATTTCGGGTCGCCCGCGGCCGTTTTGAAGCCGCAAAACAGCTGTTTTGCGGCTTCAAAACGGCCGCGGGCAACCCGAAATGGCCCCGCACGGCGTTTCCGCGCCCTCCCCTCGCTTGCCAAGGGCACGAAAACCCCGCGCGGGGCCATTTCGGGTCCGTTTTGAAGCCGCAAAACAGCTGTTTTGCGGCTTCAAAACGACCCGAAATGGCCCCCCGCGGCGTTTTCGCGCCCTCGGCAAGCGAGGGGAGGGCGCGAAAATGGCTGCCGGGGCCAAGAAACTTCTCTAAGTGGGAAGTTTAGGGCCATTTGGAACGCATTAAATGAAGTTTAATGCGTTCCAATGGCTTTTTACTTCCCGCTTAGCGAAGATTTCGTATAGCGAAGGTTAATCCGGAACGGATTAACCTCGCTATACGGGGCACCACTGTACTACACTTTCTATCCCTTGGTATTGCTTTTACCCTCGCTTACTGCTCATATAGCCTGCAGAGCTGTTTTCCTTCTATTGGTCCTATCCCTCTACAGTTGTTGCTATCCCTCAACACACACCCGTCTCCAGAAAAGATCCATTATCTGGAAGTAAATAAGGACTGAAAGATGCCTTTCCCCCCCTCTTAGTAAAACTTTGAAGAACACCAAATTAGATGCATCTTGAATCAAAGAAAACCAAGCACGAACTTTTAAACTCTACTCCCCAGACATTTAATGGGTCTGGGTAGAATCCATTTTTCTCCAAATGTAGCAGGTTCTCATTGCCTTGTCTGGTCTGATCCATCGTTCAAGACATGTGGGACCTTCTGTGTGTGGATCCAACACTGCAGTCTTTAAAGACAACAACAACACAGTAGCCAAAATCCACAAATAAGTGGGTAGTGGAGTAGGTCAATTGAAGTGGAGTAGGTCAATTGAATTGGTGGAATTCTTTTTTTAGCCCATTCAGCCAATAGAAAGGGATTCAACTGAACAAGTTCATTAGAACTCACTGAAACTGACACCAAGTTGTAAAGAGACAAACCATATTGTCTGTAAGAACACTCACTGATAAAGAATGTCAGCTGTATTTCCCAAAATTGCAGTTACACAAAACAAGTTGTAATTTTAGTAAAAAAGCAAGCTGCATATGCCATTCAACAATATGCATAATGTCACTGGCTAGTTAAGCAATAGGACACAATAATACAGTGAATAAGGTCTAATGAACAATACAACAGACAAAAATGAACCATGGAAACCAGCTGTCTCTTCCGGTTTACAAACAACCGGATTCTCAAACAGCCTTGTCTGGCATTTTCAACATCACAAGCAAATTAGTTATAAAAGATCATTTTGATTTTCATTTAAAACTTGGGAATGCTAACTAACTCAACCACCACTTTTTAAAGAGACTTTTAATATCATTGCAATTGGTCAGATAATTAAGGATTTAATGTTGTAATGTCCTTTATTTTTCAGTTTAGATTGTGATCCCATTATCTGTTCACTCACAAAGAAAAAGAGAGTAGACAAAAGTATCCAGCAGTTTCATTTTGTACATGACAAAACAGCAGCAATCAGACGGGTTGGTATCTTAATTACTAGAAATATCATTAGCTTTGTACGCTGGGACAGTTTTCTTTTATTACAGCTGTAATTTTATTTGCCATGCACTTGAATTGCACTACAAGACAAATTGCTGTGTACTCAAAATTCCAGAGAATAAGTGAATACAGAGGCTTGATTCATTAACTTTATGCCCCCCCTCCTATTTATAGACAACCTTAAAGTAGCTAAGGTATTTATGCATTTCCAGTTCAATTTGTAAGAAGCTGATCATAAATAGAAACCAGTGAGTCTGCTGTTTAGATGTGAGTGAAGTTCTTAAGGAACTGAGATGTTGCTTTCCAGCAGGAGCTACCCAGCTTTGCATGGAGCTACAGGCCAAAACAAAAGGAGGAATCGGGAAGATTTAACCCTGTAAGATAGGAACCCCCGTTTTTAAATATAAGCTTACAACTTTTTTCCACCAGTCACTTTAAGGATAGAAAATTTTCTCAGGTTGGTTATATATAAATACTACAACAAACATCATAATTGAAGAAAAGCAGGAAAAAAAACTCCTGTTTGTCCTCTGAATCTTAGAAAAACAATAAGCTAAAAACGACATTTGCATTCATCAGTAATCCTGAAAACAAAACTTTGTGGGGTTTTTTTAGTAACCCCCACGAATCGACAAATAAATTTGTTATTCATCAGTTCATGGGGCAAATTCGTGCTTCATGAGTCATCATCTTTTGACGATTCACGAAGCAGGATGACTCGCCAAAATAGTGACTCGTCCCCATCTCTAGTTTCAACCTAATAAGAAAGAAGTCCAGTTGCCATGACTCAACTTCCAGATAACCTCACCTGGATGACTGAAAATCTTCACAGATATAACGCCCATGTTCCATTAAAACCAGATTGGACTTTTGGAATATTTTTTCTGTCAGAAAAACTTTAAAGATGCTACATGATGTAGCCGGCTAGGTTCTTGTCAACTCATTTCCAGGCCCCGTTCTAACACATTCTCATTTGCAAATCCTTAAATCAGGGCTAGGTAACCTGGTTCCCTCCAGATGTTCTGTACAGACAACATGGTCAATGGTAAAGGTTTATAGGAGCTGTGGTCCAAAACGTCTGCACAGCAGAAGGTTGCCTATTATTAGATCCAGATTATTTCAAGAACTGCCTACACTTTCATAAACATGCCCATGTGTTATGATAATCACCAGGAATCCTTACTGGCTGGCCTAACCATTCAGATGTAAGGTTGGCAGACACAAGGAATAGTATCTTGACAGTGGCCCCTGTTCCTGGAACCACTTTCTGAAACATTCCCTGTATACTGTTATTAAGGGCAAACATTATTAGTTTTCTTTGGAGTACACTGAGATAAATATTGCAATTATGTACACTGATTATCACCTGCAAAGTGACTATGCTTTAGCCCAAAACTCTAAAAGCTTTCCTACAGTCATCTCATATAGATGCCAATAAGCATGGTGAACAAGACAGCAATGTCTGGTAACCCACTGGTAAAGGGGGAACAGAAGCATCCCACCACCATCTGGCACCATTCCTTCAACAAGAATTGGAATTACTGTTCAATGTAATATATGTTATACAGTTATACTTCACTTGAAGAGTAAATGGGAGAACATAAAATGACATTACTTTTAATCCAAGTAATGTGGTGCTTTCATTTCTAGGCCCTTTCCACTCCATTAACCTTACAGGTCTGCTATCAGCTTGGTTGACTATGTAACTGATAGCAGCAAAATCATTTGGGTTGAAAAATCACTTATTCCTTTATCAGCCATTTACCATACCAAGACCAAATGTAACAGCCAACTGAAGCCTCAAGAGAACATGTTGCAGTACTCTCACAACTCTACCAAAGCTGGGAAACTGTATGTTTTATGTTTCTTAGCTAGAAAATCACCTTGAGAATATGAGTTCTAGTTTGTCATTAGCCCATAAGCCAGTTCCCCATCTATAAGGTCTTTCTGATGTACAGGACAATAAAAAAATATGCAACACACACAAAACACTTCCCTTTGTATTCTAAAGTTCTCCTTTTTATCCACTGGGATTAAAACAACAAATAGTCTAGTTCTCCCATTCATCACAATATTTATCTTTCATCACTTCCCAGAACTGCTCTCATACCAGTTCTATAGTTCCTCCCATCAAGAGGACTTCTAAGCTTCTCTACCCAGCTTGAGACTCACCAAGATGAATATCTCTCAAGTCATGCATGGTGAACTACCCATAATAAATGTCTCGGTTTTACTGTCCTCATTATTCTTCAATCTTATATCATGACATGTTATATAGTTCTTGGTTTTGTTCCCCCCCCCCCAAAAAAATCAAAATTTAAATTTTTGGATAGAATATTCCAGAACAGTGGAAAAACACTGTTTATAAGATTGCCTGCTGCTAAACTTTAAAACCCTCCAAAAATAGGGTGGCTTGATATTTCTGCATGATATTGTGTCTGCATTGCCAGCAGAAAAAGAATGCCAAACTTACATAGCAAAGGGCAGCCTGAATATTGATGACACACATGTTAACAGTAAGGATTGTCTACAAGATACCCTCTTTGTGCTCCCTACCATTTCTTCTAGTCATTCTAGACTTCCATATTATGTAAAAGATGGACAGTAGAAAAAGATAGGGGGAGGAAATTCAATTCATTTGAAATGTGGTGTTAGAGATCAGCTTTACCATAGGCTACCAGAAAGACAAATAAGTGGGTGCTCAATGAAGTTAAGTCTGAACTCTCAGTAGAGTAAAAATTAGTAGATTGAGGCTATCCTACCTTGCACATATTCTGAGAATACAGAACTGAGTGGAAAACACTATACAGTACTGCTGGGGAAATGCAACTGCATAGATGAATGGAATAGAGAACAGGACAGAAAACTATGATAGGATATGGGCACCAAACCCATGCTAGCACCAAGTAAGACCATCCCCAGCCACAAAGGGGAAAAATCCACAGTAATTTCACAGCCAAAATGAGTGAATTTTTGTTTTGTATTCTTCTAAAAATATTTTCAATATCTGTGTTTTAAAAAAATATAATATTTTTGTGTCTCCATTTTTAGTCAGACACAGAATCCCCTTGCAAGCATGTTTCTGATAAGCATGTTTGGCCAGGAAGGAGTTAAAAAGTTATCTAAGAGTCAGTTAATTGTATCCTGATTGACAGGGTCAAAAGTTCAGATTGCCCCTCAAATTGACCCAGTTTCCCTTTGAAAACATATGTGAGGAGACCGTTTTGGTCTCAGAAATCCTGAGATAATGTTTACTGAAGATACATGGCATAATATCTCCCTTTCTCGATAACTGTCACTCCATCGCTTTCTTTAAAGCAAACCTTTATATATATTGAAAACCCTTCACCCTAACTTCCTCATATTTGCCAAAGAGCAAGAGCAGACTGTCTGCTACAACTACTATGCCAAATTTAGTTTTGGTCTGAAGCCCAGTTTCAAAGTGAGTGAGTGAGTGAGTGAGTGAGTGAGAGAGAGAGAGAGAGAGAGAGAGAGATGCCCTATCTTAGAATGATTCCAGGAAAAGTATGTTCCAGGAAAAGTAAAGTTCTGTATTATATATAGCTTGCGAATAAATAAACAGCAGTTTTATTCTGCCTTTGTATTATGCTAAATTTTGGGAAATGGGAATTGCTCCAATACCATCATTAATAGGGACAATTAAAAATTCAGTCCACTTTCCACGTACAAGAATGTATGACTACATACTTAAAAGTAATTTCAGTTATTGCTTTAGATAGATTTATCTGATATTTCCAATTAGAGAAAAGATACAAGTCTTTACGGATGAAGCTGAAAGTTATAAAGGCCAAGAAAAGTAGTGAAATAGAATGGCACACACTTTCTATTTCCTCGTGTGCCTGCACCTAATTTGCTCACCCAATCCATGCAACTGTTACCTTACTCTCCAAAAAACAAGGTGCAGAGACAGGAGTGCTCATTGATACATGCAATAGTTGTTGAATATGAGACAGTCTAGCATTTTCACTATGTTGTTATTTTGAATGCAACTTTGGTTTCTGTCAGTTTCCTCAACTTTGGTGATCTACACTGTGGTGCACAGGCTATAATTTTCTGTATTCTGCAGGTGGATCTATTTTGCAGCTGTTGGTTGTTTGGTTTCTTGGGATGAATAATGAGGAAGGAGGAAGGATAATGACCTCAGGAGGAAGGATAAACATGAAATAAAACCAACCACAGCTAGGAAAAAAGACTCCTATGAACATTCAGGCCACTCATTCCATGCGTCATCAGAAACTAACAATGATAGCTAGCAGGCTGCCTGAGATGGGTGGTTGTTGCAGAAAGAAGATGTAGGAAAGAAAGTGGGGAAACTGGAAGACACACATCTGTGTGTGAAATCACATTATGCAATTGTTGTATGGTTCTTACTGCTGATACTATTACTCATCCTGGTATGAGCCACACTAGTATGGGAAGTAACTATGTGCCTCCAAGAAGGCAAGCTGTATATTTCATAAGCTGCTGGAGCAGCATGGAAAGGCACTAAGCAGACACAGTGATCATGGAAACCAAGTCCTGTTGGAAAGACTGAAAGAAATGGGCATGTTTAGCCTTGACAAAAGGAGACTGAGGGAGAGATGATAGCATTTTTCTAATACTTGAAACACAGCCATATAGAGGAATGGCAGGATCTGTTCTTGATCGTCCCAGAGTGCAGGACATGTAATAATGGGCTCAAGTTACAGGAAACCAGATTTAGGTTGAATATCAGGAAAAATGTCTTAACTGTCAGAGCAGTAAGACAATGGAACCAATAACCTCGGAAGGTGGTGAGTGCTCCTGCACTGGAGGCATTCAAGAGAAAATTGGATGACCATCTGTCAGATCTGCTTTGATTGTGATTCCTGCAATGAGAAGGGGGTTGAACTCAATGGCCTTCTAGACCTTTTCCAACTCCATTATTCTATTATGGTGATGAAAGATATAAGAAGTGTTGTTTCATTTAAATGAAACTTCTGAAGGAGGATTTCCCAGACAAGAAACAATTATAAGAAAATATCTAGCACTGTTAACATAGAGAACCAAGGAAACTGCTGATCTTGAAAGACATCTAAAGCAAAGAAATTCTCAGTGCACAATTAAAAGCCATATCATCAATGTTTTGTTAATGAAATGATAACTTAATTACAGTGCTCAGATATAAGTGTAGATTTTGGATGATCATTAAGCCTATTTTTGCCTTCTCCCTCAATCTAGGGGGCATCAACAATGCCTACATTTTCCTTAATTAATCTGTGCTAAAGATGCCAAGAAAAGGCAACTTCAAACATGCCTAAAAAGCAAATTGCAGTATACATTCAGAGTTTTGCTTTATTTACTCTAGGGAGACAACCTATTACTTCTAAACTCCTCCTGCAATATGCAGAGCAGGAAAATTAAGGCATAAGAGTAAGTAGGAGGTATTCTGTGAGTAGACCACCTTAAAGCTACTAGCTAATGGAATTCTTGGAAAAAATGCTTTAAGTAGACTTTACACTAACCTTGCAAGGAACATAGGTTCCAAAGCACCTGAATGCTGGTAATATGAAGCATTTCTGCCCATTTTGTAGCTTCTAAGCATTGGAGGCAGGGGGCTTCCTGTTGACTATCCCTGTTTTGAAATCTACATTGCTTGAACAATTAGTTCTAATTCCATCTAGTTCATCATTCTTTCCAAGCATCACAACAACCAATAACTGCAAAATGGTCCACCTTAAGAATACAGTCTGCCTGTTGCCTACCCTTGAATCTTAATACCCCTGCTTTTGAATACTGTAGATGTTTATGAGTGATAGACATACTCCTTGAGGTAAACAGTAACTGAACATATATTGCTACTTCTTTTTTAGATTTGTCTGAAGTATTGTATCTGAAGTCTGAGTCCACAGTCACAACTATATATGCAATTTGTATATTTTTACCAATTGTTTTGTGAACATATTGTCTTTGTTAACTATTGTAGCAAATTGTATTGCCCCTTTCTTCTTTTTAATCACAGCTGAAGAAATTCCTTCCAATCAATGGAAGGGTTTTAAAATATATGCTTGATTGGACTAGGAGAGAGAAAGCCATCCCTCATGTTTTGTACTGGAAGTTTTTCTGACAAAAGTAGGGGTGAGGTGATAGATACGCCTCACTACTCTCCCTCACTTAATGTCAGTCTCTTATTTATCATGTCTCAGCTGATAAATTCAGCTCAGTGGTTCCCAAGCCTTTTCAAGTTATGACCCTTTTTATAATAGCCAAGTTACCTGAGACACACAGACCCCACCATATCTATGAAGATTCTCAGTCATCCAGGTAAGGTTATCTGGAAGTTGAGTTATGGCAACTAGACTTCTTTCTTATTAGGTTGAAATGTTTCACTACTCATCCAAGTAGCTTCTTCAGTCTGAGGAGAGTTGATAGGAGATCCCTGATATATTCTCCATGTTGGTTTCAATTCCCCCTGGTCTGAATAGGCTCGTTAGAAGGACAAAGGACTGGGGTGAGGGATAATTCCACTTCTGCAGTCCTTCTCCACCCATTGTCATGGTTGTTAACAGTAGTTAAGAGTGGTCTTTTGGGGTGTGTGGTCCTGATATTTCTGGGGAGGGATGAAAGGGCAGGATGAGAAATAGGAAACAGACTTATCTAAGGCTTCCACTCTTGCTGACTGAGGGATTTTCTATATGCACATATGTGGCCTCCCTGACCTCTCTCTCAAACCAGATGTTCTTCTTCTTCTTCTTCTTCTTCTTCTTCTTCTTCTTCTTCTTCTTCTTCTTCTTCTTCTTCTTCTTCTTCTTCATCATCATCATCATCATCATCATCATCATCATCATCTCTTCTTCTTCTTCTGGCTGCTGTGGAGGTGGGGATGCTTCTTGCTCTGTGATTTAGCATCTTGATGACTCTTTGTGTTGCAATGGGTGATGAGAGTCAAATCGCAAGTATTGATCAGTGTGTGTAGGTTTTCTGTAGATTTCTATTCCTAAACTGCCGTTGGATCATATGATAACTGCATAGTCCAGGAAAGCCAGCCAGTTGTCCTTGATGTCTTCCCTAGTGAACTGGGTTTATGTGTTAACAACAATTAACAACCTATGACACAAATTTGTAGGGTTAGCACCTACTTTGGTTGAAGAAAAGAGACCAAACTCAGATGTTACTTCATCATACAAATGCTCTATGCACAGTATATTAGCACTTAAGAAGGGCAGGAGAACCATCTGCAGGCCTGGGAAGGCTGCCTCCCCTCAAATAAAACAATATATTATAAGTTAAGTGGCTGCACAACATGCAGGGATCCTCCTTGAGAGTCATGTGGCAGCTGGGAAACAAAGCATGATCTCTGCAAAGGTATGCTAGGCTCAAAACCTGTTTCTCAATTCCCATTTTTATACAGATGAGTGGGCCATTTTGCACTTGTCGCCAGAAATCACTTTATTACTCTTAATCCACTTTGATCAGTTTTATAAGACAAAGGCAGCCTTCCTGACTCATCAGATCTGCCTATATCTCTAAGAAAGGAAGTGGTTGATTAGATTCCCCATTTGAGGCAAAGCTAACAATTCTCTATTAGTGTCATGTTTTTGAAAAGCATCTAAAACATATGATCCTTCCTTTGAATGAACCCAATGGTAGGAATATAGGAACAGGAAGTAGGGATGAGATGTGACTATGATATTTCCAGATGACCCTTTGACTTGAAAGTTTAAGTTTCCATGCACTTACAGGCACATAAAAAAGTCCAGAAAATGAATTTTATTTGTCATGTTCCTTTAAGTCTTCATTTTCTTCACATGTCCCAATAAAGATATACAGTTGAATCAATTTCTTGTACTTTTGTTCATAGTTTTGCTTTCTTCATTTTTTGCCATAACCCACTCCCAGTAACTGAGATACCATCTAACTTACTTTCTAGACTCTTGTAAAATTTAACAAGTAATTTTATTTTGGAACGATACAGAGTTTACTGAGGGATGCTGAAAGCATGTATCTCAGTTTCCATAACAACCTGTTGACTCTTTACAATCTTTTTTATTTGCAACTGACCACTTTTGTGGTGAGCTGAATGTCCTACAATGAGGTATGATAATACAACTGCAACCCTGAACAACAAGCACCACTACAACCATAGGTGGAATGGGAGAAATTGTAAAAATGTTACAGATCTTCCTTTTCAGTGATATACTTTAACAAAAACCAAATTCGCTCCACAATCTAATGAGCATAGTTTAATTTCATATACAAACAAAAAGGAACAGTTTGGATATGTCCCTACCATTAGCTTTCTGTAATCCTTTTGACATGTACATCTGACTGTTGAAGCTCCATCTGTTGTTCAGTCATGTGAACAATATCAATTTTACTAAATACTAATTTTACATAGAAAATGCTTTTATAGTCTAAAGGTTTGCAGGATCACATGATGGTCTTTTGCCTCTGGGAATTTTGATTATTTCCAAGTTATGTTATCATAATCATTGTAACAAAATTACTCCAAAAATGTTAGTTTGTGAGGTTAACATTCATGAGGAGCTTTGTAGCTATTTGATGACAAGTTATTTTGCTACAGTCTATCGTAAGTTCAACATAGGCTAAACCGAACTGACAACTTATGTGAAAATAAGGACTCAATGCCTCTTGACTATGAATGACATTTTCACTCATGCAATTAAACTGTGTTTTGCTTATATCAAGGTTGCAAGTGGTTGATGTTGATGATGACAGGAAAGATGCTGAAAAACTTTGTGCTCTAATGCTTCCCTCACACCTTTGGCCAGCTATAATGGCTGCCAGTGGCACAGTTATTTATATTTTCTGTTAAATTTAGGAAGCATTTTCTACTGAGTCACAATAGCACAAAATGAGAAAACTGGAATACCATTAAATTCTGTATTATGGGTCTGAATCCTATATTTCACTAGAATCAAAAGCATATTCACTGATAAGGTTAGAGTAACCATGTACTTTCTTTCTAAAGGAAACAAAAATGTCCAGACTTAGTGTAATCCTATACATATCTCCAAAAAGTAAACTCCATTGAGTTTAGCTGAACTTCCTTTACAGTGGATGGATAACTGCAGCTCAAGAAGGTATTGTGAACGTTTCCATTTATTTTGATGATTAACATTCAAAATAAGACAGGCTCGAACCATTATGATAATTCCTACAACTACTCAAACTAGCTACAGAAAAACCTAGCAGCCATCAAGGTTTGGCTTAGAATGGTAATTACAAAAGCTTTCCATAAACCTCATCTGAAAAACACTCATAATTCTAGATAATTATGGTATAATGCAGAGGAACATACATAAGCAATTGATGGTCAAACTAGATGATATGCTCAGCAAGTAGGAAAGATACTCCGGACTTAATATTATTTCTGTTCTAATAACAAGATTTTTTTCAGAGACGCAGGCCATAGCAATTGGAGTGGCAAATTAAGACGCATGCCTACCATCTAATGGCCAATCACAAAACAAATCATGCTGGAAGGTTAAAATGCTGAGACAAACAGACATCTTCAGTTAACAGAGAACTGTTTCTAAATATGTGGTAAGTGTATTTGACTTTGATTGTAAAATGTCCAGTGAACTGAATGGGGAAATCTTTGCTGGTGGCTATGATGCACATGCAGAACATATGGCTGGGTTAGAATGTCTGCATAACGGATGAGGAGCTGCCTCCTGAGATGTTCCAAAAACAACATATCTTTCCAAATAATTGAACAGATGTACTTGCATTCAGTAGATTACAGTAGTCTCGGCTTTAAACAGGATCCTTGAAAAGAAGGGACTGCTAGTTTTACTTATTATGCTTGGTACCAGTTTTGTCTGCCCATTAACTATCTTCATGGCTTTGTGGCTCCTTACCACCGCCATTTTAAGCCACTAGTACTCTAAATGCTGATTTACCTTCACATTTTGGATATGGAAAATAGATAATCAGAGTTTGGCACTTCTCGGAGCTTGGAAAATAAGGAATACAATTAACATAATTACATGTAATCATTGTTTATATTTTCTAATAACTTACAAAACTTACATTTCAAGACAGCAAGTGTAATATGGTGACTAGAGTATTGGACTAAAACTTGGGAAACTAGGTACAAATCCTCATGAAATCATGACACTGACTATGTGATCTGGGCCTGTCACACTGTAAAAGCCTAAATTACCCCATGGAGTAGTTGTGAGGATAAAGTGGGAAGGAGAAGAATCATGTATGCACCTTGACCTTGTTGAAGGAAAGACAGGATTTAAATGTAACAAACTATAATTGACTAAATAAACAGAATAGTGTAATGAAGGGGAATAAGTGTTAAGTTTAGATCACTTTCATCAATTCTAAGGTCATTTGCTTAAAATGAATTTTATAGAGTAACTAAATGAATTTTGCAGAGTAACTAAAATAGGCTTTTATAATATGAATGGTTACTTATTACTTTTGGGGAGTCCACAACAGGTTATGTAATGAATTGCTTTTTAAAGGTTACATTTCACAGCTCTGGTGGCTTATGTTTGGAGAGTACCTAGCACTACTCCTCTAAAGGCATGTATAGCATAAAAAACTGACTGGTAAAGCACTAGTTTTGGGTACGTTAGAAAGACTATTTTAAGTCTGCAAATAGGTGAATCATGCTTTCTATTAACAGTCTCCTGCAAGCCTAAAGGCTAGTCATCTGCCTTTGAAAAGAGCTGATACTAAGGTTCCCCTCCCCTCCCATAAAGAAAGGGAATAATAAACATCCTAAGAGATTTTAGGTTATGTGTGTGTAGTGCATGTATCCATGTATCTAATGCAGAAGTTCTATGCTTAAGTCTGGGCAATGACCCAGAAGTATGAGTATAACATCTGCACATTATTTTCACCACAAATACATAAAAGAGCACCCAGAGGACAACACGAGGGGCAATACTGCCTTGAGCTGCTTGCTCCCTGCAAGTGGTGTGGAAGAGCACAGTGTAATTAACCCTGAAAGACAATCAGCTGGTATGTACAAGCTAGCAATTTCTAGTGCAGCTGTAAAATAATTCTCTGTATGTGGAGCCAAAAAATGCTACAGTCCAGCGTTAGCATGTTGGACATATAAAAAGAGTGATGAATGGATCTTCTTATATATTAGAAGAGAGGGAAATAGGGAAGGATGCATAAGCCAAGTAATCTCAGGACCAGATGTGCTGGTTGGGGCTGTATGAAAAGAAAACATGGCAGGCTGAGCTGAATCTCCTTCTCTTCAGGCAGCCATATGGTTAGAAATAGCAGAGACAGTGAAGGCTGATAAAGGAGCAGTCATTATCCGTCAACACAAGCCTTTATTTTTAAGTTTCATTAAGCTCTAGCATAAAGTTTGGGACTCTGTCCTACTGCTCTCTCAAATACTGATGTCAAAGCTCCCCTTGTCACTTGACTAATTAAGTAATGGTCTCTTTAAATAGTCATAGGAATAAACCTGCTTTCTTTAATAATCTTCACTTATTTCCTTCCTCTTTTGGTGTAAACTACCTTTAGTTGCCCCCTATGTGTGTGTATTTGCTTCTCATACTCTTATTACACCTCCACATAGCCAAACCTCAGGTACTGAGCTCTACAGCATTGGACTTTAATTAATTTAATAAGAAGTTATTAAAATAACAGTGTTCAAAGAATGTTATTTGTTCCTAGTCATTAAATTCATTTAGCACAATTCTTCACTCTCAATATCACCTCCCCACTCTTCTTATTAGAAAAACTCACAGAGACCTATTCTAGAAAGCAATTTATGACCCAAGTAGGAAGGGGGCACCACTAAAAATGTCAGAGTGGGGCACCCCACGTACAACATTCATACAGTACAACCTCTATTTTATTTTGTTTCACCTCTCTCCCGACAGCCCAATTCTTGCTAAAACCTCTTCCTGCTGAGCTTTTCCTTGGAGTTTTATAATAGATAAAAAAGCCCTGCCCATACTTACATTTGTCACTATACATTAAATGGTGCTCTTAAAATGCATTGTGTTAGACAAGACTGACATCTAAATGAACATTTGGATCACAAGCTCTGCAAAAGGAAACATTCTCCAGTGAATGGGTTAAACTGGTGCTGTCTGCTTCAGCATAATTAGCACAGCTGCTATGCAAAGAATTGCACTGTCAGGAAATGTCACTGTCATTAAGCGCTATCCCCCCCCCCTTTTTTTTCTGCCTGGCTCAGAAACATTTAATAACAGACCACAATTCACATGTAAAAATTTAACCGATTCATAAATTAAAACATGTCCCATGTCCTCAATCTAAGTACCAATTGTCTTGCAAAGTCTAACACACTGTATCATTTTTAAGAAATTGTCCTTTAGACAATGCTACTCAATTCTTCTACCTTGTCTTTTGTTAGCTCTGTCAAGAACCTTTCAAGGTTACTTTTGAATTCTTGAAGTGGCTGTTGCAAAATGGGAGGCTGGGGGAGAAGGGAGCAGCCATGTTCGTTGTCTGTATTCCTATAAAGGAAGAACACTTTTTGTGTGGATTAAGAGGAAGAGAAGTATTTTCTTCTTGCAGCAGAAAATACTTTTTTTTATTAGAATGTATAAGAACAGGGCAGAGAACTAAAACCCACTGTCAGAGTACACATTCTGCATGCAGAGGGTCCTGGGTTCAATCCCACACAGCTTTAGTTGAAAAATCAAATAAACAAAGGATTGATGTACTAGGGTTCAGACCACTGGGCAACGGTTAAACAGACCATTGGCCAAATTCACTTTTTAGGCAGTATTCCTAAGAATAAGAAATTACTGCTGGTGCTTGTCTTAGAAACTGAGGGCACATGTGGACAGATGTGTGCTTTTGGACAGCTGCCCAGGGAATTCTGGGAGTTGTGATCCAAACATACAAATCTGCACATCAAGACTTTCAGTCAGCAGGAAGAGCAGGAGAGCCCTCGTTCACTCCAGGTTACTTTACCACATTTTGAAATGGAGTAGTGCACATTGCCATCCATCTAAAAAGAGGGACAATCCCATAAGAGCTTTTAGTTGAGAACCTAAATCCATCTAGCTGCACCACTAATCTTCCATTTTTTTGAGAGCAGATTATTCTGCAGCACCTTTTTAAAATCAAAAGCTGTTGGCCAGTCCAGCCATGTTTATGGAGAAAGCAGGAAGGCTGATTTCCACTGCAAAATGGCAGGAAGGAGGCAAGAACAGAGCAGAGACAAAGCGGGCAGACTTCCATGTGAGTCAATGCTTTGGGCTCCAATCTTTCATTATTTAATGTACTTGCTCCCCACAGCACACTAGTTTCTTTTGTCATATGCTACTGAACATTCTACAATGTGGACCTTCGAAACATTCAAGACAATGCGTCCCATCAGCAGTAGTCAGCACAGTCAATGGTTATGGGTGATGAGAGGAATAGTTCCAAATAGGTGGAGGAAACCAGGCTGTGAGAGGTTGTGCCAGTATGGCTTGGCCCTCTACTTGAGATGATACATTTCTGTGGAAAAAAAAATATCATTTGTTGCTTGGTTACTTGTGCTACTCAGAAGCTTCCATATTTTGCATCATAGAAGATGACTAACTCCCTAGTGATAAAGCTAAGGATCAAATGGCAGCAGCAGCAGTGGCCATGGGAACAAATTACATTGTCTGCCAGTTAATGGCAAAGATTATTTTCTCTTTTGTGGGCAAGGGGGCATTCTATATGAAAACAAATTCTTCACTGCTCTTTTGTGGGCACTCAAAAATAGAAAAGGCTGATCTATAAACAGACTTGCTAACTTGCAAAAACCTTATGACATTAATGTCTCTGCAGCATATTGGAATTGAGAAGTGTGATAGAAGAAACGCTAAACATTTGTGCGAACAGCTACCTATTCTGGTCCAGTGTCTTCACCCCTACACAAAAAGTGCAAGGTTGTTCAGTTGTTTTTCCCCCAATAACACCACTAAGCAAGACTAAGCAATGGCTCATTGAAAACAACAGCAACAATCACAACAACAACAGAGATGTTTTTCATAGCGTTGGTGACATTTGTTCATATTAAATATGATATCCACTAGCCATGGGAGATAGAATATTAGGTTTGCAAATGCATTACAGTCTAAAAAATAGGCTCTAGTGGCAGAGCTGTATTTCTCTGTGACCTACACATCTCTGCATGCATCATTGGAAGGAACAGGGCGGATAGCACTGTAGGTCCAGTGCAAGGGCCAACAAGGGACTTCGTTACAATCTCTGGTGTTTTCTAGCCCTCCTGATTCTTCTCCTTCCTGCTGCTGCCAGTTCGTCTGCGAGAGAAGTAAGAAGAGGCAAAAATCCATGCATGATCCCCCCCCCGCCCACAATACCACCTCTTTTACTCTTTCTGTCCCAGAGGAAATGCTGATAGGGTCCCTAGGGAAAGGCAAGTGAATGGGCAACAGAGAAACTGGTGATAAGCTTGGCTCCTATGGAACTCACTTGTCCAAAAGGTGCTTAGAATGAGCAGTACAATACAAAAGGCAACTGAACAATGGGATTTATTATATAAATGGCTTGAGTCACCAGATAGTGCTTGAATAACATAGAACTAAACTAAGATGTAACTATAAGTTGAAACCTGGAGGGCAATCAAATGGTAGAAAGGCGAAAAGTCGACTTGATATCACAACATGAACAAACAGATTGGATGACAGTACATTTTGTGTTCTCCTTCCTCTTCTCCCCCCCCATATCCCCCTCTACCTTTTGTATTCCTTACCTTACCTTATCCCTAGTTGTTAAAAATAAAAACTAAATTAAAAAAAAAGAATGAGCAGTACAAAGGCAATAAGCAAGAATGGGAACATTCAGTTTGGTCCTGCCCTAATCCTGGTCATTGTGGTGGATAAGGCTGCCAATTAGCAATATCCCCAGAGAATTCAGGGCCACCTAGACGGGTTGACACTTGTGATGTCACAGGAAGAGGTTTTTATGTAACAAACAGAAAATAATGTAGAAGTGCACGCATGAAAGAGCATGAAGACAGTGAATTTTCTGAATTATATATTAAATAGATATTATGTGTGCAACATAATATCTTCCAGATGGAGAATATGTGATATTGGTATTTTTCCTACCACCCATTTGGCTTTTTCCTGTTTCAACACGGACAGCGAAACTCAGGGACAAGATCCAAGATTTCTTAGGGGGGATTGTCCCTCTAGTTCAGCATGGTCTATTTCTTCTCCTGCTTTGTTCTAGAAACTAAAGAAGGGTGGCAAATGTTTTCTCTTATCCCATTGAGTGTTTAGAGATGGATTCTCCTTCTCCTCTTTTACTGCTACCATCTCTCCCTTATTGATTTTTTTAAAAAATGAGGTCCTTTATTTGCCCCAGTGGGCAGGATGTGTAACCAGAGATAATCTAAGGTTATCCACAAGTGTAATTAATTTGAAAAATTATTTTAATCACAGGACATAAACAGGGAATAAATTTCATGAAATGAAGGCACAATATAAGAGAAATCAAATGAAAACCAATGAATTTCTAGTGAAATATAAGGCAATGATGGAAGGAAATGTGCAAAGCAGAACCTGTATTAAAGTATCAGATGAAGTTACAGTTATGCAAAATTAGCCGCAGTTAGCCTTTTATAAAACACTATATTTGCCCCCTAATCTTCCACCAGCCCTCAGCTGTTTGGTCTAAAGAATGAGAAAGAAAGACATATAGCTACCTATTCCAAGGAACAGATTCCTGAAGACTTAGGGAAATGTGTAGGAGAATGGATCCAGAAAAACCCAGATGGGTAAATCAGATGGGAAAATGTAACATAAAGTAGTGAAATTACTGTGTGCGCGCGTGTGTGCATGTGTGCTTGTGTGTAAAAGAAAACAATTTAAGGGAGGTGTAGAATCTCCCAGGATTAGTCTAAGCCATTGTAAAAAAATGAAGCCTCTCTCAGAATCAACACAAACTATGGCCTAAAGGCCCATAGTGGTCTCAGCTCAGTTTTCTGTTGGTAGATGGCAAACTGGGAGAAAAAGTGCATTGCATCATTTTTCTTTATTCCCAGAAAGTAAAACCATCCTATTGTCTTGTGGCACAGGATGTAATCATAGCATCTTATCAGGGCCTGGAGCCACTAAAAGTATCCAGTCTTGTAGCCTGCCCATAATGTTCCATTGTCTTCCAGTTTAGCCAGAGCTTGTTGCCACAGCAATCATGTATCTGTCTCTCCCCCCCACCCCACTCATTCCATCATGCAAAAGTCCAGGCTGGAAAGAATCCTCAACTCTTTTTGCCAAGAAGAGACAGTCTGTGGTGCTGTGTATGAAACAAAGTCAAGATTTCCTTGAGGCCGTTTCACAGGTCAGTGTACCATTCCATCGGCCATGTATCTGTAGGACAGTTCAGTCCATATGTCCACAGGCCTTTTGCCCAGTGTATCCTTATACATTAAAAGTTGGATCTGATTAACATTTTTTTTAAAAGGTACTGGGCAAGGGAAGGACTGGTAATGAAGATGACCTTTGGAGTGGATAGGGACTCCTGCCATATTGCCATGCATATACAGACACAAGCTGTGGGCTTCGGAGATCAAAAGCAGGGCAGGCTTGGTGAAAGCAGCAGCAGCAGGTTAGTTGGAACCTGCCCAGAAGAGCAGGAAAAAAAAACCCAGACAGCAAGTGCACCTAACCAGCCTCAATTCCATCTGACCTGGGCTTGCTCACTCGTGTACTGCTGCTGGATTGGGCAGACTGTTATTAGTAACGGAAGAAGATGTTGGTGGACTGGATGTACTGACCCACAGATGGATGTTGCTATCCAGCAGCTTCCGGAGAAAAGATGGTCATGGATCCTAGTGGCTGTGGCGATGGTGGGTTCTTGGAACTCTAATTCTAAGAGTGGTCCATTGGTCCAGATAGGTGGGGTACAAATCAAATCAAATCAAATCAAATCAAATCAAATCAAATCAAATCAATCAATCAATCAATCAATCAATCAATCAATCAATCAATCAATCAATCAATCAATCAATCAATCAATAATCATCCCAGCTGCAAGGGCTGATGGCTTACAAAGCACTGTTGTAGAGGAGAGGCATTACATTCAGCAGAAATGAGTGTTTCTATTTCCCTTCTCTCTTCTTGGGAAACTTTAAAGAAAGCCCAGCAGTGTATGCATAATGTCACAAGTGCCATTTATGCTGATTGTCCCCTCCCCTTTTGACATGAGGAAGAATGTGTTCAGGGTATTGGTTTGTTTATTTTAAATAGGTACCGGCCTGTTGCTACTTTAAATAGTACTGTGTTGTTTGAATCTTGTAGTTTATATATTTTTGTCCTTTTAGCTGACACGTGGCATAGAAATAAACATGATGCAAAACTGGATCAGCTCTGGCTGGGCATCAGTTCCACAGCAGTCTGAACAGGCCAGCAGAAAGCTGGTTGATGGAAGCCTTTACTTGGGCACCTCGGCTTGAGGGCAAGAAGGGAAATGGCAGAACCTTTCACAAATAAGGTATGCATAAATGAGAAACATGGAAGAGCTATCTGCAGGGCTGGATTAAGACATGCTGAGGCCCTGAATTATGCAGAGATTAAGAGGTCCCTTGGCATTACACCCAAAGGGTATTATTTTAACAATTCTGTATAGCCTAACATTTTGGGTGGTTTCAGCCCTTTAATTTAAAGGCCCTTCACAACCAGAGGCCCTAAAGCAGGTTCTTCCTTTAGACTGTATGTAAATCTGGTACTGGGTATACATTGGTATCCTTTTAATAAGATAATTAAGCTGACTTTGCTTATCTTCCTTCCACTTAAGAAAAGTAAAATCAAATCACACTTTTTAAGCAGAATATTTCCATCTCCGGTTCCAAACCTGCCTGACAGGGGCTGGCACTATATGCTAATTCCCTGTCTTCACATGGAATCCTGCAGATTAGTTCCATACAAGAGCCAACTGCCTCTATACCTGAAGACTGAACTACAAAGTACAATTGAATTGAACTTGTACAGGCAGCCTCTCCTGGGACCAGAATACAGATGAGGAGTAAATGTAGCACTTGCATCAGCAGCATGCCCAAAGCAATTTTCCTGCTTGTCCCCTCCCCTCGGGACATATTTTACTCCACCTTTACCATGTGAATAACATGATTTCCATAGTAATGAAAAGTGACAGGAGATAAGTAATTAGGAAGGTTCCAGCCTGGTGTGCATTTTTAAAAATGGTAAACTGCAGTTCTGGAATAAATGAGTCAGTCCCTTTCCTAATTTTCTTCTTAATTAGGAAGCTGAATTAATTCACTTTTTAATAATTTCAATGCATACTTTCTATGGGTAAATAATCAGAAAGGAAAATATGTTATATAACAACTCATTACTGAATGGCTGCTCAGCTTCAACTCCATTTTATCTGGTTGTAAGCATCTGTCAGCAAAGCCAACCGAAGGAATTTTGCTGCATGAAGAAATGTACAAGATGGCACTTCCTTCCCCATTCTATATCTAGAGGCTGCGTAGACTGGTGTTAAGGAAATCAGAAAATATACTGACCCCCTTTCTTTTCCATAACATATTTCTCTTTGTTATTAAGATGCCTTAGCTTCAGAACACAAAAAAATAGAGTCGATACTTTAGAAGGTTGCCTTCCAAGACACAAAACACAGTCACTTTGGAAAAAGTTTATTTTGCCTACACAAGCAGACAAGGACACTAAGTTGACAGCATGAGCAACCTTGTAAGGACATGGAAAATGTTCAGCCTAGAATCGGATGCCGAATACCAGTGAAGGGAAGTAACAATCTATTCAGATAACAGCTGTGTCAGCATACCATACACTGCATCAAATATAACATGTGAAAGATGAGCGATCTAGTTTACACAATATGCCTTTGTCAAAAGTCACCATTGTCCAGAGTAGCGATTTGAAGTACTAACTTTCGAACATATATGTAACTCTGGGTCAGGATGTTCATGGGAAATTAGAACTTGCTGTTCTGCTGTCACCAGCACTATGTCCAGCCTTGTTATGGAAAGAATCCTGTAAAGTATGTATACATTCTTGTTTCCTTTGAGATGCTTGTATTCAGGTCGCGAGACCCAGGGCCTTCCGTTTTGCAAAACTCTTCTATTGATCTTTTAAAATAAATCTCCCTTTCATATTTGCAAATTTACCTTGTGTGCAGGTTGGTTCTTTCTAATTTTCTCTTTTTCAAATACTTGGTTGGAACTTGCCAGGGGGAAAAAAAGAACCTTGAATTTTACCTTTACAACAATGGCAGTGGAATTTCATTGTATCCTAAAGGCAGCAGAACAGTTTAGAGAATCAGGTTAGGTAATGTGGCACATCAACAGAGTAGAGCAAATTGGGGTGTGTGTGTCCAACAAGAACAGCCAGAGGACTGCTTTGGATGCCTAAGGCTGTTACATCACTCTGCCTAATACTTGCATCAGCAGCGTCTGTTAGGTAGCAACAAGATGCTATCTTGCATTGAAAGGTTTCCAGTTTCCAGACTGCCTGACATCTAAAGCATTTATAGTGGGAAGTCGATTAATTTACAGATCTATAATAAGGGCTCACCACATTCTATAAAAAGGATTGCTTGACACGGTGGGCAGAAGTAAACTCAAACACATGCAGTGAGAATGTAGGGAACATACAGTGGGGTCTTGACTTGAGAACTTAATCCGTATTGGAAGGCGGTTCTCAAGTCAAAAAGTCTATAAGTCAAGTCTCCATTGACCTACAGTGCATTGAAAACCGATTAATCCCGTAACAGGCCGTTTTTGTTCCATTTTGGTTTTTTTCTGGTCTGTAAGTCAAATCTCAGTCTGCAAGTCAAACCTAAATTTTGTGGCCAGAGAAGTCTGTAACTCAAAAAGTCTGTAAGTCAAGCCGTCTGTAAGTCAAGGGTCCACTGTACTCAAAACAATACTTTCCACAGGAGTCTTTGAACAGCAGTCTGTGGAAAGAAGACTGTATGAATTGATTTATGGTTTGCATTGCTCCACTTTGCCTAAAAAATTAACTAGGTTTTTCCTTCCTAGGGTGACTGTCCCACCCATCCACCCACCTTCATGTCAGTACTGTGAACGAAAGATAAAACTGTTGCATTCTGGTGATTCAAGTGCATGCAGTACTTAATTATTGTATAATCTAAAATCTGATCCACTCTGAGGCTCCCATGGGATCTCATATAGAACCTGATTACGTACAGCCCAAGCTAAAGTCATGTACTTGTATATTTACATATCCTTTTAGGGGATATTGAAAAACACTCACCAAGGAATGCTTAGCATTTTTTCCAGTGTCTTTTATAGTTCCTAGAGATTCAGAAATGCTGCATTGCCAGATTAGAGGGAAGGGTCATTTAGTTTAGTGCCTTGTATAAAAGGCCATCCAGAAGTCTTTGGAAAACTAACAAACATGGAATGAGTAGGACATCTTATGTTACTGTCCCTAGGATCTGATAAGCAAACATACATTATTTCTGAGTATGGAGGTTTCATTCATTTATCAAACAATGTTTAGAAAAGTAATTTATGGACTGAACCTCTCAGAATCACCTACTTAGTACTGTAGGGGTTGTAGTCTAAGCAACTGCTTACCCAGGATGAACAATTAAACATAGCATCTCTTGAGAATGGACCAATAATCCTTCCTTTCTCCATATGCGGTGCTACACTATAGACAAAGGAACAGTGAGGGAGGTTACATACTCAGAAGGCAGGTAGGTGGTGAAAAGCTCTCCACCACATCTGTCCTTTTCAGAGGCACTGCTCCCAAACTCAGATCACTTGCACCAGGTGCTCAAAATATGAAAATGAACACTCAGGATAAATCAGATAGCCTGAACCTTCTTGGACTTTGGTCTTCAGTAGCAACTGAAATTAATGGGACTTGCTTTCAATTAGACATGTTTTTGATTGAGGATCCTGGCAAATTCTTTTAATTCCTCCCACCATAGAAGCAATCCAGGAGAGTTATGGGACAAAATGATGAAAAATGAAAGTGATTTCCTTTAGTTCTCGTTCCAACTGATAAAATACCGATTACTGAACTTTTATTTATTTATTTATTTATTTATTTATTTATTTATTTATTTATTTATTTATTTATTTATTTATTTATTTATTTATTTATTTATTTATTTATTTATTTATCCCGCCTACCTGGTCAATATGACCACTCTAGGCAGCTTACAAAAACATAATACAATAGTACAATAATAATAATAATTTTTTAATAAAAGAGTTATTACATTGAATAGTAAAAGCTTCAAGATGGGGAAAAAATGAAAAATAAACCACAAAGAAAAGAGAAGAGAGGAAACAAATATTAACTGGAGGGGTAGGCCTGCCTGAACATCCAAGTTTTTAGTTGGCTTTTAAAAATACCCAGCGAGGGGGCAGCGCGAATCTCTGGAGGGAGATTGTTCCAGAGGCGAAGAGCCACCACCGAGAAGGCCCGGTTTCTTGTTTTTTCCTTCCGGGCCTCCCTTGGCATTAGGCTCCTCAGCCTCACCTCCTGGCTCGCGTGAGTGACACGGGTAGAGCTTGGTAGGAGTAGACGTTCCGCCAAGTATCGAGGTCCTAAACCATTTAGGGCTTTATACGTAAGCAGCAGGACTTTGTAGTTGATGCTGAACCGAATGGGCAACCAATGCAGTGCGGCCAGAATAGGAGAAATATGTTGGTGTTTTCTCACTCCACTAAGGAGTCTGGCCGCCGCATTCTGCACCACCTGGAGTTTCTGCATCAACCTCAAAGGCAGCCCCACGTAGAGCGCATTGCAGTGGTCTAATCTTGAGATTGCAAGCACATGTACCAAGGTAGTGAGCGCCCCTGCATTGAGATAGGGTCACAGCTGGGCTATCCGCCACAGATGGAAAAAGGCAGTATGGACCATCGACGCCACTTGAGTCTCCGTGGTGAGCACCGGGTCCAGATGGATCCCCAAGCTGCGGACACCACTCTTTGCAGCCAGGGTCACCCCCCCAAACGAGAGGGAGTCACCCAACCCGCCAATGGTGGGGGCACCCACCCTCAGCACCTCGGTCTTGTCTGGATTCAGCCTCAGCCCATTTTCCTGCATCCATTGCAGTACGGCCCCCAGGCAGAGCTGAAGGGACAGAACGGCATCTCCTGCAGTTGGTGAAAAGGAGATGTAATACACAACAAAACAAAAAGGCATTGCCTTCTTGATGTTGTCAGATTCTTAAATGAAAAAACAATAGTCAGAGCTCCTAAACCCAAATGTTGTTCATTCTGAATGCAACAGCTACGTTTATCATTCCCATCATCACCCTCCTGCTCTGGAGAAGACATGTTCTAGAGAAGAGCTTTCTTATTTTAAAACCAAAATAGCTTTATGTTAAAATCAGAGGGGTTTAGAAACAACACAAGTCAATATGTAAAGTGGATTTATTATGCATCCATGAAGATGCATTTTTCTCTAAATTAACTCTAAGGCCTGCACCTCATAATTCAATCGGCAGTTTATTCGTGCTGAAAATAAATACAGACATTTAAGATGAAGGATGAAGGCAGCATATTTAGCGCTCTGCTCAAAAAGCTTTCCTTGAGTATTTAGTTTTCTAAAGGTTAGTGCCCAATCAACCTTTTCACCTGGCATTACTGGTGAAACATCAGTCTAGATGTCTGCCCAAGGCATGGCACCTGAGAGGCAAGCCTGGTGTGCAGTGTGTGCTTGTAAAGTATTATTTTATTACATTTTGGAAAAGGAAGAAAATGTGTCTATATGGCTAATACAGACATCTAAGGGCACAAGACACACATTAAGTAAAAAAAAAAACTAAAAAGTCCTATTGCTATGGTTTAATATTGATTACATGATATGATAACACTTGCTTCTCTTTACTGTCAGGGGCATAAAGTGAACCAAAGTAAAACTGATGAAGAGATACAATTGATCATCATAGACTTAGTAAGCAACACCACTGAATGATTAATATTCTGCATCTGACAGATCATCCATAAAAATGGAGACAGTATTCCAGCAAAGAAGCATTACTAAAATAGCATTTACCTTCCAACCCCTATTCAAAAATCTCTAATGAGAAAATTTTCAGGGACTTTACATTCTACTTTAACTGCATCTCTGGCATCATGTGCAGGATATGTGTTTATCAGAGGGAAGAACAAGCTGCTATCTGATGTTTTACAGTCCCCAGAGACCAGTACCTTGGGCCTTTTCTGAGTGCAGTAAATATTGACGGAGGGAACAGAACACTGGGTAACAAAAGAAAAGTGTACAGTATCTATTACTATTGCTTGTGATGAGAGGGGAAAGATAGGGGCTGGCTTTTGGTACATTATGCATTCCCAATTTCAGTGCTGATTAGACTAAAGAGCTCCTTTGGTCCCTTTCAACTTTGTTTCTGTGATGTTAAAATGCAACTAAGCAAAATTACACATTTCAAGCCATATTATGCAAATATGCTCCAAAAGAGCAGTTAATGAACAAAGCACTGCAAGGTTATTATGTTGTTTGTTTACAGAACAAATTGTCTGGCAGTACCTTTTTCACTAGTAGTGCTGGTTTTTTTGACAGTGTGGGGCACTGAAAATCAAAAGTGAAAGTCATTTTTGCATTCAGGCACATAGCAATCTTTAATATCTCACCACAGCCACTTTACATTTAATACACTCCATGAAGAAGAGTGTGCTTATATATTACAACACATGTATGTCATACTGTTGTAGGCAATGTCCTTGTGTCTGACAATTAGCCAAAGTAGGTCAGGAAAAGCTAAAATAAACACTGGCTTCTTTTGATGCCTGCTGTCACTTGACAGAACTGAAGAAAAATGCACGTCATTTTCAAAACAAGACTGATGTACACAAAATGCATTGCTCTCTAAGATGCAGGATGCTAATTGGAAAATGGAAGATAGTGAAACACTGGGAGAAGCATCCAGGACATTCACATTCAAGAAATGAAGAACATTGCTTTAGGCATTTCCTTCTTCCATTGCATTCACCAAGTATGCTTAATTACAGCTCGCTCTAGCTGATAGCTGAGTATGTATGTCTGAATAGATGTCATTGAGATGTCCCAGAATGAGAGTTCTGTCCTCTTGGTGCACCATTGAGTTTATGCCCAGCTTATCTGTGTTGCATGGAAGTTGAGCTCCTAATGCATCACCCTTTTATGAGTAATTTGAGAACTACTTCAGAACTACAGATAATGTTACACTGCAAATATAAACTTCTCTCACTGTTGTTTTTAAAATTGAAGACAAGGAAATATCCTGACTGAGCCCTCTATTTGAGAGAGCAATGTCCATCTATATACTTTCATTTTCACAAATTTGTACACATTTTGCAAGGCCAAACATTGCAAGACTCTTACGGAAATCAGCTTCAGGATATAATTCAAGTGAAGTTAATGTGACGGGGCAATTTATTTCAACCTCGTCTTCACATACAACTTCACTTGGGGTTTTTGGAAAACCTATTGGGCTGAGGAACTTCACTATTGCTTATAGCAGGTGAAAGAAAATATGGTATTCCTTGGGGAATCTTGGGAAACATAGTTTGCTGAGGGTGGTAAACATTTTCTGTTAGTTCCACTCGCCCCCACAGAACTGCAGCTTTTGGGGTTCTCAAGTAAGAGTCAATGACAGTGAAACCAATTTAGGTCTGCAGTGTATATATGTCTATTTAAAAACCACAGCCGAAAACAATAAAAAATGATGCAAAATATATTGTAACAGCTTACAGTGGTACCTTGACTTAAGAACTGAATCCGTATCGGGACTGTGTTCTTAAGTTGAAATGTTCTTAAGTTGAAGTACCATTTCCCATAAGAATGCATTGAAAACCATTTAATCCATATCTGCTGTTTTTTGTTCTTAAATCGAGGTGCTGTTCTTAAATTGAAGCATTAGTTCCCATAGGAACTAATGCAAAGCCGGTTAAACCATATATACCAGTAGGGATGATTTTTTATTATTTTTTCTTCCTTTGACCTAAGGTGAACTTAGGTCAAAAAAAGGACAGGAAAGGTTTCTTTTTCTTTTTTTCTTTTTGGTTCTGAAGTCGAGGCTCTGTTCTCAAGTCGAAGCAACGTTTTGCGAGTGGAGCCGTTCTTAATTTGAATCGTTCGTATGTAGGGACATTCTCAAGTCGAGGTACCACTGTAATTTAAAAGCACAGGGCATCTATATTTAGAATCCAATGCATAAACCTTGCTCATTGGTAGCAGGCTTCCTTAGCACTTACATTTTCAAATTCACTGTTGGGTGTTGCAAGTGCAATACACATGTGTGGCCACCAGTTTAGATGCCATCAAAAGAGGATTAACCAGTTTTCTGTAAAATAGAACTATCAGCAACTGTAAGGCACGAGACAGCTATATTGAGACACTGTGTTCATTCCATTTTCACATTCTGAATAAGAGTTGCTAGTGAGGAAGGACATATGTGTTTAAAATTTTAATGCACCAGGCCTTCCCACAAACCCTGTCTGGGGTTATTTCAAAGCACCATTGTGTCCACTTCTGGAAATATTTATTTATATTATTTATTTATTTCTTAGAATTTTATCCCACTCATCTGGAGAAATCACTACTCTACGCAATTTATAGCAGTGTAAAATAAAATAAAAAACAAAAAACTAAGAAGCTGGAGTAGATGGACCTCTTATGTTAGCCCACTGTTCTATTTTTTCTACAGCATCTTAATGTTGACACTTAAAATAGATTAGTAATAGTTTTAGGACATGAAAAAGCTGAATCAGTGGAATTTATTGCCACAAAGTTGAGAAAAGGAATGGATAAATTTACCAGTGTAAACTAGGAGGGAAGTTTAAATCTAGAAAACCCTGAAAAGTAGAAAACCCTGAAAAAGATTGCTATAAGTTGACTGTACAGCTCCAATGATCTTTCCCCCACAGTATAAATAAAATAGTAGTATCTGAATATATAAATCTCTCATTCTACACCTCTGAATATGCACATCACTCATGAAATGAATATGTAGCACACCAAGGCCACTTCACATAAACAGTTGTGTTTAGGGGCATATTCTTATCCCAAATACTATTTAATATGTATAGGAAGCCCTTGGATGTATTCATTAGGAGATATGGAGTGGGGCGTAAAAGGAGGAGAATACTGAGTGTGGTGTAATGGATAGAATGATGGACCAGACTTCGGAGGCTTGGGCTCGAATCCCTGCTCAGTCATGGAAAGTGGTAAAGCTACTCTTTAAATATCTCACTTACCTTGAAATCGCTGTTAAGGTTGCTATAAATCAGTTCTGACTTGACAGCACATATCAACAAAAAAAGGGAAGCAGGCGAATACACCCCTGGGCAATCTAAGAACACAGTTTGTCTCTAAAGTTATGTAGCTTTCATTCTGAATTTTTGCAGACTTCTTGACTTGAACCATATTCATGTCATGTTTAGAAAATTGCCCACAAAACCAAATCAAATCAAGGCAAACCAAAACAAACCACTCTTTTAGGAATAAGCACATATTTTTGGGACTTGCCTCCGCCATAATCATAAAGGCAGCATTTACACAGAGGTTCTTGCACCTATTCTTTTGAAACATAGTAACCCTGAACTCCTCAGCAACCAGTTCATGAGATGTCAACCCTAATGAAGATGTAGACACTGAAAAAGCCATGTGAGCATGCAGTTCAAGTAACTATTTGAAGCTGGTGACATCAGAGGAGAAAACAAATCTGATGAACCAATCAACATTATGATGAGAAGCAGCCATCCTAATCTTTCAGAAATGAAAGACTGATTTTACAATAAGAATTGAGTTATCAGGTGAACCTTCATTCACTGTCCTTTGGTTTTTGCAAGGATAAAAATGTTTCTGCAAAGTGACCTTTTCCTGAGGCATTTGTTAAAACTTTACAAATGTCAGCACAACAATAAAAAAACAAAACAAAACAAAACAAAACAAAAACCAAGGCTCCAAAAAGGAGAACGAAGAGGAAAAAATATTTAGCTTGAATTTCACTTCAGAATACAAAATAGGTAACTAATCTTTCAGCCATTTTAATCCCAACATTTACCAAATGATTTATCTATCTTAAACATGAATATTAAGATTGGGGAAAACTAATTATTTTTAAACTTAAAAATAAACCCAAGTTAATATTGAGACATAATTGGTGGTGGGTAATGCAGATACACCAAATGCCAGTATGTAAATATATTTAAATTGATTCTCATTTTTTAAGCATAATCTTTTCCTTGTATAAAGAGGATAAGGAACTGTTCTCTTGTAGCTGTCTAAGTAGTTTTGCAAGAGTGATTCCCATGGAAACCATCTTGAACTTTCTGAAAGCACGGATAGATACAAATGTGGTTAATAAACATTCATACAAAATATTGGTCTTTCCATGTTTCTGAAATGTCTGTGTTCTGTTTCTTAATGTGCCTTGCTACTTGAAACCTACCATAAGGTCTTTTTAGTGGTGGCAACCAGTCCTAGAACTGCCTTCAGAAAAAGCTATAAGAAAATGCAATTTGGTGAAATCAAAGGGGGGAAAAATCTCAGATCAACCAACCAACATCATGATCCGAGCTTCTCTAGTCTAGATAGCCAAAAGCACATTATCTTTAGAATATTTTTTGTGTGTTGTATGAGTGCCTTGTGTAACTTTTAATGGTGCAATTTGATAAATTACATAGTTGCACTTCATTGTGAGCCACTGCAAATAGTTATATGAAACACAATGGGTAACTTTAGATACAAATATGTTTTTAATCTTAAAGCAAAATTAAATGTTGCTTTCCCTAAATTACACAACCTCAGAACAAAACCAAGGTTAAGGGTTCACTTAACTCACCACTGGGACGTGGTGGCACTGTGGGCTAAACCGCAGAAGCCTGTGCTGCAGGGTCAGAAGACCAAGCAGTCGTAAGATCGAATCCACGTGACGGAGTGAGCACCCGTTGCTTGTCCCAGCTCCCGCCAACCTAGCGGTTCGAAAGCATGCAAATGCGAGTAGATAAATAGGTACCATCTCGGTGGGAAGGTAAACAGCATTCCGTGTCTAAATCACACTGGCCATGTGACCACGGAAAGATTGTCTTCGGACAAACGCTGGCTCTATGGCTTGAAGAGCGGGATGAGCGCCGCCCCCTAGAGTCGGACACGACTGGACAAAAATTGTCAAGGGGAACCTTTACCTTTACCTTAACTCACCAGAGGTCACTAAGGTGAAGAGTAATTTGACTGTAGTTGAACCCAAGAGAAATGTCACTGCCTTTGGATTACTGGAAAATCCATTCAGAAAAAGAACTGTCAGGAGAGATTCATACAAATGTCTTTGAATCAGAAACTCAAACAAAAGTCAAAGTACAAGCCTGAGCCTCATTCCCTGGCTATTTTCCATTTCAACAGACACTTTCTGAATATTTCTTGAGGTCTAAAATAATCTTTTTCAGATTCCTGGAAATAAACCTGTCCCATGTTTTTAATTTTAAGCAGCAATTTACTCGAAAATGTTGCTTGTATTCCTTGAGGAGTACATAAAACATATAATGGGCATTATTGGCACCATTTCCTTGCAGAAAGGCTTGTTTCTTTTCTCATAGAATAATCACAACCAAAATCGCCACTAAAGATAATGCATTGTCTTCACTCATTATTCTTAGAATCACCGCTTAATATTCTGACAGAGAATTTAGAAAAGAGGTCCCATGCTACCAACAACTGCAGAGTACATGAGGCAAACTACGTGAACAGTAATGAATTAAAAACATATAGTTTTTTAAGTTCAATGATCCATAGGGTCCCTTCCATCTCTACAGTTCTAAGACTTCTGGAAAGTGACCTGAAATATAAGAACATCAACTTAATTTTTATTTAATACTATTAACTAAATAAATGTGATTAATTTATTTAATAAACAAAGTTAATAATGAATTTATATACTACCTTTCATTTAAAAATTAAGTATATCCCAGGATGCATAACTACAGTGGTGCCCCGCATAGCAATGTTAATCCATTCCAGGATTAACGTCGCTATCCAGATTCATCGCTATGCAGGGGGGGAACCCATAGGAACGCATTAAACTCCATTTAATGCGTTCCTATTGGGGGAAAACCGCTATGCGGGGAATCCTCCATCCGGCCGCCATTTTCGCCGCCCGGTAAGCGAGGGCAGGGTGCAAAAACACTGTGGGAGGCCATTTTGTTGACCCGGCGGCCATTTTGGAACCGCCGATCAGCTGTTTGTAAAACATCGCAATGTGAAGATCAGTAAGCGAAATGCTTACCGATCATCGCAATGCAATGTTTTCCCTATCTAAAACATTGCAATGCGATCGCATTAGCAATTGCAAAAAACATGTTGCTATGCGAATTCGTCGTTAAACGGTGCACTCGTTAAGCGAGGCACCACTGTATGTTAAAACAATAAAATACAATAACAGTATGTTTAAGAAAACTAGTAATAAACAGCAGAGAAACAAATACAGAATAGAAATCAAGTCATATCAATTGACCATTCAGGTAAATAGGTTGGAACTGGGCAAAGTGTGGCCCGAGGGCCACATACGGCCCGCAAGCCGCTCCTGTACAGCCCGCGAACAGTTTTGAACATCAACACCATTTATAGCTTTTTGTCTAAAGTTGATCAGTTGCTTATCTTTAACATACCACAAAAACCCTCTTTAGTATTTGTGAAGATTAACAAGTTAAAAATAAAAACAATAATAAGATAACTGTTTCATTTTATTTTTAAGTAAAGTTGGTTCAGCCCCGAACATAGTTCAGATTTTTCATGTGACCCCCCTATAGAAATTAATTGCCCACCCCTGAAATAGGTAGACCTTAGCCTAGTACTGAAATGACAGTCAGGGTGGTGCCATGTATACTTTCTATTGAGAACATTTGAGAGTCAGTGAACCACTATGGAGATGAAGCAACTTCCTGTAAGCTTCTAGCTTTCACTTTCTTTTATGGGAGGCTTGCTTATGGTCACCTTCACAAGGTCATTTTTTTCCTGTCAGGAATTCTAAAACATAATATTATAATAGCACATTTTTCAGCTATTGCAATCATATGAACAGCTCATTGGAATCTGTAGCATAAATGATTTGTCTTAGATATTTCCTTTAGGAAAACAGGGGACATATCGTTTAAAATCCTTTTACACAGGTTCACATCAGTTGGCACAAATAATTCCTATTAGTGGTTGAGCTCCACACATTTTAAGAATTGGATGCCCTATCTGTATATATTTTCACTGAATGTTTAAGCATGTTAAGCAGCAGCTATGTGAAGTCATTAATAAGTACCCCCTAATCAAACATGCATATGCCCATTCTAGCTACTTATCATTCATTCATGTTCAAACTGAAATGCCTCATGAATTATTCAATAGATATCAAATTACCACTTTATGTTTTGTACACGCAGCATTTCGCTCATCCCCTTTTATACTGCATGGTATGCTGCACTATTTACAGTTCCCCAAAAAAGTTAATTATCACACACTTCATTATTCATATCAAAATACAGCCATGTTCCCTATGAATTACTAATATGCTGAGTTATAACAAACTCAGCTGGCAGTGGCAGCACGTAAATGTGATCCATAACAAAACTCTTGCACTGGCAGAGAGTAGTTAAAAATGGAAGCATACACCTGACTGAGGTCATTGACAACTTGTGTTCAAAGTTGGAACAGACCCAAATCAATTTCACCTTTTCAGCATTTATTGATGAGATTATAATTATATGGAACTGGTGTTGGAAGTCAGGCATAAACTGGATAAAGCCAACATAACCAAGGCTCAATCTAGTTAAGACTGATAGTTTTTGGAAGGTAATTCATTGGACCAATGAGCGGATGATTCACCTTTCTGGATTCCTTGAATTTGTCAGTGTTGTGTGTCTATTACAGGAGCTCAAGCCACCCTGACCAATGGTGAAAGAATTTTAGATGTTGGCAATACAAACATCTAGGGATCCATTAGTCGGGAGCTACTGGCCAGACATAATTTTAACACTACTGTTTCATTCACACCTCTACAATAATGAATGAACTACTTGTCTGAGCATGGTACTTTAATCATCATCATCATAATCATCATTAGCAGCAGCAGCAGCATCTCCTCCATGGGCACAGGCCCACTGGAATACTAGAAGCAGACAACATTGTGCACACAAAAGTTAAAGAACTGACATAAAGAGAATATATCAAAAGACTGTGGAAAATCTTAAAATCAAAATTAAATAGGGGGAAATACAACCAAAACCGTAAACATATATGGGCCATTCCAGTAATTAGATACCCAGCTGGAATAATAGATTGGACTCAAAATGAACAAGAAGAATTCAATCAAAAAACATGGAAACTAATGAACATGCATCATGCAATACATCCAAAAAGCGATGTGGACAGATTATATTTACCGCAAAAAATGGAGAATATTTTGAAAACAACAGAAACAACGGCTCACTATAAGAAACAACAATTTGAAAAGAAATTAAACAGCTGGAAAAATAAACTACTACATGGAGAACACCTCAGAAAAATTGATGGAAAGCATGATCATAATTCAACATGGGCATGGCTAAAACTTAAGAGAGAAACTGAAGACTTGATTTTTGTTGCACAAGAATAAGCACTCCAAACCAACGTGATGAAAGCTAAAATCCAAGCAGTTATTGCTAACAGCAAATGTCAACTCTGCCAAGAAAAAGATAAAACTGTGTCACACCTCATCTGCGAATGTCCAAAGATTGCACAAATTACAAAGGTAGACATGATAGAGTGGCAAAGTTAGTGCACTGGTTATTATGCAAAAAAAAAAAAAAACATAACTTGCTGGCCTCCAAAAACCCATAGGAATGATGGTCAAGATCTTGTGGGATTTCCCAAGGAGGTGAAGTAATAAATAGCTAAAAACAGCCAAAAACTAAACCTCTCAAGATCTTGGGAAAGAGATGTCTCTTGCCAGACGGAATGTAAGATGTTGACTGGAAAGAAAGCAACAGAGGAGACACTGACAGAGCTTCAAATAGAGGGTGAATCTGTTCTTGACCCTAAGTTACAAATATTGAAAATGGAAATAATGCAGGGAATGGCAGAGCTGTTAGACACGAAGTTGAAAGAAATACTGGAACCTTTGAGTAGTAGAATTAAAGAGGCTGAAGCAGAGATTAAAGAGCTTAAAGAAACTAACAAAAAATGAAGCTTCCATTCAGGCTCTGCAAAAGGACAATTTTTATATGAAACTACAACTGGAGGACATACAGAATCACAGTAGAAGAACTAATATTCATATGCGCGGTTTCCCGGAGGATGTAAAAAAAAAGAAATGTGGCCAGTTTTATAGTAGAATGGTTTCAATCTCAATGGTTGGACCTCTTTCTAACAGTGGAAGATTTAGAATGTGCACACCGTGCAGTTGGTTCCAGACCTCCATAAACAAAAAAATCCTAGAGATGTTGTACTTTGCTTTGCCCGCTTTAAAAAGAAAGAGGAAATATTTCAATAAGTACAAACCTCTAAAGAGCTTTCGTATAAGGACTGCAAGATACAAATCTTTCAAGACTTAGCACCGGAAACCATTAGGTATTGAAAAGAATTCTATCCCTACATGCAGCATTTACAGGAGGAAGGAGTGAAGTGCAGATGGGGGTTTCCCTTCTGTCATCTCAGATGGGGTTGCCCTATCAGCTACTAACAAGGCAGGAATGGAGGACCTCCTGCAGAAATTAAAGATTAACCTTCCCACAGACATGGGACATTTGGATACAGCTGAGGAAAGCGAAAGGGTAAAGACAAGCATGGATCGGAACTGCAATATTCAAGGGCAGCCGGAGACATCGGGGAGGGAACCACAAACACAATGCACTCTACGGACACATCAGGGCAAGAAGAAGTGAAGAAGAGATGAACTGAAGTAATGAAATATGAAAAGAACATTTCCATAGTGCTCCTCATTCTTCTATATAATAGACTCAGAAATATAGTTTATTGATTTAATACTTAAAGGATAGGCATGTTAAATTTATAATATTAAATATATGGAAAGTATGGGGGAATGGAACCCCTCTTATAATTTGGTCTGAGGGTTCATACAAGGATTACTATAACAGTTAATTAATTTAGAAACTTTCTCTCCCCCTCCACACACATGCCAAGTATAGGTAGTAGGGTAGAAATAAAATTTAATCAGCACCTTGTGGAAGGCAGGAAAGCAAGGCAAGAAAGACCCCACAAGAGGTTAGTCTTAAGGTGATGATCTGAATGGTTTAGGCTGGTGGGAAAATCAATATTATTAAAATGGTAACATTTTGTTTAGTGATAAGTTTTTGGCCAGCCAGGGAGGGGGTGAGAGGGGAGGGGTTTAAGTGGGACTAGGTGGCAAAGTATATATCTTCCAGCTATAGAATACAGGGAAATAATTTATTCAAATGTCTTTGTTTGGAACCAAACATTCAGTTAACTACATTGACTTTCAATGTTTGGGGAGTTTGAGATCCAGTAAAAAGAGCATGCCTATACTGAGTTATCAAAGAGCATAAGCCATCAATACTATTTCTTCAAGAAACACATAAGGTAACTCACGAAGATGTTATTATCCCTAGGAATGAGTAGGAAAGGAAATATGTGGCTAAGGAGACAGCAAAAGGGAGGGGAGTAGCTATACTCCTTCATTCTGACTTAGATTTTAAACTAAGCAAACAGCTTCAAGACCCTAGAGGAAGATATCTTTTTTTAGAGGACACTTTTAATGGAACTAAGTCACTTGCCCTAGCTACAATTTATGCTTCCAACAGAGGTCCACTCCCTTTTCTTAATAAGGTACTTAGGAAGATAAGAAAATTCACTGATAAGGGTGTTATAATAGGAGGGGACCTGAATTGCAACATGCAGGGTTTAGATCCTGGAGTTACTTACAACTCAAAGCCTTCACTGAGGTTAATCTCACAAAGGGATAATCAGCATAAGAAATCTAAGTTTAAAATACCACAGCTATTTAATTTATATGATCTACATGAGGTTTGGTCAGAATTTAATCTGGAAGATAACAGCCACTCCTACTATTCTGCAGCCCATGGGGTCTTTTCTTGGTTAGATACAAATTTTAGTTACAAAAGGTCTGTTGCATAACGTAATGGAAACTAAAATAGGAATGATCAAAGTGACAGATCATGCACCTTTAAAAATGATTTTGAATCTAAATAAACAACAAAGGGAAGACAGAATATGGAGATTCAATTCATCATTGTTATCATCTCCAATACATGAGCATAATATGTGAAAAGGCTTGGAATTTTATTTTAAAGAAAATGCACATCCCTCAGTCTCCAATATTACCAGATGGGAAGCTATAAAGGCTGTATTCCGTGGCATCTGTATAAAATAATAGTCAAATATGAAAAGAAGGAGAAATTTAAAAATAAGTCATTTAGAATCAGAGATAACTTCCTTAATGGTAAAATATAAGGAGAGTGGTTCACAACAACTGAGATCAATCCTAGATAGGAAAGGGGCATAATTAAAAGCAATAGATATTAATAGAACTAAGATAGGGATATTGCACCTTCAACAAAAGTACAGTATTATGAATTTGACAGAAAAGGGTCAAAACGTTTGGCGAATAGGTTAAAAACAAGGAAGAGAAAAACAAGAATTACTGGTATAATAAACAAGAAGGTGTCTAGATTCACAAAAGACTCTGGAAGCTTTTACAGACTTTTATGAATGCCTATATTCTGACCCCTCTTCTACCTCCAAAGACATTAATCAATACCTGGTATTTACAAAGGTGAAACCCCTAGATGAAGTAAAACAAATTTGAAAAATCAAATCACTCTAGAAGAGGTGACAGAAGCACAGACTATAAACTATTTGCATCCGTTTTAGCAAAATGTCTTAAGGGATATCTTGGACATCATCATCATAGGCATCCTTCAGTCTTGAGAGGCTATAGTAACGTGCTCTGTATGGAGGACTTGGAACAGCATCTAGTGTCTTGACGCTGTACATGAAGCTGGAGTGTCCTCTCCAGGGCACGAAGCCTGGGTAAAATAATATGGAGGATAGGCAACCAGCCTATCCCCCCTCTCCACATCACTGAAATAGTCAAATGGAAAGGCAAGAGCCAATACAACTGGCTTCAGCGATGTTGCAGGAGAATGACACGAACTTGCCTCTTGGACAAATGATACATGAAGATCAATTCGGCTTTATTCCAAAAAGATATATTGCGGATCTGATTACAAGATTATTTGGAGTAATAAATTATAGCCAAAAAAAGAGAGCAATCTCCATTAGCATTATTAGCTTTGAATTTCTATAAGGCCTTTGATTGTGTTAGTTGGAAATTTTTATTTAACTCTTTGCAATTTTATAAATTTGGCCCTAAATTTACATCAGTATTACATGCAGTATATTCTCCTGTGCATTCAAAGCTCCAGATAAATTATCAGGGCTTTAAAGAATTTTATGTTTGGAGAGGGACTAAACAGGGATGCCCTCTGTTACCTATTTACAATGGTGATTGAATTTTTAGCCTCACTTATCAGGGCGAATGAGAACATTCAGGGGATACACATTAAGAATTTGACTCATGTCATCAGCTTATATGCTGATGATGTTATATTGATGATGAGGAATCCTATAGAAACAACCCCTCGTATACTAAATGAATTAGAAAAGAAAATTCAAGACTTCAGGACTTCAAGTGAATTTTAGGAAATCTGATTTAATGTGCTTCAATATAGCCCCCCCAGATCAAATTTGAGTAACACAATGGTTGAAAGTCCCGCTGACAAATAAAGGGTTTAAATATTTAGGAGTCTTCATAGCCAAAAGTTCTACCAAGCTTCTCAAACTCAACTATGTAGGTATTTGGAAGAAATCCAAATGAGAAATGAAAAAATGGGAAAATATAAGTTATCACTATCAAATCGGATTGCTTCAGTTAAGATGATGATTTTACTCCACTTTACATATCTCTTTTATGTCTTGCCTTTAAAAATTCAAGTTGCTACATTAAAGATGTGACAGAAAGAAACTGAGACATTTATTTTTAATAGGAAAAACCATAGGACAGCAAAATCCCTCCGTTACCGTCCAATTACTAAAGGAGGTTGGGGCATACCATTACTCCACACATACTATGAAGCCTATCAACTTTATAGTATGATGTGGCTAGACATAGGATCAGGCCAAACCCCTTGGCTTCAAATAGAAATAGAATTACTGGGTACATTTGAGCTAGGAAAATACTTTATGTGAAAAACGACTTGAAACATCAGCTCTAAAATGTTCATAGTACGCTATATCCTGCAATGCAATTGTGGAAGAAAAGAAAGGAGAAGTTCCTACCAGATACCTCCTCTTTAATACCAATATATTGTCACCCAGGTTTCTCACAGGTGATGAGGTACTTAACTCCTAGTGTTTTTGAAAAGATTTATACAACCTCTTTCTAGGGATTTTCAGAGGGACCATTTCAGAGAGTGAGGAATATCATGGCTAATTTGGTATTAAATAAATAATTTTGTTAGGCCAACGCTATCAAAGAGGCCACAAGGTGCCTCACTCGCTTTTCTCCTCTCTCTAGCTGAAGCAAATAAAGGAGCAGTATCAACACTTTATTCATTGCTGAGTGAGGTAGATCAATGGGGTTGTGGGAGATATGGGAACATGGTTGGAATATTAAAATCGATGAAGAGAAATGGTCAGGAATGTTTACAAAATTCCCATATAAAGGTGTCTCTATTACAGCCAGGGAGATTGCATTGAAAATATTCCAAAAACGGCATTTGATCCTTCAGCTCTCACATATTAACCCTGCAATGTCACCAATGTGTTGGAGAGGCTGTAAATGTAAGGAATTTTTTCAGCACCTTTGGTGGTATTGCAAAAAGGTGGACCAATTTTGGGAAAAAGTGTTTAATAAAATAAATAAAATTACAAACCAGTCGATTAATAAAACTCCAGAATTAGCACTTCTTAATCTGGATTATGGAGAAAGCCAGAGAGTTCCAGAAAAATATCTACTTCTGCTTCATTGACTATGCAAAAGCCTTTGACTGTGTGGACGACAGCAAACTATGGCGAGTCCTTAAAGAAATGGGAGTGCCTGACCACCTTGTCTATTTCCTGATAAACCTATATGTGCGACAGGAAGTAACAGTTAGAACTGGACATGGAACAAATGGTTGGTTCAAAATTGGGAAAGGAGTACGACAAGGCTGTATATTGTCCCCCGGCTTATTTAACTTATATGAAGAGTACATCATGCAGAAGGCTGGACTGGAGGAATCCCAAGCCGAAATTAAGATTGCCGGAAGAAATATCAACAACCTGAGATATGCAGATGATACCACTCTGATGGCAGAAAGTGAGGAGGAACTAAAGAACTTTGTAATGAGGGTGAAAGAGGAGAGTGCAAAAAATGGTCTGAAACTCAACATCAAAAAAACTAAGATCATGGCCACTGGCCCCATCACCTCCTGGGAAACAGAAGGGGAAGATACGAAGGCAGTGACAGATTTTACTTTCTTGGGCTCCGTGATCACTGCAGATGGTTCAAAATTAAAAGACGCCTGCTTCTTGGGAGGAAAGCGATGACAAACCTAAACAGCATCTTAAAAAGCATAGACATCACCTTGCCAACAAAAGTCCGAATAGTCAAAGCTATGGTTTTTCCCGTAGTGATGTATGGAAGTGAGAGCTGGACCATAAAGAAAGCTGACCGCCGAAGAACTGATGCCTTTGAATTGTGGTGCTGGAGGAGGCTCTTGAGAGTCCCTTGGACTGCAAGGAGAACAAACCTATCAATTCTAAAGGAAATCAAGCCTGAGTGCTCCCTGGAAAGACAGATCGTGAAGCTGAGGCTCCAGTACTTTGGCCATCTCATCAGAAGAGAAGACTCCTTGGAAAAGACCTTGATGTTGGGAAAGTGTGAAGGCAAGAGGAGAAGGGGACGACAGAGGATGAGATGGTTGGACAATGTCATCGAAGCAACCAATATGAATTTGACACAACTCCGGGAGACAGTGGAAGATAGGAGGGCCTGGCGTGCTCTGGTCCATGGGGTCACGAAGAGTCGGACATGACTAAACGACTAAACAACTCTTTTTCTGGGGGAAAATGAATCAATTCCATACGAAACCTTAATAGGCCATCTTTTGACTGCAGAAAGACAGACCATAGTGAAAGGGAGTATCAATGGCAGCATGGCAGCATGATGTGAGGAAACACATCCAAAGGGTGGTCTTGGGATTAGAGAAAATGAACACAAGGACACAGGGTGCACGCAACAATTAGGAACAGCATACATACTGTGTCAATATTTAACAGATACTTAGGTTTTCAGTTAAAACTTGTATCTGTTCTATGATACCAGTAAAGGGTTCCAAGATTAATAAATGAAGGGCCCAGGACTAATTCCTAGGTTTTTGCCTCTCTAACACATTAATTGATCACCCAGAGACAGAGAGATCCAACAGATATTTGTTTACTTTCAGCTGAAAGCAAGCAAATAGGTGCAAACATCACATGCAAAAAACATGCAGAGAAGACGCGCCCTCCCAGATACAAAAGTATACATTTTTATAAGGCATAACATGAAAGAGGGTCCAAGGGGGTTGGGGGGATGTGGAGAAATGGGAGAGGTTTCTATAAGTGATAAATATTCCTGCATGAACCCAGCTTTGAGCAGTAAATCATTTCTCCGTGTCTAACACCCCTCTTCTCAATGACAGACTTTTCATTAGACCAGTTACTTACAAGCAACGGAATGCAGGTAGCCTCCCTTCTTTATCTATTCTTGTCTTAGTAAGCAAAAACCTAATCATGTAGCAAAGCTGTTACCAAAAGCAAGATGGTTATGCTTAGGCTAAGATCTCTCTCTCTCTCTCTCTCTCTCTCTCTCTCTCTCGATAGACAGACAGACAGACAGAGAGATAGATAGATAGATAGATAGATAGATAGATAGATAGATAGATAGATAGATAGATAGATAGATAGATAGATAGATATAGATAGATAGATAGATAGATAGATAGATAGATAGATAGATAGATAGATAGATAGATAGATAGATAGATAGATAGATAGATAGATAGATAGATAGATAGATAGATAGATAGATAGATAGATAGATAGATAGAACGAACGAACATGTATTAACTGGACCCCTTCACCAGTCAATGTTTTTATAATTTTGATTGACTGTGCTTGGTATTAGTAATAATAAGACTAACAACAAAAACAACAACAATAATACCAAAGTCATGCACATGTGCAGTGGTGAATTGGTAGATCATCACACTCATTAAAATAACATATCGCAAAAGACAGTGAGGAGTACTTACACCAAGGGAGACTGAGGCACTAAAATATTAAACTGTCTCTTCAGTATTTCTTAAAAATATTTATACAATTCTGAATTTTTTACTTTCTGGAAAAAAAAAGTTGAAGAAGCATGAAGAAAACACAGGAAAAAATGTGATTATAATGTAATACAGATGACCCATAAAAGTGATTTGAATACAGACACTGGCTGGTTCATAGCAAGTGTTTAGTTTACCAAGACATATACCAATACATATACATATATGCTTCACATGTATATGATTCTTTTCTCCAACAGTTCTAATTGTCTTAGTATGTATTTTTTCCTTCTTTCTTCTCCCATGACCACATTTCAAAATAGTACCAAGGATGCATGAAGTTATCTAAAAACTGGATCACGTGACTGCTCTTTCCAGTCCTGGGAAGGTGCCTTCTTCAGCTTTGGCATCTGTATCTGGAGATGCCAAGTAAGTTTTTACATCACTGAACTGCACCCCCAGTCTATCACTGAATGGTGGGCCATTCCAAGACAGTACTCCTGTTGTTTTGCCCTTTGCTGCCCTACCTGCTCCCCTGCAGTTTACAATGTCCTGCTCAGTCATAATTCTGGGGATCATATTCGTACATGTTAACTATAACTGAATAACACAATTATTTTATAAAGTAAGACAGCCAGGAAGAGAGACTAACGCCATTGATATTAGTAACCAGAAAAGCAAATTCTGCTGGGAAAGTGGTTAATTCAATAGTTTAAACATCAGTTGGCAAATTAATAAGTTTGCAGTCTGCAAAGGCCTATCTGTTTTGAACCTTATCCTGAAATCATAGAACTATTTTTATATGCATTGTATTACGGTTCCCTCTACTGGCTGAGCTAGTGTATGTACTCCTATTTATATTTGCAATACTGTATACATCTTAAATTTTTCTCTTGAACCCTGCTTAGCCACAAGGGCATTTTCTAGGGAAATATGTTGTCTTCTATAACAAACTTCACAAATAACAAATAACAAGGTGATGATAAATCCAATATTATATAGCTCTATACAACATAGCAAAAGCCAATGTATTTGGTTGTTTAAAGAGGTAATCAAAAAGTACTGAACCAATTTCTCATATCAATAATGCACAGGATTTGATGCTTTATAGTTTTCTTCTACAAGTAAAAAAAATCACCAACATTCTATTGTGTAGAATGTAGTATATGAGAGATCTACAGTCAATACACAGATCCTGTACTAAGAATTTTCAGTTTGGCTGGTCTCTTTGTAGGAGCAATGGCATACACATGTCATAAATTAAGCAGCCATCTTTTAAAAACCTGGAAATTTATATGAAAAAGTCACACCCTTCCAAATCAATTCTTACCTATTTCCATCATACACTGAGATTATCAAAGAACACACTGCTGCAAGATTAACTACCATCAAAAGCAGAGTGGGTGGCCAAAAGGTCCCTGAGATCCCTTCAGCGGTCGTGACCAGTAGCCTGAGATTCTGCACCATGCTGTTTGTTCATAAGGCATTCATCTGGCAAACTTCCTTTTTAATGGCTTTTGCGTGATCACTGAAACCTTTTAGATTGCGAGGAGATTTTAACCCTATACACACACCAGATAGTAAATTTCAATAGAATAGTGAAAGTTACTTCTGAGTCAACCTGTCTGGAATTACGCTGTAACTATGCAGCAGCAACCTCATACATTGAAAATGATAATTTAAGGCCACTTAGTCAACCTTAAAGGTAAAATGACCTTGTCTTTTTCTGATTAAACATAGTTACAGACTTATTGCAGGAGCAATCAAGTCATGTATCAGTAACGGGGGGGGGGAGGCCTGCCATCATCGATGCTTCCCCACACATTTTTTTTCTGGAAACATTCTTACAGCAGTGGATTTTCTTTTGGTACAGCCAGGTCACTCCTGAATGTCTCCTATTTCTGGCTCTGCTAACATACAGACTATATTTTTTCTCTTTGTCTCTGCCCTCTGACTACCCAGGAATGGGTCTACTTTGCTCAGGGCAAGAGAGAGATCTATGTTGCCTTTTATGTTTCAGAAACGGAGGCAAACCATTTGCCTCTTTGTCCCAGAATTTTACACATATGCTTGTATCTACATCTAGCTGTGGTAGTGAACAATGTGTTCAGATGACACTTTCTATTTTAAGATTAGTTCTGCTCCAGTTTTTGTTGTTTTTGTTTCCCCCCCACCTCAGCTTTTTTTCATACCACCAGTCCTTAAAACTAATGCAGAAAGCTTGCACATTGTTTTATGACATTCATGTTGGACTTTATAAAAATATTGTAAAACTGTGGGTTTCAGGTTGGTTTTAACACAGAGATTCATCAAATTATAATTTCTGACGATGGAAACGCCACCCACTAGAATATTCTGCAGTAATTAATTTTGCTATGATATGAGAAAAGTCTATTGACAAAGAAACCTTTTGACTATTAGAATCTAGGTTTCTTAAACTGATTATGTAGTTTTCTTTTGATTAAAACTAAGAATCTATGGTAGAACTGGTAAAAAAAGTTTTCGGAGGGTGCCTGTGTAATTTCTAATGGTTTTATTTTCTGCAGTCATGGCAGATTTTGCTATTAGCTAGTATCTCTCATTCACAGGCAACTAACATTTGAAGTTTTCCTCATAAAGGGGTGTGAGAATATTGATGCTTCTATTTGATTAGGTGGAGTCCAAATGTGTACTTCAACACCACACACTTTTCATGGATCTTCCTGCCAAGATCCGCAGCTGTTCCATAAGAACTGGAGATTTAAACTCTTTGAGCAACTTTTCCTCTCCAAAAGCAGAACTGGTCTCCTTCCAAATTCAAGGCTTTTTATGAATGTATGGTATTATTTCCAGTTAGTCTCTCAAGCGGTGATGGTTCTCTCAAAAGAACCTGTAGGCAAATCAAAGCTCTTATTATATGATTAAAAAAAGAACTCTTAAGATTATAATAGTAGAGATCTGGTTGAATACCACACCTGGTAGAAGCGGTTTACATACACTAGTGCTATAGAAATTATTACAGAACTACACTATCATCAAAATAGTATTTTTACTCCCTTAAACTGATGAACAGATTGTGGTGTTTTGCCTCTTTGTTGGTACCAGCTGGTGGTGAGGACCATCACTGGTGAAGGTTCCATCTTAGCACCACATTCCTGCTGTGCGCGGTCAGATGGGGCAGCTGCTACTGGCAGTTTTTCTGCTGAAGGAAAAGCCCATTTACCTTCAAAGCTGCTCTGCTCCTCCAGATGACTTAATCCAAACCTACTGGCTAAAAATGGCATGGGGAAAATTCTTCCCACTGTGACAAGAAGCTGCTCCATTAGGGAAAAATAAAAACAAATAACACTACCTCCCTGGCCAGCATAAACCAACAAGGCTTCGAGCAAGACTGCAAATTTTTGTGTCATTTCACCCTGTGTTGTCGTATTCCCACCTTGCTCAGACTGTTTTTTATTCACACTCATATATCTATGAAATAACATAGTAAACTTCAAAATGCGTCTTGTTTTGACCAATATAAAACTTCTTTACAAGTTTAGTTCCCCTGTTTAAAAACAAGTGCTCCCTGAAAATTACTGTCCAGGCATGAGATTAGAAAATACAAGGATGGAAGTTAGGAAGGATTCTAGTACAGTCTACAGTATTCTAGACACTGACTGTGCTACACATATGTGGTCATCAGTAACATAACAAGTATTCTCAGCAACAAGTATTCTCAAGACAAGATCATGGACTCTTTCTTGGATATGCAGTGTCTTTTCTAGCTGGGAGAAAAGAAAGCCTGCTGTTATCACTGTTGGCAGCACTACAATCATGTAAATATATCCACACCCACACACTTGTGTGTGTCTGTATCGCTATATGAAGTGAGTGAGAAATTATGCACACATATATTGTGGGTACAGCTCTTCATTTCCTCAGCCTTTTTCCTCCCTTCATTGACCAGAATCATATCCGCTGGAGAGGAATCAAGAGAACCAAAATCAGGAGGCTGGCACAAAATTTGCCTATGCAGTTTCTCCACCACTGAAGTAATCAGTTTGGCTGTATTACATTCTGGGCACTTGTTGTTCTGGTAGAATAACATCTGATCTTTTGAATCTTTCACAGTGTCTGGCAATACCTAAATCACTTCCCACCCACTTCTCTATTTTCCTGCCCAGTAGAGCTTATGATTCCCAGAGACAGATACAAATAGGGACACAAAGGTCCAGTCTGGATGATAATACTGAGGCATGATTTGTTGTAATAACAGTTTGTTGAAACCAACTCACAAGCAACAGTGGGTAACTTGTCTGGCCTAACATTGATTTTTTAAATTAATTCATTTATTGCTATTTTCCCCTTTCCATCAATGATCTCTAGTTGGGGTAAATGGTTCTTCTTCCCCCTGCATCCCCCTCAGAGCTGACCTGCCAGGTTGGTTGGGCTCAGGCTTCCATCCTTCTGAGGTCAGTAAAATGAGTATCCAGTTTGCGAAGTATTATTTGCATAAACTGGACCTGCGCTCCAGGGAGCGGAAGACCTTCTGCCTTCTATAGGCCACTGTGTGAGAGACAGCGGGACCGTGGCTGGGCTGCTGTCGGCTGCCAGCTTTTGCCAAGGGAGCCAGGACTGGGCCCTGTCACTCCTGGCTGCCCCACCCCCTCCTCAACTTCAGCCACCTGCTTGGGGGGGGGGAGAAGGGGCTTTAGAAGGTTTTTTTTCTTTTCTTTTGTTTTTGTTTTAAATTGTGATTATTAATTACCATCAATTAAGAGAGACCCACAGTGGATTTGAGGGAACAGGAAGTGGGGAGGGCATTGGAGAGGGCTGCCTTTGATGATGGTCTGGTGACTGCAACTGGTCCAGAATCGAACTGCGCAGCAGGTGAGTGGTGGGGGTGCTAGGGGACACATCAAGCTGATTCTGTTTAAATTACATTGGCTACCAGTTGCTGCCCGGGCCCAATTCAAAGTGCTTGTTTTGACATATAAAGCCCTAAACGGCTTGGGACCTGGATACTTGAAGGACCGCCTCCTTCCATATGAGCCTACCTGGCAGTTAAGATCGAGCCAGGGAGCCCTTTTGAAAGAGCTATCCCTCAAGGAGGTAAGAGGGATGGCTTGTAGACAAAGGGCCTTCTCGGCAGCTGCCCCAGACTATGGAACGCCCTGCCAATTGAGACGCTGATGACATTTCGGCGCCAGGTCATAATCTTCCTGTTCCAGAAGGCTTTTAATAGAAATATTATAAACTGTGGGTCGTGATGGCAATTTTTAGAGTATATATTTTAATTGTCTTATCTTTTTATTGCATTTTAATTATTGTAAGCCACCCAGAGACCTTTGAGTAGTGTGGGCAGCATATAAGTTAAACAAACAAACAAACAAACAAATAAATAAATAAATAGTAATAATAGAGTGTTTTAGCTCTATGGGGACGTAAATAAACAAACAACAAACAGCTTGAGGTCACACAGTGGCTTCTCTAGCTTAATGGGACTAGAGCCTGGACTCAACACTAACTGCTACACTAAATTAACTCTGATTGTCTGTAAACAATACCCATAACACAGGGGACTCTCAACAGACTTCTCCGGCACTACATTTCAAAAGCATCAATTCCTCGATGGTCCAGCTCTCACTTTCATACATCGCTAGCTTTGACTATGCGGACTTTCATTGGCAAGGTGAGGTCTCTGCCTTTTCAGATGTTGTTTAGGTTTGTCATCGTTTTCCTCCCAAGAAGCAGGCATCTTTTAATTTCGCAGCTGCTGTCACCATCTGCAGTGATCATGGAGCCTAAGAAAGTAAAATCTGTCACTGCCTCCATACATTCCCCTTTTATTTGCCAGGAGGTGATGGGGCCAGTGGCCTTGATCTTGTTTTTTTTTTTTTTATGTTGAACTTCAGACCATTTTTTGTTGATATTTCTTCTGGGAATCTTAATTCCGGTTTGGGATTCCTCCAGTCCAGCCTTTTGCATGATGTATTCTGCATATAAGTTTAATAGGCAGGGAGAGAATATATAGCCTTGTCGTAATCCTTTCCCAATTTTGAACTAATCAATGGCATCTCACTTAAAGGTGATGTATCTGCTGAATAATGACACCACAGTTCACTACTGTGTTAACCAATCTTTAACCTAGTTTAAAAAAACCACAGCAGCAGCTAATTAAAGAGTCCTTATTAAAAAACTTCTATTCATTTGCATGCAAAAATATATTTCATTTTCATAATGTTTAAGACAGTTTGGCAGAAAACGGCATGCACTTTACTGGAACCTAAGTAGTTCTTTTTTTTTAAAGGAAACCAGGAAGAAAGAAATGAACATGGCTAGTCTTACATGACTCAAAAACCTAGGTCCCCTAGATACAAGTGGACCCTCTACTTAAGGAATTAATCCGTATTGGAACGATGGCTGTAAGTCGAAAAGTCTGTAGGTCGAATCTCCATTGGCCTACAATGCATTGAAAACTGATTAATCCCACAACTGGCAGTTTTTATTCTATTTTTGTTCCATTTTGGTTTTTTTCTGGTCTGTAGGTCAATTCTCCGGCTGCAAGTCGAATCTAAATTTTGCAGCCAGAGAAGTCTGTAACTCGAAAAGTCTGTAAGTCGAGCCGTCTGTAAGTCGAGGGTCCACTGTATCTGCAGTGGGATTATATACTTCCCTAATTCTGTTGACCTCCCTAATGTAACAAGTACAGGGAAATTTAATGGAAACAAACAAAAAAATTCCAACAAGATTAAAATCTCATTTCATTGCCATAATACAAATGCTGCTAAATTCCTTCTGCACCAGCTCAAATCCATTACAGATGTACAGTATATGTAAATAAAATGTAATTTTACTTGTCTCTTACTCCCATTGTTACTAAATAGCTCCCCCCAGATATCTTAGAGTTTACCAGCCTAGTCCCAATAATTATTTCTGATGTAGAGTTCTGCCATTTCCAAAGGATGATCTATTTATTTCAGTGGAATCAACAGACAGCAATTACTTAGCTCATGCAAACATAGGTCAGACATGTACTGTACTAAAAAGAATCTACAGAGTGGTGTTTTTCAAACATATTATGTTCATGGAACCAGCTACTGTGTCAGGTTAAATTAGCATCTGGTCCTGGGTTCAACAGAATTTTATAGCCAGTCAGCTCTAACATTTTAAAGATTTTCTGTCTCAGAGCTTGGAAAATTACTTTTAAGATGAATGATTATCATGTTATGCTGAAGCCCTCCATAACAGAAGAGTGACAGGATGACACTATGGGACCCTGAGTATCACTTATGTAAGGCTTCAACACCTCATTACACCAATTCTTCTGAAAAGTTACTTTCCAAGTTCTGCTCCATTTCATGTATTTTTCTGTCAATATTTGTATGGGAAGCATTTACTGCTCTTAGGTGTTAGAAATGTGCTCTCATCACAGGTTCCACTTTTAGCAGCAGATTGTATTTTTATAGGAGCATGCCTCTGAAGATTAGCACTGCCAGGAACAAAGTAAGTTTCTCAAGAGTGTTGGCCCATCTGGATCAATATTGGCTATACTGACTGGCAGCAGCTTTCAAAGGTCCCAGACAAATCTTTCTCCAGCCTTGACTGAGGATGCCAAGCAGAGAACTTCTGCATGTAGACAATGTCCATCATTGTGCTCTAGGCCTTCCTTAGTGTGTTTTCTATACCTTTCTTGCAGAGAATAAAATGTTGCCTGGAATTAATGAGAAAGAACCTATAGATACATGTGTGTGTGTGTGTGTGTGTGTGTGTGTGTGTGTAAACCCTTTCTCTTAAGGATAGATGGATTCTTCTACCTTTAGGTGCAGCCTAAATAAATGTAAATACTGTAAATACATAAGCAGATATCAATTGCTTCCTAAAAAGAACTTTGCTTTATGATTATTTGTCCCATCATGCAGGTTTATTTTGCAGTAGCTGCAGCAGTGAAATGTTTTACAGCTTTTGTGGCAGTCCCCTAATCATGCCCTGTTGGATTGGTCTCTTTTGCCTGCAGTAATTGACCTTGATTCTCTGCAGTCTCTTTAGCTCTTGTTTCCCTGCAGTTCTGGATCCACAACTTGCATCAGGGCCAATTACCAAGCTGTAGAGCACATACTAGGTCAGAAAAGCTTGTTGAAACAAAATCATCTGTGTTGCTGTAAGCTTATCTAAAACAAGCAAATGTTTCTATACCACAAGTAACAGGGCTTATATCCACTACTTAAGTACTATATAGCCTAATTAATTAGATGTTTTATTTAAATAAAGAGCAAAGTGAATATTGATTTACCACATTCCAAAAACAAAAGATCACCTCTAAAATCACATGTTTTCACAGAGTGATGGATTTCTCTTCCTTGTTTCTGAGGTCTTTTCTTCAGTTGTCACACCTGTCAAGAACTTTGGCTAACATCCCTGAGGAACACTTTGCATAGAAGCTGAAATACCTTTAAGCTGCTGATCTGCTGCAATAGATTTATATGGTGTCTCTACAGCAAAGACACTGCACTACATTCAATCTATATACTACTGATGGTTTCTCACAAATTAAAGTTAATTTTAAATATAAAGCATTCTTTCTAACTAGTAGTACCAACAGGAATCATCATCCATCAGGCATCTTGGTCACAGGAGTGGTAGTAAAGGTGGTAGGAACCAAAGAAAAAAATATTATGCAGTATACCCCTGTTACTTCTAGCCTTAAATGTTGTTATTTACATAGTGGCAAGATTTTTTAAAAAAGATCAAGAACCTTTTACCAAACTTCTTATGCATGTAAATGTTTAGTTGCTTCTGTTACACTACAAAAAGGGCAGCAGGCCATTTTGACCATTTAGACTTTTGAATAAAACAAAATGAGACTCAGTGATTTATGCACTATGGAAAGACTGTTGATCAAAAATGCCATATTTCTCACCACATTTGTGAAAAATGCTATAGCTGCAACCAACAACAATTGGAGTAAGTAATTTTGAAATCAGCACGGCATATTTCTAAATGATGTTCAATCCAGAAAATAAAGTTGCATAAATTACTACATTTGCTAAATTAACAATGATGGAAATGATGTTTTCAATGATACACAGAATTTTGCATGATATATTCCTTGACTAGACAATAAATGTTTGCTGACAGTATTGTTAAATTAGTAATTTTACTGCTGGCAGTATTGTTAAATTAGTAACTTTTTCATTACTATTTGTGTATATGTTCCCTTGTAAGGAGTTCAGGGAAATGCCCTGCTAGTTAAGGTTTGCCAAGAGAATACAACCACCCCATAGGAATCTGGTGAGCTGCTTTGTTGAGCAGAAATTCATGTCTGCCCACCTAGTTCCAGAAGCCAGATTTACGCTGAATATAAGGAAAAGCCTCTTAACAGAGCAGAGCAGTACAGCAATGGAACCAATTACCTTGGCAGATGTTGAGCACTCCAGTGCTGGAGGCATTCAAGAGAAAATTGGACAACCATCTGTCAGATCTGCTTTGACTTGGATTCCTGCACTGAGCAGGGGGTTGGACTCGATGGCCTTTACAGGCCTCTTCAAACTCAACTGTTCTATGATTCTATCAAGTTGAGATGCTATGATCAACAAAAATGAAGAATGCACAAGTATTATTTATGTCAATTTTTTTGTTATATCAACAAAAAAGAGGAAAGTTTGAAACTCAGCAAAACTTGGCTCCCAGTTCTGAAAAATACAGCGTGCAAAAGGTCAACAAACTCTACCCAGTCACAAGGACTGGGGATCACTACACACAAAAGACCAGCTAATAACACCCATCAATCACAGTGACAGATAATCTCTCCTCCTTATCACAACAGTACACCCACAACAAGACACACTAATCACCCATCTTCTGAAAAGGACAAAAGCTGATCTCACAGCCATAAACACTCACTCTCTGCTGGCCACAGAGACTGGCGAAACGTTAGGAAGAACAACCTTCAGAACATGGCCAATGAGCGTGAAAAACCCACAACAACCATTATTTATATACTTACTTTGCACACATTACTTTGCATTGGCACATATGTTGATATTGGATGGGTTTGCAATATGTACAATACCACAAACTGTATTATTTGTTTAGAAGTAATGATCATTCCTTTGCTCTGTGTGTATGGTCTTCACTGTATAGATTCCAGAACACAGATCCTTGAGTTTGCTTTCTAAACACAGTTCTTAGGAATATCAACCCAGAAGACATCAGAAAATGAACTTAATGGTACTGCCACAAGACTCTGACACCATTTTTTCAACTCACCGTGCTTCTGAGGCCAATGTAGTAAATATTGCACAACATACTATTTGATCCCTGAGGTTTTGCATTGTACACAAGATTTCACTCTGCAGTGCAAAAATGCAGCACTCTAAAATGTCGTCATCCTTTGCCAAGAAGCTGACAGAAGCTTTAATTATGAATTTCTCAGGGCCTACTCTTACAACGTTATTGTCACCCTTGTAAAGCACATGTATTATTAGGATAGGACAATTATTTCAAAACTCCAATTTAAAATGTCAGCTTTGTAAATAATACACACATTTCTGTTTGAATAGTTTTTGTGAAAAAATGTTACCAGGACCATGTGACATTTATATAGCCTACAGTTAAGGAGCAATGCGTTGTGACACATGATAAGCAATGGCTATTATTTCTTGTCATTATTAAAGATGTTTTAGAACAGGCACTTTCATATTTGGATCACTACCATATCCATTTCTGACTTTGACCCTATCTCAGTAATCACTCCTTGAAAGGCAGCTCACCTGAGAATGCTTGGCCCTCCATTCCTTCTTGGGCCCTATCCTTGTCAGCCATTCTTGTAACAACAGAAGGGAAAAGTCTGCTGACATATCAGTCAATAGCTTCTATTAGAGGTATTTGCCATTGTGTTCGACCTGCTTGTGCCCGAAGACTGCAGTGACGCAGGTCACAACTGAACATTTTAATGCCTCCATTTAAGACAGAATGGTTTAAGCAGATCTTTACAAAGTTACCTTTTTCGTACCATACTGACTGGATATTCTTGGATTCTGTGAATTTTATCAATAATAAAAATAACAATAATTTGTCCAGCCACTAGATTTCCATGGACTGCCTTCTAACTAAGGATAGTCTGCCACAAAGAAAGAGGCATGAGATCTGCAATCCCCTTCTGTGTTCCTCTACAATGCCTGGGTTCTTCCAGGACCTCTGCTTGCCACAGACAGAATATCAGACTCTGTGTTTCCCCAAGAGGCTTATGACACTAATAGCTAAGATTAATATGTAAACATTACGTATATGGATAATCGGCCGCCTAGAGTAGTCCACCACGACTAGATAGGCGGGATATAAATTAAATAAATAATAATAATAATAATAATAATAATAATAATCAAGCCATTATTTTTTATGGGAAACAATATAGAACTCATTACAAATAGTAACAGAAGACGTTGTCTAAAGTGATGGTTTAATGGCTGGATAGCTCAGTGAATTAGGTATCTGGCTGTAGAACCAGAAGTTGAGAGTTCAATTACCCACTATGCTTCCAGGGAGAAGAGCCAGTCTGTGTAGCCTTAGGTGCTAGACCAGTTCTGAGTACTCTCAGTTTAAAAAACCCTATAAAGAGTTGCCATGAGTGAGAATTTGCTTGATGGAATATTGTGATTATGATGATCTGTTTCAAGCATCCATCTTTCAATTTTCTTTGCCGCATTTGTTACCAGTTTTTTAATTCTTCCATAATTTCAACTATTTTGCATAGTCTGGCTTATACTTTTTCATTTTTAACTTTTGAGTCATTAAAGTGTTTTAAGTTGCTAATGTCTGCATGCAATTTGTTTATATTACTTTCCAGCTGATTTTTCCATTTTGGAGTGCCAAGGATTTTCTGGGATTTTTGGAGCTTATAACCATGATTCATGGTTATTATGGTAGCTGTGTTATACATGAGCTGGTTTATTTCGTTTAGCGTGTTGGCTGGGATTCTTCTGATGACTACATTTGCATCTGTCAGTATATTTTTTTTACTGGTTTACTTTGTAATTGGTGCAAAATGGGGAGCCTTTGTCTTTGTGTGTTTTGGCGAATATAGGTCACTATTTTTCCCCTCAGTGATATCCAGGAAAAGGCCTTTCTGTATATGTGACCTTTTGTTTGACAATTGTTTAACTGTTAACAAGGTCTTTTAATGGGCAGGCACTATATTTCCATGGCTGGTCCCTACCTAGTCTAGGTTGGCCACTTCCTTCATATTCACTGGCATAAAAAAACTCCTTGTTTAGGCAGATCTTTGACAACTAACTGAGTGCCAAGGATAGGGATTCTGACACTACTAATCTGTAATTATTTCAGCTGAGAATTTTTAACTATGTTCTGTTTTTAGTATGAAAATGAATTATGTTTAAATATTTATAACAAGTTGTTTTTAATTGTATTTGCTATTTAAACTATAAGCTGCATTAGAGAAATGCAAGATATTAAATGAATAAAATATTTATTGTAATTATTTTAATTGATATGCTTTAAAATGGTTTTTAATTCAATACTAAATTGCATTGAATATTATAACTCACTGTTTTATCGGTACCTGATATTAAATCACTTTTTAGGACACTTTGGCTGAAATTCAGTAGTAAGTTGCAACTAGAGTAGGAGCACTGAATCAATGCAGATTTGGTGAGTCAACTCCTTCATAGGTTTAACTGATTCAATAAACCTGTTCTAGCTGCCACTTGCTATTGGATTTCTGCCTTTCTGTCTCAGTTTTGGGAGAAAGCCAGGCTATAAATCAAGTAAATGACTAAATAAAGGAACATTTTTCATTTATATTTACATATTCAAATACTTCCTTACATTCCCCAGTCTAACATGCACACATGCAGAAACACACATGTGCATTCTTACCTCCTCCTGATGTGATATCATTATACCTTTTTGAGACAATCAGTATAATGAACAACTGGTGCTGTTCCTGCACAGATGGGACATGGCATGCATGGTGTTGACATGGAATGAATGGCCTTCCTTTTTCTGTTCCCATGGAAACTGTGGCCTGTTGATCTGAAGACAATTGCCTTCAGAATAAAGTGCTCTTTGATTGCTTCTTTATTAATAAGAAGCACATCCCTATTGCCCAGAGATATTTAATCACTAATTAAGATGAGACCAAAGAATCATTCACATATATTGGAGACACGTTGGGAACTTAAACAAAGAGAAATGAAGGATACTCTCACTGAATATCAGACTGTATTGACTGACTGACTGACTGACTGACTGACTGACTGACTGATTATCCAAGCCATTATTGGAATGACATACATACACCCCCAGGGTTTTATTTTAATTCTGATTAACTTTTATTTAGATAAATATGAATTCTGTTGTATAGATCAGTTAAAGTTAAGGGTTGGGAATGAAGCATCGTATTCACATTTTTAACAATTACCTCATTTAATTTGTTCTTCCTGTAACAAGGAATTTGTCTGCTCCTGGAATAGATATCTAATATCTCAGTGAAAAATGTTTTTGGCATATGAACACTAGGCAATACTGGTTCAGTCTTATCAGGTATTAAAAAAAGGTAAAGGTTCCCCTTGACAATTTGTCCAGTCATATCCGACTCTAGGGGTCAGTGCTCATCTCCGTTTCCAACCCATAGAGCTAGCACTTGTACGAAGACAATCTTCTGTTGTCATGTGGCCAGTGTGACTAGATATGGAACGCCGTTGCCTTCCCGCCGTGGTGGTACCTATTTATCTACTTGCATTTTTGCATGCTTTCGAACCGCTAGGTTGGCAGGAGCTGGGACAAGCGACGGGGGCTCACTCCGTTGCATGGATTCGATCTTATGACTGCAGGACTTATGACCTTGCAGCACAGAAGCTTCTGCAGTTTAACCCACAGCGCCACCACATCCCTCTTATCAGGTATACTTAGTACAAAAATACTGGCTGTAGTGTCCTGTTGTGTCTTTCCACTTGTATGGTGCTTCATTGGAGGAGTGACTGGACCTTAATGGAGCTTGTATCAGGAGGTACCCAGTATTTCCTTATGAATGGAGAAGTTGAATTAGCCTGGCTTTCTGCAATCTTTGCCTGCAAAACAGAAACTACATTCTGCCCATGTGCAAAAAGGGCCCAGAAGAGCAGTCATTTTGGTTGTTAAGGAGAGGCCAAGCCAACTTTGAGGAATTTCAGTATTCCTTGTAGATACACAAGTAGCCAGAAAACTAATGGAGCATTTCAGACAGTGAATTATACAAGCATCTTGCAATTGTTATAAATATTAATTAAACTTTTTTTCTCACTCAGCAATAATGCAACCATTTAAAAAATACACTTGCATGTCTGTATAACCTTATGTGTACATGCTGACCTAAGTGTAATCTCTGTAGAATGTTACTGATAATGGGAGCTAAGAGATTAATTTAGTGAGGAAGCGGCAATGTGCAACATAGAAATTAATTCAGTAAGTCACTTAGCAAGGAAGTAATTTTGGTCTTGTTTATCTACATCTTGGAATGCATGAATAGTAACATAAATCTTGATGTAACAGAAACTATTTGTTTTAGTTGGAACCTATGACTAAATAATGAGCTATGCCTAACTATAGTGTACTTAAAAAGAGGGCCTTACCCTTGATCAGAGACACATACATAGGTTTGAGTAATAACCCCAGTGTGTTCTCATATTCTGAAGAATAAAAAACTTTGAAAAAGTCCCACTTGGTCTCAGATATTCCGACCCTTGACTTTCCAGTCTCAGGGAGTAATTGGGACGACCCCACAGGGCTACGTGAGTGCATTTTCGCAACACTATGGACATATTTGGGGATGAACAATTTATAGGCTTTAAACCTGTGTAAAAATGCCATAGATTACACACATACACACAAACACACAATCACCATTGCTACAAAAAAATTAATGTGAACAGAGAGGTAATGCAAAAACGTTGGTTCCAGAGGCTAGCCCAATACTCGATCAATAATATAGCCATAAAAATGTTATATTATGGGGCTTTTATTTGTTGTTTTTTGTAAGTTGCACTAAGGGTACACAGTGAAAAATAGGGCACATTTTTAAAAATACATAAATACAAGCAAGTATAGAACTAAAATAGCTAACTTGTAATATATGTTCAAGTTTCTGGTAATACCTTGTGAAACTATGAACAAAATATACACCACATGATAGAGGTGTAGGTACATCAATAAGCTCTTGATGATCATGATTCTACCTAGGATTCCAGATGTTTATTTCCATCTAATATGGGCATGTTAAAAAGCAAATTATCATTCTGGGGTGATCAGAAATTATAGGGATCACAGCAGATGGGATGCTGGAGTTCCCCATTCAGCTTATTGGTATCTTTTTGCATTAGGAGCAAATCTCCCATTGACATCAATTTAACATGACAAAAAAGTATAATGGAATTTGGAAGCTAAAGGTCCCAAGGTGGAAAAAGAAAGATTCCATACACAATTACATGTGACAGGCATCACAGATCATGGAAAATCAACTTAAAATTGAGTGAATGCTTCTCCCTTGAATTGCTTGGGTCTAAGCAGTACAGTTTTGGCTATAAACAGATCTTCCCCAACAAACAAACAAACACCATGCTGCTATTCATCTCCATGAAGTGACCTGAGAAAGGTGAGTCTCAGACTTACCAAAGCCCCGTTGGTGGTGGTTCAGCAGCTGCCAGTCTGAAGGTGGCAGCAGAGCCCTTCTCTCCTGTTATGGCAGCTCCACATGGCAGCAGTGGAGGGTGCTGGGGCATGCTGAGAAGCTGATGCAGGTCAGGAGGTCACAATAGTGTATTGCTCCATGGAGTGGGGGAGAGCATGCACCTCCTTTTTGTACCCAAGAAAAGGCTTTAGCTGCATTCTTGGGGGCATAAGAGTTATGCATGGATTTTTAACTACACCGGAGTCCAGTGTCCCTAATCCCAGTTTTGTTAACTGGAGAAGTGTAATGTAATTAGACTAGGCTTTTGATTTAATTCATTCCTGTTCCTTCCACAGGTATCATAGTTCTGTCTTTTAATGAAGGAGATCTAAACTTAGGTTTTGCAGCTGGCAAATGAGAGTACAGTTGAATATGAGAGCAGTTTATTATTTTATCATATTCACATGCATTTTCTCCTTACATTAGTTTCTGAACTAACTCCTTTTGCCTTTGATGCATTGTAAAAATTATGAAACACTTCACTGGAAATATCCTTAATATTTCATTTGTTGGAAATATGTGGCACTCCAAATCGTTATGCATTGTGGATTAGGAGCAGGATTACAAAGAAATATTCTTGAGAGTGTTGCAGTTAACAAGGAGTCAATGGGAAACAAGTTACAGTGCCATCTCCCTTGAGAAACTGAGAGGAAAATGGAAGGCAAAAAAGGGCAAAAAATACTCCAGAATTTCAAACAGAAGAAACAGAATTGTAGCATTAATGCTGGCTTGAGACCAATAGTGCAGCTGTTCCAGTGGGCTCCATCTTTTCAAAGATAAAACTGATGAAGAAGTATTTTTTGTATACAGTGATGTGTAATACGCTGACTTAGTAAGACAATCTGGTCAGATCTTCTTCCATGTTCTCTTGTAAGGCAGCACTGTTTTCTCTTTCAATCCTACATCAAGGTACTTTGCCTACATCTCACTAAGCTGGAACAGAAACATTTTTTCAGTCACACCTTCAGCTACAGACCTGGCATTCTGTCAGTTCTTGTACAGCTTTTCGCTTCTCTCTAATTTAATGGGCACAGTGCCAGAGTCAAACTGGGAAGCATCTTCTCCATTTTAAACTTTTGAAGACATGGTTTTTCTCAAACACCCATCTCTCCCTGTTTTTCTCTCTACCAATTCTTTGGCAACAAATCATTTTCGTATAGCCTTTGTCCAAGTGATGCCTTCATGAGCTCAATTATACTCCAGTTTTTGTTTTTTAAAGATGTACTTGAAAAAAAATTGATTCTGAAGTGTAAGGGTACAACTATAACACCTAGGACCTATAATAATCTTACTGTGTGAGGGTAATAAGTACACCTGAAACACTTGTAAAACTCTACAGAGCCAAATGCCAGAAATCCAAATTGTACATACTGCTAATCTAAGAACAGAGAAAGACAGAAACTGTTGGAATTTAGCAACCTTTGTATGCTGCCTTCAAGAGGTTTTGGCTGGGAGGGACCTTCCTGGGTTGAAGTGACTGTCTATCAATCAATCAAGCAGCAACCAGTTGTTCCCTCTTTGCCTCAGATTTGGAAGACAGACATGCCTCTCTACTGACGAGTTCTTTTTCCACTCTCTCTTTCACTCAGTGGTCTTTCAGTTAGTCAGTCTCTAGTTAGCGGGAGTTAGTAGCTAGTTAAGTAGACTATGAATCAGTTAGGTTCTGTTCATGTAACCAGTTATTATTTTTCTGAAAGATGCTGTTTGTTTGTTTTATCAGAACTGTGAATACAGTAAAATGGAACGTTTTTATTCTTTTTCCTACCAGTGTATCTAAATGAATTATTGAGACAGTAAGTACCAGTTGATGAGAAGGACCAATAAGGGATAGTCTACTTAGGGAAGACTTAAAGCTAATTCTACTCTGTAGGTCCCTGAACTTTTTCCACTGTATAGTTAGAGGTTTTTAGATAATAAATTTCCATACTCTGCCAAGAGAAACATGGTTGGTAAGGAGCAACCTGACAGGAAGAGCAGCTATTGAGTGCCAATGAAAAACCAGATTAACAGCCAGGAACAGTTGATGACTAATTCGTAGTGGTGTCAGTTGAGCTTAATGTGTCAAAGAGTTTTAAGTGACTGTTACTCCATGTGCAAGCTATACCACTAACAGCTTTTGGGTGAATAATTTTTTAGATTGATCCCATCAGGATGTCCATAGCGTCCATCTGGACTGAACCTAGTACAATAAGATTCCCTGCATGAGTGCAACTTGGAGCAACAAGGTGTAACTCAGATATAGTATTTCTTCTACTTCCGGTATTGCTTTTTAGTCCAGAGTGCTACAGTATCTCCTCTACCTTTCTGTATGTCTTGTTATCCTGGCTTCTCTTCTTTTGGGATGCCCAGTTCTGATGGATGGATTCATTCCAGAGTGATGACCATGACAGGGAAAGGATTAAAAATGTAGAATCAAGATAAAATAGCTCCCTCCACAAGTTAAAAATTATTTCACTGGATTCCACTAAAAGTCTGACTGTTGGGACAGAGGTTTAAATTTTTCTGCATTCAAACCCAGTTAGAAAGTTTAGAAGGGTAAAGGAAGTCTCCCAAGACATTTAGAATGATGACCCACTATTATTAATTTACTTTGGTTATTGAATCCAATACTGACTTGTGATGCTGGTGTACAAATGAAAAGAGCAAGCAAGCATTCAAAGGAGTGGTTCAATATGGAGTGCAAGGAAGCAAAAAAGGCACTCACCATTGCATATAATTCTTTTAAGACTACCATAGGGTCAGATATCCCAAGCCTTCATAATCAATTACTAGAGAAAGAGAAAGGCTAAACAGATAGTGGCCCAGAAGAAGAAAGATGACACTAAAGCTACATGGGCACAACTAACACACACAGCCAAAGACAGCAACTCCACAGTTTTATCTAGAAACTGAAATCAACATTTTTTCCAAGGACATCTTCCCTTTTTGATTCATTAATTACATCCAATATTTGGGAAGCAGACTTTTGGAAGATACATGCTGAGGTGTCTTATGAATTTACTTCACAGAAGATAGTGGATCTTTCTAAATGGTCCCCAAATTCTGTTGAAAAAATTAAGTTGCTGATCAATCAGTTTAAGAGACAGGTGATAATAATCTTTAAGAAAGGGAGGAGGAATGATACAGCCAGCTACAGACCAATTAGTCTACTCAGTGTAATTGGCAAACTTTATGCCAGACATTTGTTATATAAATTTAAGGTATAGATAGAACAAGAAAATCTACTGACTGAAGAGCAGGCAGGTTTTAGGGAGGGTAGCTCAATTTTGGGTGATAGTCTAATTATGCTACATTTAATTGAGAAGCAAGCATCTAAAACTATGGTCTAACTATATGCAGCATTTATTGACCTAAAGAATGCATTTGACTCTGTATCTAAAGAAAGATTATGTGAGAAACCTGAGACCACATCCATAGATCGAAGGCTTTTATATTTATTGTGAGCCTTTTACTCCAATACATCTTTCAAAATCAGATGTAATAGGATTAGATATTTCACCAACTCCATTGCAACATCAAAAGGAGTGAAAAAAGGATGTGTATTGGTACAACTGTTATTCACTTTTTACATTAACAATGTGATTTAAGTGCTTAAAGAACCTTGATATACTGCTTCCTACTTCAGCTGATAGGAAGATTCCTGCAGTCTTATACGTATGCAGAGGATACAGTATTACTTTCGAGAACCCCTGTGGGTCTCAGAAGAGCCTTGTAGGCCTTTAGTCTCTAATGCAGTGATGGCAAACCTATGGCACATTTTTAGGATCCTTGTCCTTGACTAAATAATGTAATTTACCTGGCAAAACTGAGCAGAATTGCTCTAAGCCAAATACCTTTTTCATTTGGTCTAAGGAGGTGACATGGTCCAGTTCCAGCCATTTACTGAGATATTGCATCAAATGTGCCCCAAGCACATTTGATGCAATATCTCCTCAGGTTTCTTGGAAATTGATCTAAATTTTCTTCTGAGGTGCTCTAAATAGATCCCAAATCTGGAATATACCATTTTTCTATATGCCTCAAAATCTCTAGCTTGCTCCAGAGGTATCTGAAAATAAAGCTCAGCTAAAACTCCACTTATTTGTGATCTTAAAATTATCATCCTCTCATAATCTTTAATGTCAAAGTCCCAACAAGCTCTCTCAAATGAAATTAGGAAAGATTCAGGGCAATCTCCATTCCTATATTGGAGAAATTTCTTTAGGTTGGTTTTTGAGAGACATCCCACACTAGAATTATTATTATTATTATTATTATTATTATTATTATTATTATTATTATTATTATTATTATTATTATTATTATTATTATTATTATTATTATTATTATTATTATTAATGAGCAGCTAATTTCAATTTCTTCATCTCAATTTGAAACTGCATTTCTCTTTGCCTGTTTTCTTGCTGAAATTCCCTTCTCCTCTTCTCTTGCTCAAATTCCCTTTCTCTTAATTTCTAGTTCCTTCTCCTTCAGTTTAGATTCTTGTTCTAGTTTCCACTTTTCAAAATCTTGGGAGCTTTGAATATTTTCTCCCTCTGAGGCACTTATTAGTGAGCTCTCAGTTTCTTCCTCACTTTAAATTAGAGGGTTCCCATTTCCCTCAGCTTCTTGAGGTTCAACTCCCTCCATGACTGATTTTTTTTTGTTCTTTTGGGTGGCATATTAGAGTTAAAGTGGCTTTCATTTGACTATTTTTAAAAGGACCTCTCTTTCAGCTGTTTTTCCCAGTAAGTCTGTTGCACTTTACTCAGCAGCTCTCTCTGGCTGCTCCTCAGCTCACAACCTTCCTTACTAAGTGTCTTTGTCTGAGCAATTCAAATTAAATTTATTGACATTGTAAGTATATACATTGTATACCCATACAATAAAATTCACACAGACACCCAGACACCAGACCCACATGCAAACACATAAAAAATCCCCAAACATTCCTCACCCACTAAAAATCCCTCACTAAGAATACAAACATCTACACCACAGGTCAAGTAACACTGTCCAACTATTCACTACTGGTGGTCTTTAAGATCATTATTAAATGCAATTATAGCTCTGGGATAAAAACTATTCAGAAAACGTGTGGTCCAAGCCTTAATTGTTCTATATCTTCTGCCAGACAGCAACAGTTTAAAAAAGTTGTAAGCAGGATGGGAAGCATCTCTCAGGATGTTGTGTGACTTCCTCAGACAATGGGATGTGAAGATGTCATCCAGGGTTGATAGCTCGAGCCCGATGATATTCTGGGCAGTTTTAATGGTTCTCTGTAGAGTTTTTTTGTCCGCTACAGAGCTACTTCCAAACCATACTAGAATTCCATAAATTAGGACATTCTCAATGGTGCTACGATAGTAGGACAGAAGTAAATGCTGAGCTAAATTTAACTTCCCAAGCATTCTCAGGAAATACAGCCTATTCTGTGCCTTTTTCACTAGCATATTGGCATTTATAGTCCATGAGAGGTCCTCTGAGATGCAAGTGCCCAGAAATTTAAAACTACCAACTCTCTCCACTTCCTTGCTGTTGGGATCTGCAAGATGAGAGGAAGTAGGGATCTTGCAGATGAAGCCTCAGGGCAGGGATCTTTCTCCTCAATCAGCAAGGAGAAAGGAAAAGACGGGACACTCGAGTGTATGGCAGCTGTTCAGAGGGACTCTCGATCTCTCCTCTCCTCCTCTTTTATTGTATCCCCTACTACATTTGCTCAAGTTAATCAATACTATTTTAACCAGAGGCATTTAATTTCCTGAATACACAGCCAGAATCGATAGACAGGCTGGTAAACATTCCTGAATACAGAGCAGGGTAAACATATACAGTTAACACCTTAAGTAAACAAGTAAGTTATTACAATTTACCTAGAAACAGGAAATTCTTAAATACACATGCAAGTTAATCAACTCAGAGACAGATAATTATCTTAGATACCAAAGCAGGTTAATGATCATCCTTACTGGAAACTGACCTGTGCCCAAAACAATGTCAGCTATATACATTGTAAAAGCATACAATTTCCCCACACCTTGCCATTTATGTACAGTGGTAAATGTACATTTCTCTTCCTCCTAAAATCACTTATGAGTTCTTTAGTTTTTTTTTGATGTTAAGTGTAAGATTATTTTCTTTACACCAGTGTATCAACCCTTGTACTTCCTTTCTGTAAACAGACTCATTGTTCTTATTTATGAGCCCCACCACTGTTGTATCATCTGCAAATTTAATAATTGTGTTGGTGTTATACAATGGGGTGCAATCATGTGTGTAGAGGGAATAGAGGAAGGGGCTTAGCACACAGCCCTGGGGCGCTCCTGTACTTAGAAACAGGGTAGAAGAATCGTGGGATCCCATCCTTAATGATAATTCCTGTCTCCAGACACCAGAATAACTTTCTTTTTGACTTCTTATTTTCCTGCCACCTCATATCTGTTTTGACTCTAGCTTCCACTCTTATCTCCCACTGCTCCCTTTTTCTCAGAGCCCTGGATTTCACACTAGCCCACCGGGTCTCTCAAATCCTGAGGTAAAAAAGGAGTTTTCTTTAGAGTCGGTTCCCTATCTTAAGTTCCCCCAGACCTGGGTGTGACAAACCCAGACCTACTGGGATATGTCACACAGTTACACTAAGCTGCCACCAACCATTACCTATAAGAAGTCACACAGACCAGGGATGGATTTTTAAACAATAAAAAGAATAAGGTTTATTTTAAATACACACAGGGAAAAATAAAACAATCAGGTGAATAGATAAAGTAACGTGGCTTAGTTTCACTCATACATACACACAGTTTGGTTCACACAGAACCCTTAACTTAAAGCACAGACCCTGAACCTATCAGTTCTGGCTAACCAACAGACACCTGAACCTATCAGGTTGGTACTCTGACACACAGTAGTACCCTGTCTGACACACAGACTCCCACAACAGCTTCTTCTTCCCAGCTGCTGCTTCGTCACATCCCAGTGTCTCTCAGTGTCTCAGTGTGTGTCTCCTTCTTCACCACACAGGCATCACATATTTATACAGTACAGCCCCTCCTCCTGATGTCCCGCCTTCCACTCCCCATAGGATGGAACTTTCCCTCCAAACCCATGACAGACAGGTAACATCAGTGCTGTATGTAACACCTCCCCTCTTTATAAGTTGTTTTGTAGGGGGAAAGCTAACGTGCTTTTCACCAAAAAACAACCTGAATAAAATACACAACAACAGTTTACATACAATATTATACTTACTCATACTTACATTCTAAGTTAAACATTGCAATTAGGTATTAAAACATTTACCATATACAATACATCCATTTACCTTTATTCATACAAACCAAATTCAAAAAACAGGTACATTTAACTTTTTGTCATCATTATATACACATAGTCCATGTTCTTTCGCCGTCTTCATTCTTCAGGTCTTCTTGATAAGGCGTCAGCAACACAGTTCACTGACCCTCTGACCACCTTCACTTCAAAGTCATAGTCCTGTAGGTTTAAAGCCCACCTCATAAGTTTGCTATTGTGGGTTTTCATTGTCTTTAACCATTGCAATGGTGAATGGTCAGTACACAGAATAAAATGTCTTCCCCAGATGTAAGGCTTGGCCTTCTGGATCGCGTAGACTATGGCCAAACACTCCTTCTCCACGGTTGCCAAATGTCTCTCACCTTTTTGAAGTTTCCTACTCAGGTAGGACACTGGATGCTGGTCACCATTCTCATCCTCCTGGCACAGCACTGCTCCTACCCCGCTGTTAGACGCATCGGTGTAGATGATGAACTCCCGGTCGAAGTCTGGAGCGCGCAGCACAGGATAGTTGATTAACGCCTCCTTCAACCTCTGGAACGCCGCCTCACAGTTGCTGGTCCACGGGATGCGGTCATCAGCCTTCTTCCTCGTCAGATCGGTCAGCGGAGCCGCAATCTCACTAAACCTCGGGATGAACTTTCTGTAGTAGCCCACCAACCCAAGAAATGATTTGACCTTTTTCTTGGTGTTGGGTCTAGGCCAATCACGAACAGCTTCTATTTTGGCCTCCAGGGGTTTTATCACTCCTCCCCCTACCATGTGACCCAAGTATTTTATTTCTGGGCTACCCAGCTGACACTTGCTGGCCTTTACTGTTAGCCGTGCTGCACTTAACCTCTGCAGCACTAACTCCAGGTGTATCAGGTGATCTTCCCAGGTATTACTGAAGATCCCTATGTCGTCAATGTAGGCCACTGTAAAGTCACTGAGCCCTGCCAAGGTCTGGTCCATCAGCCTTTGGAATGTGGCTGGTGCATTTCTGAGACCAAAGCTCAGGACTCGAAACTCATAGAGACCAAAAGGGCTGCAAAAGGCAGTCTTTTCTTGATCCCTGGGATCAATTCTTAATTGCCAATATCCCTTTACCAGGTCCAATGATGAGATGAACCGACAACCCCCTATGGTTTCAATCAGGTTGTCTAGCCTGGGCATTGGGTAGGCATCAGGAGTGGTTACACGGTTTAGTTTCCTGTAATCGACACAAAACCTAATGCTCCCATCAGGCTTGTCCACAAGGACTATCGGAGAGGACCAAGGACTAGAAGAGGGGACGATTATGTTCTCCCTCAGCATCTCGTCCAGCTCCTTCCGCACCTTGTCCCTATAGGGTCCCGTTACTCGGTATGGGGATACTGCCTGCGGGGGTGCATCCCCTGTGTGGATCCGATGCATCACTCCCTTCACTATCCCCGGCTTGTTGGAAAACACCTGTTGATATTTACTGAGCAGCATTTTTAGTTCTTGCTGCTGGTCTTGGGTGAGTGCAGGACTGATCTTTACCTCCTCTGGGTTGTATTTTACTTCCCCTCTACCCTCCCAGAAGGGTAATTCAGCTTCCTCACTCTCAGCTGCTTTTATCGCGAATAAAACCCTCTGTTCCCCTCTGTAGTAGGGTTTTAGGGCATTCACATGAACCACCCTCCTTGCTTGGTTCTCCTCCTGCTCTATTAGGTAGTTCAGGTCTGACATCTTGGAAATGACCCTATATGGTCCTGCCCATTTGAGCTGCAGTTTATTCTCTCTGCAGGGCCTAAGCCAAAGCACTTCCTCCCCTGGGTCAAAGTGCCTCTCTCTAGCTTTGTGGTCATACCATGTTTTCTGTCTGACCTTCTGAGCTTGCAGGTTTTCTGCTGCCAGCTCTAGATTTCTCCTTAGGTCATTCATCAAGGTGTCTATATAAGTCACAACGTCTTGTGGGTCATCCTGGGTGATCTGCTCCCAATTTTGTTTGATCAAATCAAGGGGCTCTTTCACCCCTAAGTGTGCAGCGAACATGTCAGAGTGACCCCTTTGTAAGATCATGGGGCGATACTTTTCAGGTACCACCAGCTGACTTCTGATCCCATCTCCCCCTTTTGAGATATTCCTCAGGGTTTCTCTATATAAAATCCCCTTTTTCTCCAGAAATCTCACTGGGGTTTCAGGTGTTAGCTGGGCGTCAGTCACCTGTTCAAAACACTTTTGGAGAGTGGCGTCTGCCTTTTGCTCCTGTCCAAATCTGCTGTCTGTGGTTAAGGTTTCCACCACAGCTTCTGAACTCCCCTCTGCTTCCGTCTCTGGCTCATCATTACCCCCCTGAACTGTCCCCGTGGTGGCTTGTGAGCGTGTAATCACTAGCACCCGTTTCACATGTTCAGCCAGGTCATTTCCCACGAGCACGGCTGCTGGCAGAGTCGATGAAATCGCTAGCCGCCAATCTCCCCTCCAGCCTTGAAAGTTGACAGGTACCTCTGCTACTGGCAGAGAGATTACCTGCCCCTCAATCCCTGCCACCTTTATGCTCTCATTTGGGATTATAAACTCCCGAGGAATAATATCTGGATGGCACAGGGTTACCTGGGAACAAGTGTCCCGCAGCCCCCTATACTGACGGTCAAGTATTCCTACGTCCACCCCTGCTGTCTCAAACAACTGAGAATCTGTTTTCACCAGCAAGCAGCGTTTTACCTCTATAAGAGGACCATTTTCCTCAGCCTGATCAGCAGAGGTAGCTGTTCCAGACTGAGTAGCCATGGCAACAGGCTCCCTCTGTGATACTGAGCCTTGCTCTTTCTGGACACAGAACACAGCTTTTGGCTTGGTCCCACTAGAATTCTGAGGCACCATTCCTTTTAGCTGCTTTAATTTCTCACACTCTGAGATTAGATGACCCTTTCCCTGACAGAAATAACATTTTCTGGTGTATTTTGATTCTCTCTCATCTTGTTTTGGTTTTCCCTCCAAAATCTGAGGTCTTAGTTTCATGTCTGAGGGCTTCCCTTCACCATGGGCCCCTCCCCCTTGCTGGCTTTTCCCTGGTCCCTGAGAGTACTTGCTGTAGGTTTCTTTGGGTTTACCTACAGATTTCCCCTCACCCAAGGGCTTTCTTATTTGGGAAATAAAATCTGCGATCTCTGCGGCTGCTGCCACAGACCTCGGTTTCCTTTCCCTCACCTGGAATTTCAATTCCCCTTGCAGGACTGAATAGAACTGTTCCAGTGCTATCAAGTCTTTAAGCTGCTCATAGGTCTCTGTCCCTTCCTGCGATAGCCATTTCTCAAGCAGCCTCACCAATTGGGCCCCCACTTGGGTAAAAGTTTGTTCTGGTTTCTTGGTGAGGGACCTGAATCTTTGTCTCAGCTGCTCCGCATTTATCCCATGTCTGGCAAAGACCAGTTTTTTAAACTCTGCAAAATCTTTCATCAGTTCCTCAGGCATCTCGGCATAAACCTCAGCCAGGCTACCACTGATTAAAGATCGCATGATGGTCATCTTCTCAGTTTCCCTCACTGAGAAGTCCACAAACGCTCTTTCCACTAAGGAAAAGAACACCTCGGGACAATCTCCCTTGTGGTACACAGGGAATTTCTTCAGGTCAGCCTTAGACAATTGGCCTCCCTCAGAATCCCTATTGTTATTATTGTTCTGGTTCATCATTTCCAGTTTTCTTAATTCAAACGCCATTCTTTCTTTTTCCAGAGCAATTTTCTCTCTCTCTCTCTCTAATTCAAATTGCCGCTGTTTCTCTCTTTCCCTTTCCTCCATTTCCCTCACCCTCAGTTCATGCTGTTGGGCTATGAGTATTTTTCTGAGTTCTGGGTCTTGCTCTCCTGTGCTGTCACCTTGCACTGAGCCAAATTCCTCCTCAGAACCTTGGTCAATCTGGGGGTCTTTCACTTCACTCATTTCGGCCATCTGGCTTCGAGTCAAGGGCATAATCCCCCCTCAGAACAGGCTGCTTTAAAAAGTCAAGCCTCAAAATAAAACGACCACTTTTTTTTTTTCCTTCTTGCCTCAGAACCAGCTCTCCCTAGAGATTGCTGCTGTTCTTCAGCACTAACTTGCAACAGTATCGAGTCAGAGCCTACCCCCCTCTGCTGGGCCTCTCAGCTGGCAAGCTAGCTCACTGTTACTACGCAGTTTTGCCTCAGCTTTTTCCCGCCAAAACTAGGCTGCCTCAGAGCACCTTAATCTAAGTCTCCCCAGTTGGCACGTTCTTCTACTAGCGCACCTCCCCGTGAGGTACACCTAGAAGATTACCTACGCGCCTCAGACTGTCCCTGACTAGACCCCCCTTGCTCTGGGCACACTTGCCAAGGCTTTGCTGGACCGCTGGACAACTGGACCAGTCGTATCCCACACGCTGGACACCAATCAATGTGACAAACCCAGACCTACTGGGATATGTCACACAGTTACACTAAGCTGCCACCAACCATTACCTATAAGAAGTCACACAGACCAGGGATGGATTTTTAAACAATAAAAAGAATAAGGTTTATTTTAAATACACACAGGGAAAAATAAAACAATCAGGTGAATAGATAAAGTAACGTGGCTTAGTTTCACTCATACATACACACAGTTTGGTTCACACAGAACCCTTAACTTAAAGCACAGACCCTGAACCTATCAGTTCTGGCTAACCAACAGACACCTGAACCTATCAGGTTGGTACTCTGACACACAGTAGTACCCTGTCTGACACACAGACTCCCACAACAGCTTCTTCTTCCCAGCTGCTGCTTCGTCACATCCCAGTGTCTCTCAGTGTCTCAGTGTGTGTCTCCTTCTTCACCACACAGGCATCACATATTTATACAGTACAGCCCCTCCTCCTGATGTCCCGCCTTCCACTCCCCATAGGATGGAACTTTCCCTCCAAACCCATGACAGACAGGTAACATCAGTGCTGTATGTAACACTGGGTTTAGAAGCTCCACCACTAAGCCTTTCCACAAAAGCAGGCACCCACTTCTTCACCACAGATCCTAACTAAAAGGTACCCATGACTCCAGAAAATTCACTTTTGTACTTTGGCTTCACTGGGTTTCTTCGTATCCCACTGTTGTACACCAATTGTGATGTACCCCTCTGTGTACCCAGATTATTTCACTAGATTGAGGCCCACGACACTTTCCCTCCTTTACGCTGCCACCACTTGATCTCTGTCAACAATGTTCAATTAGAAAGATTGTGGTCCATGCTGACTGTACAGTTTAACAAAAACAAGTTTATGCGATACAGTTCACTTAAACAGGTTCTTCAAAAACTTTAAAGCAGGGGTGTCCAACCTTTCACCTTCCCTGGGCCACATTAGAAGATGAAAATTTGGTTTGGGCCACACATAAAATTGTTTTGGGCTGCATGGGGGGCCAGCCCTAGCCATCCTCCGCAGCTCCGCTCCAAGCGCGCTTATTGGCAGCTGCGATCTCAGACAGCAGAGGCTGCCAGCTTCAACTCCGGTGGCATTATGGGGCCGGGAGGGGGTCCACCTATTGACGGCGCCGGCGCAATGCAGTCATGCAGCCCCCCTCTCCTCCCCTCCTGCTCCTTCCTTCCTTCCCTCTCCCCACCACCGTTGTGATGTGCCCCGGCCGCATTCCGGTGGCAAGTGTAACTTGAAACTTTGGAATTTTTTTAAAAATAAAAAATTGCACTGGGCCGCATTATGAGCCGACCTGGGCCGCATGTGGCCCTCGGGCCGCAGGTTGGACAAGCCTGCTTTAAAGTATTCAGTAGTTTAGTAACAACTTGTTTCACTCGTAATTCTCTATAAGTTCCAAACTCCGAACTGCCTCCCTTAACCCCTCACTCTACAGCACTCTCTAACTTCCACAGACTGACTGTTCACTTCAGACTCTCGTCTCTGACTCTGACTAACTCACAAAACTCCTCTTCTTTGCCTCACCCCTCCTTTCTAGTTTCTCTGGCTCTGCCTCCCAACAGCTCTCATTGGTATATGCAAATAACCTCCTACATGAACCAAAGCAGGGGGATCGTCACTTATAAATGGGCTTCAGAGGACAGGAGATATTTGAACTACTTTCCCACAGCTAGTTCCAGATGCAATGATCTCTTGATCAAAGGAAAAAGCGTTATAAGCTATGTAAATCAGAATCGCACACAAACAAATCCATTGCTACAGTCAAGCCCTCAGGTACAATCGCATCTGCTCAAACCCACAAGATAGTGACTCCAAACTCAAGTATCTATAAAACACAGTTATCAGACTACAGAACCCACCCAATATCATTAAGGAACAAAGTAACAATGCAAGACAGATAGCCAGAAATAACCTACTGCATGACAGACCCGGAAGAGGAAATGGCAGAACACTTGTAGTTGTCACTTTCAGTTCACAATTGAGACCACTAAAACAGATATTAAGTTATATCCAGCCTGTCATTGACAAGAATACTTCCCTTTCCCAAGCCCTTGGTGGCAGACCTATACTCACTTAAAAGCCGTCATACTAATTTTGTAGGAATTGAAACAAATGGTGCTCTGACTGCATGCTATAGCAAGGCTAGGGGGGAAAGGGAAAAAGACAGAGAAAATGCCATAAAATATTTAAGCACTTCTGAAACTTGCCTCTGAATCACAAAGATTAGAACTCATTCCTAAGAATTTTTCATATCTCTTCTTCAGTATAATCTTGTGCTTTTATTAATCCTCCTGGCCAGCAGCATGAAGTTTTGTGTTTTCTAATTTAACGGATCCAGTCTACGACCATTTCAGCTTTGAAGCATTACTGCTTATATGCATAGCACATCCTTAAAGATACCGCAAGGAATTTACACAATGAACAGAAACAGAGATGCTACAAACATGGTAACAGTGTCCAGGGGACAATATAAAGTCACTATACTATTTTAACAAAATATATGAATGGGGAAAACATGGAATTACATTTATTATTGCTTTTGAATTATCAGATATGTGAAATTCAAGATATCTATATATCACTGCAACAACTGTGGGAGAAAATTATAATATTAAATAGTGTAGCATACTGTGACATACAAGACACAGTGGTGCCTTGACTTACGACCATAATCCGTTCCAGAAGATGGACGTAACTCAAAATGGTCATAAGCCAAAGCTCCATTTCCCATTGAAATGCATTGGAATGCGATTAATCCGTTCCAGCCAACCCCCCGCCCCAATAAAGCACACAGCAGCCCTGTCCGAAGGTGCTGGGGCTTAAAAAACAAAACCAAAAAAACAAAAATGAACAGCACAACATCCCCGTCCGAAGGCCCTGGGGCTTTAAAAAAAACAAAAAACACCAAAAAATAAAGCACACAGCAGCCCCGTCTGAAGGCGCTGGGGCTTAAAAAAACAACCCCAAAAATAAACAGCACAGCAAGCTGAAAAAATAAACACACCAAAACAAAAAATCACAGCACAGAAACATACCCCCTCTGGCCCAAACCCACCCAAAACCCTGCAAATGTACTCACTCAGAACCAGAAAGCAGCACTAGGCAGTCCCAAACCTCCTCCGACACACACTCTCTAACTGCTGGGGCAAAAGAGCTACAAAGAAGCAGCCTCGTTGCCACCTACAGTAAGCAGTTTGAATTCCCCATCTTTTTTCTCTGCCTTTTTTCTGTTCGGAAGTGGAAGTTCCGGTCACAAGTCAAAGCAAAATTTTGTGGCCGAAGCCGGTTGTAACTTGAAATGGTCATAAGTAGGGACGTTTGTAAGTCGAGGCACCACTGTATTTCAATACAAACTGAATAAACGTTCTTTTCCTTGAAAAAAATAATAAATCAAAGTGTGTCTAAGTTTTTGTCCGCTTCTACCGCTCTTCATTTCTCTGAACAGCATAGATTCATTTTCACTCCATACATTTTTCACTATTCTGTTACTCATACCAAACATATGATAAGTTAGTCAAACAGTCATCTATCTCATGCCACCTTTGGTTGTAGCTGTCAGTAGCAAATGGAAGTTCATGTTACCCATTCTATTATATAATATGGCTCATGTCCAGCAAGTCATGTATTAGGTAGGGTAGGAAAGTGCTTATGTTAGTGCAGTACAAAAGGTGTTATCCAGCAATGTACAAAACTTGAGGATAGTTTCAAGGTGTGATCAAGCAGATGCAAAGGTGTGTGTCTAATTGTACTGGAAAGAGTCATAATGGGCTCCCTTGAAGTAATCTTTCTGTCTGCCAAGGAACTGCTCTAGCAAGCCTCCCAAAAGTAGAAGCTCTACAGCTGGACCAAAATATCTTGGCATGAATTGGTGTTGAGCTAGAGCACATTTTGCTATATGCTATGTGACTGGCATGAAATTAACCACACCAGACTGCTCCAAAAGCAGTCCAGATTGTGATTTATTTCCATGAGTGGTCACACCCTCACCAACATAAATCCACATGTACCTAATGGGCTGTGAAAATAAGTACATTTGCTTCTTATTCTTCCAAAATATTACCCACCTCAGGTTTCTCAATTCTTGGAAACGATGTCAGGAAGTTTTGTGGTGAGACTATGTCTCAGGTGGCAGAGTGATGAGCAGATACTTACTGTGCCAAAATAACATCAGGGCTTATTGGAGATAGTGTCTTACTCTGAGGAGTCCTCAAGGCAAGTTATTGGGTGTGTAGTTTCCTCAGATAGCTGGCCAAGCTGTCTTACTTGGAGCAAAGCATTGTGGGTGAGGTTGTCCTGAGCCATGCCTCTGAGTGGTTCTCACCATAAGGCAAAAGGGACACAGTGATGGCAGTAGGGATCTGTACTCTACGTCCTTCTGTCTCAGGTGGCAGGACATTGTATACTGCCACTGACTAAAAGGACTGACTCTGATCAGTCAGAGGAGATATCTTGTTGTATTACAATTATCATCGTTCTCTTTCTCTCCCTCTCTGCATATACTCATAGTCACTTCCAGAGCAGAGCCATGGGACTGGAACCAAGAATTCTACAGGTAAAAATAGTGATACTCTTCTACTCAGAGGTATTCTGAGAAGCAGCTCATTTGGTACACACTGGCAAGACTAAGAAACTCTATAATAAAAATTAGCATGGAATCTTCATGTAAGAATGAAAAGAATTGCATCTCAGGAAGGCATGTCACAGAGGATACAGCAAGTAAAAAAAAAATAAAGTGGTGTTCAAGTGTTGTCTATAAAGTAAATAAAATATGCATGAAGGGAGAAGGCACCAAACTCTTAATTTCTTGCTGATTCCATCAAAAGTGGGAAGATAAGAGTCCATTTTTTCCATGAAGGCTGAAAACCCAAACCCCACTGTATGGAAAACCTTCACACAGAGAGAGTAAGTTCTCTAGGCTGTTGCCTTCTATGGTATAAAATGATGGAGAGGGCAGACTAGCATGAGCCCCCTTTTCTCTCGCATTTCCCTAATCCATGGTAAATAATGCCTGAATAGGCCTTTACTGTATGTATGTACTGCTGCTTGGAACATTACTTCTAAAAAGCAACCTGTTGTGTTACTCTCTTCTGTTATGTCGCAGCAGGCCACTATCAGTAGAGATTATTCTATTGTTCCTGTAACAAGTGTGTTGTTGGCTGATACTAACATGTTGCTGTTACCATTATGCACTTACAAGAAAAATATAGAAAAATACTGTTTGTTTCTTCCCAGTGACCAAAACTAATAATGAACAATGAAAGTATTTTTAATACAGAAATTAATACTTAGAAAATAAATGGAAAACAAAAGCAAGATACAGAGGAAAACTCAGCCACCCCCTATATGTATTTGTTCAATTTTCATTTTGTTTCTAGAGTACTACCGGGCAAGTTGTACCAACTTTTTTTGTTTCCAAAAGTCTGCGTAAGGAAAACGTCACAGTGAGATTGGAATCCCAACTGCCTAAGCCGGCCCTACACATTGTGCTGATGAGAGTGAAACAAGAAGTGCCCTGTTCTCAAGTTAAACAAGCAACAATATTTTGATACACAGTGCAGTATCTTTGAAACACTTATCCTTATTTCTGTTTGTAAAATAAGGCATAACTAACAACATATTCAATCATTAATAATTTGGTCCTCTTTCAGAGATATAAAACCTCCTGCCTGATGTAAGGGAAGAATGTCCACCTTATCTAACAACTTTCAGCAGCTAAATTATAAGCATAATTTTTCATCCAAAGGCTATAATTCATAGAGAGAATTAGGTTAATTCATGGAAAATTCCACATTCTTCCCCTTTCCCCACCTCCCTACTGAAATCATTATACTCATAGAGAATATTATTTTCTTCTCAGCTTCCAGCCTCCTAGATTAGTTGGGGTAAATTAGCTCACTTTGACTCACGGGGTGACTACATTGGCCACTTACATAATATTCAGAGCACATGAATTTGAAGTAAAGCCCAGCAAGTACACAATATAAAGCCCATTGGGAAAGCCCATTATGGAATTACCTCTTTTGAGCAGGGAATTGTCATTTTTTAATCAGCTAGCAGCGGTGGTTTAAATTTGTTCTGAGCATTTTGCCCCCCCCCCTTTTTTTTGCTTTCTGCCCCATGTGATTTCCTGATCTGATGCAAAGGTGTGTTCCAGAGGGCATCACTTCCCCTTGTCCATTTTTTTAAAAAGTTTCAACTTGGAGAGGGAATGGAGGATTGCTAGAAACTGAGGAGAACTAAATGAAAAAAGAAAGCTGTAAATTGCCAATTAGCACCTTTTTATTATCTTAGGGCAGCTTCTGCATGTGCAGCTTTGTGCAAACTGAGCTCACAACTTCTGCCCCTGCTGATTCCTGAAAACTATCATCTGGACAGCTACAGCAATTTCACCTTTGGATACCCAATCTGATAAACTGGAAATCACAGCAGATCAAATTGTATATACTGGACCAGGTAATTTGTCCCCCTTGTCACAGTATAGATAACGAACTAGCAAATGTAACACAATAGATAATGCACATATATAAGGGCTTCCTTAGCTTGAGTGTTACCTTCAAAATGTACTTTATACCAGTCACATGCATACTGTATACATGCCTACCATTTAGAGCAGGGACAAACCACCTCCAGGTGTCCAGAGGCTGCATTTATGGCCACAGGATCCTTTGGATAAAACACTCCAAATGAAACTGGAGGTCAACTTGGAATTCTTTGGTATGATACTGTATGCACCTACCCTGTTTTAGAGAAGCATTGTTTTACTTAAAGATACAATTCCCAATTTTCTTTAAAAAGACAGAAAAGGTAAGAGTGGTCTCCAGGAGACTCAAAATTAGCTGTTTGAGGAATACAGTGGTGCCTCGCTTAACGGGTGCCCCGTTTAGCGAAGAATCCACATAGCGATGAAGATTTTTCCATCGCTTTTTGCATTGTATTGCGATTTTTCCTATAGGGAAAAATCGCATTACGATGATGGCTCCCCCCCCCATCATCGCAAATGCTCCGTTTTTTCAGAGCTTGCGATGAGGGGGGGAATCCCTCATCCCAGAAAAGAACTGGAGCCCTCTTCCCGGCTCCAGCCCCTCCCCCTCCCCGCCTTACAGCTGACAGGCACCCACCCTGACACCCACCCACCCAACTTACACAGCCTCTTCTCCTACAGCCTCACAGTCCTTGTACACTTAGAATTAGGAACATCTTACAAGCAAATATAGATTTTCTTTTCTTTATCCCCAAGAAGCAACTGCAGCCTTTCTTTTCTCATACCTTTTGAATTCAGGTAGATAAATACTGCCTTAGAATTCTGAATTCTTCTGGAGTTATACAGATTTTTAAACAGCTTCTAATTCTTGCAGTCAGTAAGAGAGATCATAAATTTAGGAAACTGTTTTGCTAAGTCAGACCATGTCATAAAAATAGAAGAGTTGTAACAAAAGTTGTTAAATGCCCCGAAATCAGAACTGACTTATAGCAACCCTAATAGGGCTTTCAAGGTGAGTAAGGGTGCAGTTATAATTTTAAAAAAACCTCTGGGTTTGTGTCAGTCCTAACAAGAGTAAAAATCTGTTGAAGTTCAAATTTTCAAGGAAATTGCAACTGTGCAGTAGTCATTTGGATTACGAAGATAAAATGCAAACTGTGTCTTACCAGTGTGCATAATTTTCCCCTCTCAACAAATATCACAATATCCATTGACAGATTTTCTTCAAAGTTTAATTGTGGAACTGTTAAATCCAAAATGGATATAGGATAGAGAATAAGTTCTCATCTAATATTTGCAAATAAAATTAAGACAATATAATAATATTATGCTATTTATTGCACCAGTCATATTGGCATGCCACTGTTTTCCTGATGAAATAATCAAAGTATTGTTAAACTCCAGTAGTGCTGCTATGGTCTACCTTATCTGTATCCTCCCAGACCAGGGCAACTGATTTGCAGTATCTCTCATGTTATGCTTATTACTTCAATCTACAATTAATGTCTTGCTGTACTTCCCCAGTACTAAGTGCACAGTAAGATAATTTCCTTTAATTAGGAATTCTTTGTAGCTCCAAGTTCAAATATATTCTGAAAAGTAATCTCTCTCTCTCTCATTCTTTCACACACACACACACACACACACATACACAAACTCTTCTTTCCCTTTTACTCTCTCTCTCTGTTTCTCAGTCAATACACATATTTCCACTGAAGAAAAACAGAAACCTGTAATTATGAACTTGAGTTATCATCTCATATGTAGCAAATTTCTGAGGTAAAATTAAAAAGCAAAGGATAACCTTCAAATATTTTTAGTTATTCATAATAAGAAATCAAAAATTATTAGGTATCAATGCTGATGACACATTAGTGCACATGTTTAATAATAATAAAAAGGGTAAATTAACATGCTCATTTCACAGTCTGAATACCATCAGTCAGAGTGCAATTAATACATCTCTAAATGGTTGCCAAAAAGTTTTAAATAATCAGAAGAAGCAGAATTGGTTTATAATGTATTTCATAAAGTGTTATCTATGACATATGGCGATTCTTTGCAATCTTTCTTTGAGCCAATATCATCAAATGGAGAACATGGAGAGGGATATATTTCAAGTTGCTACTGCTTAGCTATTTGTAAAGTCATTTCCATCATCTGTATGGCTATGGGATCTGATCTACTAATGTCATCAAACTCTTTCCTATACCTTCAAATCAGATTTGTGTCAGACTTTGACTACCTTGCTACCCGTCTCTTCTGTCCTCGAGGTCCAATGTCTCCTCCCTGCTCCTTCCTTCTCTTCTGTGGGGCAAAGATGGCAGGTCACATAGGGTTGGGGCCCTTGGGACTTTTTGAACAGCAGGCACTATGGCATCATCTAGTATTATGGACCCAGGTGAGAGAATTCCTGAACTGAACGTCCTAACCATTAAATAAACATACTATTCTTAATATTGATCGAATTTACTTAATACAAATTATGGACAGATTAAAAACCACAGCTCTAATTGATTACAGCATATTAGTACTGACACAGCACAAGGAACGGGTGGCCACACTGAACGCCAGCTGATGCACATCCATTACCATACCATAAATGGGTAATCATCTGGCAACCATAGCTGGGTATGCCCCCTGGTGCAAGGCCACTGGGGAGAGCCAACAACACCCCTTGAGAGCCTTTTTAGATGAGATAAAATCCGTCTTGCTCACTGAGGATCCCCTCCCATATGCAAAATGATCCCTCTTCCTAACCAAAGAAGTTGTTACAACATGTACAGACCTCTGTGATCCAGCCCCATTCCATGTTATCCTATTGCCCTTCACAATTACAGTCGTGCCCTGCTTTACGATTACCCCGTTTAAGGACGAATCCGCTTCACGATGATGTTTTTGTGATCACTTTTGCAATCACAAAACGATGGTTTGAAAGGGGTTTTTCCGCTTTGCAATGATCAGGTCTCTGCTTTGGGAACCGATTTTTGCTTTACGACGATCTAAAAACAGCCGATTGTTGGGTTTCAAAATGGCCACCGGCTGAAGAAAATGGCCCCCCACTGTGCTTAGGGACAGATTCCTCGCTGCACAGGCATGGAAAATGGCCGCCCCTGTGGAGGATCTTCGCTGGACGGTGAGTTTTCAGCCCATTGGAACACATTGAACAGTTTTCAATGCATTTCAATGGGCTTTTTTATTTCGCTTTACGACGTTTTCGCTCTTCAGCGATTTTGCTGGAACGAATTAACGCTGTCAAGCGAGGCACCACTGTATATCAAACAACACATACAGTATTGCATTAAAAAGAGGGTGGGCAGGTGTGTGGATGAAGTCTCAATGAAGACTGACTGGAGAAAAGCCAGGGAGTTTCTTATAGACTTCCCTGATGGATGACACTGAAGATTGATTCTCTCTGGTCTTCTACTGGTTGGCTGAGGTTCCCTGAGCCAATTCCTCTTCTGATTGGCTAGGGTTTGATCCCTCCAGTCAGGCTTTGTTGGGGCACAAACAATGCCCCAGGTAAAAGAAGACTGGGGGACCCTAGCTTCCCCTCAGGCTCTTCTGTTTCTTCTGAGTTTGCTGCAGTCCTTATGGCAGTATGGCCATAATTAAGGCTTTACCCCAGAGTACCAACATTTAGAGGGTGCTGAAATCTAGAGGTGAATTAACCACTGAGTGTTAGGAACATAAGCAGCAACCCCACACTGGCCCTATTCCTCTTCCTTTTTTACTAGTATAAACATTCTGTTTCCTTGAGGGGGCACCATGTTGTCATCTTCCTTTTTTTTTTTAAACTTGGCTCCTCAAACCCACACTTCAGGGTGGAATAGATAGGAAATGAAGTCACTTGTCTCGTGTGCCAAAATCACCAGTTATGGCTCTATTTTAGACAGAAATGGATTTGCCCAGGAACAATATCTTTTTGTTAGATATCTCTGGCATCATGCAAAGTATTAGAAGTGGTTCAGTCTTGAATGGGCAATTAAAAGCCATTAACTGCAGAGTAATGATGGAGATTATCAAGATGAGTGCTTCCAGATTTCCCGGGACATCATTTCTTCCTTCTCTTGAAATGCATGTGTGCAGCAGTGTTTGGTACTACTCTATCCCCTGCCTTGTGGCTTTAAAGGATAGTAGAGGGTATATTTATCCTTCCAGCAGAGAATCAGGTATGATAACGTGGAAACTCATTCAACCAAAGTTTCAGATTATTGTGCCACTTGATTAAATGGTAGGGAGCTATTCTGCAGTGTCACTGCAGGAGAGGAGGAAGGAAATGAGCCCAGCATTATTCCCACTGTGGATTTGGCTTCCTTTTCACTGGCTACTATGCTCCACTAGCTATCACTGAGAGTCTCTGGGCTTCTTTCTTTAGAAAGTAATATCACTGATAGTAAGCCTTCACTGATAGCATAACTCTGCATATGTTTAATCAAATAGAAGTCCCGTTTTGTTCTATGAGGCTTACTCTCTAGCAAGTCTGCGTAGGCTTATAACTAGAGATGGGGGTATTCGTATTTGCGCAGGAAGACTCGTCCCTCCCACTGCTTGGAGTGTCTAGGTGAGCAGGAAGAAGGGGAAGTGATTGGATGGATGAGTGAGGCTGATGCTGCCAGTGGACACGTGTTAAGTCCAGCTGCGCAGGGATATTCGTATTTCTATATAAATACCCCCATCTCTACTTATAATCTTACTTCAAAATGTAGTTGGTGTCGGGATCTGCAGATGAAGTTTAGTTGTAGGGATCTGCAGATGAAACCTAATTGTAGGGATCTGCAGATGAAGCCTTTCCCCCCTCTTGACTAGCAAGGAGAAAGAAAAAGGCGAGGCACTCGAGTGTGTTTTCAGGACGGGGATCCGGATGAACTAAACAGCATGCTGTGCAACATGCTGTTCAGTGGGAATTCCTCCCTATCCGTCGCCGCGCCCCCCTGTTATTGTTCTCTACTACCTTTGCACTAGTTAACCAGTGACCATTCTAAACACAGGCAGGTAATATCTTGAATACACAAGTATGGTAAACAGAGGGGCCAGTAAACAGAGGCACGTAAATCCTAAATACACAAGCAGGGTGAACATTCCTGAATACAGAGCAGGGTAAACATAGACAGATAACACCTTAATACACAAGTAAATTAATACAATTTACCCAGAGACAGGTAATTATCCTAGATACCAAAGCAGGTTAATGAATCATCCTTACTGGAAGCAACCACACTGTATACGTGACCTCCGCGCCCAAGCACAATGTCTGCTATATACACTGTAAAAGCATACATTTTCCCCACAAGTTGGGGCAATCTCCTGCTAAGTTTACTAGATGGGCCCTAGAGGTTTGCCCCAAAGTCTTGCCCTTATGATACAACTGATGGGAAGTATCAGTTGCTTTGAGGGAAATTATCCTGGAACATTTCTTAAGCAGTGGAATGTGCGTAGATTGATTAGAATAAAATTTCCAGCAGACAGATTAGGATAACAGTGATAAATCATCTCAACATTTACATTTTCATCTAAAAAGGAGACATCACATATTTTGAATATTATGGCAACATCAACAGTGGGCTTCATCAACCTTTTTCTCAGTATTCATGTCCATATGAATCACCCCATGAGGCTAATGTTATACTAACAGTGCAAAATGCTATACCAGATCCAAGGCAGAGTCTCTATGATGGGAGTTTAAATAAAAATCAAAACAGTAGGTAATCAAATCATGGAACTGCCACTTCTTGTTTCTTTTGACCCTAAGATGTCCTTGTCTGACTTCACTGAGCACAAGCTGTGAGACTGCAAGATCTGACTAAATAATAACATGTTTGCAATTTTAAAAAGAAGGGGAAGTACTCCTCTTCATGTATGTTTATATGGAGAAAAGAACTAAGGTACCATGTTGAGCAGATGCACTTCAAAATTTTCTTATGTACATAACCTTCATTATCAGAATGCATAGCTTTGATTAAGGCCATCCTTTTTGACATGCTGAAGCAATTATATCTTACAGCTTGAAGAAACACCTTCACAAGGGTTCACAGTATTTATTCCATAGTAATTTTTGTGTGCATTTTCTTCAAAGAAGTCAGGATAGCATATGCGGAGAGCTATTATATGTTGTGAGCTGATTTATTCTCAAAACAATGACAGGTGAATAGAAATAGGCTAAAAGAGAATGATTTGGCCACTGGGAAATGTGTTTTGTATCCGATAATCAAACATGAATCCAAGTCTTCCTTTCCAAACACTTATTAATAATGTTTCTTCCAAAAGAAAAGCAAAAACAAACAGCTCCAATTAAGCCACTCGCTGACGAACAAGCCTTTCTGGGGAGGTGTTCTGCTCTTAGATGAAAGATAATTTTCTCTCTGCCAGTACATTTCATGTAGAGGTTGCTCTGAATCAGAATTATGTTCCTCTCTGGCAGGATGACGGAAAGATGTGTTCTGCCACTGTCAAGCTGGAATCCATACCACTTAGGGATTTATATCTTTAAACTAGCTCACTGAATGGGTTGTACTCTCCTATCCAACCTGCTTAATAGATTATTTGTGTGCTATTCTCTCTGCTGTTTCTTGGCTTTGCTAGAAGCAGGAATTTCATCAGAATGTTTTGTTGCTTGCTCTCAGTGTCTCTGTGTTGCATTTCAAGGAATGAATAACATTAGCTTTTCATCAAGTTTCTTTAAAATGTTTGCTGCGTTCTCTCTAGTAGCTTTCATGTGAATTACCAAAACTGTAGAGGGTAGTATAAAGAATGAAACAAATTTAGGCTTAAACTGTCACGTTCTCTCATGTGAATTCTGTTTGGGGAGAAAATGGCAATTTGCTTTATAAATAAATGAGGTGTCAACACCAGCTTCCCTTACCAGGTTAATAATACTGTATCTTCGTGATAAGGGGTTTTTAAAACATGAATCAACAAGGTGAAAAAGATGAATGCTCTCTCCCAAAGTCTGCCGTTTCAATCTTGGTCAGCCTGCCTATGACTGTTAGGTTTAATAATCCCAAAACAGCAATGAAAAAATTAAATTGCATGAATTATGTTCTTTCTGGTTCATCCCTGAAACATATGTCATGTTCAAGATAGTCTAATTTCGAAAGAATGTGATAGGATCTTTTTTTAAAAAAGCAAATGTTATGTCTTAGAGTAAAATGTTCTTCTGTAGATATTGAACACACATGATATAAAGGAATATTTGAGATACAGGTAGCGCTTGAATGCTGAATGATAAACACAAATCAAATTTCAAAACAGATAAATTACACCAGGGCCCGGTTTCTGTTGGTCAATTATAGATTATAGAATCATTCAAAAACAAACAAACAAAAAACAACCCAGAATGAATTTAAAGCAGCTGCCCCATGTTTGGTTTACCTTACAAATTACCTAGGAGGCTACAAGCCTCTTCATGTAAGACCTAAAATAATTTGGTGAAGTAGCAGCTAGTACAGTTTCTAGCTGCTTGGACATTGGGCTGTGCTAGTTTTGTGGGGCAATCATGGGTATCTTAAGCGTATACTTGTCCCACTCATGTTCACATAAGATGTGGGATGGGAAGAGTTTCTACTCATTACATAAAATGGAGCATGTCTGGAAGATGGACAGCCACCTACACCAACTCTGCATTCTGTGGATTTAGACCATATCCCACTTGTCTGCTCAGTGCTTAAACTCTTTGGGTGAAAGTGAGGTAAACTGTGAGAGGAAAATAGGTATGGCTTCCCTACCCATGTGCTCCTTTTTGTATAACAAGTTGAGCACTCAACCCTTGCTTTACATATCTGGTTACACATATCTTTGCCCATCCTCCATAACCCTTCATTTAACTTCATTTCTGGCACACCTTCTCACCAGCTATAATACCCTGTAACCTCCATCAATCAGATATTCATTCTAAAAATCTAGCATTATGGTGACATTTTCCCTCACAAATACTTTGAAATATTTTAGAAAAAAGCCTCATAACTCTCAAGAGGATTCACTTTTCTGTCCCTGCTTCTGATAAACTGTGGAGGAAAAAACGGTTTAATACCATTTCTAAAAACATGCCTTCACACTTAGCTATCTTGCCATTGTCATTCATGTCACTATAACAGTAATTGAAATCTGTTATGATGGATGCTCTAGGCTTTGCCAGGCTTCCTTATCAGAGTAAACAATTTCCTAGTCACCATTCCCAGTCTATTCTAGGAGTTTGAACAGCTTCTTGTTACTTATTTTTTAGTCCATTCTACTTTTACAATACCTTTCAACTCAATTCAAATGTCATCCACAGTGGGAACTCACTTAGAGATTAGTGTCCTTCCTTTCTGCTTTTTCCACATAGTTCCTCCACAGTACAGTACCAGAGGGTGGGCAACATTATTGGCCAAAGGGGTTGCAAGCAGCCTCCTCTTTTCTATGGCCAGTGTTGACAAAACATCAACAATTGTGCTGGAAAACATGGTTTATATATTGGTAAGATTACACTTACAGTAAGTTAGGACTGGGGCTTAAGGTACATACGTACATGGCATAAGGGGATGGAAGGGTCTACTTCTGTATATCATACCATCTGTATATGATGATGGTTTATGTCTTCCCTACAGCCAACAACTAGAAAAACCTAGTTGCCAACAGTCACTATACATTATCACCATCTAGAACAGACATGTGAGCAAAATATAACATCATTAAAAGGAGGAGAAAGTCCAAGCTGTTTGCCATGAAGGAGCAATGACTTCCCCGAAACCAAAACCTGGAATCAGGACCCTATAGCCAAACAGGATGTCCAACTCTCATGTTTGGTGGCTGACAAGTAAACAATAGCAAGAAGTGAAAAAGCAACCCTTGAGTCTTGTTGGGCGCTCCTTTCTTTCATGATATAAAGAACGTTAAACTCATTGAAGAAAATTCATTGAAAGCTAATACTGCAACTTTCGAAAGTACAGTATATCATGCATATATTACAATATTAACAACATTTATCATAGCTTTTCATTTATCTTTGTCTAATGTAAAACAACCCCGATAGAGAACTTATTTCCTGCACTGATTTAAAAACCATTCATCTTCATTTTTTATTTGCTAAACTATGAAATTCCACAAAATTAATTTGTCCTCACTGTCATTAATTCTATTACCCTCATCTCTAACTTGTGCCAAATAGCGGAACATAATCTGCACAAATAATATTTGCAGGTGAAAGTTTGTTTTAGCCTTTTTCAAAACAGAATCAGCATCTTATCTACCGAAATTACTTGCAATTACTTAAATAGTAGAATTTGCTGCAATTGACCCAATATTGTTTTGTAGATATTTTTGGTTTTCTAGCTATTAGGTTTTTCTTCTTGACATTTATAAAGTTTAGTAGACCTTCCACCAGCTCTGAAAACAGCCAATGAAATTCTGAATATTTAGGTGTTCCAGCTATTAAGAACAACCTTCAGCAGCCTATTCTAGGCCATTCTTTTGTTTCTTTAACACAGAAGAAAGCCACTGGTACAGTTAGTAGGAGACAGTATCTCTGTAATACAGCTAGGAAGTGAAAGGGAATGTTCAACATCAGCATAAAACCACCAATAATACTTTCTGGATAGTCCCCATGTAACAAGCAAAACACAAGGGTGGATCAACAGATTGTAGTTCTCAGATGTTTCCATTGCTACCTCTGTTAACCATTACATCAGTAACAATCAGTAGGCTGACATGATAGTAAAAAGATCTTAGACTCACATGGCACAGTTCGGAGGTAGAGATTATCACGGATTATCTGTTGGAGTTCATGATCCACTGAACCTTTCTGGAACCTTAAATTGAGGTAGTGACGAAGATCCTTATCCACAATGCCTCCTGGTAAAGTCAACAATGCACAAATTGGTTAAAATACAGAAAGTGGGACACTTCCGTTTATTTTCAAAAAAATCATTGGCTTCATTTCTAATCAGGAGAGAGTCTTGGGTGCACTATATTTAAAACTAGAGACCTCTCAATTGAGATGTATCATCTATGAAATACCATGAGATATGTTATCTGATAACAAGCCAAGGTTCCCCAGGCTGATTCATGGGGCTCTGTGTTTGAAGCACAGTGGGAGGACAGTGGCAGCTGCCACTATCTTCCTTTTTTGCAGCAAGAGGCCTCTCAGAAGGCTCTGTGGTATGTTACATACATGCTGGACTTGATCAGGAAATCTAGCAGACTGGGGATGCAGAGCAAAATAGAAAGCTCCCCAGTTCCCTGTAGCCAGACTGCTTAACTTTGGCCACCCATCCATCCTTTCACTGGTTCTGGGAAATGGGCAGGCGATATGAAAGACCACAGGGGTGTGTTGTTTTGATACTTGTGATGACTAACTGTACTCATTCCTTCTTTTCATTTTGTCACCATTTTGTTGGTCATTATTTGGGATGGGATTTCCACACAGAAACAGATCAAGGTTGGTGGGGTAGGAGAACTTGCACTCCTAACACAACGTAAGGAGTCTCATCAAGATTCTTGAACTGGAGCCTGGCAACAGATGGGTGTGGCACTAGAAGGATACCTCCTAATTTTAATGAAAGTGGCAGAAGGTATTCTGGTCTTGCACCCAGAGGGGACCTGCCTTCAGCTGCCATTTCAGCACTTCCTTGCAGGTAGACTTGGAAGTGGTCATAGAGAGCTGGGATGAAGGTATCCCTTCCTCATGCTAGTTTTGCTGGAACTAGTAAAGTCATGGCCTTTCTCTGTACAACTTTTTTTTTTTTTTGCTACAAGCAATACCTCTAAACACGTACAATTGTTTTTTTTCCTTCCATTTTATTATTTGTTTCCTTTACAAAGCATGAGGGAGAAAATATTTCTACACTCATCTCACCAATATCTCAACCACTTCCATTTCCAAATCATGGTGAAAGACACATATTTAAATTAGTTTTGTAAAAGTTACAGTCATTTGGGGAAAATGGGTATCACATATGAGACCATTGATAGTAATCTCCACAAAGATCCAAATCAATTTATTCAGACCATTTTTGTGACTACCACAATGTCTTTTCTTAACCTCCAAATTTCTGATTGTTTCTCTGATTGATGGTTAATTACATGTTTTCAGAGGAATTACCTCTGAAGAGGCGTGCTCTGGTCCATGGAGTCACGAAGAGTCAGACACAACTAAACAACAACAACAACCTTTGAAGAGAGACTGCAAGGAAAGAAGAATTCTCCTAATGATTGCAATTCACTTTGTTTTTCTGATTGGCTGGGGGAAAAAAGTCCTGCATCTCCTCTCCCCCCACCCCAGACGGAGTATGCAGTGATGTCCATGCTTACTGACACTGAAAAATAGAAGCTGACGACACATACGAAGATCCAGGTTTATAGAGCCTGTGTTCTAAGCACACTCCTGTACTGCAGTGAGTCATGGACTCTTTGTGCACGGCAGGAGAGGAAGCTGAACACCTTCCATATGCGTTGCCTCCGACGGATTTTTGGCATCACCTGGCAGGACAAAGTTCCAAACAGAGTAGTCCTAGAACGAGCTGGAATTTTCAGCATGAACACATTACTGAAACAGCGACGTCTACGTTGGCTCGGGCACGTCGTGAGAATGGCTGATGGTCGGATTCCAAAGGATCTCCTCTATGGAGAATTAGTGCAGGGAAAGCGCCCCAGAGGGAGACCACAACTGCGATACAAGGACATCTGCAAGCGAGATCTGAAGGCCTTAGGAATAGATCTCAACAGATGGGAAAACCTGACATCTGAGCGTTCAGCCTGGAGGCAGGCGGTGCATCACGGCCTCTCCCAATTTGAAGAGACCCTTGCCCAGCAGGCCGAGGCAAAGAGGAAGTCACAAAAGCAGCAAAACCAGGGAGCCGGACAGGGGACAGACTGGATTTGTCTTCAGTGTGGAAGGGACTGTCACTCTCGAATTGGCCTTCTCAGCCACACTAGGCGCTGTTCCAAGCCCTCCATACAGAGCACGCTACCATAGTCTTTCGAGACTGAAGGATGCCTAACAACATGTAGTGCAGAATGACAAACCTGAATTATTTGCCATCTGGAAAGTGGATGAGTAAGAATGTCACATGTAACTATGGCACAAAGTTTTAAATCGTGGCTTCTCTTTTCTTTACTATGAGGAAGCAAAACCTAAATAAATGGTCCAGTCAGTTTCATTTGTGTTTGAACTCTAACTGAATGTCTGAAATCTTGTTGCTTAGTGTAGTACATTACAGATAGAGTAGACCTATTGAATTGGTAGGGGCTTGGTGAGTCAGCTCCTCCATAAATTCCATTAATTCATTAGGCACACTCTAGATTACAGATGGACACAAATGATTGGTTTGGTGTGATTCATTTACTAGCCCAACAGCGGATCAGGTGCCCTCGTGGAGACAGTGTACTGGCTCCTATGGGTGCTGCCTTTGATTAGGCACCTGCCAGTTCCAAGTCCTCCATACAAAGCACGTTACCATAGTCTCTCGAGACTGAAATATGCCTATCATGAGAGCAGGAGGGGCACCAAATTGCAGATCAGCTGTTGGGCTGGTAAATGGACCATACCGAACCACTGAACCAGTGGTTCATGTCCATCTCTACTCTATGCAACTTGCTACACTAAGCACAAGATTTTAGCCATTGTCTGCTCTTTTATACTCTTAAAGCGTTAGGAACAGTCAAAAGTCCAAGACCTTAAAACTACTCACAAATAAAAAAAAAAGAATTCTAAATAGTTCTTTTCCCAATGACTAAATCATTACTACATTACATTATCATAACAGTGGATAATTTTACTCCTTTTGCAGATAAACTATAATTTTTAAGACTAAAATGACAGTAACAGAATTTGGCCTTATTAAATAGCAGAGGATGAATATCACATGGTTCCAGTGCTGCCTTGTCTTATACCTCATTTTCTGTTGCGGCTGTTGAGGCAATGACGAAGTGAGTATGAGGAAAGCAGGTGTTGTGCACTACCATTCACATTTGTTGAAACACAGCCCCAAGAATTGCTTTGTGTTTGCGTAAGAAGTGGTTAACTGATGAAAAATGGAGTCCGCTTCTGGGATTTTCCCGTTTGGTGTCTCTTTGGGAGTGGTACTAAGCACAAAAGGACATCCTGTAGACCAGTGGTTCTTAACCTTTGTTACTCGGATGTTTTTGAACTGCAACTCCCAGAAACCCCAGCCAGCACAGTTGGTGGTGAAGGCTTCTGGGAGTTGCAGTCCAAAACTCCTGAGTAACCCAAGGTTAAGAACCAGTGCTGTAGACCATCTTGACTATTGCCATTGGTGTTGTCAACATTAAGGCTGCCCTTTGCTATTCAAACTTTCACATCCTTTTTCCTTCAGGCAACGTGGGCATGAGATTGTGCAGCAGTATTGGGCATTCCCTAATTTTTTTAATAGGTGGGGGACGTGGTGGTGCTGCAAGTTCAGCCGCAGAAGCCTCTGTGCTGTAAGGTCTGTACATCTTCAGCTGTAAGATCAAATCAATGTGATGGAATGAGCGCCCGTCGCTTGTCCTAGCTCCCGCCAACCTAGTGGTTCGAAATAATGCAGTAGATAAATAGGGACCACCTCAGTGGGAAGGTAACAGCGTTCCGTGTCTAAGTTGCACTGGCCATGTGACCACTGAAGATTGTCTTCGGACAAAACGCTGGCTCTAAGGCTTGGAAACGGGGATAAGCACCACCCCCTAGAGTTGAACACGACTGGACAAAAATTGTCAAGGGGAACCTTTACCTTTACCTTACAGAAGAACACTATCCCACATTCATAAACCTGAGGTTTTTTTAAACAATTGAATATGTAACTAGTGCTATAATCATAATTGGGGATGTAAGGACACATATAAGTCCTGCTTTTGCTTGCCCTCTCCTGGACACTGGTCAAAATGCCACACATTAAACATGAAGGTCTAAAGAGAAGACTGTTAAGTGTATCTGGCTAAAGACACACACACACAGTTTCCAGTTCAAGAATCCTGACACTGGCACTGTGAGGATGCTGCCTACCCATGCTTTTTCATGCATCCAGGTAAACAATGGAATTGGGCTTATGATTTGCCTTACATTTGCATGAATAGTGGGCTAATAGCATCTCGTTAGCATCTAATTGCTAAAATCAAATGAGACATGAGAAAGATGTTAAATTATAAGATTGGGGAGAAATAATTAAGACTATAGTTGCAGATCTTTGTGCCATTGTCTCATTTTATGTACAGAGTATAATGTGATCTTTAACCAATATAATTTAAATAACAAAGTAAATATGTAGGGAGCTCCAGGATAAGAAAAGTAGAGAAAGGCAGTGTGAAAGGCATGGAGCAGAAGATAGGGGAAAGGAAGATTTCATATATGGATTTATTAAAACAGGTTCACCCTATAGAGGTTTTTGTTTTTGCTATGTCCCTCTTACGGCAACTCTAATAGAGTCTCCAAAGTAATGTGAGATATATAAGTAGTAATTTTAGAAGAGGTAGCCATCTAAGTCTGTGCCAACATATCAATCAAAACAAAATAAAAATAATTTTTTTAAAAAAGGTTGTGGCATCTTAAAGACGAACTGCTATATGTGAGCTTTTGTGGACATGTCTGAGGAGGTGAACTTTTAGGCCTCCCCTAGGCAACGGGTTAGCCACTATGTGAATACAATGCTGAACTAAATAGATCTTTGATCTGTTCTAGCGTTTCCAGCCATGTCTTTATAAGCTGCTTTATCTCTAGAGCTGTTCACAATAAGCAGTTTGTTCAGAAACACACCTAAAGGTATATTAAAATTCTACAATTCATTAAAAGAACCAAGATTACAGAATATTGTTTAATATATTCCATTACAGCTTTTCCCACTCTTTTGGTGACTATGAGGGCTACTCCATTCCTTCTACGGGCTTCTTGCCCACAATAGTAGATATGGTAGTCATCTGAATTGAATTCACCCATTCCTGTCCGTTTTAGTTCACTGACGCCCAGGATGTCAATGTTTATTCTTGCCATCTCCTGTTTGACCACATCCAGCTTCCCAAGGTTCATAGATCTTACATTCCAGGTTCCTATGCAGCATTTTTCTTTGCAGCATTAGACTTTCCTTTCACTTCCAGGCACGTCCACAGCTGAGCGTCCTTTCGGCTTTGGCCCAACCACTTCATTAGCTCTGGAGCTACCTGTACTTGTCCTTCGCTCTTCCTCAGTAGAATGTTGGATGCCTTCCGACCTGAGGGTCCCAACTTCCAGCATCATATCTTTTAGCCTTTTGTTTCTGATCATGGGGCTTTCTCGGCAAAGATACTGGAGTGGCTTGCCACTGCCTGCTCCAGGTGGATTGCGTTTAGTTGGAACTCTCCATTATGTCCTGTCTGTCTTGGGTGTCCCTGCACAGCATAGCCCATAGCTTCACTGAGTTACTCAAGCCCCTTCGCCACGACAAGGCAGCAATCCATGAAGGGGATGGAGGATTACTGCTCAGTTTTATTTCTTAGTTCAGGGCTGGTTATAAAACAAGCATTCCTCTTGCTATCATTATTGCTCACAAATGAATTTTTTTTATTCGCAAAGCAATTCTATTATATTCCTTTGAAAATATATTTGAGATGACCCAGGCACTTCTACTTACTCATCTTTTATCATAGCTCAGAATTTGGTGTGGTATATGTTACTCAGATTGAGAATGTAATCAATTTCATTTCAACCATGAACAATTTGCCTTGGAGCTCAGACGTACTAAGATTAGAAGTGAAACAATTTCATTTTCATTTGAGATTCTAAAAATATTTTATGTAAGCACAGTATACAATTTCAGCAACGTGACTTGTGTGCCTTAGAAAATATATATTTCTCAACTGGTAGATCTGCACAGTTTCAGGAACTATCGGAAAAATGCAACTGCTTCTGCCAGTGGCAGTTCTCCAGAATGGCACACTAGAGAGGTATAGCCCTTAAGCCTTTATTGCAATCTGACAATTGCTTGACAATGCCCCTGTTTTCTCAATGCAAGCAAATAGCAAGAGAACAACAGCTATCCCTGGTAGCAGAGCATATAGCATTTGGCTAAGGAAGGTGAGTTAACAAGTTACACAAAGCCAACTTCATCAATCAAGTAACTTAATGAATCTTCCCAATGGGCCTTAGGTTTCCACATACATTTTATCTGCTGATTTGTTCTGTTATTAACAAGCCTCTGTTCTTCCCATAGCAATCCAGTGCAGCTCACAACAATTAAAACTATAGAATAATCATAGACTGAAAAAGACCATTAAAAACTGTACTATAAACAATCAAACATTTATCAATATTAAAGCCACTATTAAAAAACAATTTAAAAATATTTTTAAAACCTCTACATAAATGAATATAATATTGCTGAAATACCCCTACCCCTTTTTGCTTAAAAGCTGGCCTGACAAAGAAAGTTCCTTGCTTGACAATGGAAGGACAAGAAGGTTTGAAGCAGGAGTCAAGTCGTGTCCCATTAACCACCAGCAGGAACTCATGGGGGGCAACAGTGTTGTTGTTTTTCTTCCTGTGTGAATGGCTATTGGTGCACAGGAAACATGAGATGCAGACCTCAGCCAAGAGTGGGCAGAATTGCGAAAAGTGATCAGTTCATAGCACTGCAGTACTCTATACAGTGGGGTCTTGACTTGAGAACTTAATCCGTATTGGAAGGCGGTTCTCAAGTCAAAAAGGTCTCAGGTCAAATCTGCATTTCCCATAGGAATGCATTGAAAACCATTTGATCCGTCCATAGAAACTAATGGGAAGCTGCTATTCTGCCTTCGACCACTAGAGGGGGATATTTTGTTTCTTTTTTTCTTAGGTCAAGAAAGGTTCAGGGAAGGCAGGGAAAATACAGTCCAGGCAGTACAGTCCCAGGCAGTCCGAAGACTGTCTCCCAATCCACTCTCTAAACGCTGGGAGGAGTGAGGAAGCAGACAGGCACCCTTTTCACTGGCCAACAGTTAACTGAAAGTTCAAATTTTGCACTTTCCCTGCCTCCCACGTGGGTTTTTTTCAGTTCTTCACTCAAATCTAAGTATGTAAGTCAAGTCAATATTTTCCTATGAGAGTGGTTCTTAAGTCAAAATGTTCTTAACTCAAGCCGTTCTTAAGTCAGGACCCCACTGTACCTCACTCTGACTTCACATGACCCGACTCTCACATTCTCTCCCACTTGCTCTGTGTTATACTAACTCCCTCCCCCCGCCCCAGGTACAATTTCTAAACCTGGGCCACATATATGTAAGCTGAGGCAACAACAACAACAAAACATGTTAGACAAACATTTTATTAACATGTTAGACAAAACACAATTTTCAGTATGAATTACACTTCTCTGAAAGAGAGAACACTTGAATCTTCCAGGGCTTGGAAAAGTTATATAGTTGCACTGAAACATCAAGAATCTGCCAACCACATGACCATACTCTCCAATTCTCTAAGTAAACCAGAAAGAAATGGCAAAACCCTGAGGTAGTGAGTGAAAGTATTATTTAGAAGCAAGATTTTCGCAGTGATGAAACTCAGGTAGTTCACTGTATCAGTACAGGAAAATGTAAATAGAAAATAATCCAAAAGCATAATCTATCACAAAGTCATTGTTTTTACTATTTATTATCAGTTAGTCATTCTTCAACAGTACAAACAGACAGCTCTACTACAGAACAAATAAGAGACAGAAAATATTTATTTTGCATTTTTTGTTTAAAATGAAGATGTAGGACAAGGCAAACTGTGCCAATTCAGACACTAATCAACAAGAGACCGATAATTGACTTGTCTGAGATTGGGATGGTGATCTGGCTACAGTTTAACAGCTCAACAGATGGCATGTTTTACCCCAGTGAAACCATTTCTACACAACTTATCTCTGAGAAGCCAAAATACGATTAAACACACAGTAACATTTTCTGGTGTTGAGTCATGTCTTAGTATGAAAATGAAAAATAAAAAGCACTCTACTCAACAGAAAATATATATTCATTTTATTAGATGACTGAAATATTGTTTATTTACATGAGTACTACAGAAATGGGATCAGTAAGGTAGACAGAACTGTAAAAAAAAGTAGTGACGAAACAAGCAAACCTCTTTAGGGCACAATTCAAATATTACAAACAGAACCATATTTAAAAAGTCAGGAACAAACTATCCAAGTAATAATTCACATATTTTTTATATTTGCTGTGTTTTATTACTAATTCTTCCCTTTGCCAGCCACCTATGTGGCAAACCTAATCAAATCCAATATTAGCTAGATGTTTATGGACATTTTATAGTACAGTGTACAGTGCACAGCACAGAAATAAATGTACAGGTGAAAATAATAATATAATTTATTATATTGCACTTAATTTATCATGATTACATATTTGATTAAGTATATAATGATTTTATTTTTGAGCTAACGTATTTCATCTGCTTTTATTATTTTAAATAGTTTGTAAGTTGCCTTGAGCACTATTTTTTAGTGGAAAGGTGGGGGCATAAACAAACAAACAAACAAATATGGCATGGAAACAAAACATTCAGAATTTCTGCATCATCTCATTACTAAAACACACTGAACTGTAAAGCTTCATTAGGTATAAGGAGATAATTTAAATGCATCATTTTCAACGCAAAACAGCACAAGAGAGAAACAAATTGTTTTGACTTGATCTCCTAGAGATGAATTGGTTGTTTAATGTTTTAAGGTACTATTCTGGATATTTTAGACTCTCTGAATTCTTCTAATTAGGACTGGGGGCAAATGTAAATTACTGAAACCAAAGTACTAAGTCAAATTTAAAATCAACCCATTCTCACAAGTCAGTGCTGACGATCCCATAAATTACACTGACAGTTTATGCACAGATAGTCAAGAAAAACGACTATTTTTGTCTAGGTAAAAATGGCGGCTTTCCATCTCTAGGGGAAATAGTGTTGTATTATTTGTTTTAAACACATAAAGGGAGGGAAAACATAGGATTAGTAAATGAAATTTTATTTATTTATTTTCAAGTTTCATTCTGTCCTTTTCGCAGGTGCTTAAGATACATATATGAAGGTCATTTTATTCTCACAAGCTGTGAATATATGCTTACCTTGTAAGCACCACTGCTGTTGGAAGTACATGTAAGATATTTAGAATCTGAACCCAACACACTGGTCACTAAGCTGCCATGGTTTCCCACTCTCCAACCCCAAGAATATCATGTCACAGAATATAAGGACGTGACATCAAGTTTTGTGTTCCATTAAAATAAATATGGTGCTCCATTGCCACAGTCTATTTAGCTTACATGAATGCACATTTGAGTTCATAAATATTCTTAATCATTTCATTGAGTGTTTGTAACATTTTTAACAGTTGTTATAAGTTAATTAAAATAATAGGATAGTATAGGAAAAACAAGGGGCAATAAAAACACTTGGCAGCTTGGATTAAGAGTGACACATTTTCTTCTCTAGCTTTGTACATTTAACTCTAATTGCACCTGGATTTTCCGTGAAAGTTTTGAGCAGAGCCTTGTCAGTTCACAAACTTAAAATACTACTTTCATCTTTCATAATTAAGTTCCAAAAACAGATGAGGACTGTAGAAATTTTAAATAATATTTGGGTGGATGATGGTTTAGAAATGATTTAGAAATTCACCCAAATATACAATTCACCATGGAAAAAGAAATAGAGGGCCAACTCCCTTTCTTAGATGTCATGGTCATATGCAAAACTGACCTCCTATTGAGACACAAGGTCTACAGAAAACCCACTCACATGGACCAGTACCTACACAAAAACTCCAACCACCACCCACAACAAAAAAGAAGCATAATCAAAACACTGGTAGACCGTGCAAATCGGAACTGTGAAGCTCAATTTCTCAGCACCGAACTCAACCATCTGAATTGGGCCCTACAGGCAAATGGCTATTTCAAGAAATAAATCACAAGAGCCATCAAAACAAGAAAACAATACCAAACTGAAGAGAAAAAACAGCCACCCACAAATAAAGTATTTCTGCCATACATCAAAGGGGTCATGTGGGAAAACTTTTGAGAAAACACAACCTACAAACAGTATTCAGACCCACCACAAAAATACAATAAATGTTACGGTCAGCAAAGGACAAAAGGGACCCCCTCACCACTGTATACTGGATACCTTGCAGTTGTGGACAGGTATATATTGCAACCACAAAACGCAGCATTCACACCAGAATCAAAGAACATGAGAGACACTGCAGTCTAAAAGCGCACCTGGATGAAACAGATGCCCTGGATCCATTTCAGTCGGGCTTCAGGCCGCGCCATGGCACAGAAACGGCATTGGTCGCGCTGTGTGATGACCTACTGAGGGAGGCTGACAGGGGCAAAGTGTCCCTGCTGGTCCTCCTCGACATCTCAGCGGCCTTTGATACCACTGACCACGGTATCCTCCTGGGGAGGCTCTCCGAGTTGGGAATTGGTGGCCTCGCATTGGCTTGGCTCCGTTCCTTCTTGGAGGACCGCCCCCAGAGAGTGCAGCTTGGGGAGAGCGTCTCGGCCCCGTGGAATCTCAATTGTGGGGTCCCACAGGGGTCGATCATCTCCCCAATGCTGTTTAACATCTATATGAGGCCGCTGGGTGGGGTCATCAGGGGGTGTGGAGCCCAGTGTCATCAGTATGCCGATGATACTCAGCTCTACATCTCCTTTCCACCTATCGCAGGAGAAGCCGTTCTGTCCCTTCAGCGCTGCCTGGGGACCGTACTGCAATGGATGCAGGAGAATGGGCTGAGGCTGAACCCGGACAAGACGGAGGTACTAAGGGTGGGTGCCCCCACAGTCGGGAACTTGGGAAACTCCCTCTCTTTTGGGGGGGTGACCCTTCCCGCCAAGGATGGGGTCCACAGCTTGGGAATCCATCTTGACCCGGCACTCACTATGGAATTCCAGGTGACGTCGGTGGTCCGAAACGCCTTTTACCATTTCAGGCGGGTGGCCCAGCTGCGGCCCTATCTTGATGTTGGGGCGCTCACCACTTTGGTGCACGCGCTCGTAATCTCAAGATTAGACTACTGTAATGCGCTCTACGTGGGGCTACCTTTGAGGCTGCTGCGGAAACTTCAGGTGGTGCAGAATGCGGCGGCCAGACTCCTTAGTGGGGTGAGAAAATTCCAACATATCTCGCCCACTCTGGCCGCATTGCACTGGCTGCCCATCCGATTCCGCATCGACTTCAAGGTGTTGATGCTCACGTATAAAGCCCTAAACGGTTTAGGGCCTCGATATTTGGCGGAACGCCTTCTACCACCAAGTTCTACCCGTGTCACTCGCGCGAGCCAGGAGGTGAGGTTGAGGAGCCTAACGCCGAGGGAGGCCCGGAAGGAGAAGACAAGAAATCGGGCCTTCTCGGCGGTGGCTCCTCGCCTCTGGAACAACCTTCCCCCGGACATTCGCGTGGCCCCCTCGCTGGGTATTTTTAAAAAGCAATTAAAGACAATGATGTTTCGGCAGGCCTTCCCCCCCCACCCCCCCTTAGTTAATCCTGATTTTCCTTTTTTCTTTTTCTTAGTTTATAATTTCATGCTTGAAAGTTTTCTTCTTTGTAAATTCGTTTTTAGTTATTGTTGTACCCCTGTTGTGAGCCGCCTAGAGTGGTCTATTGACTAGATAGGCGGGATATAAATAAAATAAATAAACAAATAAATAAATAAATAAATAAAACCACTGAAAAATCAGCAGTAGCTGAACATGCCCTAAAACAAGCTGGACATGAAATTCTATTTCAAAATACTGAAGTACTGGACAACACCAGCAATCGTTATGTTAGACTGCACAGGGAAGCCATTGAAATCCATAAACATCAGCATAGCTTCAACAAAAAAGAAGAAAGTCTGAAACTGAACAAGGCTTGGTTTCCAGCACTGGAAAATACAGCCTGCAGAAGGTCAACGAACTCTACCCAGCCACAAGGACCAGGGATCATTGCACAAAAAAGACCAGCTAAAGACACCCATCAACCACAGTGACAGATAATTTCTCCCACTTATCACAACAATACATCCACAACAAAAACATGCTGATCACCCTATCTCCTGAAAAGGACAAAAGCTGTTCCCACAGCTATAAATACTCAACTATCCAACAAATAGAGCATGGACAGAGTTCCTACTCCAGTCCTCTGAAAATGCTGGCCACAGAGACTGGCAAAACATCAGGAAGAACAACCTTCAGAACACGGCCAAAGAGCCCGAAAAACCCACAACAACCAGCGCATGTGTTTGTCAGCTCTCCTCTGCATGCATATACACTGTGCCCTCAATAAAAATCAGACAGCTCTTGTCCATATGTTTACAAATCTGAAACACATGATAGAACAGGAAAAAGGAGTATGGTGGGAAGAGGGCAACACACATATTTAACCACCAGTTCTTAAAAGTTCCCTAAAAATTCTTATAATGACCATCTGAAATGGAAATGGTACTAGCAGCCTCCCCTGCCCTAAAAATGATAAGTTTATAAATCAAACAGCATTTCAGGATAGGGGTAGCATTTGCACCATGATCTGCTACTGAAAAGTCATGTCTGTTTCTTTCTGAGGTTCATGTATCCTAACTACATAAAGTTACATAATTAACTAAAATAATTGATGGGGAAAATGCAAGCTGCAAAAACAGTCAAGATTACCATCTTAAAGATGCTGTTGCAACCATTACAGATGATTAGAAAGAACAGCAACTTATATATGCATGTACTTATACCCATTCACAAAGAGACCGGAACAACTGAAACATTGATTCTTCTTATGTACACATGAATTAAATGCAGTTGTGTTGGATTACTGGAGTGAAAGCCAGGTGGTTTCAACACTCAATTAACAAGGCAGAATTGTACATTAAAATGTAAGAGAACAAAGAAAAGCCAAGGGCTGGCACTTTAGCTATGGAAATGGTCACTGCAGGTTTGACAGACCTATTTAGACTGTCTTATTTGTGACACATAACGAAGAACCATTGTTCCACAGAAGTAGGCAATTACTGTGACAGTAGCCGCTAACTCAGAAAATCTCCAGACATTGTGCTGTCTCTGGATTAGAGCCAAACCACCTTTAATTTGGCTTGAAATAAACAGCCACAAAACATACAGACAATCAAATACCTTAAGACACAGAGGCATCACCTGGATTGTTCAGCTCTGTGAAATCAAGCTCTATCCCCACATTTGAGGCCAATGGTGCTTCATTTGTTCTAAATGACAATGTGATGTAGCAATAGACTGGCTACATAGCTTCATAAAATTACCTCATTCATTCTGTGAACTCTTGTTGACTAGGATCATGCAAAGATACTGAGCCAGAAATGCAGTCATTTCACAGATACAACAAGGAAAAGTAAATTTAGAACGTTTTTCAGGATACCATGGTCTTTAAACTTAAAGAAAATTGGGAAGCAGGATTAAACCCAGAATGGAAAACTGACACAGAAATGAAAGTGCCTAGGGTTCAAGGGATGGTGGTGCGAATGCCTCACCCCATCATCCTCACTTGAGATCAGTCAAATATTTTTGTGTTCAGAACAAAGGTCTGCACAGGCAATGTAAGTTAATTCAGATGAATGTGCTTCATGTCTCTGTGACTGGCAGCCTGATAAGGAAGCATATTCTGTAAGCATGTTCTGTAAATATACTTAACCATGCCTATGTAGATTTTATGCAGTATGTGTGAATGCGATAAAGACATGGGGGGCATTGCCTGCATCTCTAGCCTTTGAGCACCACAAACATCTAGATGTAATGTCTGAATAGGGCTTCTATCAATCAGCTAAGTAAGTATGCAGTTAGCTTAATGGATCAGCCAGCTGTGGGTTCCAACTCTGTGTAACCCACTGTGACTTCCTCCACCATCCTGAAAACTCTGTCTGACAGTGCTAAGCAATAAATGTTGTAGAGTCAAAACTTCCTGCATGAATAAATATTTTAGATAAATAATTTTTTTAGATTACCACACTGTTCATTGCTGTCCTGCTTTATCTAAGCAGTTGAACTGAACTAGTATTTGTCCTTCCTTACATGCAGTCCAGAATCAAAGATGAAATAATGAAGTGCATATTTTATTAACATTAAACAAAGTATATTCAGAAAGTATCTTCTGCACTGAAGATGCTGTTTAGGTATTTTTCATGGCAGGTTGAATAAATATGTTCTTCAAACAAATGAAATAGATCTGACATCAGTCATTATATCAGCAAAACGGATGTACAAGGAGCATATACACGTAAAGCAAAAAGTATTGCACATTTCGTCTCTTGCTCACTGTAAAATTAAGCTACATGCATGCATTTTTTTATAGAACATCCCTTTTTAGGAAATTGAAAACTGTGACAGATGTGCACAAAGCTTTTCTGATTTTCAGTCCTCATTCTCTATCAAAATAGCTGTCAAACATTTTTCTTAAAACAATTTGGCCCTTAGCCAACGTTCATTTCTTGGTCACACCTCTCTGTTTCTTCCAGAATTTTTCACACTCATAATGTGCATCTGTGCCCCCCATTTCTGTTTGAATTCTATAGGTGGAGTTTCCTCTATTCAGGAAACAGGGATGAGCAAATTTGAATCCATCCTTATTTGCACAAATAACTCTGGTGGTGGTGTGTGTGTGTGTGTACGTGGGGAGAGGGCTTGACTGCTTGTTTTAGTATAACTTGTCTTAAAAGCAATTGTGGAATATGAATTAAGTCAGGATTTCCCATCCATTGCCATGCCCTTCTATCAAAACAGCATCAAAACTGAATGTTTCATATTCAGCTGCATTCTTAGCCTAAGTTATGTTGCTTGTGCAAGTAGTCTATTTCCTTGAGCTATTTATTTGTATATCTAATCTCAGGATTAATTCAGTAAATTTCCATGAGATAGAATTAACTCATGCACTGATACTGTAGCCTACCCAAGAGAGCTCTAGCATGCGCTGTATTAGGTCACCTCGCTGGTGCAGAACACTCATTTTAATTTTGTGCTTGGTTAATGCTGCTGAGTCTGGGAGTTCTACAGGGAAAGAGCAAAGGGAAATAAACGGCTTTGAAATGGTATTTGGGAATGTGACTACTTTTATTTTTGAAGTGGAAGCTCAGAGTAATTACAAGCTAAATATGTAGCTGCTGAGCACTGAGACCTGCCAGAAGGCCCTTCCTCTGTTTTTCTCCTGTGGGAGTAGTATCTTATGGAGAGAGAAGGGATATGTATAATTATGCCTCAGTTGTCAAATGGTTTTCTCTCAGAGTCCTGATTGGCATTGATCACAACTCTGTTTCTGCACAAAGCTAAAACATGGTTCTTCAGCCAGGTATCTGACCGTTAATGATCTTGGCTTGAGTAGGTGATGTTATAACAAACATGGATTTTAAATGGATTTAAATTGTTTCGATTTGTTTATATGTTTCAAACTGCTTTTCACGGTTTTACAATAAGTCTTCTTGTACCTATCCCTGAGATCATGTGGCGCAGGGCAAAGTAAAAACGAATGAACAAATGAATGAATGAGTGTCACCTTGTAAATCAAATACAACTCAAGTCATGAAAAACAAGAAGCATCATGGGAAGTGGCTAAGCCGGTAGCAGTACTGCACTTCACATGACCAATGGACATATACAGTAGTTGTACTGTAGAGAGAGGACTGTCCCTGGCAAACAACACACCAGTTAGGTGCATTCATGAGATGAGGCCATCTAAAGCAAAGCGTGCTGCTTATATACCGCCCCATAGCTCTTCAAGCAAGTTAATTATGCAGGCTACACATTGCACATAGAGGCACATACAGAATGTAGGCACAGTGGAAACAACTGACAATGGTGTTTAGGGGCATACAATGTGAAGCAGGGCCTGCTGGAGAGATCTTATTGTCCCTCATGCTATGAACCATAATTGGATAGTACTAAATATCTTCTTCTTGTTGTTGATGATGATGATTATCATAATAGCTACTCCTGGCAGCATGGAGGAGCTGTACAATCAACACTGACATTTGGATCTACATTTTTGCCACAATAGCACACTTTTCTGAGCAGAAGCAAGCTGGTAAGAGTTCAGAAGTAATCATTAATATGAAAAACAGTGACTGAACAGCATTGGTACTAATCCCCTGGTTGGGAAGACTGGGGCAAGTGAGAGGCACCAGTGCTAGGCTGGTTCCATAGTCCTCACCATAGCGAACTCTCCGCCTAAGATAAACAGCATAGTGTTCCTGAGTGACTAGAAAGTGACCCGCTGAATCCAGATTCCATGACAGGGTAAAAATATTTTTTTTATTTTGTTCCCAATTAATTGTTGTCTAGCTGTTTTCAATTGCTGCTTGCTGTTTTATTCTGTTTTTGTTTTGTTTTGGGGTTTTTTTTATACTATTGTTTGTATAAACCTTAAACCTTGAACAATTAACAAAATCTCTTTAAGTTGGTGATTTAAAAAAAAATTAAAATCTATTACAACTGAGTACGGTCTATTCTTTGTCCTTCACTATCTTGCCCGCCACAGAAAACTCTTGAGCTGCATCTGTTAACACCAAAGGTTATTTTCTTTTTAGCACCATGTTAGAGGTAACATTGGTAATTGACTCTACTTCTTGCTTCAGAGGTTTCCTTTCCACTGTCTTTTCATCAAATGATAACAAATCACTCTCAACATGTAAAAGCATACAACTAAACTCCTGATACTGCCACTTATGTGGGATGCCTGTTTCTTCAGTTACAGTAGTACTCAGCATTATTAGTGAGGGTGAAAAATCCATCCTGCCTGAAGCTCCCAAAGTTTCTTGACCGGGGTTGGCCATAATCTGGGTCAGAAAGGACTCTCCCCATGGGGTCTCCCAGGATTTTCTGAACATGTTCTATTTTCACATCTCTGGGCCTCCATTTTCTGCCACTCCTTGAATTTCTGCCTCTGCTCTTTTTCCTCAGTTTCACTCCAATAAGGCAGCTTGTGATACTCTCGTTTTATTCTGTTTTTGTTTTGTTTTGATACTATTGTTTGGGTGAAATCCTGCTGTGCAACTATATGTTGCATAAGGCTGAGGACATCATCAGCTGTGGCCATTTTCAGGAATCAAGTTTCTAAAAACCATCCCTCCCTGAAGCTTCTGAGACTTCCTTGAGAACTCTTGGGAGCTGTGATATGGAAGGCAGTCTTTAATGTCCAAAAATTATTGCACTGGGTAAAATCATGCCAGTGACATCAATTTTTGGACATTAAAGACTTACACACCCACACCATCCCACAGATCTACTCTTATGTTCTGCTAGTTTAGGATAACATTCATATAGGCCGTATACGCGCCTTCTCGATGATTAAGAAAGATCAGCAGAGGAGGCCCTCCTCTCTGTCCCATTGCCAGCGCAAGCACAGCTGATGGGGACACGGGAGAGGGCCTTCTCTTTGGCAACTCCCAGGCTATGGAACGCTCTCCCTCGGAAGATCAAGATGGCCCTTTCACTTTTATCCTTTTTTTTAAAAAAAAAGCTAAAGACCTCTCTCTTCAGGCAGGCTCTTAACAGTTATAACTGAATCCCTGAACCCCATTTTAGCAGATTGTTTTAATTTTTTTCATGTTTTTATGTTTTAATCTTTTAATTTTATTTTACTCCATATATTGTTTAATTTGTTTTTTAATATTTAAGTTATTATGTTTTTAATTGTGTGAATTTTAATGTTGTGAGCCATTTTGGGTCTCTTGTTGGGAGAAATGTGGCATCATCATCATCATTCAGAGAGGAATACCTGCTCACTATTTAACCAAACAGGTATGTGAGGAAGGGGGTGAATGACAACCATTTAAACCACAATTTCTGGAAGTGGTGGAAATAGGAAATATCTGTTATTAGCTATCCCCTTTCTCACTGCAGCCTATACTTGTCATAGCAAAGACTTCAGAAAAAAATGATACACTTATTAATTTCTATGCACATTTTGCTTATTAAATGAGATTATCCTTTCAGCTTTTAAAAAAAAAAACCCCTTATGATTTCTTCTTAGTTTAACATTTTTATGTTGTTTTGTGGCTTTGCTGTTCACAGTAGAAATAACTGATTTCCCCCAAATGTAAACACTGAGGGTTTAAAGTACTTTGCAGCTAACCATAAATTGAAAAGTAACATGACAACAACCCCTAAAGTTAGAAATAATTAATGTTTCTTTGATGTATATATGTAGTTTTTCAGCAATGTTGTATACACTAAGCAACTAATTCATCTTCCTCGAAGCACTTTTTTTAAGATTTAAAGGCATTTTCTTCACATATTCTTACTTTTTCCTCTTATTTATTATCCTAAAGTCTCTTTGGAATGCTCTGTTATTCTCCCTCTCTCCATTCTGGAGGTTTGCACCCAGCTCTTCAGAACTACATGTTGCTCATGCTATGTTATAAGTTACATTAGCCTTAGTACTAGTCTTTAAAAGAAAACTAGCATGCCCCTGGTTAGTAATGTGGAATGAGCAGCTACCCTCCTCACTGACCAGAATTAGTCACTAGTAACTTAATGCACACTATTCTATGTAGCACAAACCCCTTAGTATGTACTAGAGTCTATTAGAGTAGCCTGGCTAGTTCCAAAATATGGCTGAGGCACGTTTGTCCCACCAAATCCTTTGGACCTTTTTCCTGGAGCTACAACCACTATGGCATTTGGTGAGGGGTTGCATGAGTTGTACCTCAGAATACCTGGAGAGTCAAAGATTCATCACACCTATCTTAGCTAAATTTCATTCTGACCAAGGGAAGGACCAACTGCTCCAGGGGGCTGGGAAGGCCTGCAAAATGTGCTAAGTTATAAGCCAGGTTTTCTTCATTTACAGCGATTGACCAATGGGTGTACAGTATAGAGAAGACCCAATTTTTCCAAAGGACAATCTGAACATTTGGAGTTAAAAAAAAAAAAACCAACACCCTGAACTATTTGAAATATACGTTTGTTTTATAACTTTTATAATTGGTTATTAAATTTCTGTGCTTTGGAGCACTGAAATAATATTGAATGCATCTGTATTCTTTGTCATACTGATGAGGGATATGCTGATATAAAGCAATCCTGACCAAACTCTACACCAGTGAGATTTTTTAAAATGCTACTGATATTTATTTATTTATTTATTTGTTTGTTTGTTTGTTTATTTGTTTGTTTGTTTGTTTGTTCGTTCGTTCGTTCGTTCCACCACTGGTTGCTCTGGGCAGTGCACAACAATTGTAGACATAAAACTATATGATCCGTGCATTACATGAACTGAACAAATTTTAGACAAATTAAAAATTGGCGGCAGTTAAATGATAGGCTTAACATCAACAATTCTTAAATTGGCAGATGTTGAAAAGCCTGACAAAATAAATGTATTTTTAACCATTTATTGAAGGATGCCAAGGAGGGAGCCAGGTGAATTTCAGTTGACAAGTCATTCCAGAGGTGGGGTACAACTGCCTAGAAGGCCCAGGTCCTTGTTCTCTCCTTCCAAGGCTCCCTTGGGGTTAACACCCTCATCTGTCTAGCCTGGAAGAAATGCATAGGATGGATAGGTCTCACCCAGGAGTAGATGTTCTGCTATGTAACAAGGTCCCAAGCTGTTTAGGGCTTTGCAAGATAGAACCATCACCTTAAAAGTGATACAGAAACACAGAAAACCAGCGCAGGTCAGCCAGGGTCAGGGAAATGTGGTGGTATTCATTTATTCCCTGTACTAACCTGGCAGCCATAATATGTATCTGCTGAAGCTTCTGCATCAATTCCAGAAGCAGCCCCATGTAGAGTGAATTAATTATGAACTCTTACACCCTGTCATTATATAGGTGTCAACATTATTGGATATATTTATGATTCTTCAAGTTTATAGTTATTGTCACATCATTTTCTTCCCTCTTATTGCACTCATAATAAGGGTGGACTTTGTGATACCACTGTTGAAAGTCCAAGTGTTGACACAGACCAAACTGATGTCCCCATCCTGTACATATTGAGGTGCTAGTGGGTAACACATCCACCATGTAATTTGTAATATTTATGTGAGGTGAAGAAGGAAAGGGAGGGAAGGTGTTAAAAACTATTTTAGCTACTATTTTAAGCTGTACCATCAACAGAAAAATAAATGCTGACTTCTAATGAATTGTTTTGCTCAAACCAACAAATTGTATTGGCTCTGTTCCAAGAATAGATTTTTCATTCTGAACAAAAATGAAAAACCCTACATCCCTAAAAGATACAATTAAGGGTGTCATCACAAGAAATACACAGCTTTTCTCTTCAACTGTGTTTAAAGTAATTATATTGTAAAAGTAGCACTTTAATAATTGGTAAATATGGATTTTTTTCCTCTCTTTTAAACTTGACTTCTTATAAGAAACTGCTGGTGAGCAGCTGATAGTGGCAGCTACTATTAAAAAAATAATCCCTGAGAGAGCACCACTGTTTATTCTCGGAGACTTTAACACTAGAGTTGGTGCTGATAACAATTCTGGGTCCACTTGTCTAGGCTGCTTTGGCACTAGGAAGATGAACAAAAACAGCCAACACTTGCTGGAGTTTTGCTGTTATTGTGGTCTTTGTGTCAGCAACGCATTATTTAATACGAAGCTTCGACACAGAGTCGAAGCTTCGACACAGAGTCTCTTGGAGACATCCAAGGTCAAAGCATTGGTATCAGCTCGATTTGATCCTCACTAGGCACTCTAGCCTTCCTAGTATTATGATCACACACAGTTATCAGGATGATGATTGTGATACTGATCAATCCCTGGTGTGTAGCAGGGTAAAACTGTGAATAAAGAGATTGTATCACACGAAAAAGGAAGGAAAACCACGTATTGACATCAGCAAAACTCGTGATCAGAGAAAATTGGAGGAATTTGCCCAAGCACTTGAGGAAACTCTTCCAGGTCCGGCTGGTGCAAATGCACCTGAACGATGGGAACATTTCAAGAATGCTGTTTATAACACCACCTTGTCCACATTTGGCAAGAATACCAAGAAGACAGCAGACTAGTTCGAAGCCCATTTGGAGGAACTGACGCCAGCCAATAAGGAAAAGAGGAGAGCTCTAGCAGCATACAAAGCCTGTCCTAGTGAGTACAACTTGCAGATTCTTTGAGTTGCTTGTAGCAAAGTCCAACAGACTGCCAGGAGATGTTCTAATAATTACCTGTATTGGCTTCAGATACAGATAGTAGCGGACACAGGTAATATTAAGGGAATGTATGACGGTATCAAGCAGGCTTTAGGTCCAATACAGAAATCTGCTCCCAAACTTTCTTGCCCGGGTTTGGCCATAATCTGGGTCAGAAAGGACTCTCCCTGTGGGGTCTCTCAGGATTTTCTGAACATACTCTATTTTCACATCTCTGGGCTTCCTCCTTTTCTGCCACTCTGAATTTCTTTCTCTGCTCTGTTTCCTCAGTTTCACCCCAATAAGGCAGCTTGTGATACACTTGTGTTTTCCACTCTTTCTCAGCATACTTTCTATGCTCAGTCCATTCTAATCCATTCTTGTACTATTTCCACCCAACCTTTCTCTCGTTTATCTTTTTCCTCTATCTCCTAACAACGTGCCTCCTCCTCTAGCTCCTATCCTTCTCTCCTCCTTTTCTATCCCCCTTTCCTCCTGCCAACATGTCACCTCTGTTGGATCCTTCTTGACCAGGTTTTCATGTTCATTCTCACTTATACAGTGGTGCCTTGCAAGACAAATACCTTGCAGGACAAAAGATTCGCAAGACAAATGGTTTTGACAATGGGGGGTTGATGATTCGCAAGACGAATGTTCCTATGGCCGTGCTTCGCAAGAAGAATGTTTTCCATTTTTTGTTCCTGCCTCATGTTTGCTGATACTCCCAGCCTCACACCTATCAGTAACTTTGAAACGCCTATTGTCATTTATAGACACTGAGGTAATAGCTAAATACCAACAGAAGTCTGAAATTCTTTACTGATAGATTTTAAGTTTTTAGAATAAGCAACATTTGGCAAAAGCTTGAATTGTTTTGCATTGTTGGGTGCTTTAATCTTAAAATATTTCAAATGGAAAGCATATTTTGGGATGAATCTTCTTGCTGAATAACAATAGAAACCCCAACCATGAAAAACTATGGTATTCAATATGTACATGCAATCGAATTACTGCAAAAAAGGAGTTTTCTGTATTTATTACTTTAGGTCCCATTGTGGATTTGAGGCTAAATAAGTGTGAAGCATTTTAAAAAGGCTATTTCTCTGATGACTCTCCAGTCACTGCCTTTTATACCTGTCCAGCACCAAGGGGCTTGTATTTTCACTCACCCTCTGGCCATAACTGTTTGTTAAAAAAAAAAAAAAAGAATACTAATCTCAAGACTGCAGATTTAACTCATGACTATTGTCTCATGAGAAATGAAAGTTCACTCATGAAAGAACCACAATTTCTGTGTCGTGTTTTATAGGTTTTACTGACAAGAGGAAAGTTCATATGGCCACAAGCACTGAAAGAACAGATTCCACAAGACAGGTTTAAATGTTAGCCAAGTACAAAGGATTACTTATTTATTTATGCATGCATGCTGGGAACAGATTGTGGCCCTTTTTGTTCAGAAACATCTCCGCTCATAAATACTCACAAGGACACAAATCACACAGAAATGAAACTTGAACTGTATCATAACAGAGGGGTTCTTGGACTCATGTGTTCTCCTTTGAGGTGCAAATATCATGTGTTGACTTCTGTTTTAGATTAACTGGAGTATAGTGTTCCATCCAAACCCTTAATAGCAATTAATCTTAACTATGATTTACTGCAACAACAACACTTCATAAACAAATGGCCCAAGTTGGTTTCTTTCAGTAAACCACAGTTAGATAACCTGTTCAGTGTTGGATGTGATAATAAACTGCAGTTAGTAAAAAATAGAAGTGCAGTCCAGTTGGGAGTAGTGGATGGGAGCCCTTGACCCAAAGCCCATTCCCATAACAATGAACCATATTCGGCCAACTGTTTCATATAGAAATACTTAGTCGCATTTAAAGTTTCACCCAACTTTTTGATAACTTGAAAGTGAAATGTTCTGTTTCAAAATACAATCTTTAACAACGAATATTAAATATTACCTATTGTTTACTACCTAGATGGTGTGTGTTACTGTAGTGAAGTAGTGCACTACAGTTGTGTTTAGATAGAGTCACCCTAAATATCCCAAGAAACAGATTAAACAATAAGCACATTGATGTTTTATTTGCTTAGCAGCTGTCCTCTCCCGCTTCACTCAGAGGCCTCAGTTTCACTGGCCAAACATAAATGACTTCCTAAGACTCATGAGGAAAAATAATGCCATTGTCAATACACGTTTCTCACACTAAATTGGATTTGTCTGGGGCCTTGTTGATTAGGAATAACACAAACATGCATAGATTGCAGTTGTCACTGGTCTTCTGAGACTATATCATTTCAACACAGACGTTGTCTAGATGTTTCATAAAATCATGATCCGTTATGTGAACACTTGTCATTTTATGGTGTCATAGCAGAGGTAGGGCACTCATTCTCTTTAGTTTTTAAAACTAAAGAAGGTTTTGTTTCTACAGGCAACAGGCCAATAATACATCTAGCCCAGCACCTTGCTCTGCACAGTGGCCAATCAGATACTCATTAGTACTGTTTTATGCCTTCACTATTTGCCTCTCTTTGCTCAGATCATATTTAGAGACTGTGTCTCAACTTGGAGGACCCATATTGCCATAGTCCCTTTCAGATATTGCAGAATCCAGGGTTATTAACACACTTGGAAGGCAGTGCCTCATCACCTTTGCTGTCAGGCTTTCAGTCCCAAGTCTGAAGAGGAGATGTTCCTGCTCAGGCATAGGCTCTCCACAAAAGCAAGAACAATTTTTTTTCCACGTGAGCAGGAACCTCCTCTTTGGACTCCTCATTGCTCACAGGACACAGCAGAGGGCACAGGTCAAGGAACCCCCCTCTAAGCATGTTGGCATAACACTTGAATAGGATTCACATCAGCCAAATATCCACTGACAGACCCTTCTTTCCAACAACATTCAACATGGCTATGCTACCAGTTATTCCCCACTTTTATACATATTAAGAACAAGAATATTGAAATATGGTAAGATTGGGAATATTTCTGCCTCTCCCCTTTAATTTTAAAGAAAAAACAACTATAAATCATCATCATAATGAAACAGAGACAAGGTTAATCTTTTCTTTCATCCTGCCTGAAATTCTTAGAAGTGATTTTATAGGCAAAAAACTGCCTTCTAAATCTCTCAGAAAATCAATTTTACTAGGTCAACCTCCTGTCTGCTGATATTACTGTTCAGCATACACTTGCTGGATATACCATCAAAGAAAGCAAACAGTGACTTTATGCATCGCTGATTCCTTCCCATATCACAAGCAGGTAAAGGGCAACAGCCTTCCAATTTAATAAATAACTTTTTAATGTGTATTTATGCTGTGGTTTTGCATATGCGAGGTATAAAAAATAGTTTGTCACACAGTAAAAAGCTTTTCAGATTTAGTACATGAAAAGCACAAACAAAACAAATAAAACAAAAACAAAACCCAACAGAATATCTAACTAACAATCTCATAATTAAAGATTAATGACTTTCTGCAGCATAACTGACTTATTAAACTGCAAATAACAGTCTGTAGCAGAACTGCTTCTACCAAAGCAAGATCAAATTGATAACACTCTTCTCTTCTGTACCTATTTTCCTGTTATTCTGATGCTGACAAGAATGAACGTAGTAATTGAAAATGCTTCTAATTGCAATTGAGACTTGTGAGAGCTTTTTCAACCCTTCAGTAGCACTGTTTGCACATCATTCTGGCAAGTGAAAATACTTATCTCAAGAACTCCTGATGGTGTTAGTTCAGTATCTTTCTCATTCTTGAGTATCATATGTTAGAAGAGAGTGGGTTCAACCCAGGTTACACTGAATAAGATCCATGCTTTTGTACGATGAAAAGCAGATATAAGACAGAGGGATCTCCTTAGGTTTCCTAGACTGTTCTTTACTTGCTCTTGCCTATGCTGATCTTCTTTCAACTTACATGGATGTTTTAGGATTTCTGATGTCCCTTCCCTCCCACATTTCCATCGTGGGTCTCTTTGGGGTGATAGAGGTAGAATCTTGCCTTTGATCTCGAGGTGAGTGCGGAGGTCAGCCATGGCTTTGTGTCTCTCTGGCTTAGATAGCTAGAACCTCTCTCCACTAGTTTGTTTTATTGCAATCTTTACTCACATCAGAGCACTGCATAATTATAATTACTGGAATAAAAGTTGAGGTGTGATTTCTTTACAAGGGGAAGGGTATTCTGTTTGTTATTCTGACTTTCAGGGTGGAATACATACATTAACTTAGCTGCTGCTTGCTCTGTGAACATTGTAAATATCTCTGTGTGTCAAGATCAAGCATACATAGTTATTTAACAGGAAAATAGCTAAAGATAAAAACTATATGGGTGTTATTATCATCAGAGTCAGGCCAGTTAGACATTTTCTTTCTGCACAAACATTGCATTCCTCCCTAGAAACCAACTGTATGATAGAACATGTCAAAAAGTTGAAAGGGGATTTGAATAAAATATAGTTTGGATATAGTTTGGCTTCCTTCTCAGTAGAGTCCCTGAATTCCAGAATGCAGCTACAATGTTTCTAAAAGTTGATTGTCCAGCATAGCAATATAAATTCCCACATGTTTCCATTCTCAAGCACAAGGAAAGGGAACTGCAAGATCAGTACCTTCACCCATGAGAAGGCAAAGTATTTTGCAACATGGTTGTTGTGGGTTTTTCGGGCTTCTTGGCCGTGTTCTGAAGATGGTTTTTCCTAACATTTCGCCAGTCTCTGTGGCCGGCATCTTCAGAGGACAGCAAACTGACCCACATTGGACAAACCTCATCCTACATCAAAGACTCAGGGCATTTCATAAGCAAGATGAGCACCCTAAAACTCAACCCTGGGGATAGACTGGTCAGTTTTTATGTAGTATCCCTGTTCACTAAGGTACCGGTAAAGGACACCCTGATACTCATCCAGCAGATATTTCCAGAAGACATCAAGGCCCTCTTCCAAAACTGCCTTACAACCAGCTATTTCCAGTGGGATAATGAATTCTACGAACAGACAGATGGAGTGGCCATGGGCAGCCCTCTCAGCCCGGTTATAGCAAATTTCTACATTGAGCATTTAGAAAAACTTGCCCTGGCTTCGGCACCCCTCGCACCCACAGTCTGGTTCCGATATGTGGATGACACCTTTACAATCTGAAGTCACGGTGAAGAAAAATTGGAAGAATTTCTCAACCATCTCAACAATATCCACCCAAATATACAATTCACCATGGAAAAAGAAACAGAGGGCCAACTCCCGTTCCTAGATTTCATGGTCCTACGCAAAACTGACCTCCGACTGGGACACAAGGTCTACAGAAAACCCACCCACACAGAAAGGTACCTACACAAAAACTCCAACCACCACCCACGGCAAAAAAGAGGCATAATCAAAACACTGGTAGACCGTGCAAATCGGAACTGTGAAGCTCAGTTTCTCAACACTGAACTTGACCACCTGAATTGGGCCCTACAGGCAAATGGCTACTCCAAAAATGAAATCACAAGAGCCATCAAACCAAGAAAACAACACGGAACTGAAGAAGAAAAACAGCCACCCACAAACAAAGTAGAGAGCACAGTTTGCTGTCCTCTGAAGATGCCGGCCACAGAGACTGGCGAAACGTTAGGAAAAACCATCTTCAGAACACGGCCAAGAAGCCCGAAAAAACCCACAACAACCATTAGATCCCGGCCGCGAAAGCCTTCGCGAATACATATTTTGCAACTCACTGAACAAGAGAAAAATTGTAGACGAAACTAAGCTAACAATGCAAATAATGGCTCAAAATGGCTATGGCTGATAATCTGTTGCATTGACTATCAAGCCCAAGGTATTCTCTGTCACTAAGAAGATGTTTGAATTTATTTCCCCATTTTCCTGAAATCTGCTGCTATTTCCATTCATTGGTTCTAGTCCTGACATCTGGAGTAAGAGAGAACAGGTCAAATCTAACTTCATGAAAGCCTTTAATCACCACTATCACGTTTACCTTTAATTTTCCCTTTTCCATGCTGAATGTACTTATATCTTTCAACTGTTCCTCACAGGACTTCCTTTCCAGATCCTCAGCACCCTGGTTTATCTTCTCCCATAATATTCTACTTGTGTCATTTTAGAAATTTGGTGTTCAGAACGGGACTCACTAAATGCAGCCTGACTGTAACAGAATAGAGTGAAACTATTAATCCCTATGACCTGTAATTCTTGCAACAAGATGAGTCCTAAACTCAATTGTTTTTTAAGAAGCTGCATCACACTGCTAGTTCAAATTCAGCTATTCTAACTCTGTTGGTTTAAAGTCACCTAGAATCTTTTCACATGTACTGCTCCTGACCTAGGTCCCTGTTTTTGTCTTCTAAATTCTTGTACCGAAACACAAGTCTTTACATTTTATCTTATCATTAAATTTATATTTAATTTAGGTAGTATTGCATTTTACAAGTTTTGATCCAGTGTTCCAGCCTGCCTGTTGTTGTTTAGTCATTAAGTCATGCCCAACTCTTCATGACCCCATGGACCAGAGCACGTCAGGCCGTCCTGTCTTTCCCTGCCTCTTGAAGTTTGGTCAAATTAATGTTGGTAGCTTCGATGACACTGTCCAACCATCTCATCCTCTGTTGTCCCCTTCTCCTCTTGCCTTCACACTTTCCCAACATCAGGGGCTTTTCCAGGGAGTCTCCTCTTCTCATGAGATGGCCAAAGTATTGGAGCCTCAGCTTCAGGATCTGTCCTTCCAGTGAGCACTCAGGGTTGATTTCCTTTCAAATGGATAGGTTTGTTCTCCTTGCAGTCCAGGGAACTCTCAAGAGTCTTCTCCAGCACCACAATTCAGAAGCATCAGTTCTTCGGCGGTCAGCCTTCTTTATGGTCCGGCTCTCACTTCCATACATCACTACTGGAAAAACCATAGCTTGAAAATGCAGACCTTTGTCAGCAAGGTGATATCTCTGCTTTTTAAGATGCTGTCTAGGTTTGTCATCACTTTCCTCCCAAGAAGCAGGCATCTTTTAATTTTGTGGCTGCTGTCACCATCTGCAGCGATAATTGAGCCCAGGAAAGTAAACTCTGTCACTACCTCCATATCTTCCCCTTCTATTTGCCAGAAGGTGATGGGACCAGTGGCCATGATCTTAATTTTTTTGATGTTGAGCTTCAGACCATTTTTTGTGCTCTCCTCTTTCACCCTCATTAAGTGGTTCCTTAATTCCTCCTCACTTTCTGCCACCAGAGTGGTATCGTCTGTTTATCAGAGGTTATTGATATTTCAATCTTAGTTCTGGCTTGGGATTCATTCAGTCCAACCTTTCGCATGAAAGTGCCTCATAGTACAGTGGTTAAACTGCTGTACTGCAGCCAAAACTGTGTTCATGACCCAGGGTTGAATCCCAGGTAGCCGGCTCGAGGTTGACTCAGCCTTCTATCCTTCCGAGGGGGGAATGTGTAGCCTGCATAATTAACATGTAAACCACCCAGAGAGTGCTTGAAGCACTGTGGGGCGGTATATAAGCAGCACACTTTGCTTTTTTGCATTTTTAAATAAGCAGGGAGACAAAATACTCCTTGTCATACTCCTTTCCCAATTTTGAACCAATCCGTTGTTCCATATCCAGTTTTAACTGTTGCTTCCTGTCCCCCATGTAGATTTCTCAGGAGATAGATAAGTGTGATTGACACTCCGTTCAAATGCATAGGGGTGGATATTGTGGGACCTTTGCCCAAGGCCACAAAGAGGGGGAACAGGTTCATTCTCACCATTGTGGACCATGCCACGAGGTACCCTGAAGCCATACCCTTGACTAACATTGAAACTAACACAGTGGCAGATGCCTTGGTGGGGTATATGTCCTCCCCTCTTTATAAGTTGTTTTGTAGGGGGAAAGCTAAGGTGCTTTTCACCAAAAAACAACCTGGACCCAAAACATACAAAAACAGTCATATAATAACATACAATACCATACTTACTTATACTTACACTCTAAGTTAACCATATCAATTAGGCATTTAAACAATAACATTTACAATACATCAAATTACCTTTATTCATACAAACCAATCATGTTTTTAATACACAAGTACATTTAACCTTTGGTCACCAAAATATATACATAGTCCATGTTTCTTTCGCCGTCTTCATTCTTCAGGTCTTCTTGACAAGGCGTCAGCAACACAGTTCACTGACCCTCTGACCACCTTCACTTCAAAGTCATAGTCCTGCAGGTTTAAAGCCCACCTCATAAGTTTACTATTGTGGGATTTCATTGTCTTTAACCATTGCAGTGGTGAATGGTCAGTGCACAGAATAAAATGTCTTCCCCAGATGTAAGGCTTGGCCTTATGGATCGCGTAAACTATGGCCAGGCACTCCTTTTCCACGGTTGCCAAATGTCTCTCACCTTTCTGGAGTTTCCTACTCAGGTAGGACACTGGATGCTGGTCACCATTCTCATCCTCCTGGCACAGAACTGCTCCTACCCCGCTGTTAGACGCATCGGTGTAGATGATGAACTCCCGGTCGAAGTCTGGAGCACGCAGCACTGGATAATTGATGAGCGCCTCCTTCAACCTCCGGAACGCCTCCTCACAGTCGCTGGTCCATGGGATGCGGTCATCAGTCTTCTTCCTCGTCAGATCGGTCAGCGGAGCCGCAATCTCGCTAAACCTCGGGATGAACTTTCTGTAGTAGCCCACCAACCCAAGAAATGATTTGACTTTTTTCTTGGTGTTGGGTCTAGGCCAATCACGAACTGCTTCTATCTTAGCCTCTAGGGGTTTTATCACTCCTCCCCCTACTATGTGACCCAAGTATTTTATTTCTGGGCTACCCAGCTGACACTTGCTCGCCTTTACCGTTAGCCCTGCTGCACTTAACCTCTGCAGCACTAACTCCAGGTGTTTCAGGTGATCTTCCCAGGTATTACTGAAGATCCCTATGTCGTCAATGTAGGCCACAGTAAAGTCACTGAGCCCTGCTAAGGTCTGGTCCATCAGCCTTTGGAATGTGGCTGGTGCATTTCTGAGACCAAAGCTCAGGACTCGAAACTCATAGAGACCAAAAGGGCTGCAAAAGGCGGTCTTTCCTTTTCCCTGGGATCAATTCTTAACTGCCAATATCCCTTTACCAGGTCCAACGATGAGATGAACCGACAACCCCCTATGGTTTCAATCAGGTTGTCTAGCCTGGGCATCGGGTAGGCATCAGGAGTGGTTACGCGGTTTAATTTCCTGTAATCTACACAAAACCTAATGCTCCCATCAGGCTTGTCCACTAGGACTATCGGAGAGGACCAAGGACTAGAAGAGGGGACGATTATGTTCTCCCTAAGCATCTCGTCCAGCTCCTTCCGCACCTTGTCCCTATAGGGTCCCGTCACTCGGTATGGGGATACTGCTTGCGGGGGTGCATCCCCTGTGTGGATCCGATGCATCACTCCCTTCACTATCCCCGGCTTGTTGGAAAACACCTGTTGATATTTAATGAGCAGCATTTTTAGTTCTTGCTGCTGGTCTTGGGTGAGTGCAGGACTGATCTTTACCTCCTCTGGGTTGTATTTTACTTCCCCTCTACCCTCCCAGAAGGGTAATTCAGCTTCCTCACTCTCAGCTGCTTTTATCGCAAATAAAACCCTCTGTTCCCCTCTGTAGTAGGGTTTTAGGGCATTCACATGAACCACCCTCCTTGCTTGGTTCTCCTCCTGCTCTATAAGGTAGTTCAGGTCTGACATCTTGGAAATGACCCTATATGGTCCTGCCCATTTGAGCTGCAGTTTGTTCTCTCTGCAGGGCCTAAGCCAAAGCACTTCCTCCCCTGGGTCAAAGTGCCTCTCTCTAGCTTTGTGGTCATACCATGTTTTCTGTCTGACCTTCTGAGCTTGCAGGTTTTCTGCTGCTAGCTCTAGGTTTCTCTTTAGGTCATTCATCAAGGTGTCTATGTATGTCACAACGTCTTGTGGGTCATCCTGGGTGATCTGCTCCCAATTTTGTTTGATCAAATCAAGGGGCCCTTTCACCCTTCTCCCAAATAAAAGTTCAAACGGACTGAACCCGGTACTGGCTTGTGGCACTGATCGATAAGCAAACAAAAGGGATTGCAGCTTCTGGTCCCAATTGTTTGGATTCTCTGCCAAGTAAGCCCTAATCATGCGCATTAGAGTCCCATTGAACTTCTCAGTTAACCCATTACTTTCAGGGTGATAGGCAGTGGTTTCCTTGTGCTTAATTCCACAGATTTGCCATAACCGTTTCATGAGCTTCGATGTGAACGATGCGCCCAAATCTGTGATTATTTCTGAGGCAAATCCCATCCTGGACATATACCCCACCAAGGCATCTGCCACTGTGTTAGTTTCAATGTTAGTCAAGGGTATGGCTTCAGGGTACCTCGTGGCATGGTCCACAATGGTGAGAATGAACCTGTTCCCCCTCTTTGTGGCCTTGGGCAAAGGTCCCACAATATCCACCCCTATGCATTTGAACGGAGTGTCAATCACAGGCAAAGGGCACAACTTTGCTTTGGTCCTGTCGCGGCTATTCCCCTGCCTTTGACACACATCACATTGTTTACAGAACTCTTTGATCTGCTTCCCTATTTCAGGCCAGTAAAAATTCTGTGTGATTCTCTGCTGTGTTTTGTTCACCCCTAAATGCGCAGCAAACATGTCAGAGTGCCCCCTTTGTAAGATCATGGGGCGATACTTTTCAGGTACCACTAGCTGACTTCTGATCCCATCTCCCCCTTTTGAGATATTCCTCAGGGACTCCCTGTATAAAATTCCCTTTTTCTCTAGAAATCTCACTGGGGTTTCAGGTGTTAGCTGGGCGTCTGTCACCTTTTCAAAACACTTTTGGAGAGTGGCGTCTGCCTTTTGCTCTTGGCCAAATCGGCTGTCTGTGGTTAAGGTTTCCACCACAGCTTCTGAACTCCCCCCACCTGCTTCCGTCTCGGGCTCATCATTACCCCCCTGAACTGTCCCCGTGGTGGCTTGTGAACGTGTAATCACTAGCACCCGTTTCACATGTTCAGCCAGGTCATTTCCCACGAGCACGGCTGCTGGCAGAGTCGATGAAATCGCTAGCCGCCAAACTCCCCTCCAGCCTTGAAAGTTCATAGGTACCTCAGCTACTGGCAGCGAAATCACCTGTCCCTCAATCCCTGCCACCTTTATGCTCTCATTCGGGATTATATACTCCCTAGGAATAATATCTGGATGGCACAGGGTCACCTGGGAACAAGTATCCCTTAACCCCCGATACTGATGGTCAAGTATTCCTACGTCCACCCCTGCTGTTTCAAACAACTGAGAATCTGTTCTCACAAGTAAGCAGCGCCTGACCTCCACAAGAGGACCATTTTCCTCAGCCTGATCAGCAGATGTCACTGTTCCAGATTGAGTAGCCATGGCAACAGGCTCCCTCAGTGACAAGGAGCTTTGCTCTTTCTGGACACAGAACACAGCTTTTGGCTTGGTTCCACTCAAATCCTGAGGCACAATTCCTTTTAGCTGCTTTAATTTCTCACACTCTGAGATTAGATGGCCCTTTCCTTGAGAGAAATAACATTTTCTGCTATATTTTGAGTCTTTCTCATCTTGTTTTGGTTTTCCCTCCAAAATCTGAGGTCTTGGTTTCATGTCTGAGGGCTTCCCTTCACCATGGGCCCCTCCCCCTTGCTGGTTTTTCCCTGGTCCCTGAGAGTACTTGCTGTAGGTTTCTTTGGGTTTACCTATCGATTTCCCCTCAGCACCTAAGGGCTTTCTTATTTGGGAAATAAAATCGGCGATTTCGGCCGCCTCTGCCACAGATTTCGGTTTCCTTTCCCTCACCTGGAACTTCAGTTCCCCATGCAGGACTGAATAGAACTGTTCCAGCGCTATCAAGTCTTTGAGCTGCTGAAAGGTCTCTGTCCCCTCCTGAGATAGCCATTTCTCTAGCAGCCTCACCAGTTGGGCCCCCACTTGGGTAAAAGTCTGCTCTGGTTTCTTTGTGAGGGACCTGAATCTCTGCCTCAGCTGTTCCGCATTTATCCCATGTCTGGCAAACACCAGTTTTTTAAACTCTGCAAAAATCTTTTAACAGCTCCTCTGGCATCTCTGCATAGACTTCTGCCAGGCTGCCACTGATTAAAGATCGCATAATGGTCATCTTCTCAGTTTCCCTTACTGAGAAGTCCACAAACGCTCTTTCCACAAGGGAAAAGAACACCTCAGGACAATCCCCCTTGTGGTACACAGGGAATTTCTTCAGGTCAGCTTTAGACAATTGGCCTCCCTCAGAATCCCTATTGTTATTATTGTTCTGATTCATCAGTTCCAATTTTCTTAATTCAAACGCCATTCTTTCTTTTTCCAAAGCAATTTTCTCTCTCTCCCTCTCCATTCTTTCTTCTCTTTCCATTTTCTCTATTTCAAATTGCCTTTGTTTCTCTCTTTCCCTTTCCTCCATTTCCCTCACCCTCAGTTCATGCTGTTGGGCTATAAGCATTTTTCTGAGTTCTGGGTTCTGTTCTCCCGTGCTGTCACCCTGCACTGAGCCAAATTCATCCTCAGAACCTTGGTCAACCTGGGGGTCTTTCACTTCACCCATTTCTGCCATTTGGCTTCGAGTCAAGGGCATAATCCCCCCCCCCCAGAACAGGCTGCTTTCAAAAGTCAAGCCTCAAAATAAAGCGACCACTTTTTTCTTTTTTCTTTTTTTTTCTTTTGCCTCAGACCCAGCTTTCTATAGATTGCTGCTGTTCTTCAGCACTAACTTGCAACTGTTGCAAGCCAGAGTCTACCCCCCTCTGCTAGGCCTCTCAGCAGACAGGCTAGATCACTTCTACTTCACACAGTTTTGCCTCAGCCTTTTCCCGCCAAAACCGGTTGCCTCAGAGCTCCCTAATCTAGTCCCCAATTGGCACGTTCTTCCACTAGCGCACCTCCCCGTGAGGTACGCCTAGAAGATTACCTACGTGCCCTCAGATTGTCCCTGACTAGACCCCCCTTGCTCTGGGCACACTTGCCAAGGCTTTGCTGGACCACTGGACAACTGGACCAGTCGTATCCCACACGCTGGACACCAATCAATGTGACAACCCCAGACCTACTGGGATATGCCACAGTTTCACTAAGCTGCCACCAACCATTCCCTATAAGAAGTCACACAGACCAGGGATGGATTTTTAAACAAATAAAAGAACAAGGTTTATTTACATAACACACAGGGAAAATACAATGATCAGGTGAATAAGATACAGTAACGTGGCTTGGTCTCAATCATACATACACCAGTTTGGTTCACACAGAACACCTTTAAATAAAGCACAGACCCTGAACTTATCAGTTCTGGCTAACCATACAGACACCTGAACCTATCAGGTTGGTACTGACTGACACACAGTAGTACCCTGTCTGACACACAGACTCCCACTCAAGCTTCTTCTCTCAGCTCTTCTCCAGCTTCTACAGCTTCTCCACACACGCTCCACATATATATACAGTACAGCCCCTCCTCCTGATGTCCCGCCTTCCACTCCCCATAGGCTGGAACTTTCCCTCCAAACCCATGACAGACAGGTAACATCAGTGCTGTATGTAACAATAAGGTGGTCAGACACTCCCATTTCTTTAAGAACTTGCCATAGTATGCTGTGGTCCACACAGTCAACAGCTTTTGCGTAGTCAATGAAGCAGAAGTTGATGATTTTCTGGAACTCTCTGGCTTTCTCCATAATCCAGAGCATGTTAACAATTTGGTCTCTAGTTCCTCTGCCTCTTCGAAATCCAGCTTGTACTTCTGGGAGTTCTTGGTCCACACACTGCTGAAGCCTACCTCGTAGGATTTTGAGCACAATCTTGCTAGTGTGTGAGATAAGTGTAATTGTACGGTAGTTGGAACATTCTTTGGCACTGCCCTTCTCTTGGATTGGGATGTAGACTGATCTTTTTCAGTCCTCTGGCCACAGCTGAGTTTTCCAAACTTGCTGGCATATTGAGTGTAGCACCTTAATAATGTCATATTTTAGGATTTTAAATAGTTCAACTGGAATGCCATCTCCTCCACTGGCCTTGTTGTTGGCCATGCTTTCTAAGGCCCACTTGACTGCACTCTCAAGGATGTCTGGCTCAAGGTCAGCAGCCACACTATCTGGGTTGTCCGGGGCATTCAGATCTTTCTGGTATAATTCCTCTGTGTATTCTTGTCACCTCATCTTGATGTCTTCTGCTTCTGTTAGGTCCCTACCATTTTTGTCCTTTATAATGTCCATCTTTGCACATGTCTGAACTATAAATTCAGACCCATATCTCCTGAGTCCTAGTCCATCATTCCCTTCCAAATCTAATGGAAGATTCTTGCATGTTACTGGAATGACATGGGGCATAGCCAGAGATGTACAGCATTTAGACATGGATTCAAATCCCAAACCAGCTATGAAACTCACTTGCTAAAACTTTGAGCAAATTATTGTCTCTCATCTTAACATATATCACAGGTTACAAAAACTTGCACAGAGGCATGAGTTCCAGTTTTTGTTACAATTCTTAATGGGACAATCATACCATTAGAAATACTTGGAAAGTGATTTTTTTAAAAAATGTTACATTTGCTGAACCTTTTTTACTGACAAATATATTCCTGCCTGTGTACAGTCCATGATTAATTCCCATTAAGACACATTCACTGAATAATGATTCTCCGAAGTACTATAAAGATTCTTAATGTATTTGTGCTGTAGGGATTTCAAGTAAGGCACTTGCTAAGATCTGCATTAGTCCTATACATTTTGCACTACAAATGGAAATGATCTGTGACAGCATTTCAGAGGTAGAACCCTGTGGCTCAGCAGTTGTACACTGAGAACTTTGCCTTTGGCTCTTGGAGCTAACAAATCAATTGGCTGCTTTAAGCTTTATACCGCTAATGTCAGTTTCTAAGCTCCTGTTGAAGTCAACAAGCTGAAGACTTCAGAGGGAGATCATGAAAAATTGCTTTGCTCTTGACACAAAAGACAAACAGAACGTTAAGTGAAAACTTTATAGCTATAGACCCACAAAGAAGAAAGAAAACTGTTCATGATGGTAGCTTTGTCTTCTTAAATAACTTGGGAATCACAGCCTAACCCTTTCGGCTTATACATGATTCAGAATATCAAGATATTGGGGGAGTTCAAAGCTGCTCAAGTTAACAAGTATTTCCTTAATGTAAGTTTTTAGTGGGAAGAAGAAAACAGTATAGAAATGATAAGCAAACAGACCATTAGACAGGCAAAGTTACTTCTATATTGGCATTTGTGGTGGTTTGAAATACCAAACTCAAAGTTTCCTTGTTTATTATATTAGTAACATTTATATCCCGTCTTTCTACCAGAGAGCTCAAGGTAATTTACATTGCTCTCCATCCACTTTATCACTTTATTCACACAATGGGCCTGTAAGGGATTTCAGGTTAAAAGCAAGCGTGACTGGCCCAAGGTGAGTTAAGTCCCAGTGCAGCACTCTACATAATACCAGCTCAAACCATTCACACATCCAGTTAATGTCACTTTAGTGGCCATTCTGAACTCTATAAACAATAAACAATAAACAACACTTCATCTCTGGCAGCATTCAAAATACATTAAAAACGATTTGACATTAATAAGCATTTAGTTATGTGTTTAGCGTGTATTTAATTATAACCTGTTGGATCTGGCACTTAATTTAATTATTTAGTAGGGAAATCTCTAATTAAAGGGGAGCCATTTGACTGGGAACCCACAATCCAGGAAACTACATTAATCCTATTCCAAGCAGTAGAGCTGAATTCTATCAAAATACAGCCCACCAACATTTTGCTTTCTCTTTACACAATATGTTACCAGTCCTCAATACTAAATAGCCAGTAAGAAGAAAATCTAGAGATCAGCTTCCTGCACATAATTTTGGAACTCTAACACAGTTTATTCCATACCTCATTTATTTAGCAGACACTTTAGACATATTCTGAGGACTGAAAGATATTGTTTACAGCTCTGGGTTATAAACAGATTTCACAATATAACAGCTTTTATTTGAGGATAACTCCAATAAACTGGATAACTGGATACCACTCTCCCCCCCTCTGTGTTTAAAAACACTTTACTGCTACTTAATCCATAAACTAATATTTATTTTTAATCATGTTACATTAATAAGGTCCATGTGATTCAACTCATTAACCAATTTCTTAATTAAGTCCTTCTTATTAATGATGTTTATGTTTTCCTTTAGCAAGTGATTACCAAACCACAAAGCGCTCATGAAACTACCGAATGCAGTTAAATATTCTTTTTCCCCCTCATACATCTAGAAAAATATGCATGAGACAGAAAGAGACAGAAACAGAAACACGGAGATAATAAATGTGTGCATGTGTGTGTGTGTGCTTGTATGCTTGTGTGTGTGCACATACACATGCATTTTGGCAGTTTTATACTGACTGCTTCTGCGAAGACTCCTGTTTGTAGGTAACATATGAATGACTAAAATACCTCTTAATTATGCCATCCAACAGAATTGTCATTTCCATCTGCAGGAAACTATAAAATACAAATCCTTGGAGAAGACTGGGGGGAAAGGCAGAGTGTAGTTTTTTTCATCAGAAGAAGAAACCACAAATAAATTCATCCTGTCAGCAGGGTAATGCTAGATCTATGGCTTCTGAGTGGTAATTAATAATAGACTAGCAAGCAGAAGCAGAAGAAAGTAAAATACTATGACAGCAACTTAACTCATTCTCTGCATGGGCAGCTAAATGAATTTTGAGAAATGACAGATGTAAATGTGTAGATGTTTAAAGTTTTAAAAGAGCCTTTCCTTAGGTGCAATAGGTAAATAATTACAACATACATTTAGAGAGAGGAAAACTGGAGAGAAGAGCATTGGTTGCAAAGGGAAAACCTCACTTTATAAAATGAACAACTGACAAAGTTTTCAGAATTCACTCCACAAATAATTGTGTCTGAAATAAATGTGAGAGAGTGGGTTCAGAAAAATGCAATCACAATGTGATGTCGAAGTGGCACTGATCCCCAGCTGGGGTCAACTTTGGCATCTTCCCGGCCATTCTAAGGTTCCAGCTGAAGTTTGTGGAAGGCTATGAATGACTTTTTTCCCTAGGCTGTTTACCCAAGAAGGGTGCAATTTGCCCCAGCAGGGCAATGGGTGCTGAAAGGAGGAAAAGAAAGGGTGGAATAGTTCCCACTTAAGACATCTCCTACCTAGGAGAGTCTATAAAAGAGGAAGCTGTTGGAAAGCAATAGAAGCCTGAGAGGAAGTCTGAGAAAGACTGACATTAACAGAGGAGAGTGAAACTGAAGAATTGGCAGGCACACCTGAGTGGGCAGGTGTGCAGCTACTCCACAGGTCTACGACTACTTTGCTGGACTTTCCTTAACCAACAAGCCTTCTCCATCTGAACCCAGAGCTCCCCGAGACAGCAAAGGTCGAGTGCTTTGGTTCATGGACAAAGAGTACGAACCTGCAGTGGATCAAGAGGGGGTCCAATGTACAGAAACCGGCAAGACTAGCAGCATACATCACAGTGACCCCCAGCCAATTAAGGAGGTGGAAGTGTCAGAGACAGTTTAAGAGTTCACATCAGATGGCAAAGAACTTTAAAGAAGAAAAGCTAGTGCTGTGAACTATTGCCTGTTCTGTTTGTACTTAGGACATAGGGGGACTGGAGGTTAGGAGGAACTGTCTGGAAAGGACAAAGGAACTGGATTACAGGGAAGAGAAAAGTTAAGAGAAGAGCCCATGGGTCCAATGGCCCCCTTGGAAATAGTTCTGCAATCAAGATTTTGCTTTTGTGAGCCCTGCTGGACTTTCCTTACAATGACAAGCCATCCCAGTGACCTTTTTGACATCCCTCTGCCTATGGACAGATTGAATATTCCTGCAGATGTACAAGTGGGAGGGTATTCAAAATATTTCTTATTTTCATTCTTAATAGTAACCAGATTTAATAATCAGCAGAATGTAAGCTGCTTACTGTGACCAACACCCAGATTAAAATCTAGAGATGTTAATAATTGCTTGCCTTATCTCTGCACATGAGGACAAGGGAACTGGAGCATACTTCTCCTTGTTGATGACGCTGTTTAAGAACTTCTTGGCACCCTTCATAGATAAGAGTTCTCACATTACAAGGAGCACTTCTGCACAAACACTCTTTTTGTGCCCAATTGCTGAATTGTATGAACTCCACAAATTGACAAAAAATAGATTGCCTATTTGTTTGTTTGTTCTTTTGTTCGTTCAACAATTATTTTAAATAAATGAATGAACTGAACCACCCTGTGGGTCATTTTCATCTTTTATAATATTCAGCCTTCCAGTTCTTTAGTTCTAGGATGATGAAAATCTTAGGGAGGTTCTGTTCCTGATGAGATCATTAAGTTTTGCCATACAAACATGGCATCCATAGAGTGGCCTGGAAGTATCTTTATTTCAAAAGTGAAATCTGACAAATTAAAGCAGGAGGTAAACACTACCATTTCCAGTCTTCCATTTTAACTGGGAACAAAGATGGCCTGGTACTCCGCCACTTCAAGCATGGAGAAATCATTTTACAGCCAAAACAAAACCTGCAAACAAATCCAATTGGCTTGGCATGAACAATAAATCAGTCTGTCCTCAAAATAAACAACCATCTGCAAGGTCCTGATTATTACTATACATTTAGGGAGGCGTGTAATGTAGTAAAAAAAAAACCCAAATGTAATTGAAAGTCTTTACATCCAACCCTGGAATCAAATTAACAGTAAAAAGAAACTGAGAAGCTATTTAGAGGATCTATTAAGAAGCAAGCTATCATTGATGTCATCTGAAGAGTGTTCTGGCACTGCACACACAGGGCCAGATCACATATCAAGGTAAGAATTTGGGTTTAATACAAATAGGTAAATTTACTGGTGAACACTGTTTGACTCATCCCACCGACAGGAACAACTGAAAAACAGCATCCTAGGTTGCTTGGAAAGAATTAATTTAGGGATCAGATTCTGACAGCACTAAACAAACCACATATGAAAGTTAGTAGGAGAAACATAATGGCAGGGATAGAGCAGAGTGTATCAGCACACCTGTTCGTAATAAAGCAGATTCTTAGCTTTATCTGAATTACCATGATGTGCAAAACAGTCCATAGTCTGAACAAGATTACTTCCAGATTAAGTTGCATAATATGATTATTAACTTTAATTTCTGTTCCTCCCCATCCCACTTCAGTATGTAATTCCTGAAAAGTTTCCCTGAATCGAGATTTGTTACCTGGTATGTTAATTACAAAAACACAGTTGGAGAATTTTGGAAGACACTACTTTATTTTCAATGCTTGGTATTTTTCCCCTATGTCCTTTGCTTCTTAAAGGGGGCAGGGCAGGGCAATGGGTGCTAGTTTTGTGTAGACCACCCTAGATACATTTTGCACAAATTGCAAATAAACTGATGTGCTGGTGGGGAAGTGCTCCTTGTCTCACTCTTACACTGGAATAGAGGAACCTTGTGAGGCTTGAAAATGTCTCATTTCAATACAAATGCTTTCCTGTCTCTAGCAAATGAAATCTTCCTCTTACAATAAAATATTCAAACTATTTACTATTTATAGTTCTTAGAGATCCTGCAAGACACAACCTTACACAAAGCTGTACAGCACTAAAGAGAAACTGGCCAGCCAACTTTTCAACCAAATTTTGAGCCACAGTTTGTCCAGTCTGGACATGACATTCCCAGACAGTTATGGAGCAGCCTTATTCATCATTTGCCAAGAGTGTTTTGTGGTTTCAGCAGATCTCATGAAAGAGATAATAAAATGTGCATAAAGGCATAAAGATCCAGCTCACACTCAATATAGCTATTTCTTGTGACATTCTTAACTCCTTTAATTCACAAAAAATTAAACCTAATTATGTACAGGTTTTGGGTGCGAAGCAGATAAGTCTGTGTGGTCAGTTGATAAAACTGATTAAGGAGAAAACTTCTGTAATACCTACAGCAAGAGTGAGCAGCTGTTGTTAGATTGCAGTTCTCATCAGCCCCAGCCAGAATAGCCTATGGTTAAGGAGGGAGTTGCAAGCTAATGCTAGCTGGAGAACCACAGATTACCTACCCCTTGTAGCCAGAAATGGTATGAAAGATCTAAGTATACAAAGCAGAATTTCTGGCAAATTACAGACAAAAGAAAGCTTTGAACCATAACACGGATTTGGATCTATCACATGATTCCTTGTCAGGAATTTTCTTTTCCACTTTAGAATAGCAATATATGGATCAGAGCCTCCTGTGTTTAAATTGTTAAGAGTGACAGTTTGACTGGACCTTCTGCTACGAAGCCTTTAGCCATCTTGGCTTAGTCCAGCAGAAACTAAGTATTTTCAATGGAGCTGAGGTAGTACTCTTACACAGCAGTCTTTCCCTCTGTCTTCCTTCTACTTAATCCTGTACTGGGATTTCAGACCCAGACACCTTGAATGGTTTGCACCCATCTTTGTGATAATATGGAATTACACATCTCTCGTTATTTTTACCATTCAACTGTACATTTGGAATGGACCACCTCTTGAGACAATTTGGTCCATTGCCAAAAATTAATTACTATTAGGGGCTTTCTAGTTGAACTTTACATTCCTCTTGTGCCATTTGCTGTTTCATAGCACACCAGATATTTGAAGAGTACTATCTGATTTTCCCTTAATCCTCTTCTGTAGGCTCTTACACAGCCCTTTTTATCATTCTTCATAGCAAACTCTTCACCATGTTCATAAAAAATCTACTTTTTTACAGACATGAAAGTGTCACAGTACTCTTCTTTCCAAGTACAATATTTCACTGGCACAAGGCAAAGCAGGGCATCTCCAACAGGGGTAGATGTGCCATCTTCTCTGGACCAGACCCCAACTCCACGCTCCTAACCCCTTGTTAATTCAACACAGATATTCATAATAGAAGATTTGACTAAGCATTGCTTACCTAGGGTACCTAGCTACTGTACCTACACAGGAAATAATGCCTGAGAATTTCCTTCTTATTGAAATGCTTGGTCTTTGGAATGAAATTCTACTTTTCCATGGTGCGGCATTTTGCATAGAAGTTTTTGACTGGAGAATAAATTAATACAACACCCGGAATGAACATTATTCAGTGCCCTTCCAGCATTCCTCTTCCAAGATGTAGAGAATGGAGCAAATCTCAAAGGGATCAAATTAATTTATCTTCTGTGTAACCCACCAGTGCAGCCGCTCTCATTCATCTTGAGAATGTTTCCCACCAAGACCGGGGCCACCAAGAAGATTTCCATTGCTTGAAAATTCTAATTATCTATCATGCATAAAATACAGCAACATGATTAATTAAGAGTGCCTTAAGAGAATATTCACTGAAATATTACATTGATAAAGACAAGGAAAGAAGAAATTTTTAAAAAAGTAGGTACAGGGGTAGAGAAAAGCTCTTTAAAATATCCTTGCACTCCAGAAAAGAAATAGGGTATGATGATGAACAAACAAATAGAAAGCTTTAACAAACAACATTGCAATGGACTATCCAGTGGTCCCAAACCTTGGGCCTCCAGATGTTCTTGGACTTCAACTCCCAGAAATCCTGGCCAACAGAGGTGGTGGTGAAGGCTTTTGGGAGTTGTAGTCCAAGAATATCTGGAGGCCCAAGGTTGAGGACCACTAGACTATACTATTAATATACATGCAATCACTGGCTCTACTTCCTACCTGTCACAGCCAAACCCTTCCCTCCCTTATTTCAAAGCTCAGAAAAATGTAAGCACTTTTGCCAATAATGATGGAATTACAGGGTATTGGATATATCTAGACTATCCCTCTATCTAAGACAACCTTTGACATCTTAGCCCACCAGATGAGTTATCTGCCAAATGGAAGTATTTAAAAAATACACACACACACAGTAGCAAAGTGCTCCTCATTACTGGTGGATAATTTTATTCTGAAAGAATGGAAATCTTTTGCAACACTACCATTTTCTAATAGTGCTTTCACAAAAGCTATCATTTACCTGAACAGAAAGTATCTCAAGAAATGCTGTTAGATTTATTGCATTAGAGAACTATGTTGTATGTAATGCATAACAAATAATATGGAAGGTACAATCACTTTACTACTATGCAAGTTTGCCATCAGCTTGCTTACTCCCTGCTCCTCTTTCTTCTTGTTGTCATGGTTGTGAGGTGATCAGAACCACTTACATCTGCTTTTAAAGTACTGTAACTGGTGTAGCTCACTGCATCCAAAAGAACTAAAGGTCATGTGGCACCTTTAACACTAACAGACTTATCACAATGTGAAGTTGTGTGGACATTAACTTGAAAAATACATGAGGTGAATAAAGTTCTGCCTGTGTACTCAGACACTTTCAGCACTCAAGGAACTAATCTATAACATCTGTTTCGGCCCTTAGAGATCAGTGGCAGAGCATCCTGGGAAAACAAAGTATTCTTCCAATGATTTATACGTGTCTTTTGTGGTTTATGCTGTAAGAGGATTATATAGCAACCCCACTGAAATTCCCTGCATCCAACTACATAAAATTCAGCATAATTCTGGTTAATTTGGACGATGGTTCAGGAATGAGCCAGGATTATAACCAAATATGTGATCCTAGCTATAGCTGCATTGCTTCTATCTTGCTACTATATGCTGTTTCTTCTGGCCCACAAACTAATAAGCTCCAAAGGTTCCTGGCTTCCTTATTTGACTCTATCCAGTCCACACTCCTCTTCTTTTTTCCCCCTGCTTCCTTTTTCCAGGCACTATTGTTTTTCCCAGTGAGTCTTGTTTTGTTCCCTTATTTAGAAAAGGCAGCACATAAGCACAGTTGTAGGGAAGAGTGAGAACACAGGCAGCTGCTGTTTAGGAAAGATCAGGGGAAAGGATGGGGTTAAAAAAAGGAGAGACTCAAATAAAACCAGCTTTTTCCATCAGTATAGAAAAAAGTACCAGTTGGTGAAAGTACTAGGACCTTCTGGCCTTGTCTTTTCATTTAAGCCCAGAAGTAAAGAGATCAGGAGCTCAGCTGGATAGCAATGCAGGACTCTATAGGAAAGAAGAAGTCTTACCAATATAAATGTGACCTCAGGATCTACAGAGGCTGTCAGCAACTATGCTTGCCACCCTGGTGGACTGTGAAGCTGACAAGTGGCAGTATCTACTTTCTCCAAGGGTGTACAGACTTCCTGGTTTTTGCTTTTTTGTTTGCTTGCTTTTTGGTCACCAAAAAGAGGTATAGCGCAGAAACTGTGTTACTTCTGTTACAAGTAGGCTTTCTGTTTTGTTTTAGTTAAAAGTAGAGCCCTGGAAGAAGCCAGCAAGCAAATGTCAGTTTGCCATACACCCAACAGTTGAGGTGGGGTCTGGCAGGTGCTTGAATACTCCTGCCTTGAATACTAGCTATGAGCTTCTTGTGACTTAAGCAGCAGCTGCCTTCCTGACATTTTGGGGTGAGGTACCCCACTTGCTGAACCCATGAACTGCCTATGATCAGTTCTAGAGATGGGCACAAAGTATTTCGTGCCTCTTTCTCATAAGTCATCTGTGCAGCAGTACAACTGTAGTGCATTCCCTCCCCCCTCCCACTTGCTCACTGACCTACTGGCGTGCACTGCTCTGTCCCTCCCCTGTCTAAACAAGGAAGCGAGGTAGGGATTCCTGCAGTGCTGTCTTTGAGTGGCCAGCTGCTGGAGGAGGTGGAGAAGGGAGGTCTGGGCTCCTGCCCAGACTGGAAGATAGTGCAACGGGGAGGGACAGAGCAGCATGTGCCAGCAGGCCAGTGAGAGAGCCATGTGGGGGGGGGGAAGGGAATGCATGGCAGTTCTGTTGCCATGCAGATGATTTATGATGAAAGGGCAAAAAAATACTTCATGCCCATCTGTAGTCCCATATTCAAACTAACTGGGGCTTTCCCAAGTTTTAATGTGATGTAACTTAGGTTAGTATGAAATCAGACATGAAAGTCTGCAGTCTACTCTTCTTTTCCATTCCAACCTACCTTGTGGTTGGAATGCAAAATAAGAAGGAAGTGGGACACATGTGAGCCTGAGGTTCATCATGGCTCATTATTAGAAATGGGGGTATTCGTATTTGTATATGAATACCCCCGCACAGGTGGATATAATGAGGGTCCAGCCCTATGGGGCTGGATGGTCCACTCACCATTCCGCTACTGCCATGACCTGTGCGGAGCCTTCAAAAGGCTCCAGAGATCACGTTCGGCGATCACCCTTTGACCTAGCAGAGAGGCTTGTCCTCCTGCCTCCTGCCAGGAGTGGCGAGCCAATCACAATCTCTGAAGCCAGTGGAGGACTCTGCGGAGGTCGCGGCAGTGGCAGAATGGTGAGCGGACTGTCCGGCCCCATGGGGCTGGACCCTTGTTATGTCCACCTGTGCAGGGGTATTTGTATATGAATAACCCCATCTCTAATTTAATACAAGAAATGTTGGCCTTACCATTGTTTTGCCATACGACTTCTAGTCCTTTCACATTAGCCACATTGGCTCAGGTTGATGGAAAATGTAGGCCAGAACATCTGGGGGGGGGGGGGCTGAGGGTTTCTACCACTACAGGAAAAATGGCATTGAAGAAATCTTATCAGTGCCTCTTTTATGGTCAAGACAGGGTGTCCTAACATGGGAAGATAGCTGGTTAAGGAGTCTCAAACTCCCATAGAAAAATATGCCTCCAGCCAGAGACTGAAAATTTTCCAGAACTGTGGTTTGTACAATTTGTGCAAAAGGTCTCTAGCAATTTTTCTTTTTGTGAGGCTAATGCATGCACACACAGAGTACATGTGAAAGGACTGGCTGACTCATCCTAAACATGTCTATGTCCCACCTAACAGCTTGATGTTTTCAAAAGCCCACACAGCAGTTATTACAATTTTCCATTTAAATAACATCAAACATGTGCAAATTTTTTTGAGACCGCCACCAATAAAAATATCTTGCCACCTTAGAAAAGACTGTTTTCCTTTCTTGCACTTCAGTGCATGAAGGTGAGCCAGGTAATCAAAGGATCATAGAAAAGTGAAGCTGGAAGAGTTCTACAAAGCCATCAAGTCTAACCCCCTGCTCAGTGCAGGAATACAATCAAAGCATATCTACCAGGTGATTATCCAAGTTTTTCTTGAACGTCTCCAGTGTTGGAGCACTCACCAACTCCCAAGGTAACTGGTTCCACTGTCGTAGTGGTTTAACAGTTAGGAAGTTTTTCCTGATATTGAACCAAAATCTGGCTTCTTTTATATTGAGCCCATTGTTGCATGTCCTGCACTCTGGGATGGTCGAGAACAGATCTTGTCCCTCTTCTGTATGGCAGCCTATCAAATATTTTAAAAGTGTTATGATATTACCTCACAGTCTTCTTTTCTCAAGGCTAGACATGACCAATTCTTTCAGCCTTTCCTCAAAAGGCTTAGTTTCCTGCCCCCTGGTCATCCTTGTAGTCCTCCCTGAACTTGTTCCAATTTGGAAACCTCTTTCTTGAAATCCCAAAGAAGGGCAGTGCCAAAGAATGCTCCAACTACCATACAATTGCACTCATTTCCCACAGTAGCAAGGTTATGCTCAAAATCCTACAAGGAAGGCTTCAGCAGTATGTGGACCGAGAACCCCCAGAAGTACAAGCTGGATTTCGAAGGGGCAGAGGATCTAGAGACCAAATTGCTAACTGTGACAGGCTCCTCTCACGTCACAAAGGAGATGTCACGTCACTCTTACGTACACACTTTACACGCTGCCACCAACCACACACATATCTGACTCCTCAGACAATGGTATGGATTTCAAAAATAAAAATGATTGTTTATTGATACAACATAAGTAATAGTAAATCACTGTATTAACTAAATAAGGCAATCAATATAATAAAGTATCTCCTCATACACTCTCTCTCTCAGACCTTCACTAACACAGTACCTCATAACATGCACATGCCCTAAGTCCCTAGCCATACCCTAACCAAGTCCCTATCTGACTCACACATCATTCACTCCCCCTTATATACCTTAGCTCCCCCCTCTGAAGTCCCACCTCCTGTTATGCTATAGGCAGATCAACTCCAGCCATAGCAATGACAGGCAGGTGACATCATCACAGCCGTCACATACCTCCCCCCTTATAAAGTTGTTTTGCGGGGAAAAGCTAAAGTGCTTTTCATCCCAAAACAACTGCACAACAAATATAACAATACATACCCCAATACAATACATAGCACAACCAGATAACATTTTTATGCATAAACATCTCTTTAAATATACTTACTTTCCAAATAAGCAAATGCAAAAGTATACACAGATAATAACGCAATCACAATAACATTTTACAACCTTTTATACTTAATTATAATTTTTAAGAGTCCCTGTTTATTCATCCGTCGTCTTTGGGATAAGGCGTCAGCAACACAGTTCATAGTCCCTTTGACAACCTTAACCTCAAAGTCGTAGTCCTGCAAAAGAAGCGCCCACCTCATCAGTTTACTGTTCTGGGCTTTCATAGTCTTTAGCCACATTAGAGGTGAGTGATCAGTGCACAATATGAAGTGTCGTCCCCAGATGTAGGCTTTTAATTTCTGGATCGCGTACACGATGGCCCAACACTCTTTCTCGATGGTAGACATATGATTTTCTCCTGGCTGACGTTTCTTGCTTAGGTAGGACACAGGATGTTGGTCTCCATTGTCATCATGTTGACACAGCACCGCTCCTACCCCGGCGTTAGATGCGTTAGTATAGATGATGAATTCTTTGTTGAAGTCAGGAGCATGCAACACAGGGTGGTTGGTTAATGCTTCTTTCAGTCTCCCAAACGCCACCTCGCAGTCTTGGGACCAGGGAACACGGTCACTGCTCCTTTTCTTCGTCAGCTCAGATAAGGGTGCAGCAATCTCACTAAAGCTGGGAATAAATTTCCTATAGTACCCTACCAGACCTAAGAAGGATCTTACTTTCTTTTTAGTATTGGGTCTGGGCCATTTAAGGATTGCATCTACCTTGGTCTCTAGGGGTTTGATAAGGCCTCCCCCAACTCTATGACCCAAGTACTTCATCTCAGGGCTTCCTAGTTGACACTTACTGGCTTTTACAGTTAACCCAGCATCTTTTAATCTCTGTAATACTATTTCCAAATGACATAGGTGATCCCGCCAGGTGTTGCTAAAGATCCCTATATCATCGATATATGCCACAGTAAATGCACTGAGCCCTTGCAAAGTATTATCCATTAGCCTTTGAAATGTAGCTGGTGAATTTCGAAGGCCAAAACTGAGGACCCGGAACTCATACAGGCCGAAAGGACTACAAAATCCGTTTTTTTTCTTGGTCTCTAGGGTCTATTCTAACTTGCCAGAACCCTTTAGTTAGGTCCAAACAGGATATGAATTTGCAACCTCCAATAGTTTCAATTAGGTTATCAAGCCTGGGCATGGGATAAGCATCAGGCTTAGTTACTGCATTTAACTTTCTGTAATCTACACAGAACCTGACACTTCCATCTGGCTTGTCCACTAGAACTATAGGGGCTGACCACGCGCTAGACGAGGGCACAATAATTTGATCTTTCAGCATTTCATCTACGTAGCTCTTTGCGTACTTTTTCAACATAAGGACTAGTTACTCTGTAAGGAGTTACAGATTGAGGGGAAGCAGTCCCTGTATCAATTCTGTGCAACACTTCCTTGGCGACACCAGGTTTGTTGGAGAACACTTCTTGATACTTTGTAACTAATGTTCTAAGATCACTTTGCTGTTCACTGGATAGAGCAGGGCTGATCTGCACCTCTTGTGGGTTGAACTTTTGGTGACCCCTCCCTTCCCAGAAGGGTAACTCATGTTCCTCTTTTCCAGCTGCTTTCATTGCAAACAGCACATTTTTCCTTTCTCTATAATATGGCTTAAGGACATTGACATGCACCACCCTTCTGCCTAAACTCTCATCTCCCTCAATAATATAACTGAGGTCACTCATTTTATGAATGACTCTATACGGACCATTCCAGCTTAGTTGTAGTTTGTCCTCCTTAATGGGTCTCAGCATGAGAACCTCATCTCCAGGATTAAACTGACATTCTCTTGCCTTTTTGTCATACCACAGTTTCTGTTTGGCTTTTTGAGTTTTTAGATTTTCAACAGCCAAATCCAGATTTCTTTTGAGGCAGTTCATTAAGGAGTCAATATAAGTGACTACATTTTGGGGATCTTCTTCAATACACTGTTCCCAATTTTGCTTGATTAGATCAAGCGGCCCCCTCACATGTCTCCCAAATAATAGCTCAAAAGGGCTGAACCCAGTACTCTCTTGTGGGACCGATCTGTAGGCATATAAAAGTAGCTGTAATTTTTGGTCCCAGTTATTAGGGTTCTCAGCTAAATAGGCTTTAATCATCCTCATGAGGGTCCCATTGAATCTCTCTGTTAACCCATTACTTTCCGGATGATAGGGAGAAGTTTCTAGGTGTTTTATTCCACAAATCTGCCATAATTTCTTCATAAGTTTGGAGGTAAATGATCTTCCTAAATCTGTGATATTCTCTGAAGGGAAACCCATCCTACTCATATAGTTCACCAGAGCATCAGCTACGGTATGGGTCTCAATGTTTCTTAAAGGAATTGCCTAAGGGTATCTCGTTGCATGGTCCACAATGGTAAGAATAAATCTGTTCCCTCTCTTAGTGACTGTGGGTAATGGACCTATAATATCCACTCCTAGACGTTTAAAAGGCGTTGAAATTACTGGTAAAGGGCACAGCTTTGCTTTAGTCTTGTCACGGTTATGACCCTGTTTCTGGCATACATCACATCTCTGACAGAAAATTCTAATCTGTTTTCCCATTTCAGGCCAATAGAAATTCTGGGATATTCTCTGTTTGGTCTTATTTATACCCAAATGTGCTGCGAAAATGTCTGCATGTCCCTTTTCCAGAATCATGGGACGATATTTATCAGGTACAACCAACTGACTTTTTTGAAATATTGATCAGTTTTTCTTTATAAAGCAACCCACGTTTGATAATGAAACGTTCAGGACATTCAAGGGATAATTCTTTGTCATCCACTTTTTCAAAACAAATCTTTAAAGTGGGGTCTGCTATCTGTTCTTTGGCGAATATATTTTTCTGAGGTATTTCTAAAGAAAATGCCTCAGCCTGGGGTATATTTTCCTCTTTCTCTTGCGATTCAGTACCATTTCTTGCAGCCTTAATTTGTTCTGATAGTGACCGTGTAATCACCAAGGCACTTTTGACATGTTTTGCTAAATCAGTACCAATAAGGACTGGTGTAGGAATTTGAGAAGAAACCCCAACTCGCCAATTACCCCGCCATCCTTGATAATTAATTAAAACTTCCGCCACAGGCAAAACCACTACCTCCTTCCCAATCCCTCTGAGAGTCAGGTGCTGATTAGGAATTATACATTTCTGAGGTACAATGTCAGAGTGGCAGATGGTAACTTGGGAGCAAGTGTCTCTTAAGGCTGTATAGTTGTTTTCAAATATTTTTATTTTGTCACCAGCTGATTCAAGTAACTGAGAATTAGCTTGAATATATAAGCAGTGTCTAATCTCAGCTATAGGCAGATTTTCATCATCGCTTGAAATCTGCTCACTCAAAGTATCAATTTCAGAGGTCTTAGCTGCCTCTGTTTTCATTTCCATGGTTACAGAGCTACCTCTAGAGGGAGTCATCTGACTGTTCTGTATGCAATATACAGACTTGGTCTCTTTTAAATTCACTTTCTGAGGAGAAATTTCTTTATTTTGTTTTGTATTAAAGCACTGGGAAGCAATGTGTCCCCTCCCCTGACAAGCGAAGCAAATTTTCTCTCCCCATGAGCTTTTGCCAGCAAATCTTTCTGATTTTTCTTTTCCCTCCAAAACCTGGCTCTTGGCCTGGCTCTGTCCTGAAGGCTTTTCAACAAAATGGCCGCCCACTTTCGGCTGGCTCTGAACTAGCCCTTTGGGGTACTTAGGGTCCCATGTCTTCCTCATGTATTTTCCCTCAGAATTTACAGGCCCCCTTATTTGAGAAATAAAATCAGCAATCTGAGCTGTCTGTTTAATGTCTGAAGGTTTCTTTTCTTGTACCAAATATTTAATTTCACCAGGGAGTAAGGAATAGAACTGTTCCAATCCTATAACATTTTTTAGTTGTTGAAATGTCTGTACATTCTCCTGTGCTAGCCACTGGTCCAAACATTTTTCTAAATTAAAACCAAGCTGTGTGTAAGATTCATCTGATTTCTTTGAAAGTTTTCTGAATTTCTGTCTCAGGTGTTCTGCATTTATGCCAAATCTAGTAAAAACCATCTTTTTAAACTCTGAATAATCTTTACTGAATTCAATTGGCATATCAGCATAGACTTCAGCCATTTTCCCACTAAGTAGAGACCTTAAAATTATCATTTTCTCTGATTCCCTGACAGAAAAATCTGAACATGTTCTTTCAAAAATCGTAAGGAACGATTCAGGAGAGTCCCCCTGTTTATAAGAAGGGAATTTCTTTAAATCTGCTTTTGATAATTGGACTTCTTCAGGGCTAGAATTTCGGTTGTTGTTATTATTTTGGTTCATTAATTCTAGCTTTCTAATCTCAAAGGCCATACGTTCCTTCTCCAGTTCGAATTGTCTTTGTCTCTCTCTTTCCTCTTTCTCTAGTTCCAATTGCCTCATTCTTTCCTCTTTTTCTAGCTGTTTCATTTGAAATTCATGTGCCTGGGCTAACTGAATTTTCCTCAGTTCTGATAAATGTTCACTAGTAAATTCTTCCTCCTGCACTGAGGCAAACCTTTTCTTGCCATTAAACTCATCCCCAGACCTATCAGACATCTCTGGAGATTTTGGCTCACTTTCAGCCGTTTTACTGCGCGTTAAAGGCATGTTAATTGCACAAGAGGCTCCTTACTATTTCCAAGCCCCTTACTATTTCCAAGCCCCTGTGTAAAAACACTATTTTTCTTTCCTGTGCTAAGGTCTGTTATTTATTAGCAGTGTATTCCAGCTGATCTAACTGGACTAGTAACTGTAACTACGCTTCTCTGGCGTCTTCTTCTTCCCCTTCTGCTGGGCCTCTTGCCAAACTAAGGATACTTTATTTTATATTTCTGCCTTTGGCTGCCTTTAATTTCACCACAGCTCTACCCACTCACAGGTGCTGTTTATAATGGAGATCCCTCAGCTTTGCTGTCCTTGGTCTGTCCCCTCAGAGTTCACCTAACTCTGGACACTCTGACCAAACCACCACAGCCTCCGCTTTTGGGCCACTCTCCCTCACAAAATGGACACCACAGAGCTCATATATCAGTTCTTCCACTCTGAAGCTTAAGCGCCTCTCCACTAAATTTGCTCCCCTTGAGTCAAATTCTAGAGAGTTACCCACGCTTTACACTTCAGGTGACCCTAACTGAAATCCTTTTGCTCTGGTCACTTTGGCCAAGGCTTTACTGGACACTCGTATCCCACCGCTGCCACCAGTTTTATTGTGACAGCCTCCTCTCACGTCACAAAGGAGATGTCACGTCACTCTTATGTACACACTTTTTACACGCTGCCACCAACCACACACATATCTGACTCCTCAGACAATGGTATGGATTTCAAAAATAAAAATGATTGTTTATTGATACAACATAAGTAATAGTAGATCACTGTATTAACTAAATAAGGCAATCAATATAATAAAGTATCCCCTCATACACACTCTCTCTCAGACCTTCACTAACACAGTACCTCATAACATGCACATGCCCTAAGTCCCTAACCAGACCCTAACCAAGTCCCTATCTGACTCACACATCATTCACTCCCCCTTATATACCTTAGCTCCTCCCTCTGAAGTCCCACCTCCTGTCCTGCTATAGGCAGATGAACTCCAGCCATAGCAATGACAGGCAGGTGACATCATCACAGCCGTCACACTAACATGCGCTGTATTATAGAGAAAGCCAGAGAGTTCCAGAAAAACATCAACTTCTGCTTCATTAAGTATGCAGAAGCCTTTGACTGTGTGGACCACAGCAAACTATGGCAAGTCCTTAAAGAAATTGGAGTGCCTGACCACCTTATAAATCTCCTGAGAAACCTATATGTGGGACAGGAAGCAACAGTTAAAACTGGATATGGAACAACTGATTGGTTCAAAATTGGGAAAGGAGTATGACAAGGCTGTATACTGCCCCCCTGCATATTTAACATATGCAGAATACATCATGCAAAAGGCCGGACTGGAGTAATCCCAAATCAGAATTAAGATTGCTGGAAGAAATATCAACAACCTCCAATACGCAGATGACACCACTCTAATGTCAGAAAGTGAGGAGGAATTAAAGAACCTCTTAATGGGGGTGAAAGAGGAGAGTGCAAAAAAAATGGTCTGAAGCTCAACATCAAAAAAACTAAGATCATGGCCACTGGTCCCATCACTTCCTGGTCACGAAGAGTCAGACACAACTAAATGACTAAACAACAACAAATTCTTGAAGTATGGTGTCCAGAACTGGACACAGTACTCAATGTGAGGCCTAACCAATGCTGAATAGAGAGGAATTAGCAACTTGCAAGATTTGGAAACTATACTTCCATTAATGCAGCCTAAAATAGCATTTGACTTTTTTTGTAGCCACATCACACTGTTTGCTTATATTTAGCTCGTCAACTATGACAATTCCAAGATCCTTCTCGCTTGTAGTTTTGCTGAGCCAGGCATCCCCCATCTTGTAACTGTGCAACTGGTTTCTTTTTCTGAGGTGCAGTATTTTGCATTTATCCCTGTTGAATTTCATTCTGTTGCTTTCAACCCAGTAATGACTGACATTCCTATCATAGCATTAGATGCAAAATGGATCAGTGTTCAGCTGTCCAAATATTGCACTTAAATTTACTGTCACCTATGATTTTTAAGAGATATCTAAATCAGGAGAGCACCCTTTATCAATCTCTCAGTCTGCAAGTCAGCTGAAGGTAGATCATGATGTTGAGCATGACGATAACATTCTACTTTCTAGATGTATGCATGTGTTCCCTTTATATAAAGCACAGGTCTTGGACAGGAGAGCGAGGAGTGTTCCTCTACCTAAGCATCTGAACTTTAAAATGTACACACGGTGGCAAATCCATGCCGGTGGAAATGACCAAGACACCAAGAAAAAAAGTGGGTCTTTTGGTCATAGGATTCTAGCCTATAAATAGCTCACTATGCACACATTTGGCAGGTTAGGTTATGTGGGGCAGGCAGGAGCAGTGATGCAGTAACAACCACTTTCTCCATGTGCAGAGAAGAATGCCTGCCCAGGGTTCTCATATTTAGGTCATTGTGAAATAACTTCTTTTATCTCAGAGAACAACATTAAAGAAAAGAGATTCCAGTTTTACTACACTGAGAAGCAGTGCTGTCATCCTTATCTATAGTATTTCTTGACAGAAAAATTCAAAAAGAAACACTTTACAGTGACAAGCAAGCTACATATCAGGAAAACACATCCTTTTTAAAAAGGGATTTCCATTTTTGTATATGAATATACATTCCTTTTGTCCCCACTGGAAGGGGAAAAATCTACCAACCAAGTGAGGGAAAAATGAAGGTTATCTTAACAAACCTCTATTGTGATCGTTTTATTTCACAGGGGAATTGATTCTATGTGAAACCTTTTATGCATCACTGAATTTTCCCTTCCCTTCCCTTTTATTTTGGATATAATGGGACTTTTTTTTTTGCATTAAGAGCTTGCCATTCTTTCTCATATTTTTGAATCAGAGTGGAATGTTCTTTATTCTTGAAACCTATTCTATTTGGAGACACAAGCTTTTCTGAGAATAGGAGAAAGCTATACTAAAATGTGCTGAGATTTTGATATGAAAATGTATTAAGTATTAATGTTGTATAGTTAAATGTAAAATGGCTGATTTTACCTGAGTCACTGTGCTCATTGTATTCAGGTGTGGTATCAAGGATTAAGACTTAATGTTGTACAGCTGTGTACATGATGAAACTTTGTGTAACAGAAAATGAAGTAATGTATTTTCTGATTGGTCACAGGACTGTACATAAGTCATGTGTAAAATGAATGTCTTACTCTGCTGTAAGTCAGATCACTTTTTCCTATGCTGTGTGTTGCTTCATGTCATGTTATGCTGCCAGAAGAATGTCTATTCTCTATGTATATATGTAAATAGACTAAGTTGTTGGTTTTACTCTCAGTGTTATAGTGTCATAAGTATCTCTGATAACCAATATCTCCTCACTCTGCTGATGTTATGAGAATACACATTATAATCAAAATTCTCAACAAAATATACATTTCTTTTAATAGGATGCTAGGCATGAATGGCATTACACCTTTGGTACTTTTTATAATAAAGAGTATATTCTTCCTGCCTCATGAACAAACCATGTCCTTGGCATTTCATCTATTTCACTCTGTTACTGATTTTTCATCCCATTTACCAGTAGTCACACAATTGACATAAGAATAATACAGTATTTAAAACTCTGGATTTGGCTTCTGTTTCACAGAGGTAGAGGACATGTGGTTCTCCAGATGTTGCTGGGTTAGGTGCCATTAGGTGTGGCTGACATGACCAATGATCAAGGTCTACCCGGATCACCCGTGCGAGTCACGAGGTGAGGCTGAGGAGCCTGACGCCGAGAGAGGCCCGGAAGGAGAAGACACGAAACCGGGCCTTCTCGGTGGTGGCTCCTCGCCTCTGGAATAGCCTCCCTTCGGAGATTCGCGCGGCCCCTACGCTGGGTACTTTTAAAACCCAACTAAAAACTTGGCTCTACATCCAGGCCTTCCCTCCAGCTAATTCCTGACTTTTCTTTTAACTCTTTTCTATTTTATTTATTATAACTCCTACTGAATGATTATGTATATTTTGTGGTTTATTGTTTTACCTTGTATTGGAAGCCGCCTAGAGTGGGCCACGGGTCCAGATAGGTGGGATATAAATCAAATCAATCAATCAATCAATCAATCAATAAATCAGGAAGGGATGATGAGAGGGACAGAGCAACAACATCTGGAAAGTCCCAGGTTCCTAAACACTGTTCTATGAAAACAAAATTCCAGTGTCTTGAATACTAAAGAATCCTACTGGAGAAGACCAAGGGTTCCTGTTACCCTGCCATATGGGCCAGTTAGCCAGTTCTTCCGTAGATTCTGGGCATGCCACCCAGTGCTCACCTGAACAATCAACTGGCTTGGATTCCCAGCTGCTTCTGCTTCTTCTAAGCCTTTAGCTTCTATCAAAATATTGACATGGGGCACAGTGCTGTGTGTGGTGAATTCTACTTACCTGCTTTTGAAAAAATTAACCTGTTGCTGCCTTTAAGTGTCTTTAACCAAGGAATGATGATGTCCCAGTAACTGGTTAGATCAGTGGTTCCCAATCTTGAGTAAGCCAGGTATTCTTAGACTGCAACTCCCAGAAACCCTGGCCAGCACAGCTGATGGTGAAAGCTTCTGGGAGTTGCAGTCCAAGAACACCTGGGTACCCAAGGTTCGGAAGCACTGCCTCAGATAATTTTTGCCATTTTATGGAAATCATAACCTGCTTGCAGGTATAGTGATCTGGAGAGTTACTGAAACATATGGTGGGGGACAAATGAGCAAGGGAGACTGAGAATGCAGACAACAGGCAATGCAGATTCAAATTTACTGGTCAGCAGTTTAATATTTATGCTGGTGGAGGTTACTGCAGAGATCAGAGGAGGTTTAGGCTGTGGCATGGTTATATGCAAGCAGCACTTTGCTGGATGGCTGCAGCAGCTTCTGCAGGTTGAGCTCCATATACGTACACATAAATATTGCAGACAACACCAGCTGCTACTAAGGAATCTCCAATAACTTTTATGAGCACAGGAAGGGGAGTGGAGAGGGGAGGAGATAGAACAGACCTGGGCTGCTTGGGGCAATGAAGCAGGAATGAGTCTCCTGTATAAGACCACAACATGCACTCTGTGGAAAACGAATTCATTTGAATTTGCAGTGCAGGGAATGAAGAGGGTACTAGCAGAACAAATGTGATGGAGTGCCTTTCCTTTCTGATTTCCTTGGATTGTGCCATTGTGAGCTTCAATGTCCTGGAAATGCATGTTTTTGGTCTGTCTGCCCCTTCAGGGCAGATGTTGCAAAAAGAAATAAAGGTTCAAAAGCAAATTCGAAACTTCAATTAAAACCAAAAAGATGTGAAGCAAATCCACATCCAAGATGTTAAGATTTAAAAGGTTAAGCAATTCTAGAATAATCCTCACAGAAAATAAGAAAAAATAACTACCCTATAGTAATACTTACAATACAATAAAACTGAAGCATGATTCCAGAGCACATGCAGAGTGCAGCGGAATAACTGACAACCATAGCATTCTGCTAAGAGATTAAGCTGAACTGCTCCATTGTCTGAGTTACTTTTACACTCAGCATCCACCCTTCTTAATCTTTCAATGCCATTCCAACAATAAAATCCCAAATTACACTGAATCTTTGAGAAGAGAGTGACTTTTCTCCAAAGTAACTTCGCTCACCTCACTCTTCTCCCATCTTGTGGTCCAGCTGAAACCTGCTGGAGCCTCTCTCCTTGAGATCTATTACCTGTGCCACCCTCTGTTCCCTGGTTTCGCCGTCCCAATTGGCCAACACGACAGAGGTTCATATAACTCTAAGAACTGGGCCTTATTGGTGGTGACTGCAAATCTTTGGAACACTCTCCTTGTGGAAGTACACTAGGCCCCCTCCCTTTTAATGTTTAGAAAGCTTATTAAAACAGAGCTCTATAAATAAGCCTTTAGGAACATCCTCTCACTGTGGTAAATACATTTTAGCCTACAACTTTCTTATTATTCATTGGTTGGTGGGTAGGGAGCACTCTTATCTAGATGTGAACCACCCATAGTAATGATTCTCCACTAGGTGGGAAGTAGAGAAATGTAATCAATCAATCAATCAATCAATCAATCAATTTTCCCCAATTAATGTACCATGCTGAGAAGAGAAAGCTTGACCTTGGTTCTCATGCATAACAGCCAGCAGTAGACTGTCTCTTAATTAAGGGGCAGTTGTCTCCCTCCCTTCCACTTCTCTCTAGCATTAAAAAAAGCATGTTTTAACAGGGCACTTGACACTGATTAACCCTCTTTTTGCCAGTTCCTTCACAATATTATCTAGATTTTCCCCCCCAAAATTGACTCATATATCAGAATACAATTTTAAGTAACTAAATGGGACTTCCTATCTAGTAAATTCTGTGTGGCTTTTAAGACTAAAAACATCTGGTGGGAAAATGACTGTTGGGAAAAGGCTAATACTGTTACCTATAAGCACCACCTGACAAATTTGGAAACTTGAAGGGGCATGGACAGCACCAGGAAGGCACGCAACTGTCAAATGGCCTGCAAACAAACAGGGTGATATTTCATGTTTTTTCTTAAACCCTGTAAATATCAAAATCTTTTTGGTCCTGATCATCCCTATCAATAAATAAGTAAATCAAAAATTACTCCATGAAAGAAACCAGGTCAAATGGTAACATATGCCATAAAGGAGATTAAAACAGAACACCATGGCTCTGGAAATTGGTCTAAGAATTTATATTAAAAAACAAAACAAAAACAGGGAAAACACACACACACACACACACACACACACACACACACACACACAGAGAGAGAGAGAGAGAGAGAGAGAGAGAGAGAGACATATGATAAAAGCACTCTCCTTACCCTTCTTGAGTAAGGTATTTTGAGGATAGATGATACATTCCCCAAACATAAAAACTGAGATGAAATATCACCTAAAGTAAGATTAGGGCTTGTTTGTTAAATTAGGAGTGAACTTGTTTGCTGTACCAAAGGGACTGGATCAAACATCTTATGTTATTGCAATGCTGCATTTTATTTGTGCTGCTTATGCAGTGGAAATTGGGGCCAGAGAGAGTCCCAACAATGCTTTGCCTTCAGCGTCACTCGCTTCAAGCCAAATCTTTGTTGTTTCAGTTTTATGCTCAAATGAGCAATGGGCAGGCTATCACTGGATTCTGACAGCATTCCCCTGGGCTGGTCTGATAATTAAAAATAAATTCTACCCCACAAAGACATCATTTATGCAATATTAGTTACTAAAAATTCTCCATATGCTGTCTATGCTGTCTTTTATATCCATCTGTAATGTAACCAGTGGCTTATCATTTTGAGATCTGGATTCTTCCATTTGGAAATGGGATGACTATGTGTTTAGGCTGCAAGCTGAGCATAGTTTTACATCTCTGTCTCTCTTCTACCAAGCAAAGCAGGCATAATCTCTTTTTTGACACCATTGTAGCTTTTTAGAGATTAACTTGCAACTCATACACTGTCTTTTAATATGGGTGTTACATACAGCACTGATGTTACCTGTCTGTCATGGGTTTGGAGGGAAAGTTCCATCCTATGGGGAGTGGAAGGCGGGACATCAGGAGGAGGGGCTGTACTGTATATATATGTGAAGCCTGTGTGGTGAAGCTGGGAGAAGCTGGAAGAGCTGAGAGAAGAAGCTTGAGTGGGAGTCTGTGTGTCAGACAGGGTACTACTGTGTGTCAGTCAGTACCAACCTGATAGGTTCAGGTGTCTGTATGGTTAGCCAGAACTGATAGGTTCAGGGTCTGTGCTTCAAGTTAAGTGTTCTGTGTGAACCAAACTGTTGTATGTGTGATTGAGACTAAGCCACGTTACTGTATCTTGTTCACCTGATCATTTTATTTTCCCTGTGTGTTGTTTAAATAAACCTTATTCCTTTATTTGTTAAAAATCCATCCCTGGTCTGTGTGACTTCTTATAGGGAATGGTTGGTGGCAGCTTAGTTAAACCGTGACACACTCCAGTAGGTCTCGGGTTGTCACATTGATTGGTGTCCAGCGTGTGGGATACGACTGGTCCAGTTGTCCAGTGGTCCAGCAAAGCCTTGGCAAGAGTGCCCAGAGCAAGGGGGGTCTAGTCAGGGACAATCTGAGAGCACGTAGGTAATCTTCTAGGTGTACCTCACGGGGAGGTGCGCTAGTAGAAGAACGTGTAACCTCAGATTGGGGACTAGATTAGGGAGCTCTGAGGTAGCCTGTTTTGGCGGGAAAAAAGCTGAGGCAAAACTGTGTAGTAGCAGTGATTTAGCCTGCCTGCTGCGAGGCCTAGCAGAGGGGGGTAGACTCTGGCTCGCAACTGTTGCAAGTTAGTGCTGAAGAACAGCAGTAATCTATAGAAAGCTGGTTCTGAGGCAAAAGAAAAAAAAAGTGGTCGCTTTATTTTGAGGCTTGACTTTTGAAAGCAGCCTGTTCTGGGGGGGGATTATGCCCTTGACTCGAAGCCAAATGGCAGAAATGGGTGAAGTGAAAGACCCCCAGGTTGACCAAGGTTCTGAGGATGAATTTGGCTCAGTGCAAGGTGACAGCACGGGAGAACAGAACCCAGAACTCAGAAAATTGCTCATAGCCCAACAGCATGAACTGAGGATGAGGCAATTTGAAGTGGAGGAAAGATTAGAGAGAGAAAAAATGCAGGAAAGGGAAAGGCAAAGACAATTTGAAATAGAGAGAATGGAGAAAGAAGAAAGATTAGAGAGAGAGAAAATTGCTCTGGAAAAAGAAAGAATGGCGTTTGAGTTAAGAAAATTGGAAATGATGAACCAGAACAATAATAACAATAGGGATTCTGAGGGAGGCCAATTGTCTAAAGCTGACCTGAAGAAATTCCCTGTGTACCACAAGGGAGATTGTCCTGAGGTGTTCTTTTCCCTAGTGGAAAGAGCGTTTGTGGACTTCTCAGTAAGGGAAACTGAGAAGATGACCATCATGCGATCTTTAATCAGTGGCAGCCTTGCAGAAGTCTATGCAGAGATGCCACAGGAACTGATGAAAGATTTTGCAGAGTTTAAAAAACTGGTGTTTGCCAGACATGGGATAAATGCGGAACAGCTGAGGCAAAGATTCAGGTCAATCACCAAGAAACCAGAGCAGACTTTTACCCAAGTGGGGGCCCAATTGGTGAGGCTGCTAGAGAAATGGCTATCTCAGGAGGGGACAGAGACCTTTCAGCAGCTCAAAGACTTGATAGCGCTGGAACAGTTCTATTCAGTCCTGCATGGGGAACTGAAATTCCAGGTGAGGGAAAGGAAACCGAAATCTGTGGCAGAAGCAGCCGAGATCGCAGATTTTATTTCCCAAATAAGAAAGCCCTTGGGTGAGGGGAAATCGATGGGGAAACCTAAAGAAACCTACAGCAAGTACTCTCAGGGACCAGGGAAAAGCCAGCAAGGGGGAGGGGCCCATGGTGAAGGGAAGCCCTCAGACATGAAGCCAAGACCTCAGATTTTGGAGGGAAAACCAAAACAAGATGAGAAAGACTCAAAATATAGCAGAAAATGTTATTTCTGTCAGGGAAAGGGCCATCTAATCTCAGAGTGTGAGAAATTAAAGCAGCTAAAAGGAATTGTGCCTCAGGATTCGAGTGGAACCAAGCCAAAAGCTGTGTTCTGTGTCCAGAAAGAGCAAAGCTCCTTGTCACTGAGGGAGCCTGTTGCCATGGCTACTCAATCTGGAACAGTTACATCTGCTGATCAGGCTGAGGAAAATGGTCCTCTTGTGGAGGTCAAGCGCTGCTTGGTCGTGAGAACAGATTCTCAGTTGTTTGAAACAGCAGGGGTGGACGTAGGAATACTTGACCATCAGTATCGGGGGTTGAGGGACACTTGTTCCCAGGTGACCCTGTGCCATCCAGATATTATTCCTAGGGAATATATAATCCCAAATGAGAGCATGAAGGTGGCAGGGATTGAGGGGCAGGTGATCTCACTGCCAGTAGCGGAGGTACCTGTGAACTTTCAAGGCTGGAGGGGAGTTTGGCGGCTAGCGATTTCAGCGACTCTGCCAGCAGCCGTGCTCGTGGGAAATGACCTGGCTGAACATGTGAAACGGGTGCTAGTGATTACACGTTCACAAGCCACCACGGGGACAGTTCAGGGGGGTAATGATGAGCCCGAGACGGAAGCAGAGGGGAGTTCCGAAGCTGTGGTGGAAACTTTAACCACAGACAGCCGATTTGGCCAAGAGCAAAAGGCAGACGCCACTCTCCAAAAGTGTTTTGAACAGGTGACTGACGCCCAGCTAACACCTGAAACCCCAGTGAGATTTCTAGAGAAAAAGGGGATTTTGTATAGAGAGACCCTGAGGAATATCTCAAAAGGGGGAGATGGGATCCGAAGTCAGCTAGTGGTACCTGAAAAGTATCGCCCCATGATCTTACAAAGGGGGCACTCTGACATGTTTGCTGCGCACTTAGGGGTGAACAAAACACAGCAGAGAATCACACAGAATTTTTACTGGCCTGAAATAGGGAAGCAGATCAAAGAATTCTGTAAACAATGTGATGTGTGTCAAAGGCAGGGGAATAACCGCGACAGGACCAAAGCAAAGTTGTGCCCTTTGCCTGTGATTGACACTCCGTTCAAATGCATAGGGGTGGATATTGTGGGACCTTTGCCCAAGGCCACAAAGAGGGGGAACAGGTTCATTCTCACCATTGTGGACCATGCCACGAGGTACCCTGAGGCCATACCCTTGACTAACATTGAAACTAACACGGTGGCAGATGCCTTGGTGGGGTATATGTCCAGGATGGGATTTGCCTCAGAAATAATCACAGATTTGGGCGCATCGTTCACATCGAAGCTCATGAAACGCTTATGGCAAATCTGTGGAATTAAGCACAAGGAAACCACTGCCTATCACCCTGAAAGTAATGGGTTAACTGAGAAGTTCAATGGGACTCTAATGCGCATGATTAGGGCTTACTTGGCAGAGAATCCAAACAATTGGGACCAGAAGCTGCAATCCCTTTTGTTTGCTTATCGATCAGTGCCACAAGCCAGTACCGGGTTCAGTCCGTTTGAACTTTTATTTGGGAGAAGGGTGAAAGGGCCCCTTGATTTGATCAAACAAAATTGGGAGCAGATCACCCAGGATGACCCACAAGACGTTGTGACAGATATAGACTCTTTAAGGAATGACCTAAAGAGAAACCTAGAGCTAGCAGCAGAGACCCTGCAAGCTCAAAAGGTCAGGAAGAAACCTGGGATGACCAGGAAGCCAGGGAGAGGCACTTTAACCCAGGGGAGGAAGTGCTTTGGCCTAGGCCCTGTAAAGAGAGCAAGTGTCAGCTGGGTAGCCCAGAAATAAAATATTTGGGTCACATGGTAGGGGGAGGAGTGATAAAACCCCTAGAGGCCAAAATAGAAGCCGTTCGTGATTGGCCTAGACCCAACACCAAGAAAAAGGTCAAATCATTTCTTGGGTTGGTGGGCTACTACAGAAAGTTCATCCCGAGGTTTAGCGAGATTGCGGCTCCGCTGACCGATCTGACGAGGAAGAAGGCTGATGACCGCATCCCGTGGACCAGCGACTGTGAGGAGGCGTTCCGGAGGTTGAAGGAGGCGCTCATCAACTATCCAGTGCTGCGTGCTCCAGACTTCGACCGGGAGTTCATCATCTACACCGATGCGTCTAACAGCGGGGTAGGAGCAGTTCTTTGCCAGGAGGATGAGAATGGTGACCAGCATCCAGTGTCCTACCTGAGTAGGAAACTCCAGAAAGGTGAGAGACATTTGGCAACCGTGGAGAAGGAGTGCCTGGCCATAGTCTACGCGATCCAGAAGGCCAAGCCTTACATCTGGGGAAGACATTTTGTTCTGTGCACTGACCATTCACCACTGCAATGGTTAAAGACAATGAAAACCCACAATAGCAAACTTATGAGGTGGGCTTTAAATCTGCAAGACTATGACTTTGAAGTGAAGGTGGTCAGAGGGTCAGTGAACTGTGTTGCTGACGCCTTGTCAAGAAGACCTGAAGAATGAAGACGGCGAAAGAAACATGGACTATGTATATATTTTGATGACAAAAAGTCAAATGTGTCTGTTTATTAAACATGTTGGTTTGTATGAATAAAGGTAACTTGATGTATTGTTAATGGTAAATGTTTAAATGCCTAATAGAGTGTAAGTATAAGTAAGTATGGTATTGTATGTTATTATATGACTGTTTTTGTTTGTGTTGGGTCCAGGTTGTTTTTTGGTGAAAAGCACCTTAGCTTTCCCCCTACAAAACAACTTATAAAGAGGGGAGGTGTTACATACAGCACTGATGTTACCTGTCTGTCATGGGTTTGGAGGGAAAGTTCCATCCTATGGGGAGTGGAAGGCGGGACATCAGGAGGAGGGGCTGTACTGTATATATATGTGAAGCCTGTGTGGTGAAGCTGGGAGAAGCTGGAAGAGCTGAGAGAAGAAGCTTGAGTGGGAGTCTGTGTGTCAGACAGGGTACTACTGTGTGTCAGTCAGTACCAACCTGATAGGTTCAGGTGTCTGTATGGTTAGCCAGAACTGATAGGTTCAGGGTCTGTGCTTCAAGTTAAGTGTTCTGTGTGAACCAAACTGTTGTATGTGTGATTGAGACTAAGCCACGTTACTGTATCTTGTTCACCTGATCATTTTATTTTCCCTGTGTGTTGTTTAAATAAACCTTATTCCTTTATTTGTTAAAAATCCATCCCTGGTCTGTGTGACTTCTTATAGGGAATGGTTGGTGGCAGCTTAGTTAAACCGTGACACACTCCAGTAGGTCTCGGGTTGTCACATTGATTGGTGTCCAGCGTGTGGGATACGACTGGTCCAGTTGTCCAGTGGTCCAGCAAAGCCTTGGCAAGAGTGCCCAGAGCAAGGGGGGTCTAGTCAGGGACAATCTGAGAGCACGTAGGTAATCTTCTAGGTGTACCTCACGGGGAGGTGCGCTAGTAGAAGAACGTGTAACCTCAGATTGGGGACTAGATTAGGGAGCTCTGAGGTAGCCTGTTTTGGCGGGAAAAAAGCTGAGGCAAAACTGTGTAGTAGCAGTGATTTAGCCTGCCTGCTGCGAGGCCTAGCAGAGGGGGGTAGACTCTGGCTCGCAACTGTTGCAAGTTAGTGCTGAAGAACAGCAGTAATCTATAGAAAGCTGGTTCTGAGGCAAAAGAAAAAAAAAGTGGTCGCTTTATTTTGAGGCTTGACTTTTGAAAGCAGCCTGTTCTGGGGGGGGATTATGCCCTTGACTCGAAGCCAAATGGCAGAAATGGGTGAAGTGAAAGACCCCCAGGTTGACCAAGGTTCTGAGGATGAATTTGGCTCAGTGCAAGGTGACAGCACGGGAGAACAGAACCCAGAACTCAGAAAATTGCTCATAGCCCAACAGCATGAACTGAGGATGAGGCAATTTGAAGTGGAGGAAAGATTAGAGAGAGAAAAAATGCAGGAAAGGGAAAGGCAAAGACAATTTGAAATAGAGAGAATGGAGAAAGAAGAAAGATTAGAGAGAGAGAAAATTGCTCTGGAAAAAGAAAGAATGGCGTTTGAGTTAAGAAAATTGGAAATGATGAACCAGAACAATAATAACAATAGGGATTCTGAGGGAGGCCAATTGTCTAAAGCTGACCTGAAGAAATTCCCTGTGTACCACAAGGGAGATTGTCCTGAGGTGTTCTTTTCCCTAGTGGAAAGAGCGTTTGTGGACTTCTCAGTAAGGGAAACTGAGAAGATGACCATCATGCGATCTTTAATCAGTGGCAGCCTTGCAGAAGTCTATGCAGAGATGCCACAGGAACTGATGAAAGATTTTGCAGAGTTTAAAAAACTGGTGTTTGCCAGACATGGGATAAATGCGGAACAGCTGAGGCAAAGATTCAGGTCAATCACCAAGAAACCAGAGCAGACTTTTACCCAAGTGGGGGCCCAATTGGTGAGGCTGCTAGAGAAATGGCTATCTCAGGAGGGGACAGAGACCTTTCAGCAGCTCAAAGACTTGATAGCGCTGGAACAGTTCTATTCAGTCCTGCATGGGGAACTGAAATTCCAGGTGAGGGAAAGGAAACCGAAATCTGTGGCAGAAGCAGCCGAGATCGCAGATTTTATTTCCCAAATAAGAAAGCCCTTGGGTGAGGGGAAATCGATGGGGAAACCTAAAGAAACCTACAGCAAGTACTCTCAGGGACCAGGGAAAAGCCAGCAAGGGGGAGGGGCCCATGGTGAAGGGAAGCCCTCAGACATGAAGCCAAGACCTCAGATTTTGGAGGGAAAACCAAAACAAGATGAGAAAGACTCAAAATATAGCAGAAAATGTTATTTCTGTCAGGGAAAGGGCCATCTAATCTCAGAGTGTGAGAAATTAAAGCAGCTAAAAGGAATTGTGCCTCAGGATTCGAGTGGAACCAAGCCAAAAGCTGTGTTCTGTGTCCAGAAAGAGCAAAGCTCCTTGTCACTGAGGGAGCCTGTTGCCATGGCTACTCAATCTGGAACAGTTACATCTGCTGATCAGGCTGAGGAAAATGGTCCTCTTGTGGAGGTCAAGCGCTGCTTGGTCGTGAGAACAGATTCTCAGTTGTTTGAAACAGCAGGGGTGGACGTAGGAATACTTGACCATCAGTATCGGGGGTTGAGGGACACTTGTTCCCAGGTGACCCTGTGCCATCCAGATATTATTCCTAGGGAATATATAATCCCAAATGAGAGCATGAAGGTGGCAGGGATTGAGGGGCAGGTGATCTCACTGCCAGTAGCGGAGGTACCTGTGAACTTTCAAGGCTGGAGGGGAGTTTGGCGGCTAGCGATTTCAGCGACTCTGCCAGCAGCCGTGCTCGTGGGAAATGACCTGGCTGAACATGTGAAACGGGTGCTAGTGATTACACGTTCACAAGCCACCACGGGGACAGTTCAGGGGGGTAATGATGAGCCCGAGACGGAAGCAGAGGGGAGTTCCGAAGCTGTGGTGGAAACTTTAACCACAGACAGCCGATTTGGCCAAGAGCAAAAGGCAGACGCCACTCTCCAAAAGTGTTTTGAACAGGTGACTGACGCCCAGCTAACACCTGAAACCCCAGTGAGATTTCTAGAGAAAAAGGGGATTTTGTATAGAGAGACCCTGAGGAATATCTCAAAAGGGGGAGATGGGATCCGAAGTCAGCTAGTGGTACCTGAAAAGTATCGCCCCATGATCTTACAAAGGGGGCACTCTGACATGTTTGCTGCGCACTTAGGGGTGAACAAAACACAGCAGAGAATCACACAGAATTTTTACTGGCCTGAAATAGGGAAGCAGATCAAAGAATTCTGTAAACAATGTGATGTGTGTCAAAGGCAGGGGAATAACCGCGACAGGACCAAAGCAAAGTTGTGCCCTTTGCCTGTGATTGACACTCCGTTCAAATGCATAGGGGTGGATATTGTGGGACCTTTGCCCAAGGCCACAAAGAGGGGGAACAGGTTCATTCTCACCATTGTGGACCATGCCACGAGGTACCCTGAGGCCATACCCTTGACTAACATTGAAACTAACACGGTGGCAGATGCCTTGGTGGGGTATATGTCCAGGATGGGATTTGCCTCAGAAATAATCACAGATTTGGGCGCATCGTTCACATCGAAGCTCATGAAACGCTTATGGCAAATCTGTGGAATTAAGCACAAGGAAACCACTGCCTATCACCCTGAAAGTAATGGGTTAACTGAGAAGTTCAATGGGACTCTAATGCGCATGATTAGGGCTTACTTGGCAGAGAATCCAAACAATTGGGACCAGAAGCTGCAATCCCTTTTGTTTGCTTATCGATCAGTGCCACAAGCCAGTACCGGGTTCAGTCCGTTTGAACTTTTATTTGGGAGAAGGGTGAAAGGGCCCCTTGATTTGATCAAACAAAATTGGGAGCAGATCACCCAGGATGACCCACAAGACGTTGTGACAGATATAGACTCTTTAAGGAATGACCTAAAGAGAAACCTAGAGCTAGCAGCAGAGACCCTGCAAGCTCAAAAGGTCAGGAAGAAACCTGGGATGACCAGGAAGCCAGGGAGAGGCACTTTAACCCAGGGGAGGAAGTGCTTTGGCCTAGGCCCTGTAAAGAGAGCAAGTGTCAGCTGGGTAGCCCAGAAATAAAATATTTGGGTCACATGGTAGGGGGAGGAGTGATAAAACCCCTAGAGGCCAAAATAGAAGCCGTTCGTGATTGGCCTAGACCCAACACCAAGAAAAAGGTCAAATCATTTCTTGGGTTGGTGGGCTACTACAGAAAGTTCATCCCGAGGTTTAGCGAGATTGCGGCTCCGCTGACCGATCTGACGAGGAAGAAGGCTGATGACCGCATCCCGTGGACCAGCGACTGTGAGGAGGCGTTCCGGAGGTTGAAGGAGGCGCTCATCAACTATCCAGTGCTGCGTGCTCCAGACTTCGACCGGGAGTTCATCATCTACACCGATGCGTCTAACAGCGGGGTAGGAGCAGTTCTTTGCCAGGAGGATGAGAATGGTGACCAGCATCCAGTGTCCTACCTGAGTAGGAAACTCCAGAAAGGTGAGAGACATTTGGCAACCGTGGAGAAGGAGTGCCTGGCCATAGTCTACGCGATCCAGAAGGCCAAGCCTTACATCTGGGGAAGACATTTTGTTCTGTGCACTGACCATTCACCACTGCAATGGTTAAAGACAATGAAAACCCACAATAGCAAACTTATGAGGTGGGCTTTAAATCTGCAAGACTATGACTTTGAAGTGAAGGTGGTCAGAGGGTCAGTGAACTGTGTTGCTGACGCCTTGTCAAGAAGACCTGAAGAATGAAGACGGCGAAAGAAACATGGACTATGTATATATTTTGATGACAAAAAGTCAAATGTGTCTGTTTATTAAACATGTTGGTTTGTATGAATAAAGGTAACTTGATGTATTGTTAATGGTAAATGTTTAAATGCCTAATAGAGTGTAAGTATAAGTAAGTATGGTATTGTATGTTATTATATGACTGTTTTTGTTTGTGTTGGGTCCAGGTTGTTTTTTGGTGAAAAGCACCTTAGCTTTCCCCCTACAAAACAACTTATAAAGAGGGGAGGTGTTACATACAGCACTGATGTTACCTGTCTGTCATGGGTTTGGAGGGAAAGTTCCATCCTATGGGGAGTGGAAGGCGGGACATCAGGAGGAGGGGCTGTACTGTATATATATGTGAAGCCTGTGTGGTGAAGCTGGGAGAAGCTGGAAGAGCTGAGAGAAGAAGCTTGAGTGGGAGTCTGTGTGTCAGACAGGGTACTACTGTGTGTCAGTCAGTACCAACCTGATAGGTTCAGGTGTCTGTATGGTTAGCCAGAACTGATAGGTTCAGGGTCTGTGCTTCAAGTTAAGTGTTCTGTGTGAACCAAACTGTTGTATGTGTGATTGAGACTAAGCCACGTTACTGTATCTTGTTCACCTGATCATTTTATTTTCCCTGTGTGTTGTTTAAATAAACCTTATTCCTTTATTTGTTAAAAATCCATCCCTGGTCTGTGTGACTTCTTATAGGGAATGGTTGGTGGCAGCTTAGTTAAACCGTGACACACTCCAGTAGGTCTGGGGTTGTCACATTGATGATTCTAGTACTACCCAAAGCCACTGTAGCCTCTTCTCACACTAACACATAAATATTGTATGAATAAAAATATAGACAAACACAACTCAAATGGCCCTCCCTACATCAACAAGAAACTGCTGCTACTCTCAATGTGGTAGTTCAAATAATAACTAAAATTGCCCCCTTGGTGGCATTTCAAGACAAGCCCTTCGCCACATGTAAACATCTGTAAAATGAGAAACGACAGTCTGATTACCAAATAAATTATACTGATCCAAACCAAACATATCTATGTTAGCACAGAACTGATTCCAGTGATAATATATATGGTGTATCATATGGTAGAGCTCTACCTCCACAGTGGCAAGGACATCATGGGCAGCAGCAGACTGGAGCTAATTAAAGAATTTCTCTTTTTTTGATGTTGAGATGTGCATAACTTGTGCTAAATGAGAAGTGGCACCCTGAAGTCCAAAACAGGAACTCTTTGTGTTAAGCTGCCTCTGCCAGTGACTTCATTCCCGCTGTGCAAGTGGAGCTCCGTAAGTAGATACTAGCAATGGATTAAAAAGGAAACATCATACCAGGATCACTTGCATGAAAACGGTTGGCTGATAATGCCAATAAATAAAAGAAATGATGTATTTTCAGATTATGCCACAGAAAGAATGTGAACAGACGCTCCCTGATCCAAAAATCACACATCGTAAGCTGCAAGCTTGTTTATATTCGTGTGAGATGTTTTAGAAAAATCATTCAAAATTTCAGCCAGGGAACACTTCATCCTTAGTAAATAGATTTTCTTCAAACAGTAGATTTAACTACTTCAAGGCCATTAGAATGACACAAGGATCTATCCATGATTAAGCAGAGCAGATTAATCTTACAAAGGCATGTCTGAAAAGATAGAGAGGAACAGATGTCTCAGGGCATGTGTAAAAAGGCAGACACATACAAGTGTAATGCCTGTTTCAGTGTGATGCATCAATAGGCATGTAAGGCTCCATTAAAATTCGGGTTTCTAATATCTTAAAGCTGCCTGGAAGCATGGAGGGTGGTGAACCGTGTTTGGCTCATTGCTATCACAAAAGTCTTTATATTGATTTGCTAACGTTCTTTGCCTAAAGCCAGTTTTAATTCCAGTTCTTCCATCCACTAACCTCAGCCAACACTGAGCAAACAATATTTCTTCTGTATCTAACTTTGAAGAGTGGGCAAAGGTCTGCATGATCTTTCACGCTGCTTCAGTTTTCTAATAAAACATGAATGCAGCTAAACACCCAGTCTGAAGGGTTTTCACAGGAAGCTCTTTGCTGCTCTCTATAGGTATTCTTAAAAACTGCTAATGACTGAAATCACATGTGTTCGGGACAACAGATTTTTCAGTTTCAGAGTACTGTTCCTACCAAGGGCCCAGATATCATTTTACTTGGCTCAGCACACATTTCTAACTTTCCTCTCCCAAACACAACCCCCCCTCCCATTCCATATATGTAATCTCATTAGTCATGGAAAAAAAATTCTATATACTTTTGAAACAATTTTTCTACATTTTTACATGATGGGCCATACTGGGACTTACCTAAAACACACATATGTGCACACATGCACACACCACCTACCATGTTTGTTTAACATGAAATCCAGCTTGAATAGGGGTCCTGCAAAGCTGCAGGTCATGCACATATATACATATGTATGTACATATTGATGTAATGGGGCAATAGTACATAAAACCTTTTAGCAAATGAAGGAGGATATCTCGGTTCATTTTAACTTCTGTTACACATTTTTGCTTAACGTTCAGAAGTATTTGGCTGCCTTGTTGAGATATATATATATAAAAGAAAGAGTGAGATAGAAAGCAGTGGATACAACAGCATGATGTGTTAATCATATATATTTGGCACCTGTAAATCCTACCTGCACCTGGTTCACAGCATCTCTGGGATGAGTGCTCCTAATTATTATGGCCTAAACCAGTAGGCAGTTCCAAGTAGAGTAGAACTATTGAATCAATGGGATCCATGCAAGTGCTGACTTAACATTCATTCATTCATTCATTCATTCATTCATTCATTCATTCATTCATTCATTCATTCATTCATTCAGTGGATTTACTCTAGCTGGCACTAGGCACTGGATTTAGGCCTCCAGTGATCCTTCTTACACACTGCCCTGTCTTTTGCCCATACACAGGGGATTCGGGATTGGTAACTCTCAAGAAAGAATAAGTCATGTAGAATAATCATACAAATTTAACTACACACAAATCTATCCTGTTCTTTGTAGGCAGAACATAAAACTCTGCTTGTAGATATCCTACAATCTTCAACTTGTCACCCGGTCAGTGGAGTTTGACCGGGCTGCTTTCAATAGGACTCATACTTGTCCAAGGAGGTGGTTTCTTGTGTAAGTTTCAGAATAGCCTCATCACATATGCAATGGAGTATAGCACACATGGTACAGGTCAAGAGGATACTGGCCTCTCAAGCTACATAAATTAAATTACACAAGCAATGTATGCTGCGTATTCCAGAGAATCACGCAGGCTGGTCACTTTCTGCTCAGACTGATGCTTGTTTTGCTTCTGCACACACTACAGTACTTCAGATTGGCTCCAACAAGTCTCTAATCACACAGGTTTCTCTAAAATATCTCTGAGTCTCAGTGAAACCATATGGGCTGCTGTCCCCAGAGCCCCCAGAATCAAAGCCAAAGTTCCTAAGTCCAATTGTTGCAAATTGGGGCTAGAGTTTGAAGTACAGCCATTTTAAGGCACTGCCAAGGGACTAGGTTTGTGGAATTTACACTCAAACCAACAAATCCAGAAGTTTTATATTGCTCATCAGAGCTTTAAAAAGTTACTCCTTGGACTACAACGCCTAGTATCTCAGGAGCCATGCTGGCTGAGTAATTCTAGGAGTTTATTCAAAAACATAATTCTTCCAAGTTCTATTGCCCACCAACTGCTGTGTCTGCTGATGTTGCACACTCCTTTGTTGTGCCTAAGTAGAGTGCTCTGAGGATGAAGTATAGGCATTCCCCTGGAGCTCACTTCACTACTATAGGTTCAAGGAAACTGGTACAACCTGGAGTCCCTAACACAGCCTCATTTACATAGTGTTGCCCTTGCACAGTAAGCTGTTGAATTCCATTATCCTATATTACGTGTTGTCAAGGGGAATCCAACTTATAACCACTTTAAGAAGATTTTTCAAGGTATGTGAGGTATTTAAGCAGTAGTTTTATCAATGCCATCTTCTGGTGAATTTCCATGGGAAAGGAAGCATGAATTTTAAGCCAACTGTACTGAGTCCTTGTACAACTCTCTGTCCCATATGTAGTTAAAGAATGCTGCAGTCCTTACAACTGCAAGGCAGACGGGTTTGGTTAACCAAACACTGGAGATTTAGATTTGATGTTGGGAACATTTCCATGTTTCTTTCTGAGGTTGTTATTCATTTCAGATAGAAAAAGATACTTTTTGGGTAACAGACTCTTCCTGCCAACATAAGCAGTGTAGTCTAAACAATTATTTCCTCTAACCCCACCCAAGCTCTGTTTTTGAACCGCTCTATCAATGGGTTGGGTCTAGATTAAATGCTTGTAATTGGGCGTAAAGAAAAGTACAGAAGCCAATCTAGTGCCGTTAAAAGTTATTTTATACAAATATATTTAGCACCTGATGTCTTGTATGTGTAATGCAGCCATCAAAAACCAAATGGCATGAACAGAGGTTCTTTAATATTTCAATACTGATTTAATGGAGACGGTTTAGGCATGTGTGAATTAATCTGAAAATATGAACATAAGCGTCAATTAAATATTTATAGTGTTATATAGGTGTTTGCTCAATCCCATATTCAAAAGCAACAAAAACACTACTTATAATGTTTGGGGTGTTTCTACAGTGGAGATTTACATTTTTGCTGTTTTTCATTTCAGGCTGTCTCCAAAAGTACTGTATAATAGCAGCTCATTTTCCTTCAAAAATTCAGACTTTGATTACATTTAACACAACAATGTTGTGCTTCCATTAGGAAATTATATGCACACATAGCTGTAGCATTTCTGTGTGAATCAGACAAAGCATTATGAACAGAAAATATTATTGCCTAGGCCTTCATTTCCTATTAATTTCAAAGTCAAGTTTCTTAAAGGTAAATAAAACTAATAGGATTCTGCATCTTACTTACTATAATTGACACTTTGGTGAAACAATTGCCCATTTTTTTCTTAAAAAGCTAATAGAAAATATTTGGTGTAAGAATTTGTGCACTTGACACCAAAGTACACTCAATCACTGGTTTAATCAACAGGCAACTGGATTTGGTGAAAAATGCCAACAAGAAGCATTCTGCTTGTATTCCTAATAGCATACACCTAAGACATCACTCTGAAATGTGATATGCTAAAACCATATCCTTTTTACTGATGATTAAATATAGAGCCAATTGTGCTTTACAACCAGAAAACAAAACATATGCCCATGGTAGAACAATGGATGATAAAAAGAACTAAAGAATAATGGATCACAAAAAGAACCCATTCAGAACTATGAATTAATGAGACAGCTACTGTTAGAAATATATAAAGCACGATGTTATATACATTTAGCTTCTTTAAAATATCCTCTTTCACTCAGTCAGTCAGGGTTGGGTGAGTGGACACATCTGTTGCAGTGAAAGGGAATTGTAAGCCATATTCCTACTATTATATGTTTATGACAAGTTTAATAGACTTTTAAATAAAAATAGAGCAAGTGCCAATATATTTTGTACAATGCCCATCTGTGTTTCCTAGACATTTAGATCTTCTTTAATTTTATCCTGTGCATGAGAATCAAAACATGCAAAACAATTTTCTTTGTCTTGCAAAATGACAATGTATTTTGTTGTTATTATCAGCAAGAGTTCTTGCACTCGTAAGAATAATTTTTGCACAATTTGCACCAAAGTGCAGTACTTCCTGCCTTGTTGCACAGACTTTTAAAATCATGAAGCCTTGGATACACTGATTGCATTTTTCCAGTCAATCATAGAATCCTTCTGTAACCATTTCAGTTACAACTTGTATATTCTGTTTCTGAACAATGTGCGTTTCCATGAGCTGGCTGTTGGCATAAATGGTATGAGTGATGGCTCATAATAAATATCTCTATTGCATCTTCTTTTTATTGGTTGTTTTCCCCACCCCAAAAGAGGAATGTATATAAGAGTAGGTGAGTGTTTAGATGGTTTGAAAGATAAAGTTAATTTATTTATTTATTTATTATTTTATTTATTTCATTTATACCCCGCCTATCTAGTCAGTTGTGACCACTCTAGGCGGCTTACAACATACACTATAACATTAAACATATGACATATCACATAACATAATTTGCATTAAAAAATAACATAAAATAAAATTTTATGTTATTTAATATTTTATGTTACATAAAATAAAGTTTAAAGAGAGGAACAGACAGAGACAGAAAGGCAGATAGAGAGATTGATCAAGTAAGAGTATGTTAACATGACAGAATGAGATAGGTAGAGTGGCAGAGCAAGAAGTAAAGAAATAGAATAAGTTAGGATAAATTCAATTTCCATATATGTTGAGATGTTAGAATCAGGATTGGATTGCATAGAATGAAAGATCTTTACCCTGTTTCCATCATTTATCATTTGAACACTCTTCTATTTTATACATAAAAATGCTTCCCAATGGTTGACCATGATTCAGGAAAAAATCATGTCCTTGGGAATTTCCCTGGATACATTCCACGTGTCCTCTAGTCAGGCAATACTTCGATCAATCAAACGCAGACTGTTAGACATCCAATTCCAACATCTGACCGAGGCAGCTCGGAAAACTTGTTCCCCTAGTCATTTGGGCCTACCCCTGAAGCCAGGGCTCTTAGCTCCCTATTTCTCCTTTCTAACTGACGCCCACTACAGAAGAGCATTTATGCTGGCAAGATTCAACGTACTACCGTCGGCTATTCTACTTGGTAGATACCATAGAGTCCCACTTAATCTCAGACGATGCCCCTGTGGTCAAGATGCCATTGAAACAGTTTCTCACGTTCTCTTGGACTGCCCTTTCTACAACAGCTTGCGTGCAAGATTTCTAGAACCATTGCTCTCCAGTTTTCAAGGACGCTCCGATAAGGCCAAGGTTTGCTTTTTAGTCCAGGGGAATATTAACCATGTCACTACCTATGTCGCTCGTTTTTTACATACTGCGATTCAAATCAGAGAGACCATCCCCCAGGCATAGTTGAAGCACTCTCCCAACGTAATCTGGTCATGGCTCTATTACTCTCCACAGCCTTTTTATTGATTTAAGCTTTGCATTAAGCATTCCTAATCTACATGATGCAGTGGTCTACAACTACTGTATACCTTGAAACTATGTAATGCTTTACTCTGCCCACATTGAAGCTTTTTGATCTGCTTCATGCAGGGTATATACCCTCCATCTATCTAAGGACCCCTGCTTGCTGTATGTTTTATGCCAATAAAGGTTATGATGATGACTGACACATAAAAATAAAAAATAAAAATGTATTAAACATCAATTTATTTACAGTGACGGTTATCACATAAACACTCATGTTAGCTGCTTGATCACAGCTCAAACAAGTGGGCAAATAGGAGAAAGTATGACAAAGCACATTGGGTTGTCTGATCAGATTTAGTAGGGCCAAATCTGGGGATAAGAATCCCTGTATATTCGTGCGTAATGGCAACCCATCTGAGGCTTGAGGGGTATCACACCTTCTGTGGCTTTGAGAGTGGTAGTCATATTAGTCTGTGGAAGCATATGAACAAGCGACCAAAACAAAACAAAAGATGATGATGACAGGATCCAATTTTCCAGATCCAAACTGATAAGACACCTTGAACATAATGTATCAGACATAGTAGTAATAGAACGAAGAAATGTGTGGATCATTGACATTGCAATTCCAGGGGATGCCAGAGTTGAAAATAAAGAATTGGAAAAACTAACAAAGTATAAAGACCTGGCAATTGAAACATCTCGCCTCTGGGAGAAACACACTTCAGTGGTCCCCATAGTCATTGGAGCTTTGGGAACAATATCAAGAAATTTCAAACAGTACTATAAGCAGTGGCAGATCTCAGAAATCACACCATCAGAGCTACAAAAACCAGCAATATTAGGAACAGCATATATACTGTGCCAATATCTAACAGACACTTAGGTTTTTGATTAAAACTTGTATCTCCTATGTGATACCAGTTAATGTTTTTATAATTTTGACTGTGCCTGGTGTTTTTGAATTATACTACAAAGACAGTGCACTGCAGCACCTTAAATACTAAATGCTATATTTTAATGTGAACTTTTGTAGAACAAGACCACTTCACTTTCTGTTGTAGATGTCTTTTGCTTTATGAAGAGAAAAGGCAGAAACGTGTTGCACATGTTGAACAATCCTCAATGTAAAAAATCTTTCTTGGCTCATCATCATAGCAGAGTTGAGAAATCTCAAAGGGTGTCAGTGGTTTCTTGACATATTGTTTCAAGAAAGCTTATCACATTGAGAGTAAGTACTTTTTTGAGAATTTTTCAAGCCGTACTATTTCTCCACTCCCAGAACCCAATAGCACTAAAAATTCTTCTCAGTTCTTTCTAATACAATTGGAGAAGCCAATATAGCAGATATGGAATTATGGAGCTTCCACACAACACTCCAAAAACAATTATAAAGTGTATAAAAACAGACATCCTGCAAAAATCATCACTGAACATAGTTCAATACACTAATTGATGGAACCGTGTAACTTTGACTTCTGAATACAAATGGCTGACTGTTGAAAGCCAATGTCAATGAACATATGCATTGTATCATATGACAGTCCGTTATTAAATATGCTCATGTACTGCTTGACAACTCATCACTTGACAAACCTTAGCTGAATTTGTACATTTATTCGGCTGAAAAACCTTTTAAGTTCTGTTCATGGGCTGTTATTATAACACTGGCTGGAATTGTTCAAAGATGCAAAATGTCAGCTAATGTTCTAATCTATATGCCTGTGTGATAACAGTAAGATTACTTGGTTGACAGTCAAATATGTCACCTACTCCTATTAAAAAGAATTTCATTTTAGTGACACAAAAAAATACAAAAACTGTTTTTCATTTGTAAGCATGCATGTACAAATATAAAACCAAAGTAGCAAGATATTTAGTTACAATTTGGGGATGAGAAATCCTTTTCTCTCCAAAACTGCATAGATGAAAGTGCCTGTTTGTTTTCAATGTTTTTTCCTTTTATTTATTGTATTTAAAATTATAATGAGTGATCAATATAAGGCACATAAGTATATTTTATCCACATCATAGATACATATGTACAGTATAACCTTCCCAATAAAACAGCAACATGTCTATATAGACAGATGTACATAGAAGCCATGGACATATTTTCCAAACTGGAGTAAATTATAGGCTGGCTAAATTACAGTGCATTCAGCTTACAAATGAACTAAAACATAGGTCGGAGAACAGGGGTAAATTACCCCAAATGGGGTAAAACTGAAAATCCTGGGGGTAATGAGCAGAGTGCTACCCCCCCTCCCTCTCTCCCACCCCCACCCTCTGCAGCCAAACCTCAAATTGTTAGCACCTCTCTCTGTTACTTCCTTCCTTGCAGCAGGGCACTTCTAAATGCTCCCTTCTGTTAGAGATCGGAGAGATAAGCCTCCCTAATTGGTTACAGGTGGGGATTAGCCCCGGGCAATCAATCAATCCGGGGCTTCTGAATGACTGCTTCCTCCGGAAGTGGATGCGAGCAAGCAGAAGGTGGGAAAGGAGCAAGCAAGGGAAGGAGGGAAGAAAGAAAGGTGCGAGAGACCAAGGACTTCATCAGGCTTATTTAAATGTACATAATTGTAGAAAATGGAGGGAGAAAATGGAGGGAGGGAGGAAATGGAGTGTGTCTGTGTGTCTGTGAGAGAGAGACTGACTCAAAACTAAAAATGAACAGGCAGTCAAGCAAAAGAGAAACTGAATTAAGGCGGGGGAGGGTGGCTTTTTAAGGTGCTGTCTAGGTTTATCATTGCTTTCCTTCCAAGAAGCAGGCATCTTTGAATTTCGTGGCTGCTGTCACCCTCTGCAGTGATCATGGAACCCAAGAAAGTAAAATCTGTCACTGCCTCCATATCTTTCCCTTCTATTTGCCAGGAGGTGATGGGGCCAGTGACCATGTTCTTAGTTTTTTTTTAATGTTCAGCTTCAGACCATTTTTTGCATTCTCCTCTTTCATCCTCATTAAGAGGTTCTTTAAGTCCTCACTTTCTGCCATGCTTCTGCATAGTCAATGAAGCAGAAGTAGATGTTTTTCTGGAACTCTCTGGCTTTCTCCATAATCCAGCGCATGTTAGCAATTTGGTCTCTAGTTCTTCTGCCCCTTCGAAATCCCGCTTGTACTTCTGGGAGTTCTTGGTCCACATACTGCTGAAGCCTGCCTTGGAGGATTTTGAGCATAACCTTGCTAGTGTGTGAAATGAGTGCAATTGTATGGTAGTTGGAACGTTCTTTGGCACTTCCCTTCTTTGGGATTGAGATGTAGACTGATCTTTTCCAACCCTCTGGCCACTGCTGAGTTTTCCATTGATGATGATAAAAAAAGCACACTGGTCCTTTGATATTGGGCTGTGGCACCAGGGTGTGTGACATGACCTTTAGCCTGGTTTGTTCCTTTGTGCACACCACACATAGAATGATTAAAGTGGTAGGGAAAGCCCACCCCCCAATTCTGTGTTGGCTGTCTCTAGCAAGCATGCCATTGCTAGGACCACTCTGGGAGCCACTGATGATGATTAAATCCTCTGCAAGCTAGAAAAATTTAACGCAACTTGCTAGGCATGTTGGACACCTTATTACTCCCTATACCACACCATGGCTGGAGTGCAATGTGTTCCAGCAAAAATAGTGCACATCTGTATCCAATTTGGTGCATCCTGCTAGTTCGGTACACAGCCTGTGTAGATTCGATAATATTTTTAATTCAAATAATGTATGATTTCCTTCCTTTTGAATCAAGGGGGTAATGTCGGCATATATAAATTGTTTGGGGGGTAAAAGGTAAAAAATTTCCCTGACCCCTGAACTAAAAGGGAGCAAAAATAATGTCTTTGTGTTTACATGTATGTCAGCATATTCCTAGGCTTCCATAATACACAATAGTCCCTTTTCTCTAAATTATGGTAATCAAAGGTTGAAAATAACATACTAAAAACAACACACCACTCCACTGTCTACAGCCAAGCCCTACAATAAAACCGTTTCTGGTCTGAACCTGTCAGATAGATGCTTTATACTTGTGCGCTTAAACAAGACCTTTCTTGAATACCAACACTCACCTGACAAAATGTTGGTGGTGGTGGGGAACCCCGAGATCAACAGAGTTAGATGGGAATGATCTTCTATAAATTGCTTGTTCTAATCTACATTTCCCAGCTAAAACCCCTCAAGTTTGTCAGCAATCTATAGCTTATCCTGGACAAGGACATTTCCCTTGATTCTCTAGGTAAGAGGCCAGTATTTCCATAGAGGCAGCCCTAATTAGAAATGTATGCACACCAATAGCAGTGGCTTTTGTAAGAGAGATATACTGGAACCAGACTCTTTTGCAAACTCAAATGCCAATTCTGTGTCTGTGTTTACAATGGACACACTATTGACAGATCTAAACATCAGAGGCTTCTACGCTGGCTCATCTTCTAACACGGTGTGTGCCATCTTTCGCCAGCAGTGCCCTAAACCAGTCTGTATACCAAAGAATAAATAGACATGAAACTGGCATAAGAAACCCCTTGAGTAAAACACCTTCAAAATCAGATTCTAAAGGGAAACAGCTGAACAAGAATATATAAAGAGATTCAACAAAGACAGTTGTTGAAAAAACTCTCTATGTTAATAAAATCACTACTGTACTGTATGCAGTTTTCCCTGTGTTACTATTCCACTGCATTTAGCACAAATGATTTTTCCAACCAGACTATGAACCAACCACCTAGGAGAGCAACTGACTTGGGTAACTGACCTTACTATTGGCAGAATATTTATGCCAACCAACCAGCTCTCTGAAAGGTTATGACCAATGTATATTACACAGATGTGATTTTCTGTATCTGTTTTCATCTTGTTGCACCCCATAATCATTAGCAGTGTACATATAAGCCCTTGGAGTGAATACTGTACTCAGCATGTGTCTGATAAAGTGGACTAGGCCCATGAAAATTGTTGCCAAATAAAACTTACTCATCTTAAAGATGCTACAAAAGCTACCTCTGTGGAAGTGTGTGTGTTTGATTCAAGGAAAGACTGTCTCGTGCTCCATCCATCACTATGCCAGTGAGAAAGACAGACTAATCTGTCTTACTCATAGTGCTAAACAGATTGTGTCGGGAGAGGAAGAGAGATGCAGTGTGATGATGAGAAAATCCAGAGACTGGCTGAGACATGAGGATGACAGACCAGCAGCAGAGCTCTGACTCCTTCATACTCTTTCTAGATCAAAGGGGGTGGGGTGGGGGAGAGAAAATTCTCCTTCTATTTGGCAGGTCTAAGAGGTCGTAAGCCATGTAAAGCTGTATTGTATACTGAGGCTTGCATATTAAATGTATGGATCTCCTGCATTCTTTTTAAATGATATTGCTGAAGAACAATATCTGTTCCCCCACAAAAACACAGCACTTACTATCTCTGAAACATTCCTTTTTTTTAAAAAAAAATCCTGATTCAAATTAACCTATCTTTGCTGTTTTGTGTCTTGTGGGGCAAAATGAAGTGTGCAGGTATTAGACAAACACCTGACAATCTGTGTGTTGGCCAATCAACTACTATTCAAGAAAAGTTTTTCCAACTCCTGTACACTGGCCCAGAAAATTTATATAGTACTAATTTATGCCTATATGCTGAGTTGAAGAAGGTTTTGTCTTGTAACATATTATATGAAGGAAGGACTGCATTTTTATCTCAGAGCATATGTTAATGGCTGGCTTTTTTCTATTTGGAACTGCACTGGAAGGTTGAAAGAGTGTGAAATGATAAGTTCTTTAAGAAGTAGCAAATAATGATAACAATTAACATTATTAAAGCAGTGAATTCTTAACCAACATAATAATAGTGTTCTGTCAATATATATAGTACAAAAACCCCTTTGTGGATTGCTGCCTATATATATACATAGTACAAACCCCCTATATATAGCCATAATAGTATATATATATTTATTTATATGACTATAATACAGTTGGATGGATGGATGGAACTTGCTCACAAAGATGTGGAATTGCAAATATGTTTGTTGGTGAAAATGACAAGTACAAAACTATACTATATATATAGTACAAAACCCCCTTGATGGATTGCTGCCTTGTTGTGGTGAAGGGGCTTGAGTAATTAAGAGAAGCTTTGGGCTATGCTGTGCAGGGACACCCAAGACGGACAGGTCATAGTGGAGAGTTCTGACTAAATGCAGTCCAGATGGAGCAGGAACTGGCAAGCCACTCCAGTATCTTTGCCAAGAAAACTCCATGGACAGAAACAAAAGGCTAAAAGATATGACTCTAGAAGAAGAGCCCCTCAGGTTGGAAGGCATCCAACATGCTACTGAGGAAGAGCGGAGGGCAAGTACAAGTAGCTCCAGAGCTAATGAAGTACTGCATAGGAACCTGGAATGTAAAATCTATGAACCTTGGTAAGCTGCATGTAGTCAAGCAGGAGATGGCAAGAATAAACACTGACATCCTGGGTGTCAGTGAACTACAATGGATGGGAATGGGCAATTTCAATTCAGATGATTATCATATCTACTATTGTGGGCAAGAATCCCGTAGAAGAAATGGAGTAGCCCTCATAGTCAACAGAAGAGTGGGAAAAGCTGTAATGGGATATAATCTCAAAAATGATAGAATGATTTCAATACGAATCCAAAGCAGATCTTTCAACATCACAGTAACCCAAGTTTATGCACCAACCACCGATGCTGAAGAGGCTGAAATTGACCAATTCTGTGAAGACTTACAACACCTTCTAGAACTCATACGAAAGAAAGATGTTCTTGTCATTATAGGGGACTGGAATGCTAAAGTAGGGAGTCGAGGAATAGAAAGAACAACAGGTAAGTTTGGCCTTGGTGTTCAAAATGAAGCAGGGCAAAGACTAATAGATTTTTTTCAAGAGAATAAGAGGAAAATAATAGAAAGGGAAAAACCAGAGATCTGTTCAAGAAAATTGGAGATATTAAAGGAACATTTTGTGCAAAGATGGACATGATAAAGGACAAAAATGGGAGGGACCTTACAGAAGCAGAAGAGGTGGCAAGAATACACAGAGGAATTGTACCTGATAGATCTTGATGTCCTGGACAACCCAGATAGTGTGGTTGCTGACTTTGAGCCAGACATCCTGGAGAGCTGTCATGAGTTCAGCCGAAGAAGATCTGGAATCTGAGGGGTTAGTTACAGCTGAGGAAAATGCTAGGCAATTAGAAGCACAGATGGCTGAATCACCACCAGATTCTCCTCCCCCAGTAGCCAGGTTGAGGGCTACGCTTTGGCAAAGATTCTGACACAAAGGGCAGAAGATCGCATGAATGCTTCCCATAGGAACATCAGGTTGACTAGCCCTGAGTTTTAGCACGATGAAGTGTTTAAATGACTGCAGCTGCTATAAAATCTGCACCGAGGCTTGGAAGTTCGTGGAAGTAACAAGTCAACACTCTGGCTCGCATCCACGCTCCTACTTACCTTGGACCTTGTTCTCTGAACCCTTGGCTTTGGACTCTGACTGCTGACTACGGTTTGTGTTTTGGCTTTGGCATTTTGGTATCTGCTTTGCATCTTCTGGAGTTCTGATATTGGACTGGTATACTGGACTTTTGCCTGTTGAAACCCCCTGGGAACATGACAAGACCAAAGTCAAATGGGCCTTAGAAAGCATGGCTAACAACAAGGCCAGCAGGGGTGATGGCATTCCAGTTGAACTATTTAAAATCTTTAAAGATGATGCTGTTAAGGTGCTACACTCAGTAGGCCAGCACGTTTGGAAAACTCAGCAGTGGCCAGAGGATTGGAAAAGATCAGTCTAATCCCAAACACAAAGAAGGGCAGTGCCAAAGAATGCTCAAACAACCGTACAATTGCACTCATTTCACACACTAGCAAGGTTATGCTAAAAATCCTACAAGGTAGGCTCCAGCAGTATGTAGACCGAGAACTCCCAGAAGTACAAGCTGGATTTCAAAGGGGCAGAAGAACTAGAGACCAAATTGCTAACATGCACTGGATTATGGAGAAAGCCAGAGAGTCCCAGAAAAACATCTACTTCTGCTTCATTGACTACGCAAAAGCCTTTGACTGTGTGGACCACAGCAAACTATGGCAAGTCCTTAAAGAAATGGGAGTGTCTGACCACCTTATCTATCTCCTGAGAAGCCTATAAATGGGACAGGAACCAACAGTTAGAACTGGATATGGAACAACTGATTGGTTCAAAATTGGGAAAGGAGTACGACAAGGCTGTATATTGCTTAACGACTAAACAATAACAAATTGCACAAAACCTGTTCATGCTTGCATAAAGCCAAGTAGATGGTAAACAAAAATACACAATTGCAAAATGACCGAAATTAGGATTACTGTTATTTAATAATTTGAAACGTGGCTGTATTGTTTGCATCTCTCTTAACCATCAACCATTTATCCAGTGCTTGCAGTGCGAGTGTGTGCTCCACCTCTAATGGGAAAGGACTCTAACAATATTTTATACAAATTGATAGCTCAGTGGTTTGGTTGGGGGTTCAATTCCCCACTGTGCCTCCTTGAAAGAGGCTGGAATCCATGATATATAGCACCCTACTAACTCTGCAGTTCTCAGATTAGTGCTTTTAGTGATTGGCCATCACCTCAGTCTGGAAAGGTAGGCCCCATCCATATCTACTAGACTAGAGTCAACAAGTGAGGTTGCAAAAACTCCAACAGAGAAAGCTTGAATAATGAGAATGAGGAATTTTGCAGTATTTCTTTTGTCTCAATGAGCGATACTGAGCTGTCACTCTAACATCTAGAAAGTGCAACAGCTTTGTTACTATTCTCAAAGTATGCCTGAGTCTTTCTTAAAGGACATCAGCCCAGTTATTGAGAGTAGTTGCGGAATGAAGAAAATTTTATCAGTACCTAGAAGATTTTTTTTAATCTGGTTATTTTAACTTAAATAGTATTAAGTAAGTTTAATCCATATCCTAAAGGCAGTAAACCTGCATCAAAGAACTTAAATTTATACCTCAACTTGCTCAGACTCAAGGGGACTGGTGGGGAGTAAAGTGCAGTTCATTAATGTCACAAATCAAGTATATAAATAAATGTATTACAACCTGCATTTACTCAAAGACGGTCTGGTTGCAGAATCCTCAAACAGCAGCCAGACATTCTATTTGTTCATTTTCACTTAAATAATTTAAGATGGTTTCCAGTTACTTCCACATAAAACTGTGTGACTCCAATAAAAATTATATAAGACAAAAATGTAATTGTGAAGGAGGTCCTGGAGAGATTGTGCCGTCCCATGAGAAAGAGAGCGGGGAGGGAGTAAGGAAGCCAGAAGGTGCCGATGCAGAGGTCGATCTAAAGGAGAACTTGACCATGTAGGGGGCGAGAACAGAGCAAGGCGGGGAATTCGAAATATGTCTGGTGGAGGAGAGTGGGAGTCAGATGAAGGAAAAACAAGAGCTGTCAGTCTGGGAAAAGGGTATATGTAGTCAGGAAGAGCGACGGTCTGAGGTTGAACTGCAGTTATGGAAGCATAAGAGAGAGCTGGAGAGGCTAGGGGAGTATGAGAGAGTAAAGACACAGGAGTTGTTACGGGATTTCCCGAACCTTAAGAGAAGCAGGCGAGGGGAGACAGGAGATGCTGGAATGCTCTGTCATAGTCTTCCCTAAGAATAAAGGTAGAGGATGTCAGGTGATCTGCCTGGATTCTTGATACAACACACCTCCCCCCGAGGGAGACTGGGCCCAGCACACATGCTGCGGCACCATTTGTGCGGTGCAGAGTGCTCCCCTCCAGAAACCAACCAACGCAAAGAAGTTTGGCCCAGCACCCCTGTGAGTTCGATAGATGTGGGGCAGGAGTTCATATTGGACAGTTACAGCATGTTGCCTTTTTGATCCAATTATGAACAATACTGATCAACGTATAATCAATAAAGATGAAGTTGTGAAAACGTCTCCTGTGATATTTCCCGCGCAAAACGAGTTGTCAAAATGTGAAACCGAACCTGATCACAGTAATAATAGGCAGGTTTAAGTCCAGTAGAAGGTCCAGGTAAATAAAAGCAGCTCCACTTAATTCCAAAAGAGAAACTTGCATAGAGAAAAAATATCCAAAGATGGGGAGTCATAATAGCAAAGATAATCTTTACTCACTATTTGCCTTACTTCACATATGGAACGTCTCTCCCTAAGATTGTCTACCAGGGCCACCCGAGCCAGCCATATTTTGTGGCTGGGGGTGGCCACACTTAGAGAGACCCGGAAAACTGCCACCAGGAACATGACTTTCTCAGTGGTGGCCCCAACACTATGGAGTGTGTTGCCTGAAGCTATATGCCAGGCTCCCTCCCTTCTGACCTTTAGGAAATATGTAAAATCTGTAATTTTTGAAGAGGCCTTCAGAAACATCCTACCCCTTTCACATCTTCGTGGATCCATGAATTGGATACTGATCCTGATTTGTTGTTGCCTCTAGGTTTGTTGTTATTCTTTGGATCTCATTATTTATGTATTGGTGGGTTGGGATGGGTAGTTGTGTGATTCAAGCAAGCAAGCAAGCAAGCAAGCAAGCAAGCAAGCAAGCAAGCAAATAAATAAATAAATAAATAAATAAATAAATAAATAAATAAATAAATAAATAAATAAGGGAGCTTTCCAAAGCAAGACGTAATCCCACTAGCTGTTCCCACCCCATAAGTAGTACTTTTTGAACATCCTGGTCAGCATGATTATTGTGGATTCATTGCTTCCTTTTGAGACAACTTGGCGCTTTAAAAAGATACCTTTGTGTTTGGTTTACAATCATGTCTCAGATTCTCTTGGTCAACATGAAGACTATTCTACAGTTTATAAATTACCAGGTATAATAGGAAATGGGTGTTAAATACAGAAGCAGTGATTTCTTACTTCAAGGTAACAAACTATCTTCAAACAGAAACATACGTTTATTTTTAAATATCCCAACCATGTGTTATTCATCCAAAATAGCACAAGGTAACATTTTGCAAAACAGTACTTTCCCTTTCCATTCTAGTTCGACACACCATTAACTGGAAGGGGGGGGGGGAAGAGAAGAAAAAGCTGCATTTTTAAAAAATGTTACCTAAGGAAAAAAAAAATCTGACAGCTAGATAGGTTGCTGTAATTATAACTTGAGCAAGCAAATCTGTTAAAACTCATTTACCACCCGCTGTCATGGAGCAAGTTTTACACATGTTAGAAGAACTCAGCTGATCATAGATGTGACTCTTGCCTTTGATTTTGCTATGCGAGAACTGCAAACTTTGAATGACCTGTAGATTTTTTGGAAAAGATACTTAATACAGTATTTCAGAGTGTATTACAGAAAAAGCATCTGCTGTTACTACATACACTCCAGAAACAAGCATAATGTCCTTGTTTTAAAAAGGAGGATTATTTTAGCAGAACTGTATTATAGCAGCTAATTCAAAAGGGAATGATTTTGCAAATTCTGTATAAGGACATAGATTGAAGTAAAAGGAGATTCTTGCAACTAATTATATGGAATGTAAACCTTTGCTTGTCTTGTCCTTGCAGGTAAAAATGAGGAATTTTCTTCTCAGCCACATGGTCTAGTTGTCAATTTGGAAATCCAGGTGCTATTATGACAGTCTCCACAGCCAAACAAAGAAGGGCATTCCAAAAAGACATGTGGCCCCATCACTTGGCTACTAACCCTATAAGCCTTGGCTCCACCATGCCATTGCCTCAATCTATGAGAGGCTGAGATATTGTCTGCTGCTATCCACTCACTATTTTATGCAAGATGCATTTGTTGTTGTTACATGCTGTCAAGTCACCTCTGACCTATGCCAACCCGATGAATGAGTGATCTCCGAAACGTCCTGTCCTTAACAGCCCTCCTCAGCTCTTGTAAACTCCAGACACTGGCTCCCTTTACAGAGTCTATCCATCTTGTTTTTGGTCTTCCTCTTTTCCTGCTGTCTTCAACCGTTCTCAGCATTTTTATCTTTTCCACAAAATCTTGCCGTCTCATGATGTGCCCAAAGAAGGAGAATCTCAGTTTCAACGTTTTTGCCTCCAGAAATTGTTCGGCCTTGATTTATTTTATTTATTTATTTATTTATTGCATTTATATGCCGCCCATCTAGACATAGTCTACTCTGGGCGGCTCACAACTTAGAAGATAAAAACAATTTAAAATATACAGTTTTACATTAAAAAACAAAATGATATAAAATATAATATAAATTTACGATTTTAACAGTTAATTTAAAGCAAAGGGTCCCAAGATGGCAAGAATAAAAGAAGAAAAATAAGAATGACTTAATTGACTGAAGGGAAGGCCTGCTTGAATAGCCAAGTTTTCAGCTGGCTTTTGAAAATGTCCAGCGAGGGTGCCAGCCGAATTTCAGTGGGGAGGGTGTTCCCTTGATTTGATATAAGACCCACTTGTTCATCTTTCTGGCTATCCAGGGTGTCTGCAAAGCTCTTCTCCAGCACCATATTTCAAAGGAATCAATGTTTTCATATCAGCTTTCTTTACTGTCCAGCTTTCACGCCCATACATGGTAATTGGAAAGACAGGAGTGTGGATGATTCCTTCATTGCTGCCCTTCTGAGTCTCAGTCTTCTGATTTCTTGGCTGCAGTCTTTATTTGGATTGATGACTGAACCGAAGTATAGGAAATCTTTCACCATTTCAGTTTCTTCATTGGCAACATTAAAGTTGTATAGTTGTTCTGTAGTCACGATTTTGGTTTTCTTCATGCTCTACTGCAGTTCTCCTTTGGCACTTTTTTCCTTCTCTTAGAGTCGTTTCAAGTGACTGCTGTGTTCTGCCAGTAAGATGGTGTCATCTGCATATCTTATATTAATGATGTTTCTTCTATTAATATCACTGGATACCCAATGTGGTGTAGTGGATAGAGTAATGGAGTAGGATGCAGATCTGTGTTCAATTCTCCAGCTCTGTCATGGAAACTAACTAAGGACTGGGATACTAGTAAACCATTCCTTAAATATCTCAATTACCTTGAGAATCTTATTATGGTCATTATAAGTAATTTCTGACTAGAAATTACCTGACACAAATTGTTGCTAAATTCTGTGGATTTTTTAAAAATCTGAAGCATCTTTTTAAACAATTAGGTAGGATTTTGTTTTTTGCTCTGTTTGTATGTGTGTTGCATGTGCATGTACCCCCAGGCATGCTTCCTGAAGGGAAAGGACACTAGTAAGAATAACACACTGTGAAGCATAAAATACTGCAGTATCACAGAAATTACGCACCAATAGCAGACTGAAAACTCTTGTAGCAGTGGCATTATTAAAGACGTACAAGTAAAATTAGACAATTCGCTCTAAAATATGGAAGTAACAGTTACTTCTTGCCTCTGTGTAATCCCTCAGTCACCATGGGACCTCCAGGGTTACCCTCCTCCAGATTTTGCTCGATAATATGTGGTGCCATTCAAATTAACAGGATTTATTGACTATGATGTTAACTCAGTGACAGAAACAACATTAAACATTTCTGAATAATTATTAGCCACCCAATCTCAGCTCCTTCCCTTTTGTTGCTGATTACTCTGTCCCACAGGGTCCTTACTACTGGGATTTTTAGCCTCCAAACTGCTTGACACTTCAAACTGGTACATGCCAGGCAAGGGGTGTCACAAGAAGGATGGGTTACATGAGTACAAGAAGAATGGGGTGTGTGTGAGTCCTCCTTTCTCCTCCTTCTCCCTCCTGAGTATTGAGGGTTCTGCCATGAGTACTCCCAGGTGTAGACCCAGGGTTGGTTCATGGAGAATGAGAACCCCTTTCTGCCTTGTTCCTGAAGCTGTCATCTTTGTCATAATCATAATTGTAGAACGGCAGAGCTGGAAGGGACCTTATAGATCACTGAATCCAGCCCCTGTCAAGGAAGCACAGTGAAGAATTGAACTCCCAACCTCTGGCTCCGCAGCCAGAGACCTAAACCACTGACCTATCCAGCAGTTTTTCTTTCTCTCCACACCCTTTCTCCCGAAAAGGAAGGTTTCCAAGGGGCTTTAGAACATTCTGCTTCAGCTTTGGGGACTCTTATCCAGTTTCTCTTGTTCAGGGTTCCTCTTTCTGCACCTATTCCCACTCTCCTTGGAGCAGCTCTACATTGGGATTCTCTGCCCCTGAAAGGTAGGACTCTTCCCCTGGTTCTTCCACCATGTCGCCCCAATTCTCTTTCTCTTCTTCTGGCACACCCTGCTCTAGGACCCCAGGAGCCACCTCTGGGACCTCTCTCTTTTCATTGGTTATCTCTTTGTCCTCTTCCTCAGCTCTCTTCCCCTATACTTCATCTTTTATAGCTTTTACATCTCCTCTTTTTTCTCCTCCAGAGGTCAGCCTTCTTTTTCCGGGCTTTGCGTATGATCATCATAATTCAGCCTGATCTCTCCCAAGTGAACTTGGGAGGTGCATGTTTTGAAATTCAGCAGGGTTCGGGAGGAGTCATGACAGTCCACTGCCAGGGACCTGGCTGTCACTGACATTTTTCTCACAATTTCTCTCTAAAGTAACTTCCATCAATCAGAATTTGTACAGAATTATACAAGAATAACAAGAATCACACAGAATTGCAAGCTGTCCCCGATTAAAACATTATCAGTCTGCTTCAGACTTGCCTATGGAAATTAAAAGAGTTACCCGGTGATGAATAGCTGGTTGAACAGTCATCCAAGTTATTTAACACAAACAAACAGTCTTGTGACATTGTAGAAATTAGCAAATAGAACTATACATACATTTAAATGACACAAAATGCATCACTGTTGTTTTTGCTACAACAGACTAGCATGGCTAATTCTAATAAGTGATCACACTGTATGTCTCCTGCAGTCAAAACAGAGCAAGATGCTATGAAGCTGTGCAATCAACAACTGACAATTATGATATTCACCTAAAAAAAAGCACCAGCTGGCTGTACTTCAGAAACATTCAGATTAGACCGAACTATGCTTCTCAGTTTGTGGCTAGGCTAAACTTTTTCAGAGTGAAGGCTGTGGGTCATATGTTCTTCAGCATACGATAGATATAAAAAACACTAAGTATGCCAGGAAGCAAGGTATGCAGAGATCAAAATGTTAGTTTTTACACGATATGACACAATAAACCTTTATTGGCATTAAACAATGTGGACAGGGAAATAAACAGGGGAAAAAAATCTCAGGACAAATAGACACAATCAACATTGATGAGGAAGTACAAAATGATGGGAAATAATACATATTAGCCAGAAAATGGGGTAAAGGAAAGTTCAACATTGTAAAGCAACAATAAGTTTCAAAAGTTCAGTTAAGTACTTAGCCACCGCCACAGTAAGGGGAGCACAGTGGTTACTCAAGAAAATAGGGAGAAGATCAGGGAAGTGATCCGAAAAGGGAATCAGCGAATGATCTTAAAAAAGTTTCTGATGGGAGTGGTGAGCTGGGCATCTAAACAGAATGTGGTCTAGAGTGTCAGGCAGCAAATGACAGAAAAGGCAAAGTCTTTTGTCTTTAGGGATTTTGGAAAGACGGCCAAAATGCATGGCCGACAGGAAGATGTTAAACCAGGCTAGCATGAAAGCTCTCTGTCGTGTAGGGTTAGTGAGTAGATTGAAACAGTTTAAAGGATATTGTAAAGCAAAGGATAAGCCGAAAAATTTTGGAGCATGTGTTAGATTAAGGAGGTCTCTTAGATGTTCAAACTCCCACTGATATAACTTGGCTTTAATATGAGAGTGAGTGAGAGATAATTCCAAGTCAAAAAGTGATTCTAATGAGATATCAATGGATAACAGTTTAGAATGAATATGTTGCATCCATTTAGAGGAGTAAGAATCTCTTAACATAGCATAAAGTAACAAATCCTGGGGTCTAGTTAAGAGCAAGCAAAGCCAATATTTGAAAGTGGGAGACCAAGCCAGGGTTGAATTGGGTCCCTAATTCAAGTAGGATAGTGGCAAGTCAGATGGAATTTGGGAGACCAAGAATCTTCCTAAAAAAAGAGGTTGCTAAGCTGTCAAAGTCAGAGTGGTCCAACACAATCCAAACAGGAACTCCATATAATAATTGTGAAAGAATTGTGGTTTGAAATATTTGAAGGGCAGCTGGGATGAATTGATTGCCAGGAGAGAAGGCAATCACCTTTAGATTCTGAGATGTAGATGAAATGACAGCTTTTTAATGAGGGGACCAATTTAGTTTGTAGTGTAAGAGGATCCCTAAGTACTTAAAGGTTTGTACTTGATGATAAGAGTGGGGACTAATTGACCAGAGGGAAGGGGACCAGCGTTTAGAGAAAACCATAATTTTTGTCTTGTCTGAATTGATGGCAAGATGATTTAGCGAGCAGTATTATTCTAAATAGGTAAGAGAGGAGTGTAAACCTGATTCAGTGAGAAAAAGTAGGGCCGTATCATCAGCATAAAGGAGGACAGGAAGAGGAGACCCATTAAAGGCGGCGGCGGGGGGGTTATCAGAGTTTAAAAGAAGGGAAATCAGCTAGAAAAAGGTTGAAAAGCAAGGGGGCAAGGATACATCCTTGTCATACACCATTAAGAACAGGAATCCTGTCAGTTAGGATATGTGAATTGGGGAGATGGACTTGGGTGAAGTTAAGAGTATGAAGACGGCGAAGCAAAAACAAAAGGCAAGGGTAGAGTCCCCACTTGGAGAGCTTTTCCCATAGTAGACTTCTGTTAATGGAATCGAAAGTGCCTTTAAGATCGACAAAGGCAACATAGAGGTTGGATTGATGATAAATGGAATATTTTTCAGATAAAAAGGATAATAGGAAAACATGATCGGTAGTGGATGCACCAGCATGAAAGCCAATTTGTTCCATTCCAGGGAGATTTTGAGATTGTGCCCAAGATAGAAGTTTGGTGAGAAGAAATTTGGAATACAATTTATCAAGGAGATTTATCGGCCTATAATTACTGCGTTGAGAGGCATCACCTTTTTTGTAAATGGGAACTACGAGAGAAAATAACCAAGTTTCAGGGAATTTGCCGGAACTGTTTACTATCATGAAAAGCTTAGCAAGGAGCTTGGCCCACCAATGAGGGTTGGAAGTCAAGATCTCAGAAAGAAAATTATCTGGGCCCGGAGCCTTATTATATTTTAGAGTATTGATGAGATCTAAAACTTGATCAGTGGTGACAGGGGGCCAATTAGGGAGATTAAGGGGATTCGGTGGCAAAGAAGGAAGGGGGAGGGAGCTTGTAAATAGCCCTGTAAAATGATCAATCCAGGTTTCAGCCGGTATAGAGGTAAATGAATTTGAAGGGGCAAAAAACTATAGATCAGAAAACCTACACAAAACTTGTTCCATTAACCATTACATTAGAATAGCAGGAGTTGTTTTCAGTTTCCATTACTTTATGTGCAAGAGTAACTTCTTCCTGTTCATTACTAATACATTTGCCAGTGCAGCCATTGGAAAATGCATGCATGTGCTTCCTCAAGTGGTCAGTTCTGTTTACTACACAATGAAAAAACAACCAACAACCAAAATTTAGCTCTCTTTATCTCCCTCTTAATTCTCAAGATCCAAAACAGTTTCCCCGAAACAACCTCCATCTCTTCAACTCATGTTGCCACCTAACTCCAGAGAAAGAGAACATGTGTACAGTATATGGCTGTAATCTGTGCTCCTGTTTTCAATTCTTTCCATTCTTCTTCCCCAAATTCAAGTAAACTGGCCTCTTTTAAACATTATTTCCAGTCAGAGTTTATGCACCTCCTATTGCTTCCATTATTCTGCTAACTCCATCTTTTCTACCTCTCAAACTCCAAAGCAAATCATCCTATTTCAAAGAGGCTTTTTTTTTCAACAACTAGTCTCAGTCTTGACAGTTTACATTGCCTTCTTGTCTTCCTTATTTCTTGCTTTGGGGATGGCACGCCAATGCTTTATTTGTCTGTTTTCCTTCTTGCTCACTTTTAAATGCCTCCTTCACAAAGAAAGGCAGGGGGATGTATCAGGGGAAATGAACCATTCATGGGAACCATCTCCCCACCCTCACCACTCAAGTCACTAACAGAGTAACAAGGAAACACCCACTTTCATTTACAACCATGGCCATTACAGGCAACAACGCAATTGTTCCACGTCATTAGTGCAAAAAGTAACACAATATAAAAGTAACTAATTAAAAAAAATACTAGCTCTGAAGCTGTAATGCTGTCTCCCTCATCACTTGCTACAGTGAAGCATATCGACAAGAAACACAAAACAAAAGCAAAAAAAAATGTTGTGGCACCTTAAAGACCAATTGCTTTATTTTAATGCAAGCTTTCCTGGAACAAGCCCACTCCTTCAGACATAAGAGGGAGAATCCAGAGTCTCCACATATGCTTGCACAGAGTAACCAAAACAGCTTCATCAGATTTAGATGGGAAGGAGAGGTAGAGTTGGGTGTCACCTGCATATTGCTTATACCAAACCCCAAAACCCCAGACAACCTCTCCCAGTAGTTTCATCTAAATGTTAAATAGCTTTGAGAACAAAACAGAACCCTGAAGGACACCACAGGCCAACAGCCAGGGTGTCGAACTGGAGTTCCCCAGGACCACCTTCTGAATTCTCCCCACCTACAAGAAAAGGGACCAGAGCCACCATAAAATAGTGCCTCTAAATCCCATCCCAGTGAGACTCCTCAGAAGGTCAATGATATCAAAAGCTGCTGAAGAATTTACAACCAAATTTTAGATATGCTAGCTTTCCTATCTAATTGTACAGTCATGAAAAAGCCTCCACCAACTGCATAAACAAATTATCATATTTTTTCCCCTCCCATCTCTCTAGGATTGGCCCAGGACATTTTGGCTTCCCAAGTAAATCTCCCAAGTGAAATCTCCTTCAGTGTACTTTCAGTATATCTCATTCACAAATATACTCTGCTTGGTGTAGTGGATACTGCGAATCCCTCTAGATCCCTGCTTAGCCATGGAAACTAATGGCATGCAGTATATGTGTTGGGACTGGTAAGATCACTCCTTAAATATCTCACATTGAAAGCCTTATTACAGTCACTACAATTAAGTTCTGGCTTGATGGCTCACAACACAAGACTTATGAGCAATGCACAATGTACACACTAGCACCCTCTTTATAAGGAACCTTGGCACACATTTCTTCAAAGTCATGCTGCTTCACTGTGTTCTGAACACCATATGCACCTGAAGAAACGAATTTGATTGTTTGTGCATTGAGAGATTCACCTCCATTTCTGACACAGAGTTCAGAACAATGATTTGACCGCTAGGTTTAGTTTGTACAAACATGGCACCCCTTTGTAACCATCAGCTTAGCATCAGCTGTACCACTACTGTCCAGAAATATATCCACAGGTACATCTGTAGCGTTCACTTGAAACAGAAGTCATACAAATGAGAAAAGCTGAGCTGTACAGAGATTTCATCTAATTCCACCAGAAACACAACAGGCTAGTAGGAGAGACCGTGGCAATTAGGGACTGATCAACTGCTATAATAAGAAGTAACTGTGAGAGCAATTGCTGTTGCCAATCTGGGCTCTTGTCAGGAGGTGAGAGAGGAAATGTAGTGCTGCTGATACAGCAGCTGTCATCCTGTCTGCCACTGCAACGTCTGCTGCTTTCTACTCCTGCCATCACGACTACAGAGCATCTGCCTCTACGGTGTTTGCTAATCATGATGCCTTTGCTGATGGGCAAAAAAGATGTTGCAAAGGGATCTGTTTGGATTCTCTCTCTTTTTTTTAAGGTGGGACTTCTATGTGTATTTACATGGAATACTGGAATAGTCTGTCTGCAGAGATCTGTCTGGCTCCCTCACTGGATGTTTTTAAGAGCAAACTTAAAACCTGGCTCTTTAGGCAGGCTTTCCCTCCTGTCATCATCTATCTGTTGTTTTTATTTTATTATATTACTTTTATGTCTTATTGTTAGCTGCCCAGAGTAGACTTCGGTCTAGATGAGTGGGGTATGAATGAATGTATGAATGAAAGAATGAATGAATGAATGAATGAATTTAGTTTTCTAGTTTTCTTTCTCTTCCTCTCCATTCTATGTCCTGCTCCAACAGGAAGATAAAAGGTAAGGATTCCTGTTCAGACTTCTCACAAAATCTCTTTTGTACACAAAGTCTTTCTGCATAATGCTGCAGACCACTTCCTTCAGCTTTCTTTTAAAAAGACCCTCTCAAGCTCATTATTAATATCAGTATGTTTCCAGCATGTAACTTTAGAAGAAATCTAAGGTAGCAGCACTTATTTTTCAAATATTTCATTTCTGTATTTATGACAGATGATTTTAAAAATCATAAAAAAGCCCAAGGGAAACTGAAAATGAATAGAACTAATAGAGCATAATCCTAAAGACAGAATATTAAAATTGAAGCATTCTTTACTGCTTAGCTAAAAGCCACCACCAATCTTTGCATAATATCATAAAAAGGGGGAGACACTGCTTAAACTATTATTACAAAATAGCCAAAACACAATCTTATTAATGTCAAATTTATATATCTGATCTATGACAAAATACCATGCCTTGATCAGCAGAAACAAGAAAGGCTCCCTGGGAACCTGTGGTGTTATTCTGCCCAGCATCGACATCTCTCCCAACTGCATTCCATTATTCCCTTAAAAATGGTCTGGGAAACCCTCTGGAGCAATTTTCTAGTGCCTGAGAGGGCTTCCATAAGAGAAGGGGAAAGGAAATCCCAGTTCCACTGGAGTTGGACTTGAAAACACACCATTAAATAAAGAAGTACTTACTTGGATTTTCCCTGTTAAATTAAACATCCTGAAAAGATTGCAGGTCTTTGCTTACTGTCCCAATGACACCTAAGTAGGGTGTGTACTGCAGACATCTGTACACTCACCACTGGGGCTACTTCCCCAGAACTGCAGCTCCATGCAAGAGTGGACAGGAAAGGTTGTGGATTTGTGGGGTTTGCTGGTTTTGCTGAAGGAACAGAAGTCATACAAATCAGAAAAGCTGAGCTGCACAGAGATATCATCTAATTCCACCAGAAACACAACAGGCTAATAGGAGAGACTGTGGCAATTAGGGACTGATCAACTGCTATAATAATAAAAAGTCATAAAGTTAGCAACATAATAAGAGGTGGAAAATACAGTGGTAGCAGCGGTGGGTGCGTTTTTTTAACATCAAATTTCACTTGAAGCTGTAACCCGAAGATGGAAATCTCTTATGCACAGCCCACAATGAAAAATTTCCGAGGCATTTTGCAGACAGTCAATCAGATTCATTCTGACTTGGACACTGTAGTTTATGCAGGTCCTGGTCCTTGTAATTTCGGCTCCTGCTCTGTTATAATGAGCACGTTTCAATCTGTGCAGCCTGAGGATGTGGCTAGGAAAGGCAAAATCAACCATGTGTGCCTATGACTAGGCTTTTTAGACAGACACTACATGAGCCAACAACAGAAACTGTGTTGGCAGCCAAGTCACCATTTGCCTTCCCCTGCAATGCCTCTACCTAGTGTCATTGTAGTTCATAGTACTGAGGGGCGAGGATGAGCAGGCAGCAACTTTAAAAAGGATAGACGGCTTCTCAAAATAATCCTGGAAAGTGGCCTTATATTTCTAGTGGAATAAGAAAAAGATGAGAATATGCTTTAGAAAAATGTGTTCTGAGAAATTTAGTTCACCATTTGTTATCATTCTGCAACATCAAGTGCCTTTTCCAGGCTTTTGAAACATAGCATATTCATAGGAGCATAGTAAATAACATGGTGTCCCTTCAACAGATAATATAACTGCTTCCTCTTATGCCCTGTAGCAGGGAAAGCCACACTGGTCCACATCTCAGAGAAAAATGAAATTGATGATGTGCTGTAATTTGTCTTCCAATTTCCCCCAAAACCAGAACAAGTGAAAATTCTCTAGGAAGGCAATTTTGTGCACAGCACAACTTGGGGGGCAGGAGGGATAGATGTTTTAATCTAGGTCGGTGAAAACAACCAAGACTATTATGGCATCTTACAGGCTAGTAATTTTTATAGGCTGTACGGCCCAAAGAAATGGAATTGTAGTAGCCTTTGGATCAAACAAACAAAAAGAAGTGCTTCTCATTGTTAACGCATAATTAACAAAGCTCATATGGAATTTCTGGCTGTCTGATGCAGTGACAAAATGGACCACATTAAGACAGGCTTCTAAGAGAGGATTGAAGAAATTTACGGTGACCATTACTATGAGTAGCAGCTATTCTAGCCAAATGGATTCTCTGAACAAGGCAGCAGCTGTTAAAGGAATGAGCAAAGAGGGCTTTGGCCTTGAAAACCACCTTGTGGCACTCCTGAAAGGATCTCACTGTTCACTGTTGGAAACAGGATTATGTGAACTAATGGATTCTGGGTCAGACCCAACATACCTCTTTTATGTCCTTACATTTCCGGTATTGAAAACAAAAACATGGAGCAGTCTCTGACCATCATGGCCATATCTGCCCTTCTCCTTCTGTTGACTATTCTCAATAACACACATTTTCCCAACATCTGCTGCTGCTTCCAGTTATAGCTGGTGAGGCAAGAATTCCCCTGCAAGAAGCACAGTAATGCCTTCTTCTCAGGAATACTGGAATGGCATTCCAGAAGGAGCTCCTGACTGAATCAGGACATGCAGAACTGTAGACTAGGACTAGATTATACATTGACTCCTCCTGGCACTTCAGGTAAAACAAAGCCAGTTTTTCCTTTCCTTTCCTTTCCTTTCCTTTCCTTTCCTTTCCTTTCCTTTCCTTTCCTTTCCTTTCCTTTTCCTTCCTTCTTCTGAATATACATATATTACATAAAATATTTATATAGTGCTCAGTTGGGGCAAAAATCTTCCAGAGCAGTTAACATGTACTTTTAAAAACAACAATAATAAACAATGGATAATATTAATTTTAATAAAACACCAATACGGGTTACATTGAAACTTCAATTTAAAAACACACAAGTCCAAATGACATATTACAGATAATCCATCTTTAGAGCTGAAATCATGTTAGCATTCTAAATACTGTGGCACAGGCAGAGAAATTAGTCTTGGTAACAATGAGTGTAGCCCTATTCAAAAGTTACACAGCTTCACATTCTGTTCTTTATAATAATAATGATAATTTAAAAAACTTTATTGGCATACAAAATGAACATAAGCTAATTTGTTAGATTTCTGGATTCTCAGGGAGCATCAAACAAATACATTCATTCTTTATACTTCCAGTGGCAGTTCTAAAAAGAGGAAGGATTCTTCACAAAGATCAATTTGACCAACAGGTGACATGATTAAAGAATTAAGAGTTATGAATAAAGACAAAAAGAGGACTCTTTTTATGTGTAGTATGTTCAAGGAAAAAGCTCATAACTCATAACAACATCAATGTTGCCGCCTAGAGTGGTCTTACAGGCCAGATGGGTAGGGTATAAATAAAATAAATAAAATAAATATAGAGAGGACAGTGGAGGCCTGAATGGAGATATAGGCACATGCAGGGACTTGGCATTGTCCACAACAGCCTGGTGTATGCCACAGATTGCAGAGCAAAACAGGGTTTTATCATGCTTATGGAGCTCCCTCTCCACAACCGCATTGTAGCCATGGGAATGGAGCCAAGCAGACAAGCAGTAGGAAAACCATATTAATCTCTCCAGAAATATAGGGGCACTTTTGACCTGGAAGGTCTTAATAGAATTTTTAGAAGTCAGGGACAGCATTCCAAAGATGCAGATCTCTGAGACCTAGGGAACAGAACTTTAGAACTAAAAGATATTAAGAATGAAAAAGACAGCTCTACCAATAGGAATCTTGCTTGACACATTCATTTATTCATTCGTTCGTTCGTTTGTGACATTTATGCCACCTTTATCGCAGTGAAGGGAGCTCACAGGTCACTGAAACAAACAAACACATTTAAAACAGGATAAACAAACCATTAAAAAGTTATCAAAAATGGAAATGTTAGAATTAAACATTAAAAGCTTGTCTGAACAAGAATGTTTTCAATGGCTGCCAAAAGAAGAGGGAAGAGAGGGCCAATCTAGTCTCAAGAGGAAGGCATTGCATAATCTGAGGGCAGCCACTTTCTTAGGTCTTCATCAAACATTCCTGTAAATCTGCCAGGAATGAGAAGAGGATCTCACCAGAAGATCTTAAGACCCCAAGAGGGTTATATGGGGAGATACAGTCTGCTAGATACATCTGATCTGTTGCTCATATAAATAAAATCAATCATCAATCAGTCTGCTAGATAGTCTAAAGCCAAGCAGTATAAAGACTTATAAGTCATAACCAGCACTTTATATTGGGTTCAAAAACAGAGTAGCCAAATGAAACTGCTGTAACAGGACAGTTATATGCTCTCTGCAACCAACCATTTTGCACCAGCTGAAGTGTATTAACCATGTATTCGTGAAAGCTTTTGTTTGTGGATTTCAAGAAAAATTAGCAGTAGCTGAACATGCCCTAAAACAAGCTGGACATGAAATTCTATTTCAAAATACTGAAATACTGGACAACACCAGCAATCATTACGTTAGACTGCACAGGGAAGCCACTGAAATCCACAAACACAAGCAGAACTTCAACAAAAAAGGAGAGAGTTTAAAACTCAACAAAGCTTGGCTCCCAGCACTGAAAAATACAGCATGCAAAAGGTCAACAAACTCTACCCAGCCACAAGGACTAGTGATCATTACACACAAAAGACCACCTAACGACACCCATCAATCACAGTGACAGATAATCTCTCCTCCTTATCACAACAATACACTCACAAAAAAGCCACACTGATCACCATAATCACCTATCTTCTGAAAAGGATGAAAACTGATCCCACAGCTATAAATACTCAACTCCCAAACAAACTGCACAAGAGCACAGAGTGCTACTCCTGTCCTCTGAAGATGCGGGCCACAGAGACAGGTGAAACATTAGGTAGAACAACCTTCATAACACGGCCAAAGAGCCCGAAAAACCCACAACAACCTGTATGAACCATCTTCAAAGGTGGCCTCATAAAGAGTAGTTGTAGTAATCCAAATTGTAACCAAATCAGACATCTCAAGGAATAGACATAGCTAGCGCACTGGCTTTAACTGTACAAATGAACTCCTGTTCACAGCTGAAATCTGAACTTCCACACTCAGGCATAAGTCAAGGAGTGGGTTTTCAGAGGAAATATAACATAAAACCTCCTCTCTAAATCTGAAAACATGAGGTGGGAGACCCAGGCATTAACCACGTCTGCCTTGAACCTCTTTGGCAATAACAAGAGTTAAACCTCCCATCAATTTAATTCAACCCAAATCTATTTTGAATATACCTTTTACATTCCTAGGATAATCTTTATCAAGTGAAAAATTCATATTTCATAGACCCAGTGCAAACTTTTTTTTAAAATGATACCAAAGTTTGTGCAAGCATATTAATGAAAAAATGCCCTGTATACTCAAGGAGCAGATGCTTAGAATATACTTTTATGACTGAAATTAATTAGCCTATCGGTACAGTTTAACAGGCTGCCAAGAAGATAGGACAACTGCAGCTAGATTGTCTCAGAAGACAAATATCAAAGGAGGTCCTAAGTGCAGATCATTCACCATTTGTATCTCCATTATTTACTAATTTCATGCCATTAAAGAAGTGGTTTAGAAGCGTCTGCCACTATTTAACATACAATACTAATTGTAGAAATATGAGGGGAGGGGACCCACAGTCTTTTATACAAAGACACATATCCCAGTGGGGGTTCTAGTAGAATTGGGTCAAACACACACACACACACAACCCAAAGAAAAAGGTTACAAGAAATTGTCTCAATAAATAATTTTAGGTAACCTAGAACATGGATGACTCACTCATTCGCACATTTGTTTTACCTGCCTTTCAGTGTGCTAAACCAGATTCTCCCACTACTTGCCATTTGCCCAAAATAACAATTCATTTTCTGTGAGTAACGCACTAGAAGCAATGGTCAGCCTGTGATGCCTGGGTATATTTGGAATGTAGAGTTGAAAAATGCTTTAAGTCTTCTATTTTCATACCATGGCATATAGGATCTAATATAACACAGTTTAAGAAGGAAGACATGAAAATGTCTATTTCAAAATCAAAAAGGCAGCTGTACCAATAGATACATACTGTACTTCCATGAACCTTGATACATTCTGATTAATCTGCAGCTAGCACCTTCATATAGCTAAGAGGTTTATGCCCTGCAGATCTGTGGATGGAGCCTAGTGGCATCTGATGGGAACAGAGGACAGTAATTGGCTGTCCAAGGAAATTGCTGGCCAGTAGAAGTAGGAAATGTTAATGCATTTTGATGATGGATCACTGTTTATTATAAAGGAGTATAGCCATCCGGATCTGTGTAATTAACCAAAATGTAAATTATTTTCTGATCTCTCTAGAGTACTTGTTGCTTCTGTTCCAAGTCTGCCACAACTATGAGTATAACAAAACTAAGATAAACAGGAAAAATACCCCAACCCTAATATTGTAAATGCTACATCTACATAAAAAAAGTGATTGCATTTTTCAGTCAGTTTTCTCCACACTAAGATAAGTGAGGCTTCAGATGTGTAGTGCCTTAATATAACTTAGAGCAGTGGTGGCAAAGTGCATCCCTTCAGGTGCTCTTGAACTGCAACTCCCAGCATTCATTGCCACTGGCTGGTTGACTCACATATGATGGGAATTGCAATTCCATTTCAACAATATCTGGAAGGCTCCACTTGGGCCACTTCCAGTGCACAGTGAACTTGAACCAATTTCAAATTGTAGTATTGATGGCTTCAGCTAAGCAGGAAACAGGTAGTTGAATCAGAGGATAAAAAGAAAGAAGGCGGGAAGAAAATGATTTGTAAAATTAAATGATGATCTTCAAAAAATACGCATGTTAACATAGGTATTACTTGTTCCTGCGGTGCCATTTTTACTCCATTTTCTCCTAGGATTATAGGAGCAGTACAGGATTTATGGGACTATGGAAAGGAATGGAGATGTGGAACTGGGGAGAAAATGTTAACTGCCAAGAATTTTGTTGGATTAGACCAATGGCCTACTTGATCTAGCATTTTGGTCATTAAACAGCTAAGAAGTTGGCCATGAGAAGCTCATAAGATGTGGACCTAACAGCTCCTCCCCCCCCCCCGCACCGCCATACTTTTAGAAGCTGTGGACATGGGCTGACAGACACGTTCATTCCATCTAAGTGAACAATTTTGGCTCGGTTCCCATGATGCTCTGATTTTTTTTTAACAGCAGCCAGGGTATAATGGGAACTAATGCATGTGTCCTCAGTAAGGATGATGAAAGATGAGGTGTTCCATTTTGTTTCGAATTAGTAAGACAGGAAGGCAGGAACATACCTGCATCTAACAGCAGAAACTACTAATTAGAACACAAAAATGACAGATTACAGATAAAATGCTAACTATGAAACAATACAGATAATCAAATATATCTTCATATTTTTCAATTTATATTTGTATATTACCACAGACGCATAGTTCCACAAATCTTTTAATCTTTAGGCATTTTAGCTGTCTATAGTCTAATTTTTATTTTTAAAGACAGTAGAACTGGAGAATTTCAGGAAATTTTGAAATTAATTTGCACTTATTTAGTGAGGTTTTTAGTTTTTGTCTCATATATTTTATGCTGTAAACAAATGTATATTACTATTATTATGATGGGAATATAATAGTAATATAAATTTAATTATGACATAAAATAGATATTTTTTATCCATTTTACTCTTTTATCCATTTTACTCTTTTTTTAAAAAAAATTACTTTTCAGTATTTTGTCTACACTTCAGACAAATTTTGTATTTGTTTTCTTCTCCACATAGTGCTGGCTTAATAGTCAGTCTTCATAACCTCACTGGAGCAAAATATTGCATATAAAAGAATCAAATTTTCACCACTGGGAGTTCAGAAAGCAAGAAAAATACTTTTTTCCCCCATTGTGACATATGGCCTGGATATGTGTGTGCACCTGAATAGCAGTAATAAAGCCTTTACGGCCGCTACAGTCTATACACAGTGAATCAATCAGCTTGTTCCAAAGATACGTGACAAAGCAAGAACAGCTAAAGTCTCAGTGTTTTAGTTACACTGATCTCTTGAACGTCTGCTCGAGTGATTATAAAAGCCTATCTCCTCATCAGATCTATCCCATGGTTTACAGGGATTTAAATCTAAAGAACAGGAGCAGTAATGAATCTCTTGTGTTGGAATATACTTTAAAAAGACTTTGAATCCCACTGTCAGCAGAAAATTGAAACTGTATGCTGAACCTACCGATTAACTGTACACAAGAAACATAGGCAGCATACATTCTAATACAGAAAATAAACCGAAACCAAAGATTCTGGTAGAAATAACTGTAATTTTTGTTTGTTAATCTTAGTTTAGTTTTATAATTCCTTACTTATATTTAAAGATGAAATAGATACCTCATTTGATTGTCACATCCAGAGGAAGACAGTTAAACATCAGATCACTTCTGAGGGCTGTTATTAATCTATCATATACATTAAATTCTGTTCTTACATTTTAAAAAAACATTTATTATGCTCATCACTTCTTGACTCAGCAATAATTAACTCGTTCAAACAAACATAATTATTTATGCATACAGATTAATTAGATACATATATCTAGATCTGTAACTGGCTAAAATCAGTAATGTTAGTCTGATGATGTCATCAGCTGCAACCGCATTTTGGTGATTAAAAAATTCCTACCCTCATCCAAAGATTCCAAGACTCTGGGGAAGCTTGTGAGGTAGCAACACTGGAGGCTGGAAGTCTTACACATCTGAAAATCACCACTGCTGGCCTCTGTGGCTGTGGCAGGACAAGAGATGGCATTTTCAGACATTTAAGACTCCCTCCCCCATCCGACTTGTCCCCATAGGCTTCCCAAAGGTCACAGGGAACCTAACAGAGCCTAGATGTATTTTGGTAGGGATGAGGAAACTTTTAATACCAAAATACAGTTATAGCTGAGGACACATTCAGACGTCCAATTTCAGCCCTAGTCTGTATCTATATAGAGGAATGACTAAGAAAAGAGAAATATTTTAATATCATAGCAAGGTGGCTTCCTTTGTCTTCATTGGCGTCCTTTGTCTTTAGCTACTCTGAATAGAGGTATTTAAGGTGACAGTGACAGAGCCCAGAAGACAGAATATTTCAAAGTGTATTCGTAATATTATGTGTTGCCACCCAAGGTTAAAGTCACAAAGTGTTAGAGCACCAAGTCTATAAAACTGGGCAACCTCCCCCTTTTCTAAGGTTCTTGGATGTGCTGGTATTCCAGTTTTCCATTTTGAATGTATATTGATTTGCATACGGGAGTTGCCATATTAGTCTGTCCAAGCATATTCAGGTCAAAAATGGATATTAACTAAAAACAGAATGAAATGCACCTTATGGCACCTTGAAGACTGTTACATTTCAATATGAACTTTCATGGACACATCCACCAATTCAAGAAGTGGATGCATCCACAACACCTCACTTTGAAATATAACAGTCTTTAAAGTGCCACCTGTTTTTTATTTTTTATTTACCTTTTTTGTTTTAATTTATGTCTCAGATACTCTGAAATAAGAGCTACATGACAAGACACAAAAATATACTGCCTGGCTGGAACAATCATTTAAGGGTGGAATAAATGAGTATGTTATTCTTGAACACAAAACTAAAATGATGGAAGTTAAGGAGGAGTCAGAAAGGCAGTGAACGTATCAAATATTACATCTCATTTATGCCATTCTGTTGTACACCACATTCTATTGCAATACCATTAATTCTGATACAAGATCATTCAAAGTTATTGACAAGCTTCCATGTGAGCCTGCTCATACTATAAGATCAGACCAGGGGGCCCTTCTGAAGGTGCCATCCCTGAAAGATGTGAGGGGGTTGGCATGTCGAAATAGGGCCTTCTCGGCTGTTGCCCCCCAACTCTGGAACACCCTTGCTATAGTGATCCGCCTGGCTTCAATGCTTTTGGTTTTTCGGCACCAGGCAAAAATCTTTCTGTTTAGCCAGCCTTTTAATTAAATAGTATCCTGTATGAGTAGCAGGATTTATTAATGATAAATTAACAGTTTTAATATAGAGTATTATTATAATATTGGAATTTTTTAATGGTTTTAATGTTTTTCTAATGTTTTAATATTGTTGTATGCCGCTCAGAGACCATTGGTAATGGCGTGGCAAAAAATCTTACAAATAAATAAATAAATATCTGTCTACTCATAAATAAATGTCTACCCTGTGCATGTGTAATAAGGCTTACAGATCAGGAAGTGGGTCCTGCTGGAATATGTGTAATTATTTTTAGAACACATGGGAAACATTACATTCAGCAACACTCAATCTTCTATAATTTACATTCTCGTACTGAAAGTATACCACAGGCATATCAGAATTCAAACACCAAATATTTAAATGCCGTATTTTCCAGTTCCACACAAAAGTTGAACCCTGCTAACTTCATACCAGTACATACTGTATAAATCAATTCATCAGTATGATTTTGCTGGCTGATAGTTTAATACTGCACTAAAATATCTAGTCTTAAAATAATAATTATAGGTTGTTCTTACTATAAGTATAGTTAACTATACAACTATAATGTGCTACTAGCATTCGTGATTCAGAAACCTGTGACTGCCAATTATCTCTCAGTTTGCCTTTAGAAATCACATGTCAAAGCAGTCTGCCATCCCTGCCTTTCTGTATGCATTTCAACAAGTACAGATAGCAATGCAGTAGATGGCACTAAGGAACCAGTAATGAATTAATGCCCAAGCATGACAACATGATTCCTGATACTACTGGATGCTTGTTCAAAAAATACTCCATAGCACTCTCTCTCTCTCTCCAACAATCTAGTAAATACATTGTTAACTTTGCTCACGCCACTGAAAAAGAACGAAGAATTAACTAACTCATATACCACAAAAACAAGCCATAGTTAGGAAAGGGGGAAAATATTTGAATGTATTATGTTCATGAGTATTTTTAAGTCAACTCAATTCCTGAAAGTTCAGAATGATTTTCTCCATTTACAACTAAAAAAACACAAAAAGAAATACAACCCTACTAGACTGCTGTCTAGTGGCAAGACTGAAAGTTTTTTTTAAAATGTCTTTTATGTTTCAATTATTTTAATTAGTGTCACAAAAGTTCACATTTTTATTTCTATTTCCCAGAGTCTTTGGGAAGGAACAGGTAATCTGCTAAATATAATTAAGAGAAAGAAAATCTCTCATAACCAATCAACACCATAACATTGTTTGTCACAGTCATTTACAAATAATGTCATTTACAATAACGCCAGAATATACTAATTAATCAGTGTACAATCCTAACAAAGTTTTTATTAAAAATATTATCTTTAAATAAACAATTAAAATAACCAACATTTATTCTACTACTAAGGAACGGAATAATGTACAATTCCTTCTGTTTCAAAGGAGAATGAAAAATATATTAATGGGTAATGATAATTTTGTTTATACAAAAGACAGGATACCCTAGCAAATAAAATTACTAGACCACAACACTTTCTATAACATTGTCACATGTCTGTCTATTTTAAAAAGGAGACAAGTGTAGTTATTAGGGAATTAGACAAATAATAAAGCATTTGCCATTCCAACTTCGAGAATACAGTAAAGCATAGCTTTGGAAATAACTTGCCACAAATAACATTGTTAAATATAACTGGTTATTTGGGGGTAATGAACAATGTAACAAGTAATTACAAACTTACTTCCATTAACACAAGTAATATCCACAATATTTATTTCTTTATATGCCGTTAAATTAATTCTAACATATGGTGATCTTTGCTGGTTTGCTCTTACCTGCCACAAATATTATGCCTAGGTTTTCTGTAACCAAAATGCAGCATAAAATAAGACAGGTGGGTTGTTTCCAGAAAGGCAGCTCCTACCACAGCTACAAACCAATATGCAACTGAATTTTCTTACCCAGGAAACTTTGCATTTTCTTACTATGTGCCATCCCAACTAAAGGCTGTGACATACGAACAGCTGATTATGCCATGTCTCAAGTTAGTCATTTTTTAAAGCAATCGACCATCTACTTTGTGGAAACTTTTTAATAAAAACGTACCATCCCATGATGATTTAATATCTCAAAACAAACAAACACACCTTAACTCCCACTGCTGCTAGGCTATAATAAGCAGCTTGAGTAAGGGTACCTTTTCCAACAGTGAAAAGAAGCTTCACCAGCCTGTGCACAGCTCCAGACATGGAAAGTTCAATGGGGAAAAACTGCTGCTCATGGTACTACTACTGCTGTTGCCAAGCTGTTGCAATCCCTGTTCGGGGGGTGGGGGGTTAGCTTTACTCTTTACCCGCTGTTCCATTTTGCTGAAAAGCGCCTGAACTGTCTTCCTCAACCACATTAGCATGGATGTGCTTCAGCAAATATTCCCACCCATTACTTCTAATGATGAGATACTAAAAATAATAAGATCGGCTTGCCAGAAAAGTCTACCACCTTAGGTGGATGCTATCGGTTAGCTGCCATCAGAGCTTAGGGCTGAGGCAACAGATCCGCCTTTTCATTCCTCTCTTTTTCTAATCTCACTTAATATTACACTGTCAGTATGTCAGCCATGCCATTAAATTAAGCAAAGATGTTCTGTAACAGATAAATATAGTTAAGTGAAAGAAAGGATCACACATCTTTCAAAAAGCATTTGGAGGGATGGTGATATTTCTATAAGAACACTACAGTGTATTTTGAGTGTACAGTGTAAGTCAAATGCCTAACCAATTGAGATTTTGTGAGGAGAATTTCCTAGCTGAGACACAATTCCCCATCTCTACCAATAAGCAGAAACGTTAGATTGTTTTGACAAGGTGTGCTTGATGTTGTTAAAAATGAATTTAGATATATAGCACTTCATATAGAGCTTTCTAAATGCCCTCTTCCAATTAACTAAAAGAAGATTAGGGGCAAACTCACTCTAAAATGCTGAAGAAGTGTATCTAATCCCCTAAATAGCTCCCATGTTCATGTGCAAAAAAAAAACTATTCTTGAATAACTTAGCAGTACAGATGAAATGAAATTTCTGTATTATGCACAGACATCAAGGAAAAGAAGATGCACATTTATTCAGTTGGTGTATTTTCAATTGATAGGTGCAAAAACTAAATTAGAACACAGTATTTTTCTCTCTTTTAGCATTTGGTTTCTGTCCATGGAGTTTTCTTTGCAAAGATACTGGAGTGGCTCGCCAGTTTCTGCTCCAGGGGGATCGTGTTTAGTCAGAACTCTCCACTATGACCTGTCCATCTTGGGTGTCCCTGCACGGCATAGCCCATAGCTTTTCTGAATTACTCAAGCCCCTTTGCCATGACAAGGCAGCAATCCATGAAGGATTGCATTAATTTCACACACTAGCAAGGCAATGCTCAAAATCCTACAAGGTAGGCTTCAGCAGTATGTGAACTGAGAACTCCCAGAAGTACAAGCTGGATTTCGAAGGGGCAGACGAACAAGAGACCAAATTGCTAACATGCACTGGATTATGGAGAAGGCCATAGAGTTCCAGAAAAACATCTATTTCTGCTTCACTGACTACACAAAAGCCTTTGACTGCGTGGACCACAGCAAACTATGGCAAGTTCTAAAAGAAATGGGAGTGCCTGACCACCTCATCTATCTCCTGAGAAATCTATATGCGGGACAGGAAGAAACAGTTAGAACTGGATATGGAACATCTGATTGGTTCAAAATTGGGAAAGAAGTACGATAAGGTTGTATATTGTCTCCCTGCTTATTTAATTTATATGCAGAATACATCATGCAAAAGGCTGGACTGGATGAATCCCAAAACGGAATTAAGATTGCCGGAAGAAATATCAACAACCTCAGATATGCAGATGATACCACTCAGATGGCAAAAAGTGTGGAGGAATTAAAGAACCACTTAATGAGGGTGAAAGAGGAGAGCGCAAAAATGGTCTGAAGCTCAACATCAAAAAAAGCAAGATCAAGGTCACTTCCTGGCAAATAGAAGGGGAAGATGTAGAGGTAGTGACAGATTTTGCTTTCTTGGACTCCATGATCACTGCAGATGGTGACAGCAGCCATGAAATTAAAAGACACCTGCTTCTTGGGAGGAAAGTGATGACAAACCTAGACAGCATCTTAAAAAGCAGAGATATCACCTTGCCAACAAAGGTCCGCATAATCAAAGTTATGGTTATTCCAGTAGTGATGTATGGAAGTGAGAGCTGGACCATAAAGAAGGCTGACTGCTGAAGTATTGATGCTTTTGAATTATGGTGCTGGAGGAGACTTTTCAGCGTCCCCTGGACTGCAAGGAGAACAAACCTATCCATTCTGAAGGAAATCAACCCCAGATGCCCCAATCGTCGCAAAGCGAGTGCGGCGATTGGGGCAGCTCCGTATAGCGATCCCCAAAAAGGAATCGCTATACGGATTCTTCGTTATACGGTGCGCTCGTTAAGCGAGGCACCACTGTATAGCATCTTTGTACTCCAATTGCTTCCCCCCAATGCAAATGAATACATGCAAATGAATACATGAATTAACAAGTGGTGCCAGTTGTGGATTTCCTCACAAAGCACCTTCAAAGAAGTGACATTCTCTCCTCAACCACTGAGGGAAAAGTTTTAATTTTGAAAAGCATTAGCCCCCACTGAGCCTTGAAACTCTCTGGGTGGCCTTAGGCCAACCACCTTTTCTCAACTTGACCCACTTCACATGTTAGATTGTTACCCAACATGGATGTTTCACAAAGGCTACCGCTAAGAACAGTGTGGAACAACAGCATAGCAGACTACTTCTACAGGTGAAATGCAAGCACAGCAATACAACTCCTTATAATATTTTCTCCTATCAAGGAGCACCTTAGGTACGAGTCTTTTTCACTCTCTCTTTCTGGCCTGGCTTCACTCATGCTGTCTGGAGATGTACATGACATCTGGTGTTAATGGTCTTTGGTGTGAACACTATACATCTACTAATTTCTCAGAATTTTCCTTGGCTGCTCTTAATAATAATTTGGGGGAGGGGGGTTCCAGTTTCACAAGGGTAGGATATTCTATGTTTTCTCACTGTCCAAAACTGGGTCTCCTGCTTTTCAGTTGGACAGCCTTTTAGCAGAATTCTTACATATGTCAGGGTTCTAAGCATATTGTCTGATTCATTAACTTTTCTCACATCAGACCATTCTGGTGCTAAGCTTTCTGCTAACACAGCAATGGCCTATCCCAAGCTGTCTCCTCATAAAGAATTGAGCTGGCTATAGCTTATAGTTCCCTTTGATGTAGTTCATGTGCACAAAATAAAGATCATCCCTTTTTAAGATTCTCTTGGCAGTCTGCAAAGCACCTTCTCCTTTGCCATTCTCTTGTGAGTAATGTGGGCTGGAAGCAATGTGTTCAAAATCATATTTCATCTGAAACTATTTAAGATCTGCAACTGTGAACTGAGAAGTACTGTCGTCACCAGCTATTCAGGAATTCAATAGTGCGCATATGAGCTCATTAACCTGTTTGTAATGCTCTCTTCTACTTTTAAAGTATAGCATTTCTATGAATCGTATAAAATAGTCAGCCACTGCTGTGCAATACTGTGCCACATATTTGCTTTGGAGGCTAGCAATTGATATATCTGGCAAAGATTTTTTTTAATTAGAGGCTCTTTTTATTGCATACATTTGTGGGGTGTACAAAATTCACATGTAGGCATCTTATTTTTCATCATATACTAATTCCTAGCCATCACACAGTGTCAGGTCTATTGTTCTTTTGTTACTCTTGTAACCCAAAGTAGGACAGCCTTAGTTTCAACATTTTTGCTTTCCGAGAGAGTTCAGACTTGATTTGATCTAGGACCCACTTGTTCATCTTTTTGATAGTCCAGGGTATCCACAAAACTCTCCTCCAGCACCACATTTCAAACAAATCATTTTTTCCACTGTCAGCTTTCTTAACTGTCCAGCTTTCACACCCATACATGGTGACAGGAAAAACAAGAATGTAAATGATCTTGGTCTTGGTCTCCAGTACCTACTGAATGTGATCATTATTGACACATCTGTTTACTGCTTCATTTAGTTAAATGAAATCCTCTGAAATGGTATAATCCATTCTTTGTCAATACCCAGTGTGGTGTAGTGGAGAGACTGAAAATTTAGTACAGTATTCAGGAGACTTGGGTTTGCCTCAGCCAGGGAAGCTCACCATGGGAGTGAAACTGATAAAACTACTTAAATATCACACCTTGAAAACCATAATAGGGTTGCTATATGTCAATGCCTACTTGACAGCACATAACTAGGTGTGGGTAACTTAATCTTGATCAGGCAGATGTCTACTCCATTGCAAATGTGCACTGGCATTCAAATCAGACTGGTAGTCAACCTAGCTCAGAGTTGCCTTTACTGACTTGCAGTTTTCCAGCTTTTCAGATGACATTGATGCTTATGGTGATTTTAGAATTTCAGATATGTTATGAAATGTGCAAGTTTGTCCCAAATTAGGGAGTTCTCCATTTTACAAAATGACCATTGTCCAATGCTTCCTTGTTATGATAAACAGAACACTATAACTTTCCTCTCCTCTTGCTCTGCATGGCAGTTTCATTGTACTCAAAAAATACTGTAGCTATGATTTCCATTATCCAAAACTGGACACTATCCATTAGCCAACTACAATTTTGTCATCTAATATCAATCTAATAGGTTGAATCTTGCTTCTTACCATCTACTATATGCATATCAGGATTATGTTTGAACAGATTCATTTTTTACTTTAATAATGTAGGCACTAATACAAATTAATGTGAATTATATTTACCTCAACGTTTGACACCCAAACCCAACAATCTGTTATAGTTCACCAAGTTTTTTTAAAATTTTATATAATATTTTTATAGATATGTAATAAGACATCATTAGAATTGCATGTCAGTTTGTGAAAAATCACTTTATTTATCAGCATGTGTTTCATTTAAGTGCCTTTTAATTAGCTGGACACTTGGAATAATGCTTTTCAGAAGTATAGATTGATTAAATGTCACAATAAAGATTTTCTATTTTAATATTTAATTACTTTACTGAACAGCCATTTACTTAATAGCAGTGACTAGATTCTGCTGGCAATCGCTGGTTGTGAAAGATGAAACAACTCATGCTATATTACTAGAGAACAAAAATGGTTTATATTAAAGTGCAAAATACATTTGCAGCGTTAAAAGCTATCATATCTAATACTTCAACAGGATAACTCTCATGCATGCTGACATGCAGATATTTAAAACAGCTGAATATTTTAAACATCCCATATCTTATGCAGGGATCTTGTTTCCTCCACAACTTAAGCTGAATATGCATATTATTTAGGTCTAGTCAAATATAGCCCTCACACCTCTAGGGGAGACCCAGAGCACCCTCTCCAATACTGTGCAAACACAAGTACATGGGTAGGACCTAGCCAAGCTCATGTGTTACAAGTGTGACAAGCTAGGGCTCTATGAAGGGGCAAAGTATGCAGAATGGTACAGTGATGCTGTGGCCTCAACACCATCTGTGAGGACACGTGGCTGTTTGAGTTCTGCTGTTCATGTGGACATCTGAGACAAGGGACCCTACCCACATAGACCACTGTATACAGATACTTTCCTTAGTCCCCCAAATGCTGTATGATCAAGGTAACACATCTACACATGCAGGATTCTCCACACAAATTGCAAGTGAATGGAATGTGGGAGCAGGGAGAGAAGGATCACTTTCAGCAGAGTTAAGCCAGAAACACAGACTCTCAGTCCTTTCTAGGTGCTCTGCTCCTTCACTAAAATGTGAAACACATGACTCAGTCAAGATTCTATGGATAATGTGCTCTTACTTTCAAAGAGAAATTGTAGATACCTGCAATTTTGCTGATTTATTTATTTAAAATCCTTTTACTCCATCTTTCTCCTGAAAAGGTTCCAAAGTCGCTTACAGTATTAAAAATGAACAGTGTAAAAGCTATAAACAAATTTTAAAAAACCTGAAGTATTACAGTATTTTAAAAGATTTAAACCAATATATTAAAAACTTACAAATAAAAGCAGTGCCAAAAACATTAAAACCTAACAAAAATGAAATAGTCCTGTTTTAACCCACTCACCACCCACCCTCAGACATCCATTCAGTAAAAGAAAGCCTGCCTGCAGAGAAAGTTCTTTGCCTGCCTGTGGAAGGACAACAAAGATGAGGCCAGCCTGGTCTCCTGTGGAAGAGAGTTCCAAAGTCTGGGAGCAGCAACAGAAAAGATCCTGTATTCGCGAAGGCTTTCACGGCCGGGATCTAATGGTTGTTGTAGGTTTTTCGGGCTTCTTGGCCGTGTTCTGAAAGTGGTTCTTCCTAACGTTTCGCCAGTCTCTGTGGCCAGCATCTTCAGAGGACAGCAAACTGTGCTCTGGGTAGGCTTGAGAGTGGGTGGAGTATTTATGGCTGTGAGAAGGCTAGTTTGGAAGAACCACTTTCAGAACACGGCCAAGAAGCCCGAAAAACCTACAACAACCAGAAAAGATCCTCTCCCATGTCACCACCAAGCCACCTGTGAGGGTGATGGGACCAAGAGCAAGGCCTCTCCAGATGATCTTAAAATCTAGGTAGGCTCATAAATATGAGGTATTTGAGGTTGCTTGGACCCAACTATCTAGCGTTTTATAGGTCAAAAACAGCACTTTGAATTATGCCTGGAAACCGACCAGCAGTCAGTTGTGAACAGGGGTTATGTGATGTTTGTAACCAGCCACTGTTAAAAATCAGGCTACAACATTTTGAACCCACTGAAGGTTCCAAACACTTTCCAAAAGCAGCCCCACATAAAGCAAATGTTTATTTATTTATTTATTTATTTATTTAATTTATACCCCGCCTATCTGGCCCACCGGACCACTCTAGGCGGCTTCCAAATATAAAATCAAATAATAAAACACAGACAAATACATAATAATCAAACAAGAACAGCAGTAAAGATAAAAAGGAAAAGTAAGAAAAAATCAAGAGTTGGCTGGAGGGAAGGCCTGAATAAACAGCCATGTTTTTAATTGGGTTTTAAAGGTGCCCAGCGTGGGGGCCGCGCGAATTGCCGGAGGGAGATTGTTCCAGAGGCGAGGAGCCACCGCCGAGAAGGCCCGGTTTCGTGTCTTCTCCTTCCGGGCCTCTCTCGGCGTCAGGCTCCTCAGCCTCACCTCCTGACTCGCGCGGGTGATCCGGGTAGACCTTGGTGGGAGGAGGCGTTCCGCCAAATATCGAGGTCCTAAACCGTTTAGGGCCTTATAAGTAAGCATTAAAACTTTGAAGTTGACACGGAAACAGATGGGCAGCCAATGCAATGCGGCCAGCATTGGGGAGATGTGTTGATATTTTCTCACTCCTGTAAGGAGCCTGGCCGCTGCATTCTGCACCACCTGAAGTTTCCGTGTCAGCCTCAAAGGCAGCCCCACGTAGAGCGCGTTACAGTGATCTAATCTTGAGATTACGAGCGCATGCACCAAGGTAGTGAGCGCCCCCATGTCAAGATAGGGTTGCAGCCGGGCAATCCGCCAAAGATGGAAAAATGTGGTGCGGACTACCGACGCCACCTGAGTTTCCATGGTGAGCGTTGGGTCCAAATATATGCCGAGGCTGCGGACCCCACTCTTCGCGGCCAAGGTGGTCCCCCCAAATGTGAGAGAGCCACCCAAGCCACCTACCACGGGGGCACCCACCCTCAGAACTTCCGTCTTATCCGGATTCAGCCTCAGTCCGTTCTCCTGCATCCATTGCAGTACGGCCCCCAGGCAACGCTGAAGGGAAAGGACAGCATCACCTGCAGTTGGTGAAAAGGAGATATAGAGCTGGGTGTCATCGGCATATTGATGACACGAAGCCCCACATCCCCTAATGACCCCACCCAGCGGCCTCATATATATGTTAAACAGCATTGGGGAGATAATTGACCCCTGTGGAACCCCACAATTGAGACTCCACGGGGCCGAGACGCTCTCCCCAAGCTGAACTCTCTGGGGACGGTCCCCCAAGAAGGAACGGAGCCAGGCAAGTGCCAAGCCACCAATTCCCAACTCAGAGAGCCTCCCCAGGAGGATACCGTGGTCGACGGTATCAAAGGCCGCTGAGATGTCGAGGAGGACCAGCAGGGAGATTTTGCCACTGTCGGCCTCCCTCAGCAGGTCATCGTACAGGGCGACCAATGCCGTCTCAGTACCGTGGCGCGGCCTGAAGCCCGACTGAAATGGATCCAGGGCATCCGTTTCGTCCAGGTGAGCCTGGAGCTGATCGGCCACCACCCTCTCAACCACTTTGCTCATGAAAGAAACATTGGCGACAGGCCTATAATTGCCAATTTCGTCCGCCGCCAAACTAGGTTTCTTTCTTATGGGCCTAATGAGTGTCTCCTTGAGGGCGGATGGAAATCTACCCTCAAGGAAAGACTCATTTATTATTACTGTGGCCCATTCTGTTGTTATTGGCCTGGCTGCTTTGATTAACCAGGCCGGGCAAGGGTCCAAGGAGGAGGTGGTGGCTCGGCAGCGGTCAAGCACCCTAGAGATGGAATCAGGTGTTACAGGCTGAAAAGAATCGAAAGTCACTGGGTAAGACGGAGCACTGGACATCTCTGCTCGACTCACTGTTTTTAAAAACGGAGAGAGCTCCCGGCGGACGGCCTCCACTTTAGATTTAAAAAAGGCTGCAAACTGGTCAGGGGAAAAACTAGGGGGAGGCCTATCACCTGAACCAGTTCCAGATAGGTCGTGCACTATACGGAATAACTCCGCCTGCTGGTTGGACGCTTCGCTTATCCGGTTAGCGAAGAATGATCTACATGCAGCCTTTACCTTAGTCAGGTAAAGGTTAGTTGCGACCCTGACAGCTGTCCAATTGTAATCCGTCGGGTTCTTCCTCCACCTACGCTCTAGCCTTCTCCTATGTCGCTTCATTGCTCGGAGCTCCTGGTTAAACCAGGGCGCAGGCCGAGCTCTGAGCCGGAGAGGGCGTTTAGGTGCGATCGTGTCTATAGCCCTAGTGGCAGCGATGGACCAGCTGTCAACCAGAGCCTCGACAGGAGCGCCAGCCAGGTCAGCCGGAACACCTCTCATGGCCTCCTGGAATCCAACAGGGTCCAGTAGCCTTCGAGGTCGGACCATAGAAATAGGTCCTTGCTCCCTGCGAGGGGGGAGTGCCACTGAGAGGTTGCATTTTATTAGGTGGTGATCTGACCATGACAAGGGGACCGACATGAGGTCAGTCACCACCAGACCACACTCGCTCCAGTTGGTGGAAAAAACCAGGTCTAACGTATGGCCACCCACGTGGGTGGGGCTGATGACATGTTGGGACATGTTCAAGGAAGCCATGGTTTCCAAGAACTCAAGAGCTGGCCTTGTGGTCTCTGCCCCCGCATGCACGTTGAAATCACCCAAGACCAAAAGCCTCGGGGATCCCAACAATGCCGCGGAGACAAAGTCGACCAGCTCCGGTAGGGAAGTGGCTGGGTCGCAGGGAGCGCGGTAACCCAGCAAAATCCCGATACCATCCCTAGCCCCTATCGACACGTGGAGTGCCTCTAGACCTGGCTTTACCACCGAGGAGCGCCTAGTAACCTCTAAGTTGGATTTGTAGACAATGGCTACTCCCCCGCCCCGCCCCTCCAGTCTACCCTGGTGCTGGACAGCATAACCGGGCAGGCAGATGAGAGCCAGAGGAGGACCCCCCTCCCCATTAATCCACGTCTCGGTTATGCATGCCAGGTCTGCATCCTCCTCCAGGATAAGGTCGTAAATCACCTGGGGTTTGTTGGCTACAGACCTGGCATTCAACAGTACCAGATTTAGAGTGGAGGGCTGGCTGATCCGGCTACCTCGATATTGGGGTTTGGTCACAGTCTCAGAACAATGAACAGCTTTCAAACATCTGTCCATCGTTCTACTGACACGAGTAGGGACTGTGCCAACACCATATCTCCCTCTACCTGTGATCACAGGGATGTTAAAAGATCCCCTGCTGGGCGAACAGGCCTTCCACTCCATATCCAAGAGAAAGAAAAAGAAAAATAGAGACCAACTAACCTAAATTAATAAACCAAACAAACTTAGATACAAAGCAGGTACATGAATCAAATATATGCAATAAAACAGGAAAATTACAAAAAATAAAAATAAAAATCCCAAAATTATGAACCCCCTGTGTAACATTAAAATAAATTATTGAGAAATCACATACTAAAGCCCCATATATAATCCTGATCCTCCCTCCTCCTCCACACAACCTTGTCCATTCAACAATGTCTGTTTCGATGTTACTTTGAATATTGGTGTTAAAGATGATGTTGAAGGAGGAGTAAGAGTATTACTCGTGGAGGTGAGCCAAGTTGTTTCAGTCGCTGGCCTTTGTGTGGGGGCAGAACGTCTTTGCAGATGGTCCAAGAAAGGGAGAGTGCGTGAAGCAGTCTTAGAAAAAGTCCCATCCCCTGGAGATCCAACATGGCGACCAGCCAGCCAGGGAGCGGGACAAACAACTCACACTCACTAACCAACACCCAATATTTCCCCCCTTCCACACTTAAAAGCCTTCACTACCCCTAAGCCAGGTGGCTGATGTTGGGGGGGGTGAGGCAATCAGGAGTAGCAGGGCCTAGTCCTGGAAAACGGAGGGAGATAGAGCCAAACTCCGGATGGCAGTTGACAACAGCCCAGCCACAGTTCTTACTGTCTCTCACCCAGTGAGATTGTGGCAGGCAGAAGATCTTCCGCTCCCCCAAAGGCAGGAATGTTGGTCCGGTGAGGCCCTGAGAACACCTTCGGCTTAAAAGCCTTCACTCACCCTAAGCCAGGTGGCTGATGTTAGGGGGGTGAGGCAATCAGGAGTAGCAGGGCCTAGTCCTGGAAAACGGAGGGAGATAGAGCCAAACTCCGGATGGCAGTTGACAACAGCCCAGCCACAGTTCTTACTGTCTCTCACCCAATGTTGTTGATGATGACGATGATTCTCGCTTAACACAGGCAATCATGTAAATGACTGTTTATAAAAGAAACAAGCTATTACAGTGGTGCCTCACAAGATGATGTTAATTCATTCCGCGAAAATCGTTGTCTTGTGAAAACATCTTGCGAAATGCTGTTCCCCATTGGAATGCATTGAAATCCATTCAATGCGTTCCAATGGGGGGGGGCGAAAATCGCCCATAGAGAAACCGTTTTGCGAAGCACGGACCCTGCTGTCAAAATCGCTGTCTTGCGAAAAACCATCCATTAAAAAAACCGTTTTGCGAAGCGTGGACCCAGCTGTCAAAATCGTTGTTTTGCAAAAAACAGTCCCAAAAAACCACAACCGTTTTGTGAAGCACAGACTGAAACATCGTCTAGCAAAAATTGCCCATAGGGAAAACCATTTTGCGAAGCACTATAGCAATCGCAAAAACCCATTGTCTTGCAAATTAACCATTTTACGAGGTAATCGTCTAGCGAGGCACCACTGTATTAGATTCCACCTATTAACAGCACAGTTCTACATATGCCTACTCAGAAATAAATCTTACTGAACTCAGTCAAGTATAATCCCAGGTTAGTTGGAATAGGGCTGCAATTTAAGTTAATTTTAAACAAAAACCAAATACTGCACATCTTATTCATGTTAATTCAGTATTATTTGGTTGTTTCACTGTGTTCACTGGTGCTTACTTCCAAGCAAGTGTGCACAGGAGTGCAGTTAAAGCTCTTTTAATATCCCTCACATTGGCCAGAATCCAGAGAGACTTGCTCTTATTTAAGTGAAATTACTTAACTCACAGAAGTAAAATGCTGCTAATTAACAAGGTGCTGGTTACATTCCTGAGCAAAATGCTTGATAAAGTTTTTGGCGTTTCCAATAAGATCTATAATCATTGAAACAAAACAAATAATAAGCACATGGTAAATTGCAAGCATTGTTAAAAACATGGTTTTGTTTTGTTTTATGATCCATGTATGCATTTGCGAAATAAAAATCAGATTTAATTAAAAGGTAATTTTACTAACACTTCATTAATTTATTTTGAATAAAATTATCTTCAATAACTACAGTTTATTATTTACAAACATACATTGTTTAAGCAGTTATCAAATGAGATGAAGTATTTTACTGCAGTATTTTAGCTGCTGATTTGTTGTTCCACAAAATGCAATAATTTAATCAAGGCTTTATAATGCTAAAGCATTTCCTATCTTACCAACTGCTTCAGGCACTATGCTTTGCATAGTCAGTTATTACCACATTATTCAACCGTTTACAACACTAAACACACTGAGAAAATGAAAGCCCTGTGATGCAGTAATTAAACTAGAGTACTGCTCTCAAGCTTCTGCTCACAGCCAGATTTTGATCCCAATAAGTTTAGGTAGCTGGCTCAAAGCTGACTCAGCCTTCTGAGTAACCAGCTTGCTGGGGGGGGGGGGGCAAAGAGGTCTTGGCATAATTACATTGATAAATCACCCACAGAGTGCTCTAGCATTATGGGGTAGTATAGTATATAAATTGAAGCAACAACAAGCCTCAATTAAAAAAGAATAGACTAGTAAATCAAGGGTATGCAACTCAAGGGCTGTGGGCTGTAACTGACATCTTGCCTCCCCCTAACACTCCCACAATTGTAATATTTTAAAAAAGGTTTTTGATTCAGAAAATCCCTTATACCCTCGTGTTTTGAGGGCAGCCCATTGTACCCATTGACACTAGCCATGCCACAACGTTTATAAATTTTGTTGGGTCAAAAAAAAAAAAAGCATAAAGGAGCTCATGATGTTTGTGTGACAATCTTTTTGTGGTGGATGTCATGACAGCAGAATTTCAAGATCAAAACCCCCAAAACTGTAGAGGTTGTCCATGCCCAAAGTAAATGAAATAATATGAAGAAAGCAGTATATAACACCTTAGGCAGAATTAACACTTAACCTTAAGCTAGGAGGCTAAACATTGGCTAGAGTGTCAAAGCTGTGCTTTCTCAGCTCAGATTAGGCATCCTTCAGTCTTGAGAGACTATGGTAGCGTGCTCTGAATAGAGGGCTTGGGACAGCGTCTAGTGTGGCTGAGAAGGCCAATTCGAGAGTGGCAATTCCTTCCACACTGAAGACAAATACAATCTGCCCCCTGTCCAGCTCCCTGATTTTGCTGTTTTCGGGACTGCCTCTTTGCCTTGGCCTGCTGAACAAGTGTCTCTTCAAAATGCAACAGGCCATGATACACCACCTGCCTCCAGGCTGAATGCTCAGATGTCAAGGTTTCCCATCTGTTGAGGTCCATTCCTAAGGCCTTCAGGTCCCACTTGCAGATATCCTTGTATCCTTGGTCTCCCTCTGGGGCGATTTCCCTGCACTAATTCTCCATACAAGAAATCTTTTGGAATCCGACCACCAGCCAATCTCACAACATGGCAAGCCAACGTAGACGTCGCTGTTTCAGTAGCCGCCCCGAGTAGACATTGTCTAGAGGGGCAGGGTAGAAATCAAACAAACAAATAAACAAACAAACAAACAAATAAATAAATAAATAAATAAATAAATAAATAAATAAATAAATAAATAAATAAATAAATAAATAAATAAATAAAGTGTACATGCTAAAAATTCCAGCTTATTCTAGGAGTCCTCTATTTGGAACTTTGTCCTGCCAGGTGATACCAAAAATATGTCAGAGACAACGCATATGGAACGTGTTCAGCTTTCTCAGCATGAAAAGTCCAGGACTCACTGAAGTACAGGAGTGTACTCAGGACACAGGCTGTATAGACCTGGATCTTGGTATATGCCATCAACTTCTTATTAAGCTATACTCTCTTTGTGAGTCTAGAGAACATGGTAGCTGCTTTGCCAATGCGTTTATCAAGCTCAACATCAAGGGAGACAGTGTCAGAGATTATTGAGTCAAGGTACACAAAGTCATAAACAACCCCCAATTCTTGTATGGAGATGGTAATAGAGCAGGGGTGGGCAATATGCGGCCCTCCACGTATTGCTAGTCTGCAAATCCCAGCACTATTGGCTGTGTGGACTAGGATTGATGGGAGTTGCAGTTCAGCAACATCTGGAGGGCCACACTTTGCCCATCCTTGTAATAGAGGGAGGTGAGTCCACATCCTGGCCTATGACTTGTGTTTTCCACAGGTTGATTGTTAATCCAAAATCTTGGCAGGCCTTGCTAAAATGATTCATGTGTTGTTGGAGGTCTTTAGCAGAGTGGGCAACAACAGCTGTGTCATCAGTGAAGAGGAAGTCCCGCATGCATTTCAGCTGGACTTTGGTATTTGCTCTCAGTCCAGAGAGATTAAAGAGCTTTCCATCTGATCTAGTCCGGAGACAGACACCTTCTGTTGCAGTTCGAAAGGCGTGCTTCAGCATGACAGCAAAAAAGATCCCATGCAAAGTTGGCGTGAGGACACAGCCCTGTTTCACTCCACTTCAGATGTCAAAGAGATCTGATGTTGAGCAATCAAAAACTACAGTGCCCTTCATTTCCTCATGAAAGGACCTGATAATGTTAAGGAGTTGAGGTGGACATCCAATCTTGGGAAGTATTTTAAAAAGGCCGTCCCTGCTAACCAAATCAAAGGCCTTTGTAAGATCTATGAAGGCCACAAAGAGTGGTTGTCATTGTTCCCGACATTTCTCCTGCAACTGGCTGAGGGAGAATACCATGTCAATGATGGATCTATTAGCTCGAAATCCACACTGAGATTCTGGATAGACTCTGTCTGCAAGCACCTGGAGCCTCTTCAGCACAACACTGAGAAGAGAAATGCCACTGTAGTTTTTGCAGTCAAACCTGTCTCCTTTGTTCATATACAATGTGACAATGTTTGCATCCTTCATTTCCTGTGGTACTCCACCTTCCCTCCAGCAAAGACAAAAGGTTTCATACAGCTCCGCAGTGATTATCTCTTTACAGCACTTCAGCAGGGATGTTGTCCTTCTCAGGTGCCTTGCTGGAGGTGAGGGAATCCAAGGCCACTTTTATTTCTGCTAAAATTGGTTTGCTGTCCAACTCTTCCAAAACAGGCAGGCACTCAATGTAATTTAATGCCTCTTCGATTACTACATTTTGTCTGGAATATCGCTTAGAGTAGTGCTGCACCCAGCGTTCCATCTGCTGTGCTCGGTCCCAGATGATCATGCCTGTAGCAGACTTCAAAAGAGCAGATTTCTTTTGTATTGGATCTAAAGCCTGCTTGATACCATCATACATTCCCTTGATGTTACCTGTGTCTGCTGCTATCTGTATCTGAGAGCAGAGCTGAAGCTAATAATCGTTAGAACATCTCCTGGCAGCCTGTTGGACTTGGCTACAAGCAGCTCGAAGAGCTTGCAAGTGGTACTCACTAGGACAGGCTTTGTATGCTGCTAGAGCTCTCCTCTTATCCTCGATGGCTGGCATTAACTCCTCTGAATGGGCTTCGAACCAGTCTTCTGTCTTTTGGGTCTTCTTGCCAAATGTGGACAAGGCGGTGTTATAAACAGCATTCTTGAAATGTTCCCGTCATTCAGGTGCATTTGCCCCATCCGGGCCTGGAAGGGTTTCCTCAAGCACTTGGGCAAATTTCTCCACTTTTCTTTGATTGTGAGTCTTGTTGATGTCCATACATGGTCTTCCTTTTTCGTGTAATCAATCTCGTTGTTTGCAGTTTTACTCTACTACACACCAGGGAGTGATCAGTATCGCAATCAGCATTCTGATAACTGTGTGTGATCGTAATACTAGTGAGGCTGGAGCATCTAGTGAGGATCAGATCGAGCTGATGCCAATGCTTCAAACTTGGATGTCTCCAGGAAACTCTCATATTTGTATTAAAGAACATGTTGCTGACACAAGGACCATAGTAACAGCAAAACTCCAGAAAGCGTTGGCGTTTCTCAGCTAGTCCTTTGATATCAAAGGGACTTACAGGAGGCTTCCCACTCAACCTACTAGGCACATATGAGGATAAGCAAATAGATCAATTACCTTAGTCTTAAGCTAATACATTTAAAGATTAAACCTAGTACTTCACACTGGACCAGGAAACTGATCAGGAAGCTGTGTGATTAGCACAATGAACTGGAAAGCTCAGTGAATGCACTTGGCTACTGAGGCAGGGCTTGGAGTTCAATTCCCCTTTATGCATTCCCAGAGTGCCTCCAGAAGAAGGGAATTGTAAACAATTTCCGAGTACTCCACAGTTGAAATCCTGTTGCTTAGTGTAGTAAATTGTAACTACAGTAGGTCCATTTGAATCAATGGAGCTTACAAAGAAGTTGACTCACCAGATCCCAACTTACTCTGGTGCAATGTATTACACTAAGCAAGAGGATTTCAGACTATGCCTAAGAAATTCTGGAAAGGGTCCCCATACAATGCAATCGACTTGATGGCACACAGTATTATGATCTTATTGTTAGAACCATCTAAAAATCTAGCAATCTTTAGAAAATACAATTTCTAAGTCTTCAAAAGCAGTCAAATCAGTCAATCAATCACTGAATCAAGCAGGCAAGCAAGCAATATGTATAGCACACTGCAGTAGTCTAATTTAGGGAATATCAGAGCATGCATCACTACAAACAAAACTGACATAAAATTGGTTCCTCGGTATAAGAAGGATGAATGAGGGTGCTGCACAATGGTCCAAAGGTGCATGTTCTCAATTCAGTCTGGGGCCTGCATTCCAAACTGAGATTTGGAATGTATTGATTGGCACTGAGAAACAACACTTGTCATTTTTTTTTCACTCAAGATCAAGAAATGTGGGGTTGTGAAAGGACAGTACAGTGGTGCCCCGCATGACAACGATAATTCGTTCCGTGAAAATAGCTGTTTAGCAAAATCATCATCTTGCGAAAACTATTTCCCCATTGGAATGCATTGAAACCCATTTAATGTGTTCCAGTGGGGAAAAATTGTCATCGTTTTGTGAAGGGCAGCCATTTTGCAAAGCGTCAATCAGCTGTAAGAATGGCTGTCCTGCGAAACATCGGTCCCGAAAACATAGGGAAGCCATTTTGCGAAGCCACCGATCAGCTGTAAAAATCGACGTCTTGCGAAAAAACGGTCCATGAAGCACGGACCAAATCATTGTCAAGCGAAAACCGCCCATTGGAAGCACTGTTTTGCGAATCGCTATAGCGATCGCAAAACCTCATCGTCATGCAGATTCGTCATTTTGCGAGGTCGTCATCTAGCGAGGTACCACTGTACAGTGAATTAAGCCCCACCGAACAACTCTGTGGGAGCCATCTCTAATTTTTTTAAATTTTGAAATGACTAAATCTCTTAATATGTTTCATTAAAGTGCTTAACGGACTGTCAATATGACAGTCTCTTCACAGGGAATTGGCCATACCAAACTGCAGAAAATGAATCTGTCAGCGTCACAAATAGATCCATTTTGTTCTTAGGAGATTTTGCTAATGTTTATTGTGATGTATGTCTGCTGCTTGTGCATGAAGACTTACTACAGTGTATGTGTGAGTCAGCATAACTTTCAGCTGTGAATTGAAGCAAGTTAATAAGTCAGCATAAGTATATGGTGTTGTGCACTGAATCATATGACTGGTTTGCAACAGCAAATGCTGATGCTAATTGAGCATGCAATATGCCCTATAGTTACTCACACCTATAGAATGTACCATGTTTCCAGTAGGTGAGGATTATATCCATTGAAAGCTACACAGAAATGTCTTAAACATATTCCTCTAGTGATACTTAACTCCATCAAATTATTTTAACTTCTTTTAAACTCCTGCAGAGCTTTTACCAATGAAGAATTCATTTCCAATTTTGCTTTAGGTGAATGTTACTGAAAATCTATAGCTGCAGTTGAGGAATTGTGAATAAATAATATAATAAACTTTAGGACTCTTCAGGCATATAGCCTGAAAGCAAGGACTCCTTTAACCATAATTAGACATACAAATAAGATCCATCTCCAGTGTTGCTCAACACAATATATTCATGTGTACAGCCTTAAGGTTCTAGAAAGACCTTATAAGCAAGGCCAGGAAGGATAGGACAACAATGTGTTGCAATTTTCCAGGCACTGTTACAGCTCTCCCTCCTTTCAAGCAATAATGCTTGAATATAGCTAGTATCTGCCCTGAAAATAAATAATTCTGAATTCATTAAATCTATGTTCAGACCACTCCCACTATACTTTGGTACAGGGGTATGAATGTTATGGTCACAGAATCTTTTGCACAGCCCCAAAGGCCTCCTCTGGGCCCCCTTGGAGGGAGGAAGCTTCTTTGCCACAAAGTAAGAGAATTATGACTCCAGAAGTCTCAATTGGACATGATTTTCCAAGGGAAAAAGTACCCCACTAAAAGGACATCAGAAGCAACCAGGGATCTAGTGGTCATGGTGGTAGAAAATGGTGTGAGTTGCAGCCATGAAATTCTCCTCAATTGCTTGCCATGCCTTAGAAAGTATGTTTACTTCCAGGGCAAAATAGCTATGAAGCTTGAAATAGATGGACTATTTTTATCCCACTAAGGTTCGAGACAGAATGGGCAGGGTTTGAGACTAGGCACTCTATCACTGACATGTTTAAATAAGAGATAAGCAATAAACAAAGATATAATCAAAAACAGAGCAAAGTTTGATCCATAGCATTAAAGGGATAGTTAAATGACATACAGATAGCTAAAACCTGTACAAGAAATGTTTTCTTTTTCAACATTTTATTGCTGACAGAAATTTTTCTTGCGATCAAAAAACTTCAAGGATATTTTAACAGTTTCCAGCTGAGCATATACAAATTCAGCAGCCACCGTGGAATACTCTTTGGTTAACAAGTTTGTATAATACAAACAGGAAGATAAACATATGAAAAGAATCCTACGCTAGCATCCCTGTAGCAAACAACCATCATGTTAGGTAATAATTTGTACTTCTGCCTTCCACAAATCATACAGTCATAAACTTTAATTGATATTGTAGGGTGGTTTTTTTTTTTTTTTACAATCTTGCTCAGGAGACTTTAAAAAAACTTCCAAAAAAACAACAACAATCAAACCCCCAAACACAACAACCCTGAATCAGCTTCCAGTAGTAAGAGATGAGTCTGAATGCATATACTGTATTTTTATTATGGTCTACAATGCCAGGGAAATAAGAGTCTCCCTTCATACTTTTAGGTCTACAGAAACAACTAGCTAGAAACCATCATGTACTTTTCCAAGGCAAAGGACACATAACAATTCCATTGGAAAAAATATATATTAAAGGCCACTTAGTGTTCCTTCCGTACAAGAGTGTAGTCATAAATTCAGAGTTGATGGTTCCATCCATGAGACTTACACACACACACACACACACACACTCCTTCCTGAGTACACATGCACATATATTCAAGTTGCAATTTTATTGCAACCATCCAGAGAATAGCTGCAATTATTGGTTTAGTCACAATTATTGTGGCCATCCAGAGGATAGCTCTACCCCACTCTCTTCTTGCATGGCCTGTGTAATGCAGAAGCAGAAGTAGCTAACATTTTTTCTACTGCCCCCCCTGCACTTCTACTTTGTCCTTTCCTCCTTCTCTAGGGTTCAATAGGAAACTGCAAAACACACAAAGAGAGAGAGAGAGAGAGAGAGAGAGAGAGAGATGAAAGTTTTCCAAGTATTGTAGTCTGATAAGTTGCAGGATGGCCCATTTTCCGGGTTTAGCTGACACTGTGTGCACACACACTGACAAAGATCAGAGCACAGAAAACTAAGCAGCACCCATGCCAGCCTAATGCAGCGGATGAACAGGCCAGTGAGAGGTTTAGCCAGCTCCTCTGCTTTGGACAACCTTCAAGGCAGGACAAGATTCCTCCTCCACCCCCAAATGGGGCAGAAATGGAAGTGCTAAGCAGGGGAAATGAGTTTTGAATGAGGGGCTAGTCTGAAAAGAGATAAGCCAGAGCTACGTAAGGGGAAGGGATGGCATACATCCCCTAAAAACATCAGTCTATCACCCCCAGACCAATGGTCTGGTACAGCACTTTAACTGAACTCTTAAAGGCATGCTACAGGAGGTGGCGCACAAGGACCCAATACAGTAATGGTATCTTTTATTGGCTCTTCTGAAGTTTGTCATTTGAGAGGTCCTCCAGGCCTCCACAGGCTTCTCTCCCTTTGAGCTACAGTACCATACAGTTGACAGACCTGAAGACTTTTGGATCTCCTGAAGGAGCACTGGGACAAGAGTCTGAAAGACTCTAATTGTTCATCTAGCAGATCCTGGACATGCAGGAGCACCTCCGTATTGCAGCCCGTCCGGCACTAGGATGGGCCCAGCAGGTGCAAAAAATGCCAATGTGATGACAAGGTAAAGCCCCAAGCATGCACCCCAGGACAAAAATTTCCGCTGTTGTTACCATCTGCTGCAGCAAAGTACTTTGCTCAGGGGCAGAGTCCCTTTGAGGCAGTGAGATGACTGGAACCTGTGGATTATGAAATCTGCATGCCAGACCATCATGGTAATGGGTGTGTCTCCTCACTGGACAGTAAAAAAAAAGACAATAAAGCAAACTATGCATTATATGCATGGCTTTTTTTTAAAAAAAAGACATAATTCTAAAAACAGGGAACTCTTCCCCCCCCCCCCAAAAAAATGTTTCAAACCTGGAGACAATGTGGGATGCTTTGGAAATTTGATCTTTGTTAGAGTTAACTGTGCTGATCTACACCTCTGAGACTAATGCACAAACTGAAATTTACCTCTCTACAAGGTTTCACATTTGTTCTGCCACAGCTCTTTGTTTAAAAAACAAAAACAAAAACAAAAACTTCTGGAAAAATATTTTAAAATGTATATTTTGAGAAAAATACATTCTGAGATGCATATTCTAAAGGAAAACTTTATCTACATTTATTTCAGTATGCATTTAAAGTTTATGTTTACTGCAGATTATAAAAGAAAGAACATTTCAGATTAATGTGTAAATAAGATCAGGAATGGTCCTTCTATTAGGACCTGGCATGTTATGAAAAAGGCAGCAAACTATTTAATATATGGTTCTGTACTCTCACTGTATTTATTCATTCACTTTATACTAGCAGTCTTTACATTGGACAACCTTCGAGGCAGGACAAGATCCCCCCTCCACCCCCAAATGGCACAGCAATCTGAAATGCTAAGCAGGGGAAATTGACTTCATTAAGAAAAACAGATGAACATTTTAACAGGGGGAAGAAGAATGTGCAATTCATTGCTAGGAAGAACACTCTGCCCCTCTCACTAGCCTAGAAAACACAGCAAGTCATGTTCAAGTAGCGTTTTCCAAACCTGTGTAACTAGTGACATTGTGTAACATTACAATCTACTTTCTGATATGTACCATATATCAAGCAGGGTCAGTTCTCCAGTCACTCACTCATATAGGCTCAAACTGTTCCCAGAATTGCAGCCTGGGCAGTGGTAAATTGGTTATTCTATTGTTACATCCAATGAAGAGATCTATTTTCATCATGCAGCCACTCTAAACATTCACCCCATTGTGTAACCCAATCTGAGTGCATGACAGAACAATAAAATGACCACTGATGAGCAAAGAGGCAAAGCTGCAAAGTACAATCCCCCAGAGCAAATGGATGTATGAAATGTCCCTGAGAATAGGAACAGTTCATATATTGCTTCAGCCAGAAATCTTGTGCATTTAACTGTTCACATAAGCAATGTTCTTATTTGAATAGTACAACACTGGAAGACTGAGCCAAGTCCAAGCAATTTGAAAATCCTAGTACAAGTTTAATGAAGCCAGGGAGTGGCAATAACTTTTGTGAAATATAACAAGAGAATTCTTCAGGGCAAGAAGATCTGCCAGACTCCATAATAGATAGTGCTCTAGTAATCAGTGCTAAAAAGCTACTTTTCCCCAAGTGGTCTCTTTGAAACTTGAAACAATGCCCTGCCTAAACAAATGAAAAGTCATCAAGTCATTTTGGAAATGATCTCCGAAGTGCAGTATGCATTTTAGTAAAAGGAAAGTAAATATGAGGCAGTATAAAATCAGTTACAATTTATCTGTCAAATTCTTCCTCCAATTCTTTCTTTATTAATTTCTTTATTTAAAAGACATAAATAAAACATTCATGTTGCAATATAAATAAGGAAGGGAGGGGGAGGGAGAGGGAGAGATTATTTGCAGTGTTTGCAAATTTATATAAATACAACACAATGTTCCCTGTGTTTTTAGACTATCTTTCTAACATTCAGTTCAATTCTGTCATTTGCAAGTTTATTTTGCTCTGACAGTGGAAGAGTAAATCATTTAACCAATCAAAACATTTTGTTTGTTAGTGTGAACTAAAGCTCTTGCTGTTGGAAGATGACCTAGTATTTTTATGAGGTGCTATCTATTCATTTATATCATTAGTAAAGGCTGTAGAAATTAGTCTTTTAAGGACACAAAAGAATTGCTTTTAACTGTGACATGGAAGACAATTTAAAGTGAGACTATTTTTGATACAGAAATTGGAAATGAGATATGCTAGGCAAGATTTTTTCTTCAAAAATACATGATATGTAAAATGGTATTGATTGATTGATCAATTGATCAATTAATTTCACTTACATACCATTCTCCCTGAAAATACCCAGAACAGTACACAACACAAAAATAATACTTACATAGCTCAAAAAACAATAAAATGCTTTACATAAATGATAAAATGCATAAAGCCTAGCAACCATTTTGCTAGGCATTATGTATTTCATTTTATATACATCATCATATAAAAAAGCCTGGCACAGGAGTAGTGCAATAGCAGTTTCTAGCTTCCAAAAGCTCAACAAAACAATTATTTCTGACATCCTCTCCTCAATCACTATAGGGATGCCATACTTTTCAAGGACTCAGGAAGAGAATTCCAGAAAGTGGGATCAGCAACACAGAAATATACTTTCCAAATACATTCAAGCTGAACAGCTGTCCTTAACGGTAGTCCCACAGAGAGGAAATTACAATAGTCTAACACTGAGGTTATGAGACTTCTGGTGAGAAATTTCTGGATCAGGGAGAGATGATGGAATGTTGACCTGGCCACAGTTCCCCTCTGTTTCTCCAAGAGGAGCGCTGGGTCTAATAAGAAACCCAAAGTCCTTCATATATTGACAAGGGGATTTATTCTCCATCAACTATTACAGAAGTGACAGATGAATTCATCAGTTGTCAAGTGACCAGCATCACCTCTGTCTTGTCTGGATTCAGCTTCACTTTGTTGACCTTGGCCATAGCCTCCACATAATGACTAAATACTCTCACAGTTGCTTTTAGTTGCTTAGTTATTATATAGCTGGGTGTCACCAGTATATGATACCCAACTACAAATGTCACTGTCATGAATGATCTCTGATAATGGTCTTCTTAACTACATGTTGAAGAGCACTAGAGCTAAAACTGAGCCCTGTGGGACATGACATGATAAGTCCCAGAGAGCTAACAATCCCCTGTCATTACTTTCTCAGTCCTCTTGCAGAAGAAGGACGACAACTGTTGCATTCCTAGTCCAGCAAGACCCAGGTCTCTCTCCAGTTTCCTCAACAATATATACCATGATTAAAGATGGGGGTATTCATATTTGTATATGAATATCCCCACACAGCTGGACTTAATGAGGGTCCTGCCCCTGGAGCAAGACTGTCCACTCATGCATCCAGGGGCAGTCGCCTTACTCTTCCTTCCAATCACTCCCGGAGCCCTGCTTGGCTAGTGACTCAGCAGCCTTGCAGGGAGACTCATCCTCCCCCCGCCCCTTGCCAGGAGTGACTAGCAGAGCAAGGCTCTGGGAGTGATTAGGAGGAAAAGCGGGCCCGCTGGACATGTGAGTGGATGGTCTAGCCCCAGAGGCTGGACCCTTGTTAAGTCAAGCTGCACTGGGATATTCATATTTAAGTCCAGCTGCATGGGGATATTCGTATTTAAGTACAGCTGCATGGGGATATTCATATATGAATACCCCCATTTCTAGCCATGATCTGTTGTATCAATGTCTATACAGCAATATCAGCAAAGATGACCACTGTTGTTATGTGCTGTTAAATCAAAACTGACTTATAACGACTGTAACAGGGCTTTCAAGATGTAATATTTAAGGAATAGTTTTACTAGTTCTGCTCCCTTAGTGAGTTTCCATGGCTGAGGGGGGATTTGAAGTCAAGGCCTCTTGAGTCCTACTCCATCATGCTATCTGCTACTCCACACTGAATATCCATGCCACATTTGACTACAGGCCATAATGTTTTAAAATATTAAACAATGGGAGAAGAAATAATCTGCTTTTGTCATCAAATAGTATTGATCACAAAAGTATAGAATAAAATATAACATTTTTGGCTATGTTTTTAAATACCTTAGGGCTAAATCCAATTTTATCTTAGAATAATAATTGTACAAAGCAAAGAAAAGTAAAGTATTGTATGCTGCTTATATGCTGCCCCATAGTGCTTAAAGCACTCTCTGGGCAGTTTACAATTTAATTAATGCAGACTACCCCATGAGCTGGATACTCAGTATACCAACCTTGGAAGGATGCAAGGCTTGGGTCAGATACTTGAGCCCCTGGGACTGAACTCAGATTATAAACAGAATCTTGACTGCAGTACTGCAGTTCAACCACTGCGCTATCAGGAGCATTAGAACTGCAGAGCTGGAAGAGACCCTATGGATCATCAAGTTCAGCTCCTAAACTACCAGCCAGATTTATTCCCAACCAGAGTATACCCACTTAAAAACATTAACATACATACCAGTAGAGACTATCCATTCTACTACTAAAAATTAACTTAGCCTTTAATATCTAGGTCACAAAAATCTTCAAGTAACTTAAAACAACAAGGAATCTTATGGCATAAGCTTTCAATTGCCAAAATCCTGTTGCTTAACACAGTAAACAAAACTAGAGTGCGCCCATTAGATCAACAGGATTTTAGTGAGGCAACTTCTCTAACTCCCATTAATTCAAATGGTAAAGTACATCACAGAGGAGAGCCAGCTGAATCAACAGAGCTCACGAAGTTGTTGATTTTCCAAATCCCCATTGATTCAACAGTTGTAGTCTGGTGAAACTTCTTACAGTAACCAACAGGATTCTGGCATAGACTGTACCTCCTTTATATTTGGAGCACTGGGCTACAGTCCATGAAAGCTTATGCCAAGTAAAACTTGCTAGTCTATAAAGTGCCACAAGACTAGGTGCTGTTTTGCAACAACACAGCTTCATACTGAATAATCTCATTTGACACAATATTCTACTGTGGTGAAAGCATAACTCTTGCCTTTTACATTTCTTATGAGAGACCGAATTTAGTTCTGTCTTGTGGGATAATCAAGTTCTGACTGGCAACACTGTGCTCAGGAACATGACCAGAATTGCTCTTGCTAGCTACAGTCACATCCCTGGTTGTAGGCGCATGTGTGTATGTGAAGAAACTGATTGTGGAAGACAAGTTGGCAGTCTTGGGATGGGAGGTGGAAGCTAGAAGTTTGTTCCTAGTCTTGAGATCCAATAACTCTTGCTGGGCTCCCAGAGGACTGGGTGAGATGACTAACAAAGACTCATTCCCTGTGGAGTTTCTTCCAGCTACAGGATTGGGTTTTATCTCTGGCACTACAGTGAAAACGGTGGCAATCATCAAAGGGGAAAAGTCTAGCCATTGAGGACACTATGACCAAGTATTGCTTACTCAATTTCTTTGTTAAGAAATACAATTCATTTTACACTAGCAAATGTACCTGGTTTCACCCAAATTAGAAACTCATTAGTTCCAACCCCCATCCCAATGCTTCATCTCTCTCCTTCCTCAATCCATTTTTGTCATGCTGGTATTTCTCTCCCTTCATCCCAGCACATACTCAGTACATATACATTACTCATCCCAGTGTTCACTTGAGTACTCACTTCCACTCAAAGAAAATACAGTGCCTGTTTAGAAGTTTATAGATACTGATTTTACAATTATATTTATTCAGTTATTATAGCTGGGAAAAAACAGTATTACCAGCCTGCATCATTCATAAGAGTTTTTCTTTTGAGGTATATGTGGGGGTTAATGGTTCATAACATGTCATTAACCAAGCCACTTTTTTTTTTTAAAAAGGATTGATTACAACATGCATTGTTATTTGAGAAAATAAAAGACAGTTGACAGAAGCCTAATGGACAACAGATGAACAGCTTAATTTGTGGCCAGAAGGCAAGAATTTCATTATGCCATAACATATGAAATTAATTAGAGACCTGCAAATGCCTATGATCAGGCACCACCAAAAGGCTATGCTCAGTTGGGTCCAAGCGGGAGACTGAGAGAAACCAGTTTCAAGATATAACAAGCTCTTTTATTTCAATTAAGAAATCAATAATATTTCTGCAGAAATTTGTGTTTCTTACTGGTTTGGATATCTTTCGGGGCACCTTTTGGAAATATTTACAAGATACAATGACACGTAACAAGCACCATTCAATATTTGAAACCTATTATACAGAAATAACATACTATTTAATATATTGGTAATATTTACAAGGTGTGGGACTTTCGTAATTCTAGGATGTGCAGAAGTCATCTAAAATCCCCCAGGCAGATGTCTGGGGCCTGGGAGAGGAGAAACCTGCAGGCAAAGGAGATACCTTCTACTGCCATTGCCTACTTCACTTCACATGGTCTGCCTGGAAAGAAGAAGGAAACGCTCCCTTAGTCACCCCATCTCCTGGGAGTCACCCCACTGCTTCATGAGAAGAGTAGCTTTGCTACCCATTACACACTATAGCTGGAGCCCTCTTACTGAGCTACCATGAAAAGTTCATTTTTTCTTTCCAGCTGAACCATGTGGAGTGAGACAGACGAGGGCAATAGAAAGACATCTCTTTTGCCTCCTAGTCCCAGAAGCCTGCCTGGGGGATTCTGAGTAACTTCCAGGACTTCTGGAAGTCACAGATTTTTTTTTTTAAAAAAACCACCCTTAATACTTTCAACAATATTTCAAGGTATACCTGTATCAGGCCCCCCCCCCCCGGTTGTAGACAGGGGAGACAGGATTGTAACATGGCAGCTTTCCTAAGTCCATCTAGAGAATCTATAAGATACGTGAGATTTGAATCAGAAATATCATGGTTCACATCTCTTGTTCGTTTCACTATACTGTATTTTAATGTGCATGTGTTTTGTCATTTAAGAAGTGAAATACAGGCAGTTGCTTGTGTATGTTGTTTTGTACCTCAATGTTTTTATCTTCAAAGCTAGTTTATCTGTTTCTGCACAAAATACTGAGAAAAAGGAGAATACCCCAGGGCTTAACACAGCAGTATCATGCTTCATCTTGTTCAGCTTTCAGTTATTCAGTCTTTGTAGCTCAATACTCCAGAGGCACAACAATATCCCATCATGACAGATACCCTGCTAGGTCTTCTAGCTCAGCCATTAAATAGAAACACATAAATAAGGGGGAAAACATACATTTGATAATATGCTTCTGGAGACAACAAATGTCTGAGACATACAGGATGCTACTGCTAGAAATGGGAGAGGAGGTATTCTATTGCCACAGTTATGTTACCCAGGGTGCAGTTGTGGTAATGTTACATAGAAAGAATCAGATCCCTTTGAGAGAAGACAATTGTTTATGAATGCGAAATATCACACAGGTGTTCATATTATTACTGTATAAATAAGCAACCAGTTAGGCTGTGTATAAAGAGGCTCTGCTTTTCTGCAAGTCAGTATTGTTTCCTAACTCATCCAAAGTGGCATTTACATCATGTCTACCCCCCATCTCACCTCTAGTAGCAGCCACAGCAACATATCTGCTGCTGGGCAGGCCCATTAGAGACAGGCCAGTTGTAAAATAAAAAGCCTGAAAAGCAGAGTGGTGGTCTTTCTAGCACCAACTGGAAACATGTCAGACAAAAAAACAAAACACAAAAACATTGTAGTACCTAACTAACATGGCTACTCCTTCAAAAATGACAACTGGAAACAGTATCCAAAGATGTTATTCTTGATATCCAAGACTGTTTAATCCATCACAAATAAAAACAGAGATTTTGTACATTAAAAACACGTGCCCTGCTAATACGATTTAATAATGCATCTCCAGTATGATGCCCAAAGAATCCTTTGAAGGCACAATGCCCATGACTCCACCTTCTGAGGAGTCGAGAAGACAATGGGAAGTGAAGGTGGTGATCAAGCAGAGTGTGAGAGTGTGTGTGAGAGATAGGGACAGCGAGAGAGAGAGAGAGAGAGAGAGAGAGAGAGAGAGAGAGAGAGAATAAGAATGAGAGGTTGTGGGTGGATCTGTATGAAGAGGGAGTAAGTACTGTACAAGCTGATTTCTCACAGACTCAAAACATTAATGACTCCAAGTTTAACCTTAATGGCTTTTTCACTTTACTTGTACCTCAGTTTATGAATTTAATGCATTCTACAGGACATTATGTAATGCAAAAAATTTGTAAACTGAAACATGGATTGCCATAGGAATTGGGGGAATGCTATAACTCTCCAGGCACAATGCATCCTGGGTAAACTTCCTTCGTAAACCAAAAAAACACAACCCCTCCCCAAAAAAAACCCCATAAACCAAGGCATTATTTTCAATGGATTTTGTTTCATAAACCAAAAATTATGTTAACTGAGGCGTTCGTAAACCAAAATACCACTGTATTTTAGAGACAGTTCAGATAACTCCAGTTACTGTGTGACTGTTCATTTATGCAAAGTTGCCATTATAGATAAATTAAAACACAATACTTTTAAAATGGACAAAGTTTGTCATTTAAAGTGCCATAATATTTGGCTTTTTTTTCACTCTCTCTTCTCATCCTTCAATTCTGCCAACATATTGAAACAGACTAACATAGCTACTGCTTTGGAACATTTCATCCCTTGACCATATGAATCAGAGATAGAACTGATTGTTATTGTTCTGTTGTGGTTTAAATCATATTCTCTACCTAGGTTATTCAGTGTTCAATAAAAGTGCACGTCAGTTTATTCAGTGTTCAGTATATCACAGGTACATCAGAAGACTTCAGTGCTGCTCAAAAATCCCCACTAATGCAGCTATCCTGGGTTTTCCACATGAAAAATACAGACAATACTGGAAAAATATTGCAAAAAACTAGTCTCCATAAGCCCACATCTATCTGTTTAGATGTGATCCTGGGACTCCACATATGAAAACAGACTTCCAAAGTAATTATAATAAAACAAACAAACAAAATGCAATCATTCTTCATGCTCCTTGCCAGAGTATGCATTAAAAATGTAGATTAATTCGATTCCCATTTCAGATTTTCATCATCATCATCATCATCAATTTTTACTTACGGCAATCCATTCTAGGGTTTTCTAGGTATAGAGTGCTCAGAAGTGAAAAGTGCAGCTTGCCAAAGGCTACAAAGGCTGGCTCTTTTCCAAGGTGGCACAGTAGAGAACCAAACTCCCAACCTCTTGCTCTGAAGTCAAATACCTAACCCACTATAATTATATGCTATCAAACCAATTCTGACTTACAGTAACCCTTTCCAGGGTTTTCTAGAGTACTCAGAAGTGGTTTACCATTCGCTTCTCTTGCAGGTGTTGTGGGACTATGCAGCTGCCCAAGGCTACACAGGCTGGCTCCTCTCCCGGAAAACACAATGGGAAATTAAACTCCCAAACCCTGGCTCCACAGTCAGATATCTAACTCATTGAGTTATTTAGCCAGCTGTATGTCATATAGCCTGTGCAAATATTGTTAGATATAATGCAACATATATATGATGCCTTTGAGAGATTTTGGCTGGGAGTGATCCTTCTGGACTGAGACGAATGTCAATCAACTCAGTAGCACTGTTGCTTCTCTACCTTAGATTGTTTTCTCTGCCTTTTTTTCTAGTCAGAGTTCTGTCAAGAGGAGTCTGTAAGAAGTGGACAGAGGGATATACAGTCTTCTGTCAACTATGTAACCAGTCACTGAGTCAACAGTAAAGCTAATTAACCAACAAAACTCAATGAAGTAACAAGTTAACATTTTCATACAATATAACTGTTTTAATCTGTGAAGAGCTGTAAGTAAATAGAAACATTTTATTCTTTTTCATGACCAGAGTCTCTGAGTGAATGTATTGAAACAGTAATTGCCAGTTGAGGTACATTAGGGGGTGGTCTACTGTGGCTGAGTTGTAGCTCAAACTGTTCTGTAAGTTCCTGACTGAACCATGTTATCTGCTGTATAATTAGAGGAAGTTTTATTTAATTAAGCCACACTCAATTTTCTCACACACTCTGAAGCCCCAAAATGTGACATTTAAACTCCATCCTCATATCTAGGTTTTTTTTTTTAAATTCCCAGTTAGTTGTTAAGCAATAAAATCTGCTCCTGGAGTATGAAACAACTTCTATGCTTGGAGGAGGGGGGGGGAAGCTTTTTAAAATATTTACAACCATTATGAATGCTTACCAAAAATCAAAAACAGAATAAAACACACAAAAATTAATTAGCTTAATTCTTGCAACTTTGCTTGTGACTTATAACTAGAATGCCTAATCTTTCTCATTTCTTTCTAATTAAAGATTAAGAAATTGAAAGAAAACGTCATTTCTTTAGACCCGGTTGAGATTCACATACAGCTATGTTTCATTAAACCTGGAGCAGGGGATATCACTGCAGTCAAATAACTGTTAATTTCAGTAAGACCCATCCAGTTAAAGCACTGAAAAATGCTTCAGCTGGATGGCGACCAATGCCACTCTTTTCTCCCACCATTCAGTATTATGTTCATCTACCAAGAAAAGAATGCACATCCATCTCTAACATGATTTATATGCCATTCATTTGAAGGATGAAACATTTTATTTCATTGCCTCAATAAAGTTTTCCAGAACATTTCCTCTCTTTTGCTTTAATTAACTAAGATGCAGAACAAATTTGGAAAGACCAAGTCCTCTGCAATGTCATGACCGTGGCTTATGACAATGAAACAAGGTAGTTGGGAATTAAGTTGCTGTGGCATCTTCCTGCCATAGAAGAATATCCTTCTGATGCTCAGGTTAATGAGAAGAGGAACTTCCCAACTTCAAATTCTGGAGTCCTTAAAATCAAATAAATGTAAAATTGACGCAATACCAATAAATGTAAAACTGATGTAACGACACGGAAATTACTTACAGAAAATATGCAAAGGATGCAAACTAAGTCACTTGGGGGGAAATCCATTTCCATATTCTGTCCCAGCTCATTGGCTCCTGACAAGAAGAAGTCCACTTGAGGAACAAGTGCCTCTTTTTCTCTTCAGCAACTAGGGTTGCCAAGCCAGCAGCACCCCATTCTCTGCTATTTCAAGGCCAACATCTCTTACTACATAATGGGACCTTATAGTTTCATGCAGCAGGTGAGACAGTTGGGAGAACAGCCAAAACTGTTTCTGACCCAGCTTGGAAAAGAGGGAGGAGACAGGTGCTCTAGCCTTAAATGTACCCCACAGAGAAAATTAAACCCTAGCACAGCCTGACCTGCAAGTGGGAAAAACAAAACAGTTCCCTGAGACTTCATCTGGTTCCCTGAGACCTAACATCTCCAGCTGCAGCCCTTTGCAGGACATTTCTGGAAGGTTTTCCAAATGGCATAAGTCAAATCCTTGCATGAGTCAAATTCTTGTGGTTTCTACCTCCACTAGGATGTGATTGGACCCAAGATTGGAGAGCTAAATCCTGAACTGAGCTAGGAGCCAACAAACTACATGGAAAATAGGAAACCATGATTAAATGACTATTTCTGCAGTAACACATAAGATAGATTTACAGGAAGCTAACTAATGCATGGAAATTTTTGACAGTTTAAGGAGGAAGGCTTTTAGACGTATTTACACTGAAGCTCATTCCAAAGTTACACTGACATAATGTGTTGCAGAATTATTTAGTGCCATTTTCCTGTCAGGCTTCCTGACTGTGTAAAATAAATTATTGCATTTCATTAAATATAACCTAAGTATTTTAAAGGTGAAGATGATTTATAGGATAATACTCATAACTAATTTCAAAGTGAAGAAATTATTATAGGTGTTTTTCCTTTCCCCCTTCATGGACAGCAATCATTCTGATTCATCATATGAGTCATATGAAGTGGAAGACAAAGAATAAAAAAGTAGAGTGGTTTTTTACTTCAGAATTGCATAGACTCTATGTATCTGGGCCATAACTTAAGAAAATCAATTGAACAAAATTCCTGTTTTGGAACAAAGGCCATGATGCTGCATGAGTTGAAAAGGGCCATCCAATAAACTTCACTTAAAAGAGAGAAAAGATATCCAGTGTGGCATGGTAAGTAGAGTGATGGACTAGAGGTGAGTAACATATAAAGTTTTTAAACATTTACTCTTTATTTATCAGATTTATACAGAGAGCTTCATTTTTAAAAAATGAACTCTATCATGGGCATCCCTAAAATAGTTCAGTGAGTTTCGTCATGCCAGAACTGTGACAGCTGCAAAGACAAAGTTGCAGCTTTTCCAGAAACACTACACACTTCACCTTCCGTAAGAGTACTTTTGTGGGAAGTGGTTTGGGGGGGGGGAGGAGAAAATCCCTATAAAGATGTTGATCCCATTGAAATTTTTAACATAAATAACATATTAAATATAGTGAAGTTAGCTTCTGGTGGGTTGAATTCTCCCAAATCTTTCCCTGTTGATAGAGGGCATGGCACAGTTATCCGAGCACAAACATCTTCATCAAAATATCAAGAAAGATCCACACATGCAGAATAATTATACCAAAGTAAGTATAACACATTATTATGGCACTAGAAGGCAAGAATCCATCCGTTTCCCCTTCCTCTTATGTACTGTGAGTGTGTAAGACATTCCTTCTTTTATAATGTGAATAGAAACCACAAGGGAGAAGCCAAGTGGCTAATTGTGTAGTCACATACTCAGGCTACACAGAACTAAAGTACAGTAATACTATACTGTATAGGAACTAAGCTACTAGGTTTGGTTGCTGCCACATAGCTTAGATGTGCAGACAAACTGCATTATGATCTCAAAATAAAATGAAGTAGAAATCACAAAATATTTCTGGGAACAGAATAAATTCTGTTTTTGGACTCTTACAGAAATATTACATTTCTGAGTCCTTAGCTGTGTCCCACAGAAATATTTCACAGTAGAGATGGAAGCTTCATATTTGTATATGAATACGAAGCCCCCAGCACAGGTGGCTGGCCTGATTACCTCCCACTCCCATATCCCGCCAGACCACGTACCAGCTGCTGCAGCCCCACCTTCCTGCTTGCCCAGCCACTCCATGGCTGAGCAGGGAGACTCGTCCTCCCGCCCCCTTGCCAGAGTGGCTGGGCGAGTAAGGAGGCAGGGCTGCAGCAGCGAAGGTACTGCCATGATTGGGGTGCAGAAGATGACACTGGCCATGTATGCCGCACATTGTGCGGTAAGTGGTCTGGTGGGATACAAGGTGGGAGGTAATCAGGCCAGCCCCCTGTGCCAGGGGGCTTCATATTCATATACAAATACGAAGCCCCCATGTCTATTTTGCAGACTTACCAATCTAACATTGGTCTGAAGTGTTTTATTTACTCTACTCCATGATGTTTTCATTTGCAACTGTGATTAATAACAAAGCAGTGCATAAAGCCCTCTCTGGATGATTTGCAGTGCCCCCCCACAAGCATTAGCCCGTTATTAAGTCCAATAGTAACTACATTACTCCCAAGTGCATACAGTACAGTATATGCTCTGTATACACACACACACTTACAATGATAGCAAGCTCTGCTGAAACACATGCATTTATTTCTGAGTGAAAATGCATAGGATTACATTGGCACAGAAATATATAAGAACGGTGGAGCAGTCTGCTCAATTTCCCAACTCCTTACTTTCTGTGTCATGAACCATGCATGATATGCATGTACTTCATTGTAAAAAAGAGAGAGAGAGAAGAAGAAGAAGTTCTATTCACTTGTTTGAACCGTGTGTGCAGTCTACAGGCACACAACCTCCACACATTGTGTTATTCACCTGATCCCGTGAAAGTGGTAGTCTGAGGAGCAGAAGGCAGGTATACCCAAGGAGCCTTTCCATGTGAGCCAGAACATGAAAATAATGAGGGCTGTAGCTCATACCTACATCAGTCTCCTCTTCACAATCTGGCTTTTGTGTGATGAAATCAGTGAATAGAGATGGAGGGGCTAATGTTCTCCCCTCATTGTGTCGACTCTCCACATGTTTTCAGAACATTTGAATAGAGCTAAACACTGTAAGCATTTTTTTCTATACTGCAGTTCAGTGGAATTTGGTGCGGTGAGCAAAACATCCTATTATACTGATAGATTAAGTTCATTTTCTGAGGGCTGAATCAGGACTCATTGGGGACCTGAATCTGGATCTCCTAAACCAGCACTCTCAGCACTACACCACATTATCTGCATCATAATTTGCAAGCATCTTAAACTGTAAATTCTAACTCTTAATCTGCATGAAAAGAATCTTGGAGTTTTTTTAGGCGCAACAGAAGCATATTTATCCTCCCCATCACAACTTCAATGTACCAGTTTATTCAAATGGCTGTTGTCTGCAACAGCATGGCAATTGCTGAAACAAGATTAAAGGGGCAAGATCCTTGATGTATGGGAGGCAGCCTTTCTTAAGAAGACTTCCTCCCACCCCTGCTTGTGTTGTTAAAACTAGGAAACATTCAAAAATGCAGCAACAACACAAGCTCTTTCATGGATCACTATTGCCAGTCAAACAGGAGAGTTTTGCTTGTATTTACCACTTTTTAAGAGATATGTGAATAATCATACCTTACAATATGGGCGCAGATATCTACTGTTTTACAGTCATTGGGAGGGAACAGTTTCCTTCCTTCCTTAGGATCCATTTGCCAAATACTTCAAATGCAGGTAGCTAGGGCTGCCAAAATTTAGAGGGTGCACAAATCTGCTGCAGGAAGGGTTCAAACTTGTGTGCTGCTACTTCCTTCAGGAAGGGTATGAAATAACTCACCTCAAGTGCATATGCTGCCTCCAGTTGCTCCTCCACCAGCAGCGGGAACTACAAAATAGGCAGGCTCAATGCATAAACCATACAGCGGTCACACACGCCTTCTCATTCCTCCATCCTCTCTGTGTGTGCCAATCTCATGTGACCCTGGCTTAATCAACAGGGCAGCAATGCCCCAGGTGCAAAAATCTGACATTACAACTCTGGTGGACCCTCTTATGCAGGGGCAATGGGCTCAACAGTGTCTAGGCAGACAAACATGTTTCTCAGTCAAATCGTATAATACGTACATCCCCCTCATCATCAACTGGCAAGATTTCCCACCGTCTTCTTTTTTGTTGCAGCACATCATTATCGTAAAGTTAGCAGATCAGAAAGAATTCTCATGTACAGCATGTGTGTATAATCTCCAATTTACAGTAATACAATCTAGAAAGTTGTTGTGCCATTTTATATTTCTAAAAATGTATTACAATTCTGGCCGGGCTCTTAATACTACAGCAGACTGATAAGATTATAGTAGAATGATAGGATATTTACACAGCTTATTGGACATATTTTCCTGATTCTAAGCAAGTTTATTCAGAAGTAAGACACACTGATTCCAATGTAATTAACTTCCAGGCAATACACATTCTTAGACTGTATTTTGCCTAGATTCTTAGAAATAACTAATGGAAAAGAAAACCTATCCTTTTCTGGAAATTTGAAATTAATTTGCCCAAAGGAGGAAAAAATGTTAATCCTATCAAGAATTTTTAGAAGTCACGTAGCTTTCTGTTTTGCAGAATTTCTGCATTAATTAAAAGATTAATAACATGGCTTCTTTTAAAATTAAGGTTCAGGATAAATCTGTGTCTATGCTGCATGGTAGAATTAATTTACAATAACCTTTCTTTTTAAAAATGCACTAATGTTTTCAATGCAGTTTTTCAAAAGAAAACCTTACAAGAACCTATTCTGAAATGGTCTCAGCAGCTAAACATTTCGTAGCCCATAAGTTTTTTAAAAAAGGAAAAAGCCATCTCTCCTTCCCCTAGAATAAGATTTAGGTAACAGGGTGATGCTGAAAGAGCATGAGGAAAAGGTTTTACCACTTCTTTCCTTAACAATACAGAACTTGGACAAAAAAAGAACTTTACAAACAAGGATAGACTTAATAAATATGCTGCTGGCTTCAAGGTATGATTCCAACATGAACAGACATCAATGCCATTCTGATTAATTTTAACTAAGGCATGACCACGTATGCTGTTATGGGTAATTCTCACTGAATTCAGTGGGACTTTGTAGTAATTTTTAGTCTACCATTTAGTCAGTTTACTTGATGTGAAAACTTTTCATCATTTAAAAAGGCATTAATTAGGCAACACTATTATTTACTGAAGAGAAGACAACAGAAACACATGTGAAGACAGCCTTTGAGGTTTTGGACAGAAAAAAAGATGGGAAATAAAGAAGGGAGTGAAGTGGATTGTATGGAAAATGTATTTAAAAAACCCAAGAGAAATTTGCAAAAATAACTAATGTATAAAACAGCAAAATATATGGTAAACAAGTAAGAATTTATTTGAAACATTACACACAATTTTTATTAAGGAGGTACAAAAATCATTGAACTAGAAAGATTTTCTGTCAAGTTCCTGTACTGGAACAGCTAATAAACGGCTTGCTGTTCTCGTTTCTCATGTCCACAATAATCTATACCAGCAGTCACCACTAATGAAGAGGATTGGAGAAACATCTGTTTCCAGAGAAGACACTATCATAGCAAAGTTACTTAGTACAACATCAACAATAAAATAAATGAAAGATGTTGAAAGAGAATAGGGACAACAAACAGATATCAGTGCCCAGACTACTGAAACTCTCAAACAGCTAACTATTCTTCTTGCACTGAGACTATTGCAAGGAATACAGTCCTGTACTGACTGACTGATTGATTGATTGAAAATATTTATAACTTGAATTCTGGCCCAGACAAGGCTTCCAAGACAGTAAACAAAATGACAAAGAATATTAACATCAATGTAATCTTGAAGGCTTTCACGGCCGGGATCTGATGGTTGTTGTGGGTTTTTCAGGCTCTTTGGCCGTGTTCTGAAGGTTGGTCTTCCTGATGTTTTGCCAGTCTCTGTGGCCAGCATCTTCAGAGGACTGGAGTAGGAACTCTGTCCATGCTCTGTTGCTGTTTGTTGGATAGTTGAGTATTTATAGCTGTGGGAACAGCTTTTGTCTTTTTTCAGGATATAGGGTGATCAGCGTGTTTTTGTTGTGATAAGGGGGGGAGATTATCTGTCACTGTGATTGATGGGTGTTGTTAGCTGGTCTTTTTTATGCAATGATCCCTGGTCCTTGTGGCTGGGTAGAGTACTGTTCATGCTCAACCAGCTATCTGAAGATTGTAGCATATGAGCAGGTTCTTATTGGAAAATGTTCTTTACAGATAGCCCAGCCCCTAACTTTTAAGAGATTTATAGGTAAGAAATAGCACCTTAAATTACATCTAGAAATAAAGGAGGAGTCCCTGCAGCTTAAATCAATGTAATGCAATCTATATAACAGAAAGCAGAAAACAATTGGTTTGCAGCATCACACGCATTTGCCAAGCACTCTTTAAAAGCAGTCCTATGTTGAGGATAGTGTAGTCTTAATGGGATATGATAAAGATAGGCTGGCAACTGTGGTTCTTCAGACATTTTCAGCACCTAAGTGTTTTTCCCCATATCTACTGGTGAGGCATTATGGAAATTCTAGTTCAGCCTCTAACTGTCAACTGATCAGTAATGTTTAGCACTTTGTATGAGCCAGGATAGACATGCATCTGTAGAGCAAATGGTTAGTTTCACCTCTCCAAGTATACTGTTGATGTCCACAGACTAATTAGATAAACAGATAACTCCGTAACCACTACAGAATCTGAGGACTTTCAATATAAAGTCCAATAGAAATTTCATCAGCAAAATGTTTAAAACCATTATTGTGTATATTGGCAGGGGGTTCTCCACTTCTCTGGAATCCAAAATACAACACCCACTTCACCATTCAGAAGAACCTTATGGTGGTTGTTTAAAATTTCAAAGGTATTACTAATTGGAGGGGGGGGGAATGATCCTGAATTGGAGTGGTGAACATAAAATCGGTACATACATTTATCTGAATGATAGCTGTTCATCCTTCTAGTGATGGCAAGATCATAGTAAAGCCTGTATCATTTAGCTACAGTACATGACAACATTTTAAAATGCAAACAGAGCTAGTTCAGAAAAAAGACAATCCTTACTCAGGAAGCATTTCTCTCAGTCTGTACTAGCTTCCTTCAACCATGATATCAACACATAGGTAACTTATAGGCTATCTAACTAGACAATATTGCTATAAGAAAGAACTGCTATTTTCAAGTAATAATGGCATCAGAGCCGCAAAAGATAAGAGGCTGCTAAGATGCTAACTACAGAGGAAGAATGTAAAAATATCTCACAGCCTCAATTTTATTGCATTCCTTTGAATTCTGCCTGCATTTTCTTCCCCAGCTTCTTTCATAACAGGTTGGAGGACTTTGTTCATCCTTGAAATGCATTTTATGCACTCTTTAAATGTGTGCAGTTATTTACACATTTTATCTTAGATAAGCATTTATTTATGGATTTTGCCTGACCTCCACATTTTCTCCCATTAATTAAAACATATTTCCAAATACGTATTTGTCTAAGTCTACACATTTCAATGTTGGCACATTATTTTTTGCAAACTTTGTTTTAGAACTCTTCTGTACACCTCACAAATGCCTTAATTTTCAAGATGAGTGTGTGTCTTCTTCTAACAACTCAACACTATTTTCAGCAAGAGAAATGAATCCGATTAAATTCTTTTCCATTCCTACAACTGGATCACTGCCCTTTAAGGGCAAAGGTAGAAAAATACCCTCAGTGAGGATGAGGCCAAGATGTCTGTGAGTCAGCCGTATACCTAGTCTTTGTGGCACTGCTTTTGGGGCAGGGTGAGGGGAGAAATATACACCAGAGCATGCTTTGCAAAAGATCATCAAAAGAAGGACACATTTCTCAGCACTTTTAGGTAAAGAAAATGGTTGTGAAATGTTCATCTCATACAGATTATTAGATTAGCCAGAGCAAACAACTGTAAAAAGTAAAGATCTCTGAACAAATCTTGCTGTAATAACTAAGATGAAAAGGTGACACCCCACAGAGAGACCCATGATACATTCTACTATAATTATTATTTCCATTTAAAACATGGGAAGGCCTCCTCACCAACCCACCCTGGAGTAGATAGGTATTATAGTTCTCTGTCAATGTCAGAGAACACATTGCATACATAGTATGTGTATGCATTCTTTTGTCACTACCACTGCACTCATGTGCTGGCATAATGCCTGCTCTGAAGCAGTGTAAGCAGGAGGATGAAACTGGCATGCAGGTATCCTTCAGGCCAGAAACAGAGACAAGAGACAGCCAGTGCTTAGAAGAGGAAAATCCTTAACTTAGACCTAAGGCGTCTGTGTGTCACAGCTGGAGCTTCTCTCATCTGTGGCAGTATGCAAATTAGTGTACTGTGCTTGATGACTGGTCTTCATTCCCTTGATATCACATTTTACAAACTGACATGACTACCTCATACACATCTCTGCAACATTAACATGCTTTGGGCTATCTCTGCCAATTTCTGACTTTAGTCAATTATTTAGGTTGAAAAACACTAAAGAAAGGAGAATAGGCAGAAAAAAGGCAGTTGTCTCTACCAATAAGACTTTTTCCTTATTTTTCCCCACCTTTGAACAATGGCTACTCTTCTGCCTTCTATAACCTTAGTGATGCCAGACCCCATGTAGTTCAAATTCCATGTATAAATTCCCCCACAAATCTAGCTACAATGATAACGTTGATTCACACAAACACGGGGGGGGGGGACACAGATAATTTTACTATATTAACTGTATGCACTGGATGATGATTACTAATATACTGTATTTACAATTCATTGTTACAAAGTCTTCATCTCCACTGTTGTCACATTGAGGAGGTTGGGGTGAGGACAAAGTGTAACTTTATGGAAATATTTCTTTATGGTAGCAATCTTCTTCCACTGTTTGCTTTCATTTCAGTGCCCATATCATAGACGAGTCCATGTCATAAAAGAAGTCAAAAGCAGTCATAAATAATCAGAACTCTTCTGCAAAATTGTCTGTCAATTTGTTTTCTGGTACCATTCCTTCTATGTCATCTTCTTCATTATCTGGCACTGGTTCATTCCCAGCAGATCATCTTCTATTAATTCTTCTGGCATGGTGTCTATCAGTTCTTGATTTTTTCCCTCAAGATCTATATCTTGAAACCCTTCACTCCCAACCTTTTTTTAAAAAACCATACCCACAATCTCTTCCTTGATTTTCTTGGTTGGCTCTGTTGTATATCCTGACAAGTCCTACACAAAATCTGGACTCAATTTTCTCCAGCATGAATTTATTGTTTTAGGCTTGATATATTTCACATTTTTAAATGATAGTATCTTTTTAAAATTTATTATTATTATTATTATTATTATTATTATTATTATTATTATTATTATTATTATTATTATTATTATTATTATTATTATTATTATTATTATTATTAATAATAATAATAATAATAATAATAATAATAATAATAATAATAATAATAATAATAATAATAATAATAATAATAATAATAATAATAATAATAAAAAAATCCATCTATGCTCATTTAACATTGTGTCACCTGGGTTCAGCTTATAATCATTTGTTAATACAACTACAATATATATTAAGCTCTTAATCTATACAACGTGCTTCTAACCATTGATAAAACAAGTTCCATGTTTGATAATATTTTGCATCTTCCTTTCCTTTGATTTTCAGTGTCAGTCTATCCACTTTGGCGCAGTCCAATTTTTTTATTATTTCTTGATCTGTAGGTGTTTCTTCATTTTTCCAGTGTTGTGCAAATGTAATCCTCGCAGCTGTTAAGATATGCAGTATTAAATATATATTTTGTTTATCAACACTTTCTGGCATTATACCTAATAAAAAGAGTTCTGGCTTAAAATCTACATTTTTTTTATTATTTTAACACGCCATATACTTTTTTTCCAAAAGTTTTTTTGCTTTATCACAAGTCCACCAAAGATAATAATAAGTTCCAGTTTTTAATGACATTTCCAGCATTTACTTGACCTATTAGAGTACATTTTAGCTAATCTATTGGATGGTAAATGCCATCTATAAAACATTTTATATAAGTTCTCTTTATAAGATGTTGCCATTGTCATTTTATAGTTTCTAGACCACAGTTTTTGCTATTTTTCAAAGTTAATATTATATCAATTTTTTTTGCCCATTGAACCACAATAGTATCTTTAATGGTGTAATCCTTCCAGGGTTTCATTATGTTTTCTCTATCGAACATTGATAATCCTTTCCATATAGTATAATGAGCCTTAAAGGTCCTTATGATCCCCTGATCTAGAAGCTGAATTAAAGATGTTTTCTTCGGGAGTAAGTAGACCACTTCAACACCTGTATATATTCACCTATATGTATAGGAAATCAGCTTATAACCAAAACTGCACTGCTTGGACCCATGCAATCCAAGGGAGAAGTGTACCTCAAGAGCAGGAAGTGCTTCTGAAGACAAAGATGGAAGGCTGTTAAAAATGGCTTGGGCCACTTCAAACTTGAGTAATTTTAAACCACAAGGGCAGGGGCTGATTATAGATTCTGAAGCCTATCATTCTAAACAGCCTAAAAATAAGCAACTATAAATAGTGTGGGGATTTTCCAACTCTCATTTGCCCTAGCTCTTAAGACTAATACTGTAGTTAAGGATGATGGGAGATAGAAAGTCAGAACTACATGGTTGCCAAGACTTTGCAATCCAACCAGCTAGTAGAAATAGCTGTGGCTGGAGAGCTTAGCAAGTCAGCTGTGGAGACAGAGGCTGGGAGTTCTATTCCCCACTGTGCATCCCAGAAGAAAACCCAGCCTGTGTAATCTTGGGAAAGCTGTACAGTTTTAGGAAGCCAACAAAAGAAAGGAATGGTAAACCATTCCCAAGTACTGCCTGCCTAGAGACCCTTAGAAAGAGTCATTATAATTCAGACTCAACTTGGTGTCATGCAATTATTACTAGCAGGAATAGCCCATAGCATCTTGCAAAGAACTCCCTGGAGATAAGTCATCCTGTTAACTTAACAACTCTCATAGCTGAGCATGAATTGATCTCAACTACTGCTGAAATGCAGTATGAAATCCATTACTTATTTTGACAGTCTTTACTCAAGGAGTAAAGAAAAAATAATAATACATCACTTGTATTTTTGATAAGAAGACAGAGGAGAAGTTTGGCTCAGCAATGTATACCCTCGATTTCACGGTCTTGTCTTAACGAGGTACCCACAGCGTACAATGAAAGCGTCAAGATCCAGCAAACTGACAGATGCAGCATGACGCAGAGCTTCCAGGGAAAAATTATGAGGCTTGATTTGAGACTTTTTACATCTATAGATCAACCTCTCAGCCTTTCCTTGAAGTGATAATAGTCTTAAGGGGAAGACCTCTGGTCTGGCATTCTTCCTCCTCTGTACAGATTCCCTCAAGGTTTGTTACAGGTATTGATGGAACAATAAGGGGAGTGGGTCCCTAGCATGCAGGCAGGCAGTTCTCTAGGGAGTAGTGTAAAAAAGGATAGGTTATGAAGGCTTTGCTTCTGAATACAGTATATTGTCTCATAATGTAGAATTAAGATTACAATTCTCAATCTCTAATCATCTGAACCACTGGGGTTCAGGATGGAACAAAAGGGTACCTGGAAAGCTAGAGATGTTGCCAGGTAGTAGGAGAAGGGGAACAATTATAGAGGCAGACAACCCACATGTGTTTTCCCCCTTTTAACTTCCCTAGATCGAGATTTCATGGTTGGCTTATGCAATGGTGCTATTTAGGAAACTGAAGTTGCCTTCCCTAGTTCTTTGCAGATAACAGATTAGTACATAACATGGCATTTTGTAGATTGGCATTTCTTCTTCTTCTTCTTCTTCTTCTTCTTCTTCTTCTTCTGCTTCTGCTTCTGCTTCTGCTTCTTTGATGTCACTTCCTGTTTCTCCTTGCTGCATTATTTAAGACCTTGCAAGCAGAGATGTGTGCTCTAGAATATTTTGTAAATAGGTTTCATGTTTTCCTCCTGCATTCCCCTTACGAGGCTTATCTAAACTAAAAGACAATGATTTTTATTCTTCCATTATTAGCTCTCTTCAGAGCAGTAAGTACTTTTAATTTCATAGTTTAACATCCAATCTCTGTAGAGAACTGCACCAGTCATTAAAAACAGTCTCATTTGTAGTAATCAGAATACACCTTTGAATTGAAAATTTAATCATCAGGCTAGCTTTACCATTTCAACAACTAGAGAAACCATAAGGCATGGCTCTTCTGGATTAATAAAGTATGACCCAAAGGATTTTGAAGCCAAAGCCCAATGATGGAATGGAGCCAGGTAAAGCTACAGCTCTGCAGCTCTGCAGACATTTGACATGACATCCTTGGAGACAGCATTCTGTCTTCAAAGCAATACAAACGAGCCCAAGTTTCTCACTGAGCCAGCAATTCCAACACTGCAGTTATGTTACGAAAGCCAGAATACATTTCAAAAACCAGCAGGATCATTACACCAACCCTCTGAAGACATGGAAACTTTCAAGTATATTTTCCCTTCTATCAAAGGAGACATCTTTATGAATAATAAATACTGTGTGCATCAAAGAAATTCGTGGTAAAATTCTGCTAACTTCAATGGGTTTCCATTAGTGATAAATTTCATCCAGTACTTCTATGTCTATTCATACCCAGAGGTCCCAAATGTGGCTTTCTTTCTTTTTAGAATTACAGGTGAAGCAAAGTAAAGGGAGCTAAACGACTAAGTTGTCTATTTGAACATAAACATCTAACTACATACCACCCTACAGCCAACTTAACCGTCTTCCATGTTAAAAGCTTAACTATTTTTCTTTCTCTCTTGCAAAACCAAAAGTGCTATCTTACCAATTTTGAACCCCTTTTCCACCACCATTTCTACCCTACTTTATTCTTAAGGAAGATATAAAATCTAGTATAATATAGTGAATAAGATGTGGTATATGATTTTTAAAATCTGTTTAAAATAGCTATAATTTACAAATATATCACAAATTTTGTCTAATAGTGAAGGGTAGGTCAGCATTGTTATTTGTTGAAGAGTCTGTAAAACTTATTTTATAGGTTGAGACTGGGGAAAGGGAATGTTCTATGTGGGAACCCATTTAGGAAATGCCCTATCCAGAGACACTGACTTTGCAGTTAAGTCTTAAGCACTACATTAATAAGCTTTCCTCTTATTTTAGAGTAGCTACCCTACTCCCAAGCAAGCATACAATTACATTTACAACCAATTAACCACACTTTGCTAATAGTGGCAAAAAACACAGACACAACAGAGTAGATCTGATTATAAATTCTATGCAGGTCAGCTCCTCTAATGAATAATGAATAATCAGTACAAGACTTTTTGGAAATTACCCAGCAGGTCATTCCCTCTTCCTCCAGGACAACACTAGTGGGATAGCTAACAACCATGTAAAAACATTATATAATGTTGACTTTGTATGTTCACTTATGTTTTTGAATCAAGTAATGCTTTACAGTGCAATTTGGTCCATGTTTACTCAGAAACAAGCCACAACAAATTCAGTGGGAGTTATTCACTGAACCAAAGTACAGCAGGATAATGGTTTTTTTTAAACCACTGAAAGCAAGTCAACATGTTTCTTGTAAAGACAAGCTGTGGATGAATTCTTACAAAAAAAATGAAAAAGGAAAAATAAAAATGAAGTGCTACAACAAAAAGCACTCACATTTGTGGCCTTTCCCCCACATTCCATCCGTCTTACTTTCTGGGTGTAAGTTAAATGTTATGTTATGTGTCATCACGTTGGAACTGAATTATAGCGACCCTAATAGGGCTTTCAAAGTAAATGAGACATTTAAGGAATGGTTTTACCAGTTCCACTCTCCCAGTGAGCTTCCATGGCTGAGTGGGAATTCAATCCCAGGCCTTCTTTGTCCTAGTCTCTCATTCTACCCACTACACTGCACGGAGTATGTAAGTTAAATCCATTGACAAAATATTATTGGATATTTAAGTAGGAACAATGGGGTATCACAGAAGTTATAGTGGCTAAATGCAGCGAACTGACAAGGTATCATGAGCTGTATGCCAGGTGAGTGACTGGGTGTACTATTGGTACATGACCCATGTACCTGGCCCATCACCAGCTACACCACAACCTCTATCATATCTCTTGCATGTTTGGAAATATCCACCAAGACTATGGCTATCATGATTATAGTTTCGTGACTTACTGTGCCAATGTACTAATACTTCAAGGATGGTGGTGTCAAAAACCTAGTACAGTGACTTTGCAGGAGCTCTATATCAATGATAGAAAGCAGACAAATTCTATCCCTTTTACAATAATAAAGAAGTAGAGTGACACTAAATCTTCCATACAACATACATAACACACTTGAGAAGAAAATCCATCTTCTATATGGTAAGGAAATAATAATTCAGAAGGGAATAGATCCCCTAATTCTAAACTTTTACTTAATTTCTATAGATCTATCACTTAAAATTTTATTACAGCTGTTTTGTAAAACTGATATCACACTACAAATTTTTCAGTGAAAACGTTACTGCATCTTACAGACTCAAGAGAAGACCACAAGAATGGTAAAATACAATCTGCCATGTATCTTTGACTTCTTTATTGGGCTTCTTCCTGTCTTCCTAGACAGGGCAAGGCTTAACAAGGCCTGGTAAGGAAGCTAGCCCAATAGTGAAAACATTGACCCTTCTGGGGGTGAGACAGGCAGCCATTTGTAACCAATACAGGACCACTCAAGGGCTGAGATTGAGTTTGTTAAAGCTGGACATTAAAAAGCGCAGTCAGAACCTGCAGAAAGTTTTTGTTAAAAAAATAAAAACAAGCTTTACAAAGATCTGAAATTTCACAGAGTAAATCCAAGGGGAGGGCAGGGAAAAAATCTCTTTTCCCCTACCCATTTCAATTGCTGCCCTTTCCCCAAAACATCCTTCTCCACTTTTTAATTCCATTCAACCAATTGCAACAGAAGCACAAAGGGCAAAGAAGGACAAAGCTTTCCCTTTCCCTCACTTCTCCATCACACTGACAGGGAGAGTAGCTATGCTATACAATTAGAGCAATCTGATACCACTTTATTGCCATTGTTGCACCCGATGAAGTCCTAGGATTTGTAGTCTGGTGAAAGAATTAGAAATTTTTGCTAACAAGCTCTACTACAGTGAACTACAGCACAAAATGTTAAGTCTCACATGAAACTATAAATTCTAGGATTCTTCCGGATAGAGCCACAAAGTGGAGCAAAACCTCTGTAACCACGTAGCATAGATATAATTCTAGATAACAGTTTGTCAGGGTACAAAGCCAGAGAGAGAAGACACTTCCAGAGAGTTGCTGCAACTGCATGTGTAGGCATCCTTCAGTCTCGAAAGACTATGGTATCGTGCTCTGTATGGAGGACTTGGAACAGCGTCTAGTGTGGCTGAGGAGGCCAATTCGAGAGTGACAATCCCTTCCACACTGGAGACAAATCCAATCTGTCCCCTGTCCAGCTCCCTGGTTTTGCTTCCTTTGTGACTTCCTCTTTGCCTCAGCCTGCTGGACAAGGGTCTCTTCAAATTGGGAGAGGCCGTGATGTACTGCCTGCCTCCAGGCTGAACGATCAGATGTCAGAGTTTCCCATCTGTTGAGGTCTATTCCTAAGGCCTTCAGATCCCGCTTGCAGATGTCCTTGTATCGCAGCTGTGGTCTCCCTCTGGGGCGATTTCCCTGCACTAATTCTCCATATAGGAGATCTTTTGGAATCCGACCATCAGCCATTCTCACAACGTGCCCAAGCCAGTGTAGACGTCGCTGTTTCAGTAATGTATGCATGCTGAAAATTCCAGCTCGTTCTAGGACTACTCTATTTGGAACTCTGTCCTGCCAGGTGATACCAAAAATCCGTCGTAGGCAACGCATATGGAAGGTGTTCAGCTTCCTCTCCTGCCGGGCACAAAGTGTCCAGGACTCGCTGCAGTACAGGAGTGTGCTCAGGACACAGGCTCTATAGACCTGGATCTTGGTATGTGTTGTCAGTTTCTTATTGAGCCATACTCTCTTTGTGAGTCTAGAGAACATGGTGGCTGCTTTCCCAATGCGTTTATCCAGCTCGACATCTAGAGAGAGGGTGTCAGAGATGGTTGAGCCAAGGTACACAAAGTCATGAACAACCTCCAATTCTTGTGTGGAGATGGTAATAGAGGGAGGCGAGTCCACACCCTGGCCCATGACTTGTGTTTTCTTCAGGCTGATTGTTAGTCCAAAGTCTTGGCAGGCCTTGCTGAAACGGTTCATGAGTTGTTAGAGGTCTTCAGCAGAGTGGGCAACAATGGCTGCATCGTCTGCAAAGAGGAAGTCCCTCATGCATTTCAGTTGGACTTTGGTCTTCGCTCTCAATCTAGAGAGATTAAAGAGCTTTCCATCTGATCTAGTCCGGAGATAGACACCTTCTGTTGCAGTTCCAAAGGCATGCTTCAGCATGACAGCAAAAAAGATCCCAAAAAGTGTTGGTGCGAGGACACAGCCCTGTTTCACTCCGCTTCGGATGTCAAAGGGATCTGATGTTGAGCCGTCAAAAACTACAGTGCCTTTCATTCCATCGTGGAAGGACCTGATGATGTTAAGGAGACGAGGTGGACATCCAATCTTGGGAAGTATTTTGAAAAGGCCATCCCTGCTAACCAAGTCAAATGCTTTTGTAAGGTCTATGAAGGCCACTAAGAGTGGCTGTTGTTGTTCCCTGCATTTCTCCTGCAACTGTCGGAGGGAGAATACCATGTCAGTGGTGGATCTATTTGCTCGAAATCCACACTGTGATTCCGGATAGACTCTGTCTGCAAGCACCTGGAGCCTCTTCAGCACAACACGGGCAAGCAGCTTCCCTACAACGCTAAGAAGAGAGATACCACGGTAGTTATTGCAGTCACCCCTGTCACCTTTGTTCTTGTACAACGTGACAATGTTTGCGTCCTTCATGTCCTGTGGTACTCCACCTTCCCTCCAGCAGAGACAAAAGATTGCATACAGTTCGGTGATGATGATCTCCTTACCGCATTTCAGCACTTCAACAGGGATGTTGTCCCTTCCAGGTGTCTTGCCAGAGGTGAGGGAATCCAAGGCCGCATTTATTTCTGCTAGGGTTGGTTCGCTGTCCAGCTCTTCCAAGACAGGCAGGCACTCAATGTTATTTACTGCTTCTTCGGTTACTACATTCTTTCTGGAATATAGCTCGGAGTAGTGCTGCACCCAGCGTTCCATCTGCTGTGCTCGGTCCTGGATGATCACACCTGTAGTAGACTTTAAGGGAGCAGATTTCTTCTGTAATGGACCTAAGGCCTGCTTGATACCATCATACATTCCTTTGATGTTACCTGTGTCCGCTGCTATCTGTATCTGAGAGCAAAGCTGAAGCCAATAGTCATTGGAGCATCTCCTGGCAGCCTGTTGGACTTGGCTACGAGTGGCTCGAAGAGCTTGCAGGTTGTACTCGCTAGGACAGGCTTTGTATGCTGCTAGAGCTCTTCTCTTGTCCTCAATGGCTGGCATTAACTCCTCCGAATGGGCTTCGAACCAGTCAGCCATCTTTCTGGTCTTCTTGCCGAAGGTGGACAAGGCGGTGTTGTAGACAGTGTTCTTGAAGTATTCCCATCGTTCAGGTGCATTTACATTAGCTGGACCTGGAAGGGTTTCCTCGAGTGCTTGGGCAAATTCCTTCACTTTTCTTTGATCGCGAGTCTTGTTGATGTCAATACGTGGTCTTCCTTCCTTTTTCATGTGATACAATTTCTTTGTTCGCAGTTTTACTCTACTACACACCAGGGAGTGATCAGTATCGCAATCAGCACTCTGGTAGCTGCGTGTGATCGTAACACTAGGAAGGCTAGAACGTCTAGTGAGGATCAAATCGAGCTGATGCCAATGCTTGGATCTTGGATGTCTCCAGGAAACTCTGTGTTGCAGCTTCGTATTAAAGAATGTGTTGCTGACACAGAGACCATAGTAACAGCAAAACTCCAGTAAGCGTTGGCCATTTTCGTTCATCTTTCCAATGCCAAAACGGCCTAGACAAGTGGGCCAAGAATTGTGATCAGCACCAACTCTAGCATTAAAGTCTCCAAGAATGAACAGTGACTCTCTTTCAGGGACTTTTTTGATAGTAGCTGCCAGATCGTCGTAGAATTTGTCTTTCACTTCTGGAGTGGATGACAGTGTTGGTGCATATGCACTAATGAGGGTTACTGGTCCTGCTGATGAGTGGAGCTGCAGAGACAGGATTCTTTCACTCCCCACAGTGGGTGGAACAATGCATCTCAGGAGAGTGTTTCTGACTGCAAAGCCAACACCATATTCCCTGGTCTCATTCGATGGTTTTCCCTGCCAGAAGAACGAGAAGTTTTTTTCTTTGACAGATCCCGAGTCTGGCAGTCTTGTCTCTTGCAGGGCAACAATGTCCATCTGCAGTCTACTCAGTTCCATGTCAATGACAGCTGTCTTGCGCACATCGTCTATTTCTTGCAGGTCGTTAGGAAAGCCGTAGTCAGGAAAGCCAGGGGTCATTGTCCGTACATTCCAGGTGCCCAGCTTTAGGGCAGAAGTTTTCTTATGATTGTTGCATGGTGCACGGTTGTCGATCTGCTTGTCGGGTTTCAGCCTAAACCCCACGCACCCCGTGAGGTTAACAGACCGTGGCGAGGTAGCACCTTACTGACTGGGGGCTGCCCAGCTTAAGGCGGGCGGTATCTACCTAGTGAGGTGCAATGACCTCTCCCACCGTCAGAAGTAGCCCCTGGCGTCCTGCTCTACGCCAATTCAGCAGAGACTTATAACCGGTAACTGCTACTTCCCGTGTTGTTTCGACGCTGTATGCGAAGCTGGAGTGTCCTCTCCAGAGCACGAAGCCTGGGTAAAATAGTATGGAGGATAGGCTGTTACCCAAGCAGCAAATCCCCCCTCTCCACATCGCTGAAATGGTCCAGTGGAAAGGCAAGAGCCAATACAACTGGTTCCAGCAACGTCGCAGGAGTTGGCAGAGTGAAAGAAAGTGCCTCCGGGACTCCGGCTCCGGATTTTGCCTCGAGGTTATCTCCTGAAGCCCTTTCCATAAGTGGATATAGCCACAAGGCAGTGGAGGTTAAAATTTGGAGTTTTCCTTCTCCTAGATGGGCTGCCTTCCAGGGCTGACGAGTCCCACCTACCCGGCCTGCTCTCTTTTACCAAATTAAGTAAGAGATAGGATTAGGGAATTTCATGTGACACACTCTCCTCCTCATTCTCTTTTTAAAGCTGAAATTCTGCCCTCCTTCAGGACATCCATATTCAGCATATTGGGGTTGGAGATAGACTTAGAGTATTTCGCGCGCCGTTAGGCGCGCGGTCCAGTAAAATCAGGATTCAAACTACTAGGCCCTCCCACTAGACCATGTGATGAGCCAGAACAAAGAGACAGGAAAAAACAGACTTCTCCACAAAAAGCCTACCTTTCGCCTCCTTCCCAGCCAAAACCCTTAAGGAAAATGGACACAGGCTCCAGTAAAATCAGGATTCAAACTACTAGGCCCTCCCACTAGACCATGTGATGAGCCAGAACAAAGAGACAGGAAAAAACAGACTTCTCCACAAAAAGCCTACCTTTCGCCTCCTTCCCAGCCAAAACCCTTAAGGAAAATGGACACAGGCTCCAGTAAAATCAGGATTCAAACTACTAGGCCCTCCCACTAGACCATGTGATGAGCCAGAACAAAGAGACAGGAAAAAACAGACTTCTCCACAAAAAGCCTACCTTTCGCCTCCTTCCCAGCCAAAACCCTTAAGGAAAATGGACACAGGCTCCAGTAAAATCAGGATTCAAACTACTAGGCCCTCCCACTAGACCATGTGATGAGCCAGAACAAAGAGACAGGAAAAAACAGACTTCTCCACAAAAAGCCTACCTTTCGCCTCCTTCCCAGCCAAAACCCTTAAGGAAAATGGACACAGGCTCCAGTAAAATCAGGATTCAAACTACTAGGCCCTCCCACTAGACCATGTGATGAGCCAGAACAAAGAGACAGGAAAAAACAGACTTCTCCACAAAAAGCCTACCTTTCGCCTCCTTCCCAGCCAAAACCCTTAAGGAAAATGGACACAGGCTCCAGTAAAATCAGGATTCAAACTACTAGGCCCTCCCACTAGACCATGTGATGAGCCAGAACAAAGAGACAGGAAAAAACAGACTTCTCCACAAAAAGCCTACCTTTCGCCTCCTTCCCAGCCAAAACCCTTAAGGAAAATGGACACAGGCTCCAGTAAAATCAGGATTCAAACTACTAGGCCCTCCCACTAGACCATGTGATGAGCCAGAACAAAGAGACAGGAAAAAACAGACTTCTCCACAAAAAGCCTACCTTTCGCCTCCTTCCCAGCCAAAACCCTTAAGGAAAATGGACACAGGCTCCAGTAAAATCAGGATTCAAACTACTAGGCCCTCCCACTAGACCATGTGATGAGCCAGAACAAAGAGACAGGAAAAAACAGACTTCTCCACAAAAAGCCTACCTTTCGCCTCCTTCCCAGCCAAAACCCTTAAGGAAAATGGACACAGGCTCCAGTAAAATCAGGATTCAAACTACTAGGCCCTCCCACTAGACCATGTGATGAGCCAGAACAAAGAGACAGGAAAAAACAGACTTCTCCACAAAAAGCCTACCTTTCGCCTCCTTCCCAGCCAAAACCCTTAAGGAAAATGGACACAGGCTCCAGTAAAATCAGGATTCAAACTACTAGGCCCTCCCACTAGACCATGTGATGAGCCAGAACAAAGAGACAGGAAAAAACAGACTTCTCCACAAAAAGCCTACCTTTCGCCTCCTTCCCAGCCAAAACCCTTAAGGAAAATGGACACAGGCTCCAGTAAAATCAGGATTCAAACTACTAGGCCCTCCCACTAGACCATGTGATGAGCCAGAACAAAGAGACAGGAAAAAACAGACTTCTCCACAAAAAGCCTACCTTTCGCCTCCTTCCCAGCCAAAACCCTTAAGGAAAATGGACACAGGCTCCAGTAAAATCAGGATTCAAACTACTAGGCCCTCCCACTAGACCATGTGATGAGCCAGAACAAAGAGACAGGAAAAAACAGACTTCTCCACAAAAAGCCTACCTTTCGCCTCCTTCCCAGCCAAAACCCTTAAGGAAAATGGACACAGGCTCCAGTAAAATCAGGATTCAAACTACTAGGCCCTCCCACTAGACCATGTGATGAGCCAGAACAAAGAGACAGGAAAAAACAGACTTCTCCACAAAAAGCCTACCTTTCGCCTCCTTCCCAGCCAAAACCCTTAAGGAAAATGGACACAGGCTCCAGTAAAATCAGGATTCAAACTACTAGGCCCTCCCACTAGACCATGTGATGAGCCAGAACAAAGAGACAGGAAAAAACAGACTTCTCCACAAAAAGCCTACCTTTCGCCTCCTTCCCAGCCAAAACCCTTAAGGAAAATGGACACAGGCTCCAGTAAAATCAGGATTCAAACTACTAGGCCCTCCCACTAGACCATGTGATGAGCCAGAACAAAGAGACAGGAAAAAACAGACTTCTCCACAAAAAGCCTACCTTTCGCCTCCTTCCCAGCCAAAACCCTTAAGGAAAATGGACACAGGCTCCAGTAAAATCAGGATTCAAACTACTAGGCCCTCCCACTAGACCATGTGATGAGCCAGAACAAAGAGACAGGAAAAAACAGACTTCTCCACAAAAAGCCTACCTTTCGCCTCCTTCCCAGCCAAAACCCTTAAGGAAAATGGACACAGGCTCCAGTAAAATCAGGATTCAAACTACTAGGCCCTCCCACTAGACCATGTGATGAGCCAGAACAAAGAGACAGGAAAAAACAGACTTCTCCACAAAAAGCCTACCTTTCGCCTCCTTCCCAGCCAAAACCCTTAAGGAAAATGGACACAGGCTCCAGTAAAATCAGGATTCAAACTACTAGGCCCTCCCACTAGACCATGTGATGAGCCAGAACAAAGAGACAGGAAAAAACAGACTTCTCCACAAAAAGCCTACCTTTCGCCTCCTTCCCAGCCAAAACCCTTAAGGAAAATGGACACAGGCTCCAGTAAAATCAGGATTCAAACTACTAGGCCCTCCCACTAGACCATGTGATGAGCCAGAACAAAGAGACAGGAAAAAACAGACTTCTCCACAAAAAGCCTACCTTTCGCCTCCTTCCCAGCCAAAACCCTTAAGGAAAATGGACACAGGCTCCAGTAAAATCAGGATTCAAACTACTAGGCCCTCCCACTAGACCATGTGATGAGCCAGAACAAAGAGACAGGAAAAAACAGACTTCTCCACAAAAAGCCTACCTTTCGCCTCCTTCCCAGCCAAAACCCTTAAGGAAAATGGACACAGGCTCCAGTAAAATCAGGATTCAAACTACTAGGCCCTCCCACTAGACCATGTGATGAGCCAGAACAAAGAGACAGGAAAAAACAGACTTCTCCACAAAAAGCCTACCTTTCGCCTCCTTCCCAGCCAAAACCCTTAAGGAAAATGGACACAGGCTCCAGTAAAATCAGGATTCAAACTACTAGGCCCTCCCACTAGACCATGTGATGAGCCAGAACAAAGAGACAGGAAAAAACAGACTTCTCCACAAAAAGCCTACCTTTCGCCTCCTTCCCAGCCAAAACCCTTAAGGAAAATGGACACAGGCTCCAGTAAAATCAGGATTCAAACTACTAGGCCCTCCCACTAGACCATGTGATGAGCCAGAACAAAGAGACAGGAAAAAACAGACTTCTCCACAAAAAGCCTACCTTTCGCCTCCTTCCCAGCCAAAACCCTTAAGGAAAATGGACACAGGCTCCAGTAAAATCAGGATTCAAACTACTAGGCCCTCCCACTAGACCATGTGATGAGCCAGAACAAAGAGACAGGAAAAAACAGACTTCTCCACAAAAAGCCTACCTTTCGCCTCCTTCCCAGCCAAAACCCTTAAGGAAAATGGACACAGGCTCCAGTAAAATCAGGATTCAAACTACTAGGCCCTCCCACTAGACCATGTGATGAGCCAGAACAAAGAGACAGGAAAAAACAGACTTCTCCACAAAAAGCCTACCTTTCGCCTCCTTCCCAGCCAAAACCCTTAAGGAAAATGGACACAGGCTCCAGTAAAATCAGGATTCAAACTACTAGGCCCTCCCACTAGACCATGTGATGAGCCAGAACAAAGAGACAGGAAAAAACAGACTTCTCCACAAAAAGCCTACCTTTCGCCTCCTTCCCAGCCAAAACCCTTAAGGAAAATGGACACAGGCTCCAGTAAAATCAGGATTCAAACTACTAGGCCCTCCCACTAGACCATGTGATGAGCCAGAACAAAGAGACAGGAAAAAACAGACTTCTCCACAAAAAGCCTACCTTTCGCCTCCTTCCCAGCCAAAACCCTTAAGGAAAATGGACACAGGCTCCAGTAAAATCAGGATTCAAACTACTAGGCCCTCCCACTAGACCATGTGATGAGCCAGAACAAAGAGACAGGAAAAAACAGACTTCTCCACAAAAAGCCTACCTTTCGCCTCCTTCCCAGCCAAAACCCTTAAGGAAAATGGACACAGGCTCCAGTAAAATCAGGATTCAAACTACTAGGCCCTCCCACTAGACCATGTGATGAGCCAGAACAAAGAGACAGGAAAAAACAGACTTCTCCACAAAAAGCCTACCTTTCGCCTCCTTCCCAGCCAAAACCCTTAAGGAAAATGGACACAGGCTCCAGTAAAATCAGGATTCAAACTACTAGGCCCTCCCACTAGACCATGTGATGAGCCAGAACAAAGAGACAGGAAAAAACAGACTTCTCCACAAAAAGCCTACCTTTCGCCTCCTTCCCAGCCAAAACCCTTAAGGAAAATGGACACAGGCTCCAGTAAAATCAGGATTCAAACTACTAGGCCCTCCCACTAGACCATGTGATGAGCCAGAACAAAGAGACAGGAAAAAACAGACTTCTCCACAAAAAGCCTACCTTTCGCCTCCTTCCCAGCCAAAACCCTTAAGGAAAATGGACACAGGCTCCAGTAAAATCAGGATTCAAACTACTAGGCCCTCCCACTAGACCATGTGATGAGCCAGAACAAAGAGACAGGAAAAAACAGACTTCTCCACAAAAAGCCTACCTTTCGCCTCCTTCCCAGCCAAAACCCTTAAGGAAAATGGACACAGGCTCCAGTAAAATCAGGATTCAAACTACTAGGCCCTCCCACTAGACCATGTGATGAGCCAGAACAAAGAGACAGGAAAAAACAGACTTCTCCACAAAAAGCCTACCTTTCGCCTCCTTCCCAGCCAAAACCCTTAAGGAAAATGGACACAGGCTCCAGTAAAATCAGGATTCAAACTACTAGGCCCTCCCACTAGACCATGTGATGAGCCAGAACAAAGAGACAGGAAAAAACAGACTTCTCCACAAAAAGCCTACCTTTCGCCTCCTTCCCAGCCAAAACCCTTAAGGAAAATGGACACAGGCTCCAGTAAAATCAGGATTCAAACTACTAGGCCCTCCCACTAGACCATGTGATGAGCCAGAACAAAGAGACAGGAAAAAACAGACTTCTCCACAAAAAGCCTACCTTTCGCCTCCTTCCCAGCCAAAACCCTTAAGGAAAATGGACACAGGCTCCAGTAAAATCAGGATTCAAACTACTAGGCCCTCCCACTAGACCATGTGATGAGCCAGAACAAAGAGACAGGAAAAAACAGACTTCTCCACAAAAAGCCTACCTTTCGCCTCCTTCCCAGCCAAAACCCTTAAGGAAAATGGACACAGGCTCCAGTAAAATCAGGATTCAAACTACTAGGCCCTCCCACTAGACCATGTGATGAGCCAGAACAAAGAGACAGGAAAAAACAGACTTCTCCACAAAAAGCCTACCTTTCGCCTCCTTCCCAGCCAAAACCCTTAAGGAAAATGGACACAGGCTCCAGTAAAATCAGGATTCAAACTACTAGGCCCTCCCACTAGACCATGTGATGAGCCAGAACAAAGAGACAGGAAAAAACAGACTTCTCCACAAAAAGCCTACCTTTCGCCTCCTTCCCAGCCAAAACCCTTAAGGAAAATGGACACAGGCTCCAGTAAAATCAGGATTCAAACTACTAGGCCCTCCCACTAGACCATGTGATGAGCCAGAACAAAGAGACAGGAAAAAACAGACTTCTCCACAAAAAGCCTACCTTTCGCCTCCTTCCCAGCCAAAACCCTTAAGGAAAATGGACACAGGCTCCAGTAAAATCAGGATTCAAACTACTAGGCCCTCCCACTAGACCATGTGATGAGCCAGAACAAAGAGACAGGAAAAAACAGACTTCTCCACAAAAAGCCTACCTTTCGCCTCCTTCCCAGCCAAAACCCTTAAGGAAAATGGACACAGGCTCCAGTAAAATCAGGATTCAAACTACTAGGCCCTCCCACTAGACCATGTGATGAGCCAGAACAAAGAGACAGGAAAAAACAGACTTCTCCACAAAAAGCCTACCTTTCGCCTCCTTCCCAGCCAAAACCCTTAAGGAAAATGGACACAGGCTCCAGTAAAATCAGGATTCAAACTACTAGGCCCTCCCACTAGACCATGTGATGAGCCAGAACAAAGAGACAGGAAAAAACAGACTTCTCCACAAAAAGCCTACCTTTCGCCTCCTTCCCAGCCAAAACCCTTAAGGAAAATGGACACAGGCTCCAGTAAAATCAGGATTCAAACTACTAGGCCCTCCCACTAGACCATGTGATGAGCCAGAACAAAGAGACAGGAAAAAACAGACTTCTCCACAAAAAGCCTACCTTTCGCCTCCTTCCCAGCCAAAACCCTTAAGGAAAATGGACACAGGCTCCAGTAAAATCAGGATTCAAACTACTAGGCCCTCCCACTAGACCATGTGATGAGCCAGAACAAAGAGACAGGAAAAAACAGACTTCTCCACAAAAAGCCTACCTTTCGCCTCCTTCCCAGCCAAAACCCTTAAGGAAAATGGACACAGGCTCCAGTAAAATCAGGATTCAAACTACTAGGCCCTCCCACTAGACCATGTGATGAGCCAGAACAAAGAGACAGGAAAAAACAGACTTCTCCACAAAAAGCCTACCTTTCGCCTCCTTCCCAGCCAAAACCCTTAAGGAAAATGGACACAGGCTCCAGTAAAATCAGGATTCAAACTACTAGGCCCTCCCACTAGACCATGTGATGAGCCAGAACAAAGAGACAGGAAAAAACAGACTTCTCCACAAAAAGCCTACCTTTCGCCTCCTTCCCAGCCAAAACCCTTAAGGAAAATGGACACAGGCTCCAGTAAAATCAGGATTCAAACTACTAGGCCCTCCCACTAGACCATGTGATGAGCCAGAACAAAGAGACAGGAAAAAACAGACTTCTCCACAAAAAGCCTACCTTTCGCCTCCTTCCCAGCCAAAACCCTTAAGGAAAATGGACACAGGCTCCAGTAAAATCAGGATTCAAACTACTAGGCCCTCCCACTAGACCATGTGATGAGCCAGAACAAAGAGACAGGAAAAAACAGACTTCTCCACAAAAAGCCTACCTTTCGCCTCCTTCCCAGCCAAAACCCTTAAGGAAAATGGACACAGGCTCCAGTAAAATCAGGATTCAAACTACTAGGCCCTCCCACTAGACCATGTGATGAGCCAGAACAAAGAGACAGGAAAAAACAGACTTCTCCACAAAAAGCCTACCTTTCGCCTCCTTCCCAGCCAAAACCCTTAAGGAAAATGGACACAGGCTCCAGTAAAATCAGGATTCAAACTACTAGGCCCTCCCACTAGACCATGTGATGAGCCAGAACAAAGAGACAGGAAAAAACAGACTTCTCCACAAAAAGCCTACCTTTCGCCTCCTTCCCAGCCAAAACCCTTAAGGAAAATGGACACAGGCTCCAGTAAAATCAGGATTCAAACTACTAGGCCCTCCCACTAGACCATGTGATGAGCCAGAACAAAGAGACAGGAAAAAACAGACTTCTCCACAAAAAGCCTACCTTTCGCCTCCTTCCCAGCCAAAACCCTTAAGGAAAATGGACACAGGCTCCAGTAAAATCAGGATTCAAACTACTAGGCCCTCCCACTAGACCATGTGATGAGCCAGAACAAAGAGACAGGAAAAAACAGACTTCTCCACAAAAAGCCTACCTTTCGCCTCCTTCCCAGCCAAAACCCTTAAGGAAAATGGACACAGGCTCCAGTAAAATCAGGATTCAAACTACTAGGCCCTCCCACTAGACCATGTGATGAGCCAGAACAAAGAGACAGGAAAAAACAGACTTCTCCACAAAAAGCCTACCTTTCGCCTCCTTCCCAGCCAAAACCCTTAAGGAAAATGGACACAGGCTCCAGTAAAATCAGGATTCAAACTACTAGGCCCTCCCACTAGACCATGTGATGAGCCAGAACAAAGAGACAGGAAAAAACAGACTTCTCCACAAAAAGCCTACCTTTCGCCTCCTTCCCAGCCAAAACCCTTAAGGAAAATGGACACAGGCTCCAGTAAAATCAGGATTCAAACTACTAGGCCCTCCCACTAGACCATGTGATGAGCCAGAACAAAGAGACAGGAAAAAACAGACTTCTCCACAAAAAGCCTACCTTTCGCCTCCTTCCCAGCCAAAACCCTTAAGGAAAATGGACACAGGCTCCAGTAAAATCAGGATTCAAACTACTAGGCCCTCCCACTAGACCATGTGATGAGCCAGAACAAAGAGACAGGAAAAAACAGACTTCTCCACAAAAAGCCTACCTTTCGCCTCCTTCCCAGCCAAAACCCTTAAGGAAAATGGACACAGGCTCCAGTAAAATCAGGATTCAAACTACTAGGCCCTCCCACTAGACCATGTGATGAGCCAGAACAAAGAGACAGGAAAAAACAGACTTCTCCACAAAAAGCCTACCTTTCGCCTCCTTCCCAGCCAAAACCCTTAAGGAAAATGGACACAGGCTCCAGTAAAATCAGGATTCAAACTACTAGGCCCTCCCACTAGACCATGTGATGAGCCAGAACAAAGAGACAGGAAAAAACAGACTTCTCCACAAAAAGCCTACCTTTCGCCTCCTTCCCAGCCAAAACCCTTAAGGAAAATGGACACAGGCTCCAGTAAAATCAGGATTCAAACTACTAGGCCCTCCCACTAGACCATGTGATGAGCCAGAACAAAGAGACAGGAAAAAACAGACTTCTCCACAAAAAGCCTACCTTTCGCCTCCTTCCCAGCCAAAACCCTTAAGGAAAATGGACACAGGCTCCAGTAAAATCAGGATTCAAACTACTAGGCCCTCCCACTAGACCATGTGATGAGCCAGAACAAAGAGACAGGAAAAAACAGACTTCTCCACAAAAAGCCTACCTTTCGCCTCCTTCCCAGCCAAAACCCTTAAGGAAAATGGACACAGGCTCCAGTAAAATCAGGATTCAAACTACTAGGCCCTCCCACTAGACCATGTGATGAGCCAGAACAAAGAGACAGGAAAAAACAGACTTCTCCACAAAAAGCCTACCTTTCGCCTCCTTCCCAGCCAAAACCCTTAAGGAAAATGGACACAGGCTCCAGTAAAATCAGGATTCAAACTACTAGGCCCTCCCACTAGACCATGTGATGAGCCAGAACAAAGAGACAGGAAAAAACAGACTTCTCCACAAAAAGCCTACCTTTCGCCTCCTTCCCAGCCAAAACCCTTAAGGAAAATGGACACAGGCTCCAGTAAAATCAGGATTCAAACTACTAGGCCCTCCCACTAGACCATGTGATGAGCCAGAACAAAGAGACAGGAAAAAACAGACTTCTCCACAAAAAGCCTACCTTTCGCCTCCTTCCCAGCCAAAACCCTTAAGGAAAATGGACACAGGCTCCAGTAAAATCAGGATTCAAACTACTAGGCCCTCCCACTAGACCATGTGATGAGCCAGAACAAAGAGACAGGAAAAAACAGACTTCTCCACAAAAAGCCTACCTTTCGCCTCCTTCCCAGCCAAAACCCTTAAGGAAAATGGACACAGGCTCCAGTAAAATCAGGATTCAAACTACTAGGCCCTCCCACTAGACCATGTGATGAGCCAGAACAAAGAGACAGGAAAAAACAGACTTCTCCACAAAAAGCCTACCTTTCGCCTCCTTCCCAGCCAAAACCCTTAAGGAAAATGGACACAGGCTCCAGTAAAATCAGGATTCAAACTACTAGGCCCTCCCACTAGACCATGTGATGAGCCAGAACAAAGAGACAGGAAAAAACAGACTTCTCCACAAAAAGCCTACCTTTCGCCTCCTTCCCAGCCAAAACCCTTAAGGAAAATGGACACAGGCTCCAGTAAAATCAGGATTCAAACTACTAGGCCCTCCCACTAGACCATGTGATGAGCCAGAACAAAGAGACAGGAAAAAACAGACTTCTCCACAAAAAGCCTACCTTTCGCCTCCTTCCCAGCCAAAACCCTTAAGGAAAATGGACACAGGCTCCAGTAAAATCAGGATTCAAACTACTAGGCCCTCCCACTAGACCATGTGATGAGCCAGAACAAAGAGACAGGAAAAAACAGACTTCTCCACAAAAAGCCTACCTTTCGCCTCCTTCCCAGCCAAAACCCTTAAGGAAAATGGACACAGGCTCCAGTAAAATCAGGATTCAAACTACTAGGCCCTCCCACTAGACCATGTGATGAGCCAGAACAAAGAGACAGGAAAAAACAGACTTCTCCACAAAAAGCCTACCTTTCGCCTCCTTCCCAGCCAAAACCCTTAAGGAAAATGGACACAGGCTCCAGTAAAATCAGGATTCAAACTACTAGGCCCTCCCACTAGACCATGTGATGAGCCAGAACAAAGAGACAGGAAAAAACAGACTTCTCCACAAAAAGCCTACCTTTCGCCTCCTTCCCAGCCAAAACCCTTAAGGAAAATGGACACAGGCTCCAGTAAAATCAGGATTCAAACTACTAGGCCCTCCCACTAGACCATGTGATGAGCCAGAACAAAGAGACAGGAAAAAACAGACTTCTCCACAAAAAGCCTACCTTTCGCCTCCTTCCCAGCCAAAACCCTTAAGGAAAATGGACACAGGCTCCAGTAAAATCAGGATTCAAACTACTAGGCCCTCCCACTAGACCATGTGATGAGCCAGAACAAAGAGACAGGAAAAAACAGACTTCTCCACAAAAAGCCTACCTTTCGCCTCCTTCCCAGCCAAAACCCTTAAGGAAAATGGACACAGGCTCCAGTAAAATCAGGATTCAAACTACTAGGCCCTCCCACTAGACCATGTGATGAGCCAGAACAAAGAGACAGGAAAAAACAGACTTCTCCACAAAAAGCCTACCTTTCGCCTCCTTCCCAGCCAAAACCCTTAAGGAAAATGGACACAGGCTCCAGTAAAATCAGGATTCAAACTACTAGGCCCTCCCACTAGACCATGTGATGAGCCAGAACAAAGAGACAGGAAAAAACAGACTTCTCCACAAAAAGCCTACCTTTCGCCTCCTTCCCAGCCAAAACCCTTAAGGAAAATGGACACAGGCTCCAGTAAAATCAGGATTCAAACTACTAGGCCCTCCCACTAGACCATGTGATGAGCCAGAACAAAGAGACAGGAAAAAACAGACTTCTCCACAAAAAGCCTACCTTTCGCCTCCTTCCCAGCCAAAACCCTTAAGGAAAATGGACACAGGCTCCAGTAAAATCAGGATTCAAACTACTAGGCCCTCCCACTAGACCATGTGATGAGCCAGAACAAAGAGACAGGAAAAAACAGACTTCTCCACAAAAAGCCTACCTTTCGCCTCCTTCCCAGCCAAAACCCTTAAGGAAAATGGACACAGGCTCCAGTAAAATCAGGATTCAAACTACTAGGCCCTCCCACTAGACCATGTGATGAGCCAGAACAAAGAGACAGGAAAAAACAGACTTCTCCACAAAAAGCCTACCTTTCGCCTCCTTCCCAGCCAAAACCCTTAAGGAAAATGGACACAGGCTCCAGTAAAATCAGGATTCAAACTACTAGGCCCTCCCACTAGACCATGTGATGAGCCAGAACAAAGAGACAGGAAAAAACAGACTTCTCCACAAAAAGCCTACCTTTCGCCTCCTTCCCAGCCAAAACCCTTAAGGAAAATGGACACAGGCTCCAGTAAAATCAGGATTCAAACTACTAGGCCCTCCCACTAGACCATGTGATGAGCCAGAACAAAGAGACAGGAAAAAACAGACTTCTCCACAAAAAGCCTACCTTTCGCCTCCTTCCCAGCCAAAACCCTTAAGGAAAATGGACACAGGCTCCAGTAAAATCAGGATTCAAACTACTAGGCCCTCCCACTAGACCATGTGATGAGCCAGAACAAAGAGACAGGAAAAAACAGACTTCTCCACAAAAAGCCTACCTTTCGCCTCCTTCCCAGCCAAAACCCTTAAGGAAAATGGACACAGGCTCCAGTAAAATCAGGATTCAAACTACTAGGCCCTCCCACTAGACCATGTGATGAGCCAGAACAAAGAGACAGGAAAAAACAGACTTCTCCACAAAAAGCCTACCTTTCGCCTCCTTCCCAGCCAAAACCCTTAAGGAAAATGGACACAGGCTCCAGTAAAATCAGGATTCAAACTACTAGGCCCTCCCACTAGACCATGTGATGAGCCAGAACAAAGAGACAGGAAAAAACAGACTTCTCCACAAAAAGCCTACCTTTCGCCTCCTTCCCAGCCAAAACCCTTAAGGAAAATGGACACAGGCTCCAGTAAAATCAGGATTCAAACTACTAGGCCCTCCCACTAGACCATGTGATGAGCCAGAACAAAGAGACAGGAAAAAACAGACTTCTCCACAAAAAGCCTACCTTTCGCCTCCTTCCCAGCCAAAACCCTTAAGGAAAATGGACACAGGCTCCAGTAAAATCAGGATTCAAACTACTAGGCCCTCCCACTAGACCATGTGATGAGCCAGAACAAAGAGACAGGAAAAAACAGACTTCTCCACAAAAAGCCTACCTTTCGCCTCCTTCCCAGCCAAAACCCTTAAGGAAAATGGACACAGGCTCCAGTAAAATCAGGATTCAAACTACTAGGCCCTCCCACTAGACCATGTGATGAGCCAGAACAAAGAGACAGGAAAAAACAGACTTCTCCACAAAAAGCCTACCTTTCGCCTCCTTCCCAGCCAAAACCCTTAAGGAAAATGGACACAGGCTCCAGTAAAATCAGGATTCAAACTACTAGGCCCTCCCACTAGACCATGTGATGAGCCAGAACAAAGAGACAGGAAAAAACAGACTTCTCCACAAAAAGCCTACCTTTCGCCTCCTTCCCAGCCAAAACCCTTAAGGAAAATGGACACAGGCTCCAGTAAAATCAGGATTCAAACTACTAGGCCCTCCCACTAGACCATGTGATGAGCCAGAACAAAGAGACAGGAAAAAACAGACTTCTCCACAAAAAGCCTACCTTTCGCCTCCTTCCCAGCCAAAACCCTTAAGGAAAATGGACACAGGCTCCAGTAAAATCAGGATTCAAACTACTAGGCCCTCCCACTAGACCATGTGATGAGCCAGAACAAAGAGACAGGAAAAAACAGACTTCTCCACAAAAAGCCTACCTTTCGCCTCCTTCCCAGCCAAAACCCTTAAGGAAAATGGACACAGGCTCCAGTAAAATCAGGATTCAAACTACTAGGCCCTCCCACTAGACCATGTGATGAGCCAGAACAAAGAGACAGGAAAAAACAGACTTCTCCACAAAAAGCCTACCTTTCGCCTCCTTCCCAGCCAAAACCCTTAAGGAAAATGGACACAGGCTCCAGTAAAATCAGGATTCAAACTACTAGGCCCTCCCACTAGACCATGTGATGAGCCAGAACAAAGAGACAGGAAAAAACAGACTTCTCCACAAAAAGCCTACCTTTCGCCTCCTTCCCAGCCAAAACCCTTAAGGAAAATGGACACAGGCTCCAGTAAAATCAGGATTCAAACTACTAGGCCCTCCCACTAGACCATGTGATGAGCCAGAACAAAGAGACAGGAAAAAACAGACTTCTCCACAAAAAGCCTACCTTTCGCCTCCTTCCCAGCCAAAACCCTTAAGGAAAATGGACACAGGCTCCAGTAAAATCAGGATTCAAACTACTAGGCCCTCCCACTAGACCATGTGATGAGCCAGAACAAAGAGACAGGAAAAAACAGACTTCTCCACAAAAAGCCTACCTTTCGCCTCCTTCCCAGCCAAAACCCTTAAGGAAAATGGACACAGGCTCCAGTAAAATCAGGATTCAAACTACTAGGCCCTCCCACTAGACCATGTGATGAGCCAGAACAAAGAGACAGGAAAAAACAGACTTCTCCACAAAAAGCCTACCTTTCGCCTCCTTCCCAGCCAAAACCCTTAAGGAAAATGGACACAGGCTCCAGTAAAATCAGGATTCAAACTACTAGGCCCTCCCACTAGACCATGTGATGAGCCAGAACAAAGAGACAGGAAAAAACAGACTTCTCCACAAAAAGCCTACCTTTCGCCTCCTTCCCAGCCAAAACCCTTAAGGAAAATGGACACAGGCTCCAGTAAAATCAGGATTCAAACTACTAGGCCCTCCCACTAGACCATGTGATGAGCCAGAACAAAGAGACAGGAAAAAACAGACTTCTCCACAAAAAGCCTACCTTTCGCCTCCTTCCCAGCCAAAACCCTTAAGGAAAATGGACACAGGCTCCAGTAAAATCAGGATTCAAACTACTAGGCCCTCCCACTAGACCATGTGATGAGCCAGAACAAAGAGACAGGAAAAAACAGACTTCTCCACAAAAAGCCTACCTTTCGCCTCCTTCCCAGCCAAAACCCTTAAGGAAAATGGACACAGGCTCCAGTAAAATCAGGATTCAAACTACTAGGCCCTCCCACTAGACCATGTGATGAGCCAGAACAAAGAGACAGGAAAAAACAGACTTCTCCACAAAAAGCCTACCTTTCGCCTCCTTCCCAGCCAAAACCCTTAAGGAAAATGGACACAGGCTCCAGTAAAATCAGGATTCAAACTACTAGGCCCTCCCACTAGACCATGTGATGAGCCAGAACAAAGAGACAGGAAAAAACAGACTTCTCCACAAAAAGCCTACCTTTCGCCTCCTTCCCAGCCAAAACCCTTAAGGAAAATGGACACAGGCTCCAGTAAAATCAGGATTCAAACTACTAGGCCCTCCCACTAGACCATGTGATGAGCCAGAACAAAGAGACAGGAAAAAACAGACTTCTCCACAAAAAGCCTACCTTTCGCCTCCTTCCCAGCCAAAACCCTTAAGGAAAATGGACACAGGCTCCAGTAAAATCAGGATTCAAACTACTAGGCCCTCCCACTAGACCATGTGATGAGCCAGAACAAAGAGACAGGAAAAAACAGACTTCTCCACAAAAAGCCTACCTTTCGCCTCCTTCCCAGCCAAAACCCTTAAGGAAAATGGACACAGGCTCCAGTAAAATCAGGATTCAAACTACTAGGCCCTCCCACTAGACCATGTGATGAGCCAGAACAAAGAGACAGGAAAAAACAGACTTCTCCACAAAAAGCCTACCTTTCGCCTCCTTCCCAGCCAAAACCCTTAAGGAAAATGGACACAGGCTCCAGTAAAATCAGGATTCAAACTACTAGGCCCTCCCACTAGACCATGTGATGAGCCAGAACAAAGAGACAGGAAAAAACAGACTTCTCCACAAAAAGCCTACCTTTCGCCTCCTTCCCAGCCAAAACCCTTAAGGAAAATGGACACAGGCTCCAGTAAAATCAGGATTCAAACTACTAGGCCCTCCCACTAGACCATGTGATGAGCCAGAACAAAGAGACAGGAAAAAACAGACTTCTCCACAAAAAGCCTACCTTTCGCCTCCTTCCCAGCCAAAACCCTTAAGGAAAATGGACACAGGCTCCAGTAAAATCAGGATTCAAACTACTAGGCCCTCCCACTAGACCATGTGATGAGCCAGAACAAAGAGACAGGAAAAAACAGACTTCTCCACAAAAAGCCTACCTTTCGCCTCCTTCCCAGCCAAAACCCTTAAGGAAAATGGACACAGGCTCCAGTAAAATCAGGATTCAAACTACTAGGCCCTCCCACTAGACCATGTGATGAGCCAGAACAAAGAGACAGGAAAAAACAGACTTCTCCACAAAAAGCCTACCTTTCGCCTCCTTCCCAGCCAAAACCCTTAAGGAAAATGGACACAGGCTCCAGTAAAATCAGGATTCAAACTACTAGGCCCTCCCACTAGACCATGTGATGAGCCAGAACAAAGAGACAGGAAAAAACAGACTTCTCCACAAAAAGCCTACCTTTCGCCTCCTTCCCAGCCAAAACCCTTAAGGAAAATGGACACAGGCTCCAGTAAAATCAGGATTCAAACTACTAGGCCCTCCCACTAGACCATGTGATGAGCCAGAACAAAGAGACAGGAAAAAACAGACTTCTCCACAAAAAGCCTACCTTTCGCCTCCTTCCCAGCCAAAACCCTTAAGGAAAATGGACACAGGCTCCAGTAAAATCAGGATTCAAACTACTAGGCCCTCCCACTAGACCATGTGATGAGCCAGAAAAAAGAGACAGGAAAAAACAGACTTCTCCACAAAAAGCCTACCTTTCGCCTCCTTCCCAGCCAAAACCCTTAAGGAAAATGGACACAGGCTCCAGTAAAATCAGGATTCAAACTACTAGGCCCTCCCACTAGACCATGTGATGAGCCAGAACAAAGAGACAGGAAAAAACAGACTTCTCCACAAAAAGCCTACCTTTCGCCTCCTTCCCAGCCAAAACCCTTAAGGAAAATGGACACAGGCTCCAGTAAAATCAGGATTCAAACTACTAGGCCCTCCCACTAGACCATGTGATGAGCCAGAACAAAGAGACAGGAAAAAACAGACTTCTCCACAAAAAGCCTACCTTTCGCCTCCTTCCCAAATGAACTGAGCTCCAGTAGATAGATTCAAACTACTAGGCCCTCCCACTAGACCATGTGATAGGCAGAACAAAGAGACAGGAAAACAGACTTCTCCACAAAAGACCTACCTTTCGCACTCCTTCCAGCCAAACGCCAAAGGAAAATAGACTGAGCTCAATAAAATCAAGTTAAACTGCTAGGCCCTCACTAGACCATGTGATGAGCCAGAACAAAGACAGGGAAAAAACGAACTTCTCCACAAAGCTACATCGCACCCTTCCCAGCCAAAACCCTTAAGAAAATGAACTGAGCTCCAGTAAAATCAGGATTCAAACTACAGGCCCTCCACTAGACCATGTGATGAGCCAGAACAAGGCGGAAAACAGACTTCTCCCACAAAAGCCTACCTTTCGCCTCATGCAACCAAAACCCTTAGGAAAATGGACACAGGCTCAGTAAAATCAGGATTCAAACTACTAGGCCCTCACTAGACCATGTGATAAGGCAGAACAAAGAGACAGGGAAAAAACAGACTTCTCCACAAAAGCCTGCACAGCACCGCCTCCTTCCAACCAAAACCCTTAAGGAAAATGGACACAGGCTCCAGTAAAATCAGGGTCAAAAGCTACTAGGCCTCACTAGACCATGTGATAGGCCAGAACAAAGAGGTGGGAAAAAACAGACTTCTCACAAAAAGCCACACTTTAGCCTCCTTCCCAGCCAAAACCCTTAGAAAATGAACTGAGCTCCAATGAAATCGATTCAAACTACTGGCCCTCACTAGACCATGTGATGAGCCAGAACAAAGAGACAGAAAAAACAGACTTCTCCACAAAAGCCTACCTTTCGCCTCCTTCCCGAAAGCCAAAACCCTTAAAATGGACACGGGCTCAGTAAAATCAGGATTCAAACTACTGGCCCTCACTAGACCATGTGATGAGCCAGAACAAAGAGACAGGAAAAAAACAGACTTCTCCACAAAAAGCCTACCTTTCGCCTCCCTTCCCAGCCAAAACCCTTAAGAGAAAATGGGCCACAGGCTCCAGTAAAATCAGGATTCAAACTACTAGGCCTCACTAGACCATGTGATAGCAGAGCCAGAACAAAGAGACAGGAAAAAAACAGACTTCTCCACAAAAACCTGCAACACACGCCTCCTTCCCAGCCAAAGCCCATAAATGGACACAGAGCTCCAGTAGTCAGGATTCAAACTACAGGGCGCACACTCCCACTAGACCATGTGATGAGGCAGAACAAGGGCTTGAGGAAAAAACAGACTTCTCCACAAAAAGCCTGCCTTTGGCATAAACACAGCCAAAACCCTTAAGAGAAATGGACACAGGCTCCAGTAAAATCAGGATTCAAACTACAAGCCCCTCACTAGACAATACAGTAGGCAGACAGAAGACAGAAAAAACAGACTTCTCTACATTGCCACCTTTTAACACTCCTTGTTAAAACCCTTAAGAAAATGGGCAAAACAAAGGCGAAATCAGAATTCAAACTACAAGGCCTACATGACCATGTGACAAACTGAAACAGAGACAACAAAGGAAAAAACAGACTTCTCCACAAAAAAGCCTACCTTTCACCTACTTCACAGCCAAAACCATGCAAGAGAAATGGACACGAGCTCCAGTAAAATCAAATTCAAACTACTAGGCCCTCACTGAAGACCATGTGATGAGCCAGAACAAAGAGACAGGAAAAAACAGACTTCTCCACAAAAAGCCTACACTTCCCGCCTCCTTCCCAGCCAAAACCCTTAAGGAAAATGGACACAGGCTCCAGTAAAATCAGGATTCCAAACTATGAAGCCCTCACTAGACCATGCTTGTGATGAGCCAGAACAAAGAGACAGGAAAAACAGACTTCTCACAAAAAGCCTACCTTTCGCCTCCTTAGCTTCTTCAAAACCATGAGAAAATGGACACAGGCTCCAGTAAAATCAGGATTCAAACCTGACCTCACTAGACCATGTGATAGGCAGAACAAGAGACAGGAAAAAACAGACTTCTCCACAAAAGCCTGCCTTTCGCCTCCTTCCCAGCCAAAACCCTTAAGGAAAATGAACTGAGCTCCAGTAAAAATCAGGATTCAAAACTACAGGCCTCACTAGACCATGCAGTGAGCAAGAACAAAGAACAGAAAAAACGAACTCACAACTACCTTTCTAACCTCAGCACCTTAAAACCCTTAAGAAAATGGACACAAAACCAGTAAAATCAGAACATGGAAACTACTAGAGCCCTCACTAGACAACTGTGATGACAGAACAAGAGACAGGAAAAACATTTCCCAAAAAGCTACATCGCCTCCTTCCCAGCCAAAGCAACAGGGAAAATAGACCGAGCTCCAGTAAATCAAGGATTCAAACTACTGGGCCCTCACTAGACATGTGATGGGCTAAGAACAAAGAGACAGGGAAAAAACAGACTTCTCCACAAAACTACCTTTCGCCTCCTTCCCAGCCAAAACCCTTAAGGAAAATAGACTGAGCTCCAGTAAATCAAGTTGAAACTATGAGCCCTCACTAGACCATGTGATGAGCCAGAACGAGGGGCAAACAGACTTCTCCACAAAAGCCTACCTTTACATCGCCCAGCCAAAACCATGAGAAAATGGACACAGGCTCCAGTAAAATCAAGTTATTCAAACTACTATTTTCCCACTAGACCATGTGATGAGCCAAGGCAAAAGCAGGAAAAGACAGACTTCTCCACAAAAGCCTACCTTTCGCCTCCTTCCCAGCCAAAACTGTAAAGGAAAATGAACTGAGCTCCCGAAATGGAAATGAGATTGAAACTACTAGGCCTCACTAGACCATGTGATGAGCCAGAACAAAGAGACAGGAAAAAACAGACTTCTCCACAAAAAGCCTGCACTTTAACTCCTTCCTTCAAAACCATATGAGAAAATGGGCACGAAGCTCCGTAGAAATCAGGATTGAAACTACAAGCCTCACTAGACCATGTGATGAGCCAGAACAAAGAGACAGGAAAAAACAGACTTCTCCACAAAACCTACCTTTCGCCTCCTTCCCAGCCAAAACAAGCCTACCTTTCGCCTCCTTCCCAGCCAAAACCCTTAAGGAAAATGGACACAGGCTCCAGTAAAATCAGGATTCAAACTACTAGGCCCTCCCACTAGACCATGTGATGAGCCAGAACAAAGAGACAGGAAAAAACAGACTTCTCCACAAAAAGCCTACCTTTCGCCTCCTTCCCAGCCAAAACCCTTAAGGAAAATGGACACAGGCTCCAGTAAAATCAGGATTCAAACTACTAGGCCCTCCCACTAGACCATGTGATGAGCCAGAACAAAGAGACAGGAAAAAACAGACTTCTCCACAAAAAGCCTACCTTTCGCCTCCTTCCCAGCCAAAACCCTTAAGGAAAATGGACACAGGCTCCAGTAAAATCAGGATTCAAACTACTAGGCCCTCCCACTAGACCATGTGATGAGCCAGAACAAAGAGACAGGAAAAAACAGACTTCTCCACAAAAAGCCTACCTTTCGCCTCCTTCCCAGCCAAAACCCTTAAGGAAAATGGACACAGGCTCCAGTAAAATCAGGATTCAAACTACTAGGCCCTCCCACTAGACCATGTGATGAGCCAGAACAAAGAGACAGGAAAAAACAGACTTCTCCACAAAAAGCCTACCTTTCGCCTCCTTCCCAGCCAAAACCCTTAAGGAAAATGGACACAGGCTCCAGTAAAATCAGGATTCAAACTACTAGGCCCTCCCACTAGACCATGTGATGAGCCAGAACAAAGAGACAGGAAAAAACAGACTTCTCCACAAAAAGCCTACCTTTCGCCTCCTTCCCAGCCAAAACCCTTAAGGAAAATGGACACAGGCTCCAGTAAAATCAGGATTCAAACTACTAGGCCCTCCCACTAGACCATGTGATGAGCCAGAACAAAGAGACAGGAAAAAAACAGACTTCTCCACAAAAAGCCTACCTTTCGCCTCCTTCCCAGCCAAAACCCTTAAGGAAAATGGACACAGGCTCCAGTAAAATCAGGATTCAAACTACTAGGCCCTCCCACTAGACCATGTGATGAGCCAGAACAAAGAGACAGGAAAAAACAGACTTCTCCACAAAAAGCCTACCTTTCGCCTCCTTCCCAGCCAAAACCCTTAAGGAAAATGGACACAGGCTCCAGTAAAATCAGGATTCAAACTACTAGGCCCTCCCACTAGACCATGTGATGAGCCAGAACAAAGAGACAGGAAAAAACAGACTTCTCCACAAAAAGCCTACCTTTCGCCTCCTTCCCAGCCAAAACCCTTAAGGAAAATGGACACAGGCTCCAGTAAAATCAGGATTCAAACTACTAGGCCCTCCCACTAGACCATGTGATGAGCCAGAACAAAGAGACAGGAAAAAACAGACTTCTCCACAAAAAGCCTACCTTTCGCCTCCTTCCCAGCCAAAACCCTTAAGGAAAATGGACACAGGCTCCAGTAAAATCAGGATTCAAACTACTAGGCCCTCCCACTAGACCATGTGATGAGCCAGAACAAAGAGACAGGAAAAAACAGACTTCTCCACAAAAAGCCTACCTTTCGCCTCCTTCCCAGCCAAAACCCTTAAGGAAAATGGACACAGGCTCCAGTAAAATCAGGATTCAAACTACTAGGCCCTCCCACTAGACCATGTGATGAGCCAGAACAAAGAGACAGGAAAAAACAGACTTCTCCACAAAAAGCCTACCTTTCGCCTCCTTCCCAGCCAAAACCCTTAAGGAAAATGGACACAGGCTCCAGTAAAATCAGGATTCAAACTACTAGGCCCTCCCACTAGACCATGTGATGAGCCAGAACAAAGAGACAGGAAAAAACAGACTTCTCCACAAAAAGCCTACCTTTCGCCTCCTTCCCAGCCAAAACCCTTAAGGAAAATGGACACAGGCTCCAGTAAAATCAGGATTCAAACTACTAGGCCCTCCCACTAGACCATGTGATGAGCCAGAACAAAGAGACAGGAAAAAACAGACTTCTCCACAAAAAGCCTACCTTTCGCCTCCTTCCCAGCCAAAACCCTTAAGGAAAATGGACACAGGCTCCAGTAAAATCAGGATTCAAACTACTAGGCCCTCCCACTAGACCATGTGATGAGCCAGAACAAAGAGACAGGAAAAAACAGACTTCTCCACAAAAAGCCTACCTTTCGCCTCCTTCCCAGCCAAAACCCTTAAGGAAAATGGACACAGGCTCCAGTAAAATCAGGATTCAAACTACTAGGCCCTCCCACTAGACCATGTGATGAGCCAGAACAAAGAGACAGGAAAAAACAGACTTCTCCACAAAAAGCCTACCTTTCGCCTCCTTCCCAGCCAAAACCCTTAAGGAAAATGGACACAGGCTCCAGTAAAATCAGGATTCAAACTACTAGGCCCTCCCACTAGACCATGTGATGAGCCAGAACAAAGAGACAGGAAAAAACAGACTTCTCCACAAAAAGCCTACCTTTCGCCTCCTTCCCAGCCAAAACCCTTAAGGAAAATGGACACAGGCTCCAGTAAAATCAGGATTCAAACTACTAGGCCCTCCCACTAGACCATGTGATGAGCCAGAACAAAGAGACAGGAAAAAACAGACTTCTCCACAAAAAGCCTACCTTTCGCCTCCTTCCCAGCCAAAACCCTTAAGGAAAATGGACACAGGCTCCAGTAAAATCAGGATTCAAACTACTAGGCCCTCCCACTAGACCATGTGATGAGCCAGAACAAAGAGACAGGAAAAAACAGACTTCTCCACAAAAAGCCTACCTTTCGCCTCCTTCCCAGCCAAAACCCTTAAGGAAAATGGACACAGGCTCCAGTAAAATCAGGATTCAAACTACTAGGCCCTCCCACTAGACCATGTGATGAGCCAGAACAAAGAGACAGGAAAAAACAGACTTCTCCACAAAAAGCCTACCTTTCGCCTCCTTCCCAGCCAAAACCCTTAAGGAAAATGGACACAGGCTCCAGTAAAATCAGGATTCAAACTACTAGGCCCTCCCACTAGACCATGTGATGAGCCAGAACAAAGAGACAGGAAAAAACAGACTTCTCCACAAAAAGCCTACCTTTCGCCTCCTTCCCAGCCAAAACCCTTAAGGAAAATGGACACAGGCTCCAGTAAAATCAGGATTCAAACTACTAGGCCCTCCCACTAGACCATGTGATGAGCCAGAACAAAGAGACAGGAAAAAACAGACTTCTCCACAAAAAGCCTACCTTTCGCCTCCTTCCCAGCCAAAACCCTTAAGGAAAATGGACACAGGCTCCAGTAAAATCAGGATTCAAACTACTAGGCCCTCCCACTAGACCATGTGATGAGCCAGAACAAAGAGACAGGAAAAAACAGACTTCTCCACAAAAAGCCTACCTTTCGCCTCCTTCCCAGCCAAAACCCTTAAGGAAAATGGACACAGGCTCCAGTAAAATCAGGATTCAAACTACTAGGCCCTCCCACTAGACCATGTGATGAGCCAGAACAAAGAGACAGGAAAAAACAGACTTCTCCACAAAAAGCCTACCTTTCGCCTCCTTCCCAGCCAAAACCCTTAAGGAAAATGGACACAGGCTCCAGTAAAATCAGGATTCAAACTACTAGGCCCTCCCACTAGACCATGTGATGAGCCAGAACAAAGAGACAGGAAAAAACAGACTTCTCCACAAAAAGCCTACCTTTCGCCTCCTTCCCAGCCAAAACCCTTAAGGAAAATGGACACAGGCTCCAGTAAAATCAGGATTCAAACTACTAGGCCCTCCCACTAGACCATGTGATGAGCCAGAACAAAGAGACAGGAAAAAACAGACTTCTCCACAAAAAGCCTACCTTTCGCCTCCTTCCCAGCCAAAACCCTTAAGGAAAATGGACACAGGCTCCAGTAAAATCAGGATTCAAACTACTAGGCCCTCCCACTAGACCATGTGATGAGCCAGAACAAAGAGACAGGAAAAAACAGACTTCTCCACAAAAAGCCTACCTTTCGCCTCCTTCCCAGCCAAAACCCTTAAGGAAAATGGACACAGGCTCCAGTAAAATCAGGATTCAAACTACTAGGCCCTCCCACTAGACCATGTGATGAGCCAGAACAAAGAGACAGGAAAAAACAGACTTCTCCACAAAAAGCCTACCTTTCGCCTCCTTCCCAGCCAAAACCCTTAAGGAAAATGGACACAGGCTCCAGTAAAATCAGGATTCAAACTACTAGGCCCTCCCACTAGACCATGTGATGAGCCAGAACAAAGAGACAGGAAAAAACAGACTTCTCCACAAAAAGCCTACCTTTCGCCTCCTTCCCAGCCAAAACCCTTAAGGAAAATGGACACAGGCTCCAGTAAAATCAGGATTCAAACTACTAGGCCCTCCCACTAGACCATGTGATGAGCCAGAACAAAGAGACAGGAAAAAACAGACTTCTCCACAAAAAGCCTACCTTTCGCCTCCTTCCCAGCCAAAACCCTTAAGGAAAATGGACACAGGCTCCAGTAAAATCAGGATTCAAACTACTAGGCCCTCCCACTAGACCATGTGATGAGCCAGAACAAAGAGACAGGAAAAAACAGACTTCTCCACAAAAAGCCTACCTTTCGCCTCCTTCCCAGCCAAAACCCTTAAGGAAAATGGACACAGGCTCCAGTAAAATCAGGATTCAAACTACTAGGCCCTCCCACTAGACCATGTGATGAGCCAGAACAAAGAGACAGGAAAAAACAGACTTCTCCACAAAAAGCCTACCTTTCGCCTCCTTCCCAGCCAAAACCCTTAAGGAAAATGGACACAGGCTCCAGTAAAATCAGGATTCAAACTACTAGGCCCTCCCACTAGACCATGTGATGAGCCAGAACAAAGAGACAGGAAAAAACAGACTTCTCCACAAAAAGCCTACCTTTCGCCTCCTTCCCAGCCAAAACCCTTAAGGAAAATGGACACAGGCTCCAGTAAAATCAGGATTCAAACTACTAGGCCCTCCCACTAGACCATGTGATGAGCCAGAACAAAGAGACAGGAAAAAACAGACTTCTCCACAAAAAGCCTACCTTTCGCCTCCTTCCCAGCCAAAACCCTTAAGGAAAATGGACACAGGCTCCAGTAAAATCAGGATTCAAACTACTAGGCCCTCCCACTAGACCATGTGATGAGCCAGAACAAAGAGACAGGAAAAAACAGACTTCTCCACAAAAAGCCTACCTTTCGCCTCCTTCCCAGCCAAAACCCTTAAGGAAAATGGACACAGGCTCCAGTAAAATCAGGATTCAAACTACTAGGCCCTCCCACTAGACCATGTGATGAGCCAGAACAAAGAGACAGGAAAAAACAGACTTCTCCACAAAAAGCCTACCTTTCGCCTCCTTCCCAGCCAAAACCCTTAAGGAAAATGGACACAGGCTCCAGTAAAATCAGGATTCAAACTACTAGGCCCTCCCACTAGACCATGTGATGAGCCAGAACAAAGAGACAGGAAAAAACAGACTTCTCCACAAAAAGCCTACCTTTCGCCTCCTTCCCAGCCAAAACCCTTAAGGAAAATGGACACAGGCTCCAGTAAAATCAGGATTCAAACTACTAGGCCCTCCCACTAGACCATGTGATGAGCCAGAACAAAGAGACAGGAAAAAACAGACTTCTCCACAAAAAGCCTACCTTTCGCCTCCTTCCCAGCCAAAACCCTTAAGGAAAATGGACACAGGCTCCAGTAAAATCAGGATTCAAACTACTAGGCCCTCCCACTAGACCATGTGATGAGCCAGAACAAAGAGACAGGAAAAAACAGACTTCTCCACAAAAAGCCTACCTTTCGCCTCCTTCCCAGCCAAAACCCTTAAGGAAAATGGACACAGGCTCCAGTAAAATCAGGATTCAAACTACTAGGCCCTCCCACTAGACCATGTGATGAGCCAGAACAAAGAGACAGGAAAAAACAGACTTCTCCACAAAAAGCCTACCTTTCGCCTCCTTCCCAGCCAAAACCCTTAAGGAAAATGGACACAGGCTCCAGTAAAATCAGGATTCAAACTACTAGGCCCTCCCACTAGACCATGTGATGAGCCAGAACAAAGAGACAGGAAAAAACAGACTTCTCCACAAAAAGCCTACCTTTCGCCTCCTTCCCAGCCAAAACCCTTAAGGAAAATGGACACAGGCTCCAGTAAAATCAGGATTCAAACTACTAGGCCCTCCCACTAGACCATGTGATGAGCCAGAACAAAGAGACAGGAAAAAACAGACTTCTCCACAAAAAGCCTACCTTTCGCCTCCTTCCCAGCCAAAACCCTTAAGGAAAATGGACACAGGCTCCAGTAAAATCAGGATTCAAACTACTAGGCCCTCCCACTAGACCATGTGATGAGCCAGAACAAAGAGACAGGAAAAAACAGACTTCTCCACAAAAAGCCTACCTTTCGCCTCCTTCCCAGCCAAAACCCTTAAGGAAAATGGACACAGGCTCCAGTAAAATCAGGATTCAAACTACTAGGCCCTCCCACTAGACCATGTGATGAGCCAGAACAAAGAGACAGGAAAAAACAGACTTCTCCACAAAAAGCCTACCTTTCGCCTCCTTCCCAGCCAAAACCCTTAAGGAAAATGGACACAGGCTCCAGTAAAATCAGGATTCAAACTACTAGGCCCTCCCACTAGACCATGTGATGAGCCAGAACAAAGAGACAGGAAAAAACAGACTTCTCCACAAAAAGCCTACCTTTCGCCTCCTTCCCAGCCAAAACCCTTAAGGAAAATGGACACAGGCTCCAGTAAAATCAGGATTCAAACTACTAGGCCCTCCCACTAGACCATGTGATGAGCCAGAACAAAGAGACAGGAAAAAACAGACTTCTCCACAAAAAGCCTACCTTTCGCCTCCTTCCCAGCCAAAACCCTTAAGGAAAATGGACACAGGCTCCAGTAAAATCAGGATTCAAACTACTAGGCCCTCCCACTAGACCATGTGATGAGCCAGAACAAAGAGACAGGAAAAAACAGACTTCTCCACAAAAAGCCTACCTTTCGCCTCCTTCCCAGCCAAAACCCTTAAGGAAAATGGACACAGGCTCCAGTAAAATCAGGATTCAAACTACTAGGCCCTCCCACTAGACCATGTGATGAGCCAGAACAAAGAGACAGGAAAAAACAGACTTCTCCACAAAAAGCCTACCTTTCGCCTCCTTCCCAGCCAAAACCCTTAAGGAAAATGGACACAGGCTCCAGTAAAATCAGGATTCAAACTACTAGGCCCTCCCACTAGACCATGTGATGAGCCAGAACAAAGAGACAGGAAAAAACAGACTTCTCCACAAAAAGCCTACCTTTCGCCTCCTTCCCAGCCAAAACCCTTAAGGAAAATGGACACAGGCTCCAGTAAAATCAGGATTCAAACTACTAGGCCCTCCCACTAGACCATGTGATGAGCCAGAACAAAGAGACAGGAAAAAACAGACTTCTCCACAAAAAGCCTACCTTTCGCCTCCTTCCCAGCCAAAACCCTTAAGGAAAATGGACACAGGCTCCAGTAAAATCAGGATTCAAACTACTAGGCCCTCCCACTAGACCATGTGATGAGCCAGAACAAAGAGACAGGAAAAAACAGACTTCTCCACAAAAAGCCTACCTTTCGCCTCCTTCCCAGCCAAAACCCTTAAGGAAAATGGACACAGGCTCCAGTAAAATCAGGATTCAAACTACTAGGCCCTCCCACTAGACCATGTGATGAGCCAGAACAAAGAGACAGGAAAAAACAGACTTCTCCACAAAAAGCCTACCTTTCGCCTCCTTCCCAGCCAAAACCCTTAAGGAAAATGGACACAGGCTCCAGTAAAATCAGGATTCAAACTACTAGGCCCTCCCACTAGACCATGTGATGAGCCAGAACAAAGAGACAGGAAAAAACAGACTTCTCCACAAAAAGCCTACCTTTCGCCTCCTTCCCAGCCAAAACCCTTAAGGAAAATGGACACAGGCTCCAGTAAAATCAGGATTCAAACTACTAGGCCCTCCCACTAGACCATGTGATGAGCCAGAACAAAGAGACAGGAAAAAACAGACTTCTCCACAAAAAGCCTACCTTTCGCCTCCTTCCCAGCCAAAACCCTTAAGGAAAATGGACACAGGCTCCAGTAAAATCAGGATTCAAACTACTAGGCCCTCCCACTAGACCATGTGATGAGCCAGAACAAAGAGACAGGAAAAAACAGACTTCTCCACAAAAAGCCTACCTTTCGCCTCCTTCCCAGCCAAAACCCTTAAGGAAAATGGACACAGGCTCCAGTAAAATCAGGATTCAAACTACTAGGCCCTCCCACTAGACCATGTGATGAGCCAGAACAAAGAGACAGGAAAAAACAGACTTCTCCACAAAAAGCCTACCTTTCGCCTCCTTCCCAGCCAAAACCCTTAAGGAAAATGGACACAGGCTCCAGTAAAATCAGGATTCAAACTACTAGGCCCTCCCACTAGACCATGTGATGAGCCAGAACAAAGAGACAGGAAAAAACAGACTTCTCCACAAAAAGCCTACCTTTCGCCTCCTTCCCAGCCAAAACCCTTAAGGAAAATGGACACAGGCTCCAGTAAAATCAGGATTCAAACTACTAGGCCCTCCCACTAGACCATGTGATGAGCCAGAACAAAGAGACAGGAAAAAACAGACTTCTCCACAAAAAGCCTACCTTTCGCCTCCTTCCCAGCCAAAACCCTTAAGGAAAATGGACACAGGCTCCAGTAAAATCAGGATTCAAACTACTAGGCCCTCCCACTAGACCATGTGATGAGCCAGAACAAAGAGACAGGAAAAAACAGACTTCTCCACAAAAAGCCTACCTTTCGCCTCCTTCCCAGCCAAAACCCTTAAGGAAAATGGACACAGGCTCCAGTAAAATCAGGATTCAAACTACTAGGCCCTCCCACTAGACCATGTGATGAGCCAGAACAAAGAGACAGGAAAAAACAGACTTCTCCACAAAAAGCCTACCTTTCGCCTCCTTCCCAGCCAAAACCCTTAAGGAAAATGGACACAGGCTCCAGTAAAATCAGGATTCAAACTACTAGGCCCTCCCACTAGACCATGTGATGAGCCAGAACAAAGAGACAGGAAAAAACAGACTTCTCCACAAAAAGCCTACCTTTCGCCTCCTTCCCAGCCAAAACCCTTAAGGAAAATGGACACAGGCTCCAGTAAAATCAGGATTCAAACTACTAGGCCCTCCCACTAGACCATGTGATGAGCCAGAACAAAGAGACAGGAAAAAACAGACTTCTCCACAAAAAGCCTACCTTTCGCCTCCTTCCCAGCCAAAACCCTTAAGGAAAATGGACACAGGCTCCAGTAAAATCAGGATTCAAACTACTAGGCCCTCCCACTAGACCATGTGATGAGCCAGAACAAAGAGACAGGAAAAAACAGACTTCTCCACAAAAAGCCTACCTTTCGCCTCCTTCCCAGCCAAAACCCTTAAGGAAAATGGACACAGGCTCCAGTAAAATCAGGATTCAAACTACTAGGCCCTCCCACTAGACCATGTGATGAGCCAGAACAAAGAGACAGGAAAAAACAGACTTCTCCACAAAAAGCCTACCTTTCGCCTCCTTCCCAGCCAAAACCCTTAAGGAAAATGGACACAGGCTCCAGTAAAATCAGGATTCAAACTACTAGGCCCTCCCACTAGACCATGTGATGAGCCAGAACAAAGAGACAGGAAAAAACAGACTTCTCCACAAAAAGCCTACCTTTCGCCTCCTTCCCAGCCAAAACCCTTAAGGAAAATGGACACAGGCTCCAGTAAAATCAGGATTCAAACTACTAGGCCCTCCCACTAGACCATGTGATGAGCCAGAACAAAGAGACAGGAAAAAACAGACTTCTCCACAAAAAGCCTACCTTTCGCCTCCTTCCCAGCCAAAACCCTTAAGGAAAATGGACACAGGCTCCAGTAAAATCAGGATTCAAACTACTAGGCCCTCCCACTAGACCATGTGATGAGCCAGAACAAAGAGACAGGAAAAAACAGACTTCTCCACAAAAAGCCTACCTTTCGCCTCCTTCCCAGCCAAAACCCTTAAGGAAAATGGACACAGGCTCCAGTAAAATCAGGATTCAAACTACTAGGCCCTCCCACTAGACCATGTGATGAGCCAGAACAAAGAGACAGGAAAAAACAGACTTCTCCACAAAAAGCCTACCTTTCGCCTCCTTCCCAGCCAAAACCCTTAAGGAAAATGGACACAGGCTCCAGTAAAATCAGGATTCAAACTACTAGGCCCTCCCACTAGACCATGTGATGAGCCAGAACAAAGAGACAGGAAAAAACAGACTTCTCCACAAAAAGCCTACCTTTCGCCTCCTTCCCAGCCAAAACCCTTAAGGAAAATGGACACAGGCTCCAGTAAAATCAGGATTCAAACTACTAGGCCCTCCCACTAGACCATGTGATGAGCCAGAACAAAGAGACAGGAAAAAACAGACTTCTCCACAAAAAGCCTACCTTTCGCCTCCTTCCCAGCCAAAACCCTTAAGGAAAATGGACACAGGCTCCAGTAAAATCAGGATTCAAACTACTAGGCCCTCCCACTAGACCATGTGATGAGCCAGAACAAAGAGACAGGAAAAAACAGACTTCTCCACAAAAAGCCTACCTTTCGCCTCCTTCCCAGCCAAAACCCTTAAGGAAAATGGACACAGGCTCCAGTAAAATCAGGATTCAAACTACTAGGCCCTCCCACTAGACCATGTGATGAGCCAGAACAAAGAGACAGGAAAAAACAGACTTCTCCACAAAAAGCCTACCTTTCGCCTCCTTCCCAGCCAAAACCCTTAAGGAAAATGGACACAGGCTCCAGTAAAATCAGGATTCAAACTACTAGGCCCTCCCACTAGACCATGTGATGAGCCAGAACAAAGAGACAGGAAAAAACAGACTTCTCCACAAAAAGCCTACCTTTCGCCTCCTTCCCAGCCAAAACCCTTAAGGAAAATGGACACAGGCTCCAGTAAAATCAGGATTCAAACTACTAGGCCCTCCCACTAGACCATGTGATGAGCCAGAACAAAGAGACAGGAAAAAACAGACTTCTCCACAAAAAGCCTACCTTTCGCCTCCTTCCCAGCCAAAACCCTTAAGGAAAATGGACACAGGCTCCAGTAAAATCAGGATTCAAACTACTAGGCCCTCCCACTAGACCATGTGATGAGCCAGAACAAAGAGACAGGAAAAAACAGACTTCTCCACAAAAAGCCTACCTTTCGCCTCCTTCCCAGCCAAAACCCTTAAGGAAAATGGACACAGGCTCCAGTAAAATCAGGATTCAAACTACTAGGCCCTCCCACTAGACCATGTGATGAGCCAGAACAAAGAGACAGGAAAAAACAGACTTCTCCACAAAAAGCCTACCTTTCGCCTCCTTCCCAGCCAAAACCCTTAAGGAAAATGGACACAGGCTCCAGTAAAATCAGGATTCAAACTACTAGGCCCTCCCACTAGACCATGTGATGAGCCAGAACAAAGAGACAGGAAAAAACAGACTTCTCCACAAAAAGCCTACCTTTCGCCTCCTTCCCAGCCAAAACCCTTAAGGAAAATGGACACAGGCTCCAGTAAAATCAGGATTCAAACTACTAGGCCCTCCCACTAGACCATGTGATGAGCCAGAACAAAGAGACAGGAAAAAACAGACTTCTCCACAAAAAGCCTACCTTTCGCCTCCTTCCCAGCCAAAACCCTTAAGGAAAATGGACACAGGCTCCAGTAAAATCAGGATTCAAACTACTAGGCCCTCCCACTAGACCATGTGATGAGCCAGAACAAAGAGACAGGAAAAAACAGACTTCTCCACAAAAAGCCTACCTTTCGCCTCCTTCCCAGCCAAAACCCTTAAGGAAAATGGACACAGGCTCCAGTAAAATCAGGATTCAAACTACTAGGCCCTCCCACTAGACCATGTGATGAGCCAGAACAAAGAGACAGGAAAAAACAGACTTCTCCACAAAAAGCCTACCTTTCGCCTCCTTCCCAGCCAAAACCCTTAAGGAAAATGGACACAGGCTCCAGTAAAATCAGGATTCAAACTACTAGGCCCTCCCACTAGACCATGTGATGAGCCAGAACAAAGAGACAGGAAAAAACAGACTTCTCCACAAAAAGCCTACCTTTCGCCTCCTTCCCAGCCAAAACCCTTAAGGAAAATGGACACAGGCTCCAGTAAAATCAGGATTCAAACTACTAGGCCCTCCCACTAGACCATGTGATGAGCCAGAACAAAGAGCATGTGATGAGCCAGAACAAAGATACACTGCAACTGCAGTGTATCTGAAAATGATTTGCTAGGGATTTGAGTGTGTGTGCACACTTACAGAGACCCTTATAAGGCTTCCAAGATACACAAGATATTCAAGGAGTGATTTTACTGCCCTCCCCATGAGTTTCCACATCCAAGTAGATATTCAGACAATGTTCTTCTGAGTCCCAGTCCACCACACTATCCACTACAACCAGTGGTCCCCAACCTTGGACCTCCAGATGTTCTTGGACTTCAACTCCCAGAAATCCTGGCCAGCAGAAGTGGTGGTGAAGGCTTCTGGGAGTTGTAGTCCTAGAACATCTGGAGGCCCAAGGTTGGGGACCTCAGCACTACACCACACTCCAGTCCAGGAGAGGGTGGGAATGCTATTATCGTCATAAGCTGTGGTACACAAGATGCAGTTTTAGAGTTCTGGGCTATGTCAGCGTGACTTCTCCAACTAAACCCATATTATAGTACCCTGTTTTTTCTACTTTTACTGCTTTGATGCAGACCTTTGGAGACTGTGCAAATATGATAGCATATAAATTATGACAGCATATATGACATGGAGGTTTGCATACTGAGCAAAGTTGGCATACTGCTACTTTTGCTAAGGTTGCCTTGCTTTGTTTTGTTGTATGTCTTAGATTTTCCCAACCCTATTTCAGTCTGTCTAGAAAGCAATAAAAGCACTGATAAGGGAATGCAAGGGCACCTCCGTATATCCCTCAATACATCATTTTGCTAGGTGGGCACAATCGAGAATCTGCCCTCAGCTTTCTAAACATCAAGACACATTATGAGGCAGCTGAGCTGTGTACACCCCACAGTTCATTAGGACTATATTGCTACCCAGCTAAAGTCATGTAAGGCAGGTACCCAGTTTGGCATCAAATGCAGTTACCAAAATGCCTTAGCTGGGACTTGGATGAAAGTAGTGCCTATCTTTTATTCTTCTCCAAAGTACCAGCCTCAAATGGCATTCTCAAAAAGCATCATAACCCATTTGCAAAAGAAATCAAACTTTATTATTTTTAACTCTCTGAAAAGAAAAAAAACAATACATTTATATCTTGGACAATGCTTTGAAAAACAGTGGGTTAAATCAGTGCTTCCCAACCTTGGATAACCCAGCTATTCCTGGACTGCAACTCCCAGAAACTCTGACCAAAACAGCCAGTGATGGTGGCTTCTGGAAATTGCAGTCCAAGAACACACGTGTTACCCAAAGTTACTGTAGAAACCACTAGGTTAAAATGTTACCCCTCTTATGATTTATATAATTAAGACTACATGGAAAGTTATGAATGTATGCTAATTGTTTCAATCAGTACCTTCTGATCAAGTTGTCAAAATATGGAAGGTGTTGGAGTTGCCATTCTTTCAGCATCACGTTCAAAATAGGTAGTAACAGGACACTCACTGTCCTAAGATAGTGTTTAATAAATTAGCAGATCAGAATAAATCCTTCTTGAATCTACACTGCTGAATTTGTAATATAGAAATTTGGAAGGAAAAAACTAATGAGGAACACATACCATGGATGAATTTTTATGTACAAACTGTTTGCATATCTGTCACAATTTGTCCTTCTAAATCACCCAGAGATTAACACAACTGTCATTTCTTTAAGACATGTGAGGTGTCTAAATTACTTATGTCACCTAATGCCAAGAATTCATTCATACAAGTTGAGCACCTTTCACACCTGAAGGAAAGTACAAGGGAAGGAAGTTTGTTCTCTTTCAAAATGTATTCTTTTTAAAAAGGCATTACATTCATGTCTTACAAAGCCAGCCCATTTTGGTAGCTTCAGCTCAACTTCCTTCTCTTGCTATACTTTACACTTGAAATATTACCTTAGACAGCACATGATATGCAAAGTATTTATCACTGTCAAACCTGAAAAAGGTTGAAGGCAATATCTCCAAAGTCATCTGTTTTTACAAGACAGTTTATGTCTTCATGCCTACAAGACAAAGAGCGGGGGGACAAACACAAAACTGCATCTTTTGACAGTTGCTCAAACGTTTCATTGTTGATTTAAAAATCCATAGCTGGGCAAACTTCTTATGTTTGTAGTCAAGAGACACAGCACTTCATCAGCACCCAAAACAGGAAGTTTTTTTTTAAAGAACCTAGAAAGAGGATAGAAGACCTGATGACACATTTTCTGCTACTGTGAGAATTCAAAAGGTAAGATGGAGAGCTGAACATCAAACACCAAAAAGCATTTCTTCTATGTCCCAGGCCTTTATCCTGGGATAATCAAAGTGTAGTTCTGCCACTTTGCAGGGGGTCAAGGCTTTAGTTATTCTCCTGAAGCCAAGGGTCCTCCAGGATTCCTTCCTAATGGCTGTCAGATCACTCCCTCCATATCCTCCCATCAAGCAGCCACCAGTTCATCCTCCCTTCACATTCCCTCCCTTCAGACTACTTTTGGCTTTGATCAGGATGGCTTGGGTGCTGGTTGGCCTTCTGTTGGTGCTGGAGATGGAGGATCTGTAGTTAGAGTATACATGTTTGTTTGTCTGTTTGCTTGCTTGCTTTGCATTAGTGCATGGCTCAATCTCATAATCACTGTGGCTTTTCCATTTTTTAGTCACCCCTTTCTTGCTGCATCTTTTATAACTTTTCTTTTAAAACGTATTGTTATACTACATATATTTTGCACTGATTTTCAGAATAATTTTTTCAGCTAATAGTCACTTTAGTCAATGACAGTCCTATGTAAGCACAATGTTTCAATTACCCAAATGCTTACAATTTGTATCTTACATAAATGTATATCTCTTACATCTTTATATACTTATGCTCATCTAATTTTAATCAAAAATGGCTCAGCAACTTTCTATATGTTTAATCAATGCCAGTCTCCCTCAATTCTTCCTGTTCCTACCCACCCATGCCCTTTTTCCCAAGAAAACTCACCACCATTTAAGAGTTATTTGCTAGAGAAAATATATGGGAACTTCAGGTGGAGAAATGCCTTGACATAGTACAGTAACATTCTTTGTGTTTGTTGGGACTTCACATAGCTATGCAGACAAGACCGATAAACTGAGATTTAATACTTCCAGTCTCTCTAAGCCTTATCACAAATGCACACATGGTGATCAATCTATGTGCTTTCTTTACATTCTTTGGCATTTAATCAGTGTTCCTTAAAGTTATCAAGGTAATGTTAGATAAGGAACCTGTACACTTTTACAAAAAGAGAAGTGAGTACCTAAGTTTTAAAGTACAGTACAAGTCTTCCCATTCTGGGTAGCCTGTTGCTGGTACAACTGTTGACTGAAGAATCAGTTACGTACAAATCTAAGCATATTTCAGTTCCACTGAGAGTGATTTAAAAAGTGTTATATAGCAAGCTTCTTAACACCCCTACAACTGTTCTAATTTTCTCTGCCAAATTATTTAAAGTAGATATTATTAGTTCACAGCAGGGCAGCTATTTAAGATGCACACAATTTTTAATTTATATTAAAATTTAAAGAAATAAAGGCCAAGCTAGATAAGGACAGAAGGAGCACTGTAGTACTGTGGCTGTGTGATGCTTAGGAAACTTTTAAAAATCAGCAATGCACCACATGTAAAAAGGTGCATACTACTAATCTAGTTGAATATTTGACTTTTTTCTTTTAACCATTTACACACACACACACATACACACTTCCTCATATCATTGCTCAGGCTGCTTCTGAAATTCCTGATATTCTCAGTATCAGTTTGCCATATGACATGGCAAAAATGCTGCTGTGTCAATGAAAAAAAATCTAAAACTCTTTTTAGGTCAAAGGAATTTATTTCACAATGTTCTTTAATTTAATTTAATTTTTTTAATTTGCTAAATATTTTTATGAATACACTTAAACATTTAAAAACAGACCAATAAACTAAAAAATCTTCAAGACAAAATGTAACACAACACAAAAAGAACAATATAGGTGCATTTTGCCCACCTATCTTGGTATCATGGAAGAAACCATATCTATCTTTTACTCTCACAAAACCCCACCCCGCCTTCCAAAACTGTGTAGATTCCTGTGTCACACTTTGATCCTTCTCCTTCACCACCATAAAGTCATTAAACATTCCCCATATGTCTATAAACACATATCTCCTTATCTTCCCCATTTTCATTTCGAAATTGCATGTAAGTTTATCATTAATTGCTATATCTCAAAATTCCCTATGCCATTCCCTTAACAAAATATTATGTACTGTTTTCCAGTTCTTGGCAATAAGTAATCTCACTGCTGTTAACAAATTGGACACTAATTCTCTAATTGCCCAATTACTTATCTTCAAATATTGACAGAAGCACTGTTTTAGGGCATACCATTAAATTTAAATTACTTATTTCATAGATTTTTTCTTTCTTTCTGCTTCTTTTCAAGGAAAAGTTGAAGGGTTTTACTGCTACTCTTTTATACAAGGTAACTAATAGAACACAATATTGCTGGCATATAGACTTAAAACAGTTGTCTCTCTGTGAAGATATGAAGTGACATCCAATTAACTTTACACAATAATTACCCTTTGGTCAAAGAAAAGAAGGATATGTAAACACTCTCCTGACCATACACTTTCTACATACTTCATATCTTGGCAAAAAGAGAACTTGCATATCTTTTCCCTTGGGAGAGAGCTTAATAAAATTAATACTTAATTTCTGTTTTCTTGGGACAACAGAAGCTTGGAAAGACAATGGGCAACCTATATGCATCTTCCTTCCATCCTTCCACATCACATATTTGGGTGGCACAATTTCCTACAGCATGCCACTTTATCATACTAAAGTATCCTTGAACTATCAAAAATGTGGTCTGAGGATAACATGATGCAACTAAACATCACATTATCACAATTCTGATTGTTTACATTGATATCTGACATGTTCAATTTAAAGGAAGAACTCTTCCTCTCTATCTTAGGGATAGATTACCTGTCATCTTGCCCTCTTCTTTCATCCTGCTATCAGATACATTGAAAGTATACTCGAAAAAGACTGAACATCTAAACCAGTGGCACCATGTTCGGCAAGAATGATGACTAGAAGTTTGCAAATTTAGGACAGCATCTGGAACCAAGAAGAAGTAAACCAGAAGCATTTCTTAGAAAAAGGCAGTTGTTCTCAGCCTTGGATAAACCAGGTATTTTTGGACTGTAGCTCCCAGAAACCTCAGCCAGCACAGTGCGCGGCGAAAGCTTCTGGGAGTTGCAGTCCAAGAGCATCTGGGGGTTGCCCAAGGGATAGGGGAAAACATTATACTGTATACCTCTTGCACTGTCTGTCAATGGCAGTTTGCATTTTGGATCCTCCAGTGTGTGCAGTATAAGTATGTAGCCCACATGCTGCTTTACCCTGGCTAACATGACCTTATTATTGCTCTGATACATTCTAGTCCAGTGATCCACCTATTTTGTATCATATGCTGCCAATCAACACTATCCTGTTACCATATTGCACAAAATATGTAGGGCCAGGCTTCAGAGGTTATATTGTTAATATGTGACCCAATGGATTGACTGCTAAAAGAAAAACGAGCCAGTGACCTAACATGTATGTGACCTTCCTGCTTTAGGGCCTCTGTAGCTTTCTTTCTTTTTTCTTTTCCTAATTTGGGATTTATTTCTCCCCTGCCATCAAAATAGATAAAACAGTATGCAAGTTTCAGATCGAGAACAGAGATGAAAACCAACACATTTTGATACGTTGATCAGTGCTACAGTAGTGAAATGCCAAAAGAGCTTTAACGTTAATCCCTTGCAGAATACCCGGCAGCATTTATTAACACTCTCTGAGCATCAGAATATTTCTAGGCCACGTTTTACTGCACTTTTTCCTTGGCATCAGCATTACTAGCAGCTCTCTGTGCTGCAAATTCAGCAGCACATATGGCTCAAATCACTGCAGATTGACCTCAATATCCTGCATCTGACCCCAAGTAGCGCTGAGCTTCCTGTGCTCAGCTTTAGAAGCCAATAGAAGGCTGTGGCAGTCAGCACGTGGGGCCCTTTCAAAAACTAGGGTTGCATAAAATAGAAGGATGGAATGCTAACTCCAGAGATATAAAACACAAATTTCAAGCCTCTTATATACAACCTGCCTATTTCTTTGCCATTCTTTCTTTTTCTGTTACAAACTGGTGTGCCAGCAGATGTGTGGGATTTTTAGATGAATTAGGGGGAAAGGTAACTTCAACACCTTAAGCACATTCTAATCGGAAAAAGTGGATTGTGCAAAAATGTTTTACAGTATTTGCCAAATGCTTTCTTTTGCTAATATATATATTTTTTATCAATTTTGTTATGAGCAATCCTATTAATCCACATTTGGCTCCGATTCAAAGTACATTTAGGCTCTTTTTGTACATATGTCATGCTACAAATATGGAGCAATTATTTTTAACATGTACAGCACTTTCTCCTGCTCCTTTTCTATCCAGGGGTAGGAAAGTTGTGAGTTCACTAACACACCTGTCTGCACCTGTGATTTGCATTATTCATGGCTGCCTCCCACACTGCTGCAGCCATAATTTTTCATTTCCCTCCCTCCTGCCACTACTGCTTTAGCCCACCCCTCTGCTTCCATTTTGTTATTGTAATTAGAATAGGGACAAAACAATGAATTACTTGGCTCTGACTGTGCTCACTCTTGGCTCTGGCCCTGCCTACTTTTTTGTTTGTCCACCGTCAAGATGCAGCTTAGGTTAAAATGTCCAAAGTTGCTTTCCTTAGTGCCTTCTGTCCTCTTTTCTGGCAGCTGCACCCCACCAAGAATGTCTAGGCAATATGGTCAAAGAACTGCTACTTAGAAGAGCTGATTACTTAGAGCCTGCACTTAAATCCTGCTTGTATCATCATTTCGAAGATGGAATATCCAGGCCAAGCTCAAATTATGGCATTCTTAGAGGAGAAATACAGAGCACAATGATGAACAGTCCAAGTCATTTTTTGGCATGACCAAAAGGAATCCCAAAGGGTTTGGCAGACACAAGCTGACGAACAGTTTGTTTCCACCACTAGGAATAGGTGAGGCAAGTTCATATGGTGTTGCTGTCAGGAACTGCCCCTAATTTACTTATGGGCCATGAAATCTTAGATTTCCATGTGAACAGTGGCATGTTCTCACAGAGATCCTTTTCTGCTAAGGAAGCTGCTTTTCCTGGGGACACCTTTCCTGGAGGCTTGCACTCATCTGAGGATCTCCTACCTAGCATAGGCCTACATTTCATTCTCAAGAACTGAGGGGAAGCCCCAAATCCTCATCTGAGTCTCAAGCCCTCCCTTCAGAAAGGTTTTGCACTTCAGAAGTCCAGGCCTCACTCCATCTTCCCCTGGTGACAGTGTGACACCTACGTGGCAACCTCCAGAGTAAATTCCTCAGTTCTGTCTTTTGCCAGATATGAACTATGATGTCTACACTAACAACTTTATGAATAACATTCACTAAGTTATCTTCTATCCAGTTCATTTGCTAGGTTATATCAAACTGCTGTTTCAATGCTCAGAATAAAAATGTTTGGGACTGGGGATGAAGTAGGGAGGCTTTAATGGTAAAAAAAACCCCACCCCCTCCCTGAGTCTTAGGGAGTCTTGGAATCTGAAACAGGTTTACGTCTGTGTAACTATGCCAACAGGATTTTGCCCAGTACCAACAAGATAAGTAGACCCACCCTCTAGAATAGTTATAAACCTAGACTTACTGTTACTTTCAAAGTATGAAATGTACACTTTACTGCTTTATCTAACAATAGTTCACACAGAGGTAACTATTCTTGTAACTGTTCTCAGTAACTGGGAAGGTATATGCCTTCAAATTCCCTCTTTCCACAGCACACAGACATTTCATTCTAATTCACCACCCTGTCTTCCACCAAGAACTGAATATATTAGTCAAGTGGAAAAAAACAGGAATGAAACTGCTAAATAACAAAAACAGAATCCTAATCTTGCAATGCTAGCACCTCCAGGCTCCTTTTCCATTAAGTGGCATATGTCTGCTAAAGCGAGAGGCTGAAAACACGGTAAAGCAATGAAGATGGAATGAATGCAGAAAGTAACAAATAAGAGAACAGTACACAATCCAATACAAGTCAAGCAGAAACGTCCAGCACAGTCTGTCTTACTTCATTCTTAAACATCCAAAATATTTGGATTCCAAATATTTCATTCTCTTCCTCAATTCAAAATGCTCTCTCGCCACCATGTGTTTGCATTGTTTTTAATTTAGAAGATCATTTTCAGAGCCTTCAGGGTCCTATACAAAAGCACTGCATCCCTCCCCCCTACTTCTCCCCAACTCAAAGCAATCCCTTCTGTGATGTCATGATAGTCCTGATCAACAGCATCACTAACTGATGCTGCTGCCCCAAATCTTGGAGACAAAGCTTATTCAGCATCAGTGGATAAGGCTTCTCATTGGTGGTGCAGGAAACAAAACATCTGTTCCCCTCCACAGATACTCTGGGCAACAGTAATAGGCCAGAACGAGTCTACAGATCTTGTCATGTTTCTAAAAAGCTACGTTTTTGCTTCTCCCACACAGAGATGTTAGTTTCAAGATAATATTACCTACAGGCTGTATTCATGACATACACAATATATACATAATGTTAGCCAAGAACAGATAAGAACAGCCTCAGGGAAATACATCACTAGTTTGCATAGCATTGTTCTGGTTGTTTTAAGAACCCCACAGATGAAGACAGAGAAAGAATAATATGTTCATTTGGGATCATTCTGATATTCTCTGAGCCTCTTGATATTTTGGTCTTTTAGTCTCTCACACATCAAACATGTTTACTTTCATGCTGCAGCTGTGTTTTTAAAGATGACTTAAGGCCTGATCACACCAGCCAAATGTACCCAAGTTTTAAAGATTCTTTCTATACTTCTATTGTACTGAATTGCAATCACGTGGTATGTATACCAGGGTGAATCTTCCCATTTGTTTTAACATTATTGTTATATATACACAATGGAAGGCAGCCACATGGCAATAATGGCAGCAACCTTACCCAGGGACTTGTCATTGGGAAAGAACTGATAGGGGCATTCACACATACAATACCGGTAAGGAATGTTTCAATACGTCATTGGTACAAAATAAAACAACAACTCCCCAGCAAGGGGGAAATAAACTGCAGATACACCACTGGCTGGGGAAATGATTCAATCATCGTCATGCATCATGTGACCAGAAATGTATGCAATGATCTAAATAGGGTATAACAGGGAAACATTTGACTGGTATGCTCAGGCCCTGAGGTCACTCTGACACATCAGTCCATGCATATACATATATTCCATCTCCAATCTCAATAATGACTCACTGATATGGATTTTACATGGTGAGTATTTTTTTAAAAAGGGTTTTATTTATCCATCTAAGCTGCATGCTTTGCTGCTGCCTTCTGTCTAAAATACAATTCTCTTGTATTTATGCAGATCTGACAAAAAGTGTGGTACTGCAAACAATTTAAACTGACATTCTGCCTGCATGTCAGGACACATGATATCTCCTTTTGCTGAACACATCTCTGTAGACCAATCTCTGTAACAGCACAGGAAATCTTTAGTACTTGCACTGCTTGTCAATGGGGAGAAGAGAGATTTAATGAGAGTACTTATCGCACAATCTGGCCTGGCCCTCAATGCACAACAGTGACACTATAAATGCTATACAAGAAAAGCCAACCTTCAAATCTTGATATTTCATTCTATCAGTTTAGACCAGCCATTCTCAACCCTTTTTTTTTTTTTTGGTCATGGCCAAATATTGGCCAAAGCAGGATTGTATAAGTCACAAAGCAAACCATAAGGTGGTGTGTGAAGAATAGCTTCCAGTCTGTGGCCTCCACTGGGAATGGCTGGCATAGACTATGGGATAAAACATTCTTTAAATATCAGCCATTTACTATACACGATCTTTGTCTGTCAAACTGGCAGCATAAGAACTTTCAGCAAACTTCTCTTGAGGCCTTGCTCCAATTGCCCCAGTGTCTGCTATACTATAAAAAGTTATCCATGCTATCATAACTTCTCTGAACTACAATCTCCCTTGGGACAAATACAGAACTACTGTATCTGTAACCTATAACTTGATTTTTTTAAAAAAAATCATGTGATTTTAATATAGCTTAACTATTTTAAATTAAATGTTCCTGGACTGTGATTCCATGAGGTGAAATTTTAGCCTGGAGTTGAAGTGATTTAATGGAGTTTATAATGCTGGAACTCAAGAGTCTTTGAATTGCTTCCCTATATTATTCTGGTATGCCATTTCTTTAATGTGATTAACAAGATTAAATTATCTTTCTTCCCTCACTTACTTTTTAAAAATTCATATGCAAATGTTAATGCTTATGAAATGTGACACTATATGATCTCAAACTTGGGGGCAAGGACAGAGGGAACACATACCCATAAATCCTGAGAAACTATTTGCATATCCTTGAAGCACAAGAAGGTAGAAAATTAAGAAAGTGTGCTGTCAAAACTGTGCATTCCTTTTTCTCCTGCTATATAATGAACACTGATTAATGTGCACAAACCAGACATATTGCTAGTAGAAGAAAGTACAGAAAAGACCCGCTCTAAAAATTTGTGGTCAAATCCAAATATTTATCAATATTATCATACAGTATGCAGTCTGTCTACTGTATGCATGCATACAGTGTTGTTGTTTGGTCGTTAAGTTGTGTCCGACTCTTCGTGACCCCATGGACCAGAGCATGCCACGCCCTCCTGTCTTCCACTGCCTCCTGGAGTTGGGTCAGATTTATGTTGGTAGCTTCGATGACACTGTCCAACCATCTCGTCCTCTGTCGTCCCCTTCTCCTCTTGCCTTCACACTTTCCCAACATCAGGGTCTTTTCCAGGGAGTCTTCTCTTCTCATGAGATGGCCAAAGTATTGGAGCCTCAGCTTCAGGATCTGTCCTTCCAGTGAGCACTCAGGGTTGATTTCCTTTAGAATTGATAGGTTTGTTCTCTTTGCAGTCCAGGGGACTCTCAACAGTCTCCTCCAGCACCACAATTCAAAAGCATCAATTCTTTGATGGTCAGCCTTCTTTATGGTCCAGCTCTCACTTCAATACATCGCTACTGGAAAAACCATAGCTTTGACTATGCAGACATTTGTCGGAAAGGTGATGTCCCTGCTTTTTAAGATGCTGTCTAGGTTTGTCATTGTTTTCCTCCCAAGAAGCAGGCGTCTTTAAATTTTGTGGCTGCTATCACCATCTGCAGTGATTATGGACCTCAAGAAGGTAAAATCTGTCACTGCCTCATTGCCTACAGAAGACAGAAGCATTTATTTATTTGTAAGTTTGTTCACTCTGTTTTATTAAGGGTTGATCTATTTTTACTGTTTCTGTTTCCAAAACAGCTCTTTTACAATAAACACTCACTAATTCCAATGATATAAAAGGAATAATAATAATTAAAAAAACCCAATCTCTAAGCCATCTAAGATCCAATACCTACTAATATCTTATACCTGTCCAGGTTTCTTATCTTTGGTATTCATCCTCATTTCACCTAAGCGTCTTCACTGTATGGTTTGTTCTACAACAACAGTGTATATTTCTTATCTTCTGATATGCAAAGGTGTGCATGCTAAGAGTGTATGGAAAACTGTCAACCATAAATATACGCCTACCAATATATCAGTTCTCAACCATAACAAAGATGAAAGTTTCAGCAATCTGCATTTTCACAATGCTTATTTTATCTGGAGCACTCTATTAAACTTTAAATATTTGAACCACACTATTTCATAACTTTATTCATACCTAGAATAAAAAGAATCATTTAAAAGTTTAGAGAAAACAACTGATTTCCATGCTCTCATGTGTGTGTTTTTTTATTTAATTTAATTTAATTCTTAAGTCAATCTCTTGCATATCACAACGCCTTCAAGGTGATTTTCAACAGAAGAGTGAAAAACCTGGTGGCTGCAGGTGCAGTCACAAATGATCCACCGTATTCTCATGCCATTCTGGTCTCCCATTAGCCACTGCAGTGCTAAATGGTGCCTGATTTTTCTCGTGCTTTTGCTGCCAATCAAGCAGAGAGTAGGCCATCCGGAAGCAGTATTTCTCCAGGCAGACCTAAGCAGAGGAAACTTCACTCAGGTCTACTGGGGAAATAGTTCAGCAAAGCCCTGGCACACTCAGACACAATCACTGCTGGGCCTTCAATAAAGAAGCATCACTTGTTCTTCCATCCCTTCTCCCTTCAGTTATACTGGATTTTCACAGGCTCAAACTAAAGAATTGATGTATGAGTGATACTGAGCAAAATGGAGCTTCACATTTGTACTTTTTTAAAAGCTTGTTTACCACTACATCTTTTTTTATCACAGTTTTGTAGATTGAGCGATTGTGTGCATAGAATGAGATTCAATTTGGAGGAGCATGGCAGGCAGGCCCCATTCACAGGTAGGGGATCCCTTGGAGGGCTTGGAGATATGAGCATGCTCTTCTCAGGGGAGCCACCCACTTTTTCATAATAGACAGTAGGTGACCACCAGCCACTTTGTACCTTGTGCTATGGGGGATACCCTATTCTTATAATTCTATGAGAAACCCAGCAAGTGTACTAGCAAGTCACATTGATCAACAATCAGGTCTCCTTGTGATTGGACTGGGTTATCCTATTCCTGCTATAACCCAGACAGTTGTAGCAATGTTATTGTTCACCTTTCACCAACAAGTTAACATGTTGTCTTTTTTAAGAGGATCTGAGTAGAACATCCACCTAGGTCATTAGAAGTCACCAGTTAGAAGTAATCAATAGCCCAAATTGAAGGACTACAGTCATTATATGAGGAATCAGATACACTGAAAATCCTTTAATAAAAGGGGGGGGGGGTGTTGAACAGTCTTACATTTCAACAGTCTTCCATCCTTCAGTAGTAAAGAACTTATAAATTTCCTTTGAGAGAAGGTTCCATAAAGTGTTATCACCACTGAAAATACACAGTGGTATCATGTTTCTTGGAAGCAATATCCCACAAATTCTGCACAGGGTTACAAAGATACCGAGGGACATGGAAATTGCAGTTCACTGGCTGTATACCTGGAAGGCCAGAACTTGTCCATCCCACCAGCTGATCCAACATTGCCACTGGAGGATCAAACGGCTTTTGTGATACCTACTACTTTCCAGAAGTTAAAGCTGATATGCCATCGACCCTTCCCAGACAACACGAGGTAACATCAATTATTATGATGCATTATAGATAAGCTGCTTTTAAACTCTTTTTGGAAAAATCTATTCTGAATACTCTTCTCTGGCCTGTTGATAGAGACCAGCCACAGGAAACACATTCTGCCTGTTTTAAAAGAGTTTTGCTGTTTCCTGTTTGTTTCCTTCACTAGTTTCTGAGCACAGTTCAAACTGTTGCCTCTGAGTTACCCGGCTTTTAAGGCCCTACAGGGCTTGGGTACCCAAAGGCACATCTTTTCCACACGCAAGTGCCTGTTCCTTGAGACCTTTGTCAGAGGCCTTCTCCAGGCATGCTGCCCTTTAAAGTCAGATGGAGAACAACCAAAGGGCTTTTCAGCTGTAGTGACAAGCTTGCAGATTACTTTCCACAGAGAGGATCTTCTGGCACTTTAGTCCTGGAATATTCCTCTCCAAGGAAGATGAATTTCCTTAGCACTACGTGGCTGCCTTTCCCCCCCAGTTTTTCCAGATCTTCCAACACATCAGCTGAAGCTGTTTTCAATCTACTCCTGAAGCTCACACTTTTTTTAATTATTATCATTCCTTCTGCTTTAACCTTGTTAGTTTTGTTTCATTCTTGTTACTGTCTTGTGCTTTACAGTTTTTAGATGACTTTTGTCACTATGATGCATTTATTTTACTAATGAGGAAGAAAGAAATTGCAAAAGAAAATTAGCAAGCACACCTTAAACGAGACATAAAGACTTAACAGATGCCGCCAAATGGCAGGAAGGAAATGGAAGTCTTCTGGTGGTGACCAAATGCATACAATGATAGAATGTATAGAGACAACCATTGCACATGAAGGAAACACAGTCAAGTAGCTGATCATCTAAGACTTTTGCTTGATTTCATCATGATATGAAGGTGGATAGAAGACAGTCAGAAAATGATATAAATGATATACAGTGGGGTCTTGACTTGAGAACTTAATCCATATTGGAAGGCGGTTCTCAAGTCAAAAAGTTCTCAGGTCAAATCTGCATTTCCCATAGGAATGCATTGAAAACTATTTGATCCGTATCTGCTCTTTTCCGTCCATAGAAACTAATGGGAAGCTGCTATTCCGCCTTTGACCATTAGAGGGGGATATTTTGTTTCTTTTTTTTCTTAGCTCAAGAAAGGTTCAGGGAAGGCAGGGAAAATACAGTCCAGGCAGTACAGTACCAGGCAGTCTGAAGACTGTCTCCCAATCCACTCTCTAAACGCTGGGAGGAGTGAGGAAGCAGACAGGCACCCTTTTCACTGGCCAACAGTTAACTGAAAGTTCACATTTTGCACTTTCCCTACCTCCCACGTGGGTTTTTTTCAGTTCTTAACTCAAATTTAAGTACTTAAGTCAAGTCAATATTTTCCTATGAGAGTGGTTCTTAAGTCAAAATGTTCTTAACTCAAGCCGTTCTTAAGTCAAGACCCCACTGTAAAAGATAGGGACATGGTTACATGTAAAAAAAAACCCCTGTTCTTGAATCAGATTTAGCATGCTTGACAAACAGGGAAGTATGGATTTATTTATTTTTGTCTAGGAGGAGTGGGATTTTTGGTTGGAAAGTTAGATATTTTACTAGGCCATAAAATGATCATTTATTTGAAACTGCTAGTGAAATTTATTTATTTTGAATCGGTTTTGTATATGAGAATACCTCTCTCAGTGTACATTGTGTCTGTGGGGTATGTCAAGTAATGGATGCCAGGATCACAGTTTTAGGCTGCAGAGAAACCTTGCAGTTCAATCAGAGAGAGAAAGGTTGGGGGAAGTGCTCCCACCTTCACAAACCTAGAAGCTGCCGATCTTGTCAATTTCCCTTTGCCACTCACTGGTGTGCCTTCTTGCTTGCCAGCTCCAGTTGTTGGTTTCCTCGCTGACTCTCTTTGTGTGTGTTTGTGTGCATGTCTTAGATTCCAGGGAAATCTTGCAGTTTGATCTGTTTAATCTTTTTCCTGTCTGTCATAATGAACTAGTGCTATGCCAGATGGCAAGACACACACAGAGGGGGGGGGGGTGCATTTCTTTTTCTTTTTTGTAAAAAAATCATCAACCTTCTCAAAAAACAAAAGCTTCTTTCTCACCCAAAGGGACTGTTTCTTATACATACATATGCACACTAACTTAAATATTCTGCTCTGAAAGATTAAGAAAGAAATTATTTAACAAAGGCTACAACACATATAAGGTGACTCATGACCCTCCAGAAAAAAGCCTTGGGGTTATGAACTCGAGGTTCAGAAACACTGCTCTAGTCAGACTCACTATCATATAGCTTAGACAAAAAAACTTAGTTTGTATCACAGAAACTGTATTGCTTATTTCCTTTGAAAAGTTTTGAATCTAGAGAAGTGCACGGCTGTGTTTTGTCCAGTGTGGCACCATTTATGGAAACATCTTATGCAAGACACATTGAACAAGCATATTTTATATTGTCTGTCAATCCCAAACTCGATTAAGTAAAAGTTCCTATGTAAATATATAGCCAGTGATATTCAATTATTCATATTCACATTCCCAATGATACCTGAGAATGTGAAAACTGAACTGCCCTATGTAAATTTTATTTGGTTTTAGTACATTTTTAACCCTTCTTTTGGGGCAAATCCTAATCTTTCTGCCTTCCACGCAGCAAACATCAGAATAACTTTTTTACGTTCCAGTGTGTCTTTATTCAGCAAACTGTGTTTGAAGCTAGCTAACATCTAGGTATGCTTGAAGACACTGATCTTTGCAAACTGTGCTATGAGAGACTCCAATCTACCCTAAGGACAGCATGAGACATCTTCGTTATCCACAGGCATTCATATATCCCAAAGGTTCCAAAAGAGATCTTGGCTTGCTTGCTTTTCACCTATGCCTCTATAGAAACATACAAATATAATTATCGCAAAATACTTTCAAAATGCATGTTTTGAGATAAAACGTATTTTTAAATTTTTTAATGTGAATGTAAATTTTATTCTTAAAAATAGTACAGATTGATGCAGGAGCAAGACCAGACCAACTCAACAATAAATGCCTTGAAAAGGGATACTAACGAGAAATACAACACAAAGGTAGCCTTCTCCCACCTAGATCTACCCGAATCACTCGCCATAGCCAGGAGGAACAGTTGAGGGGCCTAATGCCGAGAAAGGCGCGGAAAGAAAGAACGAGAAACCCGGCCTTCCCGGCAGTGGCCCCTCGGCTCTGGAATAACCTCCCATCAGTGATTCGCCTGCTCCCCTTGCTGGGTGTTTTTAAGAACCAATTAAAAACTTGGCTGTTTAGGCAGGCCTTCCCTCCTGTCAATACTTGATTTTATTTTTATTATAATTTTCTGTTTTCCCATCTTGAGCATTACTTAGCATTACTCATCACTATTGTTTTGAATTGTTTTTAACTGTTTTAGCATACAATGTTTAATGGAACCTGCCCAGAGTAGACTTTGTCTAAAAGGGCAGGATAGAAATCAAATAAATAAATAAATAAATAAATAAATAAATAAATAAATAAATAAATAAATAAATAAATAAATAAATAAATAAATACGGTAAAAGAGGTTACTTAAACCCAAACTACACTTGATATTTCTAAATATTAACTGCTGTTCTTTCTGTTCCAAAGTGTTCCAGGAACTATTTGTATCCAACAACAAGTCCCAATTTCCAAAAGCAAACCACTCTATACTGCTATTTTGGCAAAAATGCAGCCCATCTTTCTATAAAGTAAAAGCAAAAACCATTAACATTGATTTTCATTTTGTTTCACTTTATGACTAATTTTGCACCATAATAAAATGTCTTGCAGAATTTGCCTTCTTTTCTTCCTGGTCACAAAAGAATCTCAAAATGAATGTCTTTGTATTCTTGAGCAATGCCAGACAGGATCAGATGAAATTATCTGCCAATGAGTTTTAATTCCTCTTTTCATATTAAATTATATGTCATAAGGAAGTATCAAACCAAAGACCACAGTATTAATTCATGCCCTTTGCCAATGAAGAATATAAGATAATTACCACTACTACATTACTTTTCCTGATTGACTTCTACTGAAGAAATAACCAAAACAACTCTTTCATGTACAGAATTCATGTGGGATCTGCAGACTGGGCTTTGTACGAAGATATTTCACACATATCAATATGGATTTGATTTATTCTATGTTTGTAACACATATAAAATGAACATTTATAATTTAACATTATTATAATTTATCACTAAAATACTTCCTATATTTAAACAAAGAAAAATGTATACACTATTTTTAGAAAGCATTCAGGATAGATTTAGTATATCAGACTTATCTAATGTATGCACATTTACCATATACTAAGCGGGGCACTCTTCTCCGACTTCCACCATTACTTTCAACACCCCTCAAGAGGTGGAGGGTGATGAGTCTGAAGAGGCACAACCCTGCTATGTTCGGAGGCTTTCCAGGTGGTGAGTGCTCCCATGCTGGAGGCATTCAAGAGAAAATTGGACAACCATCTGTCAGATCTGCTTTGATTTGGATTCCTGCATTGGGCAGAGGGTTGACTCAATAGCCTTATAGTCCCCTTCCAACTCCATTATTCTATGATTCCATGTGACTCATGACCTTGCAAAATCAGGGACCTAACTCACATGGAGAGGCTCATGTATTGTGGATCTCTCTGTCTTTTCAGACTCATTACCAGTCACATGTAGGAGAGTAATAAATGTGATGACTAAGGGTTGTGTGGCTAGAGCACTCCTTTCTACATATACTGTATTCAGTATCCACATATTAGCCATGCTGAAATAAGGATATGCAAGTTGTTATGGAACAAAAATAAGGAAATGATCACTAAGAAACTATGTTAGCGCAAGATTGAAGAATAAGTGTTTGTTTTTAAAACGTTCTCAACCATCCTAAAGACAATTTACACACATGTAGGTGAAGCCGCATAAGCTGCACTGGCAAATTCCACTAATAAACAAAGTGACAGCTGCATTTCTGGTCTAGTGTCTTTTATGTGATAGGGGCACAGGGTGGGCTGTTTTGCTCCAGAAAAAAAAAGTCATAGAATCACTTCCTTTAGGAACAAACCAGCCTATCCCTGCAGCAAATGAAACAGTAGGCTAAATGCCCATACAGTCTCCTCTTATAGGACCACGAATTAAAAACTCAGCATTTGAACTGAACAAAAACTCTTTAGACTGTTGCTTTCAAATTATTCAGAAATCATAAATCAAGATCATATCTTGCTTTATGAACCCAGTGTGCTAGGGGAGGAGCAAGCCAGGACCCCAGATTGGACGTAATGTTAAGCTTTTAATTTTAAATTAATAAAACTGGAGAAAGCAACCATGTCTTCTATTTGCTTGAGCTAAACCAAACTATGGAATGAAGTATTTATATACTAGAAGGGAAAAATTTCTTCCAGTTTGTCTCTATCTGCACTACATGGATAATCTGAACTGAAGTTTAAATTCAGGAAATAAATTTAAAAATGAACCTACTCCTAACAGGTCAGTGGTTAAAAAACTTTGGCTCAAATTAAGTATGTAAAAAAATTTCTCTCATCAGACAACAGTGACTTAACGAAACTGGAAAAGAGTGCAAGCTTTATTTTATTTAGCAGTGAAATAATTACACTGTCTAGCTCCCACGTCACATTATTAAAAGCATTGGCCTTAGGCAAATGCTTCTGTGAAAATTTGTTTACTGCCACAGCTAGCAGATAACACTAGAGATGGGGACAAGGTTAACGGATCAACAAATACGAATATATGAATATTCTTTGATGAATCGATGGATCGATCCGTCGACACTTTAAATGGCTATAACACTGGCCCCCAACAATTTAAAGACACCAAATTTGCAGGGAAGCTTCTTCAGACGCTTTTCTACAACTCCTGGAAGATAGGTGAACATTGCATCACGGAGGACCCCCAGGAAAGCTCCCCCCAGGTACATGGAGACTCCAGAATGGCAACAGAGCTTCCTATGTCTTTTCCCAACAAGCCTGCAAACTTTGGTGAAAATTGGATATCGGACATCCAAGTTACAGTATTCACTCACAAATTAGGTCTCTCAGGAGAGTTTACCACACTGCACAGAAGCCCATTCTGCCTACTGGCTGCCAATCAGCTGATCAGAAGCCAATAGGCAGCCACCCACACACACGGCCAGCCACCCCAATAGCCTACCCCACACCCTTTCCTTTCCCTACCTTGGCCCCCACTCCCACCAACACCCCGTTACCTTAATAGCTGCTGCCAAAGTCTCCATCAGGCCTTCACAGCCACAGTGTGTAAGAATGGAGACTGGCTGCCCTTTGTAAAGATGGTGGCTGCTGCTTCATTTAGGGTAGGGAAGCTGCAGCTGCCGTCTTTGCAAAGGTCAGCCTGGATTCCCTTAAGGCAGGCTAAGGGAATCCCTTAAGGCAGGCTAAGTCTCCATTTTTACATGCATGGCTCTGAGGCCAGAAGACCTCGGCAGCAGCAATTAAGGTGAGAGGGTGTCAGTGGGGGTGGTGTGGTGTGAGGTCTAAGGTAGGGAAAGGAAGAGGTGGGGGGTAGGCTGTCGTATTGAGTGGCTGTGTGTGGGTGTTGGCTGCCTTTCTGCCGTCAATCAGCTGATCGGCGGCCAGTAGGCAGAATAGTGGGTTAATAGTTTTTAATATGAAGGACGATTAAAAATGGGTAAATATTCATCCCTTCGTATTTGTGGAGTTCTCTGGAACACACAAATACAGATTGACGAATATTTAACTAATCAGCTATATTCGGAAAAAGCAATCCGTTTTTTTATTCGTCCCCATCTCTAGATAACACTATTCTGAAGTCAGCTGAATGACATTGCCCCTTTTGGGGAACACAGATATGAAAATGGAAGCCTTTGAAAATAAGTTCTGCTCTTGTTATTTCTGACACTGACTTAATTCAAAAGCAGGAACTGTGCATTTGTCCTGGAATTTTGTAGATCAATATCATAAAAGAGAAACCCTAGTTTTTAAGTTTGATGTGTGTGTGTTTCAGGGAGTAAAAGGATTAAAATCCCATCTCACTGGTTTTGACATGTGTTATTATTAATTAATAACAAAGCACTAAAGTGTACACAGTTGGAGACATCTTTAGTAAGAGCTACCCTCTGAGAACAAAATAGAGTTAAACCAGGTTATTATGAATTTAAAATTATTGTTTTTAAATTACCATAGAATGTACAGAAACAAAGGGAAAGTGGCATAAGTCCCACTTATGTCTGTCAAGCTCCCAAGAAAGTATGCAGACTACTGGACTTTGGTAATGCTAACAACAGGAGCCTTGGTAAGTCCAAGATCTACCCTCACCAGACCACTTCCTGGAGACAAACGGTAGTACAGTATTTCTTCAATATTTATTGATTGAGTACTTGTTCATTTATTTATTTAAATATTTATTTATTCATTCATTCATTGAAAAAAAATCTGTGTATAGCCAAAACAGTGCTGTTCAGACCCATTGCAGAGAGAAGTGTATCAGTTCTTAGATCTTCAACATTTTGCTGTCTTTAATTAAGCAGGACTACATTAAGCCCACAATATATGTACCAATTCCCTGAGCACTGTTATTTTCTAAACCTTTGAACACTCCTGTTTCAGACGTAAGGGATCATACTGTAGCAATAGTTTCTCTTCCTCTTGTGATACTCTCTGCTAAAAATATCTTTTATTCCAGAATTCGTGTTTTATCTTTTAGACCAGGGGTCTCGAAAATACAGCCCGCAGGCCACATCCGGCCCACCCGGCCTTTTTACCCAGCCTGTCCGTGCGGGTGGGCACACGCGGGCCGTGAGTGTGGGAGGGAGGGAGCATTTGTGTGTGTGCGCGTGCAGGCGAGTGGGTGGGAATGCATGTGTTTATGTGCATGCGTATGTGTGGGAGTGAATGTGTGCGTGCATACTAGTGGGCAGGAGTGCGTGCATGCATGCGGGTGGGTGGGAGTGTGTGGGCGGGTGTATGTATGCGTGTGTGCAGGTAGGCAGGAGTGCATGTGGATTGGAGTGCATTTGTGCAGGCATGCAGGTGGTGGGTGCAGGTGGGTGGGTGTGAGTGTGGGTGGGAGTGTGGGTAGGAGTATGTATGTGCAAATGCATGCATATGCACATGTTCCTTTGCCCCTCAAAAATATTGCAAATATATTATGTGGCCCTTCATTTGAAAAGTTTTGAGACCTCTGTTTTAGAGTATAACCATTTTAGGAATACAGAAACTTTGTTTTAAAGGGGTAGCACTTGCTGAAGAGCCATAGCAGGCTGGAACTCTGCTGATACTGTGTAGTCACAATATGAAAGAATAATTTGTTCATTTCAAAATCTGGACAGGTGCAGTCAAAAAGACAGACTAAATTATAGGTTTCAGTACACATGATACAACATGCAGAGATAAATAATTTGTATGGAAGCCAGTAGGTACAGTATTTTCCTGTGTTCTATCTCCAACTTTATCTCCTGAGCTAAGTTTTAAAACACAGCATCTTCATCACATTAAGTCAGAAGAGGCGCCAATAAAACATAGTATTTGCGAAACAAAAAAGAAAGAAAGCAATAATCCTGTTGAGATTAACTGTGTAATCTCCTCTTTCACTCCATCTTTCTCTAAATTGCCAAGTGATGACAGAATTTACTCCCTCATATACCAAAAGCCACCTCTGATTTGGCAAGATGCTCTTTATTTGAGCCAAAGATATTAAATGTAGAGCTGTTTCTGCATAATGTGTTAAACTGTCCTCTTCCTACCAGCAAAATTGGTCTCTTAACCTGGAGATTTGAATCTTTAAAAAAAGAAAGGGAAAAAAATATTAGGCTTCCCTTTTTTCATGCTTTGTTTAAATTAGATCATAAATACAGTTGTGAACTCAAGACTGTAACTTTAGATAAGTAAGAACTGATTCATGTGATTTTTTTAAGACCTGCCAGATTTCCAGTTCGACTGCAATACACAAGGCATAGCAAACAAACATATTTTATACTGTGAAAGGAAATATGGACAAGTAACTTACTAACTAACTAAAGTACTGATATTAACAATATTTCAGAACTGCACTTTTGTGATCTTCTAAGAAAGGCAACATAGCACTTCAGGTGAGCAGAAAAAATTATTCAACCTTACTCCCTACTTCATGATCTCCTTCTTACCGATTGCTATTCAAGAATGATTTTATTAGTATACTGTCTCAAAACTATGCTAAATTAAGTGCATGCTGAGCTGAAGCCCTGTTGTACTCAGTGGGACCTAAATACTAGTGGTTTTCACAAATGCAGATAATGGTTTCAGTTCTAAATATACTTATTATAATGTCAGCTCCATTGAACACTGTGGGACTTCTGAACAAACATGTACAGTACAAGACTGAACTGCATCTTTCTGTTCTGAGTTTGGCAGTGAACAAACACAGATGCTGCATAATGGACCATAAAAAATAGCATGCATTTTTGAAGACGGACATATCCATGTGTTCAAGGAATGTGCGAGAGGGTGGCTAGGTCATGCCTGCAAGCATTAAGCCTTCAAGGGCTAAAGTTTGGCAGCATCATTTTCAGGCATGAAATTAAAGGATGAATTCTGAATAAACCAGAATCAAGGAACACTGCAAATGACTATTACCAGCTGACATGCCCAGTGGTCGTATCAGTGTATAGTTTGTGCTTGTGATCATTTCCACCCTAAGCACATAAAGACATTTCTAACAACAAGTCTAGTAGTACAAGGAAACATACAGCCTGAATTGAGCTTGACAGAACTCTGGAATTTAAAAGGAACATCACAGCAATAGATTTAGTTGTATCTTACTGACAGCACTTCATCATTCCAACTGCAAAAGTGGTTTGAAATGATTTTTCAAGATGTTGGCCCTGTTAACCTGTTGCAGCAAAAACAAGGTTGTCTTACAGCACCTTAAAGATTTGTAAATTTTGTTTGTTATAGGTATTTGGAGACTGTTCTCTACTTTGGCTAATGTCTGAAAAAGCCTATGTCTTTTTTTTCCATCTCAAGGTGTCACAAGACTCTCTTGCCATTTCTGTATGAAGAGAAGCCTTGCACTGTTAAGTCTTCTCTTTAAGTAGACTTAAACTCTTGGATGATTCTTGTGTGACCTCCAAAGCCAATGTTATATCACCCTACTTTTGCCTACAGCCCAGCTGATTCACAGTAGGAATGGTGTTACCCAGCTTTGGGACTGCTGTTCAATCTTCTCCGATGCTGTGGTAAACCACAATCTCAGGAATGACATCTCATCAATATATGTCCATGAAGGGATGAAGAAGGTCTGTCTACATGTCTTTGAAGGTGATTGTATATATGTGTGTAAAGACATGCATATAACCTTCCCTTCAGGACAAAACATTATTCATTGCCTACCTTTCACCATGGGAGTAACACCCTCCAGGAACAGCTGGATTCTAGAGATATAGAATATCTCACATTAGGGAAATATATCTTTGCTCCTCCAGTAATGTATTTGCCATGCTTGCATTCCTACTAAGGATTTTTCTATCATCATGCCTGGCTAAATGCAAATCATCAGCACATGCAAAGTGAACTTTGAGACACACCCACCAATGATATATGCATCCTCACAAGTTAAGCAGGCCTAAACACATCTGTGCTAACATATAGATGCCCCTCAGCAACAACAGATTGCACATAACACACTGAGTTGTGAGTGGATACATTTCCCTTAACATTTTGAAACTAATTCTGATCCCTTCTAGATTAGAGGACAGACAGCTGCATGCAGGCACTACAGTATTTAAAAAGCAAGGCTTGCTTTTCATTCTATAATGCAAGCCAAATTTCACACCCCCACACACATCTTGGACAATCCATTTGACTGATATCCTAATCAGCTAATTGCATGCTACTTCAGTAATTTCTCCTGTTTCTACTGAGTTTCAAAAAGATTGCTTGACTTTAGTTTTTTATTACCATTCTCTTCTCTAGAGGAAGTTTATTCATCAATTCATCATAGAACTTATATGTATAAATAAACAAAAGTAAACTTTTGAAACATAATGTTAACTGGGAAGCCTGAAAAGTATTCCTGCAGTATTATACAGGAGTTAACTGAGCAGCCAGCTTCCACAGCAAACAAGACAAAACAGTTTCCCTTAAGACAAATTCTGGAGGGAAAATGTAAATGCACCAAATACAGGAATTGAACTTTGGCCACAGTTTATTGGATTCATTACCCAAAGTATATGCAGTTTATTCTTGGAGGCTTTCACAGCCAGGATCTGATGGTTGTTGTGGGTTCCTTGGGTTCTTTGGCTGTGTTCTGAAGGTTGTTCTTCCTGACGTTTCACCAGTCTCTGGGGCCAGCATCTTCAGAGGACTGGAGTTCCTACTCCAGTCCTCTGAAGATGCCGGCCACAGAGACTGGCTAGACTGGAGAAACGTCAGGAAGAACAACCTTCAGAACACGGCCAAAGAACCCGAAAACCCACAACAACTATATGCAGTTTATTCAATTTACATGCAACCTCAGATTGCTATACTTGTAGTTGCTGATGCCACTTCCTTCTCATGCCTCCTTTTTGCCCCTCCAAAGAAGAACATTTTGCCTTTGTTCTTTAGAGATGAAGAGAGGCAGCTATGATGACTGACATCTCCAGCTAGGTAGGTAGAACTTGGACTTTTATTTCAATGGGAAAACACACTATCTGACCAGGAGAAAATAAAGAGCAGGTGGAAACAGTATCCTGGAGACATATACAGAAGAGATAAAAGGATGACAGACTCCTCTGAAGAGGAATCCTATAATGAACAATCTGCAATTCTAGAAAGTTAAGAAAAAGCTGCTCTGAAAGCACTGGGAAGAAATAAATCACCAGGAGTAGAAGGAATGCCGACAGAACTATTTCAGGCCACAGAGACTGAATCTGTCAAAATCTTAAGAATATGCCAACACAGATGGAAGACAAAACAATGGCCCACAGACTGGAAACATTCAATATGCATTCCAATCCCCAAGAAAGGAGATGCCAAGGAGTGCAATAGCTATAGGACTGTTGTTTTAATTCCTCATACAAGCAAAGTGATGCTCAAAATATTGCAACAAAGGCCTTGTATGGAGCATGAAACACCTGATGTTCAGGCTGGATTCTGAAAAGGAAGAGGCACTTGAGTTCACGTTGCAGATATCCACTGGTTACTGGAATGCACCAAAGAGTTCCAGAAGAAGACCTTAATTCTAGGAAGAATATTTGTGAACTCTGTCCACTGGGGGGCCAAAGATTTATAGTGATTCCATCCAGAAAAACTGTGCAACTTATGTTAAACTGTTACAGAGAAACCTGACCTCTGTGTCAAGGCTACAAGCCAGTAATTTCAAATATGGGTGGTGCAAGAAACTGAAAGGCCTTGTATGCCCACAGAGGATACATCTAATTCTTAACTTCTATGGTTGTTCTCTTCTCCAAGCACCACTCACAAGGTGCAACAAGTGAAGAACGTTCTGTCCTCAGACAGAAATTGTGTATTTCTCTAAAGCATGGATACAGAATGTGTGGCTTTCCAGATGTTGTTGTACTGCAACTCCCATCATCATTCACTACTGACTATGCAGGGTAGGGCTGATGGGAACTTTAGTCCAGTAACATCTGGTAGATACACCTAAAAGAAGGCATGCATATAAACAGCAAGACTGTTGAAGTATACATATTAAATATGCCTTCATTTTATTTTATTTTCTATTTTTTATTTTTCCTGGAAAAAAAGATAGTACTTCTATTTAATGCTTGGGAAATAATGCCTTCAGCTTGGATAATAAGGGGAAGAAGTGTATTTGTACTCATGGCTAACCCACTATGCATTTTAAAACAACTGCAAATAGAGGTGTAGTTTATTTCAGAGCAATGTATTTTAAATCCAAAGTAGATTATTTATTATTTTATCATGTATGTTTATGGTTTGAGATAGAGTTCTGCATCCACAAATTCTAAATGGGCTTAGCAGCAAAGTGTCCAGTGTCCTCATTACTCATTCTTTACATCCTCTCATTAACACAGAAGGCTCAAGAGCAAGCAGAAGTGGGGGTGTGGAGCAATCTTGCCTTACATCATGGAAACTTCCATAAGGAGCAAACCATGAGGATAAATATCCCTTGTTTGTTTTCTTCCTAATGTTTGTTATCCAGGTCTCAGCAAAACAAAGATGATGTTGGAAGCTGCGGAGAGCCCATTTCTGCAAAAAGGAAATAAGGGCTTGTTGCACCCTGACATAGAAAAATTGTGGACACCTGCTGCTTTGCCTAATTTTGAATTAAACATGGTGATTGGGAAGAGAGTTAGTCTGAAACCTCCAACAGTTGCCTTGTGTACAAACACTTATTATTGCTGCTAGCATATTATTAGAGATACAGCCAGAGTCTTGCAAGATAGATGGCAGAGAAAGGAAGGGGATGAAGAAAAGAGAATCTAATAAAAGGGAATGACTAGAGCCATTTATGCTAAGGGCCTGAGGTTTCCTCCCAAGTCTGTTTCAAGAGGCACATAGTATGTTTCCATCATCACTCAATCTGCCTGGGCACAAATACCATGCCTTGTAAAATGTCATTATTAAACAAACCTTAGAGATTCAGTTAGTTCAAAATGAAATGTCTAACCACAAAGGTAGTGTTTTGATTTTCTATTTTAAACCCTAACAAGAGAACCTTATACTGTTAAGGATTTTCTTCCAACAAACCACCCTCAACATTTCTCATTTACTTTTGCTAGAATGCAGAAGAGGAAACTCGGGCTGGAGGGGGGAAAAAAAAACCTTATTTGCACTGGCTTATCAAAAATCCCATACTTTCTTTAGAAGTGCCATGAGAAGAGAGAGATAAATGCAGGATTTAAAGCACACACACACTGCACACATATACTAAATGTACTTAGTAACAGCAAAAAAATGAGGCTTTTAAGAACAAGATATAGTGTGTTACTATCTTTAGAGTGGTAGTCATGGATGCAGGCCAATGAATGGCATACAGCAACCATGTAGGAAGCAACAGATTTTGGAAGTATCATTGGTCAGAATGATTTCTATAAAATAATCCTCATAAGTGGAACTACATGATGGAGACCATACTGCAATATCTGCACCCTGCAGTTTTGCACCAAGCGCCTCAAAGTTTAGCAAGTAGAGTTTGGAAAAAGTTACCTTTTTTTAAAAAAAAATGCATGCCACAAAACCCTACCCACCTATCCAACCTAGCACAACACAACTCAACTCAGCCCATACCCAGCTGGGCTCTGTTTAGATGCAGCTTTGGGGAACCCATATCTATATTCTCAGTTCTTTATGCCACTTTGGAGTATTAGGCAGAAGGCCCAAACAGTCCCTTGTATTCTTAGGGAAAAGGGAAAAGTGACTAGTCAGGGAAGCCCCATGTAATTGGCGCTGATGGCACAACTACTTGAATTGTGAATGTTGTCCTCCCTCATGGGATAGTTTACACACCATGAGAAAACTTCCATACCTCTCTAACAGAGAAGGTTAGAGTGAAGGAAGTCTTACCCCACAGTCAACTCCTACAAGTAAGCCAGCATCACCTTGTTTGTGTCAAGCAGCAATGGTGCAGCCAGGGGCCACTTATTCTCACCCTGATGTTATACAATATGGATGTGAGCTATGCCAGTTTTTCCTTATGCCAAAGTATCACATTTTTCCCTCCAAAATCCTGGCAGTATGATTACTGCCAGTACAAATTACATCAATAGAAGACAGCCCCATGTGCTTAGCGCAATGGCCACAGTCCAAATCCACTGGCTATCAAAGATTCCTGGTTTAATTCTTGTAGAGCTGGATAAGTCACCAAACCTGGAAAACCGAGACTTGCTGCCACAAAGTGCAGAGACAATGATGGGCCAGGTGGACCAAGGATATGACTTAGTTAAGGCTCCTATAGCACTGTTGGAAATTGACATCCTTAAATATACTTGGAAAGAATGGAACCTGAACTCTCGTCTTAGTTGTTTTGTTTTAATCAGCACACCTTGCAATTGGATTGCTGTCTGCACATACAAGGGCTTCTTTTTCCTATACGTTAAAAGCCAAACCAGGTAAGTCTAGCAGCTAGAGGGCATGGAAGAAAAAGATAGAGTGGAACAATTATGCTTAATATTGCAGCAGTCACAGCACATTGACTGACCAGCCATTACAGAGGATTCTCTAGGCACTGCAGCAGAGATGAATTCAAAGAAGGATTTAGGAAGGCTAATGTAAGTGGCTTTGCAGATAATTAGTTGGATAATTACACTCTGCCTAACCCTAATCCCCGGATAGTTTTAAATGGAAATGGTGTTCTTCACATCCTAGTCCTGAACTTAGGTAGCTCTATTAGGCAGCTGCTGTGTGTTTCCATTCCAGATAGAACCCCACTTCAAGTGGCAATTGGGCTAAAGATTTCACTCAGGATGCTGCACTTCTGGTATACAATTACAGCCCTTTGAAGCAAGAAGTACTGTAGCTATTCATGCTATCCTGTTTCTAGTGTAATGAAAATTACTACCCTGCCCCCCCAAGTCTCATTCACAAGCTGTGTACATCCCCCCAAGATTAGTCTGTTCCAATTTTAGAAAATAAATTCCTTTCAAATGGAATTGTGCAAGGAGGCAAAATTTCAGAGAAATTCTCATGGGGGAGGTTCAGGGTTCTTGTAATTGCCTTACTTATAAAGTTACTGAGGATGTCAGCAAATGTTCTATCTTTCATTGCACAACTACCTCAGAGGCAGCTGGATGCATCTCCACCTTACCACACACTTCAGCTAAAGCCTTAAGGAAAGAAGTCATAAGGTGACTCCTCCACAGGGCTTTTTCATGTTGGCTGCCAGGGAAGCTGCAGAATGATGAAAAGATATGTAATATAGAAAGAAAAAACAAATGCAGTACCCTTAGTCTTCATGCAAAGTAATGGGAAAACAAAGAAATATATATTAAAATAAATTCTAAACAACCTAGAGAATGAGCCAAAAACAGCAGCCTTTTTTCATAGAGAAACAAGACTTGGGAAATCAAAGGATAAACTATGACACAGCAGTAACACCATCTTTTTTGGGGTGTAGGCACATCATTACCCTACCCCTCATACAGGCTACAGGGCTTATATTGCAGGAAGGGTACTATAACAATATACTGCAGCAGGGGAAAAATGTATAAGCCCTCCAAATAGTAATATTAGGGGAGTCCTGGGGAAGAGGCTGAACTATGAAGAATGACAACTAATGTTGAGCCAAAAAATTTCAGAACACATTCTCCATAGAAATACAGTAAGATTTCACTTCTTCTTACTCACTTAGAAATAGAAGGCCCTTTTGCAAAACTGTCCCCAAAATTTATAGAGTGGAGTGCCTCCCCAGTGCCATCACCACTATATGCCCAAAAATAACACAAGATAGAGGGTACTGTGGAAGAAGCAAAATGGTAGCTAGGCTAGTGTCACAGTTATTTTTCCTGCTACAGTATTTGCAACAGTAGTACAAAATACAACAATGCTTAGAGGGGGGAAAGTCTGTGCTACACAATCAATGGTGAACCCCATTTCTGGAAAATGTCTATTTGCACTGGAAATTCAGTACAATTGCATCCTTCATTTCTCCTCCACAAATAGTGTGGAGAATTTTGGGAGACCATTTGCACACAACTGCAATTCGTATGAACATAAAAGAACAGCTTCACATTTATCTGCTACGCCTTGAAGACTCTGCCAATATATTCCAACAAACACTTCAATGTTCTTAGTAATCTTAGTTCTGAATATAAAATCATACTGCATGTTAGTCATAATGGATCAGACCAAACCTTAGGCTAATTGCCGAATTATTGTCTGATGATTGGAAATGACCAGCAGTCTATTATGTTGCTTCCTCATTGTCCCTCGCAAGTGACTTAGACCGAAAACAGATATACAAAATGATCCTTCACTGGGTGAGAAGAATCATTAAGTAACACGAGTGTTATTTCTAGGATTATTATGATTAGCCTGTTTTGTTGTGTGATTGCTCTTCAAGACTTAAGCACTGAAATATGAATTCACAAACATAAGAAGCCTGCCTCAGTCATGTCTCTGTAACACTGAAGTATTTTCTGTCTTAATTATGATCTATCTTTAATGTCTGTTTCTTCCCAGTTAGCACCAAGTTAGCACTCACATTATCAGTCACTACAGTATAGGTAATGTCAAACTTATACCTGTCAGAAACAGGTGTGCAGCTGTGCCTTTGTGCTTCATTGATTGGTGGACACATAAGTGCAGGTATTACACAATCCACAGTGATCTTCACAACTAGAAGTGAAGGATGAAATGCTTGCATAAAAGAAAGGAGTAGTGAAGCTAAAGTGTACTTACCATATCCAAGTCATTATTTGATGACTGAGCAGAACTGCCTCTGTGCTGCATTATTAAGCCTGCAGGCAGAGCTATCTTGTAAATATTCTGATTTGCAAGGATTAAATAAACAACAAATAAAACACTTAGCATGGGAAACTCTCACAGATCTAGTCTGGGATGACTGAGCTAAACAGCTCCACATGGTAACATTCTGATACTGCTGATATTCCGTATCTTACACATCCCATTCACACTGGATTTGGTTTTCTGTACTATAGTTCTTGCGAGCCTTGGGTAACCCAGGTGTTCTTCAACTGCAACTCCCAGAAACCCCAGCCAGCACAGCTGGTGGTGAAGATTCCTGCAGTCTAAGAACACCTGGGTGTACTCATAGCCTGGAGGAAAAAAATCAGTTATACTTCTGAGGAGAAAAAAGGGTTAACATATTTGATCCTGAAAAGCTGAGTAGAAGTCATTTTTTACCCCACATGTTCTACACATGAATGAGTGAATACTTTAGGTATTATTTTGGCAATAACACCCTTTTAGTAAAATATTCTATTGGATTCATAAGTGTTTTTATGTCATATTAAGTTGTATGTCAGAATTAATTAGCTTATGATTCATTTACATATTGTTCAGGGTAAGTGCCTGGCAGATTTATATGAAAACCTTGTGCCAACCAAGCTTTTCACTGTAGTGCTGAAGTATGGATATAAGTCAGTAGGAAAAACTGTAGCTCATCTATTAAAAATGTAAAAAAATTAAAACAGAATGAATTAGTAATTACATTTTCAGGCAGTTCTACTCTTAGACTACATGAAAAGCACCAAGCTAGTTCCTCCCCTCAGAAAACTCCCCAGTGCTGTCCAGACTGTATATAATAAAGACCAAAGGTAAACAATCTGGTGTCCTCTGGATGATTTCTAGTACAATTCTCATAAGCTGCAGCCAGCATCATTCATACGCAAGTGCTATGAGGACACCAGGTTTTCAATCTTTGATGTGGGTTACATGCTAGAGTCTACTTTGAAATTTTAAAAAAAGGTGGTGGAGAGGGGCAAAGTAGAATTTTCCACACAAAAGCCCATGGGTGTTTGCTACTACAATTTATACTGTGCTCCTTCTGCCAAAGTAAGAGTTCAGTAAGGGCTTGAAAGCATTAGTTCACTGTTCTTGGCTGCCAGAGTCACAGAATGAAAGGATCCTGAACAAAAAAATTATTCAGAATATCAACAACTTCATCTGTTAATTTTCCTAATGAGCCATGTAGGACCAATCACTATGTGCTTGAGGATAATATGATATTCACACCAAGATGATTATTCGGAGTATGTGGGCTAATCACATGTGCTTTGTAGTAGGGGAAGGAGGAAGAGATTCTTCCCCAATATTTGACTGGAAATATGTGTGACAGTTGAAAGATCTTAACAACCTGAAACAATCTCAAATTATAAAACTGCACCTAAAATTAAGCTGAGTGAGTTAGGTATCTGACTATGGAGCCAGAAATTGAGAATACAATTCACCATTATGCACCCCAAGAGAAAAGCCAGTCTGTCTAGCTTTGGGCAAGTTGTACAGTCCCAAAGCGCCCCCTGGAAGATGCAAATGGTAAACCCCTTATTTAGAAAAACCCTGGGAAGGGTCACAGTTAAGTCAGAATAGACTTGACAGCACATGGTTATTATTTGTCAAGCAAATAAACAAAAGTACAGCACAGCTCAACACAGGCTCGAGGGCCATGAACATATGTGTTTCATGTCTCTGGGGGTGAACCACGGAGAAAGAAAATCAAGGATCTTTTTTTTTTTATTCCGGCTTAGCTCTACTATTCACTGGTTTTCAGTTTCACAGTGCTAGTAGTTTAGGAGAAGCCAAATAGCCCAAATGCAGAAAAAGTCCATGAGACCTGAGACCAGGAACAGTCAATTACATTGGGTTGCACGGAACCTAATGTAGATAGCCTGCAGCAAGGGCTTTTTCACTCATTGTCTGAATTGTACAGAATTACTTTCTTTCTGTGCTCCTCCTCTTCCATGCTTAGTTGTAGCTAGACGGAGGTTATTTAAGTCACAAAAGTATGTAAGCCAGGCTTGTCCAATCTGTGGCCTGTGGGCCGCATGCGGCCCAGGTCGGCTCATAATGCAGCCCAGTGCAATTTTTTATTTTTAAAGAAATTCCAAAATTTCAAGTTACACTGCCAGTGCTTGTGGCCAGAATATAGCCGGGACATGTCACAATGGTAGGGGGGAGAGAGAGGGAAGGAAGGAAGGAGCGGGAGGGGAGGGGAGAGTGGGGCTGCGTGTCTCATTTTCCCCACAGCTCCGTGACTGCATTGCGCCATCCCCGTCAAAAGGTGGACCCCTCCTGGCCCCATAAAGCCACCGGAGTCGAAGCTGGCAACTTCTGCTGTCTGAGATTGCAGCTGCCGGTAAGCGCGCTTGGAGCAGGGCTGCGGAGGACAGCTAGGGCTGCCCCCCCATGCGGCCCAAACCAAACTTATGTGCGGCCGAAGCCAAATTTTCATCTTCTAATGTGGCCCAGGGAAGGTGAAAGGCTGGACACCCCTGATGTAAGCCTTTCCATAACTCTGACAATTATAACTGTTAAAGGCATGAAAATTCTCTCACCATAATCATCTATGTTCATCAAACCATTCAGAATTATTTTAAGTTTGCTGAATGACTAAAAGAGGATGCCTGACATATTTTAAATATTTGTTGGAATAACGAATGTCGCAACATTGATAGAAAAAATAATTCCTGTGTTGATAAAAAAGATAGCATTTTACTTTACAGAAGTTCAGAAGAGAAAGGGAGAAGCAGCAATGCATGTGGTGGGATGAGCAAATGTGGCCCTCCAGGTGCTGTTAAGATTGCTTCTCCCAGCATTCCTCTCCATTAGCTATACTGGTTAGGGTGGATGCCCACTCTGCTGAAGACCTCCAACAACTCATGAATAGTTTTAGCAAGGCCTGCCAAGTCTTTGAACTAACTATCAGAAAACACAAGTCATGGGCAGGGCATGGACTCACCTCCCTCTATTATCATCTCCACGCAAGAACTGGAGGTTGTTAATGACTTTGTGTACCTTGGCTCAATGATCTCTGACACACTCTCTCTAGATGTTGAGCTGGCGAAACACATTGGCAAAGCAGATACCATGTTCTCTAGACTCACAAAGAGAGTATGGCTCAATAAGAAGCTGACGGCATATACCAAGATCCAGGTCTATAGAGCCATTGTCCTGAGTACACTCCTGTACTGTAGTGAGTCCTGGACCCTTTGTGCATGACAGGAGAGGAAGCTGAACACGTTCCATATGCATTGTCTCTGACGCATTTTTGATATCACCTGGCAGTTCCAAATAGAGTAGTCCTAGATCAAGCTGGAATTTTCAGCATGTATACATTACTGAAATAGTGACGTCTACGTTGGCTTGGGCATGATGTGAGAATGGCTGATGCTCAGATTACAAAAGATCTCCTGTGTGAAGAATTAGTGCAGGGAAATCGCCCCAGAGGGAGACCACAGCTGTGATATAAGGATATCTGCAAGCGGGATCTGAAGGCCTTAGGAATGGACCTCAACAGATGGAAAACCCTGACATCTGAGCATTCAGCCTGGAGGCAGATGGTGGATCACAGCCTCTCCCAATTTGAAGAGACCCTTGTCCAGCAGGCCGAGGCAAAGAGGCAGTCTCGAAACCAGCAAAATCAGGGAGCTGGATAGGGGACAGATTTTATTTGTCTTCAATGTGGAAGGGATTGGCACTCTCGAATTGGCCTTCTCAGCCACACTAGATGCTATTCCAAGTCCTCCATACAGAGCATGTTACCATAGTCTCTCGAAAATGAAGGATGCCTAATCTAAATCTAGCGTGGATGCCAATGGCATTGGCAACAATACCTGGAGGGCTATCCTTTGCTTGTGGCTGCTGTGTGGTCTGGTTCTCTTGGGATAAGTTAAGCAGGGCAGCATGTGAAGGTTCACAGCTTGGGGTTCATCTGGATCTGGCACTTACCATGGAAACCCATGTAGCGTCAGTGGTCCACACCGCCTACTTCCATCTTTGGTGGATTGCCCAGCTGCATCCCTATCTTGATTTGGGGCGCTCATCACTCTGGTCCATGTGCTTGTAGTCTCAAGATTAGGCTACTGTAATGTGCTCTACATGGGGCTACCTTTGAGATTTATGCAGAAACTTCAAATGGTGCAGAATGCGGAAGCCAGACTTCTCACTGGGGTGAGAAAACATCAACATATCTCCCCCACTCTGGCTGCCCTGCATTAGCTGCCCATTCATTTCTGCATTGATTTTAAAGTACAGTGGGGTCTCGACTTACGAACGGCTCGACATACGAACGTTTCGACTTACGAACTGCTCTCATAGGAATATATGGACTCGACTTACGAACTTAGATTCGAGTTACGAACCCTTTTTTCCTTTTTTTTAAAGCTAAGTCATCTTAGGTTAAAAGGAAAAAAGAAAAAATATCCCCCTCTAGTGGCAGAAGGCAAAATAGCAGCTTCCCATTAGTTTCTATGGACGAAAAGAGCAGATACGGATTAAATGGTTTTCAAAGCATTCCTATGGGAAATGCAGAATCGACTTAAGAACTTTTTGACCTGAGAACTGCCTTCCAATACGGATTAAGTTCGTAAGTCGAGACCCCACTGTATTAATGATGACATATAAAGCCCTAAATGGTCTAGGACCTCAATATCTAGCGGAGCGCCTTCTCCCACCTATATCTATCCAAATCACTTGTTCTAGCCAGGAGGGGTGATTGAGGGTCCTAATAGCGAGGGAGGCCCGGAAAGAAAGAACAAGAAACCGGGCCTTCTCACCAGTGGCCCCTCATCTCTAGAATAATCTACCCCCAGAAATTTGTCTGGCTCCCTTGCTGGGTGTTTTAAAGACCAAACTTAAGACCTGGCTCTTTAGGCAGGCCTTCCCTCCTGTCATTACTTAATTTAATTTTGCCATCTTGAATCATATTATGTTGTTGTTTTATTTTATACTGTTATTGTTTTTATGACTTTGTTATTAGCCACCCAGAGTAGACTTCAGTCTAGATGGGCGGGGTATAAATTAAAAAAAAATATTAAAAAGTATGTGTATGTGTGTGAGAGGGAGGGAGAGGGAGATTACTGTGTGGTGAGCTGAAACTCTGAAAGCTGGTTGTCCATGCTACTGAAATGAGTAAGAATGTAACATCTGTATATTTCTTTCTCCAAAATGCAGGAGTTATTCCCAAAAAACAAGGCAGCAATCTGGTGCATGTGTAATCCAAGACACCCTGATTACTGCAAACTGGACATTTTTAAAACAAAATCAGTGAAATACTGAGGCATGAAATTCACCTAATAGAGAGGCCAGCATTCCTGCACAGAACAAGCCAAGCATCACAGAGGATGGAATGTGGGAGTGTGGGAATAATTTACTTCTTCGAGTTTAGCTTTGGAGAAGGAGAGATTTTCTATAGCCATTGGAAACACAAATCTATATTTGGAGAATGCAAGCTTCATTTACTAGCACATATATAATTAAAGTATTATTACCGTATTGAGAAAAAATGCCTAAAGATGATAAACTTCATAAGATTCACTATACTGTAAAACTATGGATATGATATGGCAAACACTTTCCAAAAGTCATGTATAATTTAGCTAGCATACCGGTGATATCAAATTTCAGTCTATAGGTCCTAGGAGCTCTTATTAGTCCCCAACAGCTACAATTTTATTATCAAACAATTGCAAACTGTTTTTATATGGAAACTTGCTTTCATAAAGCAATAAAAACCACTTCTGCTTAACCTTTTGTTCACAACAGGAAATCGTATTTTGTTCTCGGTACCTTTGTCTAAAGTTCTTTTTGTACTGTATATGCATTATTTTATGCAACTACTATATTCATGTAGAAAAAACCACCACCAACAAAAACATGCCATCAAGTCAATTCTGATTTATGGTGACCTTTCCCAGGGTCTCCTTAGTACAGAGCACTCAGGGGTGTTCTGGGATTGCCCAGGTCACCCAAGACCACAAAGCCTTCCTCTACAAAGCACAGTGTGGAATTGAATTCTTGACCCCTGGTTCAGCAACCACACATTCTAACTCACTGAGCTATCTGGAAAAATAACTACTAGGTGATATGTAATGCTACATTTAATTCCACCATTTTTACACCACAGATGTCACCAAGTGCCAATACTCTGCTATAGTTCCTTTAAAAGACAAATAAGCCACTTCACAAGCATGGAATGGGCTGACTTCTGCTGTGCATGGCCTAGACTGCTGCTGCTACATTCTATTGCTCTTTCACTAGCCATGTTTTTAAAAACAAGTCTACTGTACAAATAGATGACTCCTGATTATGAATAATCATAATTAAGGCAAAATCCATCATCTTTCTGGTGTAAATCTGAGTGTGCATCGCCTGCCTATCCAGATATGAACAAGATGCATTCCCTTCATCTTAGCAAGAATCTCAGCAACCAGCAAGCATGACAAGGCAACAAAGACTGGTCCATAGATTATAGGCTACGGTTGGCCCACCAATAAATAAAGTATTACACATATAATAATTATAAGGCAATGAAGAAGTGCTAAGTACTGTAATTGGAAACTCTTTGTCCATCAAGACTAGAAAGGACACTTAAATCTACATCACAAGGAGGGTGAGTGAAAAATGAAACCCGTTACCTCTAGCTGATCTACACATTTGCAAACTCCACTCTGAAACTCCCTTTTGGGGAGCAGATTTTTCTGTTGCTTCTGTACCACCATCCCAACCCCTGGAAGCTCTGCAATGCAGAGCCTGGTGAAGAGTTTGGAAGGACTTGAAAAACAGCATCTCTTTGTGAGTTGCAGTGGTCTAACAAAAGTATCACCTACCATCACGTGGCATT